>NC_054388.1:88393327-89812493 GCF_017654675.1 Xenopus laevis
GGACTAGTAAATGAAAACCCAAGACTGTGGGCTGAGCTGTCAAAATTGCGGACTGCAAAATCGCAGAGATTGCACTTTCCAGTTTTCTGAAACTTGCGAATAAATCATATTTATTGATGACACTTTGAGCCTTTCCCTGTCAGCATATAGAATCTATGTACTTGTTAGGCCAAGAGTTAATCGTGTGTGCTACCTTTGTTTGCCCAGTCTCCAAAAAGAGGCAATATAGTGTGCAATTGAGTTGTTAATTTACTATATAAATAAAACCTTAGTGCTTACTAGGTCCTATAAAATACTGGTTTAAGGCAAGCTTAGCTCATAGTTTCCTTTAGACCTGTACTTCATTGGACTCAATCAAAGAACTAGAAAAGAAATGTACATTATGTTTTGGGGTTTTCTACAAGTTTAAGACAACCACAGCCCTTTGTGTCTCCAAAGATGCCCCAGTAGCTCCCCATCTTCTTTTCTGCTGATTCACAACACATGCTCTGTGCAGCTGTCAATTATCTGTAATTATCTATATATGTGTACTGTATATCACAATACAAGAATGATTATAAATTAATTACTGGTCAACGCCTACACACAATTAGCATCAGAATATGATAATCAACCATGTAGCCTTAATTTATGTGACAGGTAATCCTAATTTTCTGCTTGGTCATTTGCAATGTCCCTTAGTGGTTCTACAACTGTCCTGAGCTCACTGAGCATGTGCAGTGTCACTGACACTCCTGCTAATTCAGCATTTTTACCCATAAGTAAATGAGCCTTATGATATTATACAACTTCCAAGCACATTACACTAAAAGACCTTAAGTTAAAAGCAGCAGCAATATTTATACATCCAAAAATACAGAGACAAAGCAGGTAGTATAGGAGATAGCCCTCCTCTGCCCATTGTTTATTTAAGGGCAAAGAAGGATGGCCAGTGGTGTAACTAGAGTGTGCAGGGCCCCCTGCAAAAAAAACTTCATAGGTGCCTGGCGCAATCCGATCCCCATCCTCCGGCCTACTTTCTGTCCCGCCTCCATTCCGCCCACGTCCTGCCCACTCCCTACCCCGACTCCGCCCACTTTAATTCAACTTGCGTCCCCATTTCTCACCAGAGGTAAGAGAGCGGCTGGGGAGGGGAGTTTTTTTTATAGAGGAAGCAGGCCCCACAGTCCTGGCCCCATGTTCCCAGGCCTCCCCCTGCTACTGTGGAGTCTGCTTCCTCTATAATTATAGCACTGAGGATGGCGTAGCTCCTGTATGTCTTGCTTTCTCTGTATATTTTTGTTATGGAGTTGTGATGCTCTCCCTCCTTACTGGGGTTTAGGGCTCCCCTCATAAGCATATATGTTTTCATACAGTTTAATGAATATGCACTTTAGAAGTTAGTTAAATACACTTTGAAACATATTGGATGGTCAATGCCGTGAGTGCTTTCTTTGGACTTTTATTGATTTATTGGTCAGCACCCGGCGAGAAAACTTTTGAATGGTGAGTGCCTTTGGACCCCATTTATATATATATATATATATATATATATATATATATATATATATATATATATATATATATATATATATTATATATAACAAACAAGGGAAAGTTGTGCTCACCACTATTTTTTAAAACCATTAGGCGAGGGTGCAATGAGGGTGTGACCACAAAATACATATAGTCAACTACAAGAGTCCTCTGCACTCAACCCATTATCAATATATTTAAGACAGCGACATTTTGTGCATATTGCTACTAAAAAATGCCTTACCCTTTAAACAACACAGGGATTGTTTGTCCATATATTGCAATATATTTAAGCTGGCCAACTACGTCAAAGTCATCCCATATCTGGCCAGTCCTACGCTTAATTTTCATCTGATCCATTAAGAATTCAATTGCTTAATTATACATTTTACATTGCACCCTCGCCTAATGGTTTTAAAAAATAGTGGTGAGCACAACTTTCCCTTGTTTGTTATAGTTATACAGGAGCAGTGACCAGCTCCATGTTGTAGCTCCCACCCCTCCCAGCTATAGTCAGGTGATCCCACTGGTGTCTAATAAAAGGGCAGCCAAGTTTGGGAGTTTTACTTTGAAAGCAGCAAGTAAGTTGCAGGTAAAACTTAGTCCCTTTGTAAAATGTATAATTATGGACAAACAATCCCTGTGTTGTTTAAAGGGTAAGGCATTTTTAGTAGCAATATGCACAAAATGTCGCTGTCTTAAATATATTGATAATGGGTTGAGTGCAGAGGACCTCTTGTAGTTGACTATATATATATATATATATATATATATATATATATATATATATATATATATATATATATATATATATATATATATATATATATATATATATATATATATATATATATATTTAAAGGAGGTTTGGATATATTTAAATTGGATCAAGTTGTATCCCGAATCTTTCATGAAGGATTTGGCCAAATCTCGAAATGATACAAACCCTAATTTATATAAGCAAGCCAGGGTAGGAAGGATTACAAAAAAGAACAAAAATTTAATTTTCCTTGTTCATGTGACAATGTGTAATTGTGTGATTCTGATTTGGTTCAGCTAGGCACCCAAATCCAGCTGAAAAAGACCAAATTTATTTTAGGGATTCACCCAAATCAAACATTTTTTATTAATCTATTATGAAGGATTCGGTGAAATCACAATTTGCATATGCAAATTAGGATACAAAATGTTACAGAGAAAAAAATCTAAACTTCCTTGTTCATGTGATGAAAAGTCAAGTGACTTGGATTCGAATTCAGTACAGCCAGGTACTTGGATTTGTCCCAATCCAGTTGAAAAAGGTGAATCCTGCCTGAATCCTGAACTCGGTGCACCCCTAGTTTATTTATACAGGGATTCACCTATTTTAAATAACTAAAGTTTGTAGGGTCATTTTAAACTGAACACCTATACAGTTCACTAACCAGATCACCAGTATAAATGCATCCAACAGACGCCACTATCTTTATTGGTGTCCAAGGCTGGAACTAGGGATAGAAAGAAGAGGTACTTGCCTAGGGCGCAAACTTTCTCTGTTGCCTACCCCTAATTTACCTAAGCAGGGCCAGGCCTGACTCTGTTGCTGTATAGCTTTAAAAGGATGGTTTATCAACTTCTGTTTTATGTTTAGCAACTATTTCATTCTCTGGTAGAGAAAGATAACTACATTCCACGGGGCATGGATACCGATTATTATGTTTTTAGGTCTTAGACATGTTGTACAATGACTTTAGTACAAAGAAGGCAAACCAAAAAATGAGGGAAGCAGCATTTCATCTTCGTTTGATCTGCTACATTACCAATCAAAAGTGAGTCATGCTTTTGCTGTAACGGCGCTATTTAAAAATGAAAAGAAGAAATAACTGAAGCGAAAAGGTATGCAAAGTGCAATGTGTGATTTGTGAAACCCTGGCACACATGAAGCTAATCTGGCTTCCTACCAACAAGAAAAAAACCAGCGGAAATTTACAGTGTAATCTGTAATCATTAAGGAAGTTCCAACCACGTCACAATATTTATTATTTATACATATGTATAAAGAGGGGGGGAGACGTTAAATTATCACTTCGCAGATATATATAAAACAGAATATCTTGAATGTGAAATAGCCCTTATCTAATAATTGTATGAAATATCCTTGCCTGATAATTGCACCAAATTCATCTTATCGTGAATATACTTTTATGTTAAACTTGTGTATCCAAAATAACATATAGATCTTAAAGAAGACCTAACACTTAACAAAGAAGTAAGCTATAAAAGCTGCCTTTTATCAGTGCATATCTGTGCCTCTGGTGATGGATACTCCCTTTAGATCTTTTATTTTCTGCTGATTAACAGCACGTGCTCTGGGCTGCAGCCAGTTGATTAAGCTTAGAAACCGTCGCACAGTATACAGAATATATAATATTTAATATATAATATTTAAGTAAAAATAAAATTAGTTATTAGTTCATTACATGGCAGCTAAGTGCAAACAAAACTGTGCATTCTGCATCAGAATACATAACACTGTCAGCTTCTAAGGCAGATGAACCTAATTTTCTGCTTGATGATCTCTGATGGCCCCTAAGATTAGTTTACAATAACTGCCAAGTGCACACTGAGCATGTGCAGTGCCACTGACACTCAAAAGATGGCATAACAATATCCAAGATGGGGTGCTCCTGCAGACAGATCATTAAAGCTGCTAAATCTTTGTGCTGAAGCAATACTTCAGTATATTAAAAAAAAAAAGCATTTCTAACCATATTTATTACTAGGCATTCTTTAATACTGTTCATCCATTAAGAACAACAAGAAAGTCATTACCGGTAAATCGTGTTCAGAGGGATGATGACTTCTATATAAAATTAACATCTTAATTACATACAGTACATTATAAATGTCTCCATGAAGTCAGTAACCCTACCAAGTGATGTGAAAATTATGTACCTAAACTCTCACACTGGGCTCTCAAGCCTTTGCCGCTTTTGCATATATTTTCAGATGTGGCTGCCATTACCATTACATTCTCTTTTGTGCAGTTGATATGTAGCCTATAGTGTATTTGTGTCACAATTGGTGCTTGGGTAAATTGATTACAGGGCTTTATTTACCAAATAGGCACCTGAGGGACCCTGCTTAGAGCGCTAGCTTTAGGGGGAGGTCCATGTGTGCTAGAATAACATTTCTTTCCCCCCCCCAAAAAAAAGATCGCCCCTCCAAGCCTGCTGTTGAACACATTTGGGCTCATTGATATTGTTTGTGTAGCACAGAATGATTTGCACAGTGAATATTTTTGCCCTGTGCATGGTTATATTTATAAAGCTGTGAATGTCCATAATGGCTTTTTAAATATAGTATTCGAAAAGTTTATGCAAACATTCTGGGGCAAATTCACGAAGTGCTGAAGCGTCAATTCGCTAGCGTTGGTCATTTTCGTTACTTCGCAAATTCACTAATTTTCACAAAGGACGTAAGTACGCAAATTCACTAACGCGCGCATTGTACTGAACGCTACCTTTTACGCTAGACTTCCTTCGCCACCTCAGACCAGGCGAAGCGCAATAGAGTAGATAGGGATTGCTTCAAAAAAAGTTCAAATTTTTTCTAAGTCCCAAAAAACGCTGGCGTTTTTTCTATATTATGGGTGATAGGCTGAAAAAGATCGAATTTTTTTTTGGGGCTCCCCTCCTTCCCCCCTACATTTCCTAACTCATGGCAATTTAACTATACAGTGGGCACATGTGTAGGGCAAAAAAAAAATTTATTTTATGTTTTGAAGGTTTCCCAGGCATTTGTAGTGATTGTATGTATTCCTCCATTGAAATTTGAATTTGGCGCCGTATGCAAATTAACCATCGCTAGCGTAGCTTCGCTTCGCGAATCAACGCTAGCGCAACTTCGCAACCTTATGCTACCCCTGAGCGCAACTTCGGATTTTAGTGAATTTGTGGAGCGCTGACGAAACTACGCCTGGCGAAGTGCGGCGAAGTTACGCCTGGCGCAACTACGAATCTTAGTGAATTTGCCCCTCTGAGTTACGCCACGACTTTGGTGGTGTAAAAAGTTTTCGAAAAACAGTTTTCGAAAGTTGCGAATTGAATTACTGTCAGCTCTATTTTCACGCACAATTACCTCGCACAGTTCCTGCACTCACACAAACACCCAACTCATCTGTGAGTCATTTGCGAATATTTTTGCGGAGCGGAAATAGGAACGGAAAGACAGACACAGCAGTGCAATATTTTAGCATTGGATACAAATGTTGTACTTATTCACACCATTCATTAAATGTATTTGCATCCAAACACACTTCTTGCACTCAGTGTCGGGTTGCTGGACAACAGGAAAAACTTGGTGGACCCCGGGAACAGAGACCCACTGTTGCTGCTGCCCCCGACCTCCCTCCCTGGCCCTGGTCGTGGACGAGAGCAGGAAAAAGATACGCTCAGGGCCCGGGGGACGGTGGGGGTTGCAGCTGGGGTGGGGGGTCTGACACCTTTTTGCAACTGGGGCGACCCTGCTTGCACTTATAGTTGTACTAAGCACCATTGCATCTGTCTTACCTTTTCTGCTGAATCACTCTAATGCCACTTTCAGTTTGCATGTCACAGGTGATACTATACCCACTCTGCAAATGATATCCAATACATTCACCCAATTTGCAAACAAGAGCAAGTGCATTTGTTTTGACGGGTGCAATGGCGGCAGGAACAACTCCCTGTGCAGCTGCAGTTATGCTGGAAATTCTGGGGGAAATACATTGTGGGCAAAAAACACAATAACATTTAGTTCAAAGATTGCATTTTGCACAATACACTGCATTTGTAAATGTTTATTACAAGAAACGACTGTATATATTAGACTTTATTTATGGCATCTCTTTGCACAGACAATGAACAAAATGTAAAAGGTTTCCTGAGAGAGTCCAGAAAAATGCCATCTAAATGACTAAACAAATTTATAAAAATATACTGTGAAAGTTAGAGCTACAAGGGTAAATGTGTTTACATTGGAGAAGATGAACATAAAGCCATACAAACATTTCTCAGGAGCGTATTCACTAATTGATGTTCCCTGAGAACAAAATCAGAAAAAATAGGTTTTACTGTATATTCAGCAGTATTAACAGTGTTGTAGTAAAATATAGAATGTGCGTCCTGTAAAGGGCATACTAACTAAGGATTTCAAGAAGGGGTGAAATAGCTTTTTTACAGACTGCAAGTTACTGGTATTAACAGAGATTGACAGCAGAAAAGCATTAAGACTGTTCATGTTGCCTTCCGAAGAAATTACATTCAAAAGTACAAAATACAGTAGGTTTGCTCTTAAGTATTCACAATTCCAAAATTTGGATCTGCTTCTCCCAGGTCAGATATTAGATTGCTAAAACAGCTAGTCAGTTGTCTCTTTATTTGCTGACCTGTTAAAGTTCCCGACACCTTTAGTTGAGCAAGTCTGCACTGTTCCCTAGTGAAATGTATTGATGAAGATAGCGAGCTGAAATCAAGCTTGTATAATAATCACCCCAAACTACCAAGGTCATCTAAGTATGGAAATAAGTGGGTGATAATCATCTTGAATCTTACTTATGGTGTGCAAAACCAGATGGCTCAAAAAATATGATGATGTTTTTCTAAAATATCTAAAATGCACTTTTCTGTAGATTCTGTTAGCGGTTAGGTAAATGCTAACATTTACCTATGTTGTAAATGTACAGGCAAGAACAATCTCATCTGAGCTAAATCTCATCTATTTCTACAGTATGAGCTTCCCCTTTAGCACCTTATAGACTAAACATACACTGTTGACCATTTTCTCCATCCACAATAGGAAAGTGTGTTTGTTCCATTTCCACAAAAGCATCGCCCCTCACACCTGCCTCCGTGGCAAAACAAGCAGATGTTTTTGTGGTTACAAGAATAGCAGCTCCTTCCTCTATAGCCGGCAAAGGAAAGACATAGTCAGATAAAGCCCTGTCACAAATATCACACACTTGGCCTTCCACTTCTTCATTGTACCACTTAGGCAATGAGAGTTCGTTGTTTGACTTGGCTTCCTGGATCGCATCTTTTATCCTGAATTCAGTATCATTATTATTGTTGCCTTTTTCCTCTGTGATGGAATCTGCAGATTCAATTTAGATGATCCATTAAGGTGTGGCAGGCAGCAAAGTATAGTTTTTGGTTGAGAGCAACAATTATGTCTAAGATATTCTTATTTTAAATATTATTGTTGTGCAAAGCCTAGCAAGCATGCACATATTCTTCAACATTTAGATATGCTGAAATACAGACAATAGAAAGAAAAAACTATCCCTAAATATTTTGCAAACATATAGAAACATAAAGAGAACCTAAGCTGTATGTATAAATAGTTTTTTCCCTTTAAATTAGGGATGCACCGAATCCACTATTCCCACCCCTCATTTGCATATGCAAATTAGGGTTCGGATTCGGTTCGGCTGGGTAGAAGGATTCGGCAGAATCCGAATCCTGCTGCAAAAGCCTGAATCCCGAACCAAATCCTGAATTCGGTGCATCCCTACTTTAAATCATGTAATCTGGGGAATTAACTTCCCAAATCTTCTGATGTAGTATTACTTCCCCTTGTGGCTGTATACATCTGCACAGAATGTGTTATTCTGAAATAATAAATGGTCATAGCTTCAGAACTATGCTTGCAGTAAGCCTTTGAATTCAGTCTCTGTAGACTCATGCACCTTTGTACACTGTGCATTTAGTACAGACTGGCATATTAAAATATAACATGATTATCAATCAGGGTTTGTTACAGGGAAACAGTTACTATAACATTAGGAAATTGTTTAATACACTCTGGCTGGCTCCCCAATCAAACACCTCTATGTTGCTTTTACTTGATCACGAAAAGTTGTTTTATTCAGTGGACTGGGAGTACATATTTTATATTATTAAACTTATGGATGTTCCGTCTGACTTATAAATGTGCTATATATCTCTATAATACACTTAGGGGCAGATTTATCAAGGGTCAAATTTCGAAGGTTAATAAACCCTCGAATTCGACCCTCGAAGTAAAATCCTTCGAATATCGAATTCGAAGGATTTTAGCGCAAATACTTTGATGGAACGATCAAATAAAAATCGCTTGATCGAACGATAAAATCTTTCGAATCAAACAAAGGATTTTAATCGATCGATCGAACAATTTTTATTCGATCATAAAAAACTAAGAAAAGTGCTGGGGAAGGTCCCCATAGGCTAACATTGAACCTCAGTAGGTTTAAACTGCCGAAGTATATAGTCGAAGTATTTTATAAAAAGAGACATGGTCGAATAGTCGAACGATTTTTACTTAGAATCATTTGAATTGAAGTCGAAGGTCGTAGTAGCCTATTCGATGGTCGAAGTACCCAAAAAAATACTTCAAAATTCGAAGTTTTTTTAATTCGAATCCTTCACTCAAGCTTAGTAAATGTGCCCCTAAGTGCGCAAATTAGGACCTTAGGTCTTCTCTTATAACCTCTATGTATCCATAGAGGCAAACTACAGGTCTGCCCATTATCCCAGACTCTCTTCCTATTAGCCATAGAACCATTGGCTTTATAAATGCCATAAATTCCTGATGTCACTGGCATTCATATGGGGCCCTCCTGCTATAAATGTACACTATTTGCTGACAATTTAATTCTATCTCTCAAACCCCATGATAAGCCTTCCTAACCTTTACAATATTTTATAGAAATTTGCAGACATTTCAGGACTGGAAGTTAAATCTTTATTCTACAACTCACACTCATTGTATGTACTTTCATAAAGGTATTTCTAGAATCTCCCTGGGGGAAGATGTAATCATTTGAATGGAACTATTGCCAGTAATATGACATTTAGCTTAGTTTGGGGGAATACATTCAACAACAAAAAAATGGTAACTCGATTGTAGTCATAGAGGGTAATGCAGTTCATTTTCATCAAATGTACAAAAAAGATTTTTAACGTTTTTAAAAGTATATTGGCATTTTCTTTTAAAAAATGTTTGCCATTTCCTACTTTTGTAAAGCGTTGCATTTAGGTACTGCTCAACTGAAACTAAAGTATGAGGAATTTTTTTCTTTATTTACTCCTGTCCAGCACCCTGCTTGAACTTCTGCATGCAAGGACTATTCAATGCCCCATTTGTTAATCCAGTGGGGCCCAAACCACTAAAAGCCTGAAAAGCACACAACGGCTTAGATATAACTAAGGACAAAGTACTCAAAGTGCATACTGAATGATAAAGAAAGTTAGGGTGTGCTAGTATATACCCATGTGCTGCATGCTATATATGGGCACATGGTGACCCCCCCTAGCATGCCCCTAAATTACATGTCATTCAGTATGTGCTTTTTAACTTGTACAGGTATGGAATCAGTTATCAGAAACCCATTATCCAGAAAGCTCTGTATTACGGGAAGGCCATCTCTCATAGGGGCAAATTCACTAACCTCCGTAAATTCGCCAGCGACGGCTTCACTCACATCGCAACACTTCGCCAGGCGTAGATTTGCCAGGACAACGCTAATTCACTAAAATCCGAAGTTGTGTCCATGGCGCCAAACTCTGACGAAGTTGCGCATGCCCTACTGCGCCAAGCGAAGCAAAGTTGCGCTAGTTGAATGGACTTATATGTTGCAGCAAATACACTACACAAGCCCAGGGAAACTTTAATAAAATTAAATTGAGTTGTTATAATGCCCTACACATGTGCCCAGTGTATAGTTTATGTGCCATATGGTAGGAAATGTATGGGGGAGCCCGGGTACCCAAAAAAATTTTTACGGACTTTTGCAGCCTATCACCCTGAAAAGACGCCAGCATTTTTTGGGACTTTTTTCAACTAAAAATTTAAGAAGCCATATACATTCCATTACACTTCGCCTGGTCTGACCTGGCGAAGGCAAGTCTGGCGGAACAGGTAACTTCAGTAAAATGCGCATCTTAGTGAATTTGCAAATTAATGCTTTTTCGCCAGAGTGAAACTTCACCTGGTGTAAGAGTGCGAAGCAGCTCTAGAGTCGCTAGCGAAGTTATGCCAGCGCCCATTAGTAAATTGGCGAAGTACCAAAATGACGTCACGCTGGCGAATTTTCGCTAACACTAGTCACTTTTCCCTTTAGTAAATTTGCCCCATAGACTCTAGTTTATCCAAATAATTCTAATTTTTAAAATGTATTTCCTTTTTCTCTGTAACGATAAAGCAGAAGCTTTTACTGGAACCAAACTAATATATAATTCTTACATTGGAGGCAAAACAATATTATTGAATTCAGTTAATGTTTAAATGATTACTGAGTGGATTTAAGGTATGCAAATCCAAAGCACGGAAAGATCCGTTATCCAGAAAAACCCCGGGTCTGAGCATTCTGGATAACATGTCCCAAACCTGTAATTCATCACTCAGGCAGTGATGAACCCAATGTGTAAAAACACCACTTAAATATTTACTATTCACGTACCCCATTCATCTGTCACTAAACTATACCGTAGTCACACAACAATACTGACTACTGAGTCATCTACAGACTCCAGGTCATAAGACCGCTACAGTTTATATACCCCATGAGGATGTTAGAGATCAAAATTCTAACTGGTCGCCCCAAGTTCAAATGGAAGGGTTCTCAGATAGTCTGCAGCAAGTTCATATTTGTAACACATAGTATAGTTAATATGCTTTCTCTACACGTGTAAGTGTCACTTTAATGCTCTGCAGTTTATTATTCAGTACTACAACACTGCTTGGAAGCCACTAAACGAAACCAGCACTTGTGTAAGTGAAACAGAAGCTGAGAACAGGTGTGCAGAAAATACATGAATTGGGCTAGGGAGGCCTAAACAGTTTCAGATTTGAGATAAAATTAAATCATATTGTCTCATCTATCCCGAATAATTAGTAAGACATTGCTTAAAGGGCACCTATCACCAAAATAATTATTTGTAAATGTCCTTTACCTGAAAAAAAGTGAAATGAATCTGGATATGCTGTTAGGGGATCTTTTAGGTACACATACCGGTATCTATTTATTTTAGGCTTGTTTCATGATGCTTAAATGTAATTTGAAAAAAATGTAGGTCTTAGCATTTTTAATAAGGACATATCACTGCCAGTGCATACCAAATGGCCTCCTAAAATTCTATTATAAAGAAGGTCCAATCTTCCAGAACAAGGGGAATAACATCAACATTTTTCAGCCAGCTGGTGCATCTATGGCCACTTAAAGACAGTTAACATATGTATAATTCTCCTTTATAGTCCTTATTTTTTAATAAAAATATTTTTAAGCCAGAATAACACCTGAACCCATCTACATGAAACTACATAGAGTACCATGACATTAAATAGGTACTCTGTATAGCTTCATGTAGATGGGTTCAGGTGTTATTCTGGCTTAAAAATATTTTTATTAAAAAATAAGGACTATAAAGGAGAATTATACATATGTTAACTGCCTTTAAGTGGCCATAGATGCACTTTGGGCACCAAAAACTTTTTCCCAAAAAGCTTTAATTTTTCAGATTTTTGCCCGATAACACCAAAATAGTCGGATTTTCGGGTTAATTCCTGCGCAGATCACAGAAATAGGATAGGGACCTCTCCCATTGACTTATATACAACCACGGCAGATCTGAGATGGCAGATTTTCAGATTCTGACTTTTTGCAGCCTCAGGTTATAATAAATAGCAGGTTATTGTGACCCTATATAACCTATACATCGAATATGATAAAATTCCACTTCTTTAATATTTACCTGGATGAGCTATTGCGTTTCTTGATTTTTTCATCTGCTTTGTAAGCACAATGGTTATCAAGGCTATAGCTGGTATCAAAGCTAGTAAAAAAATGATCAAAATCCAAAGTATCCAGTGTGAATCCTTTGCATTTACAGTCACGGTTGTGATGGTATCTATTAATAGAGAAGTCAACATTTTTTAAAGGTTATTAATAAATTACCCAACAGTTTTAATATAACACTTTCACCTAATTCATTTTTGTTGCTCTCTTCTAGAGCATGTTTAATTAGCAATAAATGTTTGTCTTGTCTAAGATTCCTTTAACATTTTTATTTTGATGCTCTTATTTGAAGCAATAAGAAAAGCAATCTCATACAAAAAGCACTTGTACATAAATTACTTGTACACTTATTCAATAGCAACTAAAATGATTAAAGCAGCATTGGGACAAACTTTATTACTTAAAGGGAAATGTTAACCCAAAAATGCTGCTTTGCCTAACTAAAGAAAACATAGTTCTAAGCAATTTTGCTATATACTTTCTAAATTTTCTTTTTTTAAGTTATGTGTATATGTATTGCAATTGAAAGCAGTGTTTGTTCCTTTCTATTCTCTGCACTGTTGACTCAGACTGTTGAAACCATGTAAGACAAAGCAGCTGATTATCAGATCTGGAGAACTAAGGTCAAGGTTAGACGTGGCGTTTTTACGTTACGTTTTTAAAAAAGCTCAGTCGAGCGTAAATACTGAAACCACACGCGACCTTCAACATGTGTTTTTCAGCATGTAGGTTTCTTTTCCCAACATGCATTTCTCATTGTTCTCGTTCCCCTTAATTCCGCTGGCTGGAAATAGAAAATGGAGCAGGAATGATTGTCAATATGCAGCATAATTACTCCACCAGCCTAATACGCCGTAAAAACGTATATGCGCTATTTATCTTGCGAGAATTTGGATGCCATATTTAAAATATGTTGCGTATTTACGTAAAGTGTGGTTTCAAACTTGCAGATCCCATAGAGTCTATTGATTTGGTAGTTTTTTGACGTATTGGCGTTTCTGCTGAAAAATGCCTCTACTGGAGTCCAGTGGCGGATTTCGGCATGCAAGCGCCCTGTGCGAATTGCCATAGCGCATTTTCCATTCGTTTCAGTTTTAGTGCAATTTATGCGTATTTACTTTTTTAAAAACGCCACGTCTGGCCTTGCCCTAAGACTTGCAACATTGTTTAAACGTAACAACCAGGGGTTACATAAATGCTGCTTTCAATAGCAACTGTTTTTCAAATAATTTAAAAAGCACTGAACATTTGTAATAAATGTATATTGGAAAGTTGCTTCGAATTATATTTTCTTTAATGTTGTTGTTGACTTGCACTTTAAAACTGATTACTAACAATACCAGTTAATAATTAATACTGTAGTGGATGTACTTGCTTTGCTTGCCCTTACAAGCTCACATACATAATCTCACATACCCCACTAAACTTTGCAGTGCTAATGTTCACTCTTATTGCAAATATATTATAAAATATTAGTATTTAGTAGAGTTAAGTCTAAAGCAACTGGACTTTCTCAGTTTTCTTAAAATGTTTTTACCATTAATCTGAGTAGCTCCATGAGTTCAAACTCAGAAATTCGAGTTGCTTTAGACTTATCTCTGCTATAAACTGTATATCATGACCTGGAAGAATCAAAATCTTCAAAGACATTACACAATATTGAATTTAACTTGGGGATTGGGGGTTGTTCACCTTTGAGTTAACTTTTACTATGATATAGAGAGTAATATTCTGAGACAATTTGCAATTGGTTTTCATTTTTTAATACTTGTGGTTTTTGAGGTATTTAGCTTTTTATTCAGCGGCTCTCCAGTCTGTAATTTCAGCAATCCAAATTACTCTAGCAACCATGTATGGATTTGAATAAGAGACTGGAATATGATTACTAGGAAGGTAAGTAATAAAGGTAGCAATAACAATACATTTGCAGCCTTACAGAGCATTTGTTTTTTAGATGGGGTCAGTGACCCCCATTTGAAATCTGGAAAGAGCAAGAAGAAAAAGGCAAATCATTTAAAAAAAATAAATAAATACCAATTGAAAATTTACTTAGGGGCACATTTACAAAGCTCGAGTGAAGGATTCGAATTAAAAAAACTTCGAATTTCGAAGTGTTTTTTTGGCTACTTCGACCATCAAATGGGCTACTTCGACCTTCGACTACTACTTCGACTTCGAATCGAACGATTCGAACTAAAAATCGTTCGACTATTCGACCATTCGATAATCGAAGTACTGTCTCTTTAAGAAAAACTTCGACCCCCTAGTTCGGCAGCTAAAAGCTACCGAACTCAATGTTAGCCTATGGGGAAGGTCCCCATAGGCTTGCCTGCGTTTTTTTGATCGAAGGATATTCCTTCGATCGCTGGATTAAAATCCTTCGAATCGTTCGATTCGAAGGATTTAATCGTTCGATCAAACGAATAATCCTTCGATCGTTCGATCGCAGGATTTGCGCTAAATCGTTCGACTTCGATATTCGAAGTCGAACGATTTTAGTTCCTGGTCGAATATCGAGGGTTAATTAACCCTCGATATTCGACCCTTAGTAAATCTGCCCTTAGAATTGGCCATTCTATAACTTACCAACTTACCAAGGTGAACCCCCTGCTTTAGGCTGAGAGGCAATATAATTATATGGATAACGTTTGCCTAACAATAATGAGCTCATCCTACTTAGGGGCAGATTTAAACTTAATCGCTTGTATTTGCGGCCTCTGACTGCAGAAAAAAAGAATAATTTTCTGAACTTGTTCAGTTTTGTTGCAATCCATTGCTCTGCCTTGCTGGGCAATGAATTTCAGCAAGTGTTTGTTTTTTTTACAAGCAGGTTTTTGACAAAAATTCAAAGCTTGCCATGTTTGAGGTGACAAGCTCTTTATTTGCTTCCAAAATCTGCTCAGATGGAAAACAAAGACTTGGGGAAAGAACAGTCACAGGCAAGTGTATTTGTGTGACACATTCAGTTAGGTGGTCATATTTCCCTCTGCATGAAACTCTTTGTAGAACGTTATTGAGCTTTGTCCTAATTAATTCATTTATCTTATGTCAGTTATAAGAGGTAGATATTAACACTGTCATACTGTGTAAAGGGATAGGAGACTGTTTGTCAAATATATTATGCCCACCACCAACATAATCTATTCCTTGCAATGTATCTAAAGCCATGCTTGTGGCAGGGAATAGGGATACAAATAACTAAGTTTAATATCAACATTACCTTGATGCTTGAAATGCTTATATTTCTCAATGGTTCTTTCTAAAATCTAGATATAAAGCACATAGACTTTCTATGTAGCTGGTTCTCATTGTCCATGAATTTCTTTTTATTTAGCTAAATTATCTCATTTTAAGAATGTAGCACCCTTTCGATAGAAAATATTGTTACTTACTGTCTGTGCAGTAGCTGCGGCACGGAATCGGCGGCGTTTTTGTACATCGGAGAAGACAGGACTGACAAGACTGTAGCAAAGAGTCATAATACTCATTTGTTAAGCAACGGCTTGCCATTAGGAACAACACTCTCAATTCAGAAACGGTATCAACGTTCCGGGTGCCCTTTAGTCCCTATGATGCAAATAATGCAGATGATGGGAAAGGGTGCCTTTGCTTTCAGTGATGGTAGTGTTTCCTACCAGTTCTCACAGCCAGTGGGGTTTCACCAGAAGAAGATCTATTTGAATAATGACTTAAAGAATACACAAGGGACACATACTCTGAGGTGACTTGAAAAAAATAGTTGTACATTTGTACAGATGATAACCCACTGGAGGGAGACCTTGATATATATCCCAAGTCTGCTATCAGAGGCAAATAAAAGTGGTGTGTGGTGAACTAAGGCCAAGGTGATAAAGAAAGCAAAATGTTATGGGATCCATTATCTGGAAACCCATTATCCAGAAAGCTCCAAATTACAGAAAGGGCTTCTCCCATAGACCCCATTATAATAAAATAATCCCATTTTTTGAAAATGATTTCCTTTTTCTCTGTAATAATAAAACAGTAGCTTGTACTTGATCCAAACTAAGATATAATTAATCCTTATTGGAAGCAAAACCAGCCTATTGGGTTTATTTAATGCTTAGATGATGTTCTAGTATACTTAGGTATTAAGATCTAAATTACAGAAAAATACATTATCTGGAAAGCCCCAGGTCCCGAGTATTCTGGATAACAGGTCCCATACCTGTACTACCACTTATGGGTTCTTTAGATGGAATATTAACATTTAATAGTGAGTTAATACAATATAAATTCACTTAACTGTAGTGGATATTTAATACATTTGTTTTAAGAATAGTCTTCATTGTTTTTTCTTACTTTACTTCAATATTTTGTTTGTAAGATTCATGGCCTGGCACTTAAAGGGGACCAGTCACAGTAAGTAACTATTTGAACACTGTAATAAAGGAAAACTTGGCATCATCCCAAAATCTTTTGTATGCTTTAGAATGGGAGACGTGAGACCCATGCATAGGTTACACCATTATAGACAGTGAGCAGAGTGGGAATATGAGGAGAACAGTGACATCTAGGAAGTGCAGAATGGAAAGTCAAAGGCAATATATGATTAAGATTATCATAACAGGTATGGATGTTATAATAAAAAACTTATTTGGGTTTCATGTTTGTTCTTAAAAAGGATTTTTATTAAGCAGATTTAAATGCCTTGGAGACAGGTCCCTTTTAAAGTATAAGGTAAGGTATAATGACTGCGGGGTGCCAATTGTTGATAAATGCTTACCTGAGACTTATCACTTACCTTTTGTGATAAATTGTTTTTTGCTTCTAAGTCTGGCATTTTTACATACTGTACATGTGCACCCAGCCAAGGGCTAAAGAGAAGAAGAAAGAAATGGATAAGATGGCAACAAATGAAGTACCCTGGTCAGCAGTTTTTAGTGAAAAGGATAACCTATACAGTGTCTCAGGTAACTGATTATAAAACGGGTTGTTCAACTTTAAATTAACTTTGTTTTGCTAAAAAGAATGCTATTCTGTGACAATTTGCTATTGTTCATTTTTTTGTGCAGCAGCTCTCCAGTTTGGAACTTTCAACAGTTATCTTATTGCTGGGGTCCAATTTATCCTAGCAAGCAGGTAGTCGTTTAAAAAAGAGACAGGAATATGAATAGATAAGGGCCTAAATAGAAAGATAGATAATAACATGTATCAATAAATTTGTACTGACACAGATTAATACATTTTTTAGCTGCTAGGGTCAATAACTGCCATGTGAAAGCTGGAAAGTGTCAGAAGAGGAAGGCAGATAATTTAAAAAACTGTAAAAAAATAATAATTAAGACTAATTGAAAAAATTGCACATAATAGGTCATTCTATAACATACTAAGGGGCACGTTTACCTAGGGTCGAATATCGAGGGTTAATTAACCCTTTAGGTGGCGAACTAGGGGGTCGAAGAAATTTTTAAAGAGACAGTACTTCTGGAATGGTCGAATAGTCGAACGATTTTTAGTTCTAATGGTTCGATTCGAAGTCGAAGGTCGTAGTCGAAGGTGGAAGTAGCCTATTCGATGGTCGAAGTAGCCATATTCGACCATTCGTAATTCAAACTAATTTTCCTCTATTCCTTCACTCGAACTAAGTAAATGGGCCCCTAAAAGTTGACCTGAAGGTGATCCTTCTTTTTCTTTAATGGCAATTATTTGTATTAACTTCTTCCAGATCATACATATTGACAGTCATAAAGGTTAAAGAGTAAACAATATAGTATCTTTTCTATGAGTTTAACATATAGCAAATTGTTGACTATGCATTCTTTCCGCATTTCCTTAAGATTGAGCAAGTGCTTTATTAATATAATGCCAATACTGGAACAGGCACATATGATAATGAAAGAAAAAAGGTGAAAGAATTAAGAATAAGTACTTTTTCATTGTGTCGGTATTGCGTGAGCATTTTGATTAACACCTACGAATTACTCAATTGTGTAAAAGAGTAAATGAATTGATGAAACAGAATCCCTCTTATATCTTCTGTAAAACTACAGATAAAGCCACTAAGTCAAACCCATAGTGGGGTTAAATCTCTTAACACATTTAGATTAGATTGTGCTAGGAAGCATAATGAGGTTGTTTGCAAAATTAGTCTTCTGAAAAATGCTGCTATATAATTATTATAATTATTCCTTGCTCACATTAATCCCAAGATTAATACTGTGTGATGTTTGTTTTATAATTTGTTGGTTTTATTTGAGGAGGATGCTTTTTTTTCTGGATATTTTGTTATTCACTCCTCTGTGAAGTTAAAGGGGCCCCATTTACTTAGCTCGAGTGAAGGAATAGAGGAAAAAAACTTAGAATTTCGAATGGTTTTTTTAGCTACTTCACCATCGAATGGGCTACTTCGACCTTCGACTTCGAATCGAACGTTTCGAACTAAAAATCGTTGGACTATGTGACCATTCGATAGTCGAAGTACTGTCTCTTTAAGAAAAAGACCCCCAAGTTCACCACATAAAAGCTATCGAAGGTCCCCATAGGCTTTGGTAGCTTTTTTTGGTCGAACAAAAATCGTTCGATCGAAGGATTAAAATCGTTTGATCGAACGAATAGCGCTAAATCCTTTGATATTCGAAGTCGAAGGATTTAACTTTAATAGTCGAATATTGAGGGTTAATTATAAAAATTACAATAGAGAAACATTTACAATATTTTATGGGGGAACTGAATTAGTTGCCATGCAGCAAAGCACAAGCTGCAATAACCACCTTACATAAAATGGAGTAAGGCAGAAGTACTTAAATTAAAGCTATAAAGATATAATTTCCTTTTATTGTTAAGTGCTTTTTTTGTTACTTTGCCTTGCATTTTGTCATTTTTAACAACAGAAAATGTTCTACATTAATCCTTACTGTGGATAATGGGAATGACCAGGGCCATTGCATTACTTAATTTCAAATTCTTGTCTGAAATCCTTTCCACCTGCATTTTAGGCACAACTTTTTACAGATGTTCATCCTTTTTTACTAAGGCCCTTCTGCTAATTACACGGTTACATACTTTAGGGGTTAGAATAAAGGCAACTGTCCAAGTTTAGTCCTTCACTGTATCTCCCAGCACTGCTGATCCTAATTCTGTTAAGACCTGAATGGATATTCGAGTGTTAACAGTGTGAAAACAAGTGTTTTCGATATAGAATCTGTGATTTAGTAAAAAGGACATAGTAAAAGGACTGGCACATAAATACCAGAAAATAAATCCTTCACAAAAGCAAAAAATGCTTTATCAGTTTAAGTAAATCATTTTTTCAAGCAGCTATGATATGACCAAGACCAATAGGCCAATATAATGTGTACAACATAAATAATACATAAATAATATGTACATGAGCTTAAAGAACAAAATGTTAAAAGTTCAGGTCTGAACAAGTCTTCAGATAATAGTGTTACAATCCTTTGGCAAATGTCCGAACATTTTACAGGGGATATAATTTACTGGTCATCTGTTTAATAGCAAACATCTTATTGGTTGCTACGGGTTAAAGGAGAACTAAAGCCTAACTAAAGAAGTAGGCTAAAAATGTTGTACATTATGTTTTGGGCATCTATACCAGCCCAAGGCAACCACAGGCATTTAGCAGGGAAGATCTGTGTCTCCAAAGATGCCCCAGTAGCTCCCCATCTTCTTTTCTGCTGATTCACTGCACATGCTCTGTGCTGCTGTCACTTACTGAGCTTAGGGACCCAATCACAATATAAAGTACACATAGAATAGAAATGTCACATTATAAAGCTGATTAGTAATTAATACAGATAATTACTACATTTCAACACAGAAACCAGTGCAACTAGCGTCTGAATTTAATAGTCAGTCCTGTAGCATCATCTTATATTACAGACCAACCTCATTTTCTGATGGATAATTTGCAACAACCCCTAAGCTTAGCTTCTCAACAGCTGCTCAGAGCCCACTGAGCATGGGAGTGTCACAGACACTTTCCAAGATGGTGACCCCCTGTGACAAGTTTGAAGTCCTGGATCATTGCTGCTATTGAGAAACTTTAGGCTGGTGTAATAAGTTCAGTATATAAAATATGCATTTGTAGCCATATTCATTTTTAGGGTTTAGTTCTCCTTTAATACACATCCAGCCTTTATAGATTACATATTTGGCTAATAAACTATGTATTTACCCAGTTTTTGATTTTACACTGAACTGTTCCTTTAATGAGTTTTTGCCTTTTACTTGGCTGGAGGACCTCACAAAAATATTTTTAGAATGATGTTGTAGTAGTAGTATCCACGATTTGCCCTTATTTATCAATTAAAAAACTTGAAAAAAAATTGTATCGGAAGAAACCGCGACTTTTTCGGATTATCACATGTAAAATGTGAATTTTTCGTATTTGATGCCCAAAAAACCATGAGAAATGTGCGTTTTCCCGGAAAAACCAGCATCAAACCCTGAAAACTCAAAACATTTTGTTAGGGTTAAAACATCTTCAAATGGTTAAAGGGACATCTGCCATTGACTTTTACATGAATTCGGCAGGTTTTAGATGGAGTATTTTCAGATTCAGACTTGGAACAGCTTTGGGGCATAATAAATTGTGAGAAAAATCATGACTTTTATTACCACAAGGTTTTCAGCGTTAAAATGGACGCCTTGATGAAATTGTGCCTTAATAAATAACACTCCCTAAATATGCTAATCAAAATGTTAAGCTCTAGCTAATAAAATAGAATAAGGCTTAAGCTTTATTTATCTGTTTAGCAGCAGTTGGTATTTACATATTGACATGAAAACCCTGCAAAATGGAATTACATAGATCACTGATCAGCAAGAAATTAGCTGATTTGATATCTTAAATATTGGACAAAAACAGCAGGTATATGCTGTTCCAAATCAATTACTTATTAGAAACATAAACATTACTGTGGTAAATTGCTTAGATATCAGTGGATTCAATGATTCTGCTGTGTTAGTACAGGCGAGGCAGACAGACAAATGTTGGTAAATGTATTATTACATGGCAGGTAAGATTGACCCTATCCACTTGCTCTCAGCTTAGGGGGAAAAAGAACAGGATAATGAATCATAAGACAAAAAATGCAAAACAGGAATTTACCAAAATGTCCGCTAAGCACAGTGGCATAACTAGGTCCCACAGAAAATGAATTTTAGGGCCCCCGACATATACAGGGGTTGTCCATGTTTACTAATAGATGTTAAAATTGCTCATTATTTGGGCTTCATAGGGCCCCCAATACCTCCTGGAGCCACAGGGTCTGCTTTCTCTGTAGTTACACCCCTGCATAATCAGAGGTTACTGCAATGACTTTTTTTCTAAGATGCAGGTAAAATCAATCTGAAAATCATGTGTAAATTTCTTGGAACACTAAAGAAAAAGTTAAAAACTTCATTATTCTAAAAATAACAAATATATACACAATAGGCTGCATCCATTTTTAATTTCTAAAATGAGGCATATGGTTAAGAACAGCACGGCCCATGTCTGATCAGACAATTGTGCCTAAATTTCATGGCAGAGAGACTCTATTGTCAAGAAGCTTTGCCATCACATCAACACAAAATACTGCTTAAAGTATATTTAATATTTCTATCAAATATAATGCATCACAGGCTTCTACTTCCGCCTGTCCAGACATAGGTTGCAAAAGTATTATATACAATATTTTATAAAACATATTTGGAATCTTGTACAGTATGTGGAAATGACTCTTTATGCTACTTGTTTATTACTCCAAGCAGTATATACCCTAGGTTACTTTTTCTATTCGATGTATGGGATAATGTTACACTGTATCACGATGCTTATTGTTTAAAGGGGTTGTTTACCTTCCAAATAGTGATGTGCACCCTGATCCGCACCCGACCCTAACCCGCCCTGCTACGAAATGCGCCCGCCCCCGCCCGCTTCCGGGGGTCCTTTTATAGACTCAGAATGAAGTCACAAAAGGGCGGGGCAAGCAGACGCGAGACTATAAAACCGGAACCCGGAAGTCGGATGCCGGCATTTGAAGGTGGCACCCGCCCTGCCACCCGCGAGGAGCACTGCGAGGTCGACCTCAAACCGCGGGTCCCACGGGTTATCGGGTCGGCCCGCACATCACTACTTCCAAACACTTTTTTCAGTTCAGTTGTTTTCAGATTGTTCACCAGAAATAAAGACTTTTTTCAATTGCTTTCCATCTTTTATTTTTTAGTCTTCCCAAAATTTTTGTTTAAAGTCCGAAGCAAAAAAGTCTGAATCCAAAATCCGCTATCTCAGACCTGCCAAGGTTGTGTATAAGTCAATGGCAGAGGTCCTTTTCCTATTTTGAAGTTACTGTGGTCTGCGCTGGAATTAGCCAGAAAATCTGACCTTTTTGGGCAAAAATCCGAATCAGAGCAATTCGGGAAAAAATAGAAACACAAATGAATGGAGGGCACACCAATCAAGTCAAGGTTTAACGGGTTAAGGAGATGCAATAATTAGTGCACAACCACTCCCATAAAGTGATCACAAACACTATTTTGTTAATATCTTGGACCTGCATACTCCACAATTAATAATAGTATTCACACAATAGTATTTGTAAAAAAAAAAAAAATGTATAATGCGGAATCAATACATAAAGAAACAGTTTTCTCTACAATTGAGTAAGTCAAACATATAACTTCAAGTTTACAATGCTTAGTAATTACATACCACCAATCTGCAACTCGAAAGTCAAGCCTACATGAAAACAGACACCATTGTCAGAGAATGTGAATCAGCCCGACGTTTCGGCATAAAAGCCTTTATCAAGGGGAACTCTGGTGTGTTACCATTTGCTAGCCGCATAAATACCCTTTTAAACCGAACAAAACCATTCACTCCAGTTTTGTGCGCTCAATTGACTTCCGGGTATGTGACGTCACATCCGCATGCGTCCCTTCTGCAGACCAAACGTCCAGCAGAGCGATGCATGCTTACCTTGCATAATGTCTCCCTGGCAACGCGCATACACAATCCTGCGTATCTACATCTGTTGCAGCCTAGTAACATTCCCGTGATAAACACTTACATTCAGTTTCGGACTGGCCCACCGGGATACCAGGAAAACTCCCGGTGGGCCCAGGTGTTAGTGGGCCCTCTTGTTTCTAAACATTTTACCTATTTCATGGTCATTCCCTATTTCTTTGTGGGTAAAAATGCTTAATAATGGGAGAATATTGTAAGTAAATATAAAATACTAGGAGAATAAAGAGGTTGAGTGAGTAGAGGAGGAATAATAGTTTGGAAACATCCACTGTCTAAGGTTTTCTGGTGGGCTCACGGTCTTAGATTTTCTGGTGGGCTCACGGTTTTAGGTTTTCTGGTGCGCCCAAGGTCTAAAGCTTTCTGGTGGGCCCCTGGCATCCCAGTCCGACACTGCTTCCATACTATAACATACTTAAAGTTACCTCAAAGGTGAACCACCCCTTTCAGTATTAGAAAAACAGTCGCACATAAATAATACAAAGTAATTGGGGGGAAAAAGTCTTTATTTCCGGTAAAGTCACAAAAAGTATTGGAAGGTGAACAACCCCTTTAATAAAAGTCAAATTAAAAGAATGTGCATAGGACATATTCAGCCTAATGTTACACATATTTGTATTTTACTTAATTGCAGAATATTGGTTAATATTGTTGTAATTATAGTGTAGTAATTGCTGCTATACCTAATCAGGATTGACACTTGAAAAGATAAAGGTGAAAAACAACAGCAATAAATTCTGTAAGATTTGTGACACCTCACACATAGATTGATATTCCTTTTGTTGGTCATTTGACCTATGAGCTGAATGTTGTAAATATACCAGGGAACACCACAGCTTCATTGTAATCCGCTTGAAAAAGGAACTAAAATGTTCTGAAAGCTTGCTATGATTATATTAGTAAGCCAATAAAGGTATCACCTTTATACCACTTTTGTTATTTTTTTTTATTTCAAAAGGGTTGCCCTGTAACATGATTGCGGAGTGTAGCCTCAAGTAGGATAGTTCTAGTTTCTAAGCTGTGCCGTTTTGTGTTCCCAGCTATAGTCAGGTGATCCCACTGGTGTCTAATAAAAGGGCAGCCAAGTTTGGGAGTTTTACTTTGAAAGCAGCGAGTAAGTTGCAGGTAAAAAGTAGTCCCTTTGTAAAATGTATAATTAAGCAATTGATTCTTAATGAATCAGATGAAAACTGAGCGTAAGACTGGCCAGATATGGGATGACTTTGACCTAGTTGGCCAGCTTAAATATATTGCAATATATGGACAAACAATCCCTGTTTTGTTTAAAGGGTAAGGCATTTTTCAGTAGCAGTATGCACAAAATGTCGCTGTCTTAAATATATTGATAATGGGTCGAGTGCAGAGGACCTCTTGTATGTGCCGTTTTGTGTGCACACACATTTTGAGGCAAAATTGTGGTGCACACAAAGAATTTTGTGTGAAAACACCACATTTTTCATTTATTGTGCGCACAGTTTTTTAAAACATACACACAAAAGAATTTTCTTGCGCACATGGCTGAGAAGGAATTAGAGGGAACATTGGCTGTCACCTAGTGGAAGAAATTTAAATTGCATTCAGCAGTTGATAAAAACTATTGAGGCAATACATGATGCTAATGTAGCTGTCAACTCCCTCAGGTTTCCTGTGAGTTACCTGGTTACAGACCCCTAACCCTGGCAATATATGCCATTCCCCCTGCTTTTGGAATTCCCACGTGCACAGGGAATTTTCAGACACATGGAAGTACTTGTGAGCATGTGCAATCAGCAGCCAGTGTATATGTGCAGAGACATCATGGCGCCCTTGTTGCACACAACACAAATGCCCCTTGTTTACCACAGTTCCAAGTTGCCATATCTGTGCTAATATATTTTGTAAATGTGTGAAAGAGAAATCAGTCTCAGGTAGGAATAATAATACTTGTGGTGCACATGGTGGGAGGCCAGGCCCATATTGGCAATCTGTCTTTTCTGGCAAATGCCGGAGTTAGCACTCTGTCTGTTTTCAGTACACATGGGCTGCTTCACATTCTCTGCCTGCAAAATGTAAATAAACAACAAAGTTATAAATATTGGGTTTGCACACTCAAAAAAACTGCAAATACACTGTGGTATGAAATATAAGAAAATCTTTACATATGCTTTTTTCAATCAATATATTGTACAAACCAATCTCACATTTGTCTAACAAAAATAAACATATATCTGCAGCGATATTACCAAATAGAGATACATACCACAATTTGTGTGAATCAAGGCAAAAAAGAAACTACAAGCAGCGGATACACTTGCCAACAAGGAGAATTAGCCCCAACATTTCGGCGCAATAGCCTTTGTCAAGGGGAATCCTGATGTGTTATAGGATTACTCAAGGTATAAATACCCTATTCAATTAAACGCCAGGTCTCCATGTTCGTGTGAGCTCACTATTTCCAGTTTTGTGATGTCACATCCGCTGAAATCACTTCCCTGGATAATCAATCCAGTGTTGTGAACAACAAATACCAGGGCCATATTTATTATATGTTCGCAAATGTCTCAGTGGCATCTCTCCTCCAGCTTCAACGTAGCCTCCCCCCCCACCTAGCACAATCCTGCCAGCCCCTAGCCTCATTCTTCAATTATAAAGTGTTTGAGTATTGTATCACAGCAGTCTGCAATAGGAGTGAATTTGTGGGCTTTAGATTGCCCAAAGCACTTGCATGACACACTGGTGCATATACAAACAGGTTGGTCAGTCTTTCACTGACATATGGACCTCTATTTCTGTTAAAAGCAGGGCTGTGTGTTGAAACAAAACAACTTGCATGAGCAGAGTTGCACTACAGGCCTAGTCCCAGCAGGCTCACGCGTGAAGCCTAGAGCCTGTAATTTTTTTTAACTGGAGGAACAGATACATAAGGTTCAAAGGTGACCATGCATTTCAGATAGGTTTACATATTATTTTTTGTGCCACGGCTGCTTATTATTCGTAGTCTGCCTTGTGGGTGGCCATCTACTAGACTCTACCCTTATTCAGTTAGTCAATTAGCCAACAGAAGCACCTGGTGCTGTCTCTCTCTTAATAGCAAAGATATATTCAGATGCGTAACAACTGTATTACTGTTATTGTAACTTTAAAAAAATGAACATTTCTGTGTAGTGAGTGAAATTTTTCACCAGGTTTTAATGGAAGACACCCCCCCCCATTGACTCCAATGTATTGTGCGTTAAAGAGTTGATGCATAAAAAGGAAGCAGATTGGAAAAAGTCGCTGTAAAAAACGTTGAATGACTTCAATGTGTTTTTGCAAATTTTTTGATGTTTCAAGAATTTTTTTCATTTATGGCCTCCACTAATGATTCGCAAATTTGGGGCGTTTCGCCGGAAAACTCGCAAATTTCCTGCGAAATTCGCAAAACAGCGGAAAAGTTCACGAAAAGGCACCAGCGTCTCGTTTTTGACGCCAGCATCCGTTTTTAGGACCACGTCGCACATTCGTCTGCATTTTTGATGCCAGCTAATTTTCACGGCGGTTTCGCAAATTTATTCGCCAGTTTCGAATCGCGGGAATTCACCACAAATTTGCGCTTGGCGAATAATTTCGCCCATCACTAGCCTCCACACATAGATTTATAGCCATGCAGAGATTGACAGTCAGATGTGGTTTGGGCAAAAAAAAAAACAGCTACATTATTTATGGAAAGGATAAACCACTAACTTACTATGCCCAAGAACTGAAAAGATATAGAAATGTAACTGTACAATAGATTGTTAGCTCTTTTGGACAGGGCCCACTTCACCTATTGTATTAGTTATTGGCTGCTTTGTATGTGATTCTGTATGTTTATTGAATAAACTTGTTTATTGTACAGAACTGTGGAAAAGGTTGGTGCTTTATAAATACATCTTAATAATAGTAGTAATAATAATAATGCACCCTAATAAGAAAAACACACTGTGCCAATCCAAGCTATAATGCTAACTGGGGGACTGAAAAAAGCAATTAATATTGCTCAGAATATATAATAGAGCAACCAATGTTGAGATTCTGAATCTTACATTGTAACCCTATAGTAAACTGAGTGGCACAGTTCTCTAACTATGAGCTTTACCCCAATACTTTGCTCAGCAAAGGAGTTCATAGCAGGAACATAGAGCAACAAGAGGATAGGCATATACTCACAAGCACCAAAGGTCAGTATTAGTTCCTGCAGGGAAGAGAATATACACAGCAGCAATGAAAGTACACCCTGCTTTCAGCCTTTACCCTAAATGGAACCCAGGGGAATCACTACATCTCTAAGGGTCAGATTTATCAAGGGTCAAAGTGAATTTGAGGGAATTTGAAATTCAAAGTAATTTTTGGATACTTCGACCATGGAATAGGATACTACGACTTCAACTTTGATTCGAAGTAAAATAGTTATGAATATTCAACCATTCGGTATGAATATTCAACCATTCGGTAATTGAAGTACTGTCTCTTTAAAAAAACTTCGAATTCAATACTTTGCCAAATTAAACCTGCCGAAGTGCTATGTTAGCCTATGGGGACCTTCTAGAGCAGTTTTCTAAGTTTTTTAAAGTCGAAGAAAAATCGCTCGATCGATGGATGAAATACTTCGAATCGTTTACTTCGACCGCAAATGGCCAAATTCGATGAAAAAATAACTTCGACTTCGATATTCGAAGTTGAAGTAATTAAATTTGATGGTCGAATTTCGAAGTATTTTCAACCTCGAAATTCGACCCTTGATAAATCTGCCCCTAGGTCTCTACACTTATTTAAAGTCTCTATCACTTATTTATAAAAATTTGATTTTTTCTGATTAAAAAAGTCAGATCAAACTAGAATCCACGATTGTACCTTATTCATTATAAAAAAGCGCGATTCCATTGGATTGGGACAAACGCGGAAAAAACTGCGAAAATCAGAATCATATGTTTTTTTCTGATTTTTTTACCCGAATCACTCAATTTTTACAGGCTTTTTCCCCAGAAAAGCCCAAATATCTTGAATTTTTGCCTCAAAAGTCCGAAATAGTTTGATTTTTGGCCAAATTCCAGCAGAGACCACAGAAATTTGCAAATAGGATAGGGACCTCTCCCATTGACTTATATACAACCTCGGTAGGTCTGACATGCCGGATTTGTCCCTACTCTGGACAGTTAGTACCCAGGATCTTAATCCCACTCACACCCTGCATAGGAGCCTCAGGCTGCTCAGCTAAATAGTCTGACTATCTGTCACTCCAGGAGTGACCTATTACAGTGAGTAGTCTATCCTTACTTGACCTGACCTGTTTAGGTTCCACTTCGTTCTTCCTGCCTGCTCAGTTAAGGACATGAACAAAATCTTCCCTGAACACATGGTTGCTCAGGCTTACTGTATATACTTCAGCACAGTGCCATCTACTACACACTTATTGAACTACAGGGGGCATGGCTAAATGCAGGACCAGGAAACAATTCCCCCTCCTAACTGCATTTTAGGACCCAACTTAGGAGTCTATAACACTAGGGGAATGCATGTTAAATAATGAGTGGCTAATTTACCAGTCCCCTACATTCATTTTTCCTGAGATATACTACAAGAAAGACTTGATTGCTTACAAAAGACAGCACCACACCACTAGCTCTTCAGCTTGTAGGCTGGTCCTTTGGTTAAACTCTCACTTAAACATTACACACACATTGCTACATACAGGCATTGAGGGTTACTGGTAGATAGAGGATTAGAATTTAAAAACTGTTCTTTATAGTAGGTGATATTGGGGCATGTGGGAGGGATCACACTATCATTTCAACTATAGGTGTTTTTTTTATTTAGTCTGCGTAAATTCTGATTTCATTTCGTGAGCTAATACCCTTATTTATGCAAGACATTACTTTAATCACTTAGTAGCCTCTAAGTAACACTGCCTAGAGTTACACAGCTTATAATGCACAAAAATGTCCAAATCCTTCACAATTAACAAGTCCTCCAACACACTACCAACAAAAATAGGGGGGAATGGGAAGAATATAAAATAATAGTGTAGTATGTTTATTTAAACTTAATCACCACTTCTGCTAATTAAAGTGAAATGTGTCACCAAACTGCTGGGTTTCATTGCCCTTTAAATACACAGACACTCAAATGAAACATTTTTAAGAAAAATCCAGTCAATTTAGATTTATTTCCACTAGATACTGTATATTATGACCTTGATGAATGAAACTCTTCATAGTCAGTGTTAATATGTCTTTAAAAAATGGTACAGGTTGTAAAAGAAAATCAATAAATATACAGACATTGCTGCAGAGTTTTATTGGATGCATACGGTTGTGAGTGAACCACTAGAGGGAGTCAAGCAGCATGAAAAATCACTCCTTGGTACAGACACTCTGCATTGCAGAATTGGATAATCAGGATAATCAGTGAAACTGTAGGTAGAGCAGAAAAGGGAATGCTTGGAGTAAAGGCTTGGCAAGGCAGCATTAGTTAACAGGCGTTTGGTTTACATTTCAATAGATATTTTTATTTTAAAATTACAAGTTCTGGTTTATATAGATGTATATTGCCTCTGTTTTGTGTTTCTCTGATTGTGTTTAAATACCAAATGTAATGTATAGTCTGAAACAACAAATTAAACCATATTATATTATTCTGAAGAGTCTAGTGATTAACCAGCTATCTATGAGCTTTCATTAATGTACTAAATTTAATAGATTTTTTTTAAAAAACAGCATATATATAAAATAGAAACTATAATGTATATAATGTAAAATATGAGATATTGATGGTTGCTATACTTGTTAAAGACAATGGGGCTCATTTATAAACACTGGGCAAATTTGCACCTGGGCAGTAACCCATAGCAACCTGCAGGTGGCTGTAAAAAGCTAATCACTGACTGGTTACTATAGGATACTGCCCAGGGGCAAATTTGCCCAGTGTTTATAAATGAGCCCCAATGAGACAAAAATTAGCCCTTAGTTTCTTGAAAGTAGAAAATAAGAGACCCCTCTGCCTGATTTGGTTTTAAGAAATGTATATTTGGGATTACAACCCCTTCAAATGATTTGTGAAATAATGCAATAAATAGCAGTTCTACTTTTGTACACACCTGCATATACACAGCCACAGGCACACAGGTAAATACAGGTATGGGACCTATTATCCACAATGCCCAAGATGTTTCTGTGGTTTACTGCAGATCTTCATACCTTAATTCTACTACAAATGCATGTAAAAGTAAATAAACACAAAAGGCTGACATTGCTTCCAATAACAGAACAGAAAGTAATGTTTAATCCCTTTTGGTAAAAATAGACATGCCCTCAATAATACATGAACATGAACAGGGTCTATCCAATCTTTGACAGTCTCACTACTCATGATAATTACATGGCTTGTTTTTAGGCAACTCAGAACAGAGGAAATGGCCATGGAAAAGTGTTTGACTAAAATCATTGTTTTGGGCATTGAACATGTGGATGTAATCATTCCATAAATGGGTCTCTGCTTGACTGCATTTCATTCATAAAATGAATGAAGAGCACGGAAGTAGGTTAATAACAGGACTGGCAGGTTTAGGCGTTAAAGGGATTTATGAATGCTACGTTTCTCAGCCAGTGGAGAGATGTGCTGGTCAGAACCATGAGTTTTTGTGCAACTCCTATTAGATATTGGTGGAATATACTGTATATTGTTTACTGCCAGTTCATAGAGAAGAAACACACACACACACACACACACATATATCATAAAAATATAAAGTCAGTAGTGTGAGCAACTTTTTAATTGTGCTCCAGAGATTGCTTTTCCTGTGTCCACTCTCTCCTACCACTATCTCTTGATGTTTACCTTATGTAAGAGATGTGCTTGAAATGATCATTGTTATGTGTATTTTTCACCAATATTGAACCTGGAAAACAGATGATTCTTGGGAGAATGTTGTGTTGCAGCAAATAAGGATTTATTCTGTTGCCTACTCCAGAAAAGCCAGATAAATGGGTCCCTGGAGTGAATGGAGGAGAACCAGGTGGACCCTCCATGCCATACTTTATGTATTGCAGTATTTATTAAAGTCCATTTTTTCTGGTCTGATTTTTAAAGGGGAAAAACACAAATCTTTTTGTAGATAAAAAACTCAAATTCATGAAACCCCGATGGTGTTAAAAGTCAAATAAAAAAGTAATTCAACTCAGACCTGCCGAGTTCATGTAGAAGTCGATGGCAGATGTCCCGTTGACATTTCGTAGATATCTTCTTGATCTGCGCTGGGTTTTGTTTAATAATCCAAATATTTTGTGGTTTCGGCATAAAAAGTCACAGGTTTCAGGCGTTAGATCCGAAAAAGTAGCAGTTTTCTGCGAAAAATTCTAAAAAATTGTACGATTCGGATTTTTTTCACGCACAAGAAATTTTTGTAAAAAATGTATTGATAAATAGGGGGGAAAGTCTGTGGGGATTTGGTTGTAGTGGTTTTCAGAAAATAGTGAGAACATTTCAGATTTGGATAATAACCCCCTGTCTTTATGCTCCTGATCCTATGCTGACCTGCCTATAATTTCCTGCAAAAACTGTGTACTGGCAGCTAGCTTGTCACACTAGTTTAGTAGCACTGTAGTTCTGCTTTCCTCAGCAGATCAGTTTAATCTGAACTTCTCCATAGAAAAAAATGATATGCTCCAATGGAATACAAAAATGCTGGAACTTTCAAGGATGAGTTGCACAATTTTCTAAATGGCTTGGCACAGGTGATATTAAACATGTACCTGCCTGACTATGGGTGAAGTCATTCAACATTCTTCTAACTCCCCTATCTTTTATTAAGTCTAAAGCTAATGCCTGTCTGCTAAATTCTATGATACCTGAAAACAGGCATGTTTGTTCTATGTAAACATAATTATGCAAATGCCAACATAATTGCCTAGATCAAGATGTATCCACTATTTCTGACCAAAACTTCAACTCTTTCTCATAATCGCCACCTACACCTCACCCATGTAAAATACTATCACCATGATTACAGCTTAGATTACAGATGTCAGTTTCATTAATTTTTTAATTGCCCCAAAGAAAAGATTGTAATTGGAACAATATTAATGCAATGTTTTTTCTAAGAAATACAAAAGAAAGTCTTCTGGGTTATTAGTTCAGTGTACATATAGATGAAACTGGCATCCATCTAAAGAAGTAGCAGTTTTAGGATTAGATGGGGTGTTGTATATTGAAAATATAGGAACAGCAACCCCTTTTAAATACAAATATGAGATCTATTAATTGGAAGCCAACAATACAGAAAGCTCTAAAATACAGGAAGGCTATCTCCCATAAAGTCTATTTAAAGCAAATAATCTTTTTAAAATATTGTATTCAATATTTACATTATTTTTTTTTTTTTTTTTTGTTAAAATAAATAATAATAAAAAAAAAAAAAATATTTACATTATTTTAGCAGATGTAAGGTATGATGATCCAAATTATGGAAACAAATCCTCATCTGCATTCTGCATAATAGGTACCATATCTGTATTAATAACTTATAATATTAGACAGAAACAGCAAAACAATACCTTGCCACATAGTAATGCATATATTTATATTTCATATACAGAATTTTGTGTTACCTATTTCTTAGCAGAAAAGAACCGCTCTGTATACCAGAAAGCCGTCCTCTTGTTTTATTTGGAAGTTAGTGACATTTTCTATGCAGAGAAAAAGACATGCTCACATCACTCACCTTATGGATTCATATAGATGCACAGAACATTTCGCAAACATATAAATGTACTCTACCTATACTAATTCACATGAGAAACTTAGATTTAGCAAGACTTTATTATCAGCTGAAAATGCTGGCGGAAAATATGTCTCATATGCCAAAGAAAGGTGCCACCCTGCTTAATCTACAAACACAAAATGAAACCATGAGCCATAGTATATATTAAAAACTTCAAGCCCAGATGCCATATTTTTATAAAATGTAGGCAAGTGCCAAAAAATGGTATGGTCCTTGTGTAAAATAAATGGCATTTTGTTCTCCTAAATGGCATAATTTTGTTTTCCTAATGGAATGCCATGGAATCACAGAAGTTTATTTTTTAAATGTCAGACTGACACCTAAAATGTGACACCATTATTTTACACAACCCACAACTTAGACCTGTGCCGGCCTTGTGAAATCTTCATCCGAATGGTGGTCCAGTCCCATGGCAAAAGTTACCCAAATTGCAAAAGTTATGTATAAAGTTACGCAAATGATGTAACCTTTGCAAGTAAACTGTTTAGAAATTTACATAAACGTGCCTATCAACCAAAAGACCATGCAGAGAAGTGTGACAGGGGCAGGCAGAGGCAAACTCCATTGACCACCAATGAATTTTAAAAAAACTTAAAGGGGACCTGTCACCCTAAAAAAGTAGTGCAAATCCCATTTTATGATATTGTTTATGATGCTCCTTTCTTTCTAGCGCCGTCCATTTGTGGATTTTGTGCACACCAAGAAGCCATGTAGGATTCTTGATAAGGAGCTAAAGGATCTAAAGGCAATTATTTGAATACAACAGACCAGTAAAATCATAGGCATCCATTGCAAAGATTATATACAGTCTTGGACTTGTGTTGAGTCTGCCAGCCCGATTCTAAAACTCTATTTTTTGTGCAGGCATTTACCTAAAGTTTAAGCCTTTCCGATTAACTCTCCTGATAAAATGCCTTTAATTTACAGTATTTACAAAATAAAAATCTCATACCTTGTGATAAGATGTTAAATTGCAATTGTAGTCTTTTTAGCTCAACATAAATTTAGTAAATAAATAATACAAATTTGAAAACCATTTCATCTCATTTAGACATCTTAAAACCAGTTTTAGCCAAGAAAATGAAGCAGAAATGTAAGATAAATAAATACTGTATGTATATATGAATACCACTACTGATACCTACTTTCGCAGAAGACTTTTCAGATCTTCATCCAGCCAGTCCAGAATCATGGGCTAATCCAGGATGGTTGACTAAATGATATTCTTGTAGTTTTTCTTGCAAAATGGTGTCTCTCCGGAAGCCATTTACTGCTGCTATTGCATGATATTCCTCATTTTGTAGAATCTTGATTAGAAAAAAAATTAATTGCCAAGCAGCAGCATAGTACTTTCTACATATGTCTGCTGGAATAATATCAGCAATGCAGTTCAATAGAATCAGCTTGTTACTGAGTGTGTGGAGTGTACTGAACAATCATGCGACCAGTTGTTTTTCTCTTGTTGGGATCAAATATGTACTTTTTCTCATGTGAGTGAAAGTTGCAATGTTTGGCATAGATGTTTTAAGACAAGAAATTTATATCGTTTTAATTAGCATAAAATAAAGATGACTTTTAATGATTTTATAATGAACTGTATATTATTTATATGTGCTTGTGCAGTTGGTTTTTATTTCTGAGTAGGTGAATAGTAAGCATCTGTCTATGGATACTGATTAGGTGGATAGTAATGCTATAGTAATGCGATAGTAATGCATCAGAGGGTGTTAGGAGAGGCACAGTGGATGGTAAAAAGTGTTGGATGGTGTAAGGACTCATCCTGGTGGTCTAATGGGCGGCGGGGTCCCCGCCGTATGCTGCCGTCTTCCCCTAGGGTCGGTTTCTTTATGGGGCGCATGGCTGCACGCTTCCGGATTTATGTGTCGGCATGATGACGTCATCGCGCAAACGGCGCGAAATTCAAAGTATTTAAATCGGCTTTGTAGTAAAAAACATTTCCCGTTGTTAGGTTCGATTTGTTTGTTCCTGGTCACTTTCCTTAGTGAATCCTGCTTGTTATTACTGATATTGACCCTTTCCTGCCGGTGACTACTCTGATCTCTCCTATCCTGACCATTTGCCTGTCCGCTGACTATTCTACGCTCTCCAATCCTGGTTCTGGCCTGTCTGACTATTCTCTGCTTGTGTTGGTCCGGCCTGTTTCCAAGTGGTGTTCTTCCTTCCAGTATCCTGGTGAGACAATCGTGCTCACTTTGCTTGTCCAGAACCGCTAGCTTTGCTCCTCTCTCAAATAAGACCTGGTGGCATCCAATTAGCCAAGGGCTCCTCCCGAGGTGAAAGGCGGCGGTTATAGGCAGAAGTGAGAGCCAAGACCAGGGAGCTTAGCTCCAGGTTCTGGATTTAGGGTGCTGTTCATGACAGATGGAAGACAAAAAGCTGCATGTAGCAATAGGGTGGTTGTTATTCAGCATGAATAGGGTGCAAAACAGGTTTGCAGGAGGAGGTGTATTTGAAAAAAAAATCAATTTTCATTTGATTCAAATCCACTATTATTGTTTCATTTGCTTATGTTTGATGTGTTTGTGTTAAGTGATTGTAGGTCTACAGAGGTAATAGTTTTTTAATTGGTATTTCTTTGTTTCTTTGGAAGAAATCTGATTCATGTATCTATGGGACACAATTCATTTCATGTCTTCTAAATTAAGAATTAAGAAAGCTGCCATCTCTCGTGACTTGATGGTTTCTGAAGCAGGGTTGTCCATTATGTGCTTCGTGGATCATTTTGCACCATCTGTACCATATGCATATACCCAAATTGATAGGATTGCCACTTTGTTCTTTTAATTGGATACATATTAAATCTTTATCTGGCACATTTAATACATGTGGCAAACTGCACAGATTTCTGTTCAGCCATGCATGATACTCTTTAAAATGTAGAAGGGTTGTGCTTAAAAAAGCTGTGTTTTAGGCTGATTTACTGAAAATTCCTGTGAAAACCCTACTAATCCCACCCATCTATTTTACTTCCTGCTGCCTGCTTTTTCAGGCTGTGGAGGGGAGCAGATAGCACTCAGCAGACTGCACTGTAGGATAGGAACCAATCAGTAGCTAGGTTGACCTAATAGGGAACTGAAGCCTGTCTTTGCTTTTGAGAATGCAAGGCTGTGATTGGCTGTCCTCCTCCTACTGTGCTTCTGGCAGGGACCATTAGGACACACTCACCCCTCATTTGAAACATGGACAGTGACCATTACAGATCTATAGGGAGCTCCATTAAAGGGGCCATTTTTAAAGATAATTTACATTTTTAGCCTGAAGTAAAACCAGCATTGTGTATTATTCATTATTGCCTACAAAATTTGTTTTTTTTTATTTTACATGTTCTATTTGTCTGCTTTAAAGGGGACAAAACAAATACTGTGTAAACAAATAAACAGCCCTCTATCAATAAAGTTTTTAAACCATTTTTTTTAGCTGTTTAACTTTTTCAGCAGCGGTTTTTCAAAGTTTGTTTCATACATTTGAGGGGTAGTAGCATTTGAGATGATTTAAGGCATTTTGCCCACCATATTTTCTCTTCACTGCTGCGAGGGTGTCAGTTCTATGGTGGCTTGCTGACAAAATCTGCTACTCATTTAACTACTATATTTAAAAACTTGTACAGGATAGAGGCAGCTAATTTTCTCCAGCTTTTCTACAGCCACAAATTGCTGGAGAGTGGGGCACATTTAAATCCCAAACTGCAGACATAGTAACAAAAGCAAAAGTGATATATCTATTGTAAGATTCAATGTGCTCTGAAGAGCAGCTTTCAGTTCAACAGAGAAATAATGTTCCCTCATGTTCAGTATACATAGGCATGCAATTCATGTTATTATGTTGTGGCCAACCTGTGTTTCCTACTACTGGTTTAGTTGAAACACTACAACACAAATAACATACTGTATATAGTAAATCAGTTAATTACAAAGTAATAAATATCAAACCAAAGACTTAAATTTGCTCAAGTGAAGGAAAAGCTGCAGAAACTACAATTGCCACACTTCATGTCCTTTCTGGCCCACCTACGAGTGGTGAAAGATGGCAGAGCCTACTTTTGCACGTCAACTGAGGAAACTCTGCGATGGCTAGAATCGAACCCAGCGCCATCTCCACCTCCCCGAGAGGACCAGAATCTCCCAAATCACCACGACGGGATGCTTGAAAGAGACACACCTCATTTCCCTAATATATGACGTGAGGATCAACCCGGAGTTGCAGAAGCAACCACATCAGTGACGTCGACTACACCACCCATGGCCCTGGAGCCAGAGAACTAAGCTTAACACCATTTGGTTCCCCTTCTTCAGTTATGCTTGTTGGTTATGGGAATGAAGCACAGTTGGGGCAGAGCGGGTGAGGAGGGTCTGTTCTATGTTCAATTGAAACAGGATTATTATTAAGCTGCCGTTAGCTTTTCTTTCAATTTCTCCCTCTCAGCACACTTGTATAATATCCTATACCGCACTTGGTATAACAAATTGCTGGACTCCGATTCTGCAGGCCCTCCATTGCTGTTGACATTTTCACCCCATAACAAATGAGGAAGGTAAGATCTTGGAATGTCTGAGGTCTGGGCAACCCAGGGTAAAAGGGGTCTCCAGGAAAGTCATTTAGATGGGAACAAACTATGTACATTGAGAAAACCATAATTAGAAACATATTACCACTCTACCTACTTCTCCTATTGAAACCCACATAGCACTAAATAAAGAATCAGTCAACCCACAGGTAATGTGGGACTCCCTAAAAGCTTATACCTGAGGGCTTTAAAGTCAACAAATTTAAACCTTCAATAGTTTGAACTAGAAATGACTAAACTAGAGGCTCAAGCCCTTCAAGACAAAAAAGCTTTCAGCCAGACCCCTACTATACAAATGAGACACGAATAGCTCACAGCTCAAACTCCTCTACAAGATAGACAGATCAAACAAGAAATCGCAGTTATATAAAAAAAACTATTCGCAACAGGCGTCAAAAACGGCATACTCCTGCTTTCCAGGGATTTAATGCCACTGACAAATATACCTACAATCAGTGACAGCAATGGTTCCATTGTAACTAATCCGATAGAAAACAACAGGGTATTTGGAGATTACTATACATATCTTTACTCCTCCCAGACTTTATGTACTGTTACCCAGGTTCTTGCATACATCCAGACCATCCCCCTACCCAGGTTGGAACCGCAAGTTATTTAGGTGAACCTATCACAGAGCCAGAAGTTGAGGAGGCCATTTCTTTTTTAGCCTCTGGGAAAACACTGGGTCTGGATGGCCTACCCACTGAGGTTAGGCTGAACCAGGTCCAGCTTATCGCCAAATTGATCTCCTCAGATCAAACTGGTTTCATAACAGGTAGAATGGCATATATAAAAATGTGTAGGCTCTTCACTAATATGATAATCTGGGACATCAAGTCATAGTAGCACTTGACAATGAAAAGGCATTTGACTCGCGAGGAAAGTTCGGGCGATTTTGGAAATCGAAGCGCCGGATGCATTGCGCTGGCGTTTTCTCATTCAAGCAGGAAGAAGGCAGTTCAGGGAGATTGTCGCCCCGCAGAAGAGGTGATTAGTCGCCAGGCGACTAAATCTCCCCGTGTCTGCCCTTAGCCTAAAGGGCAATTCACCTTCATTTGCAAAACTGTAATACCACATAAAAACCACAGAAATGTGTTCAAACTTTCATAACCTGCCAAATTATGTAAATTTTATAGTAATTAAGGAGTGTGGTCACAAAATGGGTGTGGCCAAAAAAAAAACCTTTTTGTCACTCTTCCTGTTTCCTAAATGTTGGGAGGTATGTAATCTATTTTGCAGTATTGGGGGGTATACAACCAATCTGCCCCCCAATCATTTCAATTTGCCTTTCTACCCTGTCAAATGTCCCTGCTGCCCTATTGCTATTATTTGATGTAAGTCTGGAGGGCCCATTTCTACCTTCCCATCGTCTAGAGATTTTTGCTCTCAAAGCTATTGTTACTATTGCTGCATATGGAACAACCCTTGCCACAACGTTTTCATTTCTTCTGGAAAAGATGACACCACCTAAAAAGAAAAAAAAAAGCAGAGGCTAGAGTTGCAAAAGTTAACGATGGGCGAAGATGCCATTTAAGGAACTACATTGCCCACAATCACTTTCCGGATAAAGTAGGCGCGGCATCTGGTGTCAGCTGCCGCAATGGAGGCTGGGATATGTAGTTTTCAGAACGTCAAGAGACTCGCGTCTGTCTCCGGAGACCTGGGAGTGGGAAAACTACTTGGGCCGGCGTCTCCCTACGTAGCGTTGCGTGACATACGCCGGCTTACGTGGTTGACGCCGCGGCAGCACACGAGGAGTCGTTGAGAGCTAGTGCTGAGTCGGGTTAGTGCCGCGGTTCGCCGGCTGCCTCCTGGCTGTGTGATAACGGGTACAACACTCTTCCCTCCCACGTGGGAAGTCCTCCCCCACACTGCCGACTCCTTGCCTTACTCCTTCAGCTCCCCTGATAAAGCAGTTGGTATATCCCAACCCGACACACCCGGAAATGGACGCGAGCGACTCGGCCCCAGACTCCTGGGAACAGGCGGACATGGAGGCCACGGAGGCGCAGTTGAATAATTCTATGGCCGCACTCAACGTGAACGCTAAGCCGTTTGTCCCCAATGTTAACGCCGTAGAGTTCGTGCCGTCCTTCTTGGTGGGCAGCGCGCCATCGGACGGGCAGGAGGAGGAGCAGCAGCAGCAGGGTAAAGATAGGTGGATGGGGGGGAGGTGGGTTAACATTACGCAGGCCTTCCTTTCCATGGCTGCCACCTGCGGATATGCAGTTCTGCTCCTGGCACCCTTGGCTTGTGGTGGAGAGCTTTAGTTCGGCAGCTGCTCACTCGCTATAGGATGAACTTGCCCCGTGTGTGACAGGCTTTGGCGCAGCAGCTGTCGATGAAGCACTCGCCTCTCTCATTCATCTCAGTCACACACACACACTGCTTCTCTGTCTTCTCTCTCACCCACCAGCATCTCATGGGCGTCAGTGGTGTAACTGGGTAATACTGGGCCCCACAGCAAAATATTTTTCAGGCCTCCAAAATGTCTAGAGGTTGACTAGTTAAACCAATATTTATTGAAATAGTTTACTAATTAGGCCCTCATGGGGTCCCTATACCTCCTGTGCCTCCTCTGTAGTTACACCCCTGATGGGAGGCTTACATAGTCTAGCCTTGGGGGCCCTGGATGGGTTACCTCTAAAGGAGGCCATAGATGTAGAGATCTGCTGTTATGTCGCCAAACAAGCGCAGTGTCGGACTGGTACACCAGGGGCCCACCCAAACACCCTTAGACCAGGGGCCCACCCAAACACCCTTAGACCAGGGGCCCACCCAAACACCCTTAGACCAGGGGCCCACCCAAACACCCTTAGACCAGGGGCCCACCCAAACACCCTTAGACCAGGAGGCACTCTTAAGTATTATTTTCTTCCTTTCCTTAATCAACCTCCATATTCTCTTTTCTTTACATACTATAACCTATAATTACATCTATTTAGCCTCTTTATTCTCATAGAAATAGGGAATGGCCATGAAATAAGCCAAATGTTTAGGAGCAGGAGGGCCCACTGACATCTTTGCCCACCGGGAGTTTTCCTGGTATCCCAGTGGGTGAGTCCGACACTGTGCTGATGGGCCCAACGATCGGATCTTAATGCATCCGATACAGGTGGTCGGATTGTGGGACCGCATAAACGCAAAGATGCGGCAGACGGGATTTTTCAACCTGCCCGATCGAGATCTGGCTGACTTTCGGCCAAATATCGATCGGGGAAGTCCGTCTGATGGCCCCACATACTGGCTGGCAGCTTTTAATCGGCCCCTATATGGTAGATAGATAGACACACCAATAGTTTCAAAAACCAGCACTCCCTTTAGTGAAAAAAATGTAATTTTTATTATTACATAGTATCCGCTTCCAACGTTTCGGTCGTTCAAGGGACTTCTTGCAAATTACTTTTTAGATCGACGTTTCGATTCCCACTGGAGTCTTTATCTTCATAAAGTAAAGACTCCAGTGAGAGTCGAAACGTCGATCTAAATAAAAGTTTTTTTATTTGCAAGAACTCCATAGAGTGCAACAGCTTTTCTTTATTTTTTATACATTCTTCCTGTTAGCACCCGGGCATTAACCCTTTTTTGAAGTGTGTGCAGCAGTCTCACAGACTATATATATTAGATATAAATAACATTTTTAAAAAGGTGCAAATATAAGTTGAGGGTAACTAAAGTTTGGTTTAAAAAAAAAAGTATGAAAAATGTGCTCCCCTGAACAGTGTAAAGCAGAAGTAAAATCACAGGGGTGGTGTCAATTTGTAGGGCACTCCCCAGGCTGGTGGTTGTTTTCATAAAGGAATAGTTCAGTATAAAAATTAAAACTGGGCAAAATAAAAAATGTTTCTAATATAGTTAGGCAAAAATGTAATGTATAAAGGCTGGAAAGACTGGATGTCAAATCAGATGCAACAGAAATAAGGTAAGTGAATGCATTGTCTGATGGTGTTGCAGTGTTGATCCGATGCGACACGACTGTCTGATGCAGACAACAGTGCGCATCGTCTGCATCAGACGGTCGTGTCGACACCATCCGATAATGCATTCACTTGCCTTATTTCCATCGCATCCGATTTGAAGACTGCGTTTTTGCGCAGCGGGTCGGATCGTTTCAAAATCGTCCGTGTAGTCCTACCCTAATATAACAGAACACAACTGCTTTTCAGCTCTCTAACTGAGTTAGTCAGCGACTTAAAGGGGGGCTACGTGGGATATGACTGTTCAGTGAGTTTGCAATTGATCCTCAGCATTCAGCTCAGATTCAAAAGCAACAGTTATGACCCATGTGCCCCCCCCCCCTCAAGCCACTGATTGGTTACTGCCTGGTAAGTGGAAGCCAAGAGAGCTGCAAAGCAGGAAGTAGTCTTCTCTGGCTATCATGTTACACATCCAGTCACTCCAGCCTTTATACATTACATTTTTGGCTAACTATACAGTGTTTCTGTATTGCATGTGTGTCTGACTTCAGTGGGTGATGGGAAAGGAAAGAAGAATAAGTGGTGGTGCAGCAAAAATGTACTCTGAGCAGGTGCATATTCTAAAGAAGATGAGTAATTAGAATTACTAATGCTCTAATAGGTTCGCTGTCACATGCCCAGTGTGGCAACTGGGAAAGTAGCTGACTGGAACCGGTACAGGATCTATACAGCTGTATTGGATTCAACTACATGTCATAGCATTTTAATGTAGGCACAAATATAAGTTTAAAGGGGTTGTTCACCTTCCAAACACTTTTTTCCAGTTCAGTTCTTAAATTGCTTTCCATCTTTTATTTTTTTACAGTTCTCCCAGAATTTAAGTTTAAAATTTAATGTTAGCCTTTCTGTCTGGCAGCTCATTGATTCAGGAGCCTTCTATGTTACAATTTGCTGCATTTAGTTGATGCATTTCTCATCAGCATCTGTGGAATATTGGCAACTATTGAATCAATTCTATTGATACAATTGTATCCGCTGCCTCAAATGAAGCTCAGGGATTCTGCTCACCAGGGCTAATGATAACAAATGTATCAATTTAGTACAGTTAAAGTCTGTGACCCCCTCAAGTGCTGCTTTAGAAGTTGAAAATTTAAGCTTTAGGCTAAGGCCACACTAGGCGATAGCGCCGCGATTTGACTCGCGGCGACTTTTCGCCGCGACTTTTAAGCCGCAATCGCTGGGGGAAACATTTGCACTGGCGTCTATGGGGAATCGCGTAAAATCGCCAGCGTAAAAACACACGCGGCGATCTTTTTTCTATTGTCGCTCGAAATCGCCTAGCGAGGCAATTTCGAGCGACAGTAGAGAAAAGATCGCCGCGTGTGTTTTCGCCTAGTGTGGCCTTAGCCTTACGCTTCAGTATTAGATCGAAAATAAAAAAAATTTCCAATTACTTTCTATTTCTGGTGAATATTCTGAAACCAACTAACCTGGAAAAAGTGTTTGAATTTTAACAACCCCTTTAAAGTAACAGCAACACCAACAAATCAGTCTTTTTTAAAGTAATGCAAATATAATGTACCATTGCTTTGCACTGGTATAACAGGTGTGTTTGCTTAATACATTTTATAGTAGTTTATATGGCTACTAGCTGCTGTGTAGCCATGGAGGCAGCCATTCAAAGCTGAAAAAGGAGGCACACAGCAGATAACAGATGAGTGCTGTACAATACAATGGGATTCTTCAGAACTTATCTGTTATCTACTGTATATCCTGTGCTTGAATGGCTGCACCAATGGCTACACAGCAGCTTGTTTATATAAACTACAATTGTATTTCTAAAGCAAACACACCCATTATACCAGTGCAAAGCAATGGTACATTATATCTTTATGCTATTAAAAGACTTTCATTTTTTGATTTTACTGTTACTAAAGTTTGGTTTTAAGTATGCACTCGGAAGAATATACTCTGGGCTGCAGCCTGTCTTAAAGATAAGGATTTATTCATTAGAATTACTGGGGTAGGGGTGTGAATGTTAGTTTCTAATGGGGAAATTACATCTGATGTCACTGTCATGTGATTGTCCACATGTTCTCCAGGACATTAGGCTGCTGGGAATCTGTATTCATGTCACAGAAGCTACATTTTTTACTCTGCTTGTTCCTTAAATATACATCCTTGCCATTACACCACTAAGATCTAGGCTATTCATAAAGAGGTAATTTCAGTCTCTCTGTGTGTAAGCTGTATTTATTCACAAATTTGAACTCCTTCAGGTCTATATAACGCATGGTGGTGTAGTGGTTAGCATTCATGCCTAGTGGTAGTGCGGTTCTGGGTTCAGTTTCGGTTAAGGCCATAAACTAGAATTTTGTATGTTGATTTAAAAAGTAAGTGTTTAACATACTTTATTTAGGGACAGGCAGGATGAACCTATTCCAAATATCAGCAGTTGAATAAAGTTAGAAGTCTAACTGAGGCCTTGCACATCAATGGGCTGATCCACTCATGAACATATTCTTTTAGAGAGTAACATGATGTCGGTGATAAGCTTTTTTATGTTTTGTAAGGCCTGTTATTTGCAAGACACTGTTAAACAGGTGCATTTAGTTTAATTAATAAACTGGTAGGTTGTTTCAGGGATGTTGCAATGGGACAGACTTTCATTGCTGCCCATCAGATTGCTTCAGTCTGTTCAATATCGCTTGCCTTGACCTCTATTGGCATCACAAGTGCATTTTTGTGTAAATACTGATCTGTGCAGCTAAAGGAATTAAACTGCTCCATCTCCAGTCAGGTTAGTTGTACAAGTAAGCCCCCCCCCCCCCCCAAAGCAAATCCTATAAACATGTTGTAAAGGATTCTGAACAGAAATTGTTTTTCATGATGGACATATATCCCAAGAAAATGATTACTGCAGAAATTTCTGGTTTTGTTCTATGGTGTAAAGCTATTAGTGCTGGTTCATGGTGTACATGTTAAAGGAGAACTGAAGCCTAAAAATTGATATTGCTAGAAATGTTGTACTTTAGATACTGAACTTACTGTACCAGCTGAGAAGTTCAGCAGCCCTAAGGCAACTATTATCCATGCTTTTCAAATTGATAACAGGAGCTTGCCATGTTGAATCTTGTTAGGCCATCTTTTGAGTGCCTGTGACAAATGCTCTGCTCCGTATGCTTGGGCAGCTGTTGAGAGGCTGATCATAGGGTCATCAGAAACCTTCAAGCTGAATTTGAGATGCATCTGTCATAGGAGCTGATGCTACAGGTTTGATTATTCAATTCTCATGCTTTTAAATATAGTAATTCTGAATTACTAACGAATATATGGATATTGTGGGTTACTGCTATCCAGTAATGTTATCTCTCAAAATCTTGAGTGCTAGTTTCTAATAACTTCAGATCTAATTCTACTTAAGGGGTTTCCTGTTGCTTTCACTATTAAAGGATTGTGCCATTCAGAGCTTGGATTCAGAGCAGAGATTGTAAATGTTTAGTGTGTCATTGGTCTATGATTAATCAGTATTCTTTATTTATTGATTTGTTTTACCATACAGTGTTGTCATTGTTTTGCAGAATGTTTGATAAGGGCAAGCCACACAATGTCTTTGAAGTGTCTCTTTCCCTGTGGATTTTAATGAGGGGGAGAGATGTGGATCCACTCTAATCTAATCGGCTTTCTCTAACTGCACTGCCAGGCACAGCTTCAGTCTGAGTGTGGCTACATGGGTCGGGGATCAGCGACTCTCCACTCCGTGTAGCCTCACCTGGGTAGAATGAGGAGGATCTGATTAAAAATGTGTTGCTTTTGGATGGTTGATACTCAAGTCATATGACTTTAAGGGTCTGTTTGCCTGTATATTGGTGATTAGGTAGAATCAGTATCTTTCTGAAGTGATGGGATTTGACCTGAACAAAATTTTTGGATTCATGTATCTTTGGCTTTTGTAAAGTACATTTTTTTTTCCAAATTGGTTTTATTTTCTTTTTTTAAATTTTGTTTGTTTTATGTGTATCACTTTCCTAGGAACTTTTAGTTAGATGGATGATTGTTGTAAAAGTCTTAACTATATATATTTCTGTTATCTATAGGTTCTTGCACTACTGTTGGCATGGATGTTTCTGAGCCTGTTGGTAAGTATTGACAACTCATGTAGCAAGGGGGATAGATATATATATCCGTTATATGCCATTTATAGAACAAGTTGATAACATTCTTTCCCTTGTATGTAATAAAAGATACAGGTATGGGATCCGTTATCCGGAAACCAGTTATCCAGAAAGCTCCAAATTACAGAAAGGCAGTCTCCCGCAGACTTCTTTTTATATAAATAATCCAGATTTTTAAAAACTATATCCTTTTTCTCTGTAATAATAAAACAGTACCTTGCACTCGATCCAAACTAAGAAATGATTAATCCATATTGGAAGAAAAACCAGCCTACTGGGTTTATTTAATGTTTACATGCTTTTCTAGTAGACGTAAGGTATGAAAATCCAAATTACGGAAAGATCCTTGATCCAGAACACCCCAGTTCCCGAGCATTCTGGATAACAGGTCCCATACCTGTACTAAGTTTGCCTATATGCAGTAACCCATAACAGCTTATAAGATACTTGCTTTTAAACAGGTAACTGTGAATGCTATTGCTGATCTGGTTGCTGTAAGTGCTTAGAAAAGTAGCAAACTTGGCACCTTTTATTATATAAATTATTTGCCCAGCACTGAGGATTGGTTCATTCTTCTGTGAGGTTGTTTGGAACTTTTCATTCAACGTTGAAAATAGCAAGTGCGTAAGAGAATTAAATTGAAAGTGAAGTAAAATTCTGCTTCCTGTATGAAGAAGCACAATCAAACCAAATGATCAGTCCACTAAGAAGCCATCTTTATATAAAAAAAAAAGTTGTCTCATAAATCAAAGATTAATAAAGGCTCCAACTGGAAGCCAATTTATATTAAAAGAGATTTAGAATGTGACTAATTTAGAGCAAGAAATAAAAAAAAAACTATACATATTTGTTAATTAGAACACTTACGAACAAGTTCAGAGAATAGGGCTTGTGCTAAACAAGAAATATATCAAGTAAATGTATCACTTTAGAAAAGTGTTAGAGCCTGAGACACCCCCCCTCCCCTCTGAGCTGCTTTAAAAAGACTTAGGGTGAAACATAAACGTTCCATTTCAATGTTAGAAAAAAAATATTCAGTTGTACCGTATGTACTTTTTATACATCTGTAAAAAATGCCGGAATTAGTAAAGGTCAAATTTGCTCAATAGTAGGAGCACAAAACAAAAGAGCAATTAACTCTGATCTGCCTTATAACAATAATAATGCTGTGGGTATCTGCATTGGGTCAAACCATGATAGCTGTATTAAAGTTTATCATCTTTTCCCACTCTTCAAACTAACCTAAGGCTTTTTGTAGTGGAAAATGGGGAAACCGAAATGTCACCAGAAGAATCTTGGGATCACAAAGAAGAGCCCATAGAAGCAGAACCAGGAGGCGGTTCTGAGGGTGATGGAGGGACTACTGAAGAAGGAACCTCTGAAATGATGGAGGAAGAGGAGGAAATTCCAAAACCCAAAACAATTGTTGTACCTCCAGATGCCCCAAAGAAAGAACATGTAAATGTAGTGTTCATTGGACATGTAGGTACGTTTAGGCTCTGCATCAATTTCTTTTGTCCCAATTCTTCACCTCTTTATTTGGACAACTGGAAAATATGAATATTTGAGTTGTAATCCTGGTACAAGGGACAGGTCAGTAATCCCCCCCCCCCATGGTTATTTGGAATTTGCATTTTAAATTTTAATAAGTTATAGCTGTGTACTTTTTAAATCATATCTGCACCTCTATTTATCGCTAATATGTGTACATTTTTCTGAAGATGACCTAAAGAGTTTTACCTGTCTCTGGGCTCATTTTCTTTGCCTTCGTGATTTTTTTTTTTTTTTTGTGAGGGAATAAGAGGCATCATGGGGGGTGAAGCCTGGAGACAACCAAACAGGTTTAGTCCAGGGAAATAACATTTATTTTAAATTCCTGTTTTTTCCTTTCAATTTGTCTCCATAAATGTGGACCTTCTGGATAAGAGTAGTTTATTTTTCTATTTAGGTTATGAGTTGTCCCCGCCAGTCTGGGCACTTAGCAGGGGTCCTTTTTGAATAGATTAGTTTTCTGCATTACTATTAGAGCTATATAGTAACCTGTTCACCAGTACATAAAAACACATTCAGTTAAGCATTTAAACCCTCAGAAAGAGGTTAGTGTTCATGTAGATGAATGCCTTCATTGCTGGCTCAAACTTACAGTTAGAATAAGCTTACTAGATGCATCTATTGCACAGTAATTTAACATTTTGGAAAAGTTTGACATTTAATAACAGTAGAAATCTTTAAAAGAGTCCTTGTTGTGTATAGAAAATGCTTTATGTGTGGATGTTTGTTGAATGGTAAAAACCTTTAATATATTTCCTTCTTGTCTTAGATGCTGGTAAATCAACCATTGGTGGGCAAATAATGTAAGTAAACCTCATTTTGAACTAGTGTTCATGATCAGTTTGCACTTCATTGGTTTACTCCAGAATAGACTGTTTTATTTCATTACGCCTGTTGAATACCTGTACTTAAAATAAGTTTAAGAGCCAGCTGACCTATATTTATGCAGCAAGGGCAGCATATAATCTCTTGCTGACAGCAGGTAACTAAGGAGTCATATCTCTAATTACCTAGTTCAAATGTGGCAGTCTGTTTTTAATGTCACATGTGGTGTTTTTTTTAAAAAAATTTTTATTTTTTTGCACATTTTAATTTCCTGGCGGAGAAATGGCTAGTTCACTCTTGTCGGCACAACAGAGCTAACAGTCAACGGCATCTGCCAGTCACTGCGGACATTGGACAGTTTTCAATATATGTTTTCATAATGTTTAAAGGAATTGGTCAGTATAAAAATAGCCTGTGAAAAATATGTTTCCAAAATAGTTAGCTAAAAATATAATCTATATAGGCTGGAGTGACTGGTTTCCTAACATAATAGTCAGAACTCTACTTTCTGCTTTGCAGCTCTCTTGGCTTCCGCTTATTGGTTACCAGACAGTAACCAATCAGTGACTTGAGGGGAGGGGGGCACATGGGCCATAACTGTTGCTTTTGAATCTGAGCTGCATGCTGAGGATCAATTGCAAACTCACTGAACAGTTGTCTTATCTGACCCCCCCCCCCCTTGAAATAACTGAGTAACTTAGAGTAAGAGAGCTGAAAAGCAGGAAGTGGTATTCTGATAGGTTAAACATCCAGTCACTTCAGCCTTTATAAATTATATTTTTGTCTACTTTTTTTATTTTGCACTTACAATATTTACCCAGTTTTTATTTTTTACACTGAACCGTTCCTTTAAATTCATTTTCTGGGCAAAATACAGCATTTTAACTACCGGTGGAAACATGCCATTTGCACCACTTGGGCCCCTCTGTGGCAGACACGTCTGAGCAGTGACCGGAGTTCTCCTCCAGCAGAGCTAATGCCTGATTGGCTATCATTCTGCAATATAGATTTGTGGAAATTATGGCATATGTAATTGGTCATTTAAGAGCATAGCCTGTTTGAAAAATGGTTCTTGTCCTTTAATACCACAACCTGCAGAAATATTAAATGTTTCCCCCTCTTCCTATTTTAGGTATTTAACAGGCATGGTTGAAAAAAGAACTCTTGAAAAATATGAAAGAGAAGCCAAGGAGAAAAATAGAGAAACCTGGTAAGATTGATTAATAATAATAATGTAGTAATATAGTATAGTAATTGCGGCTATGTTAAAATACCCACTCTTTGATATAATGCTGGGCTTGTGCAATTATATTTGTATTTTTGTATTCTTTAGATGGTGGTCTGCCTCAGATTGACCGTTTTTCTTTCCCCCTTAAAGGGATACTGTCATGGTAAAAAATAAATGTTTACAACTGCAGAAGTTAAAAGGGCTGCTCCAGCAGAATTCTGCACTGAAATACTTTTCTCAAAAGAGTAAACAGATTTTTTTTTTTTTATATTAATTTTGAAATATGACATGGGGGCAAGACATATTGTCAGTTTCCCAGCTGCCCCCAGTCATGTGACTTGTGCTCTGATAACAGCTCCCTAACACAAGATAACAGATGCCTGGTAGATATAAGAACAGCACTCAGTAGTAAAATCCAGGTCCCACGGAGACAAATTCAGTTACATTGAGTAGGAGAAACAGCAGCCTGCCATAAAACAGTTCCATCCTAAAGTGCTGGCTCTTCCTGAAAGCACATGACCAGGCAAAATGACCTGAAATGGCCCCTACACACCAATATTACAACTAAAAGAAATACGCTTGCTGGTTCAGGAATTAAATTTTATATTGTTGCGTGAAATATATGCAGTGTAAACAGTGTAATTTAGAAATAAAAACATCATAAAAATCATGACAAAATCCCTTTAAGGGGACTGATGGATTGCCCTTCATGGCAGGGGCAACTTTCATATGTCCGTCTTTAGGCAGACAGCCCAAAATCGATGGCTTCTTTGCACCTTTGCTGATGATGCATTGTCCGATAAGATTTTCAATCGGACCCTAATGCCTAAACAGCAGTTATTAATTGTATATATGTGTTTGGAGAATCTGTATTTGCCCACAATATTTCTCCCAGCTTACATTCCATTCTGCTGGATAGGATCACACCTTCTGCCTTCCCTTATTTGCTTCTTGTCATCCCTATCACATATTGTGTAATGCAGCATGTAACACTTGTATATCAATCGGTGCAGCCTCATATGTTGAACTGGCTTGGAAAACTCTTGCTTGTTGTAATCTAGAGAACATGGTTGGAAGTGCAAAACCAACAAATTTTAGTTTTACAAACCTGTATGTGGAGTGAACTTTCTTAACTAGGTCTCGAACATTGCATAATTAAATTTTCATCTACTCTTTCCCACTAGTTAAATATGAAACTTGTTTTTAAAATTCAAACTGATTTGTTAGTTGGGTAGAGATGCATCCTTTTGCTATCCGTAAAGAGCTTACAGCAAGCATTTGTGAAAATTGTGATTGTTAATATCGATTTACTTTGCGTTTTTTGTGCGTTGATCATGAGCAAATATTTTGCTTGTTGGAGTTAAAGGTATGTAGTTATAGATGTCTTCATTTCTTTCTAGGTATTTGTCATGGGCTTTAGACACAAATCAGGAAGAACGAGACAAAGGCAAAACTGTAGAGGTTGGTCGGGCCTATTTTGAAACGGAGAAAAAGCACTTTACTATCCTAGACGCCCCAGGCCACAAGAGCTTTGTCCCAAATATGATAGGGGGAGCTTCTCAAGCTGATCTTGCTGTTTTGGTAAGAAACAATAATATAATATGGCCATGTAATTGTGCAAGTTTCATATGTCTATTAAGATTCTCATTTGTCCAGATATATATATATATATATATATATATATATATATATATATATATATATATATATATATATATATATATATATATATAGTGTGTTGGCCCAATTGTTCTGTCTTTATGGGGCTCCCTATAGATGTTTACTTGTCCATGTATTAAATGAGGAGTGGGCGTGTCCTAACGATATCTGCCAGAAGCACAGTAGGAGGGGGACAGCCAATCACAGCCCTGCAGTCACATCAGCAAAGACTGACTTTAGTTCCCTATCAGGTCATACTAGCTGCTGATTGGCTCCTATCTTACAGTACTGAGTGCTGCTGGCTCCCCTGCAAAGCCTGATGAGTTAGCAGTCAAGAAGTGCAACAGATGGGCAGAACTAGAAGGTTTTTATAGAAATTATCAATATCATAACCAGAAACACACTGTATTCTTTATTGCTCCATTTGTGCTTTCTCTGCCTTATATAAGCTTAGTGGAAGGACTTAAAGAAGAAGGAAACCCTGTAGAAAAAAACCCGTACCCCCCACCCCATGTAAAAAACCCCCCCGGGGGAAATGCCCCATAACCCCTTGTCACAGATTCTGGTAGCGGACTTCACGGCATCCATCTTCCAGGTCCTCCGTAAGATGACTGGTAGATTGGTATGTCGGCGCATACGTAGTTGCAGCAATTTGCCGGTTTTTGACAACTGCGCATGTGCCGAAATTGATGGAGATTGCCAATCTCCCAGTCAACTTACCGAGGACCCGCAAGATGGGTGCCGTGAAATCCGCTGCCAGAATCTGAGACGAGGGGTTAGTATGAAGTATGGGGCATTTCCCGGGGGGGGGCAGTTAGCCTGGGGGGAGAAGGGATGGGGGGTCTACGTGGGGTTGGGGGTACGGGGTTTTTTTCTCCTTTAAGTCTGTAACTTTACACCTCCCATGGCTACAAACAACACTTTCCCATGGAGTAATGTGTTTTAATTGTGGATATACCAGGTTAGGCAAGGGTAGAGCAGATGTACAGCTTGTAAAAATTCCCGCCCATGTGCCAGTACACTTAGAATCATTTTTCCCAAATCTAGCTTCACCATCTTCCCATTTTTTTTGAAGTGCAGCAGAGAAACTTGACCAACCTGAAGTGTGCTTAGTGCCATGCTGCATTGTTTTGCATTATTTGTGCACTTATCCTATGCAAACCATTTTCTAAACCACAATAATTGTTATAGGTAATATCTGCAAGGAAAGGAGAATTCGAAACTGGCTTTGAAAAAGGAGGACAGACAAGAGAACATGCCATGTTAGCAAAGACAGCCGGTGTAAAACACTTAATAGTTCTCATTAATAAAATGGACGATCCAACAGTGAACTGGAGCAATGACAGGTATGTAGCTGTAACAATAAATGTTGGCAACTAAAACTTTTATAATACAGATTCTAGCAGATGAGCAAGGTTTGTAGAACAATTTAGGTTCAGCATAACCCGCCCATCAATCAACCCAAATGTCCCTCTTATCTAGTAGATGCACGTTTTGTTTCCTTATCATGTTTGCTCCTCTGTGTTTTAGCCCGCCCAAACTTTAATTTTATCTTCATCTTTGTGTGATCTTCACTAGTTCTAGGCAAATTACTGCTATATTTTTGTATAACACTCATGATATTTAACACTAGAATGTCTTTATTTACTAATCTTGTTGTGTAATTATCATGCCACAGCTGCACGAGTGACCATAAACCTTGAATTGTCTAGGAAGTTTAATTGGTTGTCATGTCAATTATGATTCTCTACAGAAATATAATGAAAACTTTTTTCTCATTAGGGTCAGGGCACACAGGCAGATTCCGGGAGATGTCACCCAGCGAAAAATTTCCCTCTTCTTCGGGGCGACTAATCTCCCTGAACTGCCTTCCGCCGTTTATAATAAAAATCGCTGTCAGGAAGGCACTCTGAGCTCTTCGTTTTCCTAAGTCACACAGTTACCTCACGAGGAAACTTCGGAAAACTAACCGCTCCGAGTGCCTTCCTGCCGTTGATTTTCATTATAGCTGGCGGAAGGCAGTTCGGGGAGATTAGTCACCCCGAAGAAGAGGGAAATTTGTCGCCGGGTGACTAATTTGCCCTAATCTGCCTGTGTGCCCTGACCTTAAAACTGGATGGATTTTTCCAAATAAAATTAGTAGGTGCCACATTAATAGATACAATCGTTGTTAAAGAGGTAGTTTACCTTTAAGATAACTTAAGTATGTTATAGAATGGCCAATTCTAAGCAACGGTCTTCATTATTTTTTATAGCTTTTTTCATTAATTGCCTTTTTCTTTATTCCAGTTTTCAAATGGAGGTCACTGACCCCCATCTAAAAACAAATGCTCTGTAAGAGTACAAATATATTGTTACTTTTTATAACTCATCTTTCTATTCAGGCCTCTACTATCTATATTCCAGTCTCTTGTTCAAATCAATGCAGGGTTGCTAGGGTGATTCCTAGGGATGCACCGAATCCAGGATTCGGTTCGGTATTCGGTCCTTTTTCGGCAGGATTCTGATGAATCCTTCTGCCCGGCCGAACCAAATCCTAATTTATGTATACAAATTAGGGACGGGGAGGGAAATCACATGACTTTGTCACAAATCAAGGAAGTAAAATGTCTTATCCTTCCCACCCCTAATTTGCATATGCAAATTATGATTCAGGGTTTCGGCCAAATCCAAAATAGTGGATTCGGTGCATCCCTAGCAACCAGACTAGGCAAAGCAAACTGGCGAGCTGCTGAATAAAAAGCTAAATAACTCAAAAACCACAAATAATAAAACATGGAACCCAGTTACAAGTTCTCAGAATATCACTCACTACATCATACTAAGTTAATTTAAAGGTAAACAACCACTTTTTGCTTTACTGCTCCTTTAATATAATCTGGCCCTTGAACAGGTTGCTGTTCAAAATTGGTTTTGAAATAAATTTAATGTACTGCCCTTGCTCTTTTCATTGTTCTTAATCTGTTTTCTTTGATTGGATGTGAAAAAAAGTTTTGTTTTTTTTTGATCGGTTCCATTTTTTTCTCTGTATGAGGTTACAAATATTTCTATTGCAGATACGAAGAATGTAAAGAAAAACTAGTGCCGTTTTTGAAGAAAGTAGGTTTCAACCCCAAGAAAGATATTTATTTCATGCCATGTTCAGGGCTTACTGGAGCTAACCTGAAGGAACCAGTGGAAACATGTCCATGGTACATGTAAGTAGAGCAGTGCATCGTATTTAAGAATTTAGTTACGCTAATATTGTAAGCAACAAAAAACAAACATTTCTTCTTCTTTCTATAGTGGCTTGCCATTTATTTCATATCTGGATAGTTTGCCAAACTTTAATAGATCATTGGATGGACCTGTCCGACTGCCAATTGTTGATAAGTACAAGGTGTGTTAAAAATTTTTTTAATTTAGGGTTTGATAAATGTGCATTTTCCTGTATGTACTTTTTGAATCTGTTGATTTTAAAATCTGGTGGTACTTCCTGAAGTGTTTATCTGGTTCTTGAATAGACTTTTATAATACAGGATTCAGACCATTGTGCTCATCGGAACCCCAACATTTAGATCATCGAATTAGATCAAAAATTTGCAGTTTTTAAAGCGGCTTTTCACTTTCCAAACAATTTCAGTTAAGTTGTTTTCAGATAGTTCACCATAAACAGACTTTTTTTTTTTCCAATTGCCCTCCATCTTATATTTATTTATTTTTACCATTTTCCCAAAATTGAAGTTTAAAGTTTAATGTTCGTGTCTCGTGTGTTTTAGACTGGCAGCTCAGTGATCCAGGAGCATCTGAACTGTTGCAATTTGCTACATTTAGTTGATACATTTCTCAGCAGTATCTTTGGAATATTAGCAACAAATTCTAACAGCTGCCTTTAATTACACTCAGGAATTCTGCTCAGCAGGAACAAAGATAACAAATGTATCCACTAAATGTATTAATTTAGAACAGTTCAAAGAGTCGCCGACCCCCCTTTACACTTCAAAATTAGATAAAGTCACAATCAGAAAATAGAAAGTAGTTGGAAAAAGTCTATATTTCAGGTGATCTACCCGAAACCAACTAAACTGGAAAAAGTGTTTGAAGGTGAAAACCCCCTTTAAAAAATATTTTTCTCAAAATTCAATTTACACAATTTCCCTATAATGTGGCATGGAGCACCGTATACACCTTTCCCGAATGTCTTTTTATGTAATTTAATAACCTGTACATACTTTCATATAGTTATGTATAAGTATTTCATATCTGCAGTTTGTGTAAAACTAATGCCCACATACTGAGGAATGGACTCTTGCTTCTACTGATATTCCTTAGAAGCGGGATCACTTTCTTGTAATGCTACAGTTACATGCATTTCTTTTGCTTTTCAGGATATGGGAACAGTGATTCTAGGAAAGCTAGAATCTGGATCTATTTGTAAAGGACAACAACTTGCCATGATGCCAAACAAGGTAATGTTCATTTAGTTTTGCAAAGTGTATAACTAAACCGCTAAATTGCTTATTCCCTTGAACTGGAAACCGCACACATCTCTCAAAATTGCAGATTGGTTATGTAAGATCTCAGAAGTAGAGAGATTTTAGAGTTATAAGACATCCTCCACATTACAAAATACAGAAATTTAATCAGAACGGGTTTTATTGGATACAGTTCAAGGAAACCAATAGCTATAAGATCTTGACGCAGGCATAGTCTAGCCCAGCAGAAGCTTTTGGTCTATTAAGTCACATTTCCTGGCTTGGCCTGAGACTTACTTGCTGGGAGAAAAGGACCGTGCATCTCAGGGAGGACTTTATGTCCTCGGTTTAGCAATTATACTTGGAATCCCATGTACAGATGCAGATGGATGGGAGCTGACCTCTCTCTTCGGGACCAGACTATGCTATCAAATACAATAGAGTAGGTGTGTTAGTAATATTATGTACATAGAATTATATGTAGCATTTTGAGAACGATAGACTTTATAAGCAATCTGTGTCACTTTTTACATAAAAGATAACGGGGTGCTAACGGAACATCTACCCGAGAAGTATTTTATCGCTTTTTGGGAATACACATAGTAGCTAGAAGAATCCTTATCTTATTCTGTTTGTCTTTTTGTTCTTTTCTTTTTAATTCTTTTTTCCAAATGCTCTTAGTACATTCAGAATTGGATACATTTTCCTATTAGTGCCTTGCAGCGCAGACTGTAGAGAGATACAGGGAAAACCTGTGCATTAACAAAATATTTGGAATGCAACTCCTTTTCTTCTTTTTTATGTTTGTTTATAAAAACTTTCAATAAACCAGAATTTAAAAAAAAAAAAGTGTATCCGTATATGTGTGTATATTTTTATTTGTATAATACTCCTTTAGGGCAAAGCACTGTACATATATTGTGTTGCTTCACATAAGACTTTTCATGTAGGGATGAATGCACAGGTCCCAGACTTAGAAACATGGATGCTGTCAGTTGCAGTACCCTGTCTTTTTACCCAATAAAAAAACAGGAGTTAAAGATTAGATTTGCATCTCCCATTATTTTTTCTCCAGCACATTGTTGAAGTTCTCAGCCTCCTTTCTGATGAAGTAGAGACAGAGCTTGTAGCACCAGGTGAGAACCTGAAGCTCCGACTCAAAGGAATAGAAGAGGAAGAAATCTTACCAGGATTTATACTGTGTGACCCAAACAACCTTTGTCATTCTGGACGTACATTTGATGCCCAGGTAAGAGATTACGTTCAGTAGAACAAGCATGGCCCTCCATTAATACAAGCTGATTGTTTTATTCTATTATCAGATTTTCACATTTTACCCTTATTAATAAGCCTTTTGTTTTGTTTTTCCAGATTGTGATAATTGAGCACAAATCTATCATCTGCCCTGGTTACAATGCAGTGCTGCATATTCATACCTGTATTGAAGAAGTCGAAATAACGGTATGTTCATTTTGTACACTTAATGTCCGTAATTCACACATAACTAAATAAAAGAGAAACCAGTCTGAAGCAGGCACCTATAATTCCAAATTTAGATTTGTCATTTGGCCAATGGACTTAAAGGGTCATTGACATGTAAATAAACTTTAGTATTATGTTGACTGTATGTTTTATATACTTTTTGTTGAGCAGCTCTCAATTTGCCGTAGTTACCTGAATGATAGGGTCCAGTTTGCCCTAATAATTATGTAGGAAGAATATGCCGTTCAGTTTTGTTCTCTAAACGGAGAAGGGCTATTAAAGGCCATGTCAACCCCAAAATAAAAATTTGCCTAATAAATAAAACACAATTCTAAGCAAGTTTTCAATATACATTTATTACAAATGTTCAGTGGTTTTAAAGTTATTTCTAAAAACAATTGCTATTAAAGGCAGCATTTGCTTAACTCCTGCTTGTTACTTTTTCAACATTGTGGCAAAAGTCTTGGTTCCCCAGCACAGTCAGGTCTGTTAATCCGCTGCCTTGTCTTACATTGTATCAACAGTCTCAGCTGCCAGGGCAGAGAATAGAGAGGGACAGACACAATACTTACAGCAAGACACAGCAATACTTACAGTAGAACCCTGATTTTACGTTTCTCAAGGGACCATGGAAAAATAAACTTAAAATCTGGGAAACTGTAAAATAAGGGAAAGGTGTTAAGGACACGTAAATGTGCTCCCTCAATCTCCAACAAAGCTGTTGCTTCCTTTTGCTAAATTTTCTAGTGCCCCAGTCCCTACCTCCTCCGTTAGCACTGCTTGCCTCTCCTCACCCTCCAACACTGCTGCTGCTCCAGTCCTGTCCACTTTCTTCTCCGACAAAGGGTTACCTCTCCGGATTGCTTCTATAGCTTGCTTGCCTGCCCCCTCCCTTCTTCTCAAGCAGGCAGTTTCCCTTTTGCCGATCATAATGTTTTGCCCCGGTCCCTTACTTCTCCTTTCCTGCCTCTTTGAACCGAGTCTCGTGCGCGGTCCCTTACTAACCCCTTCCTCCTTGCCGGTTTCAGTTGTGCAGCGTGTCATAAGTTTCAAATGTCTTAACACTAAATGTAAAAGGGTTTTTATTGATAAAATAGAGCAATTGGCAAAGGACTAGGTTCATGGTTCATAAAGCGACTTAAAGGAGAATTCAACCCGTAGTAAAAAAAACCTCTCCCTACCTTGGGTAGACCCCCCTACTTCCTCCTCCCCAGCCTACCTGCGCCAACCCCCCCCCCCCACCCCGGGCAATGCCCCTAATTTTTTACTCTCCTCTCTGCAGATTCTGGCCTCGGAGTGCACAGCAGCCATCTTCTTTCTTCTGTCTTCTGTCTTTTTCGGAAGTTTCAGCGCATACGCAGTTGGAGTTAATTTTCCGGTTCTGAACCACTGCGCATGCGCCGAAAATGCCCTCAAAACACGAAGATTACCGGCAAAGAAGATGGCTGCTGTGAACTCCGAAACCAGAATCTGCACGGAGGGGCGAGTAAAAAAAAATATGGGGCATTTGCATTAGGGAGGGGGGTCTACCCAGTGTAGGGGGAGAGTTTTTTTTTTTTAAATTACTGGTTCAATTCTCCTTTAAAACCCGGGAAAACTGAATGTAAAACCAGGGAAACTGCTATTGATATGCATTAGAACATGAAGGGACCATGGGAAAACGTAGAGTCAGAGGACGTAAATTTGGGGTTATATTGTATACAACTAACTTGAAAACCATAGAAAATTGCTTAGAATTATGTTTTCATTTAGTAGGCTAATTTTTATTTTGGGGGTTTACTTGCCCTTTAAGTTGATAAAGGTCTGTAATGAGTAAATGTTGGTGATGTTTGTATTTATACAGGAGAGTATGTGATTCAGGACCTACTTTGTATTGTATAAATATAAGGGAACCATATGAGAAACACTTGGCAGCTTTATTAACCAGTAGGCCCTTCCAGCAAACACAAGGACATCCATTCAGACAAGAAGAAGAGGGAGATTCCATCTATCATGGAAAGGGGTTTTCTTAGTGTGAGCTGTAAAGTGGAACTCTCTTCCTGAGGATATTCTACTGGCACATATATTTGTTTCAAGAAAGTGAGAAAATTCAAAGTTACTGAAGTTCGCTCTTAGGACAAAGTTGATCCAGCGACTGGTCTGTGCCTTTGGGAGTCAGGAAGGAATTTTTTCCCCCCTATGGTGCATTGGAGAGGCAAATGGGGGCAGTTAGACCAAGTTGCTAAAAGCACAAAATTCTAGAACATACTAACAATTAACTTACCCATTTAAAAGTGAAATGTACTCTTCCCAGTGAACATGATACATTGCTCTGTGCAGAAAGTTGCTGATCACGGCTGCATTCGTACATACAAATTGCTTCATGAAACGTAACCCGTCCCTTCTAGTGCTGCTTCACCCCTCAATCATCCACATGTGTTTTAGTTTCTATATGTTCTGAAGCATTAATGTCAGAATATTGTAGGATTCTCTTTGTTTAAAATGCTGGCATGGCAATTCACCAGCTACAGCTCAGCAGCATCACAAGATGGCCTACTCTGTAATTACAGTACTGTGAATTAAAATACTACTCTGTACCTGAAATCTGGTTTATGTGGTGATTCTTTGTCTCTCAATAGGCCTTAATCTGTATGGTAGACAAAAAATCAGGAGAGAAAAGTAAGACGCGACCCCGATTTGTAAAGCAAGACCAAGTATGCATTGCCCGTCTAAGGACAGCCGGAACAATTTGCCTTGAAACATTCAAAGATTTCCCTCAGATGGGACGATTTACCTTAAGAGATGAAGGTGGGTGCAATCACACTGCTCTGCACAAACACTGCATTGTACTTGAATCCTGCAATGTTTTCATGCTTTGGGGTACATTTATTAATATTTGTTATTTATTATTAGAGAGTTTGAGAACGCCACAGTCCTCTAGAGTGAAATTCCACCATTCTCCATTCATTTCTATGGGGTTTTAAAGGATAATAAAAGGCTTTATGCACTTGGGGTGCCAAATGTTAGGCACCCCCCAAGTGATTATATTGACTTACCTGAAACCCTGGGCCGGTGCTCCTATCAGCAGAAAACTGCACCTGCCCGGGGTTATACCAGTGAGCACCACGGAGTGATCCTCTTCCAACTTCTTCTTTCCCAGGGCAGACGGGCGGATTTTAGCCAAGGGCGCCTGGAGGCCAGCGTCCTCCGGCGCCCCCTCCCTGCCTGAAGATTGCACGCGCATGTGCATACTTTCTGACTGGAGCGATAAGCATCTAGCGCTTAGTGCTCCAGAATCGAGCATAATTACCCAGTGGCTGGGTGGCATGCCACCCCTTAATTTGTGCCGCCCTAAGCCCGGGCCTTTGCAACCTCACTGCAAATCTGGGCCCGGGGGCAGACGCATGCACAATTGAACAAAGTAGCCGACTTTTTCGTTAAAGTTTGGCTTTTCGTTCTACTGCGTGTGCACAACTGCATGAAGGAAGAAGAACTCTCCGTGCTGCTCACTGGTATAACCCCGGGCTGGTGCAGTTTTCTGCTGATAGGAGCACCGGCCCATGGTTTCAGGTAAGTCAATACTATCACTTGGGGGTGCCTAACATTTGGCACCCCCAAGTGCACAAAGACTTTTCCTTCTCCTTTAAAAAGAGTATTTATCAATGGATGAAAGTGAAAGTTCACCCTTTGATAAATACGCCTTTCAAAATCCCATAGAAATGAATGGAGAGTGGCGGATTTTCATTGTAGAGGACTGTGGTGTTCTCTATCTTCACTCTTGAATAAATATAACCCTTTGTATTTAACTTTTTTTTTTTTTTAATTCCTTTGTGAATAATGTGCTTCCCCCCCTTCCATTTTCTTGGTTCCGTTTAGGTAAGACCATTGCAATTGGAAAGGTCTTGAAACTGGTTCCAGAAAAGGACTAAGCTTCTCAATGCTGCACCACAGAGTGTGGAAAACTGACTCTACAGAAGCCGACTTCACATTGCCTTCTTGTGTTCTGCCCATTGACAAAATGATTATCCAAGAGCAGTTTGACAGCAGAAATAAGTCCACATTGTCAGCTTTCTCATATTGAGAGCTCTGCTATGCCACTCTTCAATTTCCCTCCCTGAACGTTTTTCCACCCTTCTAAATTCCGCTTCCTACGAGAGAACTGGCAATAGCTTCATAAGTTTATGTGGACTAAATTGCCTACAATAATGAAAACCTAAGAGATTTTTTTTTTCTTCTTTTTAAACAAGTACATTCAATATCACTCTTTTTTTTTCCCCCTCACCTCCAGAACGAGACGACTTAATTCTAGGCATATTATTCAACGAATGTGCGAATGTGTGAGCACGTTACAAAGACAAACTACCGTGTTAATAAAATATTCACTTAAAACCCTTTTCGGTATTTGCTTTTGAAGATTTTTTTTTTTTTTTTTACCTGAATGTAACACTGCTGCATTAACTTTTTAACGTTCCAAGTAAAATATTAATATATTGGCTTGGATTTTTTTCTAAAGGACCCGTGACCCTTTTGGCAGCTACACAAACTGCTGCCTGTGGTTTTCCAAAACACAGATTTTTTTTTTTGATTTTTTTTTTAAAAACAATTTGGCCCGCTTATTTAAACTCCTTAAAGTGACCTACATTTATGCACACTTGGGCAGAGCTTTGGTATTTTTAAGTCTTGACTAAATTTGCATTATGAAGTTTGAGTATAATTTTAGTAATTGCGGGGGCATACAATATCCGAACGATGTCTGTTATAACTGCTGAGGAGACTCTTAGCTTTGTTCTGCCACAAGTATCTGAATGTAGGGGATGTATGGCTCTGAACATTTTTTTTTTTTAATTTACATAAGTCATTAGTAGCTTGTGAGCTACAATTCAGATCTGCTGTTCTCACTTCCAGTTCAGTCTTTGTGTTGTTGGATATAAAGGCTTGACTTGACCTATTTGCTGCTTTAAAAAATGTCTGAGATGAGCAGAGAACTATTAAAGGGATACTTTCATGGGAAAACATGTTTTTTTTCAAAACACATCAGTCAATAGTGCTGCTCCAGCAGAATTCTGCACTGAAATCCATTTCTCAAAAGAGTAAACAGATTTTTTTTATATTCAATTTTGAAATCTGACATGGGGTTAGACATATTGTCCGTTTCCTAGCTGCCCACAGTCATGTGACTTGTTCCAGCACTTTAGGATGGAACTACTTTCTGGCAGGCTGTTATTTCTCCTACTTAATGTAACTGAATCAGTCTCAGTGGTACTTGGCTTTTACTATAAAGTGTTGTTCTTATATCTACCAGGCAGCTGTTATCTTGTGTTAGGAAGCTGTTATCTCATTACCTTTCCATTGTTCTTTTGTTAGGTTGCTGGGGGTGGAAAGGGAGGGGGTGATATCACTCCAATTTACAGTACAGCAGTAAAGAGTGACTGAAGTTTATCAGAGCACAAGTCACATGACTGGGGGCAGCTGGGAAACTGACAATATGTCTAGCTAGCCCCGTGTCAGATTTCAAAATTAAATATAACAATCTGATTTCAGTGCAGAATTCTGCTGGAGCAGCACTATTAACTGATGCTTTTTGAAAAAAACGTTTTCCCATGAAAGTATCCCTTTAATATTGAGCTCATATGAGTTTGCACATTGAACGTTTGAATAAGTGATCTAGTCCTGCTGTCTGTATTCTCTGCATATCAAGAGTTAAGCTTCTTTCTAGAGCTGAAAGCAATTTCTCTGGTAATTAGAAACAATAAAGCAACGTCCTCCATAATAAGCCTTTGTCCCAAAACCACCATGATTTAAAAGAGCAATAGATGAGTTCTTTTTAGTTGGAATTCTAAGCATCCCCAAACACTGTTCGGAGGGAAAGTGCAATACTTTTTATTTTCTAACTGGTGGTGATTCCCTCGACTGTTTTACCTTCACTGTAAACACCAGAATCCTGCAGCTGGAAAGTTTCAGGATTTAGTGAACCCAATTTTGTTTTAATTGTGGCTATTCCCCCTCCCCCCATTCATTTCACCAATGAGGCTGCACCGTAAGACCAGAGAGAACTTGTCCTTCAGTTTCAAATGATTACTGATTACTCTTGTAGCTGCCGTAATGCATGAAATGGAAATAAATTTTATTATGTCAGCAAATCTGTGGGATTTCATTTTTTTTTTATTGATCATTTTTAACATTCAGATAAAAAAAAATTATTTTCGGTAAATGCCAAAACACTCGTATGTTTTTTTTAAAGAATCAAAATTCACGTTTAAAGGGATACTGTCATGGGAAAACATGTTTTTTCCAAAACGCAGCCGTTAATAGTGCTGCTCCAGCAGAATTCTGCACTGAAATCCATTTCTCAAAAGAGCAAACAGATTTTTTTATATTCAATTTTGAAATCTGACATGGGGCTAGACATATTGTCAGTTTCTCAGCTGCCCCCAGTCATGTGACTTGTGCCTGCACTTTAGGAGAGAAATGCTTTCTGGCAGGCTGCTGTTTTTCCTTCTCAATGTAACTGAATGTGTCTCAGTGAGACATGGGTTTTACTATTGAGTTTTGTTCTTAGATCTTCCAGGCAGCTGTTATCTTGTGTTAGGGAGCTGTTATCTGGTTACCTTCCCATTGTTCTATTGTTTGGCTGCTGGGGGGGAAAAGGGAGGGGGGTGATCTCACTCTAACTTGCAGTAAAGAGTGACTGAAGTTTATCAGAGCACAAGTCACATGACCAGGGGCAGCTGGGAAATTGTCAATATGCCTAGCCCCATGTCAGATTTCAAAATTGAATATAAAAAAAATCTGTTTGCTTTTTTGAGAAATGGATTTCAGTGCAGAATTCTGCTGGAGTAGCACTATTAATGGCTGCGTTTAGGAAAAAAAAAACATGTTTTCCCATGACAGTATCCCTTTAATATAATTTTTCTGGTATGAAAGCATGGCCTCCTTTTCTATTTCAAGTATAAAGCACAGTGTAGGCTTCGTATGGCAGTTTTAAGTTTGCTTCACTTTACTTCCTAAAGTGCCAAGAACATTCCTAGCCTACAATAAAGTCCTATGTGATAACTGCCATATTGACAGAAACTGTTCACAATCAATAAGCTCTAGCAGGCCCGCCCCATGGAGTGCATGCAGTATGATTATAAAGGTGTCATAAGTTATATGATGTATGTATGCCTAATTCTTTTTGGAGAAATAATGTAATGGTATATTTGAACATTGTGTTATGCCTTGAATATTATACAATCAAACTGTTATAAAAAAAAAAATGCTCTGGAAATCATTTGCCCAACGTAACATATTTTGTGCTGATGGGAGGTGCTGGCACAATTCATTCATTTACACCTACACTAATCAGTATTAATAAAGCAACTCTATTGAGAAAGCTGTAACAACTTTGTGCATTTCTACTTGAGCACCGTCCATTGTGTCTACTCTTTTGCTTTGCCTGCTTCATAATTAAAATGCAAAGCATTGGAAATAACGCGGAGATAAACTGAAGTGTCTGTCGGTACAGAACTTTCCTTACAGGTATAATTTGTCATTTCTGTATCAGAGAATCCCTCTTTTTTTTTTATTTTGAAACTTGATAAATAGAATGGAGGATAGAAAGAAAACCCCTTAACATTATAAAAATGTTTAAAGGGATCATGTCATTGGAAAACATGTTTTTTTTTTTCAAAACGCATCAGTTAATAGTGCTACTCCAGCAGAATTCTGCACTGAAATCCATTTCTCAAAAGAGCAAACAGATATTTTTTTTATATTCAATTTTGAAATCTGACATGGAGCTAGACATTTTGTCAATTTCCCAGCTGCCCCTGGTCATGTGACTTGTGCCTGCACTTTAGGAGAGAAATGCTTTCTGGCAGGCTGCTGTTTTTCCTTCTCAATGTAACTGAATGTGTCTCAGTGAGACATGGGTTTTTACTATTGAGTGCTGTTCTTAGATCTACCAGGCAGCTGTTATCTTGTGTTAGGGAGCTGTTATCTGGTTACCTTCCCATTGTTCTTTTGTTTGGCTGCTGGGGGGGAAAAGGGAGGGGATGATATCACTCCAACTTGCAGTACAGCAGTAAAGAGTGATTGAAGTTTATCAGAGCACAAGTCACATGACTTGGGCAGCTGGGAAATTGACAATATGTCTAGCCCCATGTCAGATTTCAAAATTGAATATAAAAAAATCTCTTTGCTCTTTTGAGAAATGGATTTCAGCGCAAAATTCTGCTGGAGCAGCACTATTAACTGATTCATTTTGAAAAAAATGTTTTTTCCCCATGACAGTATCCCTTTAAGTAATACATGAAACATACATTTTGAATACTATAAAACTGAGTAACCTTGTAATGGAATGGATTTAGGCTATAAAAAGGAGAAAAACAAAATGTGAGATCAAATTGTAATTTAGAGATGCTTGACTAGAATTGGCTAAGATCATTCGTTTGAAGTCTTTGGAACTAAGAAGAGTAGATCATCTTTTTCCAGCTGCTCTTTTATCAATCTGTGAAAGCGCAGATAATAAAAGGTTTCCACTTAGACAACATTAAAAATCATTCTGGTTTAAGTTAAAGACAATTGCTTCATTAAAGCAAAGGGCATTCAATTCAGAGGACATATCCTTTACAGTTGCTGGTTTGATATCAATCCATTTTTTGAAGATCGCTCTTCTAGCTGCTGATAAAGTTAATTCAATATATCCGAATAAAGTTTATGTCCAAATATGGGGTGTAATAGAATTGATAACTGACCCAAATCCTCTGCTCTTTAATAAAGCTAATTTTGGAGTCAATTTGATTTGGGAAGACAAATTAGAGTTCAAGAAATGTTCAATTAACATCCAAAATTTAAGAGGAACATTCCTATACTAGATGAAAGAAATTGGGATGTTGAATATCACATTTAGGGCAATTGTTTAAGAGGTTTTTGTTTTATGAGACGAAATTAAAGCCTTTATAAGCCAAATGGACAAATCTATAATTCTGCTATCTCCAAAATTTCTGGTGCTCACTGCAGGGATATCACTCGTGAAAAATTTGTCCTATTTAAACATACCATTAAATCCAAATGCTGTCTCCCCCCCCCCCCATGTATAACACTGCACCCTCCTCCAGTTCATGCTTAAATACCTTAGCCCCCAACCACAGTTTCCAAATGTGAACAAACCCTCAAGGTTCTCATCCCACAGGGAGCATAGGGCAGAGTATGGCACACACGGAGTACAGGGTAGACAACTTCCCTGGTTCTACATATGCTGACTGGAAAAATCTACCCTGTACTGATGAGCCCCATTAAAGGAATTGTTCAGTATAAAAACTGGGTAAATAGATAGGCTGTGCAAAATAATATATGTTTAGTTAGCAAAAAATGTAATGTATAAAGGCTGGAGTGATTTGATGTATAACATGTCAGTCAGATCACTACTTCCTGCTTTTCAACTCTCTTGGTTTACACTGGTTACCAGGCAGCACATGGGTCATTTCTGTTGCTTTTGAATCTGAGCTGAATGCTGAGGATCAATTACAAACTCACTGAACAGAAATGTACCATGTGGCCCCCCTTCAAGTCGCTGACTAACTCAGAGTTATAGAGCTGAAAAGCAGGAAGTTGGATTCTGGCTGTTTTATTAGACATCCAGTCACTCCAGCCTTTATATATTACATTTTTGGCTAACTATATTAGAAAAAATTTTTTATTTTGCACAGACTATCTATTTACACAGTTTATATTTTCACACTGAACTGTTCCTTTAAGGGCAAAACACTAAGTGAGGCTCTGTCACTAGGGTCTTATGTAGATGGAAATTTTAGGAGCGATTCTGGGCTTTATTCCCAGAATTCCTTTTGTTTTGCATTCAAATGAGCAGCACATCCCCTCAACCAAAAAGCTTACATAAAGCCCAAAATGTTTATTTACCACCCACTGCACATCCCCCCCATTTGTAAATGAAGTAAGAGATGGGAAACATCAATGTATTGTTTCTTATGTGGCCTTCAAGCTATTTCCCTGTTATGTCATTTTACTATTTAAAGTTGTATGTTTTTATTTCTAGGTACCAAAGGCTCACCATTATAGATTGTGTGATGCTCCCCTATTTATATACATGCGCCCACTGTGATGTCACTGAAGGGGGCAGGGCCACAGGCGCAAGTATATAAAAAGGTTTGCATGGAGGGGGAAGCAGGGCACTAGAAGGTCATGAGAACTTTGAGCAGAAGTTGTCCCAAACCTGCACATCACTAATTGTCAAAGTTACTTTTCCCAGTACTTCAAGTGGAAATGTAGTGTTCTCATTCATTCTATAACACATTATATGATTCATCAGTTTTAATATATCGCTACTATATATTACTCAGGCTAGAGAAAAACAGTGGGGGGGGGGATAGCTGTAGTAAACCATGGCAAGATTGTTCTTTTTGGGTCTAGAGGCCACAGACACTGAATTCAAGTCACAGTACAGAGTGAAGACAGTGAAACATGGTGGCACAAGCATCATGATATTGGGATGTTTCTCATAATATGGAGTTGGGCCTATTTATCACATACCAGGGATAATGATGAGTTTCAATACATCAAAATACTTGAAGAGATCATGTTGTCTTATGCTGAAGAGGAAATGCCCTTGTAATTGGTGTTTCAACAAGACAACGACCCCAAACTCACCAGTAAATGAGCAACATCTTGGTTCCAGACCAACAAGATTGACGTTATGGAGTGACCAGCCCAATCCCCGGACCTTAATCCAATAGAAAACTTGTGGGGTGACATCAAAAATGCTGTTTCTGAGTCAAAACCAAATAGTAGTAAAAATCCAAGTCCCAAGTAGGAGCAAATGTATTTCTTTGGCACCCTTGCAAGATGCAGTACAGAGGCCAATGTTTAAGGTTCTCTGTTACGCAATAAAGTTCTTATAAGCAAAACTTCTGCACACCTCTTGCTATAATTAAAAACAGTATTAGCCTTGAGAAGAGTCCAAGTTGGATGGACACAATGAATTGCAAAGACGTTTTTGTGCATCTCCCAAAACTCCACCATTTATATCGGCAAATAGAATAACTCAGTTATTGCATTTTATTATAACAGTCGGCTTCCATTTTTGTTTTCACCAAAAGGTTTGTTGGAAATGTTACATTGACTTTTTAGTTTGGAAGATGTGTCCCCCCCCCCAACTGAAAATCTTTTATTCATTTAATTTATAAAAGGCGCTACATTTGTCCAGGTGTACTAACCATAGTAACCAATAAGAGGTTTGCTTTGAAATTATATCTGCTAATTGGTTGCTATGGGTTACTTTGCTTGGGCAAACTTTTATTATTTAACCCAGTTTTCTTCATCACTTTGCTTTGCTCTGGAAGGTATTTATATCTGCCATAAAGTAGATAAGTAGATGTATATCTCACTTTTAGCTATAAACAAGTATAGGGGCTTGTTCCTGTTGCTGTGATGCTTAGACGTAGATTTATCAAAGGTCGAATTTATTTGAGTTTTTACTCCCCTAAATTCTAAATTCATTAATAAAATCAAATTTTTTTCAACTCGGATGAATTAAATTGTTCCAAAAACTCAATTGAATTCGATTTGATTTTTAAAAACTCGATTCGAGTTTTTTTCTCAGAAAAAAAATGAATGTCAGGAAGGCTGCAAACAACTCAAAATTGATCCCTGGACCTCTCCCATTGACTTAAACAGCAATTCAGCAGGTTTTAGGTGGCAAATAGTCGAAGTCGAGTTCTTAAAGGGCCAGAGTATGATAAATCTCGAAATTCTAATTTTTTTACAAATCGAATTTGAATCACTCCCTAGTTGAATTTGACAGTTTTGACCATAAAAAAAAAAACAACAAAAAAAATCTAAAATTAGAATTTTCAATTCAAGCCTTGATAAAGCTGCCGCTTAAGCTGGCCATAGACTCAAAGATCCGTTTGGCGACATCGCCAAACGAGCAGATCTTTCCCCGATATGCCACTAACGGCATAGCTATATAGGGGGTAATTCGAAAGTTCGGCTGTATGGTCGAACAATCGAATTACGAAACGCCAAGGGGCTCCGACGGGTCGGTCGGGTAAAATTCAAACCTTCCCGATCAATATCGTGGCCAGATATTGATCGGGAAGACCCGTCGGAAGCCCCCATTTTCTATAAAACTCAAATGAACTTTCTTAGTTCTCTAGGCTGCCCTCCTATTTTAATCCTACATCAGTCTGTTATGTGACAGTGAGGGAGAGCAAATAAGCCTAGATATGCCATGGCAGGATTGATCCACATTAGGAAACATTTGGTGTTCTGAGGGTGTAAAACAAAAGTAGAAGCTTCTCATCCAGGAGATACTAAATTGTTACTCAATGTAAATACCTTTTTCTCAGTCCGAAAGGTAGCACAGATTTCCTCCAGTAGCTTATTGCATAAAAAGAGGTTGGCGTTCTCCTATTCATCTGGCTGAGCCCAAAGCAATAAGAAAGGTCATCTACTGTTAAATGAAATTAATACGTTTCTGCTTAAAGGACAAGGAAAATTAAAATAAAGGATTAGGCTAGAAATGTTGTACATTATTTTGTGCTTCTGTACCAGCCCAAAGCAACCACAGTCCTTTAGCAGTAAAGATCTGTGTCTCCAAAGATGCCCCAGTAGCTCCCCATCTTCTTTTCTGCTGATTCACTGCACATGCTCTGTGCTGCTGTCACTTTCTGAGCTTAGGGACCCACTCACAATATACAGTACAGACAGAAAATAAATTGCACAATTTAAGGCTGTTCAGATATTAATACAGATAATTACTACATGGCAGCTCAGAAACCAGGGCAATTAGCATCAGAATTTAATAATCAGCCCTGTAGCATCAGCTTATATTACAGACAAACCTCTTCTGCTTGATAATTTGCGGCGACCCCTAAGCTCGCAGACACTTTCCAAGATGGTGACCTCCTGTGACAAGTTTGAAGTCATTGGTCGATCATTGCTGCTATTGAGATTCTGAAACTTTAGGCTGGTGCAGTAAGTTCAGTATATAAAATATGGCATTTTTAGCCACATTCATTTTTAGGGTTTAATTCTACTTTAAAGGACAAGGAAAGTCTAAAATAGAATAAGGCTAGAAATGCTGTATTTTGTATACTAAATATAAACATGAACTTACTGCACCACAAGCCTAATCAAACAAATGATTTATGCTTTCAAAGTTGGCTACAGGGGGCTGTCATCTTGTAACTTTGTTAAACATCTTTGCAAGACTAAGACTGTGCACATGCTCAGTGTGGTCTGGGCTGCTTAGGGATCGTCATAAACAAAGCTGCTTGAGTTCTGCATGACTGGTAAGTAAGGCGGGGGCTCCCCCTGCTGTTCATAAGTATGATTGTTTCCCTGCTCAGCAGTTAGGGACCATCTGACAATTCCTATCCACAGCAGTAAATGAAGGGAGAATTTCACTGCATACAGTCAGGTTTCTTATAAAAACGATACACATTTTTTAATTAAAGTATTTTGGAGATAGGTTTCTTTTTCATTAAAGAAAGTAAAAATGGGATTTTATTTTTTTGACTTTCCATGTGTTTTTAAGGTTCAATTGGACATGGGATGGATATCAGTTAGAAGCTGTACACGTTTCTGGCTGAAATTTGCCCCCATTTGCAGAGTAACAAGCCAATCTGCACACGTACAAGGTGGATTTAGCCTTTATCTTTATCCCTCTTCTCTGTGTGCCGATCAAATGTCACCTCCACATTCCTGTTTGGGTCTTCAGGTTAGAGGTGTCCTTAAATTTTAATACAGTTTTATCAGTCTGAGCTACTACCAGTTTATGGCAAGTTCCAAAAATGTTGCTTCTTAAGGATGAAAGGGAAATAAATATGCATACATTAGTGACATCCGTCGATCCAAGATGGTGGCCACGATGTGTAAGCAGGTCAATCATCAGGAAAACTCTTGTTTGCGGGATTTTCCTTGGCCAGTAATATCTCCATATTCTTATTTTAATAGACAACATTTTATGAAGAGCTTCTCTCTATTTGCTACATTCTGTGTGACAATATCCTTGCCATGTGGAGGAGTACTGGAGACGTATACTGGGGTCGTAACAAAAGGGAGAATGGTGTCTGTTTCTGCCTGTTAATAGTCTCTTAGGTTCCTTGACATGGCTGCAGGTCTATTTGTATTAATGACTGTATTGTTCATGTAGCTAAACTCTATCCCTGAAGATTATCAATATGATCTTATTTCCTATGAAATCATTTCAGCCCAATATGACAGAATTTAACCTTTTTAGTGCCACAAATTGCAGATTCTACAGTGTCATCACTAAGGGGCAGATTTATTAAGGGGCAGATTTATCAAGGGTCGAAGTGAATTCGAGGGAATTCTCGAAGCAAAAGAATTTGAAGAATTCAAAGTCATTTTTTGGATACTTCGACCATCGAATAGGATACTACGACTTTGACTTTACTTCGAATTTGATTCAAAGTAAAATAGTTTGAATATTCGATAATCGAAGTACTGTCGCTTTAAAAAAAAAAAAAAAAAACTGGCTTCAATACTTTGCCCAATTAAACCTGCTGAAGTGCTATGTTAGCCTATGGGACCGTCTACAGCATTTTTCTACGTTTTTTGAAGTCAAAGTAAAACCGTACGATAAAATAGTTTGATTCAAAGTATTTAATCGTTCGATCGAATGATTTTACTACAACCGCAGAATACAGACATTCGATGAAAAAAGTTCGAAATTCGACCATCGAATTAAAATACTTCGAATTCGAAGTATTTTTTACTTCGAAATTCGACCCTTGATAAATCTGCCCCTAAGAGTTGAAGTGAAAATCTGAATTTTCAAATTCTTTTTTTGGTCAAAACTCTCAAATTCGAATTGTGAATTATCCAAATCTTGATTCGAGTTTTAATTCAAATTTGAGATTCATCATACTCTGGCCCTTTAAGAACTCAAATTCAACTATTCGCCACCTTAAAACTGCCGAACTGTTGTATAAGTCAGTGGGAGAGGTCCAGGGATTTGGTGATGTTTGTAGCCTTCCTGACATTCAAGGTTTTTTTCTCTTTTTTCTCCCATAGAGTTTTTTTAATTCAATTTGCGTTTTTCTAATTCGATTTGGGTGGATTTAATTAGTCTGAGCCAATCAAATTCGATTTTATGAATACATTTCGATTGAATTTCGAGTTTATTGGAGTTTTAAAGAAAACTCACATGAATTCGAAATTCTACCCTTGATAAATGTGCCTCCCTGTGATTTACCTTCTAATGAATCTACATTTCCATCAAATCCAGTGCATGTTTATACAGCAACACACAGTGCGCATTTACATATAATGCCGACATTTCAAGGCTTCAAAACAGAACCGTCATTATGAAAACTGTCATTATTACCATTTATCATTTGCAACTTACCCACCGGCAAAATGATTTTCTCAAAAAGCATTTCAGGAAAAAAAAAAAAAAAAAACACAGGTTCAAACACAGTCAATTTCACTAAAATTTATTTACAATCCAAAATGTTTCATCAACCGATACTAAACCGCATACCCTTGCAAATAAACGTAAATTTGGATTGTTAAAAGAGTGAAACTGAAATATTCATAAATGGATTAATGGGTTTTAGCTGACCAGTAAAAAAAGAAGTGGTTATGAATGTACTTAAAGGACCATTAACATCAATTTTTGTTTTTTTTAAAAAAAAATTCATTTGTATATAAGGAAGAAAAAAAAACAAAACACCAAGACAAATGAAACTTTAAAATCGATAAGTCTTTATTTAGAAATAACGAACTGAAACTCATCGCTCAGCAAAAAAGGCGACAGGGCAACAATCCATCGTGCATCTCTCGATTTCTCCTCCCTGGCTATCTCCTATAAGGCAAAGAGGAGAAATCGAGCGCCGCACGATGGATCACCCGAACGCCTTTTCTGAAGAGGAGCGGAAGCGGAGTTTCAGTAAGATATTTCTAAATAAAGTCTTTGCGATTTGAAAGTATAACGTGTGTTGGTGTGTTTTTTTTTTCGTAGTATCTGACAATTTTTTTTTAAAGTATAAACTACAGTACCCCACAGCATCCACTCGTAACCAGGAGAAGAAAAGCCCTACATACTAGAATGTATAAAATCTTACACCAGGCCACTAATATACGGCACCTGATTTATACAGAATACAAACTACATAATCCAGGTGCTGTTTTATTTTACTTAATAAATTCACTGGGTTCATCGAAGAGGGTAAAGAGTGGAACTATACCATTACAACATCTACTGACCTACAAGTACAAGTAGCACAAAATGGTAGGCAGGGGTGTCTTCTGAGGAGCATCAAACTCTAGTGGTACGTGGGGTGGGAGTTAGTGGAGACATAACACATTTGCGTGTGTATTGTGCTTATACTAAACAAGTACAGCAGAGTGCACTTTAAAGCATAAGTAAACCTTTAAAATAAGTGAATGTAAAATTGATGAGAGTGCTATTCTAAGCACTTTTGTCATTTACGTTCATTGTTTAATTTTCTTTTTATTCCAAGATAGTAAGGGATACATGTCCTGTTAATATGAATGAATTTTGTTCCAACAGCACCACCCGCTGGTCAGTTTCTGGTCAGTCTGACCACAGAGTAGTCAAGGAAGTTGTCAGGAGAAAGAAAGAGGCTGCTCTGATGTTCTTCTGCTTAGGAAAACAATTAGAAACATTTCTCAAATCTTTCCTAAACAGAAGAACATCAGAGCAGCCTCTTTCTATCTCTTGACAACTTCCTTGACTACTTGGTGGTCAGACTGGTGGGAAACTGACCAGCAAGTGGCGCTGTTGTAACAAAATTCATTTATATGAACAGGACATGTATTCCCTTGGAATAAAAAGAAAATAAATAATGAATGTAAATGACAAAAGTCTCATCAATTTTACACTTATTTTAAAGGTTTACTTATCCTTTAAGAGTGCCGATACATGAAATGTTTTGTTGCCTGTACTAAATGCCCTCCAATGCGGGTGACAAAATAACTGAAATACCTTTGTATTGCAGTCAAATGTAATCACCATCAAAACACAGGATTTAGTGCAGGTCATAAAATGACCTAAAAGGTAAATACCATAAAACATAAAAAGTATTGCTGAAAACCCATCACATACAGTTCTAGCTGTCTGCAGAATTTGGAGTGTCTTCTTTGTTCTCCTTGGTGGGCTGTTGGGGATTATCCTCATTACTGCTCTTCACCACCTCCTGCAGATTGTACTTCCTGAACACAGTATAGTCCTTCACAACACTAAGGCAGCAGACATTCTTTATGATTTCAACTATGATAGTGTTTTCTGGCTTACTCAAATCCACCTTGTTTTCTGGGTTCTGGCTTGCAACAATCCCTAAAACAAATTTAAAGATTAAATTTAAAAAATAAAGCCTCTATAAAGAAATACACAATAATGACAACCCCCCACCCCCCATCAATTGTTGACACTAAACAGAGATTTGGCTACTCGGTGGCATCACATTCCAAACGACTAATCAGGACTCTTAAATGTTACTGGGAGCTTTACCATATTGTTGAAAAAAATTATATATGGTATATTTTTAAAATAAAACCAAAGTACAGGTATGAGACCTATTATCCAGAATGCTTGGGACCTGGGGATTTCCGGATAATGGATCTTTCCGTAATTTGGATCTTAATACCTTAAAAGGACCAGTAACATCAAATTTTTTTTAAAAAAATTCGTTAGTATACAACGAAAAAAACCCCACAAATTAAACTTTATTAAGAAATAACTGAAACTCCACTTGCACTCCTCTTCAGAAAAGGCTATCCATCGTGCGGCACTCGATTTCTCCTCCCTGCCTTCCTTATAGGAGATAGCCAGGGAGGAGAAATCAAGCGTCGCACGATGGATTGTCGCCCGGTCACCTTTTCTGAAGAGGAGCGCAAGTGGAGTTTCGGTAAGTTATTTCTTAGTAAAAACTTAGCAATTTCAAAGTTTCATTTGTCTTTGTGTTTTTTTTTTTTCATTAAAAAAATTTTTTTTATGTTACTGGTCCTTTAAGTCTACTAGAAAATCATGTAAACATTAAATACACCCAATAGGCTGGTTTTGTTTCCAATAAGGATTAAAGATTAATTATATCTCCGATGGGATCAAGTACAGGGTACTGTTTTATTATTACAGAGAAAAGGGAAATCATTTTTGAAAATCTGGATTATTTGGATAAAATGGAGTCTATGGCAGAAGGCCTTTCTGTAATTCAGAGCTTTCTGGATAACAGGTTTTCAGATAACGGATCCTATACCTGTACTTTAATGAATAGCACTGGGACTTTAACCACGCCAGTACCATAATAACCAGATGTAATTAAGAGGTTAAGTATTCAACAAAGTGGGGTGAGTGGAAAGTGAATGAAATAGTCAGTCCTGGCACCATTATGGAGCTATACCTGCTAGTTCCTTGATCACTTCTTCTCTGTTCATATGGTTGTTGTTCCGGGCTTTATATACAATCTGAAAGGTTCCCTTGTTGGGAGATTTGAACCAGGGTGCAAAAAATGTCTCCGCGTATTTCTTCAGGTCCTCAAGAAAAGCCTTACATGTACCAGAGACTGGCAGCATGCGGAGGATGACCCTGGTCTTCTTCTTCTTAGATGTGTATACGTCTTTAAATATGTGATGCACAAACTTCTCAGGCTCTGAAACAGTGACAGAGAAATGAATCGGCTAGAACATACTTACAATTTTGACAATAAAAGGGAAAGATGCAAAAATGCTTCGTATTTCAAGAATTCTAGGAATTTGATTTAAAGGTAAAGTGCATACATTGTTTCTCTAGGCAGAGTTTGACAGCAGGGTAAGCAGCTGCCAAATTTGCCCACATCACATGTGGCAATTGCATCTAGATAGCCATTCTGTACTTGGCTTACAGTGAGCATGTTCCTGGTCAGTGGTCGGCATAGCGAGCCTTAAATTGGATGTGATTAGGACTAACATGGCAGCCACCAACCCCACAGCACAACTCTGCATTATTAAAGAATATTCTATATGTAGCACAATACAGCAAAAATGCTGGCTTGTCCATATCACCTGCACCTTACCTGCAGAGTTCTCTCCAACCTATGGGAACACACCCAGCAGCCCTGAGTACTTACTATTCTGTGCAAAGTGTAAGAGTGCTAGAAGCAAATCATGCATGGCAAATAATTAGCATGTCTCACAAAAACGTACCCACATTCAGTGTCCTAATAAAAACAACATTGTTTGCTCCACTTTCCACAGACTGAAATCTCCGCAGGTTTTTCTCGGTTGAAGTGCGAATTTGATCAACTTCTTTTTTTAGAGCTGCTTCTGCATCATCATCATCCTCCTCACTTTCTGTCAGCCCATCGTCTTTCTCACTTAGCTATACAAGAGAGAATGGTTTTAACACATATAATGTCCAGTTTGGTCAGTGCGTCAACTAGTAACATGTATAGGGTAAGTAGCCATCATCTTCCCCCAGCTTTCCAGGCACCCCATGTGCTAGTTAGATTTAGAGACCTGACTTATCTTTAGAAAAGTGTGCATGTGCTGACTCTGAAGAGGTGCAGGGGATGCCTGGAAAGCTAGGGGAATATATCAGTGACCCACCCTGCAGATTAACTATACCTTACCACTGTGCCTTTTTAAACAAGAGCAGCACTGGTGGGTGCACAACAAAATGGCACCCCTCAGTGGTGCAGGCTTTTTTGTGCTATAAACTAAACACATACAAAAAAAAAAAAAAAAATAACTTTTCCTCAACAGTTGACAGAAAGTCTTTAGCAACTGCTCTTTTTTCTATTTTTTTTTTTTTTTACTAAAAAATGTTATTTCCACGGACACTGAATCCATTTAACTTGACACCTGTGTGTTGGGACTCTTTAATTTGCAATTTTTTCAGCTGCTGCGGTACTAAAAATACAGGTATGGGACCTGTTATCCAGAATGTACAGGGCCTGGAGGTTTCCAGATTAGGAGTCTTTCTTTAAATAAACCTGATACGATTGGTTTTGCCTTCAATAAGGCTTAATTATATCTTGGCTTGGATCAAGTAGAAGCGACTGTTTTATTATTAGAGAGAAAAATGAAATCTATGGAGTTTATTGGAGATGGCCTTGCCATGATTCAGAGCTTTCTGCATAATGGGTTTCTGGATCAGATCCCATCCCTGTTCCAGCATATGTACTGGCAGTAAAGTCAATTGCAAATGGAGAAGGATGGTGCAACATGGCACTATAATTTGCAGAAGCACAAACAGTCCCCAGTAAATAAGTACACTAAGAAAAACTGTGCCCTACAGAGTTGGCGGTAATCACAGCAGACACACACACACACAAAGAATAGAACTGGCAGTTAGGCAGGTTAAAAAAAGTTAAAAGGTTGAACTTGATGGACGGGTGTCTTTTTTTCAACCTAACTTACTATGTAATATTGTCTGTGCTTCTGCGTTGTATTGGTTAACATATACCTTGAAGAAGGGGTGCACCCAAAGTGTCGGCCGGGATTTCAAATAGGCCATGGTACTTAATAGACTGCAAGCTCAGGAAACCGTGGGTCAACAATAAAGAACAGGTCTGTCTCATCTTACACCATTCAGGACCTGGTATGCTCCTATAAGGATTGTTTAAATAAGCAGGGCCCTCTTTACCTCCCCTGTCAGTCAGTAATCTGTATGGTTGATGTGCTTACTTTACTGTGTGGTGCTGCAAAATATTTCAGTGCTGTACAAATACTTGTTAATAATATATATGCCTTTTAAAGTTATTATGGGTGTAAATTCATGATATCCAAGCATTCAGATGTGGCCCAGGAGCAAAACAACATCCAGCTGTGGGACTGAAGAGATTCCTACAAATGACATTTTTTTAGCTGTGAGCAGATTTCATCAGAAATATTGAAGGCTGCTGGAACAAGTTAATATTTAGTAAAACTATGTTAGATCAGCTGATGTGCTGCTTATACCTTCTCGGGACCATACATCTGATCCCCGTATTCATTCAGTAGGCTGTAGGCTTCTGCTACACATTTCCGCTCATTCATGTTACAGGTGATCAGGATCCCTTGCATTCCAACCTCAAGATCATGGCGGCGCTTCTGCCTCTTGGCATTGCCACAGAATTGAGATTTGTATCTCTTCTTGCCCTTCTGCCCCTCTGAGCTCATGTTTGGGGAGGAAGAACAAAGGTGTTCCTGATGCCAATAACACAGCTCCAAGCCTGACCCAGACGTTGCTCCACAATGGATTCTAACCAGACGTCAGTCTCTAAGCAAAGAAAATATTTAACATTAATGTACAATTTAATGAAAAGGATTGCCTATTCATTTTTCTAACAGTGACATTATTAATAATACTGTTTAAATTGGTTGTTCACCTTCCAAACACTTTTTTTCTGTTGAATTGCTTTCACCAGAAAAATACTTTTTTCAAATTTTTTCCAAAATCGGATTTTAAAAATGAACGCTCGTGTCTCTGGCGTTTCAGTCTGGCAGCTCATGATCCAGGAGAATCTGAACAGTTACAATTTGCTACATTTAGTTGATACATTTCTCAGTAGTATCTGAGGAATATTAGCAACTATTGTATCAATTCTAACACCTGCTTTTAATGAAACTCAGGCATTCTGCTCAGCAGGGCTAAAGATAATGTATCAACTATATGTATTGATTTAGAACAGTTGAAGTCGGCGACCCCCCCCCCCCATCGCAGAGCTGCTTTAGAAGGTGAAAAATGAAACTTTACACTTCAATATTAGAAAAGCAGTTACAAATTGAAAATAGAAAGTAATTGCAAAAAAGTCTATTTCTGGTGACCAATCTGAAACCAACTAGACTTGAAAAAGTGAACCCCTTTAAGTGGGTTTATACCTAGAAACCTTGGGAGTTGAAGGTAGAATCTTCCTGCAGAACAGTAACGGTGCAGTGTTGTGAAGTGTTGCAAGATTCCTACATGCCTTGTAGATTAGAGGGCACATACCATTTCGCTCCCAGGATACTTTGATACTAATTTTGCCCAAATATGTCCCTAACAAGTGTTATGCTGCCTGTATTGGAGCAGGGAGCTCCTGGGAGGCAATGATTGGTCATGCACAGGGTGACCCACTACCATTCTGTTGGCCAGACTACCAATCCACATGTAGCACATACAGATCTGCAGCTGGAATCATGAAAGCACACATCTGATGGCTTGCTGCTGGCAAAAATGTAGCTGGAAACTTTCAGAACCAGGTTCGGACTGGGAATCAAATAGGCCCTGGCATTTCAGGAACACAGAGGCCCAATCAGCCCACACAGAGGCCCAAACAGCCCCCACCAGTCCACTAAATACTGACTTTCTATGGCAACTTATAGCAGCCCCTCTGGCATTTGCCAGAACGCCACAGATTGCCAGTCCGGGCCTGTTCAGAACTGTTCTCAAATGCAAGGTTGCAGAATACTGGAACATATCCAAAATGAGATCATTTATCACTCAAGATGCCGCCAAAATTCTTATTCACTCTCTCATCATATCACATCTAGACTACTGTAACTCTCTCTCTTAATTGGCCTTCCCCTCCAGAGACTGTGACCTCTCCAGTCCATAATGAACACTGCTGTGAGGCTCATACACCTCAGTAACCGCTCCTCCTCTGCCATGCCACTCTGCCAATCCCTACACTGGCTTCCACTACCTTTCAGAATAAAATTCTAATTAATGACCCTGACATTCAAGGCACTTCATAACTCTGCCCTCCCTACATCTCTTAACTCATCTCTATATACTCACCCAACCGCTTACTACGCTCCTCTACTGAGCTGCTACTCATCTCTTCTCTCATTACCTCCTCACATGCTCGCATTCAAGACTTTGCAAGGGCTGCACCCCTCCTCTGGAACTCTCTCCCACGGTCTGTCCGACTTTCTCCCAACCTTTCTGCTTTCAAGAAATCTTTTAAAACGCACTTCTTTAGAGAAGCCTACCCTCACTCTGATTAACTACCAAATGCAACACCACATACAATACCACATCTCTCACCCACTCAATTCTGATCTTGCCCACTCCCACACCTTGTGTCTTATTTCCTTTCCTTTAGATTTTAAGCTCTTTTACACCAGGCCTTCCTCACCTTTTGTACCTGTATGGGTTGTGATGTATGTAACTCCATATGTTCTATGTATATCATTCATGCGATTTAGTTGTATAAAAACATTGACTTTACAGCGCTGTGAAATATGTCAGCGCAATATAAATACATGTTAATAAATTAAATACTTGTCAATAATACTGGGCGCAATAGGTGCCTGGCATCAGTTCAGAAGCAGAAACAGACACAACCAGGGCAATGGAGCTTAACTCATTTCTTGGCCACACATGGAGCTCATTTATCAACACTGGGCAAATTTGCCCTTGAGCAGTTACCTATAGCAACCAATCAGTGATTAGCTTTTAGAAGCCAGCTGCAAGTAGAACAATGAATGCAGCAATTTGATTAGATACCATGGGGCACTGCCAATGGGCAAATTTGCTGTATTTCAGGCAATAGTTATTTTGCGGCCAATAAACAGCGGCTAAACTGCAGACTACAAGACTCAAATGCACAGCCTTCTCATTGACAGACGCAAATAATTGCTCGGCCGATATACAGTTACAGGGACAAAGCACATAAGACATTTCTATCACATTTTAGTACACACAACACATTTTTTGGAATCAGTCGCTACCTTCAATATGCAGCCAGCAAGGGATCTTCCTGTGACTGTGAGCATGGAGGGGGAGGGCTTTAAAACGGAAGTTGAGAGAAAGGCATGGGAGCCGTGTCATTGGCTCAGTGAGTGGGAAGGCGGGGTATAGCGAGGCGTTGGAGCGCCGGATTTCACAGAAAAGTGCTCTGGTTGGATAAATTGCCACCAATCAGCAAAGGAAGAAGGCGAACAGACCTCTAACCGGAAGCCTGGCGTGTCATCTGCTGCGTCTAATTCCTATTGGCGAGCGTGCTTCTTGCACATTACGTACAGCGTGATCATCACGCGGTATATTTTTAAAACAAAAAAATCGGGAGCTATAGCGATTGCAAACGTGTGTTCCACGGAATATAATTCTGCTCGTTCTTTATTTACAGTCCATCCTGTGTTTAGTGGTGGGCTGAATTCCTGACAGAAAAATGTACCAAACATTTATGTTCAAACTGTTTTAAACCAGGCGTCATTTTTTTTAACTATCCATAATGAAAGCGAATTGCCCTTTAAGCTGCTAGTTTCATTTCTCCCAAGAGACCTGCTTATCTTAAATAGTTACAATTGTTTATTTGCTTATCTTAAATAGTTACAATTGTTTATTTGCTTATCTTAAATAGTTACAAAAGTATCCAAGTGCTGCTGCTGGCTGTTCTGGGCTCTCTGCCAACTAGGGTTGCCACCCGGCCTATAAAGCACTGCCGGGGCCAGTATTACAAATTTGCCAGCAATGTAGTTGACTGTAATTTATAACACCCTTAAAAAAGGCCCTCAGTCCACCCCCAATTTGATCAGTACTTCCCTTTATTACCTTTTTTTTCAGGTTTCTGTCTATCGCGTGTGTTGCTCCAACCCTTTTGCTTCACTATGTGTGACTCTGCCCCTTTTACATCATGGCCCGCCCCCTTTTTGTTCCCACCCCCCCCCCCGCCAACCCGGGCGGTAAATTTTTTTAGAAAAGCTGGCAACCCTACTGCCAACAAGGCTCTTATTTTACTTACGTTTCACTTTTTCTGGCATCAGTGCAGGAGATCGATGAGAAAGTCAGGACATATCAGTAAGAAACCTGGGACTGCGGGCTGACCTGTCCAAATCAGGATGTCCCACAGAAAATGGGACAGTTGGGAAGTATGGAGGAGTATTGACCAAAATTCAGTCATAGGCCTCCTTATTTCATAATAAAGTAATAATGTATAAAAAAGGCACATTGGGAAAATAATAATTTTCCCTGTATTTCAGGCAGTGTACCCCTTTGCTCGTCTCCAGGCCTCTGCTCTTTGTGCTGTTGTGTTTGCTGCACTGCTGCAGTACCTTGAGACAGTTTTGTGAGTTAGGAGCATAATATATGGATGGTACATGTAGTTATAATAGTTAACCATTCTACAGCCCCTAGATTCTGTTTTACCTGGACACTCTCCATTTAAACGGGATCTAAACCCAGAACATGAATGGTTTTAATTATTTATAATCAGGTCCCCTGAGCTCTTTTTATATTTTTAGCAGTTTCTGAGATATTAGCAGTTCTATACTGCTAGGCAGACTTGACTTAACAGCTTTATTTTAAGGCCCATGAGTGTCAGAGACCCTAACTGTCAGCTCAGCCTCGTATTAACAATCTTAACATGCAAATAAACCCCCTATCAGAGAGCAGTGAGATTTCTACAAATGTAGGGTGAGACCTAGCTTTGTAATGCACTTTGCCAAAACTCTGATAAGCTGAAATATACATTTTTATAATGATAAAAATGTACCATCAACATGGATAAATCATGTTTCTGAGTTTACCATGATAAAAGTGTTAAATAATCTGAAAAAAGTGCCCACATACATTTTAAGGTGGCCATACAAGGGCCGCTAAAAGCTGCCGACAGACTGTGTCGGCAGTTTATTGGCCCGTGTATGGGGGCCCCCGACGGGCTTCCCCGATCGAGATCTGGACGAAAGTCAGCCAGATCTCGATCGGATGGGTTTAAAAATCCCGTCGGATCGCAGCCGCATCTGTTCGTTGATGCGGTCCCGCGATCCGACCGCCCGTTTGCCGAATGCTAGGATCCGATCATTGGGCCCTAGGGCCCACGATCGGATCTGCCCGATATTGCCCACCTCAAGGTGGGCATATCCGGGGGAGATCCGCTCGTTTCGCGACATCGACAAATGAGCGGATCTATCCATGTATGGCCACCTTTAGTCTCCCTTTAATAATGCTTACAAAGGCCTCCCTCAGACACTAATCTAAAGGTAGCCAAATGAACTGATCTTTCCCGACATGGGAGGGAATAGCAGATGATAATAAAGGGAAATCAGTCCATCAGGAGAAGACCAAAGAAAATCATATAAATCATTATTACTCATATTATTGAGGTTGGCATAACAGGTTTTAAATTCCTCCCAGTCTTTTTATAGGAAATTGAGCTTCTATACTGGTTCCCTATGGAGACTTCTGTTGTTACTCCCATCTTGCAAAATGTGTTTAACAGGAAGCAAAATAAGGAATAAGCCAGTCGTTGGTTATATCAGACAAATGCACTACTCTGGCACCTCATACTTCTATTGCTGCTACTATTGTAGGAATTCCAGCAATACCTTTATATCTGTGGTGGTACCAGGTCAAGGGAGGACTTAGGCATAGGATATAAGACTCTGGCGAATAAGACTCTGTATTAATGCATGGCAGCTTCATCTTTACAAGATGCCCTTAGAGCTTCTATGGTGACCAGCCTGCACTTAGTGCTACTGCCTGTGGATGATGCCACAATGGGGACACTGCTACTGCTGGTTGCTTGAACTTGTAGGCTCAGCTACAGTTGGACAGTCTTTGTAATCTTACAATCTTACACATTGCCAGGCTTCACCACATAGCAGAAAGGCGTCATTTTTTAAATGTGTTTTTTCTTAGAGCAATTGCCACCAGCACAAACTTACAAAGGTCTGAAGCTGTGTGAATAACAGCAGCAAACCTGGAATTCATACAGCATAAAATGAAACATACTTATATATTTTACACAGCTTTGTACACCTTTTTTTTTGGCCAAAGATACTCGCCCAACTACTACACTCCTCTACTGACCTGCTCCTCAACTCCTCACACGCTTGCATTCAAGACTTTGCAAGGGCTGCACTGGAATTCTCTCCCAAGGTCTGTCCCAACCTTTAGATTGTAAGCTCTTTTGCACAGGGCCTTCCTCACCTTTTGTACCGGTATTGGTTGTGCTGTATGTAACTGCATATGTTCTACGTATGCAGTATGTAATTCATGTAATTAAGTTGTATAAACACATTTACTTTACAGAGCTGCCCAATATGTTGGCGCTCTATAAATACATGTTAATAATAAATAGGCCCCGAAGACTTTCTTAAACCAGAAAGTGAACAGCCCTTGTCGTAAATGCAGAACAGGGTTAGATTCTTTCTGCTGGCCTCAAAGGCAAATTTCAAGGTCAATCAATTGACATTCTGGATAGGGCAGTAGAGGCTCCAATCCAGCCCTGAACACTGTTGGGCAAATGGGGTACCCTGTTTCCTCTCTGCAGGAATTCATCTTCAGATGGCAGTTGACTAGAAGCCAGGGGATTTCTTTTTCCATACAGCTCGTTCCTCGAGTGACCCAGAGTAGCAACAATTTGAGAGTGGGGTGTTTATAAAAGTGAACCAAATGTCCAGTAACCAAATGTAGAGTAACAAGGAAGAGTGTGTATTTTTTGAATGCAAGTTGACTATTGACCCAGCCAAACACCTCCCTCTCTGCCCAGTTTACTGTGGCAATATGCAATCACGGCTTCAGTATTATAAATGTAACCCTTTTGCACACTGTTATACAGAAGTCCTTATAGTTCACACTTGTCAATAAATTGTGCCTTTTAGCTGACCCAGAGGAAGGTGTGTAAACCCCCATGTGAAGCCTCTTCCATTTGCCTCAAAGGGGGAAAACATTGCATTTCTTTTCAGACCTTGCTGGTCTTTCCTGCTGCTGACTGCCATGGCTTGCTGCATCTGTTTGTTGTAGTCTATGGCTATGCACTAACCTTTTACTCAAAGGGTATTTAGAAAGTGTTGCTTTCTGGTCCCCAGAGCTAGAGGAGTATAAGACAAGCATAATTGCAACTTTTGTTTGGGTTTTTGGAAATACATTATTTTATTATTAACCTGTGCCAACATATTCTGTAGCTCTGTACAACCCACTGCTTTTATACATTGCATATACCGACTCCATACAAATAGTGGTTGATATATTTTTTTATTTTATTTTGCACAGCCTATCTATTTACCCAATTGCATTTTTACACTGGACAGTTCCTTTTAGGTAGGTGATCCCTCTCTTTATTGTGGAACTGCAAAGTGCCCTATAGGATCAATGTATTGTCAATAAGGTACAGTGTGTAAGGCACATTAAAATAAAAGTTAACTTTGCAATTACTTTGCATTTTCAGCACTCTCGTGGCTACCTTTCATGTTTAGCTAGAAGAAACTTCAGCTGGGGTGCCAGTGGACAGGTGAGTTGTATAAAGGAGTATGTCAATATCTGGCAGCCATTTTCACTTTGCACAGGCAGAATGTTTACAGTGCAACCATTTGCAGATGCTGCTGTTGCTACTTGTAAGGCTCCAGAGGGAAATCTTGCAGCCATAGGTGCCTGGCCAGGTAACAGGGTTAACTATAAACCAAGGTTTCCCCTTGTCTTTTCTATTGAAATAAAGTGTAAACAACTAACTGATTTTCTTCAATTTGGTCAGTGCAATTTATTGATAATCAGCAAAACAAGAGTGAAAATGAGCACTGCCCGACACAAACAACTACGTTTATTAGAGCTGTATAGCTTGTTTTGTATTAGAAGGCACTTTTCCAATTTCAAAGTTTCTACTTACAAGAAGGGTTGCCACCCGGCTGTTATTTTACCGGCCTAGCCGGTAAAACACCTGCCAAGGCTGGTATTACAAATTTACCGGCAATGTAGCTGCCGGTAAATTTGTAATACTCCTAACAAAAGCCCTCAGCCCTCCCCCAATCCCCTCAAAATGTACCTTTCTAGTGCCTTTTGTCCAATCACATGCTTGGCTCCGCCCTTTACATCATGACACACCCCTCTCTACGTCACGGCCCACCCCTTTGTTTCCACCCCCACCACCAGCCGGTGGAAATTTTATTAAAAGGTGGCAACCCTACTTACAAGATAGCTGGTGGAATTGGAAAAATATGCAATATCAATGTATTCACAAGCCATGTGATATTAAGGGGGTTATTCATTAAAGTCTGAATCAAAAAAACTTGAAATTCAAGTTTTTTCACTAGAAAGCTTGAATTTTGAGAAGAGAATAAAAAAAACCTAGGGGGGTTCATTATACCCCCTAAGGTTGCTAAAAGTGAATCCGAAAATACTCCATCTCCAACCTATCGAAGTCCTGTAGAAGTCAATGGCAAAGGCCCCATTTCAAATTTGAAGATATCATGGTCTGTGCCGAGTTTCATCCAAAAATCTGAAAAATTTGTTGTTTTTTTTAAAGCAATAACCTGTTTTTTTCCGAACCGTTTTATTGAGTTTTTTTAATGATAAATAAGGTAAAATCGAGTATGAGAGTTTAGTTGTGTTTTTTTTTTAAATTTAAATAACGAGATAAAATTGGATTTTAGTAAATAGCCCCCTGAGATTTATATTTCTGCTTCTACCTGTCTGATGTTATGAGATGAGAAGTGCAATTTATGAATGGATTTTTTAATAAATAACAGAAGGGCTTTTAGCAGGGCCATGGTGTCATTCATTAACATTAGAATGCACTAATTACATGTTAAAATCATAGAAGCTACAGAGTTTTTGTACCCTTGGAATACAAAGTATCAATTTTTGGTAAAATTCCCTGTTTTTGTACTTTGGATGTTGTCTTTCAATTCAAGACCATATATTTGCAATGTGTTTTGTATTGATATGTGGACTAATTGCTAACCCACACTGATATTTAGGGGGAAAAAACATTTTGAATCTTTTTGTACCGCTGTGAGTAGAATTTCGGGCAGGTTCTGCTGACTTTCGCGTAGCATGGTGAGATACCTACAAAGGTATGGGATAAGTTATCCGGAAACCCATTATCCAGAAAGTTCCAAATTACAGAAGGCCATCCACCACTTAATCTTATCCAAATAATTACATTTTTTATAAACTATTTCTCTGTAATAATAAAACAGTACTTGTACTTGTACTGGATCCAAATTAAGATATAATTAAGCCTTATTGGAAGCAAAACCAGCCTATTGGGTTTATTTAGGGGCAAATTTATCTAATTTCCAAGTAATAGGAGTTTTGTTGAACTCCCATAACTTCGAAATTTGAATAAAAAAACGAAATTTATCAAAATAAAAATAAAAAAAAAAATCGAAGAAATTTTTTTGCGGGGGAATAGGCCGTTTTCGTTTGAATTCGAATCACACGAATCAAAGTAACATCGTATTCAAACTAATTCAATTCAAAGTTTTACTATTCGATTCAAAGTCCACCAATTGACTACAATTGGGTTCTAGAAGGTCCCCCATAGGCTAAAACACCAATTCAGCAGGTTTTAGATGGCAAATGGTCCAAGTCGAACTTTTAAAGAGACTAACTAGATAAATTTCAATATTTGAATTTTCAAATTCGGATCGAATTCGGACTATTCCCTAGTTGAAGTACACAATAATAGCTTGAAATTCGAATTTTTTTACTTCGAATTTTCACTTCGACCCTTAATAAATCTGCCCCTTAATGTTTACATGATTTTCTAGTAGACTTAGGGGCAGATTGATCACAATGTGAGTTTAGAGTTTAATAAATAAAAGCTCACTCACGTTCCATTCATCCGTATGGGATTTTTAGAACCAAATTTATGAAAAGGTGAGTTCTAACTTTCATCCATTGATAAATACAATTCTTAAAATTCCACAGGAATGAATAGAACGTGGTTGAGTTTTTACTTATTAAGCCCTAAACTCACATTTTGATAAATCTGTCTATTATAGTATTAAGATCCAAATTCCAGAATCCAGAAAACTCCAGGTCCGAGCATTCTGGATAACAGGTCCCATACCTGTACTTGTATAGTTGTATGATATCTTTCCATACAGGCTGTGAGCAGGGGGTTGAACTGTGCTTCAATCCAAACTTGCATGATTTTATGATCTCCCTCTCTCTGCATGGGATAGTTACTGGCAGGCAGATGCAATACTCTCAATGTTCAGCAACAAAGTTTATTTCTTTAAGTTAGAGGCTCAAATAATTGATGATTAGGAAGAAAAGAGTGAATTACGCTGCCTCCACTTGTTCTGCGTTTCTCTTTCGCACCAAGAGTCTCCTCTCACGTTCGTACTGCTTCATGCGCTGTACATAACTGCAATATAAATAGCGGAGTTTGGGGTGAAACAAGTCAGTTAGGGGTCTCACTAATTACTCGGTGCCACAGATACAGCAGGCACTCTATGTAATATGTACAACTCTAAGTGCATCTATTCCCCCAACAAGTTCGCACTTACTCTTCATGCTGGCACTGGTCCCACTCGTGGCGCTCATGTTTGCAGGCCAAGAAATTGGGCCACATATCCCTTTTGCACTTCATCAGATTGATAAAATGGTGGGCACAATAATCCCTCTGCTGCAGTGGCAGCTGTGCCAGGTTCATTTGATCCTGAGATGCCACCATAACTGAGTGAAGGACAAGAATGCATTACTGGTGCAACCTTCATAGACAGGAACAGAGTGTTTGAGAAGGAAATGTTGTGCTCAAGCGGAGAGGGCTGTAATTTTCTGCAATCATGTGCTACATAAGTACAAAAAAAGGGCTTGTGCTTGTCAGGATAGGACTACAAGGACGTTTTCGGCTGAATCTGACGCGCTGCGACAAGTCGCATGCGACAAAAATAAGGTAAGTGAATGCATTGTCGCATGGTGTCGCAGCATTGTATCAACACTGCGACACCATGCGACAATGCATTCACTTACCTTATTTTTGTCGCATGTGACTTGTCATAGGCATTTTGGCGCAGCGCAACGAATCTCGCCAAAAACTTCCATGCACTCCTACCTTCAAAGGCTTAGAGCGATAAATTAAAGGGATACTGTCATGAGAAAAAATTTTTTTTTTCAAAATGAATCAGTTAATAGTGCTGCTCCAGCAGAATTCTTCACTGAAATTCATTTCTCAAAAGAGCAAACAGATTTTTTTTTTATATTCAATCTTGAAATCTGACATGGGGCTACACATATTGTCAATTTCCCAGCTGCCCCAAGTCATGCGACTTGTGCTCTGATAAACTTCAGTCACTCTTTACTGCTGTACTGCAAGTTGGAGTGATATCACCCCCCCCAGCAGCCAAACAAAAGAACAATGGGAAGGTAACCAGATAGCAGCTCCCTAACACAAGATAACAGCTGCCTGGTAGATCTAAGAACAACACTCAATAGTAAAAACCCATGTCTCACTGAGACACATTCAGTTACATTGAGAAGGAAAAACAGCAGCCTGCCAGAAAGCATTTCTCTACTAAAGTGCAGGCACAAGTCACATGACCAGGGGCAGCTGGGAAATTGACAAAATGTCTAGCCCCATGTCAGATCTCAAAATTGAATATAAAAAATATTGTGTCAGTGCAATTTATTCATAATCAGCGTGTTTTTGCCCCTGATACTGACTACTGTACATATCCATGATACTGTCATCTGTATATACCTCTATATCCCCCCCCCCCCATACACAAATGGTACCGCCTACCTCTATATATAAACGTGTAAGCGCCGATGACAGGTTCTACATAAGCGCCCTTACATGCAGGCAGAGCCCTCACCTCTATCTGGTAGGACCCCCGGCTCTGGGCTAGCAGGCATGTTATAGGGGTCCGGCTCCGGGTCTCCCCAGTACCTCCGGGCAAGGTGGGCTCCCATACTTTCCAGTCACCTTGGATCACAGTTGATTTTTGTTCCTAGTGACGATTCGTCCCTCCGCGCACATCATCTGACGCGAGTGTTAAAGTGGAACAGTGCGCATGTGCAGAATACAGGCGTAACAGTTTCTTTATTGGTACAAAACTACCCATACACTTTAAGAAGTAATGAATGTATGTCTGTCTGTCTGTCTGTCTGTCTGTCTGTATGTCTGTATGTTGCCTCCCATCTAAATGACGTAGAACACGAAACTATCAGTGATGGTAGCAATACAGTGAGTAGTAAGAAAACTAAAAAAACGGAATCTCTTATTCAGCAGGTGGAGTGTTGCACTTGGCTATATCGACCTGCAGCAGCTGTTGGAGCGGCAACTCAGCGCACCTAGAGGCAGTTTTGGGCGTAGAACGTAACATTGGCACAGTTGTCACTTGTAGCGACTATTAAAGTTTTGCTTGTTGAAAAGAGAAACGCCAGTCTTTGCGCATGCGCACTGCAACGCTGGAAGCCCACGTGTATAGCTGCAAGATGTCTGAAGCCGGGGGACACGAGTTGGACAGTGAGCAGGTGAGAGGAGTAGGAATCCGGCTCGGGGCGCGGTATAGGAAAATCTAAATCATGATACGGATATGTCCCTGCTTAACTGACCGATTGTTCCACTTCCTAACACTGCCAGTGTCCACCATTGGCTGAGATTTAGCAAGGCCTGCAGTGAATCCACTAACTACAGATACCCCCATGTAAACCTTAAGGTTTGGCTGAAAAAAGGCCAACTCAACACTCTAGTTAAGGGAAATGTCAACCCAAAAAAATTATTTTAGAAAAGAAATAGACATTCCTTGTACATTTGTGATATATATATATATATATATATATATATATATATATATATATATGTATGTATTGCTAGTGAAAGCGGTGTTTGTCCCTTTCTATTCTCTGTCCTGATGGCTCAGACTTGAAACAATTTAAAACAAAGCAGCTGATTAACAGACTTGTCTTGGGAACTAAGGGTAGAACTACACGGACGACTTCTATGCGTTTTTGGCGAATCCGGCGCGCCAGTCGTGTCGGATGAACGCTGCGACACCATCTGACATTGCTATTGGTTTACCTTATTCTCCTTGCAAACTTGCTACAATCAGCTCTGTTTAACCCTATATTTGAGAGAGAATTTCCCAGTGCAGTTAATGGCCACCATCCATTCACATACTGGAAGATACTTGCACAGCACCGGTATATGTTAAAAATAAAACAGCCTTTATTCGATACGCATGGCAACAATCTGGATAACCGCAACGTTTCTGGCCCAGTTTGGCCTTTTTTTCAAGCTTGAAAAAAAGGTCAAACAGGGCCTGAAACGCCACTGTTATCCAGATCGTTGCCATGTGTATCGAATAAAGGCTTTTTTATGTTATACTCACGTCACATCTGATTTGACTCCTGCGGTTTGGCGCAGCGAGTCGGATCTGCCGAATAGTAGTTTGTGTAGTTCTACCCTAAGACTTTGCAACATTGTTTAAAAAGTAACCAGGAGTTAAAAGGCACCTGGTGGGCACCTGGTCTGACAGCACTAGGCTACCCGTACCGGGAGGAAGCTCCCAGTGCGAGCAGCCATGTTGTCACTCACATGCGCAATAACGCACATGTGACGTCACATGCATGCGCATAATGAGCAAATCGGGGCAGCTTTTCATTATGCGCATGCGATTGACCGGACATGGCTGCCCACACCAGGAGCTCCCTCCCAGTGCGGGTAGCCTAGCGCTGGCAGGGGGCATTTTTTTTTTTTAAAAAAACAACAGTTATCCCCAATCGGAATGCAACTCTTATTAGCCTGCACTTTGGTTGGGGATTACATTTTTACCCAACAGGTGCCCTTTAAGGAAATACTGCTTTCAGTAGCAGCAGTATTTAACTTTAAAAGCACTGTGATTTTTATATTGGAAAGTTGCTTGGAATTATATTTTTCTTTTATTAGGCATTTTTTTTATTTTGCAGTTGACTTGCCCTTCACACATTTCTTTGAACTTATTACATTTCTATTCCTCCAAGGTAAAGAAAGCCGTACAGGCCCTTCTTGCTTATCAGAAAAAGAAAGAAGATGGTAATGTCTTACTCTTAAATGAGCACGACCGTATATCTTTGATGTTAACCGTATGGAGAATCCCCTCTCGTGAACAAACTATCAGAATGTAAGTTGTTTGCTTGTGCAGCTGTCATCTGTATTTCTGTCTATTTAAATGTAATTATTTAGGTAGTTCCACATACATAGTATTGCAGCAGAACCCAATCTCCAAAAGCAGTATAAATGCATGACTGTAATGCATTGTCTGGTTCTAGTGTTTTATCTTTACTGTCAAAGCCCATGGCCAGGAAAACTCACAAATAAGGCGATTGTTTACTAATTTTTGTTTTATTTTTGAAGGAACATTTGTGCCAAAATATTTATAAAAATTCTGTGGGATTTTAGTTTCCATCCTGCCCTTGGCAGCCTGCATTTATTGCTATAGATTTAATGCCTGTTGCTGATGCAAATTGGAAGGGATCAGTCACTGCTTCCACCTCATGTTTATCGCTCATGGCTATAAAAGTCTGGGCAGTGTAAAGTAAATTGAATGCTATTTTTTACATAAACAAGTATTCCAACAGCACCTTGATCTGGTAAAAATCATTTGTGTTTTGGGATCTGCCAGCACTTTATCAAGACTCTGGCTGGCAGAGCCCAAAACTTCTTGTTGATGGCACAAATAAAAATTTGATTATTGCCAAATCAAAGTCCTGCTAGAATACTTGTAGAATACTTGTAGAATACTGTGTATGATTCTCGACCCTGTGCAGAGACTACAGCTTTGCACCCAACGGTTCAAAAAGCAATATCAAATGTAAAGGTGGCCATACATGGGCCGATAAAAGCTGCCGACAGACCGTGTTAGGATCCGATCGTTGGGCCCTAGGGCCCACGATCGGATCAGCCCAATATTGCCCACCTCAAGGTGGGCATATCTGGGAGAGATCCGCTGGTTTGGCGACATCGCCAAACGTGCGGATCTCTGTGTATGGCCACCTTTAGTGTAGCATTGTTATTACTGATGCTATTTTTTTTTAATTATATGTGCTATCCTACAGCCCCCTTCCTCATGCTATACGACCTGAAGCGTGTGATGTTTGCCTTTTCACAAGAGATGAACCTAACATGACATCAGAACAGACTGAGAAGTTCTACAAAAAATTACTCAGTCAGCATGGTATAAAACAAATAAGTGAGGTAAGTAGAAAGGCCATTTTGCCCATGCTTAAGCCATACTTTACAAGCTAATTTCTGTACTCTTTACTTAATAACATTACAACCAATATTCTCTATTTAGGAAAGTGCCATAAGTGTATGTATAGAGAGTAGATGAGCAATCACATTTGGGACAAGGGGTGAACAACACAAGAGGATGGAGGAGATCTCTGTTCTAAACAGAGCATTATTTTTGTTAGGTTACAGACTGGTTTAATTATAGAGAATTCAGTGATGTTCAGTGGTGAACACAATAATATGTACATATGTATTGAACACTTTGGTTTCATCGCAGGATCTCATCCTTATTGTGTTTGGTTTTGGTGATTATAACCAGGTGACTCATTTATGCCATTGATCTCGGTGTGGATTGACTCAAAACAAGTTATTTTAATTTTTACCTTAGCCGTGAAACTGTCAGGTAGTTTGTATGCCTCAGCAGTCAGAAAAGAAAAGGTTGCATATGAAATAACCCTTAAAGGGGTTGTTCACCTTTGAGTTAACTTTTTGTAAGATGTAGAGCAGTGATCCCCCAACCAGTAGCTCGTGAGCAACATGCTGCTCCCCAAACCATTGGATGTTGCTCTCAGTGGCTTCAAAGTAGGTGCTTATGTTTTAATTCCTGGCTTGGAGGCAAGTTTTGGTTGCATAAAAACAGATGTACTGCCAAACAGAGCCTCCTGTAGGTTGCCAGTTGACATAGGGGCTACCAATAGCCAATCAGAACCCTTATTTGGCTCCATCCAGGAACATTTTTAATGCTTGTGTTGCTTCCCAACACTTTTTGCATCTGAATGTTACTCACGGGTGAAAAAGGTTGGGGATTCCTGATGTAGAGTGATATTCTATGACAATTTGCAATTGGCTTTCATTTTTTGTTTGTGTTTTTTTTTTTTTTTTTTTAGATATTGAGCTTTTATTCGGCAGCTCTCCAGTTTGCAAATTCAGCAATTTGGTGGCTAGGGTCGAAATTACCAATCTCAACCATTCATTGATTTGAGAGACTGAAATATGAATAGGAGAGGGGCTTAATAGAAATATGAGTAATAAAACATAGTTATAACAATACAATTGTAGCCTTAAAGAGCATTTGTTTGTTTGTTTTTAGATGGGGTCAGTGACCCCATTTGAAAGCTGGAAAAAGTCAGAAGACCTAGGCAAATAAAAAAAACTATATTCAAAAATGAAGGCCAATTAAAAAGTTGCTTAACATACTAAAAGTTAAAGGTGAACCATCCATTCAACACAGCATTGTAAGAGCTTGAATTATATAAAAAATGGAATGTTGCAAAGTAATGGAATAACCATTCTGTGGTTATGTAATATCAGAGAGCCATAGTTGTGTGCAAAATAAATATGGTTGTACGAATGTGGTTGATGCCTAACTGCATAATTATTGCTTTTGCTGGTCACTAGTATGTCAGCTGCAGTAGGTAAAGCAGTTTTGTGTGATGTTGAAACTTCGTTTTGAGATTTGTTTGTAAAATAAGCTACGCTGATAAATCTCTAATGTTAAGAAGCATCATGAGAGGATTGAGGTTGGAGAGCAGGTCTGGATTGTCAATTTGTGGATTTAGGCAAATGCCAGAGGGGCCACTGCAAGATGCCATAGTCAGTCATTATTTATAGAGCTGGTGGGGAGCTGTTTGGCCCTCTGTGTACTTGAAATACCAAGCCCCGTTTTGAATCCTAGTCCAGACCTGCTTGAGTGGGGTGTGTACAAATTTGCATAGGATAGATAGGAGTAAATGTTATGTCCATCATGCAGCTACAGACAGATCCAAACTGTCTTTGCTTAACACCCTTGTTTCAATAACTGTTATCAAGGAACTATAGACCTATCATAGCATTTTTTTTTTTTGAAGAACAATTTAACTAAAAATCAAAAGTGCTCTCCTTTTTTTCATTAAATTAAGCTTTTTAATTTTGTATTTTGGTTTTTGAGGAATTTATATATGGGATGTTCTGGTACTTTTCCTCGCCAGGTCATTTCACTCAACAGACTGAAAAAGGAATATAAACCGTATGAAGCAAAGCGTCGTTTGCTGGCCAGTTTTGATCTGTTCCTTTCTGACGACCGAATCAGACGATTCTTGCCATCCCTCCTGGGGAAACATTTTTACAAGGCTAAAAGGTGAGATGCCTTGCACTGCAACCTAACACACTTTTATTAAGTGACATCATTATGCTAACAATATTATTGCTTTTTTTTTTTTTTTTTATATCCGAATCTTTAAACTTTTAAATGCCAAGCAGTATATATACATGTAGCTGTAGATGAAATTTGTGTGGACTGATAAGAGTTGGCCAAGGTAAATTGGCTCTTTTCATTCATTTTTGGGGTTTGTTTTTTAACACTAAAACTTTTTTTTCTTTCTAGGGAGCCCCAGTCGGTGAACTTGAAATCAAAGTATTTGGCAGCGCTGCTAAACCGCTTCATCCAAGGAACCCAGCTTCATATTAATAACAAGGGCTGTTGCTAGTAAGTTTTGGGTGTATCATGCGGGTTCTCACAATATATTTAGATGGCAACCAAATTTGTGGTAAATAGAAAAACTTAATCCGTAATCGGGTTATAATTGGATTATATGAGGCTCTTTGTGCAAATTGTCAAAAGCAAATTAAAAGGTATTGGGCAATGTTTGCTTTTTAATGTGAAGGGATATACAGTCTTTGTAGAGGTGTTTCAGGAATGTGAACTCTGCTAGAGAATAAAAGTAAAGGTGGCCATACACTGAAAGAGACACTCATTTGCCCAGGTAAACATGCAAGTCTTTCCCTTCCAATTTGGCCTCTTCAGTCTCGCCTTGGGCTAATCTGATCATTTGTCCTTAGGGCCAAGCGATTGGATTACAATGACAGGGATACAGGCCGTTAGGATGAGGACCGCATCAAGAACTGACAGTGCCCCATACATGGGCAAATAAAGCTGCTGACTCAGACTGAAAAGGCCAAATTGGTAGAAAGTAGTGGGCACAACACTTCAACTCTTTGCATAGTGCAGGTTCCTTCAGTGTCCACTTTCCATTTGTATATACACGACAGCCAGAATGCAACAGCACTACTCATCTTATGAAGAATAAAAAATGTCTTCTTAGGGCATTACAGGGCCAAATTGGCAGCTAAAATATGCCTGTGTCTGACCACCTTTAAGCCCATACCTTTTATCTTGGGCTGATGTCAGAAAGAATTGTGAGGGCTCAAGAACAGTGGCTTGGGCTAAGTGCAAAACAAATGTTTTATTATTGATGTGTTGTGTCTTCTTGCCATCCTCAAGTTGCGCTTGACTCGTGCACACACATCCAGATGCATCTGTATATGGAACACTACTGGTGTTGCACAAAGGGCACTATATTGACGCATGCCCATTAGCACACACAGTTCTTGCCAATGATTTTGGATACTGAGCTCCACTGAACTTTGCAACTGTGAGTGTTGAGTAACAGGGCAGTAGTATGGGGATTTCTATTGAGATTATGATCCAAGAACAGCGCTATGAAATATGTTGGCGATATGTATATATACATGTTAATAAAGAACCTTTCCTTTTGCAGTTCAATCCGTGTTGGTCATACTGACATGAAGGTTGATGACATTGTTGAGAACGCCGTTGCTGTTGCAAAAGTCCTTGCAGAGAAGCTGCCAATGGTACGTTTTTTCCTTCCATCAGATATAAGCCCTAGGATAATGCTCACGTTTGTAGTCATTTTTTTTTAATCTTCTTCCTCGCACAGAAATGGAAGAGTGTTAAAGTGCTTCACTTGAAAACTCAGACATCAGTGGCCCTGCCTGTCTTTAACTCTCCTCTCAGTAATATTCACGAGATCAATCTCTTGTTAAAAAAAAACAAGAAAAAGGTAAGTTGTCTTTTATGTCAATGATTGACATTTCCCAAATGATCGAAATATTTTAGCACACAGTGAAGTGATAAAACTGTGATTGTAATTGACATTCTGTTATACTTCAAGTAGTGTCCAGTCCAGCAAAAGTCTTCATTCTCTACCCACCAGTTGTGGGTTGTCTCTGGAGTAGGGAGAAATGCCATGGACTGGGAACTAATGATCGATTCTTATCTGAGCCAAAAGGCTGACTTCTCTCCTTAAATGAAGAATGGGCAGAGCAGGGGAACAAGTGACTGAGGAGCCAATGAAACCAACAGGCATTTGCTGTTGTTTCCGACTATTGAATCAATGTAGTAAGAGGCCACTCTTCAGCCAACACCCCATTTCCCACAGTGCCTTGCATTTTACTTTACAGGGTTATTAATCATCTGGATTCTATTGTATTGCTTCAGTAGCCACAAGCAGCAGTGCAGAGAAATTCAAATAACTTTAAAAAAACAGCGTATTTGTAATAAATGTATATATTGGAAAGTTGCTTGAAAAAAATAGATTTTATTTCATTATGCAAAGCTTTATTTTTGGGTTTACAGCACCCTAAAGTATATTGAGCATATTCTGTATACTTAAACATTCTCCAATTCAACTTTAAGTCTGTCATTCAGAAATGTTTACAAGGTCATTGTTACCCTAGAAACATTTAAACTAGAGCCATGCAGCAAAATGGTTAATGTATAAACATAAAAATAAAGACCAAATAGGAATTGTTTAAGAATACCACTCCAGGCATTGATTGTAAGTGAACTCTTAAAATTAGGAAATAGTAATTTTGATTTTCTCACTGCTGGTAAACCACAAAGAAGCAAAGGAAGTCTGATAAGAAAGCCAAGTCGGTTTCACCAGGCTCTGGGGTAACATCTGATGCTTCAGCAACCGTCCAAGAAGAAAGTGAAGCCTCTTTTGCAGAAATAAATGAGCCTGATGATGTGGAAGAAGAGATTCCACAGCTGATCCCTATCCAGTTGCCTACAAAAGAAGAAGAAGAAATAAAGGTAAATGTTGGGGCATTCTTGTCAACATACACTGTACAGTGCAAATATTTTGTGTCTCAATGTTGCATAGTTCATCCATTTATTGCTAATGGCATTTGATCAAACGCACAGATGGTCCTTTGCATCAGGTCATCAGTCAGCCTCTGTTGTCATGCAAGAATTTATTTGCATACACATATCCTTATGAAGTCCCAAAAAAAGAAATGACCATACAGTTGAAAAACCACTTAATAATTAAATTTTTTCAACACTTTCCAGCCTTCTTTGGTCCCATGTGGGCTGGGAGGTGTCGTCCCATCTTTAGTTTTTTGGAGAGGTTAATATTTGCCTCACCCAAGGATTTTATTCAGATTTGTTGCAGTGTCAGTGTTAGGAAGTATATTTTTGTTTGAGTTCTCTTATTTTAACAGACATTGTCTAGTCAGGGCTCTATTTATTGTGCTGCCCTTGGTACCAGGTGTCGGCCTACCTCCATTCTTTTTGCAATCGGCACGAGCGCAGAACGTTTTACTGTACTACTCATGCAACACTTTTATAGAGAGACCGGGCTCTTTGACTAATCTTTAGGGATGCACCGAATCCAGGATTCGGTTCGGGATTCAAACCCTAATTTACATATGCAAATTAGGGGCGGGGAGGGAAATTGCATGACTTTTTGTGACAAATCAAGGAAGTAAAAAATGTTTTCCCCTTCCCACCCCTAATTTACATATGCAAATTAGGGTTCGGTTCGATATTTGGCCGAATCCTTCGCCAAGGATTCGGGGGTTTGGCCGAATCCAAAAGGATTCGGTACATCCCTACTAATCTTTAAGTGCAATCCTGCACAACGACCTAATCATACAGCTTTTATGATTTCTTTACAGACCATCAGCTCCAGCAAAAAGAAAACCCCTAAAGTGCAAGCAAAGGAAAACACAAATGTGACCAAGGAAAATGTCATCTTAACACCAAAGGCTGCTGGACAGAAGCGCAGAGTCAGTACAAAAAAAGGTGACATTTTGGAAACGCCAACTAAGCAGAAAAAAGTCCAAACTCCAAAACGAGATAGAGGGCAAGAGACAAAACCTGAAGGAGATGTCATTAAAAAGACTCCCAAAGCAGTTTCGAAGCCTACGATTAAACTCTCCAAGTCAGCCAAAAAAGCACCCCAGACACCAAAACTAAAACAGAAAAAGAAAATGAAGATACCACAGTCTGCATAACGATTTCCAACAATACTGGCTCCATGGTTCTCCACTAAAGCAGCTGCAGTTGCTCCAGCTGTTGTATAATTGCTGTTGATGAGAGAGAGATATGATTCACCATCACTTAAAGAATTGCTCACTGCCTCTCTGGACCATTTTGAATAAGCCGTTCATTTATGATTTTTCTATCTTTGATAAAATGTTAATTTTATAAATGAATATAAACAAATATGTTGTTCTCTTCGTGCTGTATGAAATCTGAAGTCTGATTTATGACAATGTCTTGCCTGTCTAGTTACATAAATAACTGCTATTAATCTTTCATCATTGTATAGTAGTACTGTGTAACAAGTTTTCTTTAAGTGCATGGCCCAAACTTCACATGAACTTACAAAACTTCAGTCCCTTCAATAAGTTTAGAGGATAAATTAGAATGCAGATATCCATTCCATTTTTTTTATAGAATATCCTTCCAGGAGGCATGTGTATTAGGGGAGTTACAGTTCAACATCTTTTGGAAACCCCACTTTTATTCACACACGTTTTCGATTATAGATGAGCCTTATATCAGGACATCGTATATTGGAAACAATTAAAAGATACAAATCTTAACCTTTGTGAAGTTGTCAATATGTAGTTGGGCGGAAGACAGAGGTATTCTTTTATCCAGTTTAATGATACTGGAAAATGTAGCAATGATACACTTGCATATTTCTGGCTAGTGTAAATAATACATGTAAAGTTTGGGAACCCCTCTTAATTCTTTGGAGTTTTGTTTATCATTGGCTGAGTTTTCAAAGTAGCAACTTCCTTTTGATATATAACAGGCCTTATGGCTGATGGCTGCCGAGCATGGACAGTCTGCTTCAAACCATCCCATAGATTTTCAATGATATTCAAGTTGGGGGACTGTGACGGCCATTCCAGAATATTGTACTTCTCCCTCTGCATAAATGCCTTTGTAGATTTCCAAGTGTGTTTAGGGTCATTGTCTTGTTGGAATATCCAACCCCGGCGTAACTTTTACTTTGTGACTGATGCTTGAACATTATCCTGAAGAATTTGTTGATATTGAGTTAAATTCATCCGACCCTCGACTTTAACAAGGGCCCAGTCACACAGCCCCACAGCATGATGGAACCTCCACCAAATCTGACAGTAGATAGCAGGTGTTTTTCTTGGAATGCGGAGTTCTTCTTCTGCCATGCAAAGCGCTTATTGTTATGACTAAATAAATTTTTGTCTCATCAGTCCAAAGAACTTCCAAAATGAGACTTGTCTAAATGAGCTTTTGCATACAAGTGACTGTTTGAGGCGTGAGTGCAGAAAAGGCTTCTTTCTCATCACCCTGCCATACACATGTTCTTTGTGCAAATTGCATGAATTGTAGAACGATGTACAGATACACCATCTGCAGCAAGATGTTCTTGCAGGTCTTTGGAGGTTATCTCTGGGTTGACTAACTTATTATGCAGGCTGAGAGGGGTTCCCAAACTTTTTCATATGACTGTATCTTTCAATACAGGCTCAGTCAACCTAGCAAGCTGATCTGCTATAGAGAGTCCCACTTACGGGCCATTTTGGACTTGCCACGATAGTGCTTCAAACCTAAACTGTTAGACCAGACCCCCCTTGTTGGCTTTTTGTAATGGGATTATTAAATATGCCTATTTGCTTCGACCAGACTAAAATGGCAAAATGTAGACCGTAATACACAATTCCAAAAATGCATATCCAGAATGAAAAAAAAAAATATATATATATATATATATATATATATATATATATATATATTGGAACCCTGCCTGCTCAATATCTCCTTCAAAAACTAAGGGTTCCAATATCGGGTTGGCACTCACTTCTAAAACAGGCTTTATCCTTTACTTTTCTAGGAAGGCTAGTTAGGTACTAATATTTGGGCATGAGTTCAGGGTTTTAATTCACCCCACAAGTCTTCAGTTGGGTTTGGGGGTCAGGGCTCTGTTCAAGTCAGTCATATTTTTGCACTCCCATCTCAAAGCAATTCTGTATGGAGTTCATTTTGTGCATTGGGATTTTATTCTGCTCCTCCCAAAAAATTAGAAAGAGCACCATTGTCAAGTATATGATAGAGTGGTCAGCAATTGAATGAAATATAGTCAATTTAAAAAAAACAGAGGGAATTAGGGTTGCCACCTGGCCTGGCTGGTAAAAATGGTGGCTGATCGCAATGTTATTAATAGGGAAAAATGATAAATATATAGAGAGGTCGGTATTTTTTTCCAGAAAAGGTGGCAACCCTAGGGGGAATCCACGTACAATTATAGGACTTAATATATGGAATGGTTGAAACCTGGGGATTTCTGGATTAGGTATCTTTTTTGTACTTTGGATCTCCATGCCTTAAGTCTACAACAATCATTTAAACATGAAATGAATCCAGTAGGATTGTTTTGCCTCCAGTATTGGTTCATGCAGTTTACCAAGGGTCAAGTTCAAACCACTAATTATTGCAAAGAAAAAGGGAATACTTTTTTTATAATTATGTGATTAAAATGGAGATTATGGGAGATGACCTTCATGTGATTCAGAGCTTTTTGGATAAAGTGTTTTCTCTGTAGTCTCAAGGGGACACAAGGAAACGTGGTTAAAAGACAAGGAAAGGCAAAAAAATAAAATCCCATTTTTACTTTCTTTAATGAAAAAGAAACCTATCTCCAATATACTTTAATTAAAAAATGTGTGTAAACCTGACTGTATGCAGTGAAATTCTCCCTTCATTTACTGCTGTGGATAGGAATTGACAGACGGTCCCTAACTGCTGAGCAGGGAAACAATCATACTTATGAACAGCAGGGAGCCCCCGCCTTACTTACCAGCCATGCAGAACTCAAGCAGCTTTGTTTATGACGATCCCTAAGCAGCCCAGACCATACTGAGCATGTGCACAGTCTCAGACTTGCAAAGATGTTTAACATAGTTACAAGATCGTGACCCCCTGTGGCCAACTTTGAAAGCATAAATTATTTGTTTGATTAGGCTTGTGGTGCAGTAAGTTCATGCTTATGTTAAGTATACAAAATACAGCATTTCTAGCCTTATTCTATTTTAGACTATCCTTGTCCTTTAAGCTTCACCCTCCAGGAGGCAAGACACTTTATTAACAAATTAAGGGGATGTGCCAGGTCCACTCTTGCCTCCCCCTCTTTTCAGGAGTACAAGTTCAGTCTGCTTGATCTAAGATTTTTTTTTTTTTTTAGCCCTTGCAGTCCCCTGGGACAAGTGGGAATCATTTCTGTGCACCTGTTTTTCCCAACTCTCACACATATATGGTGTATAAGTGAAGCACTAACTACAGGTATGGGACCTGTTATCCAGAATGCTCGGGGGTTTTCCAGATAATGGATCTTTCGGTAATTTGGATCTTCATACCTTAAGTCTACTAGAAAATCTTGTAAACATTAAAAAAAACAATAGGCTGGTTTTGCTTCCAATAAGGATTAATTATATCTTAGTTTGGATCTAGTACCAGGTACTGATTAATTATTACAGAGAAAAGGGAAATCATGTTTAAATATTTGGATTATTTCGTTATAACGGAGTCTATGGGAGATATTCTGTAATTCTGGAAAATAGGTTTCCAAATAATGGATCCCATACCTGTACTACCCTATATTCTTCTTTTGCAGCTAAGAGCACTGGGATTTTCTGTCATTGGTTCAATAAAATGTCCAATCAAAACAGTGTAGGATGGAGCACACAGTAGGCAGACTCTGCTGAAATAAATTTTATTCGGATCACACCATGTTTCGGATCTGCAATGGATCTATGCAGATCCGAAACATGTGATCCGAATAAAATTTATTGCAGCAGAGTCTGCCTGCTGTGTGCTCCATCCTACACTATTTTGAATGATTACATGTTGGTCTACTGGTGTGGCCCGATTGGAAAATGTGCACTCTACACAGGTGGAAGCATTGGACTAAATCCATTGTATTATCCAGTTCAATAAAATGCCACCCGCTGCTATTAGAGCTGCTTTGTTAAGTCCCCATGGATTTCTGTATCCTCCTAAGAAGACAGAGAAAATAGGATTTTTGATACTCACCATTAAATCCGTTTCTGTCGTCAAGGGAACGCAGGTCTTCTGTCCTGATGAACAGTTCTTGGCTAAGTTGGTCGTTCGTTTGAAATTTTCCACTGTTGCTTTTTTCTGCCTTATTATGATCGTACTCTCTCTGCTACAAAATGATTGGATTGGATACAGTGGAGGTGTGAAGCCAGACTGGACCTGGAACATCCCCTTTATTTGTCAATCAAGTCTCCCGGAGGATGAAGTTAAAGGGGGTGCTCACCTTCCAAAAATTTCAGTTTTTTTCAGATTCACCATAAACAAAGACTTTTTTTCAATTGCTTTCCATCTTATATATTTTTTTTTACCAGTTTCCCAAAATTGAAGTTTAAAGTTTAATGTTCGTGTCTCAGTCTGGCAGCTCAATGATCCAGGATCATCTGAACTGTTACAATTTGCTGCATTTAGTTGATACAATAAGTTGATACATTTCTCAGCAGCATCGTTGCGAATATTAGCAATGATTGTATCAATTCTAACAGCTGCCTTTAAATGGGAACTCCACAAAAAACATAACTTCACTGTTTTGAAAAGTAAACATAATTTCAAGCAACTTTGCAATATACATCAATTAAAAAGTATGCAGACTTTTCATGATTTTTAATGGTTTCTGACAGTTCCCTACGTCTAGCCCCCTGCTCTCCTGCTGATCTGTCTGACTACTTTACTCAGCTGGCTGACTACTGTTACTTTGTATCAACAGCCATCTGTCCTCAGCCTGCATCCTCCAAACCCCACAATTCCCTGCACACGTGATTTCAATAAGTAAAGGAACATCACAGTGCAATGCATTGTGGGTTATGTAGTATGCATGGTACATTTGACCGGTGTGTATCCGGTATCCATTCAATGGGAAAGTTAACCTTTGCAATTGTTTTATAAGTGCTGTCTGGTTGCTAGGGGAAGTTGGACCCTAGAACTATATTACAGTCTTAATTCATAATTGAGAAGCCACAAAATGCAATTGCAAAATTTACTTAAGACTTTGATACAGCAAATTAGCCCTTTATTTATTACATAGTTTAATTTATATGATAATAGTATAAGTGTAGTACAGGTGTAGTGTCTGAGCTTTAAATGTATTTTCTGCTTTAGCTGTAAATGTAAATATTCAAGGCCACTTTCCGAAATCATGGACCAGATGAAGATCTGAGATCAGCTTATATTCTAACAGAAGGAATGGTATGATATTTATATTGGGGTATATACAGTGTTTTGAAGGAAGGCTGATACTGTGGATGTTATCCTTTTTGTGTGGAACCTGGTTTTTTTTTTTCTGTAAATTGGATCACCATACCTTATGTCTACGAATAACAAAAGAATTGTTTTGGCACCAATATGGATTCATGCATCTTAGCTAGGATCAAGCACAATGTAGTGATTTATATTTACAGAGAAAAACAAAATCATTATCGAATTATTTGCTTAAAGGAGAAGCAAAGTTGTATCCCACTTGTGGGTGCCAAATGTTAGGCACCCCCAAGTGAATATATTTACTTTCCTAAAACCCCAGACTGGTGCTCCTATTAGCAGAACACTGCACCGACCCGGGGTTATACCAGCGAGCATCACGGAGCGATCCTCTTCCTGCTTCTTCTTGCGGCTGCGCATTCGCAGTAGAGCCAAAAGCCGACTAACGAAAAAGCCTCTATTTCATTCTACTGTGCATGCGTCTGCCCCAGGAAATTTGAAGAAAGAAGAAGACCGAATACTTTAAGAGGTCATGTTTCCTAATGCCGAAGAGGAAATGTCCTGAAAATTTCCTTTGCGGGAAAAAAAATAATCAGATTTTCATGATTATTTTCGATTTTCATCTGATTTTCAAATTTTTTTTCGTATTTTTTCATCCAATTTTCACAATTTTTTTGGAATGTTAACCCGAAAACGGTGTGTATTGCACGAAAGCCAGCGCACATCAAAAAATCATTGGGGTTTTTTGTTAATTTTCTTGAATGGTATACAGTTTTGATAGCATCATGCCATTGTCGAATATTTTCTTCATCTGCATAACATTTGCGGTCATCCTGATTTCATTTGTTTAATATGAAAATCAAATAAAATTTTAAAGTAAAAAATCATTGGGATGTCTCCCATTGATTTATATGCAACCTCGACAGGTCTGAGATGCTGGATTTTCAGATTTGGACTTTTACATCCTCAGGGTTTAATAAATTCCAAATTTTTTTTTTAAAAGTCCGATTTTATGGGGAAATTTATTTCTTTTTTCGTAATTTTTGCATTTGGAATTTAGTAAATAAACCCCCTAGTGTTCAGACTATGACTAAGTGTCCTTTGGAGACACAAAACGTTTTTTAATTCTGGAAAATATAATGTGATATTTTACGACTTCCATAACCGTCTCCTGCTTCAAAATAAGCAAAAGATGTTCTCCACACTGCCCTTTCAATTTGTCAAAGAATGCATCAAATCCTCGCTTGGGTACACCACTATCCCAACATCCGGCAACAAATTAAAGAATGAGGAGAGCACTTCTCAATAGCAAAAAAACGCTGTAGTTGTGTTTATTTAGGGCTACTACACGACATGTTTCGGGTCATTACATACCCTTTCTCAAGTGTAACTGGCTCCAGCATTTCAACTACGTGTGGTTGGGTTTGTGCCAGCCTGCTTTGATGTTTCCGGCGCTCCTTTAGTTAAACTCCGCAGAGCTCTAGTGGAACAGGTTAACTGCTCTTTATTTGTACAGCTTTTTTATTTATAACAAATGTAGATGGTTATTCAGAATTATTCACCGCCTTGTCACGTAGGACAACATATATCAGAAACAGATAATGTTCAGGGGGAAAAAAAACACAATCTGCAAGAAGAGTCATTAACACCTTTACTGAACCTACAAGAGGCCTTGCAACAGAAATATAATTATACATGGACGGAAACTATTTAGCCTTTAAATCAAACATGTACGAATATACAGTTGTAAATGGAAAAAGAAAAGAAATCTCAAATCTATAAAAACAGTAAAAATGAATCAGTATTAATATTTATACACCGAGTGAAATTAAAACCCTCCTCGTGCCTCAAAAGTAAAAGGAAATAAAATCAACTTCATTGCACCAAGGAACATTATAACAAAAGGAAAGACCGTTACAAATAAAAGAAATCAATCGATTGCACTCAGATCCTGTTTCGGTGTTTGCTCTGCTGGATGGGAAGAACATCGCGCAATAATTTCATGGACAACCGTGAGTGAAGTCATAGAAGAAGAGTAGTGGGTTTATTCCAAGCATCTGCGGTTCTACTATTGCTGTGCCACAATCTCTTCTGGATTTGGATATTCTATAGCTGCTCTAAAATGCGAGCATGTGACGGTGCAATATACAAATCGTTGGCACTCCAGTGCAATTAGCTGGGAGTTGCGCAACAGTTAGGGCAAAGAGGCCTAAGAGGAGATTAGTCGCACGAGATTTTTGAAAGCAAGTTCTGGCGACAAGACGTTCGTTTTGTCTTTGCATGCAGCTACATAAAAATCGCCAGCTATTTTGCACACAGCGTGATTTGAGATCGCCAGTAGCTTTTTGAGCGATTTGTCAGAAATAGCATGTACATAGAGACAGGGGCGTAACTATAGAGGAAGCAGACCCTGCGGCTGCAGGGGGGCCCAGGAGGTATAGGGGCCCTATGGGTCCTAATTCATATAAAATTTCAATAAATATTGGAGAAACAAGTCAACCCCAAAACATTTTGGGGGCCTGAAAAATAATTTGCTGTGGGGCCCAGTAATATCCAGTTACGCCACTGCATAGAGAAGTACTGAAATCTCCAATAAGCTGATCACAAATGAGTTGGATATGTTCAATCTCCTTGCCTTCTTTTTAAGAATGGTGAAGCAATTTAAATTTACTTATTAATGTAACCGCTCACCCTGTGACTGGATGGGTCCAGGTGCAAATGCCCTGGACCTTTCGCTTGAACGATTGCTTTCACAGGCATTCATATTACTCACTGCCCGAAGTCCCTGGTCCAGATGCGACGGCCCGAACCCGCAGCTTAGGGAGACCCGACAGACAATGTGTATCCAATGTTGCGTGCACTTTCACACACCAGCAGAGGACGGTGGTTAAGAAGGAATAAACTTTATTTCCGCAATACTCCTCCTAACGCGTTTTGTGTGGTGTCACACCACACGAAACGCGTTAGGAGGAGTGTTGAGGAAATAAAGTTTCTTTCTTCTTAACCACTGTCCTCTACACACACACACACACACGATAGTATGGTAATTCTTGCGCTGGCGTAATGACGTGGAGACAATACACCGAGGGAATGAATGCCGTAACGACTGCCGACTCTTGCGTGGGAGGAGAACGTATCGCAAATCACTATGGAATATAAAACGAGATCTTTCCTGCACAAAGACGATCGCCTGGTTTCCGCGACTTCCTTTTTAAAAATCGCAGGCTACTAATCTCCCCGTGTGCCCCTACCCTAATTGTAAGACATCTGGGAGAGTGAAGAATGATATTTAACTACATACTTCAGGTGTTTACCTGTGATAAATAGACAAGTGGTCAGAACATTGTATTTGATTTGATGCCGAGTCTTGGATGTAGGTGGACAGCAGTAGCTCTAACCTGACTGCTAACTTTATGTATGAATAATCTCTGGATGGAAACACTTATTTTCTTTTTAGGAAATCATATACCTACATAAAATAGTGCATTTTAAAGTTATAGTACATAGCTAGTGTGTTAAAATACAAACAAAATCCCTCGCTGGGTGGGTTTCTTTTCCTTCAAGGCGTCAGTCTGTGCAAATCATAATGGAAAATCTTATCACTCACTAGTGTGGAGCTCACCGATAGGTTCCTGTGTCCGTACATCCAACTTCCTGGCAGCGGAACCTTTCTCAAAATCACAGATAGTGACTTCTTTGACACGTATATTCAAGATAAATAAGTCGAAATACAATAAAGGGCCGTCAGCTTTGGCTCAGTGCATATAGCAACTACTATTGACGCGTTTCGTGCCCCATGGCACTTCCTCAACAAATAAAGAATAATTTATTTATCTTGAATATACGTGTCAAAGAAGTCCGTATCTGTGATTTTGAAACCGTAACGGAAACCCTGCACGGACAAGGTTTGATTCGGCAGTTAATTAATTTAAATATTATATCCAGGTATAATATGATCATTCAGTTGAATAACTCAATAATCGAAATGAGGAAAGAGATTTGATTACAGAATGATCAAGAAAATTCTTGGTAGTGCAAGAACTGGCAGAGAAGTTGGATTACTATTTACTAGCAGCAGTAATGTTTGCCAAGCTTACTGTGCCATACAAGAAAGCCTTATATTATTTGTGCAGACAGGTTAATAACTTAGTACAGTAGTCTTTACTGTAGACTGTGGCACCACCGTTCACCATACGAGTTACACGCCTTGCGTTTAGTTGGGTCATTGTCAGGGCTTCTTTTATCTTAGACTGTCTGATTCCACTGTGTTTGCACTGGGAATGCTGGGTTCCTGGGATCCTTTGCTGGAGGTTTCAGTGGGAACGATGGAAGGCGTTATTGAGTGCACTGCTGTTGCAAAGGTCTCTCCCGCTGCAGAGTGTTCTGCTGTTGCAAAAGGCTCTCCCGCTGCAGAGTTTTCTGCTGTTGCAAAGGTCTCTCCCGCTGCAGAGTTTTCTGCTGTTGCAAAGGTCTCTCCAGCTGCAGAGTTTTCTGCTGTTGCAGGATGGAATGTATCTGGCATTGTCAGAACTTCAAGGCTCTCCACTTCCTCCAAGTGACTTATGGAGCTGGTCTCGCTCATTGCATCAGAATTTCTCGATAGTCTTTTAAACAGCTTCTGACCTTTAAAGACAGACAATAGTAATGGATGGAAAAAAACATGTTTTCATCTACAGTGGAACTAAAGCATAGTAAGATTCATTTGGATCACAGATGGCCAACCAAGTGGTGAGCCACACAAAGTTCATCTGATCATCGGCCTTCAGGCTAGCAGTCAGATAACATGGGGAATGGCCACACCATAGCCAACATCTTTGCACAACATGACTTTCTGGTGTGACACTTAAGATATGTCTGAATAGGGCGCGATCAATTACTAATTGGGGAGGACCCATACACAGGCCAATGGGCTCCTGAGTGGCCAATCAACTTACCATAAAAGTTGAGTTTTCAATACTCCAGCATGTGTTAAAGGGATACGGTCATGGGAAAAAAATGTTTTTTTCAAAACGCATCAGTTAATAGTGCCGCTCCAGCAGAATTCTGCACTGAAATCTATTTCTCAAAAGAGCAGATTTTTTTTATTTTTAATTTTGAAATCAGACATGGGGCTAGACATATTGTCAGTTTCTCAGCTGCCCCAGTCATGTGACTTGTCCTCTGATAAAATTCAGTCACTCTTTACTGCTGTAATATGACCCCCCTACCTTCCCCCCCCCCCCCCAGCAGCCTAACAACAGAATAATGGGAAGTTAGCCAGATAACAGCTGCCTGGTAGGTCTTAGAACAGCACTCAAAAGTAAAATCCAGGTCCCACTGAGACACATTCAGTTACATTGAGTAGGAGAAACAGCAGCCTGCCAGAAAGCACTTCCATCCTAAAGTGCTGGCTCTTTCTGAAATCACATGACCAGGCAAAATGACCTGTGATGGCTGCCTACACACCAATATTACAACTATAAAAAAAAAAAAACTTGCTGGTTCAGGAATGACATTTTATATTGTAGAGTGAATTATTTGCAGTGTAAACAGTGTAATTTAGAACTAAAAACTACATTATTAAAATCATGACAGAATCCCTTTAAGCCAGGAGGATGAAGCTATTGTATTACACCGGAAACCACTGTGTGTGTGGACAGCTAATATTGCAGAGTGACTGCCTTCCTTTTGTTATGGCCACTTTATACATTATTTAATGTACTAGGCTTTTTAAAACATACTATTGTCGTATTGAGTGTCCAGAGCAAGAAGTTGGCTGGACTGTGACCTGCTTGTGTTTTATATGACTTGAAGTCATTGTTTATTGGAGGGACTTGGCTTTGGAAACTTTTAATAAACCAGTGTAATGGAATCTGCACTTGGATACTTAACAGATTAAGTAGAAAACTATCCATGCAATACCTGGTTGTCTTTTTCCATGTGCAGACGTTGGAGTTGGAGGTGGCGTCAATCCAGTTACTTGTGCTTTAGATATGTAGGTCGTTTCTGTTGTCTCTAGATTTCCTGTATCACAGAATGAATGAGTTCGGCCTTGTAAGTTTACAAATTCTAGTGTAGAGCAGAGCAGACCTTTTACTTTCAAGCCACGATCACTGGGGGTTATTTATGATCCTTATTTGAAATTATTAGTAATAATCAAATGGTTGTTACCTATTTCATGCCGTTATATGACATTGCTTTGGCTTTACAGCTGACTTATATGTTTGAGGGGATAGATAAGCTACAACACTTTTACTGGAATGAGAAAGAATCAGCTGTATCTTCATGACACTATCTCTTCTAGGGGCCCTTGAAATATCTGCAAAGTATATATTTGCTTTCACGGACACAATGTAAGATGAATTACCACATTTGTTAACTGACCTGCTGTCAGATTGAATGTTCTTCCCTTTTGTGTGGTTTGGACAGGGGAAAGCCAGTTAAGCATTGATCCCACTAATGGGATCTGCCGTAGGACACCCTGTAGAACAAGAAAAAATAAGTCACAATATGAACATTTATTCAATGCCAAGACCCAGGGGCATCACTCATCCCTCCCTCACAAGCCCCCTGCAAAAAGTATTTCTGGGCCCCCCTGCACCTGTACATGGGTGGATGGGTGTGTGGATGGGAGGATGCAGGTTCTCTTACTGCCCCCCCCCCCCATTGTTATGCCAATACACAGTATATTTTTTTCTCTGCCTGAATACATAAGAAATTACCAAACTGCATGGCTCAACTAAGTCACTTTCCATTCATCCAGACATTCAACAGCAATATATAATTGCAAGGGAGACTGCTATGTGGCTGAGAAATGGCTTTTTAGCTTGAAAAAGCAATATAGCAGCTCCAATCAAAGTTTAAACATACAGTTTTGAAGCCAAATATGTAGACTTGTGTCTACTCTACTTTACTACGCATGCAAAGGATCCCAAACAGCCACCAGGGGATCCCTAGGAAATGACAGAAGATGGTGACGTTTAGTGGAAAAGTCCCCTGGGTACGTGTGCTTTTTTTGTTGTTGTTGTTTGTAGGCTCCGGCTAAAAAATCTGATTGTATTTTCTGTAGGATGCCTAACAATGTGGTACCCCAGTGAAGAGCCAGATAATCCTTGTATAAGGAATCATGGATGGAGACTTCTTTATGCCCCTGGGGCACACTATACTTTGAGAACCACTGATCCAAAGCTTACAGAATATAGAAAGCAACCAAACTGAAAAAACGGAGAGGTCTCAGTGAGCCGGCAAAATGGAACCGCAAAAGCCCACTTCAACCTCTATGGTTCTTTCTTTTAGTATAAGTAAAATACACTGCTTTATGCCAATTGGCTGTCCCTTCCTCTTACCTCCTCCAAAAGCCTTTCCTCATTGGCCTTATGAAGTTGTACTTCTGCTTCCAAAATGCCCTTTCTGACAACCTCTGTCATGTTTTCCAGCAGCTGAATAGAACAGGAAATCATAATGAACAAGGGAACTGAAGGGACGCATGAAGTGAACGTAGAAGGGGGTGTCAAGTTACAAACTCATGATATAACTAGTGTGAAACCTGCTCATATCATCAAATCTGGTTAAGTTAACCCAGTCAACTGTTAAATCCCATGATTGGACTTCCATTATTAGTAAAACAAATGCTTTAAATACCCGTGAATTTTCCTCAATTTCTCTGCCCATGGCTGTAATGGTTTCTACCAATTCAGAAACATCCATGTCCTCGGATGCCATTCCAATGTAGATACAGTTCTTTTCTGCACCAAATTCTGGCCCTTAAAGAAAAAAAATGCTTGTTAGAAATTGTAAGGGGATAAAAGGGGGGCACTAACCAATTTCTGCTTCATTTAAAAAAAGAAAGAAAAAAGTGCATTAAAGTGGACCTGTCACCCAGACATAAAAAGCTGTATAATGAAAGTCCTTTTCAAATTAAACATGAAATCCAACTTCTATTTTTTATTAAAGCATTCATAGCTGTTGTAAGCTCATTTAAAAATCAAATGTCTGCCCCTCCACTATGACTTAGGCATAGATGCGGAGCAGGCAATTACTTTCACTTTCCATTCAGCACTTCCTAGATGTCACTGCTCTCCCCACATTCCCCCTCTCTATTTACCATTTAATTGTGTAGCCAGGGCATGGGGATGGACATCAGGTCCCCCATTCTGGTGCACAAACAAGATTCTGAGCTGATACAAGGCTTGCCTTAATAACAGTGTCCACAAAATGGCTCCTGCCTGCTTGCTATAATTATGAATTCCAAGACTGAAGGAAACAAAATTCAGATAATTTATATATTGTAATTAAAGTTCATTTTGCTTGACTAATGTAATAAAATAGGATTTTGAATAATTAATTTTTTTAGGTGACAGGTCACCTTTAAAAAATCAGTAATGTTAAAGGGCATGTAAAGGCAAAAAAATTAAATCCCATTTTTACTTTCTTTAATGAAAAAGAAACTTATCGCTAATATACTTCAATTAAAAAATGTCTACCGTTTGTATAAGAAACCTGACTGTATGCAGTGAAATTCTCCCTTCATTTACTGCGGAGGATAGGAATTGTCAGACGGTCCCTAACTGCTGAGCAGGGAAACAATCATACTTATGAACAGCAGGGGGAGCCCCCACCTTACTTCCCAGCCATGCAGAACTCAAGCAGCTTTGTATATGACGATCCCTAAGCAGCCCAGACCACACTGAGCATGTGCACAGTCTTAGTCTTGCAAAGATGTTTAACAAAGTTACAAGATGGTGACCCCCTGTAGCCAACTTTGAAAGCATTAATTATTTGTTTGATTAGGCTTGTGGTGCAGTTAGTTCATGTTTATATTAAGTATACAAAAATACAGCATTTCTAGCCTTATTCTATTTTAGACTTTACATGCCATTTAAAAACTGAACATTTATGACATGCTATGCATATTTATAAAAAATTGGGTTAATGCTTGTGAATCAAACAACATTTTTTTAGCAGTGCAGAGTAACAGTACATTATATTTAAATGCATTATAAACACATTCATTTTTCAACGTAATTGCTCGAGCCATTATACCGCAAGTCCGTCAGTACCTGAACAAAATGTCAGATCTGTTTCCAGCTCATTGAGCTTCTTCAGAAGAGCGAGCGTAATCTTTTCCAGATCTGCTTCTCTCTTGGCAACATCCTGCTCCTCGCTGAACTGTTCATACCTGGCAGCCGATATAAGAATCATCATCATTTATTTATATAGCGCCGACAAGTTACGCAGTGCTTTATGAATACAGTGGTGTGAAAAACTATTTGCCCCCTTCCTGATTTCTTATTCTTTTGCATGTTTGTCACACAAAATGTTTCTGATCATCAAACACATTTAACTATTAGTCAAAGATAACACAAGTAAACACAAAATGCAGTATTTAATGCAGTTTTTAAATGAGGGTTTTTATTATTTAGGGAGAAAAGAAATCCAAACCTGTGTGAAAAAGTAATTGCCCCCTGAACCTAATAACTGGTTGGGCCACCCTTAGCAGCAATAACTGCAATCAATCGTTTGCGATAACTTGCAACGAGTCTTTTACAGCGCTCTGGAGGAATTTTGGCCCACTCATCTTTGCAGAATTGTTGTAATTCAGCTTTATTTGAGGGTTTTCTAGCATGAACCGCCTTTTTAAGGTCATGCCACAACATCTCAATAGGATTCAGGTCAGGACTTTGACTAGGCCACTCCAAAGTCTTCATTTTGTTTTTCTTCAGCCATTCAGAGGTGGATTTGCTGGTGTGTTTTGGGTCATTGTCCTGCTGCAGCACCCAAGATCGCTTCAGCTTGAGTTGACGAACAGATGGCCGGACATTCTCCTTCAGGATTTTTTGGTAGACAGTAGAATTCATGGTTCCATCTATCACAGCAAGTCTTCCAGGTCCTGAAGCAGCAAAACAACCCCAGACCATCACACTACCACCACCATATTTTACTGTTGGTATGATGTTCTTTTTCTGAAATGCTGTGTTACTTTTACGCCAGATGTAACGGGACGCGCACCTTCCAAAAAGTTCAACTTTTGTCTCGTCGGTTCACAAGGTATTTTCCCAAAAGTCTTGGCAATCATTGAGATGTTTTTAAGCAAAATTGAGACGAGCCTTAATGTTCTTTTTGCTTAAAAGTGGTTTGCGCCTTGGAAATCTGCCATGCAGGCCGTTTTTGCCCAGTCTCTTTCTTATGGTGGAGTCGTGAACCCTGACCTTAATTGAGGCAAGTGAGGCCTGCAGTTCTTTAGATGTTGTCCTGGGGTCTTTTGTGGCCTTTTGGATGAGTTGTCTCTGCGCTCTTGGGGTAATTTTGGTCGGCCGGCCACTCCTGGGAAGGTTCACCACTGTTCCATGTTTTTGCCATTTGTGGATAATGGCTCTCACTGTGGTTCGCTGGAGTCCCAAAGCTTTAGAAATGGCTTTATAACCTTTGAAATTGAACTCAGGTGTGATAAACCACAGTTAAGTTATTTTTTAACAAGGGGGGCCAATCACTTTTCACACAGGCCCATGTAGATTTGGAGTTTTTTTTCTCCCTTAATAATGTAAACCTTCATTTAAAAACTGCATTTTGTATTCAATTATGTTATCTTTGACTAATAGTTAACGGTTTTTGATGAGCAGAAACATTTAAGTGTGACAAACATGCAAAAGAATAAGAAATCAGGAAGGGGGCAAATAGTTTTTCACACCACTGTATATATGCAAGATGGAATATCGATGCAGATGTGTCTTATTACAATGTCTAGCTACTGAATGGAAGTACACAAGGCATGGTGAAGTATTGCCGGTAGAAAGCCCTCATGAACATTGTGCATTTCTATAATAGAGCAGAGAATCCTCCTCTTTGGCTACATGCTTGTCTTACTTTATTGCACTCTCCTGAGCATCATTTATTTACCTTAAAACACCAAGTCCGGCCCAACTGTAGTCATTGATGTAAGACAGTCCTGCTATTCTTTCTACCTCTTGTCGGAATTCTTCCTTCAGTCTGAGTGTGTTCTGAAGGACTGGGATCTTCATTCTGAGACAAGCGGCCAGCTGCTCAACATCTTCAGCGGTAGTACCTAAGACTGTCAGGAGACATTTGTTTGTATTGCTTTGAGGCGCTGAAAACCAGGTTTTATTTTTAACGCTTAAAGCAACTCCTCTGTGAAATATAACACATCCTAGCCTTTTACATTGGAAGTGTTCTTAATATGTAGCATTGGTTATCAGTTGTATTTAAATATATATATATATATATATATATGTATATATGTATATATGTATATATGTATATATGTATATATGTATATATGTATATATGTATATATGTATATATATATATATATATATATATATATATATATATATATATATATATATATATATATATATACATATACATATATATATTTAAATACAACTGATAACCAATGCTACATATTAAGAACACTTCCAATGTAAAAGGCTAGGATGTGTATATATACATATACAAACACACATACATATATATATATACTTCTACTATGTCCACTCCACAGGAAGGAACAAGAGCAGCCAGCTGGTCCCCTAGCTAGAAAGAAACAATACACCATTCACCACTGTCCCCCAAAATAGCAGAAACGATAACCATTATTATTTCTAAGGTGGAACATAAATAAGTGAATTTGAAGCCAATGATACTGCATGCTTCCCTCCCATAATTCGGTGGTATAGGGACATAACTAGCACTTTCAATTCCGAAAGTGTTTGGAAAAACACCCTTAACAATTTTACATTAAAATGACGGTTTACTTATCCTATAATTCAGGGGCTGTTTATATGAGGCTTACCAGCAGCGGTCATTAGTGGATTAAAGCGCACACATGTGCCTTCATCTTCCAGTTCTACTATGTCCACTCCACAGGAAGGAACAAGAGCAGCCAGCTGGTCCCCTAGCTAGAAAGAAACAATACACCATTCACCACTGTCCCACAAAATAGCAGAAACGATAACCATTATTATTTCTAAGGTGGAACATAAATAAGTGAATTTGAAGCCAATGATACTGCATGCTTCCCTCCCATAATTCGGTGGTATAGGGACATAACTAGCACTTTCTAGATGCTACATTGTACAGTGCCTGCTGTTACCCCTAAGGAACAGAATGTTGCAGTGCCATGTGCATCTTGCAGTACTTAGTGGCTGAAAAATGCAGTTCTTTACATTATTACATTTTATCTATTTTCCATGCAGTCCATTTTGGAGCAGTTTAAAGGGCGCAGACAGCATGGAAAATTTCACAGTCACTCTGAGAGCACTGTTCAGAGCTAGAGGTAATACACAGAATCCCAGATGCCTTTGCTAAGGCCCAATAAGCAAGAGTTGAGGTGCAGTAGTATATATCTCTAGGTTACCTTTGTTAAAGGAGAAGGAAAGCTACCAAAGCAGTTTATTGCCAATAGATTAGCCACAACAGTGCAAGCTATAACACTATATTTATTATGCAGAATGCTTTACCTACCTGAGTAAACTCTGTTTGTTTAAAATAGCAGCTGCCATATTAGCTTGGTGTGACATCACTTCCTGCCTGAGCCTCTTCTTGCTCTCTCATGGCTCTGGGCTCTGATTACAGCAGGGAGGGGAGGAGGGAGGGGAAGAGGAGCAAACTGAGCATGCTCAAGCCCTAGCCCTGGAGGTTTATGCTGAAAACAGGAAGTCTGATACAGAAGTCCATGTGTACACAACAGAAGGAAATAAATTATGTGTTTCTTTTGACAGAGCAGCATTACTTTGAGGGTTTACTGGTGTATTTATATAGACCTTTCTGATAAAGCTTACTTAATTTTAACCTTTCCTTCTCCTTTAATCAGCAGGAAAAAATGACTAGAAATGAATGATGAGACAGGTCATCTCAGAACTTCTTGTGTGTTCTCTCTGTCAGAACAGAACAATGATTTCTTTTAGTCAGTGACACAAGAAGAGCCCTGCGTTTTTAATTTATCCCTCTGGTCCAGTTCTGACACCATTATGCAGATAACTGAGGCTAGTAGAAGAAGAAATATAGCATTTCTCTGTAGCCAAGCATGTGATTAACTGTGAGATGAGAACATGGCACGTGTTTCTTACCCACTGATTCAGAGCATCGCTGTCTCTTTCTATAGTGCTTAAGTTTAAAGTTGAATCTGAAAATAAAAATCATATAAATGGAGTTATGAATCCTGTATCCTTATTATGAATTATAGCACAGATATAAGAACTAGTGATGTGTGGGCCGGCCCGATACCTGCGGGACCCGCGGGTTCGGGCCGACCTTGTACTCCCCTTTCCGGGTCGCGGGCAGGTTCAGCTCTTGAGCAACCTTCCAAATGCCGGCTTCCGGTTGGATCTTTTATAGACGCGCGCCTCTCATCCCCCCCCCCCTTTTGTGACATCATCGGCAGGTCAGCGCGGGTCTCTAAAAGGAACCCGGAAGTCGGGCTCGGGCAGGGGTGGAGGGAGGTCGGGTTGATGCGGGTGGGGAGAAGCCTGACCCGCACATCATTGATATGAACTATGATGTGGAAATGCTTGGTAACGTGGGCTGAAGTGGGTCTATAAAGGCTTTTTTTTTTATTTAAACACAAGGGTTATTTATTAAAGTCCATTTTTTTCTGGTAGGAGTTTTAATGGGGAAAACTATTTTTTCAGGGGGAAAAAAACAAATTTTTCGTGATTTATTAAATCCCGAGGCTGCTAAAAGTCAGAATAAAAAAATACTCCATCTTAAACCTGCAGAGTTCATGTACAAGTCAATGCCAGATCTCCTGTTTACAACACTATATGATCTGTGCTGAGTTTCGTACAATAATCTAAAGAATTTGTGGTTTTCAAACAATAATCAAAAAAAAAAAAAAAAGTTTCCACCCGTCAAATCTATAAAAATCATACAATTCAGTTTTTTTAACCATTTTATGAAGTTTTGTTCCTGTGCCAGATTTTTTTCGCCAGATCAGAGGCCTCCCAATTCTGCCAAGTTCAGTTGCACTGCCATTAGAATGTAATTATTCTGCAGGACAGCAAATTTCCATGTGGTTCTGGCACCCCCAACTTGCTCATTAAATGATGGTCTTATGCCTTAAAAATTTGTGTTGGTTTTTGAGGTCTCTGCGTTACATAAACGGCTAGTGGGGAAACAGCCTGTATGACCAATAGAGTAGCCAGGAGACACTATTCTTAAAGGCACAGAAACACTAAAAAATAAGTGTTTTAAAGTAATTAAAATATAATGTACTGTTGCCCTGCACTAGTAAAACTAACGTGTTTGCTTTAGAATCACTACTACAGTAGAAAATAAATGATAAACTGCTGTGTAGCTGTGGGGGGCAGCCATTCATAGTATAAAGGCTCAGGTTAAATAGCAGATAAGCGCTGTAGAGCACCATTATAGTCTACAGAGTTTATCTGTTATTTGCTATTTAACCTGTGCCATTGAACCCCATTTCAGTTGCCTCAATTGCTACACAGCGGCTTGTTAAAAACACAAAAGTAGAGTATCTGAAGCAAACAGATCAGTTTTACAAGTGCAGGGCAATAGTACGTTATATTTTAAAGGGCATGTAAAGGCAAAAAAATAAAATCCCATTTTTACTTTCTTTAATGAAAAAGAAACCTATCTCCAATATACTTTAATTAAAAAAGGTGTACTGTTTTTATAAGAAACCTGACTGTATGCAGGAAAATTCTCCCTTCATTTACTGCTGTGGATAGGAATTGTCAGATGGTCCCTAACTGCTGTGCAGGGAAACAATCATACTTATGAACAGCAGGGGGAGCCCCTACCTTACTTAACAGCCATGCAGAACTCAAGCAGCTTTGTTTCGATGTAGAGCAGTCAGTGACTGTAGAGATTTGTATTGTATTTTATTTTTAGAGGATTATTTTGCTGCAGCCACTGGTTCTGCAGAGTTGGTGAAAGTTTGTATTAAACAATACAAAAACTATAAAATCCACATTAGATTACACGACAACACAGAACTCTGTATATTCTGATTATTAATCAGCCTTGCTGTATCGGCTTCTGCCAGATATTATTTGACTTGTGCTGTTTTGATAATTTATGACGATCTCTAAGCAGCCCAGACCACACTGAGCATGTGCACAGTCTTGGTCTTGTAAAGATGTTTAACAAAGTTACAAGATGACAGCCCCCTGTGGCCAACTTTGAAAGCATAAATCATTTGTTTGATTAGGCTTTGTGGTGCAGTAAGTTCATGTTTATTACACAAAATACAGAATTTCTAGCCTTATTCTATTTTAGACTTTCCTTGTCCTTTAATTACTTTAAAACACTTTCATTGTTGGTGTTACTGTCAATGATAAATGCTAAGGGTCACTACATAGAGTTTACCTTAACATGGTTATCGTAGTTTAGCAATCTTATGATCATAAGCTTTATTACTTACAGTATTTCCAGGGATTGTGCACTGATCAGTAAATAGACATTGTATTTAGGTACCTTTGTATTTGGCGTGCTTATACACAGCAACTATGGAATGTGTGTACCCTTAAAATCTAATCGAACATCAGCCTGGATTAGAAATGGAGGCAAGAGAAAAAAAAATCCCTTTGAGACCAAATGAAATGTTCAAACCTGATTTGCAACCTTCATAAACGAATCGGAACACCACCACAGGGGAGCTGCCATCATTCTCCACCTAGGAGAGAACAGAAGCAATCAGAAGGGAAATGAGGCACTCCTTATCACTCACCAATCAAAATGAATCACACAGGACAGTTATGCTTCACAGAAACGGCTAATAAGCAGCTTTCATTAAATGATCTGCAACGAGATTGCTCTCTGTGTGAAACAAACACGAGCATTTTCTACAATAACATTTAACTGAAATTAATGAAATGGCTGTGGAAAATCTAATTAGTTACAACACGAATGTATCAAATAAACATACACAGTGACAACAGGGCTACGGGACTGATAAATCAAACGAGGCAAAATCATATCAGCGCTAACAACTGACAAATAACATATTGGAATGGCTGAGATGATGTACAATCACTATGTACAATAGTACCTATGGGAGCTGCTATACAGCAGTCAATCAGAATGTGCTGGTATTGTTAATATAGAAAATATCCTCCAGCTGTTGTGGAATGACAATTCCCAGCATCCTTACCTCAGTACAACAGTGGAATTATGATTCCACATGAGCTAGAGTGCCACACAGCCTGGGGCTATGGAAATTGAAGGTATAGGATCCGTTATCCAGAAAGCTCCAAATTACGGAATGGCCGTCTCCCATTGACTCCATTTAATCCAAATAATGCACGGTTTTAAAAATGATTTCCTTTTTCTCTATAATCATAAAACAGTACCTTGTACTGGATCCAAACTAAGATTATAATTAATTAATCCTTATTGGAAGCAAAACCAGCCTATTGCACTTATTTAATGTTTACATGATTTTCTAGTAGACTTAAGGTAGGAAGATCCATATTATTGAAAGATCTGTTATTTGGAAAAACCCAGGTCCCGAGCATTATGGATAAAAGGTCCCAAACCTGTATAAAGTATAGTGTCTGCAAAATAACATGCTTACTAACAAGTGGATAATAAAGATACTAATACAGTCAAATGGTGGCTAATATAACTCATTATTCATTAAAGGACCAGTAACATCAATTCTTTTTTTAAATAAATAAATAAAAAACTAAAAAAAAAAAAAACACAAAGACAAATTAAACTTTGACATCGCTAAGTCTTTATTAAGAAATAACTTACAGAAACTCCGCTTGAACTCCTCTGCACAATTCATTGTGCGGTGCTTCCTTATAGGAAGTGCTGCATGATGGATTGTCACCCTGTCGCCTTTTCTGAAGAGGAGCGCAAGCGGAGTTTTGGTAAGTTATTTCTTAATAAAGACTTAGCGATGTCAAAGTTTAATTTGTCTTTGTGTTTTTTTTTAGTTTTTAGTTTTTTATTTATTTTTAAAAAAAAAATGATGTTACTGGTCCTTTAATGAATAATGAGTTATATTAGCCACCATTTGACTGTATCAGTATCTTTATTATCAACTTGTTAGTAAGCATGTTATTTTGCAGACACTATACTTTACAGCAGTGATTTCAAAGTTTTATTTGTCTTTGTGTTTTTTTTTTCCTTTGTATACTAACGAATTAAAAACATTTTTATGTTACTGGTCCTTTAACAGTGTTCCACCTCAATCAAAAATATGCTGTATTTGTTTATTGAGTTGATGTATAAACGCACGGAGAAATGAATATTCTCACAACATATGGATTCTGCATTTCCAGCAGATGATCTGGGTCCAACTGAAGAACTGAAAGCAAGATCTGTACTCAGTTAATATCTAAACATATGGTACACAGACTGTTTTGTAAACATCACCGGCCTTCTTACATATGCTATTACTAATAGACCCAGTATACTGGTCGAGCAACATTAGCTATTGGCTCTATGCTGTTTCAGGGCTTTAATTAAGCAGAGAATACTTTACCGAAGTCTTAACTGGACTCAGGTTATTTAGATTTTCCAGCAGCTTCTGACTCTGTAAATTAAAAAAAGAAAACTGTTAAGATTTGTGGCACCAATTTGTAACCAATTCAGAGTTCGGACAGCATCCGGCAGCAGGGGAAGTGCTTTTTCTTACCATATAGGCATCAGAGGGTTGCCCCCTTAAAGGAGAACTAAACCCTAAAAATTAATATGGCTAAGCTTCTCAATAGCAGCAATGATCCAGGACTTCAAACCTGTTACAGGGGGTCACCATCTTGGAAAGTGTCTATGACACTCACATGCTCAGTGGGCTCTGAGCGACTGTTGAGAAGCTAAGCTTAGGGGTCGTCGCAAATTATCAATTATCGCAAATTATCAAGCAAAAAATGAGGTTGGCATGTAATATAAGCTGATGCTACAGGGCTGATTAGTAAATTCTGGTGCCAGTTGTACTGGTTTCTGAGCTGCCTTGTAGTAATTATCTGTATTAATTACTAATCAGCCTTATACTGTGTTCTGTATATTGTGAGTTGGTTCCTAAGCTCAGTAAGTGATAGCAGCACAGAGCATGTGCAGTGAATCAGCAGAAAAGAAGATGGGGAGCTACTGGGGCATCTTTGAAGACACAGATCTTTACTGCTAAAGGGCCGTGGTTGCCTTGGGCTGGTACAGAACAGTCCAGTCAAAACATAATTTACAACATTTCTAGCTACTTCTTAAGCTTTAGTTCTCCTTTAAAGCTGGCACCCTATGCACAGGCCCTATATGATAAATACACCTTTGCATATATGGCCATGTCCTTGGGCGGCAGTCTAATTTCCTAATGTTAGAGAGTGTTATGTCCCAGTAGGGAGCAAATAGCCAACTCCAAATGCAAAAGCAGGTTGATGTTCATTAAATTATTAAAAAAGAGCTTGGACGATGTTTTGTTTTCCTTTGTTATTCCATTACTTTACCAGCTAACACCGATGCATGTATAGGAGGACTGACACAAGGTATAAATCTCAATGAGTTCCCATAGTGACCAATTTGCTTCCCTTTAAAATGTGACCTTCATATAAAAAACACCTGCTAACAGCATCCAGCCACAGAATGTGCTTACGTTCAACTGCAGCCGCTACAAGGTTGCACAGGGGCCCTGCTTCAATGTCTTCTCTTGAATCCATTAGATATGATACAGCACAGTCTAAATATAGTGAGGAACATGGCTGCAACCCATTTGCCTTTGCCAAGGATAATGCATATATCCTTCAAAATAAATATTTTGAGAGAGAGCGAGTATATATAACTGGGTAAATAGATAATAAAAAGAATTTCTAATATAGTTAGCCAAAAATGTAATGTATAAAGGCTGGAGTGACTGGATGCCTAATATAACAGAACTCTACTTCCTGCTTTTCAGCTCTCTAACTCTGAGTTAGTCAGCAACTTGAAGGGGGCCACATGGGACATAACTGTTCAGTGAGTTTGCAATTGATCCTCAGCATTCAGCTCAGATTCAAAAGCAAAAAGTTATGGCCCATGTCCCCCCCCCCTCAAATCACTGATTGGTTACTACCAGGTAACCAATCAGTGAAAACCAAGAGAGCTGCAAAGCAGGAAGTAGTGTTCTGGCTATTATGTTAGACATCCAGTCACTCCAGCCTTTATACATTACATTTTTGGCTAACTAACTATATTAGAAACATTTTTTATATTTCACAGCCTATCTATTTACCCAATTTTTATTTTTATACTGAACAATTCCTTTGCTGCACCTCTCCTCATACAGACATTATCTGTGTAGAGCTGACCACGTAGACATTAATGGGCAGATTTATCAAGGGTCGAAGTGAAAATTAGAATTTTGAATTTTCACATTCAAATTTTCCAGTTTTTTATGGCCAAAACTGTCATATTAGACTAGAGAATTATTAAAATTCAATTCGAGTTTTTTTTTAAAAATTCGAATTTGAGATTCATCATAAACCTGCCAAATTGCTGTTTTAGCCTATGGAAATCGTCCTGGGATCAATTTGGAGTTATTTGTAGCCTGTCTGACATTCAAATTTTTTGCTCAGAAAAAGTTTTTTGGGTTCATAGTATTCACCCGACTTTGAAAAATTTGAATTGGTCGAATTTCAAGTTTATGGGAGTTTTAAAAAACTCCCATGAACTTGAAATTCGACCCTTGATAAATCTGCCACCAGTGGGTGATTTGAATGTCTCTGCCTATGGCCTCTCATTTTTGGTTTAAGGCAGGTCTATGTGTAACATACAGAATGCAACTACCTTCATCAATTGGCAGCACAGCTGAACAGTCATTTTTGTATTGAGGTGCATGTGCTAAGGAGTCTTGTGTATCCCTTTATTTATACATTATTAGCACTTGTTTTCAGTGCTGCCCTCAAGATTAAAGGAGAAGTATACTCTACATCTAACACAAAAAAACCCAAAAGAAACGCCTGCTTTTCTGAGCACTTAAGGTCCCCATACACGGGCCAATATAAACTGCCGACAGATGAAGTTCAGAGACTGCAATGGTGCTTTGATGCAGTCCTTGTTCTGACCTGCCCGCATTCTCCTCGTTGTGATCCGATTGTTGGGCCACAATCGCATCAGCCAGATATCGCCCACCTCAAGGTCTCTGTATGTATGGCCAACTTTAGTCAATTTACATTGATTTGTTAAAGATTTCATTATATTACTGGACTTACACAGCTAATATCATGAACCTGTAATAACACGGTCTCCTGCTTTCCAGCCAGGGCAAGGGTCAGGCTGTTTTGGCAGAAGCTTAATTTACTGAAGCAGACAGTGTCTACTAATGCTTTCCTGCTCAGTCCCACCACTCCTTATGCCTTTCGGCTTCATGGGAGTTGGTAGCTTGAGAAACAATGCTAGCTTTACTAATGAAAAACATTTTACATCAGATAACCACAAAGGGAAACTAAAAAGAAATAAGATGTGGTAGCCTGTTAGTTCTGACATTATTACTGCTTGGGTGTGATACTTATAGAGAAGTTAGTACAAGTTAGTATGTGTGTGTGTATCGATATTACAACTGTTCTTACAATACAGATTGTAGCAGGACCATCATTCTTCTTGTATCTTCTTGTATACATGTCAGTAGTTATGTAACCTTATATAAAGTGCTGCAGAATATGTTGCCACTTTATACATGGATGCAATAATAATAATAATAATAATAATAATAATGGATAGTACATGGATGCCTTTGAATACCCTTAGACCCTTACCAGTTGAGAGGCATGTTTTATCTGCTCTACAATGCCACTGTGTCCAAGATACTGCAAAGATAACCACAGTGGCAAGGCACGAAGCTTTTCAACTGGCTGACTGGATGTGAGGCCGGCAGCAAGAGACTGTTGAGGAGCAAAAATAAAACATTACCAAGGGAAAGCACCACACTCACGCAATGCATTTAACCCAAGAGTGCCCATACTTTACTAATGCAAGGTATACTTTTAGTGATGATCTACATCCATAATATCACTGTTAGCATTCTATTCCATGGAAAATATTACTTAAATATTATATTGATTTATAAGAGCATTTATATCACTAGATTTAACAAAAACAACTATTTATGTAACCGTAACAGAATAAATATCTGAATGAATAGAATAAAACAGTAGGGTAATTTTGTCAAGCTGTTTGCGGACAGTTACCAGTTAGGTAAGATTCTTTAATACACCACTTTATTTGATATTAACTATCTGTTGCTCAAGCATTAATTTCAGGGGAATAGTTTTCCTTTGAAAAAGAATTGAAATAGCAACTACGACCATGACTTCAAGTACAACGTGATTGGTTATGCATGCAAAAATAAAATAACTACAGTGCGAAATAGCTAAGATATGTAGCTCTAACATTGTGTTCTGAAATTGAAATAAAAGTACTTTACCAGGGAGGGATCCTCATGCCGATACAATGTAACAGCAGGAACAGCAGGGAGACCAAGCCATGAGCCCAAAGTAAGGGTCATGCTGTCGCACTTCGTAGCAGCCTAATAAACATATAATGAAATCATGTTATGCAAACAAGTATACGGATAGATAAATATTAAAGAAAAACTATTTGGCAGTAACACTAACCCAAACAAGATATAATTAATCCTTATTGGGAGCAAAACCAGCATTTTGGGTTCATTTAATGTTTACATGATTTTCTAGTAGACTTAAGGTATGAAGATCCAAATTACAAAAAGATCCATCACCCGGAAAACCCCAAGTCCCGTGCATTCTGGATAACAGGTCCCATACCTGTATATGAACCCTCATGCAGTAGTTGAAGTCATAGATATATAAATATGATAAAGATGGAGAATAAATCATATAAAACTTACCAAAACAGAAGAATTGACGTAACTTAAAGCCAGTGTTGCCAAATTGACTCTGACAAAAAAAAAAAATATTAAGAGTAAATGACATGGTATGAAAAAGGCAATCTATTAAATTCTAAACAAAAATTTTTTCATTATTTTTGTTTGTCAGGTTTATCCTGATAAAACATAGCACTGAATTTCTACACATTTGTTTCCCCTAAAAAGCAGTTAATTGTTTAACTACCTGATGTGCCCATGTACCACAAGAATGGTAGTGTGTTGTGCCATCATAATTTCAACATTTCCCCTACCACTGAAGTATGACTTTGCAATCTCCGTCCTTTGTCTCTCCCACTGCTATAATATATAATTAAAGACTTTCAATTAAATGTTGAACTAGGCCCCCAGAAACAAAAGAGTTAGAGTGGGTAACTAATAACAATGAATATCAGCCAATATCATTTGTAAGCGCCAGTGTTTTTATAAAGGTCATGGGACTTCTAATTAAATTAGGTACTCATTACTGCTGATATCACTGACCAATTGTTGTACATCAATGAGACCATTAAAGGGATTCCGTCATGATTTTTATGATGTAGTTTTAATTTACAAATCACACGGTTTACACTGCAAATAATGTCATTCCTGAACCAGCAAGTGTATTTTTTTTTAGTTGTAATATTGGTGTGTAAACGCCATCTCAGGAAATTTTGCCAGGTCATGTGCTTTCAGAAAGAGTCAGCACTTTAGAAAGGAACTGCTTTCTGGCAGGCTGTTGTTTATCCTACTCAATTTAACTGTTTCAGTCTGACCTGGCTTTTTACTATTGAGTGCTGTTCTTAGATCTACCAGTGAGCAGTTTTAGGGAGCGGCTAACTAGTTACTTTCCCGTTGCTCTGCTGATGGGCTGCTGGGGGGGGGGGTGATATCACTCCAACTTGCAGTACAGCAGTAAAGAGTGGCTGTAGTTTATCAGAGCACAAGTCACATGACTGGGGGCAGCTGGAAAACTGACTATATATCTAGCCCCATGAAGGATTTCTAAATGAAATTTTAAAAAATCAGTTTGCTCTTTTGAAAAACAGATTTCAGTGCAGATTTCTGCTGGAGCAGCACTATTAACTGATCAGTTTTGGGAAAAAAAAACTTTCCCATGACCATATCCCTTTAAAGAAGTTGTTCAACTTTAAAGGAGAACTAAACCCCATTGCTATTAAAAATCGCTACCCCCTACCCTACATAGCATAGCCCCCCTCTCCTCTCCCCCCAGCCTAGTTGTTACCTCCTGTAATTGCCCCTAATTCTTTACTTAACTCTCCTTCCAGAGTCAGCACAGCAGAGCTCACGGGCACCATCTTCACCTCTTCGGTCTTCTTCGGGAACTGAACGGCATATTGACGCATGCGCAGTTCGAGCAGTTTTCCGGTTTGTAACTGCGTATGCGCCGTAAGTGACGGAAATTGCAGAAGGAAGAAGACCGGAAGTAGAACGAGCCAGAAGATGGCACCCATGAGCTCCGCTGACTCTGAAAGGAGAGTTAAGTAAAGAATTACAGGAGGTAACACCTAGACTGGGGGGGGGGAGTGAAAAGGGGGCTATGTAGGGTAGGGGGTAGTGATTTTTAATATCAAGGGGGTTTAGTTCTCTTTTAAATTAACTTTTAGTATAATGAGAGCGTAATATTCTGAGACAATTTACAATTCGTTTTCATTTTTATTATTTGTGATTTTTGAGTTATTTAGCAAAAAGGCAAGAATTAAAAAAACTATATATATATATATATATATATATATATATATATATATATATATATATATATATATATATATATATATATATATATATATATATATATATATATATAAAAAAAAGGCCAAATGTAAAGAATTAGCCATTCTATAACACACAAAGTTAACTTAAAGGTGCACCACCCCTTTAACATTATTTATAATGAGGTATTTTGCATGAAACTTGAGGCTTCTGTGTATTGGACAGACATTTGTACTTATTGTTCAAGGCTCCATTTACCCCTCTACATGCAGCCATATACTGTACTGGTCACAAAGTTCCTTCAGTCGTCCTAGTTTGTCTGTGTGACCTGCTCCTGGAGTACCTGGCAAAGGGAAAGTAGAAAAAGTTATTAAAAGTTTGGCCAATAAAAGGTCATCAATATTTAGGGGTCTTTTTGCGAAAGGTTGATTGAGCATGGGACCTGTTATCCAGAATGCTCGGGACCTGAGGATTTTCCAGAAAACTGATCTTTTCGTAATTTTGATCTTCATATCTTAAGTCTACTAGAAAATCATGTAAACATTAAATAAACCCAATAGGCTGGATTGGCTTCCAATAAGAATGAATTATATCTCAGTTTGGATCAAGTACAGCGTACTGTCATTATTACAGAGAAAAAAGTAATCATTTTTAAAAAAAATTTAATTATTTGGATAAAATGGAGTCTTTGGCAAATGGCCTTTCCAAAATTTGGAGCTTTCTGGATAATGAGTTTCTGGATAATGGATCCCATACCTGTATTATATCCAGAAGTTGTGAGATATTTTCCTAGAAATATTTATCGCCTGATTTAACAAGCTAAAACTAGGAAAATAATGCTGATACTGTGCACTATTAACTGACACGGCCTATTTTTATTGTCAATAATTACTTTTTAATATATGAAACAATTGATTTCAGGTTATTCACATTCAGTCTAACCTTTTCCCTAACCAATAGGAGACTCACCTGCATTGGCCACTAAAAGAAGAGGGCATTTTCCAGACTGGATGTCATCTTTTATAAGTCGGTCCAGCAAGGCCACATCCTGGGATGAAGTAGAAAAAAAACCCATTAAAATCTTCCTTAAAAGGTTTTCTTATAAAAATTCAACATAAATGATCTGAAATTATGTTTTGTCTTCTACTTTCCCTTAGACAGAAAAGGTATAAGAGCACTTTCTATACTGTACCTTTATATTAACATGGAACACTTCTCCCTTGCATGACAATCTGTCCCCAATTTTTATTCTTGAAATTGAACCTTGATCTGTCCGTATCAGTTTCACTATTGAGAAGTCCAATTCTGCAGAGTCCAATATCCTGGGCATGTCCAAATTTCCAAAGTTTATGAACTATAGCAACCTGAAAATACAGACCCTTATGGAGCATCAGAAGTCAAGCTGCTACTTGTTATTCCCTCACACAGCAGCCTCACTACCAAAGGAGCTCCATATGCAGTCAGTCTGTATTTTCAGCCTGCTCAGAAATGTTTGGACAAAATCAGAAAAAATGCAATACCCAGGATATTGAATTCAAGAGGTGGCACTTCTACATTAGTTACACGTTCAATACTAAGCTATCAGAATTCAGCATTGCATCTTTAATTAATGCACAAGGTAACCCTAAATACATGCACAGTAAATGTTAACAATTTTAAGCTCTTTTGTTTCTATAACTCAAAAGTGAACTTTTGCTTAATATCAAATCCCTTCGCTGACTATAGATTCATTTACCTAGGCACATAATTAACCTCCAGTGTAATGAAATACACGTACAGTTGTCTGTCTCTCTCTCTCTCTCTCTCTCTCTCTCTCTCGTAAATTAGAATTTAAAATTTTCTTTGGTCAAAACTCAATAATTCAAATTTAAAACTAATGTGAATGTGAGATTTACCACACCTCGATCATGTAACCAGTTCTAATTTGACTATTCTCCACCTAAAACCTGCTAGTTCATGTACAAGTCAATGGCAGAGGTCCCTCTAACTTTTTTAAGATGAAGATGTTAATAGTAGTGATGAGCCAAATTTTTGCTTTGCTTCGAAAATGACGCCCCATAGACTCCAATGGGAGAAAAAAATTCATGTTTTTTTTTCGGAGGACAACTTGATTCAAATTCAATTTTACTTTTCGGGTTGGGACTATTCGATCTAATTTTAGGTGTATTTTTTCATTAATAACATACCATTCGAACTCAAATTTATTAGTTTAAAAAAATCCACATTACTCTAAAATTTGACCATTGATAAATAACTCCCTAATTCTACACTCCGATCTATGCTCCACTACCAAATACCTCAATAAGGTACCACAAGATCACCACTACTGCAGTACTTTTGGGTGCCCTCCTTTTCTAAATTCGTTTTTTTAATCTCACTATTTACAGGACTAAGCCAATAACTAATGTAAATAATCTCACTTTGAGTAACTTGATTGGAAGCACTTGAATCTATCCAATGATACTGTGCTCTCAAACATGGTGACAACCTACTGAATACTATCCCAACTAGAAGGAACATAGCAAAGACAAATATAAGGAGAGAAAATAGGCAGAACATAAATGAACGGGACAAAGAAGTGGAGCTCAAACATAAGGGAGGAAAGGAGATGAAAAGGTGAAGTAGTGAAATATAAACGAGGGATGAAGGGGAAGTAGTGAAATATAAACAAGGGATGAAGGGGAAGTAGTGAAATATAAACGAGGGATGAAGGGGAAGTAGTGAAATATAAACAAGGGATGAAGGGGAAGTAGTGAAATATAAACGAGGGATGAAGGGGAAGTAGCGAAATATAAACGAGGGATGAAGGTGAAGTAGTGAAATATAAACGAGGGATGAAGGTGAAGTAGTGAAATATAAACGAGGGAGGAAGGGGAAGTAGTGAAATATAAACGAGGGATGAAGGTGAAGTAGTGAAATATAAACGAGGGATGAAGGTGAAGTAGTGAAATATAAACGAGGGATGAAGGTGAAGTAGTGAAATATAAACGAGGGATGAAGGTGAAGTAGTGAAATATAAACGAGGGAGGAAGGGGAAGTAGTGAAATATAAACGAGGGAGGAAGGGGAAGTAGTGAAATATAAATGAGGGATGCAGACAGCACTATGGTAAGAAGGAAGCAGAAGGGAAAACCAAATAAAAACAAAGTTAAAAGTGAAGGAAAAAGCAAAAAAATATAAAATAAATAAAAATGGGGTTTAATGGGTTTGTCATTGCTGTGCTTTTACAGTGCATAGGCTGCCTGATATGTACATACAGCTTGTAATACAGAGAATTACCATTTGATGCTGGGATCCAAACATAGTGTTGCAAGGCACGCGGCATAAACAGGAGAGTGGAAGGCCAAGCTAGAAAGAAACAATCATGTACAAAAATTACTTATATTCCACAGAGCAATTATTTCATTCTGCTAAAGTAAACCGCCCAGCATTTCTCAACAGCCACTGGCTCACAAAGGGCTAGGAAAACAAAGACTGGAGATCAATTCTAGATAAGGCTGGTTGCGGATTGTTTCAAGGCAGGGATGTTTTACTTATATCATGTTATATCATTTCCTATTCCTAGCAACTTGATCTTTATAGTTTTTGAGTTATTTGCCTTCCTTTTCTACTTCTTTCCAGCTTTGAAATGGGGATAACCGACCCCGGTATTATTGTTTTGTAAGATTACAATTTTATTATTATTGTTACTTTTTATTCCTTACCTTTCTATTCAGTCCCCCTACTATATTTATTTTAGCATCTTATTCAAATCACTGCCTGGCTGCTAGGGGAAATAAGACTTTTACAACTAAATAACTGCTGAAATACCAAGCTGGGGAGCAAAAAGCTACATAACTGGAAAACCATAAAAATTGAAAAGGAAAACAAATTTCAAACTATAGTTATCTCCATATACAGCTCTTTTCTGCCTGTTTATCCCCTACAAACCCTCCTGTCCTTATTTTCAGCTCAGTATAAATCTACAGAATGGAGGCTTTGCCTCTAAAGCGGACTGTATTGAAGCAAGCTTGTTCGGCTATTGTTAACTGCATTCTATATTGCTCTAGTAAAGAAGAGGAAACTATAGGAAAAAAGAACTGCACAAGACACAGAGAAAGAAAGCATTGTGTTGTACAAGATTGTACACTGCAGCTCCTGTATTCTTAAGGATTTATGTCCTTTTAAATGAATGTCAAGTGCTTGTTTGGCAAAATAAAGTGCAGAGAAAAGCTTTATTGATGGAAAAATGAATGCATTAGGCTGCTGAGTTGTATGGATGGCAAATCATTTACCCATAAATCTATCAATTGATCAATATGACTAATCAGCCACGGCTCATGTTTTTATTATTACGAGTGTGACTCCTTTAAATCACCCGACCAAACAGTCGTGTTGTACAGCTGGAACGTCAGTGGTAACATCTAATTCTTGCACTACAAAATCAATGTTCCTTTCTACTAAAATTATGTGAAGAATAAATGTTAAGAACTAAAAGATGGTAACAGTAAAAGCAAAAGGCAGGTCAGTCATAAAAGCACATCATTTTAACTGAATATAAATACATTGTAAATGAAATGCTGTCTTTTGATTGTAGGGTTAATCATCCATTTATTTTAAACAGATGGGTATTAGGCCAGAGCTTATTCTAATATATATATATGGTTAAGTATGCTATCTGTCTTCAGTTTTCTACTGAATTTATACTACTGCATTTATACTAAAGTCAATCATTATTCTTACAATTTTACATTGTATTATACATCTCCCTTGTCTGCCCATTAGTTGGACAGGTATGTGATACGTTATCCGAAAAACTGTTATCCAGAAAGTTACAGAAAGGCCATCTCCATAAGACTCCATTTTATCCAAATAATCCACATTTCCTTTTTCTCTATAATAATAATAAAACAGTACCTTATTCTTGATCCCAACTAAGATATAATTAATATTTATTGGAAGCAAAACCAGCCTATTGGGTTTATTTAATATTTACATGATTTTGTAGTAAACTTAAAATATGAAGATTCAAATTACAGAAAGATCAGTTATCCAGAAAACCCCGGGTCCCCAGCATTCTGGATAACAGGCCCCATACATGTACTACTAAATATTATTATGGCACAACCATAACTACAGTTTTAGTTAAATATGCTTTTGGTTAAGGTTGTAAACAAACAATTGAAAACCCGACAACAAATAACATTTAAAATATGTGAATATAATATAGTTAAATGTTTATACCTGGTTGCAGATAGACTGGCCTAGCCCAGGTCTGGAGGCAGCGCTAATGTAGATCACAGGCTGTTTGTTGTGAAAGACATTGAATCCATCAGTTGTGTAATCCTCATAGCGTGAATGTATAACAAGTCTGCAGACTTTAAGAAGGCCCTCTCTATCATCTTCATGATAATAGGCGGAACCATTATCATATCTGTGAGTAAAACAATTTTATGTTAAATATATAGGGGCAAATTCACTAACATTCGTAGTTGCGCCAGGCGCAACTTCGCCAGGCATGGTTTCGCCAGCGCTCCGCAAATTCACTAAAATCCGAAGTTGCGCACAGGGGTAGCGTAAGATTGCGAAGTTGCGCTAGCGTTGATTCGCTAAGTGAAGCGAAGTTACGCTAGTGAAGGCTAATTTGCATACAGCGCCAAATTCAAATTTCAATGGAGGAATACGTATCAGCACTACAAATGGCTAGAAAAGCTTCAAAACATCAAATAAAATTTTTATTTTGCCCTACACATGTGCCCACTGTCTAGGTAAGTTGCCATGAGTCAGGAAATGTAGGGGGGGAAGGAGGGGAGCCCCAAAAATTTTTTCAATCTTTTTCAGCCTATCACCCATAATGTAGAAAACACGCCAGCGTTTTTTGGGACTTAGAAAAAATTTTGACTTTTTTTGAAGCAATCCCTATCTACTCTATTGCGCTTCGCCTGGTCTGAGGTGGCGAAGGAAGTCTAGCGTAAAAGGTAGCATTCAGTACACTGCGCGCGTTAGTGAATTTGTGTAGTTACGTCGGTAGCGAAAATTCGCCAGGCGTAAGGGTGCGAAGTAACACTAGCGAAACTACGCCAGCGTTCGTTAGTGAATTTGCACAGTAACGAAAATGCCAAACGCTAGCGAATTAACGCTAGCGTTCAGCGCTTTGGCGCTTAGTGAATTTGCCCCATATAGTATAAAGAATTGGAAAACCAACATGCATACTGTAAAAAAAATATGCTTTTCAGGCAATGGTTATGTTAATTCACAGCTTCTTTATAGTCATGGATCCGCACACACAAGTTTTTCTGCAGTGGGGAAAGCACCCCTTCTTTTTATTTGTTTACACCACCAATATCAAAGTTTCGGGGGGTACAACCTCCCTTCATCAGGTATCATCTTCATTCCTTAAGTCTACTAAAAAAAATCATGTAAACATAGGCATAAACAAATTGGTCGGGTTCTACTTCCAATGAGGGTTAATTATATCTTGGTTTGGATGAAGTACAAGGTACTGTTTTATTATTACAGAGAAAAGGGAAATCATTTTTCAAAATGTGGATTTTTGGCTATAATGGGAGTCTATGGGAGACGGCCTTTCTGTAATTCAGAGCTTTCTGGATAACGGGTTTCTGGGTAACGGATCCCACACCTGTACTTCATCTAAACTAAGATATAATGGAAGATATATCGGAAGCCTTAAGATATAATCAATCCTTATTGGAATCCTTATAAAACGGATGTCCAATACCCGTTATAGGATTTTCTTGACATTATCTGTATTCATTTGTAGATGATTTGGCAAGGGATAGGTATAGGGCTGTTTGTCTATTAATTTTGCTATGACTGATCAACGGCCTTAATTCTTGCACAAGATTTAATTTCATCACTGTTCAAACTGTGTTTTTTAGGTGAAATATAATATATCCTGGAAAAGTTTCCAAATAGCCAAAGTTGACAACCTGTTTTTTTCACTGTTATAATGCATATGTACATTGTGACAATACCTTTTTTTTTAAAAAAAAAAAAATATTGCACAAATCTCTTACTTCACCAGAACTGGCAATGCATGTCTGCATACAAATACCAACTATACCTGAAGAGCCTGCAGAGCCATAGCGTTGTGTCTGAAAGGATTCTAGTGGTGAGTTTTCTGAGGCGGTCTCTGTCAAGTACAGATATATAAGCAGCTAGACTGTGTCCCAGGAGGGCCATGTGACCTTGTTCACCAACATTCTGGATTCTTCTATAATATAGGGAAAAATAACAGTCAATAATGAGTAACTGGACTGAGAAACCAGCAAATCAGTTTGGACAGGTTTACTGGAGTAACAATACACAATGTCCAGACTTATTGCTATTGGTTTCTTACTCTTATAAAATAGTTACAGAGACCTTAACAGAAAGAAAGAAAAAATAGTGTGGGAATGATTAAAACCCTTAATTTAAAAGAAAACCATCACAAAGTTTGTAGGGATTTACAAAATCATCATGTGATGTCCGAAGCAAAGTGCAGAGACCTGAGGCTGTTAATCACACTACTGTAGTTAAAGGAATTGTTCAGTATAAAAATAAAAACTGGTTAAATGGATAGGCTGTAAAAAATATTGTTAGTTAGTCAAAATGTAATGTAATGTATAAAGCCTGGAGTGACTGGATGTCTAACATAATAGCCAGAACACTACTTCCTGCTTTGCAGCTCTCTTGATAGGTTACTGCCTGGTAACCAATTAGTGACTTGAAGGGGGGGCACATGGGTCATAACTGTTGCTTTTGAATCTGAGCTGAATGCTGAGGATCAATTGCAAACTCACTGAACAGTTATGTCCCATGTGGCCCCTCTTCAAGTCGCTGACTAACTCAGAGTTAGAGAGCTGAAAAGCAGGAAGTAGTGTTCTGGCTATTATGTTAGACATCCAGTCACTCCAGCCTTTATACATTACATTTTTGCCTAACTGTATTAGAAACATTTTGTATTTTGCACATACTATCTATTTACCCAGTTTTTATTTTTACACTGAACCTTTAAGCCGTATAACACTGATCTGTACAAATGAACACATTATATGAAGCAAATAAATTACAGTCCCTTCTATTTTATGAAGAATATAACAGGAGATAAACTCCACAACAAATTTTAATTTACTGTGTATTAAACTATGCCTATGGCCAACCCTTTAATCCAAACACCTACATTATATGCTGCCAGACAGATTTATAATTGGTACAGGCACTTAAATGCATTTTAAAAGTGGGATTCATTTTAATGCGCTAACATTTTCCAGAGCATACCGAAACGATAGGGATTCCTCCTCTTCATCTTCATGCATGAGATTCTGAACTAACTGCAAAATGCTCACCATGTTTTGACCACTGGAAAAAGAAAAGAGAGATTATTTAGTCTTCTACATGAATAGCTTGCCTTTGTTTAATGGTCTGCAATCACTTTATGTAAAGTGCAATCCTTTTGCCTTCATTTTGCAAAATACTTAGCAAGGCCAGGGATTACAAGGTGCTCTTTAACAGGGGTACATTTAAGAGGTTATTTACTAAAGTCAGATTTTTTCTGGTCAGAGTTTTTTCGTAGAAAAAAAAAAAACATATCAGTTAATAGTGCTGCTGCAGCAGACTTCTGCTCTGAAATCCGTTCTTCAAAAGAGCAAACAGATTTTTCTATATTTAATTTTGAAATCGGACATGGGGCTAGACATAGTCAGTTTTCCAGTTCCCCCCAGTCATGTGACTTGTGCTCTTATAAACTTCAGTCACTTTTTACTGCTGTACTGCAAGTTGGAGTGATATCACCCCCTCCCTTCCCCCCCCCCAGCAGCCCATAACAGAACAATGGGAAGGTAACCAGATAACACTTCCCTGGAAGATATAACAACACTCAATAGTAAAAATCCATGTTCCACTGCGACTCCTTCAGTTACATTGAGAAGGAGAAACAATAGTCTATCAGAAAGCAGTTCCATAGTGGAGCACTGACTCTTTCTAAAAGCACATGACCAGACAAAATTTACCTGAAATGCGCCTACACACCAATATGAATAAATTGTTTGTAGTGTCAACAGTGTAATTTAGAAATAAAGACTACACCATAAAAATCGTGACAGAATCCCTTTAAGTACCTAAGCAATTCATAAGAGGTGAGCAGTGCCCAGGTAATATAGAATATCATTGTTAAATTGTTTTAGGGAATAATTCTTACAAAAATGTTGTGTCTCTCACCTTCCTTGAAGTGGTCCAGGAATATCCTTTCTTGAGTGTTTCTTGCCATCCTTCTCTTCCTCAGATGGTCTTTGTGGAAAAAGTATAAGCATAATAAATGTTATTATATATTGCTCGACAATTCCTGTTAAAGTAACCCTGCACCTTTAAAGGCAGACAAGGTACCATGGGTTTGTTTTCCCATACATTCGGGCTTGGTTGGGGTCATGCATAGTTGATAAAACAGTTTGTAACCCAACAATCTGTCCCTGGTGTTCAGACATTTGTAAATATTTCATATTGTTTCATTCCTATTGTCTTGCCATAGGGTGGGGATTAAGGTTGGCCAATGAGATGAATCTGATGTGAAAGATTTGGGAAACCAAGACATAAGCTTGGAATACAATTTGGCTGTAGGCTTAAGTGAATTATTGGCATAAAGCAGGCCTGGACTTGCAATATGAATTCTGGGGCTGCTGTAAGTTGCCATAGTTCCTATTTGGTGAGCTTGTGGGGGCTGTTTGGGCCTCTGCATATCTGAAATGCCAGAACCTATTTTAAAGGGGTTGTTCATCTTTAAATTAATTTTTAGTATGATGTAGAGAGCCGTATTGTGAGACAATTTGCAATTGTTTTCTATTTTTTATTATTTGTTGTTCTTGAGTTATTTAGCTTTTTATTCAGCAGCTCTCCAGTTTGCTATGGTAATTTGGACCCTAAACACCAGCTAAAACAGCAAACAGGCAGTGATTTGAATAAGAGACTGGAATATGATTAGAACATGAGACTAAATAAAAAGATGAGTAATAAAAAGTAAAAAATAACAATACATTTGTAGCATTACAAATCATTTGTTTTTTTGATAGGGTCGGTGACCCCCATTCAAAAGCTTGAAAGAGGTAGAGAAAGAAAGCAAATAATTCAAAAACTATAAAAAATACATTGAAAAATTGCTTCGAATTAACCATTCTATAACATACTTAAAGTTAACTTAAAGGTGAACTGCCCCTTTAACTCCCAGTCCAGGCCTAGCTAAAACGGTACAGGTTTATAAGGATTAACATAAGGGAGGGAGCTCCAAACTGAGATTGTAGCAGTTTTGTAGGTTATTGTTTTTATCTTTTAATTGTGCTTTTAAACTGCACGGTCATTTAGGTCTTCTAAGGTCCATATTGATGATGGCTAATGAAAATGCTGCAACTCCAAAACAGATGTGTGTCTTCGTTTGAAATATTAGCAAAAGAATGTACTTTCTGAGAGCTGGAGAGATCAGCAATTTAGATTCATTCATCTGGGTTATGGACAATTGTTTCAAGAAAATAAAAATTCTCAGAAGGTTTCTTATTGTCCGAAATGCAAAGAGCAAAATGTTGACTTTTTTCATTATATGTGGGTATGTCCACTTATCACAACTTTATGGGAGAAAATTTCACGTTATATAAAAGGAGTGGTCACGTTAGATATATTGTTGAAACCCCAATATGCACTGTTAGATCTTAAAGATTCGTTTCAGTTATCACAGAGTGATTCTTCTGGGAAGATTACAGATGAAATACTGTCTTTCTGTTGGCTGGTTATGGCTGCTACTCGAAAGTCTATTTTTCTGTTTTGGATTAAAGATAAACCCCCTTCTTTGAAAGATGTAATTTCATATTTACATAAGCTATGTATGCAAGAAGCTGTTAGATTTAGGATGGATGATTCTATTCAAAGAAATAAAGTTAAAAACAGATGGTCCCTGTATATTTCATCTTTAGATGTTTCTAAAAAAGATTTTATCCTTAAACTGATGGGACAAGATGATCGCTAATGAATGAATTTGGTAATAGTGTGTTAAAACTATTTGTACTGACTTCCCATGTCTTAATTATCTTTTTTAAAAAAAAGTACGGGTCTTTTTGTTTTTGTTTTGATTTGTTTCTGGTTATTTCATGGTTCAGATACATGAAAACATCTCTTGAATTTTACTCATATGAATTGTTCTTTTATTCCATAATATGATTGTTCATATATTTAATTCATTGTATTTTCATGAAAATTCAATAAAAAGAATTTTAAAAGAAAAGAAAGAAATATTAGCAATGTGGGTACATTACAAACAATTCTGAATGCTGAGACATACTGTAGCTAGTGATCACAAATGGCTTCTGTGATGGTGACACAAGCATAGAATACTTCTCAGCACACCATTTATTATCATATTAGCATGTAAAGTTTATTTAAACCTTCAAGTTTTTTAGACTTGTTCTTTTGTATTAAAATAAACAGAACCCTATCCACACATACATGGCATTCAATAGTGTACCTGCATTTAACAGTTTCATTGCTAGAAATGAGACTGATGCAAATGGAAGGGTTGGGCTGCATGGTTCTCCGTGGAAACAGATAGAACTGTGCCTTTGCTCCAGGAAGCCATTGTTTGCTTTACTGAACTCAGAACACCATACCTGTATAAATTGGCTTGGAGCTGCTGCCTTGACAATAGATTTATGAGCTGCCATAATTTGTTTCAAACGCCATACCTCTGATTATCTTCCAATATTTTCATTGCTTCATCCAGATTCTTTCCCATTTCTGCTAAGGCCGGGTCGATCATCTACAAAGTGAAAGTAGAAGAACATTTACAAATAAACAATATACACCAGAAAATCTTATTGCAGTTGAGGGAAACATAACTTTACCCCCAAAATTAATACTTAAAGGAGAAGGAAACCCACTAGGCGCAAAACCCCTTCCCCCCCTGTGTTGCCCCCCTCCCTACTCCCCCCTGGCCTACCTGTCCCCATGGGAAAATGCCCCTAACTTGTTACTCACCCCTCTGCGCAGGTCCTGTCCACGGAGTTCACAGTGGCCATCTTCTCCCACGCGCGTCTTCTTCCTGCTTTGACCGGTGTCTTCTGGCGCATGCGCAGTAGGAACAGTTACCGGTACGGATCTACTGCTCATGCGCTGAATGTCACGAAGAACGAATGTCACAAAGAACTTCGTGACATTCAGCGCATGCGCAGTAGATCCGTACCGGTAACTGTTCCTACTGCGCATGCGCCAGAAGACGCTGGTCAAAGCAGGAAGAAGACGCGTGTGGGAGAAGATGGCGACTGTGAACTCCGTGGACAGGTGAGTAACAAGTTAGGGGCATTTGCCCAGGGGGACAGGTAGGCCAGGGGGGAGTAGGGAGGGGGGGCAACACAGGGGAGGGGTTTTGCGTCCAGGGGGTTTCCTTCTCCTTTAAGCAACAGATAGTTTATATCAAATTAAGTGGCATATTCAAGAATCTTACCAAAGTGGTGTATATATTTAAGTAAATATTGCCCTTTTACATCATTTCCCTTGACCCACCATTTTGTGATGGTCTCTGTGTTGCCTCAGAGATCACCTGACCAGAAATACTGCAGCTCTAACTGTAACAGGAAGAAGTGTGGAAGAAAAAGACAGAACATTGTCTGTTAATTGGCTCATGTGACCCAACGTGTATGGTTTGTTTGTGTGCACCTTGAATCCCAGGGGCGGCCCTTATTTTTTAAGATGGCAATATTCTATTTATGATTACCCAACGGCACATACTACTAAAAAAGTATATTATTATGAAAATGGTTTATTTATATGAAGCAGGGTTTTACACATGAGATGTTTTATGCAATATTTTTTTATAGAGACCTACATTATTCGGGGGTTAAGTTTTCCTTTAATATATTGACAGAGTTCTAGCAATTTGTAGAACCAAAGGTCATTCAAATAAGGATGTGGCTGAGAATTGTACATATTTTATATACAATTACTCCTGGTTATGAAGCTATTTTATGCCACACCTGTGCCAGCAACAGTCTATATCCAAATGCCCTAGAGCGTATTATTGTTCAAAGGGTGCGCCTTATAGATCATCACATCATATTTGGCATAACTTATCCTTTGCCAGACAACAGCCACAGAATTTGAATTTGAACTGCTCTCTGGCATTTGGCACAGATAATTGTAGTGCATTAAAGCAATATTTTACTATAGGTTCAGCCTAACATTTCTTGGCAATTCCAGCGTGAGTGAACATTATATACTACTGGCCAACAGCATGGAAAAATTTTAGGTTGAGTTATTTTTCTATTTTTAGGGGCCTATTTCTTAAACCTCAGATTTTTCTGGTAAAGTTTTTAAGGAGAAAAACTTGATTTTTTTTTTTTTACAGGAACATTTTTCGAGATTTATTAAACTCCGAAGCTGCTAAAAATCTGAATCAGAAAATACTCCAGCTAAAAACTGTCATGTAGAAGTCAATGACAGATGATCCCCTTTTACAACTGGAACATGTTTTTTGCCTTCGTGAGTGTCAAGTGTTTAGATTAGGGCTGTTTGAGGCTGGGTTTAGATTCAAGTTTTTCGTTTGGCAATCAGATAAATTAAAGTTTTTGGTGGGCAACAATTCAAAAAATGTGCACAATTCGAATTGCTGCACAATTTTGTCAACACTTTTCCCTCATGGACAATTTGCAATTTCAGTTGTTAAGAAATTAAGCCAAACCGTGGTTGGCAGTTAGGCTGAAATTTTATTATTACTATAATCGGAAAAACTTGAGTTTTAATAAATAGCTCCCTCAATTTATACTTTTTTTTATAATTTTTCAAGTTATTTTTCAAGATTTTTCAATCCCTTTTATTTGCTATTCCTTTTGACTGAGCATCCGGGCTCTGCTTCATTTATTATTTATACTTTGTCTGAATCTCAGGAGTTACATAAACCATAATAAGGACTTTCATACTGCTTCTATCTTCAATGACACTTCATTCTTACTTGCACAAATAAGGAAGCCTCAGAGCTGTATATACAATGTTACCTTTAAAAAAATTAAATTGGACTCATAAGTGTTGTATATTTTACAAATATAGGTTGTGAAAAAGGTGAGACAAAAGGGAAAATATATTCTGTTTTCAAAACAAGGATGCTTACACTTTCCCCTCAAATAAACAATATACTTTAAAGGTAAATCCTGCGTTTTCATGTTCGTTTGCATGGCATAGGCTTTTAACAAATTAGCATCAGTAGTATCAAATTAGTATTAGTAATTAGCAGTAGTTATTTTCAAAGCGCAGGTAGAGCTATTTATATGTGAAACATCGCAAACATACTGTATTTTATTATCATAATTGCAGCACAGTCTTAAGCATTGCTGAGGTCTTGAGTTTACCTGGAGGTTGTACAAGAATATACTTGTAGGGAATAGGGTAAATATATTATCCAACTTTTTCTTCTACGTGCAATTATCACAGTATTCAACAGTGATCAAAGTTAATGTAATTACCACAGTGTTTAGCAGTCTTTAAAGGAACACCCTGCTAACAGGAGGAGGAAGAGATTTATCAAAGGTCACATTTCGAGTTTATCTGAATTTTTTTACTCTAATAAATTTGAATACACTAACAACTGGAATGGAGTTTTTTCTCTGAAAAAAAACTTGAATGTCAGGAAGGCTATTAATATCTTCAAATGGGTCACTGGACCTCTGCCATTGACTTCTACATGAACTCGGCAGGTTTTAGGTGGCAAAAAGTCAAATTCAAGCTGTTCCCAGAGTGCAGGTATGATAAATCTCAAATTTGAATTTGTATTATTCCCAACTTGAATTGAGTTTTGACCAAAAATCCAACTCAGATTTTAATTAACAATTCGACCCTTAATAAATCTGTCCATTAAAGTTCATAATGGATATTTTCTTCTGAATGCCTAATGGACATTGCCATTTTATTTATTGGGGAGCATTTACTAAGTCAAATGGGGTAGTTCACCTTAAATTTTATTATGATATAAGTGATACTCTAATATGATTTGCAATTATTTAATTTTTTTTTGTGCTTTTTGAAATATTTAGCTTTTTGTTCAGTAGCTCTCCAGTTTGGGAGCTTCAGCCATTATCTGGTTTCTAGGTCCCAAACCAATCCCGGGAACCAGGCATTGGTTCGAATGAGAAGCTGGAATATGAAAAGGAGAGGTCTGCATAGAAAGATAAGTAATCGCAGCTTCAGGCTCTCCTGGTAGCCTCCTGGGAAGGTCTCCGACATTTTCCATACCGTTCCCTTAGGGATTACAGTCCCCTGCCAACTACTCTGACCACCCCTCACAAATCTTGGCAGGTAGCCCTTAAAATTTTGGGCCATGCTCCCCCGTTACTGTCCCCAAACCTACCTTTGTGGGGTAACTCATACCTACCTCACTTCAGATATCTCCCGGATTTCATATTTTGGCCTAACAGAGGCATTAAATGCTTACAAGACCTTCTTGATCCCCAGGTGTTTCCCACATATTGTGCTCTTCAGCGTAAGACCCACCCGACGCCTCTTTTGTTATTTCAATACCTTCAGCTTAGGCATGCTTTTTACTCCCAATTTGGTACCCTTGCCCCCCAACAGTCTTCTCTGGCCATAGAGGAAACCCTCCGTGACCCTAGCCCTTCCAAATTGGTGTCCCGGCTATACCACCGACTTCTACTCTCTGGCCCTAAACCCTTTCTGACTACTCAAGCATGGTGGACTGATAAAATTACGGGTCTTTCACAGGAGGACTGGGAGGAGACGATAGATAATGTGTACACCGGCCTTATCTCTCTCAAGGATAAGTTGGTCCAATATAAAATTTTACATCATGTGTATATAACCCCGGTACGTCTCAAGCAAATGGGCCGAATCCCCCTTGACATTTGTCCGAGGTGTCAGCAACCAGGCGCAGACTTCTTTCACCTACTATGGGAATGTCGACTGATTTTACACTTCTGGACGCGAGTGGTTAACTTTCTAGCTGATAACCTTGACTTCCCGAGGGTTATCACCCCCTCCGTTTGTCTGTTGGGGGTCTTAGAAGACCTGGTCCCGGCCAAATACCCCAGAATTGCCTTTCGTATTCTCCTTTTCTATGCAAAGAAAACTGTTGCAATGCACTGGATGGGTAACCTACCCCCTTCTCTTAGAGCGTGGGTGCGGCTGGTTAATAATGCCCTACCCCTTTACAAACTTACCTATGAATCCAGGGGCTCGCCTACGAAATTCGACAGAATATGGGGCTCATGGGCTGATATAGATCCGAACCTCCCTGACTGAACGGTGGTTGTGCAGACCGTCTGGGTCATACTAGAGGTGGTTCCACTCATCCTATATTCTTGATGAGGTCCCTTGGGTGTTCGATTATCCCAGAAGTCCATTATTGTCTCATAGCAATGTTTCTTTTATGGTGCTTGTAGTTGACTTGTACGTTCAGCCGATTTTATGTGCCTATGTATAATCTATATGAACCGGTCTGCTTGACTGTCTGTTATGTGTGTATGTTTAAAACGAAATAAAACTTACCTTTTAAAAAAAAAAAAAAAAAAAAAGAAAGATAAGTAATAAACGGTAAAAGTAACAATAAAATTGTAGCCTCATTGAGGAATAGTTTTTGGCTTTGAACCAACGCATTTGAAAGCGGCAGAAGAGGAAGGCAAGTAAAAAACTACAATAAATAAAAAATGAAGACCAATTGAAAAGTTACGAAGAATAGAACGTTCTATAGACTACTAGAAGTTACCGTAATCAAAAGATAAACAACCCTTTCTACGTAGTGCAAATGTAAGCCCGTTACAGTTCTATACACACATGATTTATGTTGACCCATAGTACTTTGCAATCCATGCTCTCTGCCTTATTCACCCAGGTACTCCTTCCTTGCCAGCACAGCATATACAGAACAGAAGCAACCTTTTATAATCCATTCAAGAGGCCTAAAGAGATCTGCTTGCCAAAAGCAGGAACATCACCCCCGGGAGAGGGGCAGGTGCATTTACATGAAGTCACAGAGGAGAATAACAGATGAGTGAGTTGGAGCCATGCTAAATGCCTTGGAAATTACGTTTCTTGAACGTAACAAAAGTAATACGTTAGTAGTGATGTTATTTAAGGATCAGTAATGGGCCTCGTGTTCTGTGTTCTAACAGATGCGCTGAGACATTACCTCCAAACAACTAGCAATGTATTAGCATATGGAATTTTAGTAGAAATGTGTATAGAGTGTCTGTTATGCTATATGAATTGGAAGATGCAATATGGGCTGTTTCATACATAATCTGCTATTGGTTCAAGAGTACACAAAGGGCAAAAGGTACTGTACTACTGTTCAAAGTACTTGGCAATTCAAATGAATCCAGTCTACCAAAATGACCCTGGTGTGTCAAAGTAACTATAAAGTTATATTTATGGATATATATTTATAGGAGTGACAAACTGTGTATTTATTTTAAAGGGTTTTTTCACCTTCAGACACTTTTTTCAGTTCAGTTGGTTTTAGATCACCAGAAAAATACTTTTTCCAATTACTTTCTATTTGTGACAGTTTTTCGAATACTGAAATGTAAAATTTCATTTTCACCTTCTAAAGCAGTTCGGGGGGGGGTCGCCGACTCTTTAACTGTTCTAAATTGATACAGTTAGTTGATCGATTTATTCTGTTTGTCGCTGCTGAGCAGAATCCCTGGGTTTCATTAAAAGCAGCTGTTGATACAAATAGTTGTTACATTTCTCATCAGCATCTGAAGAATATTAGCAACTATTGTAACACTTCTATTAACTAAATGTAGCAAATTGTAACAGTTCCACAGTTCTATAGCCAGGGACTTCAATTTTGAGAAACTGGTAAAAGATAAAAGACGGAAAGCAATTAAAAAGTCATTGTTTATGGTGAACAATCTGAAAACAACTGAACTGAAAAAATGGCTGTAATGTGAATAGCCCCTTTACATTTGGCACATCAAGCATCTATGTCTCTGTTTATCACTCAACTGAGATGTATGACTATAATTAAGAATGAAATGAGCACAACGTTGTGGCAATTACAAGATAAATTTAAACTGCAGCTGCCAAATTTCATGTAGAACAGGTAGCAATTACATAAGCACTCTGAAATGCAATTCAATGTGATTCTACTATACTAAGAATCTATGCAAGAAAATCTAGCATGGAGCAAATATCCTGGTATTGGGAAGGGGTTGTATCTGTTGAGTGCTGGGACAAGACCTAATTTTGATTATCTCTGCATAAGTGGATTAGAAGAAAATGAAAAAGAAAACTGTCAAGTATGTGTCCGATTGCCCCTAGTCAATATTTGGCTATTCTTTACAGACTTCCTAAAAAACTGCTTTATCTAGAAACCAAATGGATCTTTGATTTGGTTACTAGGTTTCCTATGGGACTCAACAATGAGTATGAGGTCTGTGGTTATTTTTAACTGTCAATGTGCTTTTTCATGTTTGATACATTCCGGTTTTGCACATTTACTAGTATGTTTATGTATGTAAACTGTTATGTATAACTGTGGGTTTATATGGTATTCTTGGTAGCAGTAACTATTCATAGTTATAGAATTCTTATTAACACTTGGGTGTAGAAACATGGCACCAGTTAACCTTAATATAATTTAAAGTGATACTGTCATGGGAAAAAAAATTTTTTCCAAACTGAATCATTTAATAGTGCTGCTCCAGTAGAATTCTGCACTGAAATCCATTTCTCAAAAGAGCAAACAGATTTTTTTATATTCAATTTTGAAATCTGACATGGGGCTAGACATATTGTCAATTTCCCAGCTGCCCCAAGTCATGTGACTTGTGCTCTGATAAACTTCAATCACTCTTTACTGCAAGTTAAAGTGCTCTCACCCCCTTCCTTCCCTCCCCCAGCAGCCAAACAAAAGAACAATAGGAAGGTAACCAGATAGCAGCTGCCTGGTAGATCTAAGAACAACACTCAATAGTAAAAACCCATGTCCCACTGAGACACATTCAGTTACATTGAGAAGGAAAAACAGCAGCCTGCCAGAAAGCATTTCTCTCCTAAAGTGCAGGCACAAGTAACATGACCAGGGGAAGGTGGGAAATTGACAAAATGTCTAGCCCCATGTCAGATTTCAAAATTGAATATAAAAAAATCAGTTTGCTCTTTTGAGAAATGGATTCCAGTGCAGAATTCTGCTGGAGCAGCACTATTAACTGATTCATTTTGAAAAAAATTTTTTTTCCCATGATAGTATCCCTTTAATGTGCACCAAGATGGTGCCTTTGGAGGGATGGGTGGAGTTTCAGTCTGCACTTCTTTCATGTTCTCAATAGAGATTGGTTCACCTACTGAGTCAGGTGATTTGAATATTGGATAATTGATCGAGTCTTTTGATTGATGCACATCTGTTTAAATACTGGGTGTATAGCTCGGTTTAGGTGATTAAGTGTTTGTAACACGAAACGCGTAAGGTTCTTCACAGTCAGGACAGTGAGGTTGAGGAATGCACTGCCGGGTGATGTTGTGATGGCTGATTCAGTTAATGCCTTTAAGAATGGCTTGGATGATTTTTTGGACAGACATAATATCAAAGGCTATTGTGATACTAAACTCTATAGTTAGTATAGGTATGGGTATATCTAATTTATGTGAAAGTAGGGAGGGGTGTGTGTATGGATGCTGGGTTTTCATTTGGAGGGGTTGAACTGGACGGACTGTCTTTTTTCAACCCGATTTAACTATGTAACTATTTGTTGATGGACATAATAAACCTTTTTTACTTCATTAGAACTGCCTGGTGGAAGAATGCCTTCATTTTGAGTGCCTGCTTCACTTGTATTTCAACTTATCTGCTCCCTGTGCGGAGGGCTCAGGGCTGTGCACCTGGGCCCCTTCCTCATAGTGGTTAATTATTTACTTTACCCTTTATAGATCCTTCCTCTAATCAAGACCTCCTAAAAATAAAATAAAAATAGCCGTAGTCAGGATATTTAGAATTCTTACTGCCACAATATGAACAGATAGGGTTCAAAGCGTCAGTCCTGTCCCTTCCTCATGTAGTAAAACATACAAGGGCAAAAGAAACAAAAGTATATCCAGGTGTATACCATGGATTTTTTAACATATATTAGCATATCCACCATGAGAAAGAGGAGATTCTTTTACAGCTCATTTTTGAGCACATGAAATATCCGCATCCATTTAAGCAAATCCCACACAAACTGCAGCACAGATTTTTCTTAGAGGGAGTGGCATCACTTCTGGTGACTGGTGCACACGCACAGCATCAATAACAGCCTTATAATATAGTTGTGTGTTCAGACCAAACCCCAGCCAATCTCCTACTGGCTTCCAATGTGCATTGTCCTGTTAGCTAATCATTGCCAGTGAGCATGCTCTATGTGAAGCAGCCAAAAGCAAACTCCAGTGAGCCCTCCTTTTGTAGACTAGGTACAGGGGCCATGAAGTTTCATTCAGTGGCAGTGATGCAGTTGGGGTGCTATTGCTTAAAAATATTGGAGGAGGTTAGTTCTCTTTGAATGAGAACTTGACTGGTCATCAGCAATTAGCAGCTTCCTGGCCTGGGGACAAAAATCTTGAAATTGTCTCCAATTCACCTGTATGGACATTACCAGCAAGCACACAATTCACATTAAGAGAAAGCCTACAGATAAGCCTTGGAGGGGGTGTAATGCAATATCTTACATGGCATACTTAAGATCTGGGGTTTCTTTAAAGGAACAGTAATACCAAAAAATGAAAGTGTTTTAAAGTAATTAAAATATCATGTGCTGTTGCCCTGCAGTGGTAGAACTGATCTGTTTGCTTCAGAAACACCGAAGCTAAAGGTGGCCATAAACGGAGAGATCCCACCTTGAGGTGGGCAATATCGGGCTGATCCGATCGTGGGCCCTAGGGCCCAACGATCAGATCCTAACGATGCCTAACGGGCAGTCGGATCGCGGGACCGCATCAACGAATAGATGCGGCCGCAATCCAACGGGATTTTTAGTCCCTTCCGATCGAGATCTGGCCGACTTTCGGACAGATCTCTATCGGGGAAGCCCGTCGGTGGGCCCCATACACGGGCCAATAAGCTTCCGACTCGGTCTGTCGGCAGCTTTTATCGGCCCGTGTATAGCCACCTTAACTACTGTAGTTCATATAAATAAGCTGCTGTGTAGTATGGCAGAAACTAAAAAAAAGCCAATATGGCACAGGTAAGTGGATAACACCATTATGTTCTACAGAGCTTATCTGCTGTGTAACCTGAGTCTTTTCTCCTTTGAATGGCTGCCCCCATTGCTACACAGCAGCTTATTTATATAAACAATAGTAGAGTTTCTGAAGCAAACAAAGCCGTTTTACCAGTGCAGGGCAACACTGCATTATATTTTTATTACTTTAAAACACTTTTTGATTTTACTGTTCCTAAGTGGTCTGTTCCGAAATAGGCTGTTTGTAGGGGTGGTGGTTCCGGAGGACAGCATTATATTGGTTGGTATCCACTTAACATCAGAGAGCAAATGACTAGCAAAACAATGAAGGAAAATAACGTTGCCTTTTTTCTACTTTATGCGAATAAAAAATTATTTTCTGGCCAAAGATCCCATACTTATAGAATAAAATTGCACATTTCACATAATGGTAGGATGTGCTTATCTGTGCCAACCACGGAAAGATGTCCACGTGTTCCCTACCATGCAACTATTTCACCAAGCATGAAATGTTCTGACCTACATACAGAAGAGTGTAACATGAATAATGTAAGCCAGCTGAATAAAATCTAAGTTGCAATAAAAATATGGCAGGAATCACAGAACCAGATAAGGAGGACAACCTAGAGCACTAGACTATAGCAGAAAAGTAGCCCCATTTGCTAAAACATGTAATTAAACGACTAAATTATACAGGCAATGAATCTGTGAATTAGTTTGAGGCATTATCAGTTGTCTCTGTAGTATAATGATACATAGTCCTGAATATGCAGCAACATTCCTTTATGAATCATTGTATTCTTGCAGCTGATTTTATATCCTTCCCAACAGTTTATAAAACACTGACTGTTGTTTAATATCAGTTCCAGTAGAACTTTTCTCTCATTTTAAGGTTCTAAGGTTGATGGGCCCATAGAAACCACACACACAACAGGTGTGTATGCCCCTTACAGTGTGTATGCCCCTAAAACCAAGGCAAGGGCAGTGGCAAGGGAAAGAATTAACCAGCTAAACAGGGAGTACTTTTTTTTAAATTTTTTTATTAGTTCAGTTGTTTTCAGATAGTTCAACAGAAATAAGGACTTTCTTCAATTACCTTCTATTTTCTATTTCTGACTTTTCATCAAAGGCAGCTGTTAGAATTGATACAATAGAAATTGCTAATATTCCACAGATGTTGCTCAGAAAAATATCAACTAATTTATCAAATTGTAAGGGCAGGACTACATGACGCGCTTGGACCCGACACGTCGCAATGCGACTAAACGCATGCGACGTTTACATAAAACGGATGTGAAGGAGAAATCGCATGTTACAACTACATTGATCCAACTGTCGGATGAAAACGCAGTGTCAGTCCAAGTGCGTCATGTAGTCCTGCCCTAACAGTTCAGAATCTGCACCTGGATTACTGAAAGCAATTGAAAAAAAAAGTCTATTTGTGGTGAAAAATCTGAAAACAACTGAATCTGCCGAGGAACACATTAACCCAATCAAGGAATGGATCAAAGGGAAATGTACCGAGAATAAACTTTGAATAGACTTTTAGGAGGGTTATTTACTAAACTCGGATTTTTTCTGGTCAAAGTTTTAAAGGGAAAAACACAATTTTTTCAGAGAAAAAAAAATAGAATTTTTTTGTGATTTATTAAACCTCAATGTTGTTAAAAGTCTGAATAAAAAAGTACTACATCTTAAACCTGCCGAGGTCATGTAAAAGTCAATGGCAGATGTCCTGTTTACAATTGGAAGATATCATGATCCGGGCTGGATTTCATACAATAATTCGAATAATTTGTGTTTTTTGCGTGATCAAATCCAATAAATAGCACGATTCCGATTTTATCAAGTCTTATCCCGCACCAGATTTTTTTTGAGTTTAGTCAAAGTGGTTTTAAGAAAATAGTGAGAAATTTGCAGATTTTAGTGAATAACCCCCTTAAAGGGGTTGTTCACCTTCAAACACCTATTCCAGTTCAGTTTCCACTAAAGCAGGTCGGGAGGGGGGTCGCCGACTCTTTAACTGTTCTAAATTGATCCATTTATTCGATCCATTTATTCTGTTTGTCCCTGCTGAGCAGAATCCCTGGGTTTCATTAAAGGCAGCTATTAGAATTGACAAATAGTTGCTAATATTCCAAAAATACTGCTGAGAAATGAATAAACAAAATGATAAACTAAATGTAGCAAATTGTAACAGTTCAGAATCTGCTCTCGATCAATGAGCTGCCAGACTGAAACACTAACATTAAAGGGCACCTATCACAGCCAAAATCAAACACATATTAACAATCTGACCAGAACAGCCTAAACACGTTTAATCAAACTACGTATATAGTTTTTTGAAAAAAACTGCAGGTTTAAAAAAAAATCTTTGTCAAATGGGATCTTTCACTGAAGGAGGCCATACTGAGACTATAACAGAGACTATAACATACACATTTTAGGAGCATGCTCAGATTGTAGCATTGCCTTGAGTATTCTACCCAGAATGCCTAGCTTCAGTAAACTCCTCCACTAGAAGTATCACAAGCTTTCCCTATTTTGTCCCCTGCTGGTGATGTTATTATGCAAATGAAGGGCACACACTAACTTCCAGAAGGTGGCAGTACTACTGACCAGCAGCTAACACAGAGGTTTGGCTGATTTGAAAATAGCTTAGCAGAGTTGATAAGCAACCAAGGAATTTCAACTGAGCATGTGCGACATTTCAGAGCTACAGTTGGCTGGGAAGATATATTTAGGAGGAGCCAGTGAAATCCAAGATGCATGCCTGCTAGAACTGCAGTGGAGAATCTTGCAGACGGTATAGTGAGCTGATGATTTACATTATACAAACAATTCTAACTGAAGATTTCTTAAACTCTCCTATAGTGTATTAACATAACTAATTATTTTAGTTATGATTGGTGCCCTTTAAACTTTAAACTTGAATTCTGGGAGAACGGTAAAAAAAATAAAAGATGGAATTGAACAATCTAAAAACAATTAAATTGAAAAAAAAAGTGGAAGGTGAACAACAGCTTTAAAGTAGCTACAATTGTACATGTATTCTATTCTGATATTTCCTGAAGAAGCATTGCTTAGTTTAGAAAGACTGACATTTTCTAAAGTCTTCTAGCTTCCTTAAAAATATTTATATTTCCATCAGAAAAAAAAAACATTTCTGAAGAGAAATGTAAATAAACAGATATTTGTGAAATGTGCTTAATGTTATTCTTGAGCTTCTAATAGCTTTTGGAAGCCTTAAACTACTCCTGACATATGAATACCTTTAGACAGTAACCTCTACAAATAAAATGTATTGTCAAGTGGATGTGATTCTAAAAATGAAGTATTTTTTTTATCTGTAACAGGCAACACACACTTTCAGTATAAGCCCAATAAGGTAGAGGTGTAGAATGTAAGCCATATCTGCAATCAAAGAATATATGCTAACTAGACATTAAGCCCGTTAAATTAACAGGCGCTAGAACATATGTAGTCAATCATTCGCCAGAGACGGTCCGTGGGGCACATGCGCAGTAGCGCAATCCCATGGACACAGGGACTGGACGCAGTGACACTTCAACTTTATTATATAGGATAGGATATAGGATATACATAAGGGGATACCAACTTGTGTTCTTATCTAAAGGAGACTTTTTACTCCACGGCAGTTTCCAGCAGATGGCGGTCCTATTATTAGCAACGCATTGGTCAGGAATTGGCAGCAATTTTTTTTTCCTGCGGGGGGCGGAGATTAATAGTAAAGCTTGCGTCTCTGTTGTCATCCACACACCGGAAATGGATTGGTAGAACTTTGACTGGAACGCAGGTCTGGCTCTAGACCAAGGACGGAAACGGGGCATAGAACACAGTGCGACGGGTGCACTGGGAAGACAGGGAGTGGGGCACAACTAAGGAAATGCGAATGTCAGCGCGGTTGCTAGGCGCAGAAACTAGCCACATCCCATTAAGGTAATATATATCCCATGGGAACTGAACCCATTTTTTTGAGCTGTTAAAAACATATTTCTACATAAAAAGTAAAAGGGAAGCTATATTGTAGGAATCATGATCTGTGTGAAAGCCCAATCATATCATTAAGAGGTAGATGGGACTGCAAACATTTGTTTTTGTACCTACAGGCTGCACAAGTTTTCCACTTAGGTCATAGTGCAGCACTTCTGCAAAACCCTCGGAAAAACATGCCCACACCTAATTCACTTTTTATAGCCTTTTGGAGATAATGGTGCCTCTTCACCATTCAATAATGGGGCTTTTAAAGGAATTGTTCAGTATCAAAAATAAAAACTGGGTAAATAGACAGGTTGTGCAAAATAAAAAATGTTTCTAATATAGTTAAAAATGTATAAAGGCTGGAATGACTGTATGTCACACTACTAACATTACAGAACACAACTTCCTGCTTTGCAGCTCTCTAACTCTGAGTTAGTCAGAAACTTTAAGGGGGGGGGCCAAAGGGACGTAATTGTTCAGTGAGTTTGCAATTAATGCTCAGCATTCAGCTCAGATTCAAAAGCCAACAGTTATGACCCAAGTGCCCCCCTTCTTGGTTTTCAAGTTATTTAGCTTTTTATTCAGCAACTCTCCAGTTTGTAATTTCAACAACCTGGTTCCTAGGGTCCAAATTGCCTTAGCAACAATGTAGTGATTTGAATAAGACTGGTATATGAATAGGAGAGGGTCTGAATGAAAAGATGAGCAATACAAATTTGCAATAACAAATTTGTAGCCCAACGGAGCATTTATTTTAAAATGGGATCAATGAGCCCAATCTGAAAGCTGGAAAGAGTCAGAAGGCAAATAACTCAAAAACTATAAAAAAAAAAAATAAAAAAAAATTAACGAGGACCAATTGAAAAATTGCTTAGAATTAGCCATTCTATAACACGCTAAAAGTTAAAGGTGAACCAACCCTTTAAAGGTAAACTACCACACCTACCCAACCTTTTAGTGACCCCTTAAAGGAGAACTACACCCTAAAAACGTTTGTTGCAAACATAACTTTTTCAGTGAGAAGTTTAATTACATTCACTGCGCACTGGCGCTAACTATAAAATTCGCAAACCTTCTTCCACTGCCGGAAGTAGTCGCTAAACAGTTTCCGGGTTTGCAAAAGCTATATTAAGGCAAATTTGTTCACACAGAGGCATAACTTTTCGCATTGCGAATATTTTTATTACATTCCCCCATTTATGTATGCAACAACTAATTGCCTGGAGTCCTAAGCTCACCATGCAAAACAGAATGAACAGTCTGAAGTGGTGTAAAGAAATCTGCCACCTCTTTAGCAATGGCAGCGTGTTCCTTGTGTGATTCATTGTGCTTCCCCATGTGCTAATGTGACAAATGTGGGTTTGGTGGATGCCAATAGAAAACTGCATGTTTGAATGTGTAATGCTGACTGTAAGGCTAATGTCACACAATACGCTTTCTCCTCCAGAGTTAGAAAACAACAATCTACTGCCTTCCACTCCAAGTCTAAACACTGGGTGGATTTTGGAACAAATGTGTGCATATTTACTACTTAATCCACTGTGTACAGACAGGCATGGCCAACAGTATGGATGTACTGCAGTCCAGCTTTATCATTTGGTTTACAGGTACTAGTTCCACTGGGTTTCGGTGAAGGGAAATCTGTACCTTAGAGTGTAGAGTGACATTCTTGACAATTAAGTACCTTCCAATAAGTGGAGGGGGGTTGGAGAAGGCCTTTACCTGTTTTAGAATATAATGCCCCTTTGTGCAAAGTGAGGCCCACAGATAATTAACAGAGATGGACAGACGGAAGTGGAAAAACTTGACTGGTCTGTACAGAGTCCTGAGCTGAACTCATAACTTGTGAGCAAGGCCATGTCCCCAGCATCAGTGCCCAATACTAATGCTATAGCTGAAGGAAAGCTACTTCTGCTCCAGCATCTAGTGGAAATCATTCCCAGAAGAATAAAGGATGTTTTAGCAGTTATAAAGGTACCAATGTCTATTAAAAAAACCTACACTATATTGAAGGATATGTTCCTATGTTATAATCACCAGCAAATCCAATGACCTCTATGGTACTGACAGAATCCAACACACAGTAAAGCTGGGTAAACACAGACTAACTCGATTATTTCAACAGGTTAAAACCATTACATCCTGACGCGTTTCTTATCGAAACGCGTCAGGATGTAATGGTTTTAACCTGTTGAAATAAAAGCTGAATTTTACCTAAAGAGAGGTTTCCGGAGTGCCTGCTGATCTTCTTCATATCGTATACAAACACCCATTGCTACGGGTTCGGGGCGATGCACCTGGACCACTTGATACGTCGGGTGAGTGTTTTCCCGTTTCCAGGCGGAGTTGTTTTATTGTGATTTACGCTGAAGCGTCGGACCTGGGGTTTCTACACCCAGGTCATAGTGGTTACAGGGTGAGAAAGTGTTAAAGCCAAAATAATTTTTGTTTAGCGTTTTGAGATGCTTATAAATAACACCCTATGAACATGTACATTTTTAACCACTGTAGGACTGTGCAGCTTTAATTGTTTGTTAATTGGCTCTATGTTGGTCAAATAAATAAGCAAAATAATGATACCTTTCCAACCACCACAACTCAAATTCACCAATTCCAGCAATGGCTTTCTCTAAAAAAAAGGTGACACACTCCCTGGTTCTATGGGGTATATTTATCAAAAAGTGAAGTTAATAGTGAAGTTCCGCCACTAGAGTGAAATTCCGCCACTCTCCATTCATTTCTATGGGATTTTTATAGACGTATTTATCAAAGGGTGAACTTTCACCCATTGATAAATACACCTTTTTAAAATTCCATAGAAATGAATGGAGAGCTGTGAAATTTCACTCTAGTGGCGGAACTTCACTCTTTGATAAATTTACCCCTAAAAGTGCAGGGGGGGGTGCATGGAGATTGTGATTGGCTGGGTGCAGTTGCATTGAGACACAGGAAAACAGGAGCTGGTAAACTGGGGCAGACTAGGTATTGTATACATAACAACCAGCAAAGTTTATTTATTGTTATATTACTATTACTAATCCTGTTTCTTCTGCATGAGGCACTTTAATGATTCTCTAGCAATAAGGAGAGCAAACACAAACTGAACAAAAACTGGTCATGCATCTCATTCAGTTTCTAATACTTTCTTCCATTCACCCACGTGAATGAATCCTTAGTAGTGTGTAATCGGCTGACCAGGAAGTGAGGCTAATTGAGCAACTGCACACAACATACTGTTTAGCTCTACAGAGTAATGCTGGCACTTTCTATAGTAATAATGTTTTATGCAGTTTTGTCAGTCTGACACGTATAGTTAAAGGGGAAGTGGCTGGGGTTAAGGTACAGGCCAGAAGCAAATGTAGCAAACTTCTTGGGCAGGTTTGCGTCTGAAAAAAAAAACTTCCACATAGAAAAATCTTATTACTGTCGGCTTCCTCTGTAACAGACAAGGAATTTTTGACACTTCTACTTTCTATATTTGGCCTTGCTAAATGTGTAAGTGTAAGGCCCCTGATACAGCAGCGGGAACTTTACATTAGAAGCAGTGATAGGAGCTTTGACTGGATGAAACGGGCCAAGTAAATGCCATATGTGCTATTAGACTAAAATGCAAGCATATCTGGCAAGGTGTAAATCAGAGAGAAACATTGCAGCGCTATATTCCCTTGTATAGAATTTTTAGAGGATTATTTATGAAAAGGTGAACTCTTTTACTTTTTTGTTTTCATCCTTTGGTAAATATATTCCGAGAAATTCTATAGAAGTGAATAGAAAGTGGGGACATTTCCCTGTGGTGAGATCTATTTCACCTTTTCGTTAATATGCCCCTTTATAGCTTGATAAAATATACATTAAACAGGTCGCTACACTAAAGATGACATAAAGGTATAGGATCCGCTAATAAAACTAGTTATTTAGAAAGCTCAGAATTTATGGGAAGACCATCTCCCTTTCGACTCCATTTTGATCAAGCAATTAAATTTTTTTTTTTTTAAACCTGCACCTTGTAATTGATGCCAACTAAGATATAATTAATCCTTATTGGAAGCAAATCAATCGTACTTAGGTTTATTAATGCTTAAATTTAGTACACTTAGAGGGAGATTTATCAAAATGTGAGTTCAGATTTTAATAAATAAAAGCTCGCCCACGTTCTATTCAAGCATGGGATTTTTAGAAGGATATTTATCAATGGGTGAAAATTGGAACTCACCATTTGATAAATACGCTTCCAAAAATCCCATAGGAATGAATAGAGCGTGGGTGAGTCTGAACTCAAATTTTGATAAATCTGCCCCTTAAGGTACGGAAATCCAAATTCCCTTTATCTGGAAATCCCCAGGTCCAGACCGTTCTGGATAATCGATCCCATACCTGTACTCAAATGTGTGAACTGTGCTCCTTGTACAGCAACTGAGAAAGAGGACACTGCCCCATAAAACAATGGTGCCACCATTTGCTTACCAGGAATAAAAGCCCTACCTATTGTAAGGATGCGCTGACCCACATCTAGAATATAAACATTCTTGAATATAAACAGAGAATATAAAACAAAGTATGCATCTTCCAGTATCTGTAATGCGTCTCCTTTCTTAAGGATAAAGAGTCAGGGTGCTGGAATTACCCCAATTCAGGCAGCGAAAAAGGCAAAGCATCACAACACACAGGCGCAGCACAAATTAATTGTGGATACAACGATTTAACCACCAAACCAATGTCCGTTCAAGAAGTGGCGTGTTTCTATGAATGGTAGCACATGTAATATTAGAGCTTGCTTGGAACCTTTTGTCTCTATACTGACAGGAAAGTATAAATAGCTGGCCAGATCTTTGTTGCCGTATGTACAGATCCATGCAAATTACTGTTCTCTATTTTTAACCATGGGAAGGAAGCTAAATGCTATTTTTATATATATATATATATATATATATATATATATATATATATATATATATATATATATATATATATATATATATATATATATATATATTGCACCCAGGTATAAGTCTATATAAGTGTGTGCTCAAGCATATATATATATATATATATATATATATATATATATATATATATATATATATATATATATATATATATATATATATATAATGCCTGCTTACATTAAACTTCAAGTCTCCAATGCTATAGTAAAACTACAACTATCAGCATCCCCCCCAGAGACCCTCACCTAATAAAGGTGCAGACAGCTAAGCAGCAACATTGCTGATGAGCCTTAGCAGAAACCTCCTGGGAAGTCCAAGCTTTAGCCATTGTTAAAACTACAACTCTAAGCATCACTGACAAGCAATGTATGATGTGGTATTTAAAAAACTGGAGGGCCTCAGGATCCCTGGCACAGACACTGGAGGGCTCGCTTACTAACAGAGAGGCAAAGGTGTATACAGGTACAGTCACCCTTGGAAAGCAACCAAAGCATCTTTAGCATATCACGCAAGTTGCTGCTATTGATCACTGCATTGGTGTGCACTTTAGCGCCTATGTTAGTAAATATGCCCTGTGGTTCTAATAATGCCTCTTAGTTTCAGTCCAGTCCTGGTGCTTCACACACGTTTTAATAGCAGGTACCAACCTGAGGAATGTGTTTCTGCATGGCGGTTCCTTCAGCTGAAAGCTGCCCTTCTATTAATCTCCGAGATTATTCCTGCCCGTACTTCCGCCTTCCTTCCTGCGCCTAGCCACCACTCCGACTGCTCGCTTGACTCCACGCTGGCAGCGCTGACGTTACCAGGCAGCGGATCAGGCGCGTAGCCGAGACAGTCCAGAAGCGCGGCCACGAGAGCAGTAGAGCGCACGCTAGGCGAAAGGCAGATTTGAGGAAGTGGTTTGGGCTTTGCTGCCTACTGTACTGCACCTGTCTCTCTGAAACAGGACGCGAGAGGCCGTGCAGCTCCGGGATCATGGTGACGTTTAGCGAGTCACTTGACCACGCCCACTCAGGAAACACTAGCGAGCTCATGACGGTGTACCTCATTTTCTGTCAGGACTACATCGAATTTCATATCTATCTATCTATCTATCTATCTATCTATCTATCTATAAATTATATCCTTATAAATGGTGAATTCTGATGTCATCAGTTTTAAACGTTCAGTTCTGATGTCATTTCTGTCACATGACTCACTAAAACTTGTGTATTATAATAACTAAAGTACCCCAGTTGCAAAATATGAGGATATTAGAAATAACCTCAGACTTCCATGGTCGGGAAATTCCTTGGTGACTTATAATATCCTTATAATTTACAATAGGGGGTACTTTATTCACTATATATATATATATATAGATATATATATATATATATATATATATAGATATATATATGTGGTGAATAAAGTACCCCCTCTTGTAAAATATAAGGATATTATAAGTTACCGAGGAGTTTCTTGACCATATAAAAACATGAGGCCGAAGGCCGAGCGCTTTTATACAGGTCATGGAACTCCGAGCCTCACAATAGCCTCACATTTTACAACTAGGGGTACTTTATTTATTATAATACACAAGTTTCAGTGAGTCATGTGACAGAAATTACATCAGAACTCACCGTTTATAACTGATGACATCAGAACTCACCGTTTATAAGGACATAATTTACAGGATATTCATGGCTTTTGTGTAATTATATATTTAAATCTGTCAATAAATAAAACATTCAAATAGTAAGATACTCGCCTTCCTCGTGAGGCAACTTTGGGCGACTTCGGAAAACGAAGCACTCCGAGTGCCTTCCCGCATACATTCTAGCCGGTGGGGAAGCAGTTCGGGGAGATTAGTCGCCCCCCGAAGAAGAGGAGATTTGTCGCCGGGCGACTAATCTCCCTGAATCTGAGCGTGTGGCCTGACCCTAACAGGGTTTAGTTATTAGCAAGTGCAGTTAATTTCTTATCATTACAGAAACCAAAAAAAAAAAGCAAATGCTAGTTACTAGGGAAGCACCGAATCCATTATTTTGGATTCGGCCGAACCCCCGAATCCTTCGCGAAAGATTCGGCCGAATACAGAAAACTACTTTGGGAAGGGGGAAACATTTTTTAACTTCCCTGTTTTGTGACAAAAAGTCACGCGATTTTCATCCCCGTCCCTAATTTGCATATGCAAAATCAGATTTGGTTCAGGCGGGGCAGAAGGATTCAGCCGAATCCAAATGCTGCTGAAAAATTGCCAAACCCGAATCCCGAACCAAATCCTGTATTCAGTGCATCCCTAATAGTTACATAGTTAAGCAGCTTGTTTATATAAACAATAGTAGTGTTTCTGAAGCAAACACAGCAGTTTTTCCAGTGCAGGGGAACACTGCATTATATTTTTATTACTTTAAAACACTTTAATTTTTTGATATTACTGTTCCTTTAAAGGGACAGTGTACCCACTTTTTCAACATCGTTTCAATCAATAGAGCTTGTTCTGAATATACTATTAGCCTTTTGTTTAATGAGGAAATGTCTATGATTTTTGTCATTTCTTGCACTAAACAGGGCAAAATTTAAAAAAAAAATGTTTGTCACATTCTACTTCCTGATCCCAAAGAGCAAAGTCAAATAAACCAGCAATCCATTGAGAAGCCCTCTGTATAAATAAACCCCTCCCTTTCCCAACCCATAGCTTATTATCCGTTTGGATAAGGAGCAGCTTATCATACAGAAGCTTCTCAGTGGACTGCTATCTGTTCTTGACTAGTCTAACTGCCTTCTGCCTTAGGACAAGTCAACCCCCAAATAAAAACTGGCCTAATAAAAAAAAAAAAAATAGGCAACTTTTCAATATACATTTATTAAAATTGTTCAGTGCTTTAAAGTTATTTGTAAAAACAACTGCTATTAAAAGCAGCATTTGTTTAACTCCTGGTTGATACTTTTTAAACAATTGTCTGAAAAGTCTTAGTTACCCTGCAAAGGCAGTTCTATTAATCAGCTGCCTTGTCTTAAAGGGATCCTGTCATCGGAAAACATGTTTTTTTCAAAACACATCAGTTAATAGTGCTACTCCAGCAGAATTCTGCACTGAAATCCATTTCTCAAAAGAGCAAACAGATTTTTTATATTCAATTTTGAAATCTGACATGGGGCTAGACATTTTGTCAATTTCCCAGCTGCCGCCAGTCATGTGCCCACTTTTTGAACATGAGTGCAATGAATAGGGCTTGTGTTGAGTATACGTTTTGCCTATACTTTTAATTAAGACAATCTTTTTTCCGTTGTTTGTCATTTCTTGCACTAAACAGGATAAAAGCTGAAATTGACATTAAAGTCATATCCGTCTCCTGTCTTCTTTTGAACTGGGTAGTTATCTTTTTAGGCTGTCTGGTTCTGCAGTATCTGCCCAGGTTTCAGTGATCTGTACAAAAATCTGCCCCAACACCTACCTGTGACATCGCCACACCACCCCTGCTCTACCGCTAAATGTCACAGCTTGACCCTAAGCAACATCATTTAGGCTTTATAGCCCCAGGCATTATGTCACCACTGGTGATGTGCGGGTTGGCGCGAAGCTCTAGAGAATGCCCAATGTTATTGGTATTACAATGAATGAAAAAAATTCTTACAATCTGTAAAACAGTTATAAGGTTAAAATCCACAAAAGCCATGAAAATCCTGTAAATTATATCCTTATAAAAAGCTCTTAGTGATGTAATTTTTGTCACATGACTCACTAAAACTTGAATAAAATACCCCTTGTTGGAAAATATGAGGATATTAGAAGTAACCCCAGAATATAAAAGCCCTTGGCCTTCGTCCTTGTGCCTTTATATGATCATGGAACTCATCGGTGACTTATAATGGCCTTATATTTTACAATAGGGTTACTTTATTCACTATATGTAGAAAAACATACAATTTTTTTTCATGTGATCTTGCTTTTTTTTTTTAAACAATCACATTTATTCTGCCTTCTATATATTTAAGTAAAAAATCTAATATGTCCTTATTTTCTTCACAGAAAAAAAATTATACAATCATGGAAAAGAAAACTTGATCATTTTATTGGAATGCCAACAAAAGGTACCAGTTCCTTTCTATGGTATCTCAGCAGTTATTTTTCACAAAGTTGATTTCAGAAATTGAGGGGAAATAATAATTGCTATTGCAGATTTGTTGTAATATGGATAAATATGTCCATAAGGTCCATCAGCAGGTATCAGTTATTGGACACCTCATTAAAAGCAAGATCATATTGGTTGCTATGGGCTACTACCTAACTACAGAGAAAGCAGACCCAGTGGCTGCAGGGGGGACAGGAGGTATAGGCGGCCCCATAAGGCCCAAATAATGAGTGATTTTAACATATATTGATTAAACAGGACAATCTCTGGATATGTTGGGGGCCCTAAAATTAATTTGCTGTGGGGCAGAGTAACATCTAGTTAAGCCACTGCTACTGCACCTTTGCAAGCTTAGTGTTCTTATTTCATATGGGGATTAGTGGTATTGCTTGGCTGCACCACCAAAGACAAACAATAAGCATTGGCACCTCTACATTCCTGTTTGCCAATGACAAGTAACTTGCAGCATTACCCCAAAAGTATTTTAGCTCACCCAACAAAGCCACCCTCAGCCATAGACAGACATCTTGCGGTATAAAGATTGTGTAAGGCAAAACAATTGTGAAACTGCTACCCATGAAGATGTACATTTGCAGGGCATTGTAATAGTTTCTTTGGTAGTGACCTACTGTACAAGCTTCATTTTCTTTCTCATTTGAAGATAAACAGATGCCCATTGTTAGCATTTCAGGATGTACCTGAATGGAAAGAGACCTTTATCAGAGTTTGATAGAGAATACACAATGGCAAATCAATCAAACAAATCAGGCTATTATGGACAACTGGTTCTTACTGAAGGTACACTGGAACTTCAAGTTTTGCTTAGTTTGCATAGATTCAGTCTGACAAGGCATCAAGAAAACAATATTAGAATTTTTAAAGACACACGCTATTTGTTTACAGATTTAAATAAATGTGTATTAAGAGGGCATTTGAAGAAATTATTAGAAAACAAAATCATTCATAAAATTACAGCACACCCCAAATAGTAACATCAAAAAATTAGTCTATTAAAGTAATCAAAATGTAATCATCTGTTGTGCCGCACTGTTTAAACTGACGTGCTTGCTTCAAGAACTCTACAATAGTTTATATAAACAGGATGCTGTGTAGCCATGGGAGCAGCCATTCAAAGATGAAAAAGGAGAAAATGCACTGGATTAATACAAAACAGATAACAGATAATCTCTGTAGTATACAATTCTTCAGAATTTACTGTATCTGTTTGCATTGTGTATCCTGTGTTTGAATGGCTGCCCCCATGGCTACATAGAAGCTTGTTTATATAAACTATAGTTGTGTTTCTGAAGCAAACACGTCAGTTTTACCAGTGCAGGGCGACAGTACTCGAAATACCATTTTCATTGCTACAAAATGAATGCATTGTTACCTAAAAACCTATATAGTCCATCTTGAGACATGTTCCAGTGGGCTGGGCCCCTTCTTTGCCCCTGCCAAAGAAGCTAAATTGGTATGTGGTTGATAGTAGGTGATGTAATAGAAAAAGTATTTTTTTCTTTTTTTTGTTGTTTTTTTCTTTTGTTTTTATTACATATTCTTGTTGAAAAATTAACATAAAAATAAATTGAATAAAAACAACATGTCAAGTCTGTATGCTGAAATAAAATCTTCAGTTCCGCCTAAATTCCCTAATTAAGTAACCAAGTATGGACAGAGGGCTAGAAACTATGAAGGGGTTTATCAGGCTTTATTTATATTGCATATTTTTATATGCACCAAGTCCTCTATTTTGGGATTTGGCCGAGCCTTGAAACTTTCATGAAGGATTCGGCCAAACCCTGAACTGAGTTTGAACTAAATTTTTATATGCATATAAGGGAAGGTAGAAGAACTGCACCCAAGGGAAGAAATGGACATTTCCTGGTTCATGTGACCAAAAGTAACAATTTTAAGCATTCAGATTTCATTTGGCCAGGCACTTGGATTCAACCTATTCCAAATCCTGCTGAAAGACACTTGAATTTGGCCAAATCCCAAACCAAATCCAGGATTTGGTGCTTCCCTGCTTTACAGATATAAATCATTCACATCAGTCTGGTGCCCAGTGGAACTTTCATTCTAAGGCCCCTATTGCATTCACACACATTAGGGTCAGTTATCCCAGAAGCCAATTCACCTGTCTGTATGTGTTTGAAGTGTGGGATGGAACCAGGGTGCAGAGATACCAACACAAGAACTGTCAGGGAGCCGGGAGCCCCCTCTGGGGAGTAGTCCGGATCTAGGAGGAAGCCCCTCAGGAGGGATCAGGGTCGTGGTATCCAGGGGTAAGGCAAGAGACTAAACAAAGTCCAAGCACAGGTCAAAAGGCAGGCGGAATACAAACAAAGTCCAGGGCCAGGCAGGGGGTCTATGGTAGGCAGAGTATCAGCGAAGTCCAGGTTCAGGCAAGGGGTCACACCAAGGAATCAGGCAGAATATAAGCAGGGGAAACAGCAAGGGAACCCAGGAATCTCTTAGGGAACAGGATCCTATTTTCGGGCGCCATCTTGGCGCCTCAGGCGTTCTTTTATCTTTGAATTTGGCGCCCTTGCGCCAGCGTCAGCGCGCCTGCGACCGTCGCGCCGTGCTGGCGTCACTGCGCCGGAACCCACGTGGGTTGCCTGGGCGCCGCCATCTTGGATTCTTCGCCGCCGGGAGCGGACGCGACTCCTCGCGCTCCCGGCGGTCTTGACAGTACCCCCCCCTCACGGGGGGCCTCAGGACCACCGGGACTTGGTTTCTGGGGAAACTTGGAGTGGAAGTCTCTTACCAAACGAGGAGCATGCACATCACGGTGTCCCTCCCAAGAGCATTCTTCGGGGCCAAAGCCCTTCCAATGGATGAGGTATTGAAGGGACCCTCTGGAGATTCTGGAATCAAGGATTCTCTCCACCTCAAATTCCTGTTGACCCTCCACAGAGACGGCAGGAGGAGGAGATTGGACACCAGAGAAACGGTTGGAGACGGTGGGCTTCACCAGGGAGACGTGGAACACGTTGGGGATTCTCATCTCTGGTGGGAGTTGAAGTCTGATGGCTACAGGGTTAATTATCTCCAAGATGGGGAACGGACCCAGGAACTTCGGACCCAACTTGGGAGATGGCACTTTCAAGCGAATATTCCTGGAAGAGAGCCAGACACTATCACCCACCTTGTAGGGAGGAGAGGGCCTTCTACGGCGATCCGCGAAAGTCTTGTGGACTAGAGCACTCTTCTCCAGATTAGACTTGGTTGCAGCCCAAATAGCAACCATATGGGCTGCCAGATCATCTGCAGCCGGGACGTCCGACAACACGAAGTCCTGAGGAAAGGCTTGAGGGTGCTGTCCATACACCGCCATAAATGGAGACCTTCCTGTGGAGGAATGACATGCATTATTATGAGCAAACTCCGCCCACGGGAGGAGGTCAGACCAATCGTCCTGGCAAAGAGACACGTGGTTCCTCAGGAACTGTTCTAAGGCTTGGTTCACACGTTCAGCTGCCCCATTCGTCTGCGGGTGGTAGGCGGACGAAAATTGAAGTGTTATTCCCAAGTCTTTACATAGAGAACGCCAGAACTTGGCGGTGAACTGGGTGCCTCTGTCGGAGACGATCTCCACCGGGAAACCATGCAGGCGGAAGATGTACTTAATAAAGAGTTGGGATAATTCCACCGCAGAGGGTAACTTCTTCAAAGGGATGAAATGGGCCATTTTGCTGAAGCGGTCTATGACAACCCAGATCACAGTATTCCCACCGGAGGGAGGAAGTTCGACAATAAAGTCCATAGAGAGGTGCGTCCACGGACGAGAGGGAACCGGCAAAGGTTGTAACAACCCGCTGGGGCGGGAATGGCTAGGCTTAGAAGTGGCGCAGACATTACAAGCAGCCACAAAGTCCTTTACATCCTTGCGGATATCAGGCCACCAGACTAGGCGCCTCAAGAGTTCAAGGGTCTTGGCCGGACCAGGATGTCCAGCTTGCCTGGAGCAGTGGGTTTGTTGCAGGATGGCCAGGCGAAGTTCTGGAGGGACGAAGGCCATGCCAATCGGAGTATCTTGAGGAGCCGAGGACTGCCCAGCCAGAATCTGGTCGGCAAATTGGGGATACAGAGAGGCAATGATCTTGACTGGTGGAATGATTGGTTCCTGCCTCTCAGGGTCACGGTCCACCGGAGTGAAGCTACGAGACAAGGCGTCTGCCTTCAGATTCTTGGAACCTGGGCGATAAGTCAAAACAAAGTTAAATCGGGAAAAGAAAAGGGCCCACCTGGCTTGTCTGGGATTTAGCCTCTTGAGGGACTGTATAAACTCCAGATTCTTGTGATCTGTGAAAATCAGGAATTTCAGAGCCCTCCAGGAGGTGACGCCATTCTTCAAGGGCAAGCTTGACTGCCAAGAGTTCTCGATTTCCGACATCATAGTTCTGCTCTGCGGATGAGAACTTCTTGGAGAAATACGCACAGGGGTGCAATTTTCCATCAGTGGAGTGTCTCTGAGACAGGATAGCTCCGGCTCCAACTTCAGAAGCATCAACTTCGATGCAGAAGGGTAGTGCAGGATTGGGATGTCGGAGAACAGGAGCGGACGTGAAGGCCTCCTTCAAGGACTGAAAGGCTTCTATGGCAGATGGAGGCCACAGGCTGGGTTTACCCCCTTTCCGGATGAGGGCCAGGATAGGTGCAATGCGGGAAGAGAACCCCCGGATGAACTGTCGATAATAATTAGCAAATCCGATGAATCTCTGGATTGCCTTGGTACTCAGTGGGAGAGGCCACTCCTGGATGGCCGACACTTTCACGGGGTCCATCTCAAATCCCTCTGGAGAGATAATGTATCCTAGGAAGGGGATCTTGGATACCTCGAAGACACACTTCTCCAACTTGGCGAAGAGAGAGTTCTTCCTCAGACGAGAGAGTACCTCCTTCACCTGGGAGCGATGACTTTCAAGGTCCTTGGAGAAGATCAGGATGTCGTCCAAGTATACGACTACGAACCTTCCTAGGAGATCTCGGAACACATCATTAACAAACTCCTGGAAGACGGCAGGGGCATTGCATAGGCCGAAGGGCATAACAAGATATTCATAGTGCCCATCCCGAGTGTTGAATGCCGTCTTCCATTCGTCACCCTCCCGGATGCGAATGAGGTTGTAGGCCCCCCGGAGATCCAACTTGGAGAAAATCTTTGCCCCTTTCAGCTGGTCAAAGAGCTCGGCAATCAGGGGCAGGGGGTACCTGTTTTTCACGGTGATCTTATTCAGGCCCCGATAGTCTATACAAGGCCGAAGGCCTCCGTCCTTCTTCTCCACGAAGAAGAACCCAGCCCCTGCAGGAGAGGTAGAAGGGCGGATAAACCCCCGCTGGAGATTTTCTTGGATGTACTCCTTCATAGCGGTAGTCTCTGCAGGAGAGAGAGGGTAGGTGCGCCCTCTGGGGGACATGGCTCCTGGCAGGCGTTCAACCGGACAGTCGTAGGAGCGATGTGGGGGAAGGAACTCTGCAGACTTTTTACAAAACACATCGGAAAATTCCTTGTAAGTGGAGGGCAAAGTCTTAAGTTCCGCAGTGGAGACATTCACCTTCTCGAGGGGTTTTGGCGGAAGGCAATGTTGCAGGCAAAATAAACTCCAACGAGAGATCTGCCCAGTGGACCAGTCTATAGTGGGGTTATGCAGACGTAACCACGGAAGACCCAATATTACTGGAGTAGAAGGGCAGGGGATGATGAAGAAAGAAAGTTTTTCTTGATGCAGCGCCCCAACTTGTACAGATAGTTCCGCCGTGAACATTGTGACGAATTCAAACTCCAGGGGTTTGTCATCTATGGCGGTAATTCGCAGGGGTGAAGACAATGGAAGCAGGGGAATCTTCATGCGTTCGGCAAAGAAGGCGTCCATGAAATTGCCATCCGCTCCGGAGTCGAGGAAGGCCCTTTCGAAGATAGACTTACTTGCCAGGTGAATCTGCAAAGGAAGGAGAAGTCTGCGTGAATTTTCTTGATACTTCTCCTGAGGCCTTCGAGTGATGCCCCCTACATGAGAAACCTGAGACATACCTCGGGGTACAAAACTCTTGGCTTTGGCAGGACAGGCGTTGGCAAAATGGGAATGCCCACCACAGTACAAACAGAGCCCTGCCATACGTCTTCGGAGTCTTTCCTGCTCGGAGAGGCGAGCTTTTCCTACTTGCATAGGTTCCTCCAGGGGAGACGTGGACACATGAGTCACAGGGACAGCGGGTGCTTGCAGAATCGGCCTTTGAAAGCGAGGGGCCAACATGGGAGAAAATCGTCTGCTGCGCTCTCTCTCCACCTGGTGTTCTCTGAGGCGGGTGTCCACCTTAATAGATAGAGCGATCAGTCCTTCCAGGGTGTCAGGAGTCTCTCTGGAGACGAGATCATCTTTGATGCGGATGGATAGGCCTTGGTAGTATACGGCCTTGTAAGCGTCATCACACCAGGAAGTCTCCGCCATCAGTGTTCGGAAGTCTATAGCGTACTCATTGACACTGCGGCTTCCCTGCCGGAGCTGCAAGAGACGGGCAGGGGCGTTCGTAACCCGACCTGGAGCATCAAAGACTATGCGAAAAGCTTGGAGAAAGTCTTTAACATCATAAGTCACCGGGGAATTCTTCTCCCAAAGAGACGTTGCCCACTCCAGTGGCTTGCCTTCCAATCGAGACATCACATACCCCACCTTGGAACGCTCACTTGGAAACTGTGTGGGTTGGAACTCAAATTGAATTTGGCATTGTGTGGCAAATCCCCTGCAGGCTTGTGGATCCCCACTAAAGCGAAGGGGAGGTGGAATGCGAGGCTCACCTGTCGGGTAGCTTGCGTTCATAGAGGCTGCCGCCATGGGGGGATCTCCAGTAGGTGGAGCAGCGGAGGGCGCAGAAGGCACTCGAGCAAGCAGGACATCGAGTGCTTGCCCAATGCGAACCTGCTGGTTTTCGTAGTCCTCCATGCGGGATGCCAGTCCGCGGAGTGCTCATCCGACATCAGGTGTGGCTTCCTCAGAAGGATCCATGGCCCGAAAATAATGTCAGGGAGCCGGGAGCCCCCTCTGGGGAGTAGTCCGGATCTAGGAGGAAGCCCCTCAGGAGGGATCAGGGTCGTGGTATCCAGGGGTAAGGCAAGAGAATAAACAAAGTCCAAGCACAGGTCAAAAGGCAGGCGGAATACAAACAAAGTCCAGGGCCAGGCAGGGGGTCTATGGTAGGCAGAGTATCAGCGAAGTCCAGGTTCAGGCAAGGGGTCACACCAAGGAATCAGGCAGAATATAAGCAGGGGAAACAGCAAGGGAACCCAGGAATCTCTTAGGGAACAGGATCCTATTTTCGGGCGCCATCTTGGCGCCTCAGGCGTTCTTTTATCTTTGAATTTGGCGCCCTTGCACCAGCGTCAGCGCGCCTGCGACCGTCGCGCCGTGCTGGCGTCACTGCGCCGGCGTCGGAACCCACGTGGGTTGCCTGGGCGCCGCCATCTTGGATTCTTCACCGCCGGGAGCGGACGCGACTCCTCGCGCTCCCGGCGGTCTTGACAAGAACAAGGAGAACATACAAACTCATTAAGTACCCAGGCTGGAACTGATTTAGGACCAGGGCTCTGCACAGTTTTTTTTCCATGCACCAATGTGGCACCATCCAAACTAACATAAATTTCCATTAGTGACAAATACAAAAGAGCAACATGCATTAATTTTTTAATATCTGGATTGCTGCTAATGAGATAATCAGTGGTATGTTACTCCAAAAGAGAAGGTGTCAGCCTGTGGAATAATGGGATTAAAAGCATTGAAATCAGACAGAATTGTTGCTGCTATAAAAGGAAGCAATATAAAAGGCCACAAGAAAGGGATAGCCAGGCACATAATTGCTGTCATTACTGTAACTTTATTTTTCAGTCCGACACAGCTGTAAAATAATATTTCATCATCATCACAGCAGATATATTCTCTTTGATGCTGTTACCCTCTGTCACTTTAGTGCAGCTATCAAAAAAATCAAAGGGAACAAAAAGATATGCTTTGTACATAATGAAACTATGCCTTCAGTTTAATAGCAGGCAAGTTCTCACTGTTCAGAGAAGGCTAATGTTATTGAACTCCGTCACTAAAGTGACCATTTTGTAGACAACATTTTACTTTTTAGATTCCCTTTTAAAAACAGAAAGGTATTTGCTTTCTCACAGCTTGTTAAAAGGGTTCCAACCCTTTTTTTCAGTTTAGTTGTTTTCAGATTTTTCACCAGAAATAAAGACTTTTTTTTAATTACCTTTTATTTATTGTTTGTGACTCGTTTCCTAAGGGTAAGGTCACACTGGGCGATTCGGGGAGATTTAGTCGCCTGGCGACTAATCGCATCGTCTTTGCGGTGACCAATCTATCTGAATGCCTTACCTCTCTCTTGCGCCTGCTATAATGAAAAGTCGCCTGCGGCATGGCACACGCGTCACTTCATATTCTGAAGTAGCCCCGCGAGGCAACTTTGGGCGACTTCGGAATACGAAGCGATGCGTGTGCCATGCCGACTAAATCTCCCGAATCGCCCAGTGTGACCTTACCCTAATATTGGAGTATAAAGTTTAATTTATCACCTTCTTATGTCTTTCTTAAGCAGCTCAGGGGGGGGGGGGTAGGTCACCAACTTTGTAACTGTTCTAAATTGATACATTTAGTTGATATATTTGTTATCTTTGTCCCTGCTGAGCAGAATCCTTAAGTTTCATTAAAGGCAGCTGTTAGAATTGATACAAGCAGTTGCTTATATTCCATAGATGCTACTGAGATATGTATCAACTAATGGAGCAAATTGTAACAGTTTAGAGTTTAGACTGTACCTGGATTACTGAGCTGCCAGACTAAAATACTAGAAAGAGGAATATTAAGGGGGTTATTTATTAAAATGTAAATCTTTCTGATTAGTAAAAAAGTCCAACCAAACTAGAATCCACGATTTGCCCTTATATATCAATAAAAAAACAGATTGGGTTAAAATGTAACTTTTTCAGATTGTCACATGAAAAACACAATTTTTTCACATTTGACGTCTGAAAACCACGAAAAATTTGCAAAAACTCCAAACATTCCACCAGGGTTAAAACATCTTCAAATTAATTCGGCTGGTTTTAGATGGAGTATTTTCGGCTTGGAACAGATTCAGGGCATAATAAATCGCGAAAAGATTTGAGTCTTTTTATACCACAACTATTTTGGGTTTTCAACATCAAAATAGATACCGCAAAAAAAACTGTGCCTTAATAAACAACATCGCCTTACGCGTTTTGGGGGAAAAACCTCCCTTAATCATAGGCATCAATAATAAATAACTCCCTTAACATCTAAGAGACTTTATATCTGGTGAACAACCTGAAAACAACTGAATTGAAAAAAGTGTATGGAAGGTGAACAGTCTCTTTAAATTCCAGTGTTTTATTAACTATATATCTAGAGAGAGAGAAAAAAATTTGCTGAATTAAGAGCAACTTTTTCCTGAATGCTAGCATGTTTAGGGTTAGTCCACAAGAGGAGATTCGGGGAGATTTTGTCGCCTGGCGACTAATCGCCTCGTCTTCTGGGCGACAATCTCCCTGAACTGCCTCAGCGTGTCTTCCCATAGGCTATAATGAAAAGTCGCCTGCGCTAAAGCACACGCAGTGCTGCTTTTTCCGATATCGCCCGAAGTTTTCTCCGTGAGGCAACTTCGGGCGACTATGGAAAACTCTATTCCCTTACATAATGAAGGTTGATACCAGCTGTAGATGTGAACTGGGCAACTATATATTTGTGTGTGTGTTTTCAGGCAATACCATTAGTTTTCTGCAAATAATGTCATTTTTAATGTCACCCTTTGTTCACTTGTATGAGTTAAAATTATATACGGTATTTAGAGAAATATATTTTACAACTACAGTAAATTTGGAATATTTATATATTTTTAAGATGTTACTGTTAGCACCATGCAGCCCCTTTTGGAATGGCATGGCCAAGGTCAGCTGAGGAGTTTGTTTGGTAATTAACTGAGTAAAGAGTCACCTGATAAATTGTATACACTTTGGATTATAATAACTGTAAATAATAAAAAGAGGCTAATTGAAAATCTGTCAGGCCCCTGATTTAAGTTTGGTTTTCTCTGTTGTGCCCAAAACATATATGAATTCAGCATGACATAATATATATACTGCATAAACAAGATTTGTGGGAAGGCCACAAAGGCCCAGGCCTAGGGCGGCAAAAATTGGGGGGAGGGCTGCAAGGCCGCCTGCATCAAAAGTCCACAAAGTAGCAGAACCAAAAGGGGAAAAGTGTCCAAAGTTGGGGAAAGCAGGTGGGTGTGAGATGAGAAGCAGAGGGGGAGGTTCGAGTGGCAGGAAGGGTGCGAGCGAGAGGAGTCAGTTGGGAGTCGGTGGGAGAGGAGTACAAGCAGGAAGAGTCAGGTGGGAGAGGGGTGCAAGCAGGGAAAGAGTGAGCAAAGTAGCAGTGCCATTGGGGAATGCAGGTTAGGGCTAGGCCACACGGGAAGATTTCAGGGAGATTAGTCGCCTGGCGATTAGACGCGAAGATTAGTGGAAATCTTCCTGTGTGGCCTAGCCCTAACCTGCAACCCTGTTGGTTCTGCTACTTTGTGGACTTTTGATGCAGGCGGCCTTGCAGCCCCCCCCAATTTTTGCCGCCCTAGGCCTGGGCCTTTGTAGCCTGCCCACAAATTTTGTTAATTAAATGTAAATTATGATGTCAGACAAAATATGTAATGTAATTAATATATCTCATTGGCAGAGGTGCCATAAGGATCTCTTTGAGGGCACCCAAGTCTCCTGGTAAAGCGTTATATCTACCTTTTTATACAGAAGCAGAACAAAAGCCTGTGCATTCCAAATTCATTGCAGCTGAAAATAGGCATAAACCATGCAAAGCTGTAACTTTATGTGATTTTGATAAATCAACTTTCAAAAAAGTATACGTTTTAAGTAGCTGAATGCATAATAATGATACTATTATTGAAGGTCTAGCTGCACAAAATAGATAAGGCAGAAAGTTCCATGCTGCTCTTACCACAGGCATTAAGTACAGATCTCACCAATAATTTGCATTTCTTTCCAGCTTAGCTTGCTGGTGATGAATATAATGAGAATTTTTTTCTGCATTCTATGTCAACAGCGCATATATTCACTAGAGCAAAAAAAAAAAAAGATGATGAAATATGGTTTTGATCATGTCTGCCCAGGTCATTTATAGCAGTTATATGAATTTACTTGCATTCATGAAGTTCTTTGGATTTTGCTTACCACTTTTACTCAGAGAAAGACTTTTAGGCTGGAAAAGATGATATAACAGTACCATTGCTCTGTTAACTACAAAAGGCAAAATTAATTTTAGGATTGATCTGAAGCTCCTTAGGCAGTTTTGTTGTGTACCAAGCAATCAAAACTCTTCCAGGTCTGAGCACATCTCTCATCAATGGTTTGAGCAGCGCTCTCCGGAACCACTTTGAAGAATAGCACTACTTCAGATCACCGGTAAAAGCAGACAATCTTTATTTTGATATACAATTTACACACATAGCTTCTGAGGTCTGACGCGTTTCATGGCTACGCACTTCCTCAGAGACCTCATTTCCCATTAGCATACCCGACTCTTAAACCATCATGCTAATTAATTAATTATTCAATACATTACTTAAAGCTAAAAATTATTTTCTCAGAATCCATTCATTTTAAAAACAATCAAGTTAACATTATTAGACAGGTCTCCTTACTACAATTAATTTACGACATTCTATTTACATATTCATTAGTTTATACAATTAATAAATAAGCAAGTAGATAAATAAATACATGTATTTTATTTCCTTTAGTATGCCACCTGTATGCTTAATCCGTTTATTAAATCATTGTGTCTGACTTCGTCCCAGTGATCAATTCGGTGCTATAGTAATCTTTCAATGCTTATATCTTAAGGAATTCTTTTTTTAAAAAACAGTGTAAAAATTCCAGGGGGCTATAGTGTACTGTACATAATTAGAAAGTAACAACTGGTATATCAAATTACAATTAAGCCAGTAGGGGCTGAAATTTGATACTATGGGGCCAATTCATTAACTTCGAGTGAAGGATTCGAAGGAAAAAAAACTTCGAATTTCGAAGTGTTTTTTTGGCTACTTCGACCATCGAATGGGCTACTTCGACCTTTGACTACGACTTCGAATCGAATGATTCGAACTAAAAATCATTCGACCATTCGACCATTCGATAGTCGAAGTACTGTCTCTTTAAGAAAAAACTTCAACCCCCTAGTTCGCCACCTAAAAGCTACCGAACCCAATGTTAGCCTATGGGGAAGGTCCCCATAGGCTTGGCTACGTGTTTTTGGTCGAAGGATAATCCTTCGATCGTTGGAATGAAATCCTTCGAATCGTACGATCGCAGTATTTGCGCAAAATTCGAATTCGAAATATTCGAAGTCGAAGGATTTTCATTCCCAGTCGAATATCGAGGGTTAATTAACCCTCGATATTCGACCCTTGATGAATTTGCCCCAAAATCTAGCTCATAACATTGATAGATATAAGATTTACACTTTATCCATTATATAACAATTAATGAGAGCTGTTGTGGGTACAATTTAGAAATAGCAACTGATGTCAAAAAACCGAGTTCAGTCCTTCAGGTTGTCTAGTGTGTAACTTAAATATCCATTTCACTTCAGCTCTCAAGAATTTAGATTGTAGTGATACTTTTTCTGTACCCTGCACTGACACCCATTATATTATATCGCCACCATTACAATCTTTGAAATGTCTTGATATTGGGGCACTCTCACTTCCAGATCCGATGTAATTAAGGTGCTCTCTTATTCTGTTCTTAAGATTTCTAGTGGTACACCCGACATATTGTTTGTGGCATTTAAGGCAAGTCATCAAATCATCAGACTACGGACTTTGTATTACAATTAATGTTACTCCTAAATTGGTGTAGCTCCTGGGTCACGTTGCATGTAAATGTACTAGATACCTGGACTGCCTTACATTTAACACACCTTTGTAGATCCACATTTAAACATTCCAAGGTTATGCAGCCAGGTTTTAGGTTTTGATTCCGCAGCAAACATTCTAGGCGCTAGCATCATTCCCAAGGTTGGAGCCCTCCTTGATACCACCTGAATGCCTGGTTCCAGTAAGTGTTTATATGCTTTATCCACAAATAGAACTGGTAAATGTTTATTTATCATTTTCTTGATCTTATTAAACTGCGTACTATATTTCATACTCATTATCAATCTTCCTGTATTCTTTGTTTTATTTGTGAGTCTTTCCTCTCTACCCACTTGATTGTTCTCTCCTTTCTCCTTTCTGACTCTTGTTTTCCTTCCCTCAATTAGTTCTTTTCTATTAAAATCTAAAGCTGACTTAAAGGCTTTCTGCAGAACGCAAATTAGTAGTGTAGAGGCAGCGCACTCCTGGGTTTCTGAATAAATCTCTCGTCTCCAGACCAGAACGTAAAATGATATACTTTATTTAAACAACATATTAATCATACTTAGCGTCTGAGGTCTGACGCGTTTCGTGATAGAACACTTCCTCAGAGGTTTATGTGGCTACTGTATTTATATCTGGACAACTGCCTTTCCAGTATCTTATTCCCAAATCAAGTGTATGCATATGAAGTTGGCCCTCTATTTAACAGCCTCCACCCTTCTAGGAAAGTTTTGCAGTAGATGTTAGAGCATTATTAATAATGATTTGCTTTCATCCAACCCAACCAGGATCAGGCCTGACTCACAGACAATTTCCCAATCATCCCACAGGTGTTCAGCAAGGTTCTGTGCTGACCAGTCAAGTACTTTCACTCACATCTCTGCAAACCCAGTCTAGGGGGACTCACCTTGTACAAGGGGGCATTATAAAGCTGCAACAGGAAAGAGCCTTCCCCAAACTTTTGCCCCAAAGTAGAAATTAATGGGATCAGGAGCCCAAGGGGCAAATTTACTAAGTTCCGAAAATTCGCCAGTGACGGCTTCGCAGGCAGCACAACACTTCGCCAGACGAAAATTTGCTCAGCCAACGCTAATTCACTAACATGCGAAGTTGCGTCCAGGGCGCCGAATGCTGGCGAAGTTGCACTAGCATTAATTCGGCAAGCAGAGTGAAGTTGTGCTAGCATTGGCTCATTTTCATACGGTGGGAAGTTAACGTTCAATGGACGTATATGTTGCATCAAATACATTACACTACAGAAGCCCAGGGAACCTTAATAAAATAAAATAGATTTGTTATATTGCCCTACACAAGAGCCCAGTGTATAGTTTATGTGCCATATGGTAGGAAATGTATGGGGGAGCCCAGGTACCCAAAAAAAAAATTTATGCACTTTTGCAGCCTATCACCCTGAAATAGGGAAAAGACGCCAGCGTTTTTTGGGACTTAGAAAGTTTTTCAACAAAATATTGAGGAAGGCCTATACACTCCATTGCACTTCGCCTGGTCTGAGCTGGCCGAAGGCAAGTCTGGCGGAACAGGTAATGTTCAGTAAAATTCAGTAAAATTAGTGAATTTGTGTTGTTACGTCCATTCGCCAGAGCGCAAATTCGCCAGGGCGTAAGAGTGCGAACTAACGATAGAGTCTATCTCCTTCACTAGTGAAGTACGCCTGTGTCCGTTGGTAAATCGGCGAAGTTTCAAAATGACGTCACGCTGCCGAATTTTCACCAGCGTTAGTCACTTCGCCCTGTAGTAAATTTGCCCACTAGCCTTAAACATGGCAAACATTCTCCCAGGGCCGGAACTAGGGGTTGGCAGAGTAGGCACGTGCCTAGGGCGCAAAGCTTGGAGGGCGCCCAGCACGTATCTCTAACTGCTGCTTACCCCAGTTTGGCCTGAAGAATCCTGGGCTATGCGCATTGTAAGAGCGCCTAGGTGAGGAAAGGGTGGTATGCGCTGCCTGACACGGCCTGTCAGTGCGCGCGCTCCAGAACGTCGGCTCTTAAAGTTACCAGGAGTTGCCTTTTTTCTCAGCTCCCCTCATTGGTGCAACCAATCCATCAGCATTACTTCCAGCATTATCCATTCAGGCAGTAGTGCACTTCTGGCATCTGCCAAGCAGTGAGTATTCCATCTGAAAACATGTCATTTTATATGAGGTCTGGATACCTTTAGATGTGTAGTGTATATTCTACATCTTTTGTACTATTACTGTTATTTTCTAGAGTATGTACGTGCAGGTTTTTGAGCCCAGCTGAATGTGTTTCACGTTGTCCTTTAAACATAATGTATTTCTTTCATTGAATTTGAAACACACTCAGGACTATTTTTAGTGGCAGAAATGAATATGGTTTCTTCATTTTGGACAGAATATTCAAACCTGATTCCAACTGACTGGCATTTTACTTATAACTTATGCAAAGTGATCACACATTTTTAATCATCTCTTAACCCTGCCTGCAGTTCATTGATTTTTACTCAGATTTAGTTATTTATTGTCCTGAAAATCCCTCCATCCTGCACAGTCCCCTGCAGCTGTTCTGCTTCTTCTACATTCTGTGTACTAGGGATTAAGAGAGATACAAGGTATGCATCTGAGGCTGCAGATTTCATTATGTGAATCTGCTCCAGTTCAGTGTGTAGTTGGTTCTCTGAGCAAAGCAAAAGGTCATTGTCACCTTTGATTAAACTTGGCACTGGCCAGCCCATTGTATTGAGACAATTCTCTCTATATCATAAGTAAGAGAAAAAAACAACTAACCCTTGAAATTGCAACTCCCCATCTCATAGTCCAAACACTCAGTGAACCATATTAAAATGTAATGTTTACCAAATAGATGAAAACAAATCCAGGAAAAACATAAAATCAGGTAAGGAACAGGGAGACTGAAAGACGAAAGGTAGGTGGTTGGTGTATATGGGTCACAGACCCGCCTACTCGGTTAGCAGCTAGCATAACCTGAGAATGCACTGGAGGTAGGTAAAGGGTCTCAAAATGGGCCTCAGATCCGCCTAATCAACTTCTCGGATGAACATCATTAGCATATGTGGTTTTTCCCTCCTTGATGCGATGCACGGTTATTGGCCGGTTTAAATCCTGATTGATGTCCTTATGCTTATTTATAGAGATGAGCTTCTGGAAGATCAATTGCCTTTCACAAAGCATGCTCAATGCGGGCGACCTTTTAGAATGGTTAGGCAACGTGATAAATTTTAGAGGCTATTCTCCACACACTGAATCGGGGGGGGGGAGCTCTGTGGGTGAAGGGGTTTGGAGGGCTAAAACTCTCCAATACCAAACATATGGTTTGAGACTTCGGTACAGTTCGGTACAGTTTAATTATTCAGCTAGACAGGCTTGACATGTGCTTGTGTACACAAGGTGCTGAATTTGCCCATTTCTGTCTGCACAACCTGGAGGAGTTGATTGCGGGTGAAGGGGTGGCTGTTTAACTGTGGGCTGAAGGGGTATCAGCAGCAAGATGATTAGGCGGGTTTGAGGTTTTAGAGACCCCTTACCTACCTCCAGTTCATTCTCAGGTTACGCTAGCTGCTAACCGAGTAGGCGGGTCTGAGACCCATTCTTAAGCCTTTATACACCAACCAACTACCTTTAGTCTTTCCGTCTCCCTGTTCCTTACCTGATTTTATGTTTTTCCTGTATTTGTTTTAATCTCCTTAGTGAAAGTTACGTTTTAATATGGGTCACTGAGTGTTTGGACTATGAGATGGGGAGGTGCAATTTCAAGGGTTAGTTCTTTTTTTCTCTTACTTATAATTCACTATTCAGACTCTGCACACCATCTACTGTTTCTCTAATTGATGGAAGGTGCTCCCTAACTTACATATTTTCAGATTCTCTCTATATCACCCTGCTCTAATGCTTGTACCAACTAGCAAACCCACGCCACTTTCCATATGGGTAAATAACACGTGTTGCAGTCTTGATCCATATAATGCATGTTATATGGTAATATAATACATGTTATATGCTCTTAGCATTAAAAATGACAAACATGCTGTGCTTTGGCTATACACGTGTTGCAAAGTGCATGTATAAAGCAAATTCCTTTGCTATTTGCATTTAAATGTGCCAAATTGTGCAAGATTCACTCATGTTTGCATTGGCATATGAGCTTTCAAATATAAGTCTATAGGAATTGTTTGTTACTAGGCAATGCTTGACCACTGAATGGAAGGCACATTTTTTTCCAACTGAAAAAAAAATGTATTTTCTTCATTTGGTTTCAGTATTTTTTAGATTCCACAAATTCAAAATTTATGGATTTGGCACATTTTGAACCATAACTTTCAGTATTCACTGAATCTGAATACGAATTCTGCCATTCTGGAAGTCAGGATTTAATACATTCCTATTTTGAATTCAGTTCTAACGTCATTACAATGAGGGCATAACTTTCCCTTTTACCAATACAACTGTTATATAGGTATAGCTAAATAGATACAGTAGATAGTTAAATAATGCTGTTGTTGATCTAGAATTCAAAATATCTCAGTGGTGGGCAATGGTTGGATTTTGGAAGCTATAGTAACTCACTACAGTAACTAACTAGTGTAAATATTTCCCCCTTTATGCATAAATCATTTACAGTTAAAAAAATCAGCAAGGTGGGCCTGAAAGAAATGTTTGTACAGAAAAACTAACCAATCGCTTTCTTAAATGGAGCTCACGGACCTTTGTAAGAGATAATTGGACTCGTCAGGAGAGCTGTGAGAATGTGATTACTTGTTCAAGCACGGTGACAATGAAATCCTAAGAAGGGAATGTACTTGGACATGTTCTCCCTTCTATTTCTGAAATCCAATTCAAATTCCAAACCCATTCATTAACCTGAGACATCAGCATCCAGGTGATGTATACATACAGCCAGCACGTACAGTAAAATGTCATTAAATTATTTTAATTGTTTGCCAATGTTATAGGCATATATACAGTAGCTATAGTGCAGGAGTGTTAAGGGGTGCAAAATTGTAGCCCTTAGAGCTCATACAAAGAGCACTTGTGTCTGGAGTATTGGCAGGTACCGGTATAGGATCCCTTATACGGAAATCCGATATCCAGAAAGCTCCGAATTACGGAATGGCTGTCTCCCATAGACTCCATTTTATCCAAATAATCCAAATTTTTAAAAATGATTTCCTTTTTCTCTGTAATAATAAAACAGTAGCTTGTACTTGATCCCAACTAAGATATAATTGACCCTTATTGGAAGCAAAACCAGCCTATTGGGTTTATTTAATGTTTAAATGAATTTCTAGTAGACTTAAGGCATGAAGACCCAAATTACGGAAAGATCCGTTATCCGGAAAACCCCAGGTCCCGAGCAGTCTGGATAACAGGTCCCATACCTGTACAAGCATTGCTCTTTACCTTTTGCCAGATTAAAATCAGTCAGTTAACCTACCAATCTACTAGAATATGTTTTTACTAATTTTAACTTGCATATAATGAGAACCCACAAGTAATAACGCCCATATGTACATAACCTTAGAGGAGGGAGCACTGACAATTGCTCAGAAGGTAGTAGTTGTGAAAAGCAGAATAAACAATAGAAGAAATATGTGAAGTCTGAAAACAGCATTTTTAGTATTATGACAGCACAATCAGATTTTGTTAAGTTTTGAAATTTAAATTACTTTTTTTTTTACTTTTCAAGGTACAGTAAAACCTCAATTTTACATTCCCTGATTTTAAGTTCCCCCATTTTGCCCCATGGTCCCATCTATATATTTTGCTTAATGAATTTCCCTGATTTATATTTTTCTGGATTTTACACCATTTTTTTCTGGTGTCCTGAAAAACGTACAATGGGGTTACTGCTGGGGGTACTATCCTAACCATCAGGTTGGTCACCAAAACTGCAGATGGTGCTGTTCTGCCACTTTCATTATATTAGCAGTGACATATCAGCTAATATTTTCAAAACAAGAAAAGTAAATAATGAATATACATTGCAAAAGTGTTCAGAAGGGCACTCCGAGCAGTTTTTAGATTCATTTGGTTTGAGGGTTTACAGTAAACTCATGTGGTCAGCGAATCTGATACTTCACTAAAGAGCAAAAAAATGCCAAATGCATTGTCAATGCGCATTTTTAAAGCAACAATTTTTCAGATTATGTAATATTTTTAAAATCATGTGACTTTTTTAAAACTATCCAATAGATACTATATGCATTTTTTCTTGGGGAAACATGGCAAAATATTTCATTCATCCCTAAAAAGACAAAAAGCAAATAAGACTATCTTCTTAACATAAGATGGTTAAATCATTACTGTAGTTTATTTGCTTTTTACTTATTTTTTTTCTGACTAGTGCTAGTAGGTTTGGCAAGCCACAATGTCAAAGGACACAATAGGCCCAATGCTGGAGAGAATATTGCTTGCAAACTACACTGGATGCAGCTGAGATGAAGCTTGAAACCTAGGAGATAATGTTTCATTGTGGGGGAAACACATGGTTATTTGAATCCACTTTGCTCAGTGGCATTTTTTCCCTCATCATATTTTATTGTATCTTTGATTTTCATTTAAACTTCAGAATTGTTATGTGAATTGTGAGGTTAGTTCATTGTTTGTATTCACAGATAGAAAGGAAAGCAAGAAAAATGTAACTTGTTTCAACAGCAGGGGGCATTACAGATTAGTTCAATATTTGCTTGGTAATTAAAATAAGAAATTTACACAACAATATCAAGGCCACAAACAACTTACATCAATAATATTTCAGCAGGGTAATAATTTAAATCAGAGGAAACCATATTATTTAATTCCAAATCTCATATGCTTGTTCTCCAAATCTCCTATTGCTAGCCATGCCTGCCTATTCTATTCTGCACAGCCCAGAGCCAAAGCAAACATTATTGGGTCAGGAAACAATATGACAGAATGACACTCACTAGAATTGTACCCCAGGCCAGTGCAAAAAGCAGTGCCAGCATGAGGTCTTGAGTCTGAAGTAAGTGATTGTAGTCAGTGGCACCTTGCAGTGATTAAGCCTATCCTTAAAAGGAAAAGGCCACATACTTGAGTGCCACAGGCCAAATGGCACAGCAAAAAACAAATCATCAGGCCATCCTTTGCTGAAGCTAGGGATGGCCCCTGACCACCAGGCCAAAAGGCTCCAAAGGGCAAGCTTCCAGAGTTCAGCGTTAAACTGAAGTTAGCGTATGATTCTTTTGGCTTGTATCTGAATTGCCTTTTGATGCAACTAGCTGTGAAACCCTGAAATTACGACTACATTCAAGGTCCCAGCAGGACCGTCACTTCTGCTTCCTTCAGCACCAGAGAGCGTGAGCTCCGGGGCCCAGGTAGCTCCACAGTATCAATAGGATTGACACGGGATGTAATGGAGCTTAGCTCAACTATATGGAAGTGCAAAGGTTTGCGTTCATTTTAGCATAACTGCACATCCTCAAAAGGTTTAGGTGTAATTACCCTTGTTACTGTGTTTGATGCCTGCTTATTTCTATGCCCCAGCACATCTGTATGAAAAGATGATCTCCTATATGGGGGAATATAATATGTTTTGTTAGCGCAAAAAACATTCGCAAAGATCATGCGTTACCGTCCATGCTTGCGTCCTTTTTGACTGATTACACACCTCAACGACTTTTTTTTTTGCGAACATTCGCAACGTATGTATTAAAATTTTGCAACCTCAAATATTTTGCGACAAAATATTTAACAAAACTCCAAAGCAGGTGTTAATGCTAACCTTTGCTTAGTGATGTTCCCCAGCAAATGCTTTTACATTGCAAGCAGCACAAGCCCTAATTATTGTGCTAATGTTAAAAAAAGGGGGTATACGATCGTTTCAAAATTTCTTGGCAGGCAATCCTGATGTTTGTGGAACATCGACTGGCAATGCAGAGGTTAAACATGTTTTGGTGGATATCGATTTTGAGATACAGTTACACCATATAGTTACACTCATACTGAAACCCAATTTATTTACTATTTTATAATTGTATTATGCTGTGTTATAGATCACGGTTAAAATGAATACAGTTAATCATATTTAACCTCTATTTGTTTATTTTTTTATTGCAACAGTTTTTGACCACTGAGGTTATGAATAGCCCAGTCATGCAGAGGTTAATGTGAATTCCCCCTTCTGCGGTACCCAGCGCTAGAAACAAGCTCCCCTCCTCAGTGCATGCGCGCAGCATCCTTTATGCTCCTGAGAGCCCCACAGGGATGCAGTTACGTCACAGCCCAGCCCTCCAGCTCCCCCCCCCCCAAAAAAAAGCCAAGAGACATGAGGATGGAGTGAGTGGAAGCCGGGACTGTCCTTCCCCCTCACCCACCCACCACCTATCAGCTTTTCCAGGAGCAAGACAACAGAGGCAGATAGAAGGTGGACTGTGAGAAGGGAACATAGGCAGCTATGCAGACATCCATGGAGTTAAAGAAATCCATCTCTACCACTAAAGAGACAGAGAAGCCAATGAAGAGCTATGGAGCAGTGGAGGAGACTGACTGGAAAGCAGGAGGCAGAATAAGTAAGTGTTGAATGTGTGTATACAGTAACTGAGGTTACAATGGAACATGCTGCCAGTTCAATAACCAGCCTACTGACATTACACATGCTGATATTCATCTGCTTAGCATCTGCTCTTTACATTAGGAGTGTCCAACTTATAGTCAGGCATTGGATGTTGGGGGATGCTGGGAACTGTAGTCAAGCATCTACTGGAGGGCTGTTACCTTTAGTCTATGTACCATAACGTGCCAAAGACTGTTTTCTCTGCAGACATGCAGTGCTATGTTTTGTTGTGCATGGTAATCCAATAGTCATGTGTTTTGTGTTGGTCCCAGGCAGTGCGTCCCAGATTTCAGCACCATGGATAGCACAGCAAAACCTCTAACATAAGGATGATGGGAATCAACCTAAACATGCTCTGTGACCTAAAAGTACAATATCCCAAATCCCCAAAGTGGTTGTGGAAACTATTAACATGGCAGGGATACCCACTAGACACAAATGCCTGTACAGAGCAAGGGATGTTTAATGAAATGAAATCAAATAAATTAAAGCCAATAATGGTTTACTATAGGAGTGATATTTCAGCTTTTTTCTTTGGTAATACATGGACATTGCAGAAAGATGTCGTGAAAGTTGTGAGCTGTAGTTGAACAATATTATGGAATGTTTGCTTTAGTGCCGTTATGTCCCATGTTAAGTATTGGCTTGTAAAGGTGAAAATATTACAGAGTGAAAATATTGGGGAGCTAAACCCTGTTTGTTTTTATGTTAAATCATCCATAACCATGAATTCCTGTTCTTCATACTCATCTTGTTCTACAATCAAATATGATGAAACAATTTACTTCCCATTGGCAAAGTTTAACCTAAACATTATATTGAGATAATTAACCATCATGCTCATTTCCAAATAAGTGTATGTTTATTCCCAGTGCACTATTCACCTACACATCACTTTATCAACATTATTAGAAGAATAAGCGAAATACCCAATGGAAGTATTTCTTGTCTGCTGTCATTTTAATTTAGCAGCTGTCATTTCAAATCAGCATATTGGCTAAAAACACCACAGAGAAGGATTATTTTTTTCTCTTTTTGTCATTCAATCAGTCGTTGTTTTCACAGCCACATGGCTTTCCTACTCCCTTTGTTTCTCTTTCTCTGGGTCTCTGTTGTCTGATCCCAAGAAAGAGACCTTGACACTTTACTGTACAGTTTGTTCTGTTACTGTTGCTCAGCTCTATTCACTGTCAGATTTAAACTAGATTAAGGGCTGCTGTGGGTGTAACTGATGAACTGAATAGACAAGTTAATGTGTTTGTGGTACATAGTTAATGAGAAAATGCTGTGGTTCCAGCATAAATCAGTGAAAGATATAGATCAAGGAAGTATAAAAATTCAGGCACAAAGCCACTCTATAGACACATGGGTATTACTAAATCCTACTAAGAATAAATAGTAAACAAAAACCTAGCATACCCTATAAAGCACTTTTTAGTCTGGGGAATAGAAACAACACAATCACTTTCCATAATCTACTAGTAATTACAATTGTTTGGGCATGTCTAGAGCTATAGGTACTGTCTATGCCAAAACATCTACAAACTTTTCATATATGAAGTTCCCAAGTACAAGTGGAATTTAGCAGTACTATATCAAAGGAGTAAAATACAGTGTGAATGTCTCCCATTTCGACACCGACGTCCAAATTTTCGACGTGTGTCCGAAAATTCGCTCGTGTCAATTTTGACACTGCCGTTAAGTCAATGGATGTACGAATAGTGTTCATTCACGTGATTTTATGTGAGCGACTTTTTGGACGCGCATCCAAAAATTTTTGATCTAGGGAATTTTCGCCAGAGATTCACAAGTTCATTCGCCGGTAGCGAAATGCGGAAATTCGCTGTGAATTCGTGACAGGCAAATTTATTTGCCCGTCACTAGTAAAATAATGTCAGGGATAGAACTATGAATATATTAATGTATTTTTCTTTTATCTTGGCTAAGCTTGGGGTTTAGTACTGAGCAGAATTTCCTGATAGGAAATTAACATCTTTATTGGTCTGAGAGCATTACACACATATATTTGAGTCACACTAAACACATCAGCTGGAGAAGCATTTGCTGTTCTGGTAACACTGGTGTGCCCAGGGGATTCATGGGGCCGTGTAGGACTCTCATCACTTTAGATTTAACCTGACGTTGACATGCAAAGCCAGTCTGGGCAGCTATGGACCTCCTAAGAAAATCATTACCATTCCGTCCTATGCACAAAATAAAAATAGGAATTCTGTAATTGTATAATCCATTCAGAGGTCTGTTTATCTAGACTTAATGTAAATTGCTGGTTGATAAGCCATAAAAGGTAACATTGAGGAGGATGTGTTACAGCAACATTTTCTTATATGTGTTCTCATATTTATTATGATTTTGTTTGTTTCTATATGCTTGGTTTTAGCAATTTTCTTATTCTCCATCCCACTGCTTTTTAGATCCCACTGAAACAAGTTCATTGTTATTTATTTATGTCCACCAATCAGGACCCTGTATTCTTTTCCTGCTTTAAAATCTGCTTGGCAACTGTACTTTTTTATTCTTGCGTTCTTGGCAGTGAGGGGAGTTAAACAGCTCCTTTGCATTTCTGACTCCAAACACACTTTTACGTTCTTACAGCAGCTCTGATAAAGTCTATTATGAATCTTGGCAATAATAGTACGCTTCTCCCAGTGCTATATGCCTCCGCATTCTGAAGTGTACATAACAAGGTAATGTAAATAACAGCAACAAAAAGAAAAGAGGCATATGTGATGCTATTGTTATGACTTTATGAATCAAACGATCCTGTGTTGTTTACACAACTACTGGCATTTTAATCACTACAGAGGACAACGTTATATGCAAAATAATAGATTACAGAGCAGCTAAACCCACAGTGCTTAATTTGCTCTCCTGAGCATTTATACATTTTATGCTAGGGTTTCCTCCGAGCTCCCTTTGCCTGGCACTGCAAATGTATGGGATGTCTATATGGTTGGTGGCCTAGAGATTCTGTTATTATGCTGAAGTCACTTCTGTGCATCCTGTGTACTCATCCCTGCCATCATTGTACCAGAGGGTACAACAAATTCTGTCTATTCAAATATTTCTAAATATACCTTGAACACACAGATAACACACTTGTAATACAAGTAATTATATTTAGTTAAGATTGTATCTATTATCAATATACTGTAGTAGCAACAAATAAATGGAACAGTTTACAGCATTTGTTTATCCTTCAGTCCCTGCCCCAGTGGAGCTTACAATCTAAGGCCCCTATCACATGCACATACACACACACACAGGGTCAATGTAATAAGAAGCCAGTTGACTAGTGATGGGCGATTTTTTATTTTTTTTCATGAGGCATGGATTCGCAACTAATTTCCACACTTCGCCTCCCGCTAATGTTTTTGCAAAACCGCTGCGAAAAGTTGCAGTGGAAAAATTCAGATGCCTATTGACTTTAATGCATTTGGACATAGTGGGCGCCCCTAGGCCCACTGTCGTTCGTCGCCCCTTCCCCTCCCCTTTATTCATGCAAATTTTCATCATCTGGACTGGAGCAATGGTGATTGGCGCATGGGAAATTAAAAAAATGATTGTATCTCCAGCGCATCCTCAGTGTTTTTGAACCAATGTGGGTGTGGTTTGGCAGCATGCCCCCCCCCTAAAATCCTGCAGCCCTAGGCCCAGGCCTAGGTGGCCTTTCCACAAATTTGGGTCTAGTCGCGCATATAAAAATTGTCGCGCACGTCAAAATAATTTTGACGTCTATCGATTTCAATGCGTTCCACAAATTTTTCCAGAGTTTCATAAATAAGGACAGATTCACCCATCACTACAGTTGACCTGATTAACTGGAGTGAAGCCCTGGCTGGAATGGAAGTTCGGACCACAGTGCTGTAAGGCAGAGGCATTACCCACTAAACCACCGTTGTGCCCCATCTATTAAAAGGAAATTATGCATTTTCCATTTTAATTTGTGTTTTCCACAATTAGTTTGATTAATCCTGTTGATCTGGACCTGTTCATTGGAGCTGAATGCTGAAACCACTGTGCAGCTTTCAAATCCCCCTTCAGCATGAGCCTTTTATGAACCTGATTGCAGAGGCCCTACTGGAAACTTTATTCACCTCTCGATGACAAGGTTGAATGACATGGCTGGGGTTCCTTAGACTCGGTCCCTACTAATGACTACTAATGACTCCCAGTTTCAAACATTTAGCTGGTTGGTCATGCAATTGGACTGTGAGTTGTTTTTTTTTTAGTTCTGACTGTTTTCTCCTGGTTTCATGTTTTTACAGATGTCTGTCCAAGTTTTATGATAACTTTACTGCAGCAAATGAAATGTGCACCGTGGTACAAGGTGGCAATCAACCTGTTCTATACTAACCTGTTTTTTATGGATTTTTTTTATAGATTTACAATAAGAGTAACGTTTTAACTGATATTGCTTCAGAGTTAAACTCTCCAGGGTATTTCCCTTCTTTATTCTACCTCTTTTGATTTATTTCCCCTTGACCAGCCATCTGTATAATTATGGGGAGGTACTGAGGTTGTGCAGGGCTTATTATAAATACAGCACTGCCATAGGCATCAGGCACCTTCCCCTGGCCCCATGCTGATCACTATATGTGCAAGAAAGTCTTTGTGCTTGTGCCGATTGGAAGTGCATAGTTCCCTCTTCCCTTCAGCCATGCCACCAGAAGTGTCTGATTGGAAATTTTTTCAAAATTATTTTTTGTATTCTATAAAACTTCTGTCCTACACCCCATCCTTGGGTGCCTAGAAATACTACCCTAATATTGTACTAAATTTGTGACTAACCCATTTGGAGCTGTCCTCCTACTCTAACATTGCAAGGGTAAAAAAATCACACAGTTTCCAGATCCCTTACTGCTTCTTTGTTGCTCAAGCAAGGGCCTGATGGGCAATATGAATTGTTCCAAACCTGCAGAACAGCAAAAAAAAAGTTTCAGCGCTCGGCAGGTGGGGAGGCTATGCTGAGCATCAGTCAGCTGGGGGTGTGGAAGTTGGTAAATGTCACAGAAGACACATGGTCTAGTCACCTAAAAGTCCATAGAGAAGTTTGGGTATAGTCAACTGAACTTCCAGTTTCAAGTAACTATAGAAGTAATGGAGGTCAGGTTGACTTCAGGTTGACTTCAATCACTGCTGTTTTATAAAACAAAAGTAGGTCACCTAGTCCAGGGAGATGATTGTAATAACCAGGTGACTATCCCTTTAAGAGATGTGGAGCAGATCACACAGACTGGGGTGGCCAAAAGGTAAATGTGATCTACCAGTAAATCTTGAGCTGTGATGAGTAGATCCCAGCATTATTTATCCTTTTGGGTAACATGAACATGAAGAATGTTCCATCTTCCCAAGACCATACAGAGTTACATAGTTAGAGCAGGTTGAAAAAAGACTAAAGTCCATTAAGTTCAACCCCTCCAAATGAAACCCAACATCCATCCATACACACACTGACCCCTCCAACAGTTTGGCATAGGCAAATCATGGCAACCCTAAAACATCTCAGCAGGTAATTGGAGTCTAACATGATTCCATAACTAGAATTTCTTATTTATGTGAGAGATATGTGTATAAAGATAGAGTTCTAATTTACAATTAGACTTTTTCAAGGAGATTCATCTTCCAGTATTAATGTTTTTGGCAAGCGTTTAGTTGCATTGCAGAACTCACTATACCCTTGCTCTTGCCTGGGCATGTTTTCCGCTGGATTAATATCTAACAAAATGATCAGGATACTGTGGAACGGTCTTGCAGTTTTGATTCAGCCATGAGAAATCTGGGATTTGCTGGCATGCTACATCAAAAAGCTGGAACCTAAATCTCACAAAACCTCACAGATTTAGCCAGCTGATCTTTTATCCAATAGAACTGAAAATGCATTGGTCAGATTATTAATTTTTTCGCTTTCTTTATTTAGGAAATTAATTACTGTATTTTCTTTAGATTTCCTAATTAACCACTGCACCTACACAGCTCAAGTAGAGTCACTATGTCACCCAATGGTATTTCATTTATAAAAACTTACAAACAAAACTAAGACAAAGATATTTGAAATCCCTGGAGTATGAATTTGTGTGCAAAAGTGCAAACATTTTACTAAGGAGAGCGGTTATATGTACTTTGTTTTTGTTTGAAAGGTTACATCCCATTTAATACTAACCCTGTATACTTCTATAGTAAACAGGCTGCCTGCACTCTCAACAGGTTATTGTATCTCTGCAAGAGGAGAGAAGTCATAGTACAGACTGGAGCCGTTTCTTCAAGCAGTATACCGTTTTAACCATAAACCACCTCTGTATCAATCATGTGATTACAATAATTATTGTGTGCCCTAAATCACGCAATTACTGCTCTGAGTCTATCTTCTGTATAGATTTGTCATTCCCTTAGGATGAGGGGGTAATTAGAGCCTCCAAATCAATCCTTCCTTTTCTTTCCTGTTGCTACCCTAAAAGCAGAGAGGAGTCAGAAGAAGCCAGACCTGGTCTGCTAGATTTATGTGAATAATCTTACTATTAGTTATTCAGTTAAGCTGTGGTTGTATTGCTACCCGGAACTTACATTATCTGTCAGCCTAGTCAGTGTCTCAGTCAGACTAAACAATATAAGGGGAAATGTGCAAAATCAATGATTTTCAGTTTATAGATTGAATCTGTTAGTAGGGCTTGTATCTCTAGCTGGACGACGAAAATGAATATGAAGCCTGGAAAATACTGTGTGTAATATAACCCAAGTTCTCAGACATCCAATACTTTTACTTAGCCTCAATGGAGATGTCACAGCTGAAAGTCGAGGTTTAAATGATTTACTTGTTGCTCTCACATGAAAACATGAAAACATGTGCATGAAAGTGTTGGAGGGGTAATGGGTCAGATTAAGGAGGGAGAGGGTAGCTGTGAGGTAAGTGAAACTTGTGCATGACAATGAAGATTCCGTTGTGTTGTCCAGTGGTGGTGGTGGGGTCTATGGTGGTTACACCAGTGCAAAGTGACATGTGCCATTGAAATAATGCTGCAGTGGTCAGCTTTCCACCAGCCAGGACTCAAAATGATTGTGCCACCTGAGGTCATGGCTATTGAAGAGCTGTTACATTGTTTGAGTGGTAGACATAGTCAGAAGCAGCAGTGCAAAGAATATAAAAGTTCATACAGATATTGCTTTCTATAACCATTGCTTTTATAAATACTATAAAATCATAGTTTTTTTATAAACTATAAAATCAATACAATTTTTTTAGTGATTATATACTTCAAAATGTCATAGTTACGTTTGCTTTCATTATTCAAAATAGAATATTTTGGTTTGTATCATATCATTTAAAAAAAACTATGGCTCATCCACCTTCGATTTGGAATATAAAAAGATTATTACCTGAGGCCTATTTACTATGTTCCCTATATAAAAGTTATTTTTTTCAAGAATTTTGTTGCTGTTTTTCTGGAGAGTTAAATTAAAAGTCCGATACAAACTCCAGCAGCACTCCGGTATAGTGAAAGAAATTTATTTGTGCAAATGAAGCAACGTTTCGGGCATAACCAGCCCTTTATCAAGCTTAACACCAGTGTAACATTTACTCCTTTATATACCTCAGTAGGGGGAGGGGAGAACACATTTACTCCTCCCATGTGATAAAACTTTATATTAACCCTTTATGACATATAAGATGAATAAATATACATAAAATACATAATAAATATTCAAGTATCTTTTGTTTATATATAATCCAAAAGATCAAAGTGTCCAGTGTCCTTTAAAACTCTGCAACCTGCAGTAGTATGGTTTGCTTAACAATAAGCCTTGCAACATACATTAAAATCGCTACTCACAATTTATGTGCTCTATTCCTGTGCCGAAAATGCCTATGTATTGAGGAACACAGCCATTCCCAGAGCACGAGCTGTATTAATCTAAAAACAAAAAGATACAAAACAATGTTACACTTAGCACAAATTCAGGTCAACCTCATTTAATTAAATAAATAGCATTGGTGTGTACTCTCGATTCAAACCACCTGGATCAAGTGTCCCTAGTTTCTGTATCCACTTCATCTCTAGCTTTTTTAACTGTAGGGTCCGGTCTCCTCCACGTCTCAAGGGTTCTACGCTATCTATCACCTGATACCGCAGTTGACTCACTGTATGTCTGGCAGCAGCAAAATGTGCTGGTATCGGAAGATGTGTGTATCCACACCGTAGATTTGATTTGTGTTGCTTAATTTGATCTTTAACTTTTTGTGTGGTCTCTCCCACATATGCTAAACCACATGGGCATTTGATTAGGTACACAACGAAAGTTGAATTACATGTGAAATATCTTTTGATGTCAATCTTTCGTCCAGTCTGTGGGTGTGTAAACTGGGATCCCTTAGTAATATTATTACAACTTGCACAATTCAAACAAGGAAACGTACCCATTTTGGGGACCCCTAAAAATCTTTGTCCTGATTTTATTAGTGAGCCCACATCTGCTTTTATCAAGGCATCACGAAAAATTTTTCCCCTTTTATATGCCATTAACGGTGGCTCAGAGAAAGTCTTTATATGTGGTGCACAGGTTTATAAAAGATGCCAATGTTTATTAATAATACTCTTCACCTTATTGCTAGCGGTATTATATTTGCTAATGAAGGCTAGTCTCGAGGTTTCTTGTTTCACCCTTTTTGTTCTTAACTCTTCTCGGGGGATTTCTTCTACCTCATTTCTCACTGTTTCTAAAAGTTTTTTAGGGTATCCTCTCACTTCAAATCTCTTTTGCATTTCATCTAGTCTTTGACCCTCTTTTTGTTGCTCTGAGACAATTCGTCTCACTCTCAGAAATTGTGATTTCGGCAAATTATTTTTCAGTGAAGGGGAGTGAAAGCTAGAGATATGCAATAGATTGTTACGTTCTGTTTCTTTCTTGTACAGGTCAGTCTGCAACCGAGTACCTTCCTTTTTGATGGTTACATCTAAAAAGTTAGCTATCTCTGCATCATATGTCAAAGTGAAGTGCAGTGTGGACACCCTAGAATTCAAATGGGTAACAAAGGTTAGCAGATTTTCCTCCGACCCTGTCCATAACATCACTATATCATCTATATAGCGATAATATAGTTGGCAATGCTGTTGATATAGGGTATTAGTATATACAAATTTACATTCAAAGTTATCCATGTACAAGTTAGCATACGTGGGAGCAACATTGCTCCCCATGGCGGTCCCCTGTATCTGTTTATAAAATTGATCTTGGAACATAAAATAGTTTTCACGTAAGACCACCTCTAGTAATGATAGAAAAAATTCTTGAGCTTCCAAAGAGTAATTATCATTTATCAAAAGAGTTTCTCATACTGCTTCTAACCCTGCGTCATGCATTATTGATGTATAAAGACTCTGTATGTCCATTGTCACTACAAGAGTCTCCTTTGTCACCAGGCAATTTTCCAAAATATTCAATAAATGTGTTGTATCTTTAAGGTAAGATTTAGTATTGACCACATAAGGTTGTAAAATCTTATCTACAGTGGTGTGAAAACTATTTGCCCCCTTCCTGATTTCTTATTCTTTTGCATGTTTGTCACACAAAATGTTTCTGATCATCAAACACATTTAACTATTAGTCAAAGATAACACAAGTAAACACAAAATGCAGTTTTTAAATGAGGGTTTTTATTATTTAGGGAGAAAAGAAATCCAAACCTGTGTGAAAAAGTAATTGCCCCCTGAACCTAATAACTGGTTGGGCCACCCTTAGCAGCAATAACTGCAATCAAGCGTTTGCGATAACTTGCAACGAGTCTTTTACAGCACTCTGGAGGAATTTTGGCCCACTCATCTTTGCAGAATTGTTGTAAATCTGCTTTATTTGAGGGTTTTCTAGCATGAACCGCCTTTTTAAGGTCATGCCACAACATCTCAATAGGATTCAGGTCAGGACTTTGACTAGGCCACTCCAAAGTCTTCATTTTGTTTTTCTTCAGCCATTCAGAGGTGGATTTGCTGGTGTGTTTTGGGTCATTGTCCTGCTGCAGCACCCAAGATCGCTTCAGCTTGAGTTGACGAACAGATGGCCGGACATTCTCCTTCAGGATTTTTTGGTAGACAGTAGAATTCATGGTTCCATCTATCACAGCAAGTCTTCCAGGTCCTGAAGCAGCAAAACAACCCCAGACCATCACACTACCACCACCATATTTTACTGTTGGTATGATGTTCTTTTTCTGAAATGCTGTGTTACTTTTACGCCAGATGTAACGGGACGCGCACCTTCCAAGTGGTTTGCGGCGTGGAAATCTGCCATGCAGGCCGTTTTTGCCCAGTCTCTTTCTTATGGTGGAGCCGTGAACACTGACCTTAATTGAGGCAAGTGAGGCCTGCAGTTCTTTAGATGTTGTCCTGGGGTCTTTTGTGGCCTCTCGGATGAGTTGTCTCTGCGCTCTTGGGGTAATTTTGGTCGGCCGGCCACTCCTGGGAAGGTTCACCACTGTTCCATGTTTTTGCCATTTGTGGATAATGGCTCTCACTGTGGTTCGCTGGAGTCCCAAAGCTTTAGAAATGGCTTTATAACCTTTGAAATTGAACTCAGGTGTGATAAACCACAGTTAAGTTATTTTTTAACAAGGGAGGCAATCACTTTTTCACACAGGCCCATGTAGATTTGGAGTTTTTTTTCTCCCTTAATAACGTAAACCTTCATTTAAAAACTCCATTTTGTGTTCAATTATGTTATCTTTGACTAATAGTTAACGGTTTTTGATGAGCATAAACATTTAAGTGTGACAAACATGCAAAAGAATAAGAAATCAGGAAGGGGGCAAATAGTTTTTCACACCACTGTAGATAAAGTGACAAGGGAGCCAATATTGACTTTTTAATGTATGTTGCAAGGCTTATTGTTAAGCAAACCATACTACTGCAGGTTGCAGAGTTTTAAAGGACACTGGACACTTTGATCTTTTGGATTATATATAAACAAAAGATACTTGAATATTTATTATGTATTTTATGTATATTTATTCATCTTATACAGTATGTCATAAAGGGTTAATATAAAGTTTTATCACATGGGAGGAGTAAATGTGTTCTCCCCTCCCCCTACTGAGGTATATAAAGGAGTAAATGTTACACTGGTGTTAAGCGTGATAAAGGGCTGGTTATGCCCGAAACGTTGCTTCATTTGCACAAATAAATTTCTTTCACTATACCGGAGTGCTGCTGGAGTTTGTATCGGAATTTGCACTGGACCTGGGCAGACAGAGTCGCAGCTGGCACCCGACGCTACAAAAAGCGGTGAGATTGATTGTGTAGCACTACACCCTATGTTTGTGAATTAAATTAAAAGTCGCTACTTATCAAATTACAATGTTTGTAATCATCGTTTATCCATTAATTTGCTTTAAATTACTTTGCTGTCTTTAGTTTTTTTACCCACGTTTGATACAGTTTTTAATCTATTTAATCAATATTTTACATCATACAGCTGTAAGATTAAGTTTCAAGATCAAGACATGATTTTAAAGACACCTAGGGGGTTATTTATCAAAGTTTACCCTTATTTATTATTACAATTTTCCAGAATATTTGGTTTGCAGATTTTTCACCGGAAAACTCATAATTCTAATGTTTTTTGGCCAAAAACTCCGAACACTTTCGGGTATTGCACGAACACACAAATTTTTCAGATTTTTGGAATTCAGAGTTAATAATAACCCCACTAATTTACCCATTTTACCTTGAGTTGATATAATAAAGGGAACTTGTGTTTGCCCAGGTTCAGCAAACCATAGCAACCAATCAACACAAAGCATTTTTTTATGGTCACCTGTTTAAACATCGTATTGGTTGCTGTTGGTACCGTACTTGTCAATCTTAGTGACTTATTTTTATATGTGGGGGATAATGTGTGTTGAGTACCAGTTAGGCAAAGTCCTTTTTCATCTAGGAACCAGACAACCATTGGGTTTAAATTATGATTTTGATATCTCTTGCTTTATCTAACTTTTATTATTATTTAACAAACAACCCCTGTTTTTGTTTTTCATATTTATCCATATTATATTTGTGATTTTTGTATTGATACATATTCATATTTGAGGAATATTGTTATTTTCTTGTATAAAAAAACCTCAATAGTACATCCATTAGAACTACTATTTGTACTAGCTTTGCATTTTAGATAATGAGCCACTAGGGGCAGCAATACATACTTTTTTTGTAAATTGATTGTAATCCCGCCCATGTCATTTTCTATTGGCTCCCACTCCTTTAAATACTATGTGTGTAATATTTACCAGTTAGCCTATGATTAAGTGTCCTGTGTGGACACGAAACGCGTCAGGCTTTTATTTTTTATACAGGATGCAATAAAACTTTTTGTACTACTTTATTAATACTTCGTGACTCCTGGATTCTATTTGATTTGATCATATTTTTGGGGTACCAGAGTAGTGCCAGCTCTATTTTTTGTCTTTTGTATGTAAAGTCTTTGCAGGGCCAATTTCTAACCGAGCAAACATGAATACAACCTAATAAAAATACTTAATCCAAGCTAAGATATGATTAATCCTTATTGGAGGCAAAACCAGCCTAGGGGTTTTAATTAATGTTTAAATGATTTATTTAGTAGACTTACGCTATAGAGATCCAAATGATAAAAAGACCCCTTGATTTGGAAAGCCTTATGTACCAAGCATTCTGGATAACAGGTCATATACCAGTACAACAGTTGTAAAGGTGCAAGGTGGAACATTAAGAACAGTGTTCTCCAACCAGTGGCTCGTGAGCAACATGTTGCTCCTCAACTCCTTGGATGTTGCTCCCAGTGGCCTCAAGGCAGGTGATTATTTTTTAATCCTTGGCTTGGAGACATGTTTTGGTTGCATAAAAAAACAGGTGCACTGCCAAACAGAGTCTCCTGTAAACTGTTAATTCATATAGATACTGCTAGGCACTTGCAGGTTTACTGCAAAAAGTTTTATTTCACGACTTGTTTCAGGCAAAGCCCTTTAAATATATATCACTTGATAAAGGGCTTCGCCCGAAACATGTCGTGAAATAAAACTTTTTGCAGTAAACCTGCAAGTGCCTGGCTCTACTTCACTTATACTATTACATTGAATGTGGCTCATTAGTAAAACAGGTTGGGGTCCCCTGCTGTAGAAGAACATGGTCCACAAATAAGACCACTGTATTTCCCAGCAGTATGAGAGAATGCCATGTGAAATGATGAAATACCGACCACCATTCTTGCCAGTGATGGGAGCAGTAGATTTTAGTATATAATTTATCATTTTAGTATATCATTTGTTTTCTGGCTAGAATTCTTCTCTTATAGTAAACTCAATATTCATATGGTGCTTTTAATTGCTCCATCTGTCCACAGAATACAAATTTCTTTCAGTGGAGCATTATTATTTCTACTTAAGCAAAGATGTGGAAGGTTAAATCTGCCAACTATCTAAGCAGTGGGCAGCTGCGGTCTGAAAATCATCTATATTCTGTGTGATTCATTTACCATTATCTGGTCAGCTGGATGGGAGATTTGGGAGAAAAGATTCAACGGAGCAGATGTACTAATTGGCAAGAGATTTACCCAGAAATTGTTTATCATTTGTGTAGAGACGTACAATATGTGAAGCTGGAATCCTGGCTGGTTGCAAGGTTCTTCCATTGCAAAGCTCATCTCCTTTTTGTGATTGGCTTACTATTAAAGCAATGCAATATACAGCAGATGTTATATACAGTAAGTAACAATTATGGTTAATTGGGAATTTAGAGAATGCTTGTACTCTACAGTAACTAGAACTACAGACACCATTTCTACCCCAATATCAACTGAAGAAACAGAATAGAGGCATTTGGAGGCTTGTAAAGGGTCTTCAAGACTAAGGGGGTTATTTATCAAAGTCAGAATTTATTGCAATATATTCTGAAAAAAACTAAAAGTTTTAAACACTGGTTCAAGTATTAGGGCAGTTTAGACAAAGTCAGTGATAAAGCTGCAGCTTAACTAACCCTAAAAGACATAGTGGGACATTCACTAAAATGTGTAATTGCGCCAGCGTCCGCTTCGCCGCACTTCGGCAGGCGTATTTTCGCCAGCGCTACGTAAATTCATTAAAATCTGAAGTTGCGCTCAGGGGTAGCGTAAGGTTGCGAAGTTGCGCTAGCGTTAATTCCTAATCTTTTATAATGGGATATGAAGCACACCATCCTCAGGCTTTGCCTTAAAAACATTTTATTCCAGCGGACTTCACACACAAGCTTTCGGGGGAAAACCCCTTCCTCAGGTGAAAGCATTAATTCGCCAAGCAAAGCGAAGTTACACTAGTGATGTTTAATTTACATACGGCGCCAAATTCAAGTTACAATGGAGGTATATGTAGCAGAACTACACAAGCCTGGGAAACCTTCAAAACAACAAATACAATTTTTATTTTGCCCTACACATGTGCCCACTGTATAGTTAAGTTGCCATGAGTTAGGAAATGTAGGGGGGAAGGAGGGGAGCCCCAAAAAAAATTTAGATCTTTTTCAGCCCATCACCCATAAAAAATGAAAAAACGCCAGCGTTTTTTGGGACTTAGAAAATTTTTTAACTTTTTTTGAAGCAATCCCTATCTACTCTATTGCACTTCGCCTGGTCTGAGGTGGCGAAGGAAGTCTGGCGTAAAAGGTAGCGTTCAGAATCATTCGCACGCTAGTGAATTTGCATAGTTGCGTCTGTTGCGCAAATTCGCCAGGCGTAAGGGTGCGAAGTAACACTAGCGAATTTACGCCACCGTTCGTTCGAATCGGCGAATTAACGCTGGCGAATTCACGCTAGCGTTAGGCGCTTCGGCGTTTAGTGAATTTGCCCCATAGAGTCCATTTACCAAAGTCTGAATTTATCTCAATATTTTCTAAAAACTACTCCGACCAAATCTGCATAGGGGTTTCTCATTCTCTTATTTATCAATACACATCGAAAAAACTGTGACAAAATTTTCCACCCAAAAACTCAGATCCTTTCGGATTTTTGCCTGAAAATCACAAAATCTTCAGATTATTACACGAAACCCAGCGCAGGTCAAGATTTTATACTAAAAAAACACGAATTGTTCTGGTTTTTGACATTTGGAGTTTAATAAATAACCCCCTTAGTGATGTGCAAAGCCGGGATATTTGTCAGACCGCAGTAGCAGCCATTGATTTGTGATGCAGCGACAATTTGCAGTGATTTAGAACAGAGTGCTAATGTGCGCAATGGCCTAATAATAGTGTTAGCACTAGATCCCTCTGCCTCACACATAATGATGTTAATGTGATGGGTGTTTTAGAATCATAGTGCCTGGCTACTTAATTGGGAAATGTTTGTGGCTTCATAAAGGCAGTCTTTGTATATTGTACTTTAGGATGCAAGTATAAACATCAATACACTTTTACTTTGCAGTATTGCAGGAGTAGGCTTTATTTTGTGTTTTTGCCCTATATGCTACATATTTTTAACCATATAAAGGTGTTAATGTTCTGTGAATGTTCATTAATATCTTTACTGCATATACTTACAGTAAATTTAGTCTTTAGTAGGCAAATTATATGTGTGTTTAGCTTATTGCTATTTTTATTGGCTTTTTATGTAACAGATACTTGTAGATAAGCAGCATCAGCAACATCATAAAACTGCAACAGACTTGTGCATAAACATTACATTGCTATTCATCATTTTGTTTTAGTGATTTTACTACAAAATGTGTTGATAAGGCCAACTTACTTCGCTGTGCGCTAAACTAAATAAGCCACATGTATTTCTATATGTAAGCATGCTTCCGTTTATATGGTGCCACTTGAATATGCAAGTACATAAAACAAAAAAAACAATGGGGTGGGGAGTAATCCAATAAATAGACAATACATAAATATGCAATTACATTCATAAGTGGAAAGTAGTAAAAGCTCCCTGCAGAGCTTGACATCTATGTGGGTGGGTAACTTACAAACAGATACTCTGTTAGTGGTTTAAAAGTTAGTCTTGTTTGTTTATTCTCTGAAGAGGTTGAAGGAGAATTTATTATGAAAGGCAACAGTTTTAATGGGAGGCACAGTGCATCAAAATATGTAAGCTCACGTGCCATGTCATTGCACAGTGTGGGTTAGACCGAGCGCTGGCGATTTCTTTCGGTGTTTCGTGTACAAATTGCTATTTAGCCTTTAAAACTGGGAATGATTTCCAGGTGTATGTTAATTGGCTTGGGCTTAAAAACTCCCTGTTTCTCACTAGAGCTAAGGGGTAAGTCTTACTGCTCAGTCACACTGTTGGCAAGAGGGGACTTGATTTTAAATGCACTACATACTTCGAATGCTAATGGCTAGTGTAGGGCTCATAGTGTAGGACTCAATGAGGGGTCTTGGCGTGGCACGCGAGCTTACATTTCTTGAACATAGCCATAGAATTTCTTTTTTCATTAGCTTTAGTGTTGATTTCAATTGCATTACATTAAAATTCAGTGTAAAAGTTAGGTTAAAGATGAAATGCTGAGCATGCAGACAGTGCACAGAGAATGTTATACTCCTTACAATCCTAGAACATCTGCTGCAAGTATTCCTGAAGTGTTCTTTCAGATGCATACCTCTTAGTAACGTGATATCTGCCAAGAGCAGGAATGTTTCACTCTCGTAGGTAACTGGGCCCTAGGGTTCACACAGCATCATTCTCCATGGATTCACATTAGTACCTGTTTATATAGTTACATTTTTAAAAATAAATCTCTGAAATGTAATGAAAACATTTGTTACAAACAATGAAACTACATGAGACCACATTGTACATTGTTACTGTGAACTTCTGCTATTATAAAAAGAGTAATGATTTGATTCAAGGAGATGAGCCTTATATGAATTCAAAGATTCCCATAGGGAGGAAGCACACCAAACATATGATTTTGCCTTTTAGGACATTTATTCAGCAGTGTTGGCACAAGCTTTCGGGGTCAACCCCTTCCTCAGGTGCTCCCTATGGGAATCTTTGTATGAAAATCGGGCTTGGAAGTAGCTGGAGGAGTTGAATGCACCCTAAAGAGAAAAAAGGAAAAGTAAGTGGTGTGCCGAAGAATATGTATGTCCTTATATGAATTCACCAGTATTATTTTGTATTGAAGTGTGTGATAATATTAGACAAACACATCATGATGTAAGCTGTGAATAAAACATATGTACCCTTTACTACTTCCCAGTTCCAGATTCAAATACAAGTATAGGTATGGGTCCTGTTATCCAGAATGTTCAGGATCTGGGGTTTTTTGGATAACGGATCTTTGGATCTTTATACCTTAATAAACAGAGTAGGATGGTTTTGCCTCCAATAAGGATTAACTAAAACTGCTTTTGGATTAAGTAAACGGTACTGTTTTATTTTTAAGAGATAAAGAAAACATCTTTATAAATTGGATTATTTGGATAAAATTGAGCCTATGGGAGAGGCCATCTATAATTATGGCCATCCATAATTCTGAGCTTTCTGCAAAATGAGTTTCTAGATAATGGATACCATACTCAGGGACTCCATCAAAAATGATGGGGTCCCATACGACAAAAGTTTCTTATTTTATTTGTTGTGGATAAATCTCTTTTAATGGAGAACTAAACCCTAAAAATGAATATGGCAAAATGCCATACTTAATATACTGAATTTACTGCACGAGTCTAAAGGTTCAGCATTTCAATAGTAGTTCACAGGAGCTCACCCTCTTGGATTTGGTTAAAATTGTTTCGAAATTTAAAAAAATTTAAAAAATTGTTTCTAAAATCCTAATGTCTCAATTGTACCCTAACTTTTACTTTGTAAACTCTAATTTGTAGGGCCCTCTAATCCTATCGTACTCTGCAACCCGTGTTTGTTATACTCCATTTATTCCCTGTTTGTTATAACTAAGGTAAAGCACTGCGTATCTTTTCAGCGCTATATAAATAAATGATAATGATAATGATGATGAGTGATGGGGAACTACTGGGGCATATTTGAAGACACAGATCTTCCCTGCTACTTCTCCTTTAATGCATTAGCACTAGTGCAGGGACCACTATATACAGTAGCTGGGATGTTTCCCATGGGAACGTCACTGTGCTCACTGTGCTTTGCAGGGGCGATCCTGGCCCCTCCACCACCTGAGGCAGCAGCAGTTGCTGCTGCCCCCCTCCCCGGAAATTCGCTCTTAAAGTACCAGGAGCAGCATTTTTGCTGCCCCTGGTACCTAGTGGGGCGCTGCCGCCTCAAATCACTTCATTGGCGGAGCACCCCTGGTGCTTTGATAAATGAAAGACAAGCCCATTTTTAGAGAAACAGCATTCTTGCCTAGTTCCTTGATTTTGGCCCATGGAAACAAATTTCCTGCTCAGCGCTTGAAATGTTTGTGCATAAACACATCTGCTGTTTTAATGTGACAAAATAAAGTGGAAATTACATTGTGCCATGCCTGCAGATTTTATTAAGACATGGCCACACACTATTTATTAAACTGTCTCCGCTAATCAGATGAGAATATATCTGCTTTGGCAGAAAAGATGATTTGAATTAAATATTGTCATATTATTTATTGTACAGGGGGATAAAAAAATGACACTGTTACAACGAAAATAAATAGAGAATTTTGTTTTCTGCATGATGGTTTTGTTTAAGCTTTTCTTGGCGTAACTAGTTGTTACTGGGCCCCATAGCAAATTCAGTTTAGGGCCCCAAAATATTTATAAGTTAGCCTATTTTATCAAGATATATTAAAATTGCTAATTAATTAGGGTCTCACTGGGCCCCCTACACTCTTGGGCCCCGCTGCAACCGCAGGGTCTGCTTCCTCTATAGTTACGCCCTGTTTGTGATACATACTGAGGACATTTATAAAATAACTGAAAAGCCAAAATAGGCAGAAATCTCTGTAGTAATTGCCCCCAGAATTGTCCATGCTGGCAACTCCCATCTGACCAATGTGGCTTACTGAAAGAAGATATATATATATATAGGCACAACAGAGGCAAAAACAACTGACGTTTCGCAAGATCCCTAGTCTTTCTTTTTAGCCGAAATGTCAGTTGTTTTTGCCTAATAAACACCTTTATTTTTTTTTGTTAGTCCTGTGAGTGCAAGCCTCTGTTGTGCCTACATACATTTGTTTGAGCTTTCTGCACCTAGGCACCATCCATATACTATACTACTACACGAGTTATGCCGGCATCCTGCTATATATATATATATATATGTATATATACCCCAAAAGAGAGAAGGAGGAAACCCAGAAAAAAGGACGGTGTTCAAGGTCAAGCCAAGGCCCTTTTTGTCTGGATGGGTACACACTGGAGCAAGCCATGAACCTGTGGCAGTGGAATCAAGACAAGTACACCTTGTGAATAGGTTACGATATACTAAGTAATAGTAGGGGTCGCTGCAGTCATAGATCACTGTAGTAATCAGGTCATGGCACCTAAAGACCCTTAAAGAGTTCAGTCTGATAATTAGGGCCAGAGTGGATAGAACAGAGTATAGAGTAGGTCACCCTGGTGCTGAGAAGAGTCCATGTAAGAAGCACCAGCCGGTACCAGTGGGTTCTGCCATGTTATGGGGTATGAAGAGTCCCCCTGCAGGAAGGTACTAGTGGTTAGTGCTGAGCGTGGGATGAGACATCAAGAGATGGCTGAATGATGCTTTGGGTAATCTGGACCTGTCATGAACCTGTCATGGTTTGAACTGTAACAATGTGTTGCTTCTTTGGACTGTGTGTTGTGCCTGATTGCCAACAGGCAACAGTGGCATTTGATAAAAGCTTTGAAGAGTGCAAGATCTGCCAACTTCTGGACTATTTTTGGACATCTGACAAATAGCCCCTTGAATGCGTGTGGGTGAATCTTCTATTGTCCATCACTTAATTTTGCCACTATTTACAAATGGAAGGAGTAACCTGAGAAAAGATGATAATGTGATAAGCCTCAGATCTGGTCAAACATAGAAACCAATTATGGGCTGTTGCTTGAAAGAAAATATTTTATTGTTTGCAGTGAGTAAGTAGGCATGGCACAAACTGTTATTACATTACACCCATGTACCCTGTGTACTAATGGCCAAACAGTGAGGAAGCTAACTTATCATTATATATCTGTATGTCTGCCCTAGCATACATATACACCTTGGTTTTTAAAAGTCATTAAGTGTGGTTCCATGCACTCCAATGCATGGCAATAATTGAGCAAGTTTCCTAGGAGCAGATACCAATTGTTGTTTGTTTGGGGTTGGCTTTGGTTCCTGTGAGTATGAGATGAGTTACCATATACATTACTGTTTCAGCACATGCATTGTGTGTTTATATTATATACCCTAATTGTGAAGTGATGTTTTTTTTTTAAAGCTACTGGGACTGTTGGGAAAGACATCATGCTTTGCACACCTACAATATAGAGAATGTGTGTAACATGACCTCAAGCCAGAAAAGGGTACTTATCCCAAATGCTCTCCGTTGACAGTTTAATAGGCTACCTTATTACATGGAGCTGCATGCCAGGGTTCCATTAATTGTTCAGATAATAAAGTGGTTTATCTGGATGCTAAAATCCTTAGGGCTTGTACATACTGGCATATTCATTGTACTGTACAAACAATGCATCAATAATATGTTTTGTCTGTTAATTTTATGCTTCCAGTGTATCATTCCTTTTCCCATTCTTTAGACGTTATTTAAATTCTAGATTTACAGCATTCCTGGCAGCTTTCAAGAGACCTGCATATAATAACTCTGCTGTCATTTCCATTCAATTTCAAAGTGTCAAAACAAAACAAAAATTCAAAAAGCATGAAAAAAAGCACAATATAACCAGAAATAATTTTATAAGGATTTATTGGCTACGGTAAGCAAATGTATTGGCTATGGAGACCATAAGTGTATGGCAAAGCTTTTTTTGGGGAGACTCAAATCATGTAATCGCTCAGATTGTGCAAACTTTCAAAAATATATCTGTATGCATATTTGAGCGATTACATGATTTGAGTGTTTTATTAGAGTCAATTCTCAATATTTTTACTATTCGGGCTTTTAGTAACCACTACAAAAAGCTGAGCAACAAATTGCACTGTGTCATCTTCCTAAAAATCTATGGATGCACCGATGGACACTGGAAGACATAATAAGTGATGAGTGAATTTTTTCCCCAGGCAGGGATTTGGAAAACTGCAACAACAATCCGTTGCAAAAATTTGTTGCCAAGACAAAAAAGTCGCCAGTACAACAAATGCCCATTGACTTTAATGCATTTGGACAAAAAAGTTGCTGGAATAAAAAAGTCGTCAAGACAAGAAAGTCGTTGAGACAAAAAAGAAAAGAAATGCCTGACTTTACTTGACTTTACTTGACTTTAATGCATTTGGAGTGAAATAAAATTGTTGCGCGTGTAAAAATTTGTCATGTGTAAAAAAAATTGCTGCCCCTTGACTTCAATGCATTTGCTAAATATTTGTGACAGATTCGCTCATCACTAGACACAATCTGATTTTGGCAGATAAAAGTAAATTTGTCTAAGGGGCCGATTCACTAACTTCGAGTGAAGGATTCGAAGGTAAAAAACTTCTAGTTTCTAAGTTTTTTTTGGGCTACTTCGACCATCAAATGGGCTACATCGACCTTCGACTACGACTACGACTTCGAATCGAAGGATTCGTAGTAAAAATCGTTCGACTATTAGACCATTCGATAGTCGAAGTACTGTCTCTTTAAAAAAAACTTCGACCCCCTAGTTCGCCATCTAAAAGCTACAATGTTAGCCTATGGGGAATGTCCCCATAGGCTTGCCTAACTTTTTTTGATCGAAGGATATTCCTTAAATCGTTGGATTAAAATCCTTCGAATCGTTCGTTCGAAGGAATTATCCTTCGAATTATCCTTCGATCGAACTATCTGCGCTAAATCCTTCGACTTCGATATTCGAAGTCGAAGGATTTTAATTCCTAGTCGAATATCGAGGGTTAATTAACCCTCGATATTCGACCCTTAGTGAATCGGCCCCTAAATGTGTATTTCTATCAGAACTAGGGAAAGGGCCTGACCCATACTCCAAGTACAGCTTCAATGGATTTAAACTTTTAAATGCCTGGGAATTTATGTCCAAACAGATTCCAGAAATTTTTTGGATGCACCCAATGGGGATAAAGTAAAATTGGTAAAAATCTGTCGATACCAAAAGTATTACAGATATGTGACCTGTTATTCTGAAGGCTCAGGACCTGGGTTTTTCCAGATAGAGGTATTTTCCATAATCTGGATCTTCATACCTTGGGGCAAATTCACTAACTGGCGAAAACTCGACAGCAACGGCTTTGCATCGATCGCAACACTAAGTCCAGTGTAAATTCACTAGGACAACGCTAATTCACTAAAATGCAAAGTCGCGTCCAGCTAGAGTTGGCTAATTTGCATATGGTTGGAAATTATAAAGCTGCATGGATGTATATGTTGCAGCAAATACATTACATTACACAAAATTATGGAACCTTAATAAATAAAATAGAGTTGTTATATTGCCCTACACATGAGCCCAGTGTATAGTTTATGTTCCATATGTTAGAAAATGTATGGGGGAACCCGGTTACCCCAAAAAAATTTTTACGGACTTCTGCAGCCTATCACTCTGAAAAAAGGACTTAGAAAATGTTTCCACTAAAAATTAAGGAAGTCCTATGCACTCCATTGCACTTCGCCTGGTCTGAGCTGGCGAAGGCAAGTCTAGCGGAAGAGGTAACGTTCAGTAAAATCAAGTAAAAGGTACTATTTTATTATTACAGAGAAAAAGGAAATCATATTAAAATATTTAGATTATATGGATAAAATGGAGTCTATGGGAGACAAGAGGATTTCATCGGAAAAATTCAGTTGTTGACCTCGATGGAGCTAATAGGTCTGGGAGCGGGGGAGGGGGAGGCGGAGGAGAATACTGGGGCATCACAGAGGTTGGAGGTTAAACACAATGCAGGAAAATTAGAAATGCTATGTTTGATTGGAGATTGTTGCTCTAGATTGTTAGTACCATAATAACATCCCTGTGGTGTTATTGCATTTGTTTAATGTTACAATGCAAATCTTAAAAAGAAAGAACAGAAAAAACACCCCAAGGGGTCTTATTCTGAGAATAGGCCAATCTGGAACATAATTTGTGCTTGTCTAGAATAATTCTTTCAATTTGTTAATCAAGAAAATAAGATTGTTTTATGAAAAAAACATTAATTATGGTATTTTGCCTCTGGGCACAGATGAAATGATGCATATAAGTAAAAGAGCACCATTTTAGCAATGACTGCAGAATTTTCAAACTAGGGTAATTAACAAAATGATCATATAAGTGCAGTGAGAGACCAAAGCATTAGATGGACTTTCATACTAATAATAAACTGGAGGCAAATCAAGAAAACAAAGACTCATTTAACGTGGAACTAAAAGTCTCTGTTTTATTATAGCAATGGGATCCATTATCCGGAAACCTGTTATCCAGAAAGCTCTGAATTATGGACAGGCCAGCTTCCAAACACTCCATTATAATGAAAGAATCCAAGATTTTTAAAAATTATTTCCTTTTTCCTTGTAATAACAAAACAGTACCTTGTACGTGATCCCAACTAAGATATAATTAATCCTATTTGGAAGCAAATCCAGCCTATTGGGTTTATTAAATGTTTACATGATTTTCTAGTAGAGTCAAGGTATGAAGATCAAATTATGGAAAGAGCCATTATCTGGAAAGCTCCTGGTCCCAGCATTCTGGATAACAGGTCCCATACCTGTACTCCATTAGAACTTAAAGGGATCCTGTCATCGGAAAACATGTTTTTTTCAAAACGCATCAGTTAATAGTGCTACTCCAGCAGAATTCGGCACTGAAATCCATTTTTCAAAAGAGCAAACAGATTTTTTTATATTCAATTTTGAAATCTGACATGGGGCTAGACATTTTGTCAATTTCCCAGCTGCCTCCAGTCATGTGACTTGTGCCTGCACTTTAGGAGAGAAATGCTTTCTGGCAGGCTGCTGTTTTTCCTTCTCAATGTAACTGAATGTGTCTCAGTGGGACATGGGTTTTTACTATTGAGTGCTGTTCTTAGATCTACCAGGCAGCTGTTATCTTGTGTTAGGGAGCTGATATCTGGTTACCTTCCCATTGTTCTTTTGTTTGGCTGCTGGGGGGGGGGGGGGAGGGAGGGGGTGATATCACTCTAACTTGCAGTACAGCAGTAAAGAGTGATTGAAGTTGATCAGAGCACAAGTCACATGACTTGGGGCAGCTGGGAAATTGACAATATGTCTAGCCCCATGTCAGATTTCAAAATTGAATATTGAATTGAATATAACAAAATCTGTTTGCTCTTTTGAGAAATGGATTTCAATGTAGAATTCTGCTGGAGCAGCACTATTAACTGATTCATTTTGAAAATTTTTTTTTCCCCATGACAGTATCCCTTTAAATACTGTATCTGCATGCATTCCTTGTTATACATATTATATTCTAGTTACAGGACATACTGTATATGATACAATTAGGACTCAGCCAAAACTACCCTAAATGTTCATTCACTAAATTCAGTTCCCATTAATATCCCTCATCGTTTGCATGCCAGGCTGTAATGTCTCTTTTTGTGTTGTGGTTTTTAATGCTAAAAGATCTAACTATTTTTGCCCATAAGGCCCCAGTAGGCCTTCAGAACTCTTCTCCATTGTAGTTATGTATCATTTCAAGTGCTGTTTATGCCTTACCATGTATTTTGCATTATTTATATAAATATATATGTAATATATTTATATTGCAAACTTGCACACATCATACTGAAAATGTTTTTAGAAAATGCAGTAATTATAAGGAAGCAATCAAATTAAAAGCCCTCTGTGTGGCCTTAGCAGTAGCCTTTGTACCTCTCCTTAGCCAAGTATCATGGAGGTTCACTTAGGGCAGCAGCCAGGGATGAAGGGCTGTTGGAGTTGAGTAAGAGTATGTAAAATAAAGCTTAAGGAAGACAAAAGTTCAGATTTGACCCTTTTTGAAGTGCCAATTGGGGTATAACTACAGAGGAAGCAGACCCTGTAGCTGCAGGTGGGAGGACAGGAGGTTTATGAGGCCCATGAAGCCCTAATTAATGAGCTTGAAAATCAGAAGACAAATTCACATGCCCCACATGCTCATGCCTAATACAAAGCAAGCATAAAATGACGCATTATTATCTCTAGATACAACCTACTGCAAAGTCATTACATCGTTAAATTAATGTTATTAAAGAGGAAACGTGTCTGGTGTACAAAAGCCGTCTGCAATAAATTGACAGTCTCAAGTCTCATTAAGGAAATTAGCCGCTGTATCACTTGAAATTCAGTATGTCTGTATTGAGTCATTGACAGTTTTGCTCTGGGTATAATTTGGTCTTTCTCTAATGATGGTGAGGCCTTGGATAAAAGAGATTTTCTGGGGCTCCATTAACAGAATGAAGCTGGAATGTGCAAACTATTACATTTCAGCAGTTGTTGAACTACAGGTACCAGAACTCCTTACTGGCAGTAACAGGTTCCTGCTATCCCACATCCACAGTCCCTTCCCAGAAACTATTATCCCCACTGTTACTATAGGCACTGTCTCTCCCTACTATACCTGCTATCCCACAGCCACAGACCCTTCCTAGAGACTATTATCCCACTATTACTATAAGCACCATCTCTCCCTACTATACCTGCTATCCCACTGTCACACTCCCTTCCCAGAGACTATTATCCCACTGTTACTATAGGCACCATCTCTCCCTACTATACCTGCTATCCCACAGTCACACTCCCTTCCCAGAGACTATTATCCCACTGTTACTATAGACACCATCTCTCCCTACTATACCTACTATCCCACATCAACAGTCCCTTGCCTATATCCAGTGCTTAAGGTATCATTTATTTATGCTTAGGAAAATTACAAGTTTTGACTTTCCAGTCCATGAAGGTATTAAGTTGGACTGTGCAGAAAGAAATTGAACTTAAGTCCCTTATTATAAAATGCATGTGAAGCATTTTCTCTGGATACAATGTTCTGTACCTGGTCTCCTCCTGTTGGCTCAAGTTAGTAATAATTACCAGCCTGGATGTTTTCTCAGATAGAGGAAATTCATTTTATATTTGTTTTTCATGCATAAAATTTTACTTGGGCTTAGTTTTCAGGATAAAAATCCTTCTAGGTACATAAAGGAATCAGAGAGGAAGAAAAATAAAAATAACATTTTGCAACGGAGTTCCTCCTTTGTTACAGAAAATATATACTGTATAGTATACTGGGTGCCAGTGTGGACAAAATAATAAACTCTTGTCTTGATGGAAATAAATTATATATATATATATATATATATATATATATATATATATATATATATATATATATATATACATACATATATAGATATATAGATAGATATATATATATATATATATATATATAACTAGCACAGAGGATCCGCACTCTCAGGTCTTATACAAATATAAATTTATTTTTGTATGCAAGACTAACGTTTCGGCCTCCTCCGAGGCCTTTCTCAAAGTGTCTGGTGGTGGAAGAAACACACTTAAATACAGGTATTGGCGGGAAACTAGACAAATTGGAACTGACGTGGTAATAGCGTCACAGAAACGTAACTAGATTTAAATATCACTCATTACATACAAACAAACATAAAAATTGCAAAGTACATGTATAACTAAAGGTTATAAATCTACTCATTTAAAACAATCTATCCCTTATACAGAGAAAAAAAACATGATGTTATGTAACAATGTTGCAAATCGTTGGTAATATTGTATCTACATAGTCATGCTACGTGTCATTACTTTGTTACTTAAACATCTTAAAATTGAGTAAGAATAGTGGGTCTAAACGGAGAGTCATTCTTTCTTTATGCTAAATACTTTGTCGATTATTAAAAATATTTATTAAAACTGCCACTCTGAAGACGGGGTACTGAATCTTTTATTTGTTCACCTCATTTTGTTAACTAATTGGAGCCCAGCCCCTACGAATTAGAAAAACAGTGCTGGCTAAACCCATATGAATTAGCCCTATGAGACCCATAGCACCATCTAGCTGTCATGCTTAAATATTAGGTGTAGTTATTTCAACCGGGCTTGTGTGACCCGACAATTATATATATATACCCCGGAACCGTCACCAACAAAATGTATATGGATCTAGACTATATGAGACTAGCTATCAAGGAAACTATCATTCTACAAATCTTCAGTGTCAGCATTACATCCCAGCGTCCTCCGTGTGTAATGTGTCATAGTAAATGTGAATCAAATAAACAATATTAATTATAAGCTAAACATTATTTAAGCAGCCAAAATGCCATGATTAAAAAAATTGAAGTGTGTACATGTTAGGTGTGCATACCCCCGCATGAAAACTAAAGGCTAAAAAAGAACACAATACTAAGAACTGTGTGAGTGCATAACATTTACATAGAGAAGAATAAATGCATAAAATATATAAATAAAAAATAAAAAAGTGAAAGAAAAAAAGTGAAAGAAAAAAATGTGGGAAAAGAAAAATAAAACAAATATATATATCACAGTCTATATCAGATCCAAATGTAAAGTTCCTTTCGCAAAGTCTCTTCATCTAGGATGGCTAAATTAACTGTCCAACTTTACCTACTTCGGGTAATAGTGTCTATATACGGGGTTTGGTGAACTTGTCAGGTAAACATATCCATCACGGGCCCCCGCACCAAAACAAGGCACCATCAACGGGGGAGTCGGGAACCACACACCCTGAATGCTGAACGTCACCAATTCCCCCTGGATTGTCGATCATCCAAAAGTAAAAACCCATCAAAAAGTTCGTCCTAGTTATGGGCTGTTAGAATGAGCTCCGCACAGGGCTTGCGGCTCACAATCTGAGTTGCTCAACTTACTGTAGGTGTCGGTAGCAGAAATCCACCGCTAATTCACCCAAGCTATGGGGAAGAGGATGTATGCGGTGCTCGTGATCAGCCGGTCCCTTTCCAACAGCGCCGTTGAGAAGTGTCTGACATCGCACGATCAGAACTCTCACTGCCGATCGCCCGATGACACTGTATATTAAACAAGCGGCACCTTCTCTGGTCATCATCCTGCGCCACTCTATCAAGTACATCCCGCTCCAAACGGACCGCTTGCAGGTGAGTTCCAATTCAAACACTGGGCCTCAATCAACATCTTGAACTTCAGAGTGGCGATTTCCTCTCCAGACCATTATGGGCCTCTGGGGGATATGTCGAGACGTCAGCACACATTATGTCTATTAGCACCATTCCTGCAAAAAGCGTTCCTTAAATAGGTTATTATTATGTCGAAGAAGCTCGGGTGCACGGCTTAAAATTCCACAATGCAATCCACGAAATAGCCAGCACTCACGAATAAAAGTTGAAGTTGCCTGGGTGCAGTATCAAAAATGTAATACGTAACTAGCACAGAGGATCCGCACTCTCAGGTCTTATATAAATATAAATTTATTTTTGTATGCAAGACTAACGTTTCGGCCTCCTCCGAGGCCTTTCTCAAAGTGTCTGGTGGTGGAAGAAACACACTTAAATACAGGTATTGGCGGGAAACTAGACAAATTGGAACTGACGTGGTAATAGCGTCACAGAAACGTAACTAGATTTAAATATCACTCATTACATACAAACAAACATAAAAATTGCAAAGTACATGTATAACTAAAGGTTATAAATCTACTCATTTAAAACAATCTATCCCTTATACAGAGAAAAAAAACATGATGTTATGTAACAATGTTGCAAATCGTTGGTAATATTGTATCTACATAGTCATGCTACATGTCATTACTTTGTTACTTAAACATCTTAAAATTGAGTAAGAATAGTGGGTCTAAACGGAGAGTCATTCTTTCTTTATGCTAAATACTTTGTCGATTATTAAAAATATTTATTAAAACTGCCACTCTGAAGACGGGGTACTGAATCTTTTATTTGTTCACCTCATTTTGTTAACTAATTGGAGCCCAGCCCCTACGAATTAGAAAAACAGTGCTGGCTAAACCCATATGAATTAGCCCTATGAGACCCATAGCACCATCTAGCTGTCATGCTTAAATATTAGGTGTAGTTATTTCAACCGGGCTTGTGTGACCCGACAATTATATATATATACCCGGAACCGTCACCAACAAAATGTATATGGATCTAGACTATATGAGACTAGCTATCAAGGAAACTATCATTCTACAAATCTTCAGTGTCAGCATTACATCCCAGCGTCCTCCGTGTGTAATGTGTCATAGTAAATGTGAATCAAATAAACAATATTAATTATAAGCTAAACATTATTTAAGCAGCCAAAATGCCATGATTAAAAAAATTGAAGTGTGTACATGTTAGGTGTGCATACCCCCGCATGAAAACTAAAGGCTAAAAAAGAACACAATACTAAGAACTGTGTGAGTGCATAACATTTACATAGAGAAGAATAAATGCATAAAATATATACATAAAAAATAAAAAAGTGAAAGAAAAAAAGTGAAAGAAAAAAATGTGGGAAAAGAAAAATAAAACAAATATATATATCACAGTCTATATCAGATCCAAATGTAAAGTTCCTTTCGCAAAGTCTCTTCATCTAGGATGGCTAAATTAACTGTCCAACTATACCTACTTCGGGTAATAGTGTCTATATACGGGGTTTGGTGAACTTGTCAGGTAAACATATCCATCACGGGCCCCCGCACCAAAACAAGGCACCATCAACGGGGGAGTCGGGAACTTCAACTTTTATTCGTGAGTGCTGGCTATTTCGTGGATTGCATTGTGGAATTTTAAGCCGTGCACCCGAGCTTCTTCGACATAATAATAACCTATTTAAGGAACGCTTTTTGCAGGAATGGTGCTAATAGACATAATGTGTGCTGACGTCTCGACATATCCCCCAGAGGCCCATAATGGTCTGGAGAGGAAATCGCCACTCTGAAGTTCAAGATGTTGATTGAGGCCCAGTGTTTGAATTGGAACTCACCTGCAAGCGGTCCGTTTGGAGCGGGATGTACTTGATAGAGTGGCGCAGGATGATGACCAGAGAAGGTGCCGCTTGTTTAATATACAGTGTCATCGGGCGATCGGCAGTGAGAGTTCTGATCGTGCGATGTCAGACACTTCTCAACGGCGCTGTTGGAAAGGAACCGGCTGATCACGAGCACCGCATACATCCACTTCCCCATAGCTTGGGTGAATTAGCGGTGGATTTCTGCTACCGACACCTACAGTAAGTTGAGCAACTCAGATTGTGAGCCGCAAGCCCTGTGCGGAGCTCATTCTAACAGCCCATAACTAGGACGAACTTTTTGATGGGTTTTTACTTTTGGATGATCGACAATCCAGGGGGAATTGGTGACGTTCAGCATTCAGGGTGCGGGGTGTGTGGTTCCCGACTCCCCCGTTGATGGTGCCTTGTTTTGGTGCGGGGGCCCGTGATGGATATGTTTACCTGACAAGTTCACCAAACCCTGTATATAGACACTATTACCCGAAGTAGGTATAGTTGGACAGTTAATTTAGCCATCCTAGATGAAGAGACTTTGCGAAAGGAACTTTACATTTGGATCTGATATAGACTGTGATATATATATTTGTTTTATTTTTCTTTTCCCACATTTTTTTCTTTCACTTTTTTATTTTTTATGTATATATTTTATGCATTTATTCTTCTCTATGTAAATGTTATGCACTCACACAGTTCTTAGTATTGTGTTCTTTTTTAGCCTTTAGTTTTTATGCGGGGGTATGCACACCTAACATGTACACACTTCAATTTTTTTAATCATGGCATTTTGGCTGCTTAAATAATGTTTAGCTTATAATTAATATTGTTTATTTGATTCACATTTACTATGACACATTACACACGGAGGACGCTGGTCTCATATAGTCTAGATCCATATACATTTGTTGGTGACGGTTCCGGGTATATATATATAATTGTCGGGTCACACAAGCCCGGTTGAAATAACTACACCTAATATTTAAGCATGACAGCTAGATGGTGCTATGGGTCTCATAGGGCTAATTCATATGGGTTTAGCCAGCACTGTTTTTCTAATTCGTAGGGGCTGGGCTCCAATTAGTTAACAAAATGAGGTGAACAAATAAAAGATTCAGTACCCCGTCTTCAGAGTGGCAGTTTTAATAAATATTTTTAATAATCGACAAAGTATTTAGCATAAAGAAAGAATGACTCTCCGTTTAGACCCACTATTCTTACTCAATTTTAAGATGTTTAAGTAACAAAGTAATGACATGTAGCATGACTATGTAGATACAATATTACCAACGATTTGCAACATTGTTACATAACATCATGTTTTTTTTCTCTGTATAAGGGATAGATTGTTTTAAATGAGTAGATTTATAACCTTTAGTTATACATGTACTTTGCAATTTTTATGTTTGTTTGTATGTAATGAGTGATATTTAAATCTAGTTACGTTTCTGTGACGCTATTACCACGTCAGTTCCAATTTGTCTAGTTTCCCGCCAATACCTGTATTTAAGTGTGTTTCTTCCACCACCAGACACTTTGAGAAAGGCCTCGGAGGAGGCCGAAACGTTAGTCTTGCATACAAAAATAAATTTATATTTATATAAGACCTGAGAGTGCGGATCCTCTGTGCTAGTTACGTATTACATTTTTGATACTGCACCCAGGCAACTTCAACTTTTATTTGTGAGTGCTGGCTATTTCGTGGATTATATATATATATATATATATATATATATGCATGTTGGCAGAAATAAAAAGGCCTAGGTACACCAGGGAAACATGATGTTGCATTGTATAGTCAAGATGTGTGCCTGCTTAATTTACTCTTGCACAGCAGAAAGGAGAATTTAAAGTGCAGCTACTTTTCTTAGACATAAGGCACCCCAGCCGCTCTTTCAGGAAAATCGAAGACCCAGGTTCCTCTGCCCAATGCCTAATGCTATGTCTCATACATAAGAATGGGAAATATGCGGTCTATGGAATACAGAAGGAAATGTGCTACTGTAATATTTTGAAAGTTCACATTGATGATCTTCCTGGTTGTCCAATATATGGGGGAATGTAATATGTTTTGCTAGTGTAAAAAACATTCGCAAACACCTTTGCAAACGTTAGTGACCATTTTTGACTGATTAAAGACGACTTACTTGCAAAGTTTGCAACCAAATTGCTTTTGCAAACGTTCCCAATGTATGTAATAAAATGTCGCAATCGCCAATCATTTTTTGCGACAAAATATTTAACGAATCTCCAGAGCAGGTGTTAAAGATGCAATTAAGATTCGCAATGCAATAAAAGCCTAACGAAGAATATTACATTGTGACAGGTGAATTTTTATTCACAAAGTTTTGCTCTTTGCAAATTTTATTACATTTCACTCAAAGAAAATTACTTCAATTGTGGTTTTCTTCACCTATAAAGTAGTACTTTTTAACATTTACTTGCCCGACATGGTACTGCCCCACAGATGTACACACACACCTTCACTGACACTCAAGGGGTTATTTATTAAAGTCCAAAGTTGAGGTTTTTTTTTACCATAAAATCCAAGTTTTTAATAGAAAAAAAAAAACTTGAATTTTTCGAGATTTATTATACCCCAAGGATGGATAAAGTCTGAATCCAAAAAGATGGCATCTCACACCTTGGTTGTATATAAGTCAATGAAGGAGGTCCTATTTGGAAGTTTCTGTGGTCTGCGCTGGAATTAGCCTGAAAAAAGTCTGAAAAAAATCATACGATTCGGATTTTTTTGGTGTTTGTCCCCGATCCGATAAAATCATGATTTTTTTTAATAATAAATAAGGTCCAATCATGGATTCTAGTTTGGTAGGACCTTTTTTTTTTAATTAAAATAGTCTGATAAATTTGGACTTTGATAAATACGTTCCTTATTGTGGCTATAAATAATGCTTAAGCTATAAGGCTGCTTTAACTCAGGGCTATGAACTTAACAAACTCTCTATGTAGCTTGTACTGTAAATCCTGTCAGCACACACTTCCACTTATATACAATTAGCACCAAGCTGTGGACGCCTTTCTGTACTAATAAGAAGTTGTAATTACAGTGAACATGTTTATTTTAAATGATTCTCTAATTATAAGATCAAAAGGCCATGTGTTACAATTTACAGCTTTGCAGTTTTAGCTAAAATTACTTCTGAGCTCATTTTGGCCTTTAGTTGTCATGGTATTTTGCTAGAATTTGCATATAACACACCTGCACACCCACACACTTATACACCCACACTTACAAATAATCACTTTATTTTACAAGGCTCTATCTACTATTCTACCTGATCAACTTCCAATATAAGTGTATGTTCATACTGAAACTGGAACTACTTTTTATTAATATAACAGATATTATGCATGAAAAGGGTTTGCCTTACACGCATAACTTGTAAATTGCACAAGCAAAGTTACCAAGAGCAATCAATATGTTATTTGTTTTCATTTTATAACTTGCAGTAAATTCAGCATTCTATGTTAGTACATTAGGTTTAGAGCCTTTACTGTTTTTTTTAAACGTTGTTGAGTTCCTCAACCTAACATGTTTTCTGGCTGCAAACAACACAAACTTGCTGTGCGTCACTGACAGATTCATCCTGTTCAGCAATTTATCGTGCACTCATGATAAACAGCATGGTCGAGTTCTTGGCTGAGAAAGCGTTCCACAGTTATGCCTATGCTGCTGCTAAACATCTCCCTCTTCTTGGGCAGATATACCATGATGTAAAAGTAAATACCCCTACCAAATGAGTGGAAAGTGACTGTATGCGGGGATTGGTGGTTAAACATAGTAGTTATACATGTGCAGCTGCAATAAATATCATGTTTAGGCAGTAAGAGCTGCAGCAGTTAAATAATGCTAATATCTGCTTTGAGCCATTCTGCTGGAAGATTCTGCCATTTGGTAAACTGTAGAACAATTAAAGGAGATCTAGAGTAAACATGAAATAAGTAAACCAGCTCAGAGTGCTCCTCTCAGTAGTTCTGCAATCTAATTTAATCTGTGGCCAGCTGGTCATTGCCCCCTGTAACCTCTTCAGTTTCAGCCGCTCACCAATAATTATTCTAATATCCAGGGCAGAAAGTAAGGCCATATTTACTAAAATTCAAGTTTCTTTTTTTTCACAAATGGATTTTTTCCCTAAAAATTTGAGGTTTATTAAAAAAAACATGCAAAAATTGACCAGGTAAAACCAGTCGAAGTCCTTTAGAAGTCAATGGAAGCTGTGCTGAGAATATTGGATCTTTTTTTGTTCACCCATTTAGACTTTTAGAGGTTTTATGGGTTTATTTCAGTAGCAATTGACTGAAAAACTTGATATTGTGCATTCAGCATTCTGCTTCATTCATACTTTTTATCTTCGGATCTTTTAATAAATTACATGGAATTCTTGGTTTCTAAAACCACTAAAATGAGAATGTTGCTAAATGGACCTCGCAGTGTTCACCCCAAATATTACCCTATTTAACTTTCTAACTTGACTTTCAAAAGTATCTAAGAGAGCACATAAACATTCTCTCCTATCAGTCTCACCCTAACTGAACTTCGAGATCACCAATTCACTAGGGATGCACCAAATTAATCCCATATCTTTTTTGAAGGATTCAGCCTGTAACCTTGTAACACGAGGTATGGAAGACTTTCTCATAAACAGATCAAGTTTATTGTGGTGACAAATAAATTGTGGCACAATCCTTTCTCCTCACTTTCCCTGACATAGACTGCTGTCCCTTGCTCTATCACATTTCCTGTTCCTGTTTTCTTTATTCACTTTTCACTACCAACAATCTCACACTTCACAGTTTAACTTATGACTCACTGCCACCTAGTGGCCAAACTAATTATATATTAAAGAATATATATTAAATCTATATTATAAAGAATTAGAAAGTGCAGGTTTCGATGTTTAAGTACAATATTCCCTTGCAGATCATGCAGTTAGATGCAGCATTGGTAAATTGTGTTGAGTCAGCTTGCCATTAAATTAGCATTTTACATTTCATTATAACCTTGGCAATAAAAATCAATCAGTGAAAAATGAAAAAAGCGCATCGGACACCATGAAGAAAGACAAGCATCTGTTTTACTCAAAAATAACGCCAAAGAAGCAGTTTTGCAAATAACCCCGTTTGGAATAAAACAAAAAAAGCTATTGCGTGTGAAAAAGTTTTTTTAAAACCTGGATATCAAATGGAACAGTGAACACAATAATATATTTCACTGTCACTGGATTTATTTTGGTGTAATCCGTTCAGTGTGGAGTCCATCAGTGTAGTACGAGCCTTTACTTATTTACAGCATTTAACAGATGAGAAGAGCACGGTAAAATATTACTGGAATAATGTGATCAACAATGCACATACTGCCATGAATAAGTTTGATACATTGCATTGTAAAGCATTGGTGATTCAAATTGCCAATTCTAATAAACTATTCAGTTGATCTTATTTTTCATAGTTCTTTAATTATTTGCCTTCTTCTTCTGACTATTTCCAGATTTCACTATAATAAACATATGCCCTGTAAGTTAAATGTATTGTTATTGCTACTTTGTAGCAACAACAATACATACGGTACATCCAGAACATCCAGGACCTCTTTTTCCTTTTCCAGTCTCTTTTTCAATCAATGCATGGTTGCTAGGGTAATGTGGACCCTAGAAACCAGAATGCTGATATGGCAAACTGGAGAGCTTCAAAATAAAAACAAAAAATAACTCAAATAACTCAATAACTAAATAACTCAAAAAACACAAACAATAAAAAAAAAATGAAAACCAAATGCATACTAAAAAGTTAAATCAGCCTTAAGTCAAGCCTTACACTGGTGGTTACAATTCCCAGTATTCTCTAAACACACAACCAAATACATAGTGCGATATTAAAGAGAAACTATATCGAAAATGAAAATGTAATATAAACTTCAGCATACTGAAATAACAAACGTATTAAATACAATCAATTAAAATTCTGTATTGTTTCCAAAATAATCAAGTTTACCTTCACTATTCCTCTCTCAGCATCTGTTTTTCTTCATTCTCTCTTCATGCAGGAGTTGGGTGTCAGATAGTCATTGACAGTTAGATCCCATATATCTTGGATATGGGGGGGCTCCTTTTGCCTAGAAGATGTATTGGAGCTCACTCTAATAAATCCCCAGACACCGTGTCTCTCTACATGCAGGATTTGTGCAAAAGGCAGTTATTTTGTTAGATTTTGTTAGTACTGGAATCAGTTATTTGAGTGAGCTCTAATTCATCTAGAATTTGGCTGCCACTTGCTTATCAACCAGTGCAATGATACAGAGACATAAAAACATTATGGGACTAAGCTAAGCTTCAAGAGGGACCCAAATCATTGAACAGGGGCCCATCAAGCTTTTAGCTATAGTGATTTGAAGGCAATTGGTACTTGATGATATGCATAAAATTATATTAAGTAACAAAACAACCCCCATTTCTATTTCCCACAGCACCAATTTTTGTAATTTTTATCAGAGATATTTAAAGGGATACTGTCATGGGAAATTTTTTTTTTTTTCAAAATGAATCAGTTAATAGTGCTGCTCCAGCAGAATTCTGCACTTCTCAAAAGAGCAAACTGATTTTTTTATATTCAATTTTGAAATCTGACATGGGGCTAGACATATTGTCAATTTCCCAGCTGCCCCAAGTCATGTGACTTGTGCTCTGATAAACTTCAATCACTCTTTACTGCTGTACTGCAAGTTGGAGTGATATCACCCCCTCCCTTTCCGCCCCAGCAGCCAAACAAAAGAACAATGGGAAAGTAACCAGATAACAGCTCCCTAACACAAGATAACAGCTGCCTGGTAGATCTAAGACACATTCAGTTACATTGAGAAGGAAAAACAGCAGCCTGCCAGAAAGCATTTTTCTCCTAAAGTGCAGGCACAAGTCACATGACTGGGGGCAGCTGGGAAATTGACAAAATGTCTAGCCCCATGTCAGATTTCAAAATTGAATATAAAAAAACATGTTTTCCGATGACAGGATAACTGTGTAGTCAAACTGATTTCCCCCCCATTCTTTGCATTCCATCTCTCGGTATGAAGTTTTTTAACTCCATATTCAAATTAAATTTTTTCTTAGCAAATACATCAATGCAAGCCTAATTTCTTGGCTGTCTTCCTATATCTCCATCATGGTTTGCCAGGTCCAATTGAGATGGGCTTCAGTTCAATTTAATTCGTTACACCTATATGGAAAATGGTTTACGGCTGAAGGTGCTGCATACAGACATGCAGTTAGATAAGAGGGGCCCCTGAAAATGCAGCAACTTAAGGTCCTTATCTGGGGTGGTTAAACTGCACAAATGACAGAAATAGGATTTGGAGTTAGGCATAAAAGCCAAGACAGTACCTCTGAGCAAGCCTTTCACAAAACAATAAATGCTCTTTGTACTTAATTGTTAAGCAGCAGGGACTCTGGCAATTTCATTGGGATCAAGTGGGGGGTAACACAGCACAGCATATTTAAACTGAATAGCACATTCACCACCTAAGTATTTTGATTCTTGTTATTCTACTCATGAAACTACAAGTAATTCTCTCCAGGCTAAATAAACATGTTCTTCGTGTTTTTAGGGTTAGTTCACACGAGGAGATTCGGGGAGATTTTGTCGCCTGGCGACTAATCGCCTCGTTTTCTGAGCGACAATCTCCCCGAACTGCCTCAGTGTTATTGTGCATTAGCACAGGCAAATTTTCATTATAGCCTATGGAAAAACACGCTGAGGCAGTTCGGGGAGATAGTCGCTCAGAAGACGAGGTGATTAGGCGACAAAATCTCCCCGAATCTCCTCGTGTGTACTAACCCTAAAGTTATTTTACTGTACATTTCTATTTTCATTTTGCTAATGAGTTCCTAGACATGGCTAGGGTTGGGGGAGTGGAAAACGTTTGCTTTTGGTTATGAAGATAACAATAGGCTGCTCTGCACACATCACTGTAGTACTGATACTGGACTGAAAAAAACCTGAACCTGCTCCCTTTCTCTTTAATTATACACCTAAATAAGCTGAGTATTCCAATACATAAGTGGAAAAGAAATTGAGACCCCTCTGATTCAGATACATCTTAAACAAAACAAAACATAAAACATATTCATAACATGGATCTGCATGTTTTTATTTTTATTTATTACTCGAGCGCTGGTATAAAGGCAGCAGAATAACAAGGCAACGCCAGGGCCCCCCTGCAATAAAATCCTTGGAAGGGCCTGGTGTCAGGCATGAACAGTAACTTAGACCCCTCTCCTCCTGCAAACACCCCTCTTGTACATTCATATTTTATTCTCACACTTTCCATTATGATTTCATTTCTCCTTTTTTACAGTTTCCTTATCCACCCAGGAGTCTTACACTTACACTGAACTTATACTTTAGCTGCACTGTAATGAAAGGTTTGGGGGTAGGACAGTGCACTAAGAACTTTTATGCTTTGACATTTGGTACAAATGAATATTACTGAGCAAGAAAAGAACTTTACACAGGGAGACATAGTACTGATAGCCAACACCACAGATTTTATGTTTTCAGTCAGTTGTGATGTCAAAATGGAAGCATCTGAAATTCAGCTTACCTTATATCTAATGAGTACAGGTATAGGATCTATTATGTGGAAACCCGTTATCCAGAAAGCTTTACATTATGGGAAGCCCATCTCCCTTAGGGTCCATTATAATCAAATAATTCAAGGTTTTAAAAATGATTCCCTTTTTCTCTGTAATAATAAAACTTGTACTTGATCCCAACTAAGATATAATTGATCTTTACTAGAGACAAAACAATCCTATTGGGTTTAAGTGACATATAAATAATTTTTTACTAGAGTAAATATATAGTATATTGATCCAAATTATGGAAATATGGCTTATCCAGAAAACCCCAGTTCCCGAACATTCTGGACAACAGCTTCCATAGCTGTAATAGTAAAGGTGGTGTTTCCATGTAGACAGTATCCAATAACGCCTTCACTGACCAAGAGAACAGCAAGGAAAATCCTTTTGGGAGTCCAAAATGTTCATGTTCTAGGAATGTTTAAAGTCCTTGCAGCATCAATTTCATATGACCTAAGGTTACAAGTGATATATTCAAGACCCCTTTGAGCTCTATAAGTTGTTCTAGGGTCCCCTTAGCTCAAACAAGGGAAAGTTGTACTCACCACAAATTTTTTTAATTTAAAAATTAGTGATGCACACAACTTTCCCTTGTTTGTTATAGTTTATACAGGAGCAGTGACCAGCTCTATTTTGTAGCTCCCACCTATCCCAGCTATAGTCAGGTGATCCCACTGGTGGCCAATACAAGGGCAACCATGTTTAGGAGTTTTAACCTTGAAAGCAGCAAGTAAGTTGCAGGTAAAACTTAGTCCCTGTGTAAAATGTATAATGAAGCAATAGAATTCTTAATGAATCAGATGAAAATTGAGCATAGGACTGGCCATACTAGGGATGACTTTGACGTAGTTGGCCAGCTTAAATATATTGCAATATATGGACAAACAATCCCTGTTTTGTTTAAAGGGTAAAGCATTTTTTAATAGCAGTATGCACAAATGTCTCTGTCTTAAATATATTGATAATGGGTTGAGTGCAGGGGACCTTGTAAATTTGTACATGAATCTCTATAAAGTTTACCATAATGTAGCCATTTTTGACTGCAGTAAATATTCTGGCATACCAGCAGTTTAGGGAACTCATCTGTGTGATAAAAGGGCGATTTTAGAAATGACCTGTAATATTACAGCTGAAGTAGAACGTTGTGGAACAGGTATGGGATCCATTATCCAAAACCTGTTATCTAGAAAGCTTGTACCTTTCTGGAGTACCTTGTACTTGATCCAAACTAAGATATAATTAATCCTTATTGGAAGCAAAATCAGCCCATTGGGTTTATTTAAAGTTTAAATGATTCAATGTCGGACTGGCCCACCGGGCTTCTCAATATTTGGTCTATTTCATGGTCATTCTGTATTTCTTTATGGGAAAAAATGCATCATAATAGAAAAATACAATAAGTATATATAAAAGACTAGGATAATAAAGAGGTTGAGTGAGGAGAGGAGGTATAATAGTTTAGAAAGTGGGTCCACAGTCTAAGGTTTTCTGGTGGGCCCCTGGCATCTCAGTCTGACACTTAAATGATTGTTCAGTAGACTTAATGTATTAATATTCAAATTACAGTATCCATTTTCTTGGAAACCCCAGGTCCCAAGCATTTTGGATAATAGGTCCTTTACTTGTATGTGCTAGTCTACCTTAAGGCTCTATGCAAACCTACAATACTCCAATATGCGTCTCCAATAAGTGTTCAAGCTCTGACTACCTCCTCCTCCCCAAACATATAGCTCTTGCCTGCAGAGTAAACAATGGATTGGATGTGTGTTTATCAGCTTCCATGCTACTAAACAACTGGGATTCAATTCCTGAAACAAAAACATCAGAGCAGTGCAGATAAAAATAAAATTTATAGTGTTTATTGATTATTCTTTAAAAACATGGAGCAATAAATGTTGGAAAAACATGCCTGATGCATTTCACACCAGGCAAGGACTCTAGTCATTTACATTCTGGTCTTTTCACCCTGTATTGCACCATATTTTTTTTATTATTTATTTTTAATCGATCAGGTTTATTCAGTACATTTTATCAGTGCAACTCTTAATCAATACTTACATTCATCAATACTTCATCACTTCAGCTTGTGGTCTGCTGCAAGTTTCCTTTTGGGGGCTGCTCCAACTCTCCGACATACTAATGAGATACAAGCTGAACTTTGCCTTGCATGAATGTATCACTAATACTTGTTACATATTGTGACTAGTACAGGGATGGGACCTGTTATCCAGATTGCTCAGGACCAGGGATTTTTCCGTAATTTGGATCTCCATACCTTTAGTCTAATAAAAGTTAATTGAAACATTAAATAAACCAAATGGGTCTGTTTTGACTCCAATAAGGATTAATTATATCTTAGTTGGGAACAAGTACAAGGTACTGTGTTAATACTACAGAGAAAATGAAATCAATGTTAAAAATTTTAATTCTGGTTAGAATGGGGTCAATGGGAGATGGATTTACTATGGAACTTTCTGCATAATGGATTCGCGGATAATGGATCCTATACCTTTATCTCTCTCTACTCTCGTATTCAGTATATTGTAATTTGTCATTTTATCAGCTGAAAAAAGTTCAAAAAGCATGTAATCAATTTAATGTTTAAAAATGATATGTTGAAGACAATGTCTTGAGTTAACTGCTGTATTACACATTCTGCAATTCCTGCATATAAACTTCAGCCAAGAGGAACAAATGAAAGACACCTAGACATCCGATATACACTGGATCGATCGTGTGTCTGATTAGTTTCCCTTAAGGACCAAGCCACTGAGACAGCTGTGAAACTCATTATTTTAAGTCTATGTGACAAACCACAACTTTTAGTTTTAATGTGATGGAAAAGAGTGTAGCTCTGCATATAAAGACATGGTTTCTGTTAATATCTCATATAATCCTACAGCATTGTGACACTTACATCCATTCTTTCTAAGATGTTTTTTGATGAACTGTCTTTTTTTTTCTAGCCAAGCTGCGAGAAAACGGTCTTTCTACTGTTATAGCCATTCTCCATTTTCCTGATTGCTGTTTTATATTTCTGTTTTTTTATAGAGTACAGTACAATTTATGCAGAAAACATTTGCATCAGTTCCTGTCCCAGCAGAATTTCCATTCCATTCCATAAGTTCCTTACCGCATTCACACACTAGGGAAAATCTAATCTGAAGCAAATTTAACCTGTCTGTATGTTTTCTGGAGATATTTGTAGACAGCTTTGTGGCTCCTAGACCATATTCGTAGTCTAAATTCCAAGTCTAAAACTATCAGGAGTGTGAGAAAAGATACCAAAAAGGGTATAGAAAAGTCTCAGGTATGAAGAAAGGCTGGTTAAGGTGGAGTTATTATATATATATATTAGAAGTGGTAGAGATCGCACTCACAGGTCTTAATATAGAAAAAGAAAATTTATTGTGGACAAGTGCTGACAAGCACTTGTCCACAATAAATTTTCTTTTTCTATATTAAGACCTGTGAGTGCGATCTCTACCACTTCTAATTGATGTTACCGACTTTGGACTGCACCCAGGCACGCCTGACCTCCAGGCGTGGTGGTGCTTTAGTCACCAGTAGGTCCTTCCAGCAGGGCATCCAATAAGACCAGAAAAAAGAAGGTTCCATCTTAAGGGTTTTTTACATTGATAAAAGATGTATCAGTCGTAATGGCTGATACATTAGATAGCTTTAAGAAGGGGTTGAATGGTCTTTTTTTTGTGTTTTTTCAGCCTATAAATTATTATACTGTATATGTAGAAGCAAGGACAATGGTTATCTAGAGGCAAAGCATAATCTGCTGTCTGCAAATTCCGCAGTTACACACATCGCAGCTCCTACATTTCCCTAATATTTGGCATATGAATGGCTCTTTCTTTTTCCCTGGGGTGCACAATTCCATGCCAGTCAGTACATGTTAAAGACTTGGTGGAAGGCAGCAGGTTAACATTTTCTTCATTGAAATATTTATACCTGCAGAAAAAATGCCACGTGTTACACTAGGTTACACTTGGTGAGGTCGCCAAACGAGCGCATCTCTCCCCAATATGTCCACCTTGAGATGGGCGATATCAGGCTGATGCGATCGTGGCCCCTAGGGCCCAACGATTAGATCACAACGAGGAGAATACAGGCACTCAGATCAAGGACCACATCAATGAACTGATGCAGTTTACGATCTAATGGGATTTTTAAACCTGCCAATCAACATCTGGCTGACTTTCGGGCATATATAGATCAGGGAAGCCAGTTGGAGGGCACCATACACTGCCCAATATGCTGCTAACTTCATCTGTCTGCAACTTATATCAGCCCGTGTATGGGGACCTTTAATCTCTTTGTAATAGTGCCTCTGCTGTGAGTAGATACTTTGCAATGTAACTTTCAAAATAATGAAGCTTGGGAGATCCCACATGCTTACAACTTCCATGGAATAATAAGGCACCCATTTAACTGCATACAAGTGCAGTGTATAGGGAGCAATAAATCCACATGAGCCCTGGAAGTAACATCTGTCTTCAGGAGGTGGTACTTTCTGGCTTCCCTAAATATGTTGCACCTACACATACAGCTGATTTATGCCTAATAATCCGTTTATTGACACTGTGTGTCAGAAGGGACATTATTCCCTCATAGATGTGTTGAGAAAAACTTGCCTGAACTTGAGTAAAAACTTGGTTTGCATCCATTGTATCACTTTGTATCACTTTTAAATAAGTCTTTACTTGTGGATAAAGGATTTAGCAATAGCAATCTCTGTTAATTTGATATCAGGGGGTATATTTCTGAGACTGGTAAAGTCCTATCTGTAAAATACATTGCAAGTTCCCCCTTTTGAAACTGGAGAGATTTGTGAGGCATGTAGGGTATTTAATTGGTTCGGTTGTGTGATCAGTTTACCTTTTATGCATAAAAATAATTAGATGTGCTGCATTTTTGGATGACCAAAAGTATTCTTTATTCTTAACTACCCTCAAATATCAAATGAATGTCACTGTGTGATACTTCTTCCTTATAATTGCTTACATATATTTGGGCATCTCTTTTGCTGGTATTTGTTAGTTTGTTCCAAGAGATGCTTGGTCCTCACGTACAACTGAATGACTTTATTAAGTCCCTTTTTGTAGAACAGTTTAAATATCAGTGTTCTAGTCACAATTAAACACCCACAATAACTGTTGCCTGCTATGCATTGCCTTCTTCATAAAAATACTGCAGGAAAATAATGTGCCGGACTGGGGCGATTCTGTGGCTACTGCCGCCTTAGCTTGTCAAAGGGGGCAGCCCTTCCAAAAACTGGGCTGTCCGTGGCAATACTGGACAGGTGGCAACCCTATCAACAACAATGGGTAACTCATAAGCCAAGATAACCTAGCGACTTACTCTGGTCTACCATGATGTGAATGTAACTGCCGGGAAGTCAGCCTGAGTGTCCATGCACAGAAGTACGAGAACCCAAGCACACATACACAATGGACGAGCAACACGGCCAAACTGTGCTTGTTGACACTGGGAAACCCTGGAGTTGTTGGTAGCTCTAGGGTTCCCACAGCAGTTTGCATCAGTAGGTGCACCAGATGTGCAGTGAATCAGATGCAAACACTGTTCTGAATGCATAAAGTGAAGCAAAGGCAAACTTGACCCCAAGTCAAAATACAAAGCGGTTGCATTTTTTGAGGCATCAGGCACAATAGCGGCAGACACAACTTGAAGCTGCATTATGAGTAAAACACATGTTGATGATTTTTATCCATAATTGCACTTTGTACACTATTATATTATAAATCACCGCTGCTGGTCTATTTACTTACGGATTACTGAACCATGTGAATGTGAATTGCATTTAATTCAAACTGTGTTAGTAGAATGTCTGTTTCTAGACAATGATTATATTAAATGTTACAGTAAAAAATTATAATGACAAGTAAAGCTACAAAAATGTAGTCCCCCCACTTCCCTGTGTTTTCTTTTCTTACTATTCTCTGAAATAGGGCAGGGTTAGTGTTCTTCCTATACTTTTGCTTGAAGCTCTGTTTGTGCTTGGAGAGCTGCCTGCATAGTGTGTCCTTGTATCTGAATAACAAACACCTTTGTTCTGTGTGCTCACCAAGCGCTGCTGTTTTACCATGGAGCAGATATTCATGGGCAATGGTTGCTTATTCTTCAAACTTTAAATGGAACATTCAGGGGCAACAAATCCAGCCTGATGTTTGGGTTACTGAAAGGCTTGTTAATCTGCACTGCACCCTGTGTAATGTGTCGGCTGAACTACTTGCAGGGTAGGAATTCTTTCACAGGGTCACAGCAGTAATCTCCCTCTGTTCCAGATTCCACTAGCAACTGTAACATCTAGAACATTCACAATTTGGAGCAGGTAAAATACTAAAACGTTAGTTCTAGGCATAAAGGGAACCATTCTCTTATGTGTTTTAAACATAATTTCTTACTATATGCAAAAACATGGGAAATACACATAAAATGTGATAGAGGATTTTTTTTCTGCAGACACAGTTGGCCAGTCTCTGATATCAGAAGTATTATATAATATTATATTATTCCAGAATTAATGCTAAAGCAGTTATTAACTCCCATTGTAGAATTAGCAGTCCAGAAGCACCATTTACATGGATGTACCTGACAATACAGTATGGACAATATGTGCAATCCTTGGGACAACATTCAGATAGTATATAAACATATTTCTACTTACAGGAGCTGTTTGGGAGGTGTTAGTATTATATTGATAGAGGGGAAATATAATGGCTTCTGTAGACTATGTGCCATCAGTAAGAAACACGTCTACAGAACCCAGGAAAACACCTGCTAATAATAAGAATAGCAGAAAAAGAGAAAAAGGGGTTAGTTTGCTTTTGAAGTTACAATTCAGGTCTGCTTTCTAATCCACAAAGACTCTTTTTGAGCTGCTGATTCTTTGTGTCTCTATGGCTTCAAAGTGAATGGAACACAATGAATAGTTTTATTAAGTTAAAGTTAAATATGCACAGTGGGTGAGTACTTACTAAAAAAGCAAAGGGACAAATGGCACAGTGTGCACTTAAGAACAGGTTTGCACACACACAGCCTAATTATGGGACTGGAGGGGTGACGCGTTTATGAATAAATGTTGCCAAATGCAGCCTTGCATTCATTTGGGCAGCACACTAGCTTGGAGGTCATAAATTCCCTTATCTGAAAATCCACAGCTGGATATTAGCACTTGACCATTCCTCCTACAACAAGCAAGGGTTTTTAGAGGAAAGTTGCCAGCAAAGTCTACCAGCAGCTGCCTCTGGTAAGCCCATGGTTACAGAAATCTTAGCACAAGATTTGTTGTTGGCAACTGGGTTTCTAAAGATCATAATGTACAAGCAGAGAACATAACTCTACAGGGTGCCTTACAACTCTGACAATTTAAAAGCCTTTCTGTGTTTGAGAGTAGTAGCATGGATAAAGAGAAAGATTCAGCAGGTCCTGTCTGACGATTGGATTGTAGAGCTATAGGAGGAAGAGTTATTTTCAGCTGCATAACTAAATGGTCTATTAGATAAAATTGGCCCATTCGCCATGAAATTACAGGCTGAATGGATGGCTACCGAACTAATGAATTTTGCAGAGTGATGTATTTTTGGGTTATTACATTGGCCCATGTAACTTTAATTAGTAAATGGGTCTTGGCAGGCAGCGTGTGTGCATGATGTAAAGGTTGCCACCATTCCAGAAATTCCGTTCAAAAGCTATGGGTCACTAAAAATGCTTTTATTCATTTATGTCTATGGGAAATATGTATGACTCATTAATTTTGAAATAACATTACAAAAGAGAAAGGACATTTTCTTGTCGATAAATGTGCCTGAATTCCTGTTCATGACTTCAGTTTAATTCTGAGAATCGCTTAACACTGAAGCTGGAAAACAAACCGGGAGTATGTATTTTCTTAAGTTCTGTGTCAGCGCAGTACTCCTCAGGTATATAGGTGCACGTTCTGTTGTTGTTGTAATAACAGCACCTTTTAGTGAAATTAAAAAACCTTTATTTATACATGGCTCAGACCAAACACAGCAACGTTTCAAGACGTTTCCCTGCTTTTTTTCTGCCTGTCTGCGAAAGATACAAAATGGCAGCTTAAAGGGAGAACTGTGCCACTGCAGAATCAATCAGAAGACTTGGAAACTCTTTACAAGTTAAATAGCAAGCTATGATCAATCTGCATTGTTTGACAAGTTCAGGAACATAGAGATAGAGATCAACATGATTTACATAAGACATTGGCTTAAAGCTCCCCATAGACGCGACGATTCTTCTTGCCGAACGACCGATTTTAGGGAAGTCCGACCAATCCTTCGAAATTATCGTGCTGTTAGTGGGATTCGAACGATTGTACATCTTACGATTTTTCGACCGACATCTGTCAGGAAATTGATCGGCCAGGTCAAAAAATCTTTGTCGGTCCCAGTGCAATCTCTCTATGTTTGCAGGGCCAAGCAGGCAGCTCCCCTTTGTTTTCCTGGCAAATTGGTCTTTTTAGTTGATGGTAAATTCGTACGATCGTACGATCGTTCCGAGAAGATCGTGGTCTCACGATCAGAATCTGATCTTTTTAAAATCTCAACATCTATGGCCAGCTTAATTCTCTGGATCAGGGATTGGCAGAGAAGAATGTTCTAGTTAGTTGTCTTTTTCAAAGACCTTAAGCCAACTGTTAACCAACATTTGGAGGGTCCAGCCGCTTTACATCACTTCAGCCATTGCAGTCCCAGGTACCATCACCCTTTAGTATGTCTCTAAGAAGGAACAGACATACATGTAAATATTTTTGTATCTGATGCAACCAAAGATACGGCATTTAAAGCTTCTTTTGTACTAGGTGGAACATTATTTTATATCCAACTCCTAGCTCTCCTGATGTTTTTGAACCACAACTCCAATAATCCTAGGAGATTAATGCAATAAGGCTTTACAACTGAGCCCAAGAGTATTGGTGGCACCACATTGTGCTTCTATATACATAACCCCACAGGAGCAGTTTCTTCCTAGAAAGTAAAGATGTTTTTGTACAGGTATGGGACCTGTTATCCAGAATGGTTGGGACCTGGGGCTTTCTGGATAAGGGAGTCTTTCCCTTAATTTGGATCTCCATACCTTAAGCCCACTAAAAATTCATGTAAACATTAAATAAAACCAATAGGATTTTTTTGGTAAATAAGGATTAATTATATCTTAGTTACCATGAAGTACAATGTACTGTTTTATTATTACACAGAAAAAGGAAATCATTTCTAAAAATTGTATATTATTTCATTAAAATGGAGTTTATTCTTCCCGTAAGTGCTTCCTGGATAACAGGTTTGCAGATACCTGTACTGAAATATTCCTGGCGTGTATTAATAGAGTATTGTATACATTTCTGAGACGACAATAATGAGGTCTTTTCAGACATTGACCAAAACTCTTTAGAGCCCTGTAAGTCTTAAATATGCAATAACGTGGGTAATTGCACTCGACTGCATTTAGAATTTGAGCAGAGACTATAAAAACAATCTTTTTCTTAAAGATAAACTTTAGTAGTTTCAAAAAATAAAATAAAAGGAAACTCAAAATCAAAACAAGTAAAAGTATCCAGGTCACCTATACAGTTGTACAGGTTTGTCAGACCCTCCAGGGAGGCCTGGATTGTCACCAGAAGTGGAGGCAGGGATAAAGCACCAGTGCAAGCAATGTATTTGTGATGCTCGATAATACAGTCAAAAGTGGGGGAGTGTCAAACCTCTTTTCACAAGAGTTGCGGCAAGTTTGGTCCAAGCAATCGTAGGCAGTTGGCTATTCCACATGAAAGGGACTAGGAATTCATTGATTTGTTTAAAGAGGGTTTTAGGCTAAGGCCACACTAGGCGATAGCGCCGCGATTTGACTCGCGGCGACTTTTCGCCGCGACTTTTAAGCCGCAATCGCTGGGGAAACTTTTGCGCTGGCGTCTATGGGGAATCGCGAAAAATCGCCAGCGTAAAAACACACGCGGCGATCTTTTCTCTACTGTCGCTCGAAATTGCCTCGCTAGGCGATTTCGAGCGACAATAGAAAAAAGATCGCCGCGTGTGTTTTTACGCTGGCGATTTTTCGCGATTCCCCATAGACGCCAGCGCAAAAGTTTCCCCAGCGATTGCGGCTTAAAAGTCGCGGCGAAAAGTCGCTGCGAGTCAAATCGCGGCGCTATCGCCTAGTGTGGCCTTAGCCTTAGGTACAAAACAGGATGTGTTATACAATACATAGAGGAATTTGGGGAGATAAACCAATTTGATGTTATCTCTACCCCCAGAGTGAAAGTGGGAGTTTAGACCATTGGGTCAATTTGGCCCAAAACTAGGTGATAAGTGCATCTCAGTTAGGATAATGTATTTGGCAGGGTCAGTGTGTACCAAAAATAAAAAAATTTGCAATAACAAATACAATTATAACATTGTATTTTATAATGTTGGTTTTTTTTAAATCACTTTCAGGAATTTACAATTTGTGGCCTAAATTGTAGCTTATGGAATCCTACTTGTGAGCTGTCAAGTTGTGATGGGACTTGGTCACTAACTGATGGAGGGCCACAGGTTCGCTAAACCTTGTTTACTTTTATTTCTGAACCTTTGGTTGCCAGCCTGTGAACCCATAAAAGATTTTCCTGTCAATTCATATTTATTTCTAAGAATAGCTCAGTACCATATTTGCATTTAAACTCTGTCTCCTCTCAGCTGCTTGAGTCACGTTTGGCTGAAAATACTTGTAGGATTCCTGTAAGAGACAATATTACATCTCATTAAGTCTACCGGCACCTAAATAAATAATGAAAGTAGGAGATGAGGCTGCAAACTGGATAGTAAAATCCTTTCCCTAATTGTTCACATTGACTTGCTTTGTAGCAGATTGTAAAGTTACAGTAACTGGGATTAGTTTATATATAAATGTGTTGAGCTTGCAGGTAAATATAAATTCACTAGCTATAACTAATGTGCAAATGCAGATTGTCACTCTATTTCTATTACACAGATAGATTTGGCAGCATATCAATCTCATAGGCTATTTCCCTATAGGGATGCACCGAATCCAGGATTCGGTTCGGGATTCGGCCAGGATTCGGCCTTTTTCAGCAGGATTTGGATTCAGCCGAATCCTTCTGCCCAGCCGAACTGAATCTGAATCCTAATTTGCATATGCAAATTAGGGGTGTGGAGGGAAATTGCGTGACTTTTTGTCAAAAAACAAGGAAGTAAAAAATGTTTTCCCCTTCCCACCCCTAATTTGCATATGCAAATTAGGGTTCGGATTTGGTTCGGTATTCAGCCGAATCTTTAGCAAAGGATTCGGGGGTTCAGCCGAATCCGAAATAGTGGGTTTGGTGCATCCCTATTTCCCTATCAAGGAAAATTCATCTCTCAATAATTCTTTTCAAAATGCCTGGCACAATGGGCACAAATCAAAAAGCAGCACAACTGAAACTCTAATACGCAATATCTGTTTCACTCTAAGGCAGGGCCGGAACTAGCGGTAGGCAGAGTAGGCACGTGCCTGGCGCCTTCCCAGCTTTGCGCCCTAGGCACGTGCCTACTCTGCCTACCCCTAGTTCCGGCCCTGCCTTGGAGTCGCCTACCCCAAGTCCGGTTCCCTTCTCTGCCCGACTCTATGCATTTTTTCCGAAATTTTTGCGCATCTGCATATGCGCGCAAACTTCATTTCACGCATGCGCACGCGAGCACAAATTCGCACATGCGCACACTAAACAGGCGCCGCAACTGCCGGGCCTGCCTAGGGCTTCTGCCCAGCGTGGCCCGGAACTGCTCCAAGGGGCACTTTTACTAAAGGGCGAATTGTGTTTCTTGGTGAAATGACAATTCTCAACAACAATGCATATTTACTAAAAGGTGAAGAAGATAATCTGCTAGGAAAAAAGTTCAGCACTAGAGAACTTTCGCGCTGTTTCGCCAGGTGAATTTCAGCTCAAGTGAATGATACTTAATCTGAAAATTTCTCAAAGTGTAAACTTTCCAATACACTACCCTTTTCGCCAAAGTCTTCTTCGCCTGATTTTACCTGGCGATCTGTTAAGATGAAGCTACATCCTTAACATTATTATGTCAGTGACATCATAACTTGTAAAAAAGTCATAAAAAACAGTGTTTTTTCATATTATATGGAATTATGTTTAAAAGTTGTAACTGTTAAATATATGTTTATACCTTTTTTTAACCATTTGAAGCTCATGCCATATTTATTTTAGGGTAGGCTCATTATTAGCACAATAGAGGATCTCTTTTGTATTTATTCTGCTTCCTTGGACATTTTTGATGTGGCCATATTGAAATTGAGGTAAGCGTAAGATACACCTATGACTAAGCGCCGGAGGGTGCGAAACGCGTAAGGTGAGCCTGGGGGGTCTGTTTGTTATTGAACTTTTAATGCTAATTTAAATAAAAAAAAATTTATGGAAAAGAAAGCCTTGGGACAGCTATCTTTGGATAAAAGGAATCTTAAGCGTAAGTTTGTTGACAAGGTTTCTCTAGGAAGAAAGTGCCACTAGAGAAAATTCGCTAAAAAACTTTCACACTGCCGAATTTTCGCTAATGATTATATACCAGTGTTCATTTGCCAATGCGAATTTTCTCGTTTCGATGAATATGCATAGTTGTAGTGAATTAGGGGCAGATTTATCAAGAGTCGAATTTCGTAGTAAAATACTTCGAATTCGAACTTTTTTCATTGAATTTGGTTATTCTGCTGTCGAAGTAAAAATATTTTATTGATTTTATCGTACGATCGAACGATTTTACTTCGACTTCCAAAAACGTACAAAAATGCTGTAGAAGGTCCCCATAGGCTAACATAGCACTTCGGCAGGTTTAATTTGGCGATGTATTGAAGTCAAAGTTTTTTTAAAGAGACAGTACTTAGATTATGAAATGGTTGAATATTTAAACTATTTTTACTTTGAATCTAATTCGAAGTAAATTTGAAGTCATGTAGTATCCTATTGGATGGTCGAAGTATCCAAAAATATTACTTCGAATGTAGAAATTTTTTACTTCGAAAATTTCCTCTAATTCATTTCGACCCTTGATAAATCTGCCCCTTAATGTCTGACGTGATTTCACAAAGTATGAGGAAACTTTCAGAAGCAAAATTTCTGTTTCTTGTAGGACAACACTGGCTCTTAAACATTAACAGGTCATTTATTGAACTTCCAAATTCAGAACAATTATGCTATGTTATTCTTTAAATATTTTATGCAACTGAGCTAGTAATATTTCAGTTAACAATGTAAAGGAGCTTCAATGAGGTGCAATGCAATTCACTTTTGCCATTAAACTGCTTGCTACACTCTTTTTCTGGATCTATATCTACTGATATTGCCTATACATACTGTATATTAGTCACCTGTCCTGCAAAAATGGATTTTACACAATTTGAATATTGTGCTCAGCCACTTAGTTGTGCATAGTATAGTGCAAAGGCTATGCTAGATTTAGTGCAAATGTTGGGAGTTGATTATGCAGCTGCCTTGCTTTTTTTGCCTTCTGATTGTACATGACTATAGAGATGTTATTCCATTCTATCCTTGCAGCAGCTGCAATTCATTCTGCCACCCAAGGGAATGAGCCTGACCGACCCTGTGTACAGATGCCCATTCTATCGGGCAAAATCACTAAAGTTTGAAGTGGCTAACGCTGGCGAAAATTCGACACCGTGACGTCATTTTGCCACTTTGACTATTTACTAAGGGTCTCTGTCGTAACTTTGTTAGCAAAGGAGATAGACTCTAGCGGTACTTCGCTCCCTAATGCCAGGCGAAGTTGCACTCTGGCGAAGGGACGTAACTACGCTAATTCACTAAGATACGGATTTTTCTGAACGTTACCTCTTGCGCCAGAGTTTACTTCGCCAGCCGAAGTGCTGAAGAGTTTGTTCAAAAATAGCTGAAAATTGTTCTAAGTCCCAAAAAACGCTGGCGTCTTTTACTTTTTGCAGGGTGATAGGCTGAAAAAGATCATACATTTTTTTTGGGGTACCCTCCTTCCCTCCTACATTTTCTAACATATGGCACATAAACTATACAGTGGGCACATGTGTAGGGCAATATAACAACTCTAGGTTATTTTATTAAAATTCCCTGGCCGTGTGTAGTGTAATGTAGTTGTGCAACATATACGTCGATTGTACTTTAACTTCACGCCGTATGCCAATTAGGCATCGCTAGCGTAACTTTGAACTACTTATCATATTATCGCTAGTGCAACTTTGCTAGCTTTCGGAACCCTGGACGCAACTTCGGATTTTCGTGAATTAGCGTTTGAATCGACGCCTGGTGAAGTGTTGCGATGTCAGTGAAGCCGTCGCTGGCGCAATTTCAGAGGTAAGTAAATTTGCCCCTTTGCATCCTACATCTTCACCTGTTTCATAGCCTGGAGTGGAAAGGAATTCAATAAGATATTTCTTAGTGGTCTCTCCCACTAGTTATCCTTAAAACAAAATGATACTTTTATTACTTCAGTGTATGCCTTTTTATAAATGAAGTAGGCCTTTGAAGACATTAGCTAGCTAAAGCTATAGATTTAAGGGCCCTCTGATCCCATTTTTATTCTGCAACCCTTGTTAGTTAAATTATTGAAAGACCCCTGTTTGTTATAAATAAATGTAATTGCTGGTGCCATATAAATTAATGATGAGAATGATTAAAGTAGGGAAGCCAGAGAGTAAGCTTCACTACCAAAGCATTCGTTTTGTGCACATCATTTTAGTTGCTATTGTCATTGTATTATTTGAAGGTATTTTACTATAGTAAAGAAGGATTTGGAGATTGAAAGTTAACAGTCATTTCTGAGCCCATAATGGTTCACTTTTTAAAAATGTAGAAAACCTCACCCTATCATAAGTTGGTTCCAGGGTCACATGCCCCAGACCTTCAGCTCAGGGAGAACCACAGTAACAAACAATAAATGACAGGCTGGCACAAAACTGCACCACACTTAAACACCCACCACATTGTGCAAACAGCGATAGCCTTATGCGTTTTGTGCCTGCATTGGGCTTTAATCATAAAGAAGCTTGCTTTGTATGCTGATGTATTTCTCTGCCCCACAGGTTTTTTCTGCATGTATAGTTTTATTCATATAGCACTACTGGTATACACAGCATTGTATGTATTTGTATTTGTTCACCTTAACCATTGTTAAATGATTTAATATGACAATATGGCTGTGCAGTGTGTTTCTGTCTATATATTGTATTTTCTGCATTATCTTGGAGCTATAGAACTGTTTAAAGGGTAGATAAAGAGGCATATTTTTAGTTTTATATTTTTGGGTTATAAATTTTTTTTTATCACAATGAAAAAATTCTGTAATAGGTACTGGCTTAGGTTACTGGCAAATCTCTATAATATGTACACTGGCTTAAATCCTCACAATTTTCTTTGCCTTGCCTACTGGAAATCATCCCTTCTGTGTCACTTGTACTAAATATAAACTGAGCCAATATCAATCCATGTTGATGGCAACACAATCCTGTTTTGTTAATGCTTAGATATGTATTAATAGTAGCCTTGAGAAATGCTCCTTCACATTCCAGTAAAATCTCGCTCCAGAAAACCTCAGGCCCCAAGGTTACCATTTCAAGGATTATACTACTTAGGCATCGATAGCGTAACTTCGAACTGCTTATCATATTATCGCTAGCGCAATTTCGCTAGCTTTCAGGAACCCTGGACGCAACTTCGGATTTTCGTGAATTAGCGTTCGAATCTACGCCTGGCGAAGTGTTGCAATGTCAGTGAAGCCGTCGCTGGCGCAATTTCAGAGGTAAGTAAATTTGCCCCTTTGCATCCTACATCTTCACCTGTTTCATAGCCTGGAGTGGAAAGGAATACAATAAGATATTTCTTAGTGGTCTCTCCCACTAGTTATCCTTAAAACAAAATGATACTTTTATTACTTCATCAATACTGGTTACATGAACAGGTATGGGACCTGTAATCCAGAATACTCAGGACCTGTTTTCTGGATCTGGGTTCTTTCTGTAATTTGGATCTCCATATTTTAAGTCTACTAAGAAATCATTTAAACATAATATAAACCCAATAAGATTGGTGTGCCTCCAATAAGAATTAATTATATTTTAGGATTAAGGAGAAGGTAACGTTTTATTATTACAGAGAAATAGGGAACCATTTTAAAAAAACCAAATGTTGTATAGGGATGCACCGACTCCAGGATTCTGTTCAGGATTCTTCCTTTTTCAGCAGGATCGGCCGAATCCTTGTGTCTGGCTGAACCGATTATGAATCCTAATTTACATAAGTAAATTAGGGGTGGGTAGGGAAATCACATGACTTTTCATAACAAAAGAAGATTTATCTCCACTTTTTCCTTCCCTGCCCCTAATTTGAATACGCAAATTAGGATTTGGATCGGGATTTGGTCGAATCTTTCATCAAGGATTCGGGGAGTCACCCAAATAGTGGATTCAGTGCATCCCTAGTTGTCTATGGGCCTTCCTGTAATTCTTGCTTTATGTATAATGGAACTCATACCTGCACAGCAGCCATTACTGGACCTGAAACTTAACCTTTCAGAACATGTTTGGTTTTACACGTATTTTACTCTAGTTGGTTCCAGGTCCAGACTGGCAAGGGGCAAGAATGTCTGGGGCTGCTGTACGATGCCACATGCTTGAACAATTTGTATTGGGCCTGATGGGTCTGGTTTTTTGCTTCTTATCAATCTAAGTCATGGCATGACTGGTGAGCCAATATACCCCATGCCACCTGTAGCTACTACATCTGCAAACCCAACTGTTATACCCTGTTCTGGTCAATACGCTGGATAATAAAATATCCTAATCTTGAACTTGCTGACAAAGGTTTTGGGGCACTTCGTGCTTATTATTACAAATGATCATAATGTAATTTGCTGCAGTACATAACAAGCACACCCGCCATCTAAAACCTTATTATAATGCTTTATTCTGTGGCCTCACAAGATGGAATATTTATTCCGAGGATTTTATTTTTCACAATGCAGAACATGAGAGACACTGCTCTGTGAGGGTGAGTCATACCTCTGCAGCGTGGCGGGGACCAAGTACTTGTCATTCACAGACATAGGCTTTATTAAAGGCCATCTGTGGCGTAGCATTGAAAAATCCAACTCCATGTTTCAGGTTTTCTTCTAACGGGATTGTTCACCTTGCAATTACATTTTAGTAGGATGAAGCGATTGATAATCCGAGACAATTTGTAATTGGTTTTCATTTTTTATTTGTGGTTTTTGAGTTATTTAGCTTTTTATTCAGCTGCTATCCAGTTTGCAGTTCAACATCTGGTTGCTAGGGTACAAATTACCCTAGCAACCATGCACCGATATGCATAAGAGACATGAATATGAATAGGAGAAGGCCTAACAAAATGTGGTTTTCTTTTGCATTTTCTCTCTGATACTCCCATTCAGTATACCACTGCGAACATGATCGGTATCACAAACTTTTAGCTCAATGCACTGAAATCCTCATGCTCAAAACTTTTGCAATTTACATAAATGTTCCAATTTTAGTGTTTTCTAAGATATTAGCAATTTTACACTGCTCGCAATTTAGAGACAAGGTTAGCTTCTCTGTGCAGAGTCAAGACCATGTTCAACAAAGTGCAAAAAATCATATACAGGTATAGGATCTATTATCCAGATGCTGGGACTTGGGGTTTTCCGGATAAGGGATCTTTCTGTGATTTGGATCTTCATACCTTCAGTCTGCTAAAAATAATTTTAACCTTATATAAACCCAATAGGAATGTTTGCCTCCAATATCGATTCATGCAGCTTAGTTACCATCAAGCACAAGATACTGTTTTATTATTTCAGGTTAATCAGTTTTAAAAATTAGAATTATTTGCTTAATATGGACATAGGACACTAAAAAAAAAAACCCAGAAAAGTTTATCTCCCGTCTCTCACATTTTTAAAATTTAGACTTTGTTTACTGAATCAATTTCAGAAAATGAGAAGGTCGATAAACAAATGAATTAAGGACATCAATTTTAATGTGTCTGCATTAGAAAAAAAGTGTATTTTTTATAGTGTTCGATAATGTTCTACCTAATCTTCCAGAAAATGAACTTACTGAAGCACGCTGTACTTCTAAGCATATTCGGGTTAATTAAGAAATACAAACAGAGGGAGGAACACAGAAAACATTGGGATGTGACATGGTCCATCATCTTCATGGGTTTTCAATCACAAATTCTACGAAACATTTAAAAAAATATATCACACATTTTTATAATTAATTTGTTGTTGTTAATTAGTTGGCCCAGATAGCCCAGATAGCCTCGTTTTTTTTGAAGGGCTAGCCGGTTCAAATTAGGAAAACCAGGCAGGATACCCTATGATTGACGTGGCGATCGGTCAAAATCTCTATGTCGTAGCCCCGCCTCAGCGATTCACAACCCTGTCCCCATTAAATCACGGCCAAGCCCCCTGCACAGAGTTAGATGGATTCGGATTTGTTCCACATTTTTACTTGTTTGTGCTTTTTGTATTCTGATCTTTTAATAAATGAGAAGATATGCATGCTTTTTTAAAATGTGAGTCAAGGTTGAAAGAAACTACACCAATTAAAATTTTGATAAATAGGTCCGCTTCCTCTATAGTTGTTAGAAACCCTGCTCCCTAGCCAGGGGTGATCCTGGCCCCTCCGTGGCCTGAGGCAGCTTGCAGTTGCTGCTGCTCCCCCTCCCCCGTGCGCTCACCTTTTTGTGCCGGAGGGGGTCTACGAGGGCTGCAGAAAGGGCCAGGATGCTAGCGCGGAGAGCATAATTGCGCTCTCTGCATTAGAAGAGCCGAATTTCCAGTTTGAAAACCTGAAATTCGGCTCTTAAAGTAGCAAGAGCAGCATTTTTACCGCCCCTGGTACCTAGTGGGGCGATGCTGCCCGAGGCGAGATTCTCAGTTCGCCTCATTGACGAAGCACCCCTGTCCCTAGCCACTCTCTTACATTCCCCAGAAATTGAGCTGGAAGGAATGGGGGACACAGCCATTTGGGCAGTTGGAGGCAAGTCTGGGAAGGAACTGATGTTTGCGCCAGGCCCTCTATAGATTTTTTTTGTGGGGGAGACTGGTGTACTCTTGTTTAACAACTTGTGAACCCCCTCAGGGATAATCCTCACACTTACCTTTACATTGGCGGTGGGGGTCTATATTATTAGCATAGAGTTAGATTACACTCTTTGCACTAGGTAAACCGAATTTCCAGTTAATGGCTGGAAATTCAGCACTTAAAGTTACCAGGAGGCTTTTTGCCGCCCCTGGTAACTTCTAGGGAACTTCCATCTGAGTAAATAATGCAAATGCTTTTTTGAAATTATGTAAAATGTGGGAAATGATTAGATGTAAAATGTGGAACGAAAATTATAGACAGGGGTGTTCACAGGTGTAATTGCTGTCAATGTCGGCCCATTTGGTGAAATGAATTTTAACATAAGGTTGTTCTAGTATTGCGACTTCATTGTATTAAACAAATAGTTATTTGAATTGGTCAACACAGGGTAATAAATGCACTGCATGTGTTTCTATGATCAATGGGAATTTAAGTCTGTTGGATGTTCACTTTGGTATCTGCTGAGGACAGAAAGTGTGAACCCTGCAAAATATTGTTCATGCCAAACACTGTTTGCACTTTATAACTTCCAATAAAAGATTGTAATGGAAGGGGTGTAATTGTCCATTACAATATTGGTGTCCTTGCCTCTATTCTATTGCATGTGGACTTAAGCGCAGTGGATCCCGCTGTGAGAAGTTTCGAGCACCCTTCAACAATAGCAGCAGTATTACAGTCAGTGAGTGCACATACGTTTGTTCTAGGATTATCAGAGAACACCTCTAAGTCACGATCCCTATAAATGTGACAGCAAAAAATTCCCAATCACAGATTTTCTCTGCAGCAGCTTCACTCCATTTTTTTTAAAGCAATTTGCGTTGATTGTACTTTGGCAGAAGCTCCAGGATGCAATAACCACTTGACTGATGGGTGTCAGAGCGATTCTAGTACACTTCTCTGATTTATATTTCATTCCAAAGTTATTGCGATTTGGTGGGGCCCTGGGTCCATTTATTGCAGAGAGCCTGGTTTCCATGACTGATGGGTGTTTAAATAACAGAATATTCCTACAGTTTTTTAATGCTATAGTTCTAAGCAGCAGTAAGGGCCTACTGATATCCATTTAAGTGTCACACTGTGTATTTCTATAAGAACATCTTGCAGTCTAGAAGCTGTGATTTTCAGAGATAATTTCCAGACTGAGCAAAGGGAAAGAGAAAGGTTGAGACTATTTGATGGATCTCTGATTGAAGCAAAACGAATATTCTGGTTGCATTAAATATTAATCATAGTTTGCTTGCTGACATTATCTCATTGATTAGGGTCTGAGTTGTCGCTTGGCCTTCTAGAATTCAGTTAAAATTCCTGTGATTGGGACATTTGATTTGTCCCTATAGTGTTTGGAAAAATGTGTTATGTGCCAGCTTTTAATTTCATTCTTTATTGCCAATAGTAGGGTGATACAGAGTCTCAGAATGTATTGTGACAGTTGATTGATATATGCTATGAATTGTTTTGTGTCTTTGTAGAATTAAATGCGGTTACACATAAAACAAGTGTTTCTAAGTTGGCATGTTTCTTCTGCATTACTGGACCATTTAAAATAATAGTGTATGAAGCAGATTTTTTTGCGAATGGTTTCAATTAAGTTGCGCAGTTCTCTATCTGTGTATTTAAGTTTAAAGCCCTTGTTATGATCTGATTATGAGATTGTTTTCTGTGTTTGTGAATATTATGTGTCACAGTACTGACATTTTTGCCATTTTTTTTTGTTGAGAGATTATAGACATTAAAGATGGAATCCAGAGAGTGCAGAGTTTTCATGTAAAAGGACAGTCCTGTGCTTAACGTCTGTGGCCCCTGGCTACCCTCCTGGACTGGAATGCAAAGAATAGGGATGTAGCGAACGTCGGAAAAAATGTTCGCGAACATGTTCGCGAACGTCCGGACAAAAATGCGAACGGTTCGCGAACGTTGCGAACCCCATAGACTTCAATGGGAAGGCGAATTTTAAAAGCTAGAAAAGACATTTCTGGCCAGAAAAATGATTTTAAAGTTGTTTAAAGGGTGCAACGACCTGGACAGTGGCATGCCAGAGGGGGATCAAGGGCAAATATGTTTCTAAAAAATCCATTGTTGACACAGCGCTGCGTTTTGTGCTGTAAAGGGCAGAAATCACACTACGTCACTCAGGTGGTGTTTCTGGAGACGGTATTATTATTGATATTTAGACAGAATGTGAAAAAGCTCACACAGCTAGGTGGCAGTGGTTTGAAGAACAGATGCAGATGAGAGATCAGCAGCAGGACAGACAGCTGCCCACAGCAGCTACATACAGAGCACTGCAGTAGAAGGTAGATTACTAGCCAGCAAAGCTACCTAACCTAAAATGTCCCTCAAAACCCTGCAGAGTTCTGTCCCTACAATACAGAGCAGTATCAAGTAGATTACTAGCCAGCAAAGTTACTATCAACTGTCCCTCAAATCACTAACAGCTCTCTCCCTACACTAGCTCTTCCAAGCACACACAGGCAGAATGAAAAAACGCTGCAGGGCTTCAGTTTATATATGGAAGGGGAGTGGTCCAGGGGGTGTGGGGGTGGTCCAGGAGGGAGAGCTTCCTGATTGGCTGCCATGTATCTGCTGGTCTGGGGGAGAAATGGCAAAAAAAAGCGCCAGCTAAGGCGAACCCAAATTGGCGAACGTTGCGTTACGTTCGCGAACATTCGGCGGACGCGAACGGTCGATGTTCGCGCGAACAAGTTCGCCGGCGAACAGTCCGCGACATCCCTAGCAAAGAACTGCGCCTTGCATTAATTAGCACAGCATTCAGAAGACATGGGCTTTGGGCAGAATATAGGCAGCCCCTGGAAAAACCCCTAGCTTTTACATTATGAAATGTGTAGGCTAGGGTGTGCCTGGGGTCCCAAGGAGCAGGAGAACCCTTGGGTAGTTTCCTCGTCATACCCAACAGCTAAGTGCTTTGTAACTTTTATCAGATTTGTCATTGTTTCTGTTTATAAGATGGAATGTGTTGTAGAGGTTGCTTTTAGTTTTTTTTTACCAGTAATAGTGGTACAGGGGATCCATGTGCCCCAGTGTTTGGGACAAAGTAGTAGCATGCTTGACAAAGGGGCTTGCCCCGAAACGTTGCACTTCCGGTAATAAATCTTTGCAAGGTGTTCACCTGCATTCACAGCTTGTGTGCCAGTGTGCCTTTTCTTAGCCCCAGTGTTTGGGGTCAGGCTAAAAAGATGGAAGAGTTAGGCTCAGAACTTAGACATTAAGAAAAGTGTAGAAAAATGGACAGATACGTCTTTCAATTACAGTTACATTTACAATAAATTCATTAAAAATGTTTAATGTACATTGAAAAGTTGCTTACAGTTCAATTTTCTTTCTACTGGAAAAATGTTACTTTGGGTGTACACCCTTTAAGGCAGGGGTCCCCAACCTTCTTTACCCGTGAGCCACATTCAAATGTAAAAAAAAGTTTGAGAGCAACATAAGCAGTCAAAAAGTTCCTGGTAATGACAAATATGGGTTGTGATTGGCTATAGTTAGCCCCTATGTGGTCTGGTAGCCTACAAGAAGCTCTGTTTGGCAGTACATATGGTTTTTATACAAACCGAACCTTGTCTTCAAGTCAAGAATTAAAAGAGAAGCACCGGTTTTGAGGCCATTGGAAACAACATTCAAGAGGTCAGAGAGCAACATGTTGCTCACGAGCCACTGGTTGGGGATTACTGCTTTAAGGGATCTGTCTCTTAAGCTTAATTTCTATGATGAGTTCTTGGTTCAATACCCAACTCTTTCAGCCCCTGGCCATTAAATTACAAATGCCAAAAACTCGAAAAAATGTGTGTTGTTTTTCTATAAAATCCGACTTTTTAGTGGGAAAAAAAAATCACTAATTTTTCAGGTATTTATTATACTCCGAGGATGGAAAAAGTCAGAATCAGAAAATCCGACATCTCAGACCTGCCTAGGTTGCATATAAGTCAATGGGAGAAAAAAACGAAGATTTTGTGGTTTTCGGGCAAAAATCAGAAATACACTAATCTGGTGGAAAAATCAGAAAAGTATGGGTTTATTCGTTTTTTTAACAATTTTTTCAGGTTTTTTCCAGCACAGGAAATTTCCGGGAAAATGTATTGATAAATAAGGGGAAAAAACCTGTGCAGATTTGGTCTGAGTATTTTTCAGAAAATAATGAGATAAATTCGGACTTTGATAAATGGTCCTCCCCGTGTTCTATATTCAAGTATAATGGTGCACTGAAATGTACCTGCCTTGATACAAAATCAAGGTTTTTTTTCTGTACATTGGAGCATATGGCTGCAAGGAACATCCAATATTCCACTGACAAAATACAGAAATAACCGAGAACACACCAAGTAACAGCAATCATAACATGATTATATTGTTTGAGAAACAGGATACAAATTGGTAGTCTTCTCTTGCAGTTATTGTACAATGCGAAATAAGAGTAAAATCCTAGCGTCACTCTAGAAAGATGTCAGCCTGCCTACAATGTCGTTTGTAGATAACAGCGAACCTTAAGATATTAGTTTAAAAAACCAACCTGCGTTTTTATTTAAAGCAAGGTACAGTGATAATATAACAGCAGTTACATTTCAGCCAAGAACAATTGTTCTTTCAGTAATAAATCACGAGGCACCAAACACTTAATACATTGGGGTTTTCATTATATAAAACACTAGAGTAGCCATCTGAGCATAACTAAATTATATATTATTATTCCACATTACAAATATCCACTGGAGAAACACAATTTAACACACAAGAGGACTTAAACTCCTTTTAGTCTTAGTTCAAATCCCTGCTACTTGAAACCCAACCATTTATTTTCTTGTTAGACTAGTTGGGCAGGGGATGCTTCACTCATCTTGGGAGCTTTAGAAATCAGAGTTTTCAGGTGAAAAATCAGAAAAAAATCTTGAAAATCGGATGGAAATTACGACACATTCGTAAAATTTGTATTTTCTGCGATTTATTCGGATTTTTTCCCGCAAATTTTTTTGGGGGAAAGTGTATTAATGAATAAGCCAGAAAAACTTGTTCAGATTTGGTTGGAGTTTTTTTCTGAAAAAATTTAGATAAATTCGGACTTGGATAAATAACCCCCTAACATTACGTCTCTTGTTCAGTTCAATATATGTGTTTAGATTCACTTTTATATAATAGCCTGCAATGGTTTTACTCGCTATTAGGTAATTATTATTTCTGAGAAAAGAGAAAACTTCTACTAGACTACCAAGACTACTAAGAGTTAAAAATGTAAACAAACATATTTTAAAATCATACTATATATCTTCTGTTCGATATTAATGAATCATATTATAACCCAGCTTCCTCAACAGTGTATTCTTTATATCTGAAACATACAGATAGTTTTTTTTTAGTTTCACCAAAATGCAATCTGACAGTCACTATCAAAAAACGTCAAAAAGAACTATGCTATTGTATGATTCTTTACTTGAAAATATAAAAGCTTTTCTCGTTTATATGAAAGGATTTTGCTTTTGAACGAAATTAAAGATAGTATATCTTTTTTAGTTTTACATCCTTAGGGTTCTGTCAGTTTCAGAACAAAGAAGACGTGATCTAGATCCGTTTGATGAGCTTGTTATCAGGAAAAGCACTTTCCTTCCAGACTTCTATCAAAATGATTTTCATTTGATTTTGTTTCTCTTTTTCTGTGTCTCCAAGGGGATCAGCATAAGTCTATTTGTTTTTGTTTTGTTCTTTAGCCTTTGGATCCATATATATAGGTTAATATTTGCAGAATGCCATACATTGAATAACAACATAGCCTTTCATTTCTATTACAGTAATAAATGTCCCAAATGGGCACCGTCAGATTTGGATGTTTTTAAATGTAATCAGTGGGAGTTTTTCTTTTGAAACCCAAAAATCACAATTCAGGCATTTAAAAAAGAAAATAAACTTCTGTAGAGCAGCAAAAATGTAGATGACGAAAAGATTTAGGGGTTAGCACAATTGAAGTTTAGTGCATAGAATTTAATTGCAATCATGCAAAAAGTACCATATTGCAATGAATTGAATCCAATATCTCTTATAGGGTCAAATAGTGCAAATTTGTTCTCCACCTTCATCATGAATTGTACAGTTTTACTGATTTCTGCATTGTATCCCCCATGCCATTTCTGCACATGTTCTTATGTACTGCCAAAGCTGATATCTCTGTAAAGGAAAAGCAATGGCCACACTGTGCACACAACCAGTGCAAAGAATACTTATTGGCACCACTGTCGCTTGGGTCATCGGCACATTTAGAAGAGACTGTAAGTGACTCAGTATTTACTGCTGAAGACACAGAGATATTCTGTGCATGTGTATTTGCTCTTATCCCTCAGCCTCGCGTCTTGCATCCGAATTCTCTTTCAGCTTCTCTACATGCTCTAAATTAATCTGGCAAGAAGAACATTGTGGGTCATTTTCTCTTCTCTCTTAAATCTATTGAAACGTTGCCTTTCTATCTTCTGGTTTGCCTCATTACCCTGAGCCAACAACCTCCCTATCCTGTACAGCAGTAAATCCTGTGCTTTAACAGAATATTTGCAGTCTACAGTCTTCTCATTCCTTTTACAGCACTCCATACTTACAGTAGAGCAGTATTCACAGCAATGGCCTAAAAGAGTAGCAGGCCCATTCTCAAAGGTTCCTTCTGATGACCAATAAACTTAACATGATAGTTTCCTCTGGATCACTTTCTCCTTCTCCTGACACTTGGGGCAGGTTTACTAAAGGGGGAAGTGGCTAACGATAGCGTCAATTCGCTAGCGTTACCGCCTGCAGGGACACCGTCAATTTACTAACAAGCGCAGGCGACAATTCACTAGCGAAAGAGACAGGCGCTCTCAGTCATTCACACTCTATCACCAGGCGACAATTTGCTCTGGCAAATGGATGTTTCTCCACAAATTCACTAAAATGCAGATTTTACTGAAAGTTACCTCTTTCGTCAGACTTGCCTTCGCGAGGCCAAGCGAAGTACACTGGAGTGCATAGATCTTCCTCAATTTTCTGTCACTTACATCATATTCTGTGGGTGGAAAATGCATCAAAGTCCAAAAAAACGCTGGCTGCAAAAGTCCTTAAAAAATTTTTTTTTTGGCAACCGGTTTTCTCCATACATTTTCTAACATATGGAATATAAACTATACAGTGGGCTCATGTGTAGGGCAATATAACAACTCTCTTGTCTTTATTAGGGTTCCCTGGACATGTGTTTTAAAAAGTGTAATCTATAAGTATTTGCACCAACATTTAACATAAAGACGTCCATACAACTTTAAATTTCCCGCCCTATGCAAATTGACCTGAGCGCAAGATCCCCAGCAACATTTCGCTAGTCAGAAATGAACGCTAGCGCATCTTCACTATCAAATGCTCGCATTGGCGAAGTAACACCAGTGAAAAGTCACCAGTGTTTGGCACCCACAACGAAACTCCGCATTTTAGTGAATTAGCGTAGTCTGAGAGAATTTTCACCTGCTGAAATGTTGCGCCAGCTGTGAAGTGGAAGCTGGGAATTTTCGCTGGTTAGTAAATCTGCCCTTATGACTGCTGGATGATTTATGACTTTCCCCTGCGACAAATTGCATGACTGTTAGAGGTTTAGACATATTTGCATTTAAATACTCATGTTGAGCAGAGCGTTCCAACTTGGAATTAAATACTCAGGTGGGAGGCAAGGCAAAGCAAATAAACTATAATTAAGATGAATTCTTTTTGGCTCTGATTGATTGTTTTCACCCACTGGTTTTCTGATAAAGCTGAAGCATCACATTTCTTTCGTTCTCTAGGTAATTTTCCTACCTTATCAGAGTAATTGCAATGCAGCATCCTTCTTTGGAATTTATGACTATATTTACCTCTTAAATCTTCAAAAGGCATCAACGATGACCCCAAATAAGGATTTTAAGTTTACTAGAAATATCTTCCTAATGCTCATTCTTATGGCTGAGCTATACCATTCAGTACAGATGGGGGTTCTGTGCTTCCCCTGCAATATTTGAAAGTGACACCCTCAGGTCATAATGGATGTCATCCAAAAGTATAATATATTTGATATGTCTACACTAATATACAGGTAATGTTGTTGGCATATAAATGTTACTGCCGATTTTGTTTTACTGCCAAGTGATTATTTCATGGAAGACTAGACTTTCATATGCCTAAAAGCTTGCTTAACACGCAGCAATGATTGTAGTAGAGATGTGTGGCTGACTTTATCCCAAAGGATTGCATTCTTCAACTTGTGATTTATGAAGCACTAGAAAAAGAATTGGAGCAATTGTGCAAAAAGTGCACAGCTAACAATTCCTTTTACTTTATTATTTAATAAATTAATAATAATTTTTTTTTTCTTGAACTTTTTGTCATTAGGTCAACTTGACATTGTATCGATGGCCGAGACAACTATGACACCTGAAGAAATAGAACTGGAGATGACCAAAATTCAGAGGCTTCGAGAAGTCTTGGTGAGAAGAGAATCAGAGCTCAGATTCATGTGAGTATTGTCTATAAAAATCGTATCAACCATAAGAGGGTTTCGCTAAATACCGTTAACATTCAATACATGTGCAAACATTTAGTTAAATAGCGTATCTTATAAATGTACCGACTAACAATGCTTATCTGTTATCTGATGTGTAACCTGTGACTTTTCGCCTTTCTCAGCTTTCAATGGCTGCCCCCATGGCTACACAGCAAACTGTTCATATAAACTATAGTAAAAATTCTGAAGCAAACACACCAGGTTTACCAATGCAGGTCAACAGTACATTACACTTTAATTTTTTGGTGTTACCGTTCCTTTAAAGTTCCACTATACCATTGTTATCAAAATTTATAGCTGGCAGGAGAAAAAGCATTACTAGATAAAAAATATAAATAGATGGGATGAAAGGTAAAATCAAGCACTTGACTATTGTGCTTCCAGAAGACACATTTTCTTTTCTGTACATTTTCCTTTTTCGGTCTCCTTTTATAACAATAATTTACACAAATAAGCAAAAAACAGATGGGAAATGTATGGGGTGAACCATTTGCCAAGTGCTGACAATATCAGTAGCTTAAAAGATGGTATTAAGAAGAATATATTTCCAATATTTCTTTTTATTTTAATTGTATTTTAATAGTGCCAAGCAAATGGTTGAAGAGATGCATTTTTATACCATAGTAGATGCTGAAATAATTATGAATAAAAATGATAATAATATGTAATAGCATTTCTGCTGCTATCCTAGGCAAAGTGACTATTGATTTTTTTTCACGTTATTTTTTCATCTTTTGTGGTTTCAAGTCTATCAGATTTTTTGCAATATTTTACTTGGAGCAGCTCTTTTCTTCTCGTCATTTTATAAAATATCTTCTATGCCTAATTTCCAGGAAACTCACGTTGTATCTTTCCCAGTCACAAATTAAAATTTTTGGTTCACAACTAAGGAAAAATATATTATAGAAATAAAGGTAAAGATTTAAAAGTGATATATAGATGAAGTAGGGCTAAGACAAATGTCATTGGATTTATTCAGCCCAGTAATATTCATAAGCACCATGACTGTGGTTTAATAGGCTAATATCAAGCACATATTAACTCCTAATGAATGCATAACACCAGTGTCAATTACTTTGATGCTGGAAACCAAAAATGACACAAGTACATCCTTCACAATTTAAAATTGCGTTCCTAGCAAATTAAACAGGCAGATATAATTACAAGGCAGACATGTTATGCTTAATATTTGCTTTGATCTAATCTTAGTGGTGAGTATATCTTCATGGTTGGAAGGCACTATTTTACCTTTTTCAATTTCATCCTCGCAGAACGGTTATATACTGCATGCACTACACTATGTATACACTAAGGCGCCGATTCACAAAGGGTCGAATACCGAGGGTTAATTGACCCTCGATATTCGACTGGGAATTAAAATCCTTCAACTTTGAATATCGAAGTTGAAGGATTTTAGCGCAAATAGTGCGATCGAACGATTGAAGGATTATTCCTTCAATCTAATGATAAAATCCTTCGAATCGAACGATTCGAAGGATTTTAATCCAACGATCGAAGGAATATCCTTCGATCAAAAAAACGTAGGAAAGCCTATGGGGACCTTCCCCATAGGCTAACATTGAGTTCGGTAGCTTTTAGATGGCGAACTAGGTGGTCGAATTTTTTTCTTAAAGAGACAGTACTTCGACTATCGAATGGTCGAATAGTCGAACGATTTTTAGTTCGAATCCTTCGATTCGAAGTCGTAGTCGTAGTCAAAGGTCGAAGTAGCCCATTCGATGGTCGAAGTAGCCCAAAAAACACTTCGAGATTCGAAGTTTTTTTACTTCGAATCCTTCACTCGAAGTTAGTGAATCGGCCCCCTAAGTATACTGCCAAAGGTGTAATAAGTCAGTGCTTTGTGCTGTTTGCTAAGAAGTTTATTTGTGCACTTCAAATCTATCTGTCTATCTATATTACAGCAAGAGATGTTATCATACTGTATAATCCACAACAGTCATTTATTTTCATATAACTGCCTGTTGTTTACATTGTTATATTACAAGCCATGAAATATCCTCTGCTGTAAAATATATCCTTATAAACAGTACTTAATGATGTCACTTATACTGAGTGCTTAGTGATGTCGCTTGGGTCACCTGAATATTTATTTACTAATTGTATGGCCAAAGGAAATGTGATGGTGTTTCATTGGACATGCCACAGCTTTATACATTTCCAATTAGATACACCAACTTTTTCGTGTTTATTGTATGTAAAATTAACAATACATGGTTAAAATAGTAGCCGAAATTGGACAAGTATGGGATCCATTACTGGAAGCTCCAAATTATGGTAAGCCCATCTCCCATAGACTGCATTTTATCCAAAAAAACATATATTTATAAACTATTTGCTTTTTCCTCTGTAATAATAAAACAATACATTGTACTTGATCCCAACTAAGATATTATTAATCTTTATTGGAAGCAAAACCAGCCTATTTGGGTTTATTTAATGCTTACATGATTTTCTAGTAGACTTAAGGTATAAAGATCCAAATTACAGAAAGATTAGTTATCCAAGCATTCAGGCCCCATACCTGTAGTATGACAATTCTGTCAGTTGTTGGGGAACATCCTCTAAAAACTGACAGATACAAAGGTAACAGGGAGGCTAACACAGAGTCAGTATGACTGTATGAGGAATAAAGGAAAATAAATTTGTCAGGAGGAAATACATATGAGAAAATACATTTTTAGAAAGAAAGGAGTAAAGGAGAAGTGTAACAGAAGGATACAAACAGTTCTAAAACTGGAAAAAGAGAGAGCCGGGTCCAGTCTTGGCAGAAGAGGCAGTAGAGAGGTGCACAGTTGCACACTGTTTCTAAATTCCCTTGATTGCATCCCATACCACCCACATGCATGCTACTGGACCCATACACCCTGTATGGAAAAGGATTGCTCCTGTACCATGCTAACAGAGCGAGGGACTTGTGATTATAGTATATTGCAAAGGAGCGGAAGAAAAGCAAGTGGTACCATATGCCGAAGGTACCAAAGGCCCAGGCCTGACATTTAAGGGACCCCAGGAAAGATTAGGGCAGCACACCAAAACAATGGCCTAGAAAGAGTGAGATTTATGGTGGTGCTGAAAGCAGCGAGGAACAGAAGAGAAATGAAATAGGAGTAGGGCAAAGAGCTAAAGATTAAACAAGAAATAATCAGAACTTTGGGACACATGCAGGTCCAAGGAATACATACTCACATACATGGATACACACTAGTGATGTGCGGGCCGACCCGAAACCCACTGGACCTTCGGGTTTACCCGGGGGTCGGGCAGGTTCAGGTCGACACCTGCACAAAATATCCGGGTCGAACTCTTCTCCAGCTCTCCCCACCCGTGACCTAGTACTGCGCCAGAATTTATAGACTTCCGCCTGCCAGCCCCGCCTCTTTTGTGATCTCACTGCAGGGCGGGGCAGCGCGGGTCTATAAATAGAAGGCAGGAGCGAGCCGGGTGCGGTTTGGGAGGGGTTAGGGTCGGATAAATTCTCGACCCGCACATCACTAATACACACTTATATACATACATATTCATATGCACACATAATGCAAAAAAAAATCTCTCACCTTACAGTGCAATATATCCCCTATATAAGATGATTTCCCCTCTCTCTGCAGAACCACTGGGCCTCTGTTCACAGCTCCCTTTCCTGCACAACACTTGATGCCTTCAACATGGGAAATATGATAGCTTTCCTCTAATAGCACCAGCCTCCCTGCTGTGAAACACACTGAGACCTGCAAGCATTAATGCATTGTTTCTATTTAGGTTTGCAACTACTGCAATGCCCATTGAGTTTCCCCTGGAAACAAGTGGTGCCAGTGTAGATGAAACCAACAGTTGCTTCTTATAGAACAGTCACACTGCACACCATTCCCCATGACTTTGCTTTCCTTTATCAGATTTTCAGCTTACAGTTGCCCATTACTGTGTCTGCTGCATTGTTTTGTTTAACACAGACGGTAAAAATGGATGACAGTTGATTATTCCGGACTTCACCTGCTTATTTATAACATGCCGGCGGGAAAATAATAAAATTGTCATGCTTTGCCAATTCTCATTAGCATCTAAAATAAAAGATAAAGCAGAAGGAATGTCTTTCCCAGGTACCCCTTATTTAGAGCAGGCTGATGTTGGCTGCATATGAATTCATCTCATCGGCTGAATTATGATTATTAAATTCACTTGATATTAAATAATTCAGCCTCCTGTATTTTGTGCAAGAATGTATTAATCCTGTTTTGTATCTTTTTAACTCTTAGGGAATATACAGACTGGTATCTTTGTTTTTGTTTCTTTGGAGGTGTTTCTGAACAAACATTCAGTGTACGTTGGCTTTAGAGACTGCACACTGAATTGTAATAATGTCACCACCTTTGATCCCGCTATAAACATGACCACTATTTCAACACTATTTAAATGGCACACAAGAAATAGGATATGAGTGCAGAAATGTGTAGGTACAGGGCTCCCTATCATCTAAACTTCTGTCTCTCACTCACAATTAATATGCCCTAAAGCACAGGCAGTACCGATACTAATAAATACAATGGCAACATTCCAATCTTCTCTGCATAGCATTAGGGACACAAATGTTGCACCTAGCATTTTCCCCCACTTTGTCCACTTCATCAGACCTATTGCCATCCACCCACCCATGTTAAGAATGCAATTATAATTCTGTGTATAGGTCATGTGGTTGTTGTGCATGAAATGGAGATACAATGCACTACAGCAACGAAAAGGCATGCTGCTCAGACAGTATTATTTATGGTTTCCACCTGTTTGCTTGTGGAGAAAATAGCAATAATACTCAATACCACCAATGCATGTTGTAATGGAAGTCAATGGCATCAGTCTGTTTATAACACAATGAGTTTTGGTTGAATGAGTAGTAGCCAGGTGAATTCTAGACTATAACAAAGGTCTCTGGTGCAGACAGGGCCCTATATTCCATAAGGCACTTGAGGGCAGGTGCTTAGGGTGGCAGGGTCCAGGGGTGGCACAGTACGGAGTTTCTTTTTTTTTGTGTGGACTGCCCCGAATTTATGGCTAAAACCAGTGGTAAACTGAGGGGGGTGGGGTTCCAGCTAGTGTGCATGTTTGTTTGTATAGGTACATGCCCCTGCATGAAATCAGACAACTACCCATCAGCCAATTGAATTGAAAACAAAAAGGCACCGGCAACATCGCTACTCCCTCATTCAGGACTTGACTGACAGACTAGAAGGCAGAATGAATGTTTTTGCTGCAGATTCCCCCTCTTTCCCCCACCCCTCCCAAACTATTAGTGCATGAAGAATGCAGGCTGGTAAGCATACCAATCCCCTTTATTACACTGCCTAGGGGTGGTGCCTAGTTGTCTGTACTCAGTTCAGTTCACTTCCAATATTCTTGCAGTTTGCTGGCTGGTTCTCCTCCTTTATCCACCTGTGACCTTTAACGCTTTCCTTGCAATAACTAGTAAAAATTGCCACTGTGCCATCCTGCTATTAGTTATGGGGGTATTTATACATGAAATTGCCACTGTGCCATTCTGCTATGAATTCCACGTGTATATCTATATATGAAATAGTCTCTGTGCCATCCTGCTATGAGTTCTGGGGGTATTTATACATAAAATTGCCTCTGTGCCATCCTGCTATGAGTTCTGGGGGTATTTATACATAAAATTGCCTCTGTGCCATCCTGATTTGAGTTCTGGGGTTATATATATATATATATATATATCTATATATATATACGTGAAATTGCCTCTGTGACATCCTGATATGAGTTCTGGGGCTATTTATATGTGAAATTGCCTCTGTGCCATAATGCTATGAGTTCTGCTGTATTTATATGTGAAATTGTCTCTGTGCCATCCTGCTATGAGTTCTGGTGTATTTAAATGTGAAATCATCTCTGTGTCATCCTGCTATGAGTTCTGGGGATAGCAATATGTGAAATTGCCTCTGTGCCATCCTGCTAAGAGTTCTGGGGGTATTTATACATAAAATTGCCTCTGTGCCATCCTGATTTGCGTTCTGGGGGTATATATATATATGTGAAATTGCCTCTGTGCCATCCTGAAACGAGTTCTGCGGCTATTTATATGTGAAATTGACTGTGTGCCATCCTGATATTAGTTCTTGGTATATTTATATGTGGAATTGCCTGTGTTCATTTATATATTTATATATTTTATGAGGGTGTATCTGATAAATGGGGATTGGTTTGTTGGGGGCATGTCTCCCAAAGTTGGTGTGGCCTAAAAAATTGCAGCAGCATGTGGACAAGCGACAATTCTTCCCTTTCACATTTTCATTCTCAAAATTGGATGATCTGACTGTAGGTTCATAGCCAAAATATTGTCAAATCTGGGGGGGTGTAGGGGCATCATCAATCAAGAGTGCCTAGTGCAGCAGAAACTGTAAATACAGCCTAGGGTACAGGAATAGGACCCCTTATCAGGACACCCTATATCCACAAAAGAATGGAGATTTAATTTACACAAAAATCCCTTATCTAGAAAACCAGCTCTAAAGCATTCTGTATAATATATCCTATACCTATACTTTAGAAACCTATTCTGGATGGAATTAATTGGGCTGCATACTTTTGTGTCATCTGCAAACACTTATTCATTACTTACAATACCCTCATTAATGAACAAGTTCTATAAAAATGGATCCAATACCGAGCCCTCAGGGACCCCACTAAGAACCTTACTCCAAGTAGAGAATGTACCATTAACAACCACCCTCTGTACCTGATCCTGCAGCCAGTTTCCTATTTATGTGCAAATTACTTCATTAAGCCCCGCAGCCCTTAGTTTAGAAAGCAGTTGTTTGTGGGGCACAGTATCAAACATTTTGGCAAAATCCAAATAGATCACATCTACTGCTCCCCCGCTGTCCAGAAACGTACTTACCTCATCATGAAAAGCAATCAAAATTGTCTGACATGACCTATCCTTCATAAAGCCAAGCTTTTAATTTCAAAATCCTGCTTGCCAACATAATTAGCACCTTTGCTCATGCTACAGTGTGTTCCCTGCTGTGTGTTATTACATTTACATTAAATATTGGGAGCCAAAAGTATCTCTTGTTCGTATCTGCTTTTTAACATGTCAGATTTATGTGATCCCTTGACTTCTTTTATATTTAGCTTTGGCTTTTTTTTATAAAATACGTCTCTTTGAAATGGTCACTTCCATATCTCTTTGCCTTGTAAAATGTTATTACTCTTATTATTGTTTTAACTGTTCCATTAATGTTCTAAATACATTTTTTAAAAGTATTTTTCAGTGTTGGAAACATTTATAAATGTTTAGGCAGCTACAGAGTCAGACTGGAGCCTTGGGGCCCACCGTGGCTGCTAAAAGAAGGGCCCTCCTGGCAGTCCCCAGGCCCATTGTCCCCAGAGTGCTCATGCGCAAATGCTGTGGCATCGCAGGTTGTGGTCTTTGTAGGGCAGCTGGGGGAGCAGGTCCTACCCTGGGCAGCTAAGTAATCTATCATGGGAGTATGTCGTTTTACAAAAGATGGTAATGAATGGTCAGGGAAAAGATTATTTATAAGGAAGTCTGGGCAACCATGGTAGTTCCCTAAATTCTAAAAGTCACATATTTATTTATTGGGGAAGGCACAACTTATAACACAACTGGTGATTTTAATAAGAAAAACACCTAATTTGATACCAGATATTTCTGTAGAATTCAATGGAGTTTTCAGGTGATAAATCATAAGATATGGTTTCTCAGTGAACTGAAGCTGGCTCAGAATTTACAGCAAAGTGTGAGTGCAGTTGTCTTGTGAGCGCAACGCTGCTGGAATTCTAGGAAGAACTGTACTTTGTTCACTGTTTTTAATGATATAAACGAGTCCTAATGAATACTGAAATTCTCACGCACGAGTTAAGTGAACCCTTGTGAGTCATTGAAACACCTGCCATACGTGTAATTTCATTAGCAATGTAACATTTCTGGTGAGAGAAATTTCTGCTGTTGACCTATAGAGTAGGCATAAGACACAGATTTCGCCCCCACACCTCCTGAGTTCACTTCTTCCTTGCAAAGTAACATGTATTTTGTTCTCCTGTCTGGCAACAGTTTCTCTGTATCACTTAAAAGCCTTAAAGGGGCTACCCACACATTTTTCTTTGGAATGAAGGAAATATATATTTTAAACAACTTATGCATGAAATATACAAATATGAATTATATATGGATTATAAATCTTACATGGCGTTTAAGTGCTGCTGAGTCTTGGGACTGGCGATGGTAAAGTGAAGTGGAGATGAGAAGAAATTCTATCATGAATTAGGAACTACAAGAACCGCTACTCATGTTGTCATTTCAAGTTGACACTTATTTTTCCCTCCTGAATGTGTGTTCGGAAGCAGTAGTGTAATGCATACCTGGAGACCAGTGTGTCTTCCTAACTCTTGACACGCTGGTCCTTGTTACGTCTAAGCCAGCACTTGTACACCAAACCCTTTTGGTGCGTTTTTTGATTTAAATCCCAGGAGTATCTAGATACCTTGATAACCAAGCTTTCTGTAGACTTGCTGTTGTGTTGACTTACTGATTATTGACTCTGTGCTTGTATTTGACTTTTCTTTCTTGCCAACTGCCCTGACATCTTGCTTGACCTTGACCATGATCCTGTCTCACCCTTCTTTGACCATGAATCACTTCCCACCATGAAAGAGAAAATGTCTCTCAGTTGAGCCTCTTGAAATGCCCAGTCGCATACTATGTGTGTTCTTATTGATGTGCCCAGTAAAATAACATTTCATTTAAACTCAATCCAAACCCTTAAAATGATGTAATTTTATAACTCAGAATGCATCAGTTTAATGCAATTTCTTTATTTTTCTCAAATACAAATATAAATATGAAAATTAGGGTTCAGATTTGGTTCAGTATTTGACCAAACCCAAAAATGATGCGTTTTGGGCCCCCAACATTTGCCCCCAGTATTACTATTTGCCCTAAATCGCTAGTGCCCTACTCCAGGACAAAATCTGGAGCAGGGTCACCACCTCTATCACCTTATGTTTGATTATATATTGTACTACAAATGCTTCTGTACAAACTAACATCTTTATGATGTAACAATAGAAAAAGACTGGCTGTTGGAAGCTTAATGATGCTGGACATATTGTTGGCCCAGTGTGGATGGTGACTGGTGTGTAATTTTCTTCTAGGTTTGGGGCAAGAAGTTAAAATGTGTTGCTGCTGACGGGGATTCCTTCCTAGACCCAAAATGGCAACTCTACCAGTTCCTGAATCAACTTAATGCTAAAAATCTAATTTCAGTAGCCTTGTATTTTCTCACTTGCTAAAAATCCATTAACCCCTTTCTTGAAGCTATCTAATGAATCTGCCAATATAACTGATTCAGGGTGAGAATTATCAGCTCTCACTGTAAAAAAACCCTTTCTGAATATTAAGAACCTCCTTTCTTCTAATCAGAATGGGTGCCCTTGAATCTGCTGAAAGGCCCTACTGGTAAATAAATCATCAGAGAGAGTATTATATAATCCCCTTATATATTTATACATAGTTATCATATCACCCCTTAAGCGTCTTATCTCCTGCAAGAAAAACACCAACTTGGACAGAATTTCCTCATAACGGAGAATTTGCATAACTGTTATTATCTTAGTTGCCCTTCTCTGAACCTTCTCTAATTCAATAATATCACATTTTAGCACTGGAGACCAAAATAATAAGCAAATAATTCTGTTGCTCTTAATTTCCTTTTTTCTTAGCAATAATAAAACAGTACCTTGTACTTGATCCTACCTAAGCTGCATAAATCCACATTGGTGGCAAAAACAACCTATTTTTTTGATGTTTCTAATAGATTTAAGTTGTTGATTCAAATTACATAGAGACACCATTTGTTATAATTATTATGACATATTTATAAAGCGATTCCATATTGTACATGAATCGGTGTACTGTACAGAATGAACATACAGTTATATACAAAGAAACAGCCAAATAATAGAATCCATAGCTATTTTAAGTATGTATTAAATATACGTAAATCCTTATTACAGTTCATTAACAATGAGTGTCCTTTTAAAGTATTTAATTTCAGAGTTGACCCTATTCTCTGGCTTTACTTTCTACCTTTAATCTTTGCTTGATGAATGACTCTCTTAGTATGGTACATGCTGTGCTTTCTCCTTTGTCTAGCAACACACATTGTTTTTGTGTAGCGTGTGTACTTCATGTGTACAGTTGACATGTTGTGGTCTGTGAATAGTACTTGGAGGCATCTGTAGGTCTTTCAGGTGCAGACCTGGCCTCATTTCTGGTTCTTGTTATTGCCTCTGAACTTCTGAAATTTCTTTTGAATCATTTCTGTTTTGAACAGCTCCACTTCAGGAGTCCAACATCAAAAGCCTCACATGTGCCCTCATCTTTCTGTACACTTTCCCTCCTGTGTCATTCTGCTAGAGTTTTTTTAACTAGAGGTTACATAGCAACACAGTCAGTGAGGTTTAACAAGGTTGAAAGCAAATTATAAATCTATAAGCCATACAATTCAACCACTATAAAGTAGTTGAGCTGAAGCAGATGAATGCAAACATTCCGAACAGGACGGCTGTTACCCAAGTCTTATTGGGAGTGGAATCCAAAATTTTGAATCTGATAATTCACTGAATGAACCCTTAGCATGCTTTGGGTATAAACAAAAGAGTAAGAGCAATAGAGCATAACAAGGGAATGGAATAAAAGTCGGCAACGGAATAACTATCTGCAAAGCGAACATTTATGCCTTTGCGCAAAAAAATTGCCTTTGCGTGAATTTAGGGGGTTATTTATCAAGGTCCGAATATCCGAACCTTGAATAATTTGTGGTTTTCGATGGAAAAAAAAAACTACGAATTTTTTGAGATTTCTTAAAGTTCAAATCGAAACCCTGGCATCTAAAAGCTCTCGAGGTACTGTCAATGGAGAAGGTCCCAGTGTCTGCGCTTATGTCAGTACCAATATCCGATGAGTTCTCATTTTTTTCGCAAAGCTTCGAACAATTTGGAGTTTTGGGGGAAAGCGCTGAAGTTTGCCTGACCCTATTTTTCGGGATTTTTTTCTTCATAAATAAGGTCCATTTGGGCAATAGGAGTTGCTCGGAACTTAGAAATGCTGAGATAAATTCGGACCTTGATTAATAACTGCCTTAATGTAGCTTGATCGAACCCTGAAAGTGGAAGAAGGTTTGAGGATGTTATAGTCTGCGCAAGTGCGCAGTGTGTATAATAAAACTTCTTACATATAAAAAACATATGTGTGCACCAAAGATTACGCCACCTTCAAGCACTTTAAAATACACAAAGCACAATTAAAATGTGCAATGCAATAACAGTCTAAGGAGGGGTATTACAATTTGTATTCTTATTTGTGCTAATAGTTTTTTTTCTTTTAGAATTTTATTAAATAATGGTATGTACTTGTATATTTTAGTTCTAGCCTCAGTGTAAAAGTAGAAGGCACATGGTACTCGTTATACTCTAAACTTACTCATGAATTAAATAATCACTAGATTTATACAGCTGAGCTAGGGATGAGGAAGATGTTTTTAGTGTAAAAAAAACAACTAAATGTTGCCCAAGGCATCAAGGCATCCTGCAGTAGTAGGTCAACCATTTTTGGTGACTAAAGAAGTGAAAATAATCAGAGGCCAGGAAGAGAAGGTAAATGTAGTGCAAAATAAACTCTCCCAGTCTTGGGAATACCATGCATACCATACCATGCAGATACATTTCTAACATACAAACAAGAGAGGCACAACAGTGTCATCTACTGGAAGCAGTCCATACTAATGATATAGCATACTGTAATTGTATAGCATTGTGTAATATGCCCCTGAAGTATGTAAAATACCTGTACCAAAAGTAGTAGCAGCTATGAGACCTTATTTTACCCAACAACTGGTCAGATTTAACAGGTGTTGCGCGTCTCTTTTCCCATGCCTGAAAGAAACCACCGTGCATACTCTTGTACAGATGATTGGCTGTGACGCAACACTATCAACCATTTAGTATATAAAAATATACTACTATTTTGACATCTTATTAAATCCTACACCATAAATAAAGAAATAAAAATGACTACACATTTCTACACAATATACTGCTAAATGTATTATTTTTTTTTTTACTATATTTTAAAACCTGTAATTCATAATTCTGGCACCATTCTGTCACATTTTCCTCTCTGCATAATAAAGGAAAATGTGATTCTAAGCGACTTGCCAATATTAAAAAGTTTGAAATGGTTTACTATCAGGGTGGGTATCCCCTAATATCACAGCAAAACAATGCTTTTCCAAAAAAAAAGCAAGCAAAAATAGTTGCTAATACAAGAACATCTATTAGGACAAATGTCCCATGTCCTAATAAATGTTTTTGTATTTTCAACAATTTTTTTTAACTGAGCTGTGAACCCCCTTCGCTTATACTCATTTACTTTTCTAGTTGGACTGTTGTCGGTTAGTGCCCCTACTAATTTTTTCTGGCAGACTGCACAACATTTTTATATTTTGCATTTATCCCAATTAATAAGCTCATATGATTTAAGGGTAATATAGAGAAGTGGATATCTAGTCAACTTCAAAACACCTATTGCAGCATGAGTAGATGTTATATCCCTGCACAGTATGTTTATATTTTCAATTGTACCCAAATATATCTTAATGGTGGTGTGTACAGTTTATGAGCTGCTATCATTAAGGACTGTCCAAAAAGCAACATTATGAAACAGCTCAGTTCCGCTTCACCGATGGCAATTAAATAAGTAACTTGTATATTGTCCTTTAACCTCATCATCAGGAATGGGCTTACAGCAAAGCAGATTTGCAGTTCCTTAATTGGAAACTGTGTGAATAATATAATTTATCATTTGTGTTGTTTTTAACTCTTTGCAAGGATTAAATGTTCTTGGTTGATATATTAATTATCTTTGTATAATGGGTATGGCTATATTGGTGGGGCAGCTTAGTCACCACCAAGTACAAAGTACTGTTTTATTATTACAGAGAAAAAGGAAATCATTTCTTAAAAATTAGAATTATTTGATTAAAATGGATTCTATGGGAGATGGCCTTCCAATAAGTTTGAGCTTTCTGGATAATGGGCTTCCAGATAAGGGATCCCATACCTGTAAATCATGTAATTGTCTTTTTAATATGCAATTAGTGCTAAGTATAGCCTATTTAGAAGCAATTATCAATTACATTTTCTAAGGCAATATGTGGAGTTTGTGTTGTTAGAAAAAATCATGATTAAACCTGTGGACCATTTGTTTTTACATTCACAGGGGTTTTCTTTTTGCTCTTAAACACTAGCATATTTATGAAATACTGTATATACTCGAGTATAACCCGAGTTTTTCAGCACCCAAAATGTGCTGAAAAAGTGTACCTCGGCTTATACTCGAGTCAATGTGCAGAATCACCCAAACCGCTAACACTACATCTCGCTTTCCGGCTCACAAACTGCCCTCTGCCCGTCATTTATATGAACTCCTCACCCTCAGCCAGCAGCGCTGTGCACACTGATATAAACACGATCAGAATGGTATCAGCAAACATACTGGTAGTACTCATCTTGCGGGCACCACTAGCTTCACAACTCCCACACAGGAAGCACAGGCCTCCGTCTATAGGAAGCGAGTCAGCATTCCGAGAGTGACGTCACGTCACCTAGCAACTGAAAGCCGGAAGTCGGGGCCAAAGGCTGGACTGGGCTTACCGGTAGTTTCGATTTGGGAGATGCTGTGATTGCGTCATGATGCTTCAAGTACTTCAAGGCTCTGTTCCGCTCATCCCCAGACCTGTCCCTACTCAAACTTTGTGTAGCACGGCTAGCAAAGTAGCAACGCAGCGGGTAAAATTACGGAATTGTGGATGGGAGAAACAGAAGGGAAGGATGACCATTAGCAGGTCCTATCTTTGGAACAGTAGGAGTTTGGCCCGGCACTGCCTTAGTTTGACAGCTGAAGGGCCCCAGATCAGGCAGAGCAAATATACAGTGTTACTGTCACTAGTGACTCAATTTTACCCTGTCACTGTCATTTACTGCATCTGCCGTCTTGCTTTACAATTCCCATTTTGGGCACAGTAGGAGTTTGCCTACTGTCATCATCTTGCCCTATTGTCTCCGCCTTGCCCTACTACCTTAAATTTCCCTGCTGTCACCATCTTTCCATTCTGTTGACACGCTGCCCTACTGTCAGCATCTTTCCTAGTGCCATCTTAACCCACTATTACCATTTTGCCCAATTGTCACCATCCTGCCTTATCACCATGACTATCTTGCCATCCTATCACCATCTTACCTGCTATACTTGCCATCTCCCATGTTTCCTGTCTTCTGTGCCTACTCTGTAGAGAGCCTCTATTCATGGATGCATGACAGCTGCTGCCTCAGTACGTACAGACATCACAACACAGTGTATACTGGAATGCACCCTTGGCTTATACTCGAGTCAATAAGGTTTCCCAGTTTTTGTAGGTAAAATTAGGTACCTTGGCTTATACTGGGGTCAGCTTATACTCAAGTATATACGGTACTTCTTATGGGTTAAATGCAATTGCTGTTATTGTAAAGATCACTTGAATTGCAGAAAATATGTCATTCATTACACATTCATTCTTTGCTTACTTGACTTTCTGCTTATGAATATAAGCTGCTACTTTTTTTTATATCCAAGGCAATCTCAGTAAACTGCCAAGAATCCTTTATTCATGTAAGAAACCTTGAGGGGAATGGGTTCATTTTGCAATGATGCAACTGAAAATTAAAAAATGCACGCTGTCTTATTATATTGCATTTATAAAACTGTTTTACATTTCCAATTGAAAGTCATTTACAAGTGTAAGTATAGTGTGCAAAGTTAATTTTTTTGGTTTATAGGGTAAATCTACAGCAGCATAACTAGTGTCCGCTGTGCCCCCTGCAAAAAAAAGTGTGTACCCCCTACATGCGGCATTTCTGGAGCACATGTGCCCCTGAGTGCTGTAGACTCCATGTCTGGTCCAGGCCCCCTTTTCCCCATGTTGCTTGTAGGAGGGGCTTCCAGACATTAAAGGGGAAGTAAACCCAACTGTTACTCACCACAGGGAACTCGATGGAAAAGTTTATTTACAGGCACCCCAGAGCCTTTTCTATAGTCAGGCACACTTTACACACATTCTTCAGACACATTCAGTTACATATATTCCAACAAATCAGTTTCCACACCTTCCTTAGGATCTTGGATTCCACGTAACCACCTAGTGGTCCGGTATATACTCCACCTGTATCCCACCACTCTCCAATATTGGCCCAATACTTTCAGGGTGATACCCCTCCACTCTTCCAGGTTAGGACACTTTTTCCATCCAAGTCCTGGCCTAAAGCCCCAGTGTCCTTTCTACCTGGTCCTAGACTACCACTGATTCCCTTACTTACGGAGTGCCCGTAGGAGACTAACTCCACTTTCCTCCTTGATGGGGCCACAACTGCCCTTACTAAATATCCTGACTATCTTGTGCACCTAGTGCTCGCTCACTTCGATCTTTCCTATGCTAACTTCCCCTATCTACCAATGTAGGTCTCCACTCACCAGCCAGGTGATGTTGCTTCGGCCACACCCTCCCATCAAGACAGCTCACCTTGGCCGGGGCACCTCCTTTTATAGCCTTCTCTGACCTCTGGTGGCCGGGGTAAAAACTACACCTAAAAATAAGACCTCTGCTGCCATCTCATGGTGATTCCCAGAAATTACATCCAACACACTTAAAGGACAAGGAAAGGCAAAAATTTTTTTTTTTTATAAGAAACCTGACTGTAATCAATGAAATTCTCCCTTCATTTACTGCTGTGGATAGGACTTGTCAGATGGTCCCTAACTGCTGAGCAGGGAAACAATCATACTTATGAACAGCAGGGGGAACCCCCGCCTTACTTAACAGCCATGCAGGATTCAAGCAGCTTTGTTTAAATGACGATCCCTAAGCAGCCCAGACCACACTGAGCATGTGCAGGGTCAGGGACAGGCAACGATGTTTAACAAAGTTACGAGATTACAGCCCCCTGTGGCCAACTTTGAAAGCATAAATCATTTGTTTGATTAGGCTTGTGGTGCAGTAAGTTAATTCTTTTGTTTAGTATACAAAATACAGCATTTCTAGCCTTATTTTATTTTAGACTTTCCTTGTCCTTTAAACATATTTACATTTTACATACATGCACATTTTGTCACACAAAAAGATTACAACATTCCTGCACATAACATTCTTCATCACTTTACACCCCCTTACATGCTGTATGGTATTTATGCAACATTCAGTATTGGCAAAACATGTCATCATCAGTGTGTCGATGACTAAAGGAGATAGAGCAGCACAGTCTGGATGATGGCATGGAGAATTCCAACAGCATTTGGATACCAATTCTCTCCCTTGAATAGAAGTGTTATGTGGTTTGGAGGATGGTAAAGTTTAATCTCCATGTTTAGCTACCTGCCGCACTTACTGTTTAATAGGACTTGGACGCTGCACACATACAGTATATATGTTTGCAAAATAAAGAAACAGGCAAAGATTTGAGCAACATCAAATGTCAGCCTGATACAATAGACATGTAGGGACCCACAGGGTTGAGCTCCCCTCTGAAAATCTCCACATGGTTAGAAATCCCCTGCTGTGGCCAGCTAAGTGTTGGACCTAAATTGGATCTGGGAGGGGGAGTGAGTCCTTTGTCCCATGTGCAGTAGGCCCTGGCACATTCCAGATTTGGACAGAAGGTGTCAATGTGGTGTAAGAAGTATAAAAAGCTGAGCTGCCATGTGCTCAGGGTCAGTCTACTTCCTATTTACTCCAGGATGGAGTGAGTCTTTTTGGCTGGGGTCCTTGCAGCAAAAGGCTGTGGAGAGAAAGCAAATGGGTAGTGATGCCCTTGGTGGGCTTGGGTATAACAGGACCCCGATAATCATTTGGAGCATGGAGGCAACAGATAGATTAAAGGAGCTGCCTGGTAATGGTTTCCCGGGAAGAGGCTGGGATGTGCTCTCACTCTGGATTGGAGTGTTGGATCGTGTGAGCAACGCTGAGGAAGACCCCGCTGCTTATGAATATCAAAACGTTAATTTCAATTTGGGAACTGCCCATTTGGATGGCCTATGTATGCTAAACAACACAAGTATGGATCAGAATAAATTGGTGATCGCTGCATAGGAAGTTAATGCATGATAAGCAGCACAGGTGTGGATTGATCCAAATAAGTGGTTGTTGCATACAAGGTCAATGCATACTAAGCAGCACCGATGTGGACGGATCTTATTATATGACTGCTGCAGAGGAGAGAAATTATTCTATATGCCAGTTTTGTAATAGCACTGTTTTACAGTTTTTATTTTGGGGGACGCCTCTCTTGTAATTATTATGCACATTTATTGCCATTTTTGCACTTCAGGGGTTTGTCAGGATGGATGGGGTTTTGAGCCTTTTTTTGAGCTATACTTATACTGTACATAACAAATGACATTCAAAGGTATGCTTTATAATTTGTGAGTGCCTGATTAGCCTCCTTTTTTTAATTTTTGTTTTATTAATTTGCAGTTAATATACATATAACATTAAGTATCACGCTAGCACATATTCCAATATATATTCCATTTTTTTGTGTGAGTTATTTACAACTTTTTTCTCAAACCTGGAATTGAAATCATTGATGTTACCTCCTATATGGAGCACTAGTCCGTACTGCAATTTTACTAGGCAGGTAGGAGTTTAACCTTTAATCGTTTTTTTAGATTTGACCTAAGTAGTCTTGGCTCAATCAAGGGCTGAAATATTTCTATAAATCAGCTTCCCATTTCTATGTTTTCGCAAACTGAAAGTGCATCTTAGTTATTTCATGTCTTGGCTGAAGAGATTTGTGTTATTTCTTTAGTGCTGCCCTGGAGGAACAATGTTCCAGAAGAGACTGAGGTTTTTTATTTTTTTAATAAGCATTTAACAAGCCAGTGAACTTCGCTGTGTATGCCAGAAAGGCTTCAGTCTCCAAAGTACTGGCCTGATTGCCCAGGCTGTCAGAGGCCCTTAAGGATTCATCGTGAGAAGCCATAGCCGGAGCCATTTGTTACTCTGCTAATGAACAAGCCAGTGTTCTGAATCCTTCTCTTCTAATAACTCCCTGGTTCCTTTAGGGATACAGAATATCAAACAAGAATGATATACATTTCAGTTGCATTACTGTGATAGTCTGAATGCGTGGAGTTGCGGATAAACTCCTGCTTCTCTGCTGCTATATGTAGGGGAAGTTGAATGCAAACTGGGTTAAATCTGATTATAACTGCAGAGCGAAGAGATGGGAATTATCATGATCACCTCAGCTTTTCAGCTTGAACGCTCTGTGCCTTTAAGCAATATGGCCTGAGTGGTTTATTTGCTTTGCTCTTTAGACAGGTTCATTAGCAGAATGCTATTCTACATGGGCACGATTCATTAAAGGGTTTTGAAAAAGCTTTCAAGCGAAATCCTTAAGGGAAATCGAAATGGAAAAAAAAAAGTATAAAATAAACAAAGTAAATGGTTAAAGATGTTTTTTTCAGTTCCTCCCAAAATAGGAGCCGTAAGCCCAACGACAACATTCAGTAAATGAGAAAGTGAACATGTGTTGCGTGAGTCATGGCTTTGTCTGTTTATCACCACGGTATTGGGTTCAGGGAACAGATCAAGTGTCAGGGAAAATCTCTAATGCTTCGTATAACTGATTGTTAACTTGCTCTAGCCCATGGGAGAATTGCTATTCTGGTTATGCCAATGGACTAAGTCAAAAGATAGCAGCACTCCCATCTTGTAAAAATAAAACCACCTTTATTATTTCATACGGCAACTCCAGCAATGTTTCGGACCATCCTGGGCCTTTTCGGACCATCCAGGTCCTTTTGTCAAGCTGTCAGCTTGAGCTGAGCCGAAACGTTCCTGGAGTTGCCGTATGAAATCGTACTTTATATTATAATACTTTGTCAGCTTGAGAAAGGACCTGGATGGTCTGAAACGTTGCTGGAGTTGCCGTATGAAATAATAAAGTCGGTTTTATTCTTACAAGATGGGAGTGCTGCTATCTTTTGACTTTGTGCTATAAGGTATGTGAAGGTGAACACATCTTTTGCGTGCACCCACTAGAAGAAAATACATTTAACGTGTGCTGGATGACTCCACTCTAATTCAATATATATATATATATATATATATATATATATATATATATATATATATATATATATATATATATTGTCCAATTTAAGTGAATGTCTATAAAGCATGCATGTAAAATAGCTTTCCTTAATGGATTAAAAAGAATATAAGTTTGGAGAGCCTGTAGGGATCATTTACAAAGTCCCCAGAAAATAAGTGCAAGAGCTTTATAAGAACAGCATAGAGCAGGCAGTGAGTACAGGGCCCCGGTGTGGGCTGCACCTGCTGATGCTGGGTAGGATTGGGAGAGGTGCCATCTACATCCTCCCCCCCCCCCCACAGTCCCTTATGAATACAACACTGCCAAATGCAGGGAGCAGTGTATTCGGGGGGAATGCAGATTTCTGTCCTCTGAAAGGAAACAGAGGAAACTGTGGCAAATGATATAACGTAGAAGGCATGGTACAAAGTGAAAAAACATGGCAGATTGCACCCGTTTTCTTTCAAGCAGCAGTAAGGCAGAAGGGCCCATATTGCATATTAGAAAATAGATACAGTTTGTATCTAGTCATTTGCAGGCCCTGGGGCAAAATGTGCATCTGGGCCCCTTCCACTGACCCACGCCCCTACACAAATTACATGCCGGTGCCTCCAGGCACCCACAATAAATCTTATAGTGGTTCTTGCAGTCCCCCACAAGGGTGAGGGCCTGGGTATAATTACACTTCCTGCACCCCTGATAGCTACATCACGGGTTTGAATATGTAAATGCCTTATAAATACTAATTGTGCAAATTATTTGCCAAGCAATGGAGGACAATAATAGAGAGCCTTAGTTATTCTGATATAGCACGTTTATCCTTATTATGAACAGAGAAGAAAGCTTATGCACGGTGCCTTCCCACCTAAGGGGAGTTGTTAATACCATGAAACATATTCAAACAGAATCAATATCATTGCACAGAACAGATGAACAGACTTTTGGAATTAGGAGGCACTTGCGGTTATTTACAAACATCTCAAAATATGTACAATACAATGCTGTATATTTAATAGCTAAATAACAACCAGTAACATTTTCATTCAGATACCAGTTACTTATATTCCTTGCATGTAAGAATATTTTCCCTTTGAAGCAGAAGCGCTGATGTTTTTAGCATCTTTTACCTGGTATTTAAAGGGAGCCCGTCACCAAAAAAATTATTCCAAATCCTATTTTATCACGTTAGTCAAGCAAACTGAACATTAATTACACTGTATAAATTATCTGAATCTTGTTTCCTTCGGTCTGGAATTCATAATTATAGCAAGCAGGCAGGAGCCAGTTTCTGCACACTGTTATTAAGACAAGTCTTGTATCATCTCAGAATCTTGTTTGTGCACCAGAATGAAGGACCCCATGTCCATCCCCATGCCCTGGCTACACAATTAAATGGTTAAGAGAACTGGGGGAATGTGGGGAGAGCAGTGACATCTAGGAAGTGCTGAATGGAAAGTGAAAGTAATTGTCTGCCCCGCCTCTATGCCTAAGGCATACAGGAGGAGCAGACAATGAATACAACAGCTATGAATGCTTTAATAAAAAAAAGAATTTGGATTTCATGCTTAATTTGAAAAGGACTTTTATTATACAGCTGTAACGGTTGGCACCCAAAACCCAGAACCGATGCCAAGCACCCTGGTCTCGGCTCGTGCTTCTGCCTGTAGCAGCCGCCTTTGGCCTCGGGAGGAGCCCTCAGCTACTCAGATGCCGCCAGGTCTTATAACGAGAGGTGCAAGGCAAGGGGTTCTGGGCAAGCAGAGGGGCACAACCGGAGAGCAAAGTCTCTGGGCAGGAGGTTGCAGTACAAGGAGTTAAACTGAATCTTAGTCAGATCAGGCCGGGTCGGGGCAGGCAGAGAACCAACGAAGTCAGGCAGGCAAGGGTCAAACCAGGAAGTCAATCAGGAGGGTACAGCAGAAGCGGTAGTCGAATAACAGGCTTGGGTCAGGATCCTGAAGTCAGAATAGTTGAAAAGCCAGGCAGGGGTCACAACAGGAAACAGGAATCAAGATTTGCTAAAAAGCTCAACGATCAAAGCACCAGGAACAAACTCCTATAACAGGCAACGATCACAAGCCCAATTGCGCCTTAAATATCATTTGAATTTCACGCCAATGCGCGCTGGCGTCATCTCTGCGCCTTTAAATCCCAAAGGAGTGAACCTCGCGCCCTAAGGAAGCGGCGCCTGTGGCGAAAAAGACTGGCGCGGTGGGCGTCCCCTCCAAGGGGGCAGCAGGCGTCCCTGCTGTCCCCCCACTAGACCACCGGGGTGAGTTTTTTTTTACAACAGCTTTTTATGTCTGGGTGGCAGGTCCACTTTAAATAAAGTGGCATCTGCTCCATTGTATTTGTTGGAAAATTCGGCAATTGATATTCGACATGTGGCTCAGAAATCCATGTAAAATCAATGTATAAGTATTTTTAAAAAATAAATATCACCCTTTATGGGCTGCATTTATAAAGATGTGATTTTAGACTTTAATTTGCATTGCCACGTTAATGCCATGGTATACTTTGCAAAATATTGGTGTCATTTGCATTTGACGTAAAAATGAATTCAGATTTTTACAAAAACCCATGTTCAAACATTTATACTGTTCAGTAGTATTATTTTGTTAAACAATTGTCATGATATAGATATAACCTTATGTGCACAAGCATATCAAGAATTCTCATTTCCTAGCCTTTAAAAGGAGACATTCATTGCTGAATAAAGGCTTTTTAAGTGAAAAATTGAAGGCGCTGTTCTATATTTATTTTCCTGGAAATGCAGATGGGAAGTGGCCATTGCAAAACGTGCGTTACATCAGATAAGATTCTATCATTGTCGTGCTGACTACTTGTATGTACAAACACACCAGTTGTACCAGTGCAGGGCAACACTGCATTATATTTCAATTACTTAAACACTTTCATTTTTTTGGTATTACTGTTCCTTTAAGGAAACCATGCATAGTCACATTCAAGCCAGCACAGACATGTCATGTATTTGTAGTGAATGTAGCCGAAACACCTGCTTGTATTGTGTTCTGTGATAAGAGCACTGACTTTATAATACACACTCCAGTGGAGAATCCTGCTCTCTTGCGCTTGTCACAACAAATCTTTCAGCTGCAGATTACTCAGGCTGCATCATCCATGAGTTGGTATTAAACAGCAGGAGAATTTTAATGATGTTGATTGCACAGCAAATTGCTTTGATCCGTTCCATCACAAGAGAAAATGTGAAAGCCTGCCTGTGTGTTGAAAAAGAAAAAAAGGTACATTGGCGCTGTTTAATCTACTGGCTTGCTGAGGTGAAGAGCCAACAGAAAGGTTCTGCTGATTTATATATGATAAATATGTATTTAGATTATATTTAGATCCTTTAAACTGTAAGCTCCTGTGAGCTGGGCTCTCTAATGCCATTTTTATTCTGTAACCCTAATTTGTTAAATTATTGTCAGCCCATGTTTGTTCTTTCTTTCATTTGAAGGGACCACACATTTTTACTTTGATATTGTTTCATGTTAGAATAATAATTTAAAGAGGTTTTTCACCTTTACATTCACTTTTAGGATGTTGTAGAGAGTGCTACTCCGAGACAATTTGTAACTGGTCTTTATTTTTTTTATTATTTGTTGTTTCTGAATTATTTAGCTTTTTGTTCTGCAGGTCTCTCTTTATGGTCCAAATTAGTCAAGCAGCCAGGCAGTGGTTTGAATGAGAGACTGGAATATGAATAGGAGAAGGCCTGAATAGAAAGATAAGTAGCAAGAACAATACAATTGTAGCCAGTACAGAGCAATCATTTTTGGTTGCAGAGGTCAGAGATCCCCATTTGAAAGATCCTATTTAAGAGTCCGAATAGAAAAGCAGAAAATTAAAAAAGATAAGACATAATAAATGGAATTGCTAAGAATTGGCCAATCTATAACATACAAAAAGATAACTTAAAGGCCACCCCTTTCAGAAAAAGACAAAACAGAAACGTGCCATTTGAGGTTGAAATTACTATGTGGATCAAAACCAGGAGCATGACAGGGCCAGTGTTACTTTGCCCATATACTTGGGATAAATATCCTAAACTTTTCTCTTGCAGCATTTCCATGTTTTTTGTAATGTTTGTCCTTGTATAAAGTAGATGCCCAGTTCTTGCTGATGAGCAGCTGCCCCACAACACAATAGTATCCAGTGTCAGACTGAAGGGTCTGTGCCCCAGACACCACCCCCCCTCTCTGGCGCCCACCCTCTGACACATCATATACCTTCTCTCCGCGATCGATAGCCGGTATGGGCCTCACCAGGTTTTATCATTATCCCACCAGCCCAGTCCATAACTGATGCTTTCTGCACCATGGACACTGATTTCTGCCTGACAACACTTTGGTGTCACATTAGAATTTGGAAGGCGCACACCCATTAGCATGCTGAGGTGCTAATCCAAGGGGGGCTGCCCAATCATAGCCTCCTGATAAGTATCATATAAATAAATATATCAATGGATTGCACACTCAGACTTATGTAAAAAAGTCAAAATTTATTGTATCATATTAATAAAAACTTACAGACATCACAGAAAAACCCGACACGTTTCTACCGCCAAAGTGGTCTTCATCAGGGGCAAAAAACTTCTCAATACAAAGAAAGATTGTGTGTAGTGATGGGTGAATTTGTGGCGTTTTGCCGGAAAATTTGCCAATTTCGCGTGAAATTTGCGAAACGGTGAAAAATTCGTGAAACGGGCGTTTTTTATGCTGGCGACCGTTTTTTTCGACGCAGAGACAAAATTTTTTGACGCCGGCGAATATTTTCGGGCGAATTTTCGCGGGCGTTTCATGAATTTATTCGCTGGCGGTGAATCACGCAAATTCACCGCGTATTTGCGCCTGGCGAATAAATTCGCCCATCACGCTGTTTAAATACCTTATGGCATGTTAGACAGGCTCCCAAACAGACGATGCTCGGCGTGTAACGTCATTTCCGCCCAATTACAGGCGAAAACAGGGAGTGTGCGCACAAAATCTTTGTTTGGAACGTATATGCCTGGATAGGTATGTTCTGCTCTTATCTTGAGATATAGATACTCCTTAAATCTACATCGGATAACCAAAGGTTTAACAAAGAATATGCCTTTTGAGGGTTGTTACATAATCTTGAAATGTGTTTTTCTTGTATATTGATTTTTGTATATTTATGTCATTTTTCTATTTTTTTTTAGTGTCTAACAGACTCATGGGACAACAGGCTTAGACTGTATCTGGGGCTCTTTAACAAGAAATGGCTTCAGAAATTTGTGATCTAATTATGCACAGTGACATGAGATATGATATATTTTTTGATGAATGTTGGCCATTAAACAGACATGATGCTCAGTATTTGTCAGTCACAACAGGGATTGTTAGATGTGTGCGAGAAATTGTTATTGAAGGTGGTTGTATCCCCCCTTTTTGTAGATCTAATGAGTTATAAGCGCTATTTTGAATATAAAATAGAATGCGCATGCGCAACAGTGAGTGGACTGCATATGCGTTCCATTCTAAGATTATGTGCGCACATTTACTATTATCGCCTATAATTGGGCGTAGATGCGCATGCGCATGATTGAGTGGAACGCATATACGTTCCAAACAAAGATTTTGTGCGCACACTCCCTGTTTTCGCCTGTAATTGGGCGGAAATGACATCACATGCCGAGCATCATCTGTTTGGGAGCCTGTCTAACATGCCATAAGGTATTTGAACTGCATGTGCACACAAAATCTTTGTGCCTTTTTGATCTCTTTTATATTGAGAAGTTTTTTGCCCCTGTTGAAGACCACTGTGGTGGTCGAAACGCGTCGGGTTTTTCTGTGAACACTTTGGTGTCAGCTGATCACACAACCTTATCACACCCGGGTCATTTCATCCTTTTTAACCAACTCTATTTTGAGGTCTTTTCTTTTGCGCCACCCTCCTAAACAGGACATCCTTATGTCTATCTCTTGAAATAGTTGCACTATCCCTACAGTGAAGTGTGGTAGTGCTAGCATCATGCTGCGGGATTGCTTTTAATCAGCAGGAATTGCAAAAATAGAATATGCCAAATACAAGGAAATGCTATAAGACAACGTGTTCAGCTATGCTTAAAAATTTAGCTTTGTTAAATGTTTTTCTTTTTGATCCCAAAATCAAGGCCAAAGAAAGACTGGAATGGCTCAAGAATAAAAAAGGGAAAGTTTTACAATGAACTAGTCAAAACCTTGATCTCTATTCAATGGACAGTGTGCAATAGGGAACTGTTCTGATGTTGCTCTCCAAAGACAAGCAACAATATTGTCTTGCTGCACACCACTTACTTATTCATACGGATTAAGGCGAATTGCCGGAACAAGTTGGTGTGCTTCATCCCTACACGCAGCCTGCTCTCCAAAGACAATACATGAAAAAGGTAATTTCAGGTTTATGGTGTCTTTGCTAAGCAGAGCAACATCAGAACAGTTCTCTGTTTTCCTTCTGGACATACTGTATTTCTCTCCTGCCGTACAGTAAGATAAACCGACCAGCAGTTGGTGCTGTTGTTAGAAAATTAATTAGATTAGCAGCTATTAAAAACTATTAATACGTAATGGAAATGCCAAAAGTGGTTAGAAGAGTAAACTATTAAATATTGTAATATTTAATGCTATAGGGACTGAAATCAGAGGACACAAAGTGGATGGATATTTATATGATTGAATAAAGAAGATTGTTGGGCTTTACAGTAAATACTTGGAGTGATGTCCTTTTACTTTTTTAGTGATTCATATGAGTGTTAAAGTTCAGGGCTGCCAAACTCTCCGAACAGAAAACACAGCACTAAAAAAAAAAAGATACAGAATAAAAGAAAGACATATGGCAAACATAAACCATTGTTCAGCAGTTTAGTTAAGAGTCTGGCTGTTGATGTAATAGTGCTTTGATTTCAGTATTAGAGGTCAGTGTGCATTCCAGAACTTATATTAAACAGCCAGAAGAGGAGGTTAATCGTCAGTGTTTATACAGATAGCTTTTCTACCACCTATCTTTAAAGCATTCGTCCAGAACTGCAATCTCAGCACTTCTGCTGTTCACTGCCAATGTACCTTGCATTGTAAATGATCTGATCTATGTTCAGCACTAAGCCGAGCCTTCTGTTACTTTCTTATAAAGGGAATTTATGGTTGACAGGAAAACTCTTCCTTTGTGCAATGTCTTGTTCAAGCAAGCCTATAAACGAAATTAAAGAGAAAGTGTGCCCTAATGATAACATTCTACTCTTTCTCGCAGGATTGATGATATTCAGTTGTGCAAGGAAATCATGAGCCTGAAACAGGAACTCCAGACTTTGGTAGATGTCCCAGGTAATTGGTTACATTTCAAGTAACATTCAAATAATTTGGGGATAAAAATCAAATAGTATAGTAGTTATTTGAAATGCAGCTCTTTCATTGCCCGTTAAACATTCCCCCTTACTGTGTATGATCTCACATCTCATGTGCACTGGAGCATGAACCAGGTCCTCATTTCTAACATATACAGGTATGGGACCTGTTATCCAGAATGGTTGAGACCTGATAACAGATCTTTCTGTAATTTGTATTGATATACCTTGTCTAAATAACCCCAATAGATTGGTTTTGCTTCCAATAATAATATATTAATTTGGATCACGTACAAGGAACGGTTTTATTATTACAGAGAAAAAGGAGATAATTTTTAAGAATTTTGAGTATTTGGCTAAAATAGAGTCTATGGGAGACGGCCTTACCATAATTCGGAGCTTTCTGGATAATGGGTTTCCGGATAAGGGTTCCCGTACCTATAATTAATGTAATTGTCTTTTTAATATGCAAGTAGTGCTAAGTATATTCTGTTTAGAAGTAAAGATCAATTATATTATAACAGATGCCATACTTGTACTTGTGATTTAGGGATAATACTAAAATTGCCCTAATGACAACTTTCAGTTACTGTATATGGTACCTGCCTGCCTGCTGTGATTGTGGATTTAGGAAAGAATATTGGAACTAAGGCTTGGCTAATTTGTTTAGTACAGGTATGGGATGCCTTCTCCAAAAACCTGCTAGCCAGAAAGCTCTTCTCCCATAGACTCCATTTCAATCAAATAATTCTAATTTCCCTTCCCTTTTTTCTGTAATAATAAAATAGTACCTTGTACTTGATACTAACTTGAAACATTTAGGTGGTTATTTGTCTGAATGCCAAAAACTCAAAAAATTCCAAATTTTTAGTTGAAGAAAAACCTCTAATTATTTGACATTTATTAAACCCTGAGGATGGAAAAAGTCCAAATCCGAAAATCCGGCATCTCAGACCTGCGAAGGTTGTATATAAGTCAATGGGAGTGTCCCTAGCCTATTTGGAAGTTTCTGTGGTCTCCGCTGGAATAAGCCAAAATACAAAAATCTAAAAAATTCTGACTTTTTGGAAAAAAATCCTAAAAACCCAAACGATTCGGATTTCTTTGCTTGATTTTTTCATGGTTTTTCCCCGATCCAATAAAATCTTGATTTTTTAATAAAAAATATGACTAATCGTGGATCCTAGTTTGGTCTGACTTTTTTCATTAAAAAGGCCCTTTAATGTTTAAATGATTTTTAGCAGACTTTAGCCATAATGATGAAAATTACAGAAAATATCCCTTATAAAGAAAACCCAAGCATTCCAGATCCTATAGCCCAGAAAATAAACTTCTTTTGCTTGATTAACATAACAGAAGAATATTATGAATAATTTCATAGGGTGACACGTTGTATTTAAAGATTATTTCAGGGCTAGTCAAGTCAAGTCAAGGCTTGGTGCTCATTTGACAAAATATTGCTTTTCTGCCATTGCTGAATATAGAGAGTGTCAGTACTGGTTTAAAGTGTTTCCAGCTGCCTTAGCAATGGAAGCCTATAATGGGTGCCCTCTAATGTTTATTATGTATTATACATTCCACCAGCCTAGTAGTTCAGACGCTTCTGAATGACATATGTCTATATTTTAGTAGCAGTAAGATTACATTTTAATGTTCCAGAGGAAATGAATAAACGAATGGTTGACCAATGTCAATTCCAGAGGATTAAGAGGACACTGTTCCTCAGCTAAAAATGACTGTACTAAAGCCAAATGTAAGAAAGCATACAAATCCCATCCCACACAGCTCAGAATGCGTGGTACTGAGTCAAGCTGAGAAATAAAGCCAACATATCAAGATTTTGTTTCCAACACTGTGAAATTGTCTGTACAAGTTCATGGAACAGAGAACAGAAATATCCTCTGGATGTCCCAATAAACCTCTGTAGATGTCCTGCTGATATGAATTTACAAAGGCACTTAATATATTTTATATGCATCAGGAATATGCAGAATCCTCAATGCTTAAGGAAGGCACTTGCAATTTCCATCCTGTTAACAAATATTAAATGTTTAACATAACTGAGAAGGGAGTTATATTTGCAGGGGTTTATACTAAAAGGAATTGCACAGAACCGAAATAATAATAGAACTAACTGCAGGGGTTTCTTCTCAGGCCTGGTACCGGCTTTTGCAGGTTGGCCACCACTGGTATATATGGTAGAAAGAAGTATATCTTAATAATGGGTAACAGGAATATTCATTTACAAACACATATATTGAAAACACCCTTCCTTACACAGAGTTACTTTGATCATGACACAAAACATGATTATGTGGCTCGTGTCAACAGCTTTCCAGCAACAATGGGGATCATAAGGCTCCAGGCGCTGTAGTAAAGGCGATTGGAACCTACAGAATCCTAAAAATAAATTGACAGACTTGTTCCATCAGGTCTGTACTAGTTGACATATGAAAATGCATTTAGTTGAAACTGCATTGTGAAACCAAGTGCTAGCCAGGAGCAGCAGAGATTTCAGTAAACAGTCAACATAGGACAATTAGGGCTAGTCCACACGGGGAGATAGCGACGCGTTTGCTGTCGAGGCGATGCGCTTTTCAACAGTCGCCTGAAAATGCCTCGCCAGGCTTTTTCAGGCGACTGTTGAAAAGCGCATCGCCTCATGTTGTTAGCACAGGCGTTTTTACATAGGCGCCCATACAAAACTGTCGCCTGCGCCGGTCGCGGCGACTGTCGCGGCGCTTTGTCGCCGCGACCGCAAACGCGTCGCTATCTCCCCGTGTGGACTAGCCCTAAAAAGACAATTTGGAAGTCTGTTAGGGTAAGATTTCGGGTAAAACATATTGCTGCCCTATATATGCCTGTAAAATGCAGTTAATACACCATTGTTTTCCAAAAAGTGAACTGACAGTCACTACAAAGTAGGAACGAACATGTTTTTCTGTAAACAGGGTGATAACGAGAGTTGGTCAAGATTTATTTAGATTTATACATGTGTAGATAGAACTTAGCTTTCAATATATATATATAAAAAAATCAAATCCGTGTTTATTTATTAAAAAATTCTGAATATAAAATTTTTTAAAAAAAAAATGTGTGGGAAAATACAAATAGCTCAATTTTTTACTCAGTTAAACATTTAAATAATTGCCTCCAACATGAACTTTATACTTTACAAACTTTTTGTGCTTTATTAATATCAGACATACAAGTTTTTCTCAGCATAATTCAAATTCAGAAGCTCGCAGATTTGATTTGTTGAAACACTTCAAATCCAAATGTTGATAAATCGCCCCCTATGTGTGTATATCTGAGACAAAGTTTAGGGCAGTGGGCAGCTCTAGAAGAAATCTTTTAGATTTGTAGCCTGGTAGCTCCTTGTTATGTGATTGCCTGTGAATCTTTAAAAATAAGTCAGGAACATTGTTTCTAACAGTAATGTTTTTCTTCAGAATCCCTGATAAATTTATTTGGTCAAAGAGTAAAGGCCCGTCTAGAGAAGTACAACAGCCTCATGTTTAGGTTTTTTTGGGCAACAAGTAGTCAGAATGGAACTTGCACAATCTTCTCTACGTAGTGCACATTCTACAATGACCACTTCCCATGGGCAAACTTATTGCAGGACAGTTGGAACAGCACCACTGATAAAATATATTTAAATTACCTTTTTTGCATGTAGGTCATTACAGCAACTTTTCAGGCCATGTGGCATTTTAAATATTTAATCAGTGGTGCTGTTCCAACTGTTCTGCAATAGGTAACAAGTATTCAGGATGACTGAGTATTCTCTATTATTCAAGGAGCAAGATGTCTGTGGATGCTCATCTCCACTTAGCCATCAACCAGAACATGGACACATTTTGAGGTTTACTCTGTGTGACGGCACTTCCTAGATAATGTGTGCACAAAATGTGGTCTTTAGAGAATTGTTTTGCAGCGACTGGAGTTGAAAAAATTAACTTCACCAAACCCTGACCCAAACCCAAATGAATTACAAGCACCAGACCCGATCAACCAAATCTCTATTGCTTTTGTGGATGAACTGAAGTAAATCTTACAAACAATGTTATTAGTAGAATAATAACAATATTATTCTCTCCTACTCAAGAGTACAGAACAATGACAAACTTCCCATTATTACCCTTGTTTAATGTCTGGACGAGCAGGAATTAAGGTCATTATACCGTATTTAATATATTGCCAATGCTTGCAACTTAAGGGCTTTAATAATGAGATACTATAAATAGGGTTCCGTGATTTTGATCCATAGTTCAAGAATATAAAAAATTGTTGAAATGGCAAAGGGGTGTGTTATAAGGGTAATAAGACCTCATTAGTAAATATAAATTTGGACATTATTGGAGAAAAAAGTTTGAGGGCGTTGGATGAAAGGTGGAATTGATATCAAGTAATTATGTGTTCACAATACACAAGAGATATGAATATCCTGTAAAATATATCCTATATATAACGTGCTTTACCTTGAAGTTCCATGAACCATATAAAGGCACTTAAATATTTGCATATTTTCCAATAGGGGGAACCATATTCCCTATACTGTATACTGTACTGTCTGCAGTTGGTGTATACACAATCTTGCACACTTAAAGTAAATTATTACCAATTGTTTGGTGCAGAATGGTGTAGTTTAGTCCTCCGTGTGCTTGGACAGATCATACAATATGGGCTGATGGTTAAATAACCTTAAAATCATCTTTGCTTTTCTAAATAAAGGATTATGCTGTTTTTTTCTACTATATAAATACAGATAACAGGCCGGTTACTGTGCAGCCACAATCCTTCTTTTATTTTCATGTGTTGCAGAGAAGGACAAAACAAATCCACAAAAGAAAGGTGAAGATGAGTTGATCCAGAAGATCCAAAAGCTGGTGCAGAAAAGGGACTTCCTGGTTGATGATGCAGAAGTGGAGCGATTAAGGTGAAATTCATGGCACCAAGAGCCTGGGACACTGTAGGGCTTATATCTTTTATACTTGTGTCCCCACAATTTCCCATAGTTCCACCATTTGCTTTTTCCATCACCCCTCCCAGCTGAATGGCTAATTGCCCTGATTCTCACCCCTTGGACAAGTGACAATCTCCTTCCACCTTGGGCACCATACTCTATCACTTATTTACTTCTCTGGCACCCAGGCACTTCTATAAATATAAATATTTATATGCAAACAAAAGTACTTATTTTTTTCTGCTTTCAGGGAAAAAGAAGAAGACAAAGAAATTGCAGATTTCCTCCGAATCAAATTAAAACCCTTGGACAAAGCGACAAAACCAGCTGCTAGTAAGTGTTTAAGAGACTACTGTGGACAGACACAAAGATAATTATGACGACGGGATGTCTCTCGCACTGTTAATTCCATCCTACAATGTGTGTTCACTTCTGACTCCACTAACTTTCATTCTTTTCCCTTCCCCCCCTGTGCTTCTGAGTTCCATATTCTTTTATCCCTACCCAACCCTATTCCTACAAGCTGGGACAGTTCTACCATAAGGTGGGTTATTTACTAAAAACCAAATTCAAAAATCATGAAAAATTCGTGTTTTTTTTTATACAATTGGACTTTTAAAAAAATCATGAATTTTCCAGAATTTATTAAACCCCAGAGGATGGAAAAGTCTGAATGAGAAAATCCGGCATCTCAGACCCGTCGAGGTTGCATATAAGTCAATGGGAGAAGTCCCAATGATTTTTTGATGTGCGCTGGGTTTCGTGCAAAAAATTCCGGGCAAAAAAACATAAGAATTCAGAGTTTTCGGGTGAAGAGTCCGAGAAAACCATGAAAATATGATTTTTCCCGCAAAGTAAATTTTCACGAACATGTAATAGTAAATAAGCGTAAAAAACTTGAGCGGATTTGCAGCAGAAAATGTTGAGATAAAATCAGACTCTGATAAATAACCCCCCTAAATGAAATGTAGAAAACAAGCCAAACTCCCTAGACAGTAAATTTGGGGGGGGGGACGTCAGACAATGGCAAAACAAAAGATGCTTTTTTTTTTTTACTTCTTTGTATTGTGACAAAAAGTCATGTGATTTCCCTCCCCGCCTCTAATTTGCATATGCAAATTATTATTCGGTTTGGTTCAGCCTGGCAGAAGGATTTGGCCGAATCCGAATCCTGCTGAAAAAGGACTAATCCTGGCCGAATCCTGAACCGAGTCCTGTATTCGTTGCATCCCTAGTGTTTAGCAGGTCTGTTCAGTACTTTTAGATCACAACTTGATCAACTGAGGTTTTTGCAAGTTTCCTAAATCCATTCCAACATTGTAACTTGCTCTCTATGGCCCTCACAGATACTCTAGTAGAGAAGAAACCAGAACTCCCGCCCACCAAGCCTTCCATTACAAAAACAGGAATGGCCATCCTGAAAGATTGCTGTGGCACAACTCAGTGCAGCGTTATGTAACACTTGCTGCCAGGACAACGCTGATCAGAACGCTCCAACGGGATGATGGGTTTCACTTGAAAGGATTCAAAGCATCCAAAATCCTGCTAACCTGAACTGTATGTGCTGTAACGCATTTACCAATAGTGTATCAATAGTGAAACTCTCACTGTCGCATGGATCACTCAAAGAGCATGTAAAAAAAAAAAAAAAGAGGAGTGTATTTACCAAGGTACATAATATACGGTACAAGTTGGCCGGCAATCATTCCTGGTTTGTAACAGCACTTAGTAAAAGTAGCTGTTAGCAGTCCGGCCCCTTGTGAGAGAAAAAAACAGCAGTTTGTTTGTTACTTAAGAATGACCAGGTTTAGTGAGCCTCATACTGGTCCAACCTGAATAATGCAGCTATATATAAGTAATACTTATATTACACTGCCATTAAAACACACTATCTGTGGCTAGACATCACATGGCCCAATTTTTTTCATTTTAATACGTTTTAGTTTTTCTGGTATAGGGGCAGACACTGTTCCCTCTTCAAGTTACTTGGCTTCTTTTCTGGGAAGGTTTCCCGGGTAAAAATAATGCAAATGTTTCCACTGAATTTGGCATATGACCCCTGAAATACATTTTGGTGAATTTTAAAGTGGATACTTGCTGAATATAAACTACATAAAGGAGGCATTTGTTGTACAGACCCAGCAAATAGCAGAAGGGCTGCTGGTGCCATAGACAGTCACTATTTAGTGGGCTGGTGGGAGGCTGTTTGGGCCTCTGTGTACTTGGAATACTAGAACCTATTTTGACTCCCAGTCCAGACCTGCTCTGTGTACTTGGAATACTAGAACCTATTTTGACTCCCAGTCCAGACCTGCTCTGTGTACTTGGAATACTAGAGCCTATTTTGAAACCCAGCCCAGGCTTGAGTTTGTACATATGGGGGACTGCAAGGAATTGAATTTGAAACTGCTGCCCCATGTCATGTGACTTGTGCTCTGACTGCAAGTTGGAGTGATATTACTCCTCCCTTTTCCCCCCCCAGCAGCCAAACAAAAGATCTAAGAACAGCACTCAATAGTAAAAACCCATGTCTCACTGAGACACATTCAGTTACATTGAGAAGAAAAGCAGCAGTCTGCCAGAAAGCATTTCTCTCCTAAAGTGCAGGCACAAGTCACATGACCAGGGGCAGTTGGGAAATTGACAAAATATCCAGCCCCATGTCAGATTTCAAAATTGAATATAGAAAAATCTGTTTGCCCTTTTGAGAAATGGATTTCAGTGCAGAATTCTGCTGGAGTAACACTTTCCGATGACAGGATCCCTTTAATGGTTTGGCACCTTGGTGTCTCTAGTTTGTAGAATAGAAACATAGATGGGACATCTGGAAAGTAAGCAGAAAAAAAAGCATTGTACACATTGCCCCATAAACAGACTGCTTCTTTATGATTTGTTGCACACTCCAAGAAAACCAACTGTTTACCCATGAGATAAAGATGCCCCAAGTGTCCACTATATTTTAGCATCATGTGTATCATGTTCTCCTTTTTTACTCTCAAACAGTTGCTCACCAAACATGGTCTGACCTTGAGGTTATCTAAGTCATTGGCTCACAAGAAGAATAGTTTAAGGTGTGTAATTCTCCTATCCATGCAGATGGCTAAGTAGCATTGTTCCATTTAATTTGGACCAAATGAGTGGGATCTGAGGAGACACGAGGAGGAGCTGCGGCTTCTCTCATTTCTTCGCCTGGTGATGCCCTATCCACCTGCCTATAAGCGGCAATAGCAGATTAAGTCTTCACTTTTTGACAAAGGACGTGTGCAGGGTGATCTAGCAAAACCACTTTTCCCAAAGAGCCATATGTACGTTGGGCAGTGTGGTTAAAAACGATCAAACGGCTCAACTAAATTTCAGCATTTATAGCCAGCCTATAGTTAGTATTGGTACGGTATGGGATCTATTACCCAGAAAGCTTGGGACCTGGGGTTTTCCAGATAAAGGATCACCATACCAAAACATTTAAAATGCAAATTCAAATGTTTGCTTATTTATTCTTATAAATAAATCTTAGTGTAAAAAACTTGTTGAAATAAAATGTGAAAAAAAACTAATATATAGAATTTGTATTCTACACACCTTTTTCAACTGGTATACAAACTGTCGAAAAAAATCCAAAAAAGTCATATTAAAAAAATGGCTTACATTTTGACTAGGTCATCTTCCATTTACTTCTGCATAAACCTATAATAAGCTTTTAGATGCTGAAGTTTTACATTTGAGCTTTCTGTGCTTAACAAATTTGAGTTTTTGAAACTATCATTTGTTTAAGCGCAATGACATTTGACCAGCATCAAATATTAAAATGCACAGCTGATAAACATCCCTTAGGGTTGAGTTTGTGTGGCCAGCATGTTCATCAGCAGTTTCCCAGAGATAAAGACTTTTGGGGAAAACGTTCCCATTTCAGTGTGACAATATGGAACATTCACCGGGATGAAACTGGCTCCCATATAACCTAGCGTTAAGCAAAATATTTCTGGTGGGTATGCAAAAATACACTATTTGTAAAGGCTTGTACTACATTTTCTTGTTGACTGTCCCTTCCGTTACAAGAAACTCTGCCCAAAAAAGGATGGCCTGCTGGACCATCCTTAGAGGCATTCCTCAATCCACAATTCCAAGTATAATGTTTGCGATTTCCCTGTTGAGGGTGAGAGAGAACAAAATTCTGTGTACACACATTCCACTGGGAGCCCCATGACTTGGGTGGATTCTGTTCTCAAGTTAAGTCTTGGGTCACTAATACCCTGGCCTTGAGGGCAGAGTAATCTGCTTGGCTATAAGAGCAGTTCTTTGTTTTTCTGTGCTGTGGAGCCATATCTCTATGCTCTCCCACGAACAACTTACTTTTTACAAGTTTTTACTATCAATTTACTGTGATTCCTTTATTTGGGAGTCTGAATCTTTGTGAGTTCACAATCTACGGCGCTTGTGTCAAATAAACTTTATCTTTTCACCAGTTGCTGAATTACCATGATCTTGCCTCAATTAAGTGCTGTTATATGTCACTATAAAATGGTGTTTAAGGAGAAATCAACCCTTTACCAAAAAAAACCCCTACCCCCCACCTCCCGGTGAAATACCCCTAACTTTTTACTTACCCCTCGGTGCAGATTCAGGGATCGCAGTTCGTAGCAGCCATCTTCCGGGTCTTCTTCCGGCGCTTCGGCAATTTCCGTCCATTACGGTGCACGCGCAGTTGTTGCAAACGGGTTAATTGCGCCAAATTCACATGCGACAATTCGCCTGTCTCCATCTCAGATTACCGAAGACCCGGAAGATGGCTGCCATGAACTGTGATCCCTGAATCTGCACCAAGGGCTAAGTAAAAAGTTAGGGGCATTCCCCCTGGGGGCAGCAAAGCAATGGGAAACAGTTAAGAATTTGGAGTGTCTATACGCACTTTCTTCAAATTTACTTGTAAACACAATAAATATTCCTCTTCCAAAGGAAAAAAAAAAAAAAACATGGCAAATGTAAAATATGCTAAAGAAAAAGCAATAAGAGAACTCATGAGAATTGGTAATGGGAGAACCTAATGATGACTAATAATAGCTCAGAAAAAAACAAGGGGAAGGTGATTGAGTAAAGAAAGGCAAGACAAAGCTGCTGCAGTGAGAAATAGAATAATAATTTAATTATCAGTGGCCACATTTGCACCTGGGCAATAACCAATAGCAACCAATCAGTGATTAGGTTGTTTTTTTTTCCAGCCAACTGCAAGTAGAAAAATGTAAGCATTTGATTGGTTGTAACTGGGTTACTGCCCAGGTACAAATTGACCCAGTGTATAAAAAGTGAATTCCTAAAATGTGATTTCCCAAAATGATTAGCTTTTTATACTAATTATACTTATTCTGTATACTACTAGTCATACTCCAGCTTCTTTATACAACTATCCCAGATTCTGACACCTTGTTCAGTATAAAAATAAAAATGGTATAAATAGCCCATGAAAAATAAAAAAGTTTCCTAATACAGCTAGAAAAAAATGTAATGTATAAAGTGACCGGATGTCTAACACAATAGCCAGAAACCAACTTCCTGCTTTACAGCTCTCCTGGTTTCCACTGATTGGTTACCAGGCAGTAAACAATCAGTGACTTGAAGGGGGGCACATGGGGGGGAACTGTTGCTTTTGAATCTGAGCTGAATGCCGATGATCAATTGCAAACTCACTGAACAGTTATGTCCCACATGGCCCCCCTTCAAGTCACTGACTAACTCAGAGTTAGAGAGCTGAAAAGCAGGAAGTTATATTCTGTTCTGTAATGTTTGACATTCGCTTACTCCAGCCTTTATACATTACACTTTTGCCTAACTAACTATATTAGAAACATTTTTTATTTTGCACAGCCTGTTTATTTACCCAGTTTTTATTTTTACACTGAACTGTTGATTTAACAGAAACCATATATAAACACGACTATTGCTTAGCAGCTGGAATCCCACACCTCTTTAAGCTACCATGGCAGCAGAAGAGGGCAGAGTCATTTTCATTACCTAGTTAGGGGGGAACTGGATGCCCCAATGGTAGCCAAGTTCTACATTATACCCATTCCCTTTGGCTGCTGGAAGTTAAGCTGGCAGAAATATAGATTTTAATTGCCTAATTACACAGTCTAACTAAAGGAATTAAAGGAAATAGTAGTTTACAAGTCTCTGAGCAGAGAATTCCTTCACTTTGAAAGTCATACCTGCCTGCCATCATAGAGGCACCGGTTGTGCCAAGGACTTTGCTGTTGCAGCTGTATAGGTGCGGAATACTGAATACAATTTGAGGTACATGAGGGGCCCAGTTAGAGCACATTTGTATTGTCTTCAGATTTTAAGGTTCAGGCTCCCCTTGTATGGCCCAACATCTGGCCACCCACTTAGGCTGGATATAAATATAATGCACAAGAGCCATAAATACCCTGCAAATGATATCAATATAAACAGTGCTTAGTGATATCATCAGTTTTAGTGATATTAATTGTTACACAATTCACTCATTGGGGGGTCATTTATAAAGTTTGTTCTGCGCATATTAATTCACAAATGGTTATACTGATTTTTTTTCCCTGAATGCTGAAATATTGCACTGCTGTGTCAGTCTTTCCATTTTATTTTGTAAATTCGCCTGGCACACATATGGGTCTCAAATGAGATGAGCGTTTGCATAAGTGCGCCCACTGTGCAATGTTGTTGTGCGTGAAAATAGCGAAATTTATGTTTACAATTAGAGATTATATTTTGCAAATATTTTCTCTGCCACCAAAGTCGTGGTGTAACTCAAACGCAGATTGTGCACATAAATAGTCGCCATTTGCGATTACGCCATAGTTAAACAGCGGTTATGGACATTTGCAGCACACAGACCCTCAAACCCCATTAAACATTCGGGAAGGGCCTGCTGCTTTGGGGTTCACGAGGGGAGCTCAATTAAATGCACAAAGAAAGGAGAAATTTTAAATAGGAATGTTTTATAGTAGTTTTCTTTGTTGCTTTAAACACAGAGATTGAACGGGCAATTTTATCATTATGATTCTTCACTGGAATGGAGCAGAATATTTTCAATTGCAATTTAATGGGACATGGCAAGTATCTATAGGTAAACGCTCGTGTATTACTTGCGATGTGCGGATGACTGCACAAACTGTATATGCACGGAAATAAAGGGCATCTTATAGCCATGATTAATCCGAAAACTGTATTTTTGGAAAATATGTTCATCACAAGCATCTTATTGGCAGAAGCCTATGGTCCCACCCAGTAGACTTTCATCCTACTGCCAGGATTCCAAAAAAGTCATGTCCATCAGCTGCACTTTCAAAATCTCTTGGGTGGACACAAGTGTGATTGACCTATTAACCCCCTTAGAAGTAAATATATATATATATTTGTATTAGCTGAAACTAATTTTTTTGGACTTTCCTTGTATTTGTAAAGGAATACATTCGTGAGATGGGAAGACTATACATTATTTGTGTAATATATGTATTTTTTGTGTCCCTGTCAACTTGTTATAAAATAAAGCGGTTATGTTTTCCTTCTCATACAATTTTAAATAAATATTTGTTGGTGCTTAATGTTTGTCTTCCATACTGTTAATTGAGTTATTTTGGCCTATAGAAGCTAACCCTGAACGGATACTCCATTAGCAAAACTTGTTCTGGTATTTATACAAGCCAAGAAGAAGCTGAATCCTAACTTGAAAGTATTCAACAGAATATAAGGGTGAGGGCAACTAAAGGTGAAACACCCATAAATGTTCCTGTGTTCTTCTGAAATTGGACCAGAAAACAATGGAAAAGACTTTTGTAGCCGGAGAGTATTATTCTTCCACTATACAAAGTGCTGATACGGTCCCATCTAGAATTTGCCGTACAGTTTTGGTCTCTAGCGATCAAATGGGACATTATTGAATTAAAAAGGGTCCAGAGAAGGGCAACTAAGCTGATAAAAGGTATGGAAAACCTCAGTTACGAGGAAAGACTGGCCAAGTTGGGGTTGTTCACACTAGAGAAGAGGCTCTTAATAGTGATGTGAGGGTTTTTCCAGACCCGCATCTGCTCGAATCGCGCCCTCATGTCACAAAAGGGATGGGGCAAGCAGGGACAGCGTTGATAAAAGAAGAGGCGTGCAAGGACAACCCGAACCCGCAGGTATCGGGCCGGCCCGCACATCACTAGCTCTTAATGGGTGATATAACTATGTAAAATATAGAAAGGGACTATATAATAATCTCTCTGATGCTTTATTTACCAGTAGGTCCTTCCAGCTGACACAAAAGAACACACACCAATTAGAAGAAAGGAGGTTCCATCTAAATATTCAAAAGGATTTTTCTTCTTCTAGCTTTAAGAAGAGGTTCAATAGCTTTTTAGCAAGTGAGGGAATACAGGGTTATGGAATATAGCTCATAGTACAAGTTGATCCAGGGACTAGTCCGATTGCCATTTTGGAGTCAGGAAGGAATTTTTTCTCCTCTGAGGCAAATTGAGAGGCTTCAGATGGGTTTTTTTTCCTTCCTCTGGATCAACTGGCAGTTATACATAGGCATAAAAGGTTGAACTGGTGTCCTTTTTAAGCTAACTTACTGTGTTATTATGTATGTATTTCAAAATCCATCCAGCACTCAATAAGACCAGAGAGACAAAGAATGCTTCAAGTTTTATTGACACACAATTTGGTCCCAAGACACTTGAGACTTTAAATGAACAGAAAGGAACAGTGCATAATTTAAGCCCCGACAACTTCAAAAGCCTCCGAAAGGGTTGGTGAACATCAACTTTTCCATTTTTATTTTAGTCCCAAATTAAAGTTTTATGGTTTTCAAAGAAAGTTTTAAATAGCCTCATAATTCTTCAGTTCCTCAGTCTTAAAAAAACAACAACGATCTTTATGCCCATTTTTTAAGAGGACGTTTCCCAACATCCATACAGAACAAAGATTTCCGCCTTGAGCTGGTTACAAAATGATTTTGGGAGGACAAAAAGTAAAATCTACGTTGACCATAACAAGTATAACCTCCATGCTGAAGAGTTGTTTTGCCACTTTGGAGAACAAGAAATATATTTCAGGTGACCTGCAGGTACTTGCAATAAAAATAGGAAAAAATTAGCATTGCACACTTACGTGATGACTCTCCTTACAGAATAAGTCCTAGCATAGGGTTACAAAGCTGTTCTCTTTTCAATTAAGTTTTAAAAAGAAGTCTAAAACAAAATGCTCAGAAACCTACACCATGTCCGTAGAGGTAATGCTTTTGTGAGACTATATGTGCAGAAAGAAGCCTCTCCTGAATTTGTCCTGTGTCTACACAGTCGTTACAACTATCAGGCTGAAGAGGCCATGTTTAAAAAGATCCTTCCTTGTGCAAAATTCAAGAGGTAAAATGAATTCAAAAAGCCATTATGTAAAAGCATTTCATTGAAATGGCTTAGGAACCGGAGTCCATGTTCTGTCTTTCTAGCATATTGCAAAGAACCCAAAAAACACAATACAAATATAGAACCCTTTATAAGTAAGTTCTACAAGAAACCATCACTTGCCTGACAAATACAATCCATTGTAAATGGCAGGTTAATCCAGAAGGAGTAGGTGGCCTTCTGTCCTATAACACCAAAAATCAGTCAAACAGGCAATCCCATTGGTTTTTCCTGGTGTCACGTGTGGCCTTTTCCCAAAAGCCAGACTTAACTCCAAAACTAATACTTTCTTTCAAAAAACCCAAGGGATGCTTTTCCAATAAAAACCAGACAGTTAAAAGACAAGACAATATGCCATCCCACCAGCTACCTTTGTCCATTTGCTAAGCATTTTTTTTTTAATTTTTTTTTTTTATAAAAGGCCAAGGTTAAAGGGAACAACCATGGCTTTTCCACTCATAGACGACACTTCCTTTTCAGTGGAAATGGCATCTACATAAGCGAATACCACTACAATGACTATATGGCTCCGGTATCCGTGATTTATGCATCTCGATGCATATTACTGTAAACAGGAAAACTTTCCTTTGTTTGAAGTGTTCGACTCTCCAAGACACAGTCAAGTATTTTCTGCTCAAGTGCCAAATTCAAAATATGTGTTTGGGTTTTGTTTAAACTGGTGTACATCATGCAAGAAGCAGTGCCATGACTTGCGTCTTAACAGATCTTGGGTGCAAAACAAAAAAAAAAAAAAGAAAAAAAAAAAATTTCTTTAATATGTTAAAACTGGGCAAAAACTAGATTCCCAGACACAGATCTGTATAGACAATAACGTGCATGGACCGTACAAGTCACCTGAAATAGTCAAAGTAACAACCATTACACTTGCACAAGCAAAGTCGGTACCATTTTCAAAACAGCATCATAACATTCAACCCTTAGTGCCATATTACAACTTTGAATTCAAAATATTGGGCGTATTGCCTTAAATAAGTTGTTCCGAAAGAAGACGGGCTTGGTCTACAGAAATCCTAAAACAGACGAGACACTGGATGGAGACGGAGTATGTGTCATGCTACAGACAGATCAGGCTTCAGGTAACGCTGTCTGACAAGGGGTCTGTAAAGAGCTCAATAAACACAAATAGGATTACAACACTGATGAGGCCTGCAGGAAATAAAACTGAAAATGAATTGAACAGTTGCATGTATCATTGCTAAACATTTGCTAAAACCTGCAATAAGGGATCTCAGAATTATTTCTTAATATTACAAAAACAAATGCTTTTGAACTAGCCTGGTAATATCGGGATTAAGCCCATGGGAAGCAAGATCTTGAAGAGGGCATTATTTCAAAAGAAGTAATGCTTTTTTTTTTTTTTTAAAAAAAAAAAAAGAAATTTAACCAATACACTGTGTGCCCTTGTTTAGGTTTCCACGCCAAAACATTGAAAAAAAAATTAAAGTTTGGTTACAGGTGCAAATGAAAAATTTGCTGCCAGTTTCACTCTATTTCTGTGTTGCCTCTTAACTGGGCTTTCTGGCAATTCCTTGGTAGACATGGACTCTTGCGGATAAATACTATGGGTGGAAGGCTCAGAAGACTTCTCACGGTTTGCAGAAGTAGGAACTTCACAAGACTGTGTCCCATTACACATAGAGTTGTGTTGAGTTTCTTCTGTCTGCATCAGCTCTGCATTATATAAAAAAAAAAGAACTTAAGAGGTTTTTATTGGCAGACCCATTGAAATTAAAACCAAAGATCTTTAAATGGGATCTTGTCAAGGATTTGGAAAACGAAGTTTGTACAGACATTAGTAAGAATCGTTACCCTTTCCCCAATCCACCAAAAGCCAAGGCAAATTTAGAGACACAGCATAATCAAAAAAGTAAAAAAACAGGGATGCTTGAAAGTTTGTGAACTCTTTAAAATGTTCTATTTTTATATGAATGTGACCTAAAACATTGTCTGCTTTTCAAAAGATATTATACAACTAGATAAAGAAAACCTAGTTAAACAAAAATTATATTTGGACATGTATTGAAAAAAATAAAATCAATTTTTTAAAAAAAACCCCAAAAAAACAGATCCGATAACATACAATTGTGTTCAGAATAATAGCAGCCCGACATCACTAACTTGATCAAACACTGTTTTGGGTAGATATTATATTTCTACATGGCAAAATGTATTAGTAGGTGTAGCAGAGTGATAGAAAACCAACAGACCCAACAATTACATGCATGCTGCTTATTCTGCGTAATTGAATCATTAACTTGTTCAAAATAACAGCAGTGTGGAGTTCAATTAGTGAGGTCATTCATTCTGTGAAAAATATAGGCCCTTATGTATGGAAGGAAGGCAGCAATATGTGGTGCATGCTGGTTATAGTTCATTTATCTCTGGAAATATGAGTAAAATTGGTTTGTTCAAGACATTATTCAGCGTACTTTGATTAAAAAGGTTAATTGAAGAGGGAAAAACCTATAAAGAAGTACAGAAAATGATAGGCTGCTCAGCTAAAATGATCTCAAATGCTTTAAAATGGCAACCAAAACCTGAAAGACATGGAAGAAATTGGGAAACTACCATTCAAATGGATAGAAGAATAGCCAAATGGCATAGACTCAATGAGCAGCTCCAGGAAGATCAAAGAAGGTCTTAAGTTACCTGTGATACTGTTACAATTAGAACAGCCGCCACAAACATTTTTTGCACCAGCAGATTTCAGGTGCATAATTGATAAAACACAAACTAGTAGTGCATACATAATTTAATTATTACATATATAATGTAACTGTATATAATGCACTTCATTTCTATCATTACATAATGTAATATATAAAATATAATACAACTCGCCATAATACAGAATCAGTGGGAGACCTGAGCTTGTTCCCCTGCAACTAGACAGTCCCACCTGGGGGTAATGGGAGACAGTGACACCCAAAGTGGGTTTCTCATCTCCAGTCTCCTTACTCCATAATCTTGTTTTGGTTGCGGTCACTGCAGAAAAGCCTGCTTCACAAAGATAGGATGTTAGAAATGGAAGCGGGGTTTTCAGTGCTTGTGTGGCAATCTCAGGATGTTCCGCCTTAACTCCATTCCAGAACACATGGAGATTTTAGTTGTATCAAACATACTTTTAAGGCCACAATCATTTGCAATGTCAAGCAGTTGATCCTCTTCTAGCACGGACAAAGTTGATTCATGGGGCTTGTTCACAAATGGGTCACGGATCCATTCCATTTGGAAGCAGAGATAGGTGATCCTGCACCAACTGGCAGAATGAAGGTCCAGGCTCAACGTGTTTCAAATTCCTCTGCTAATGTTTAAAACGTCAAAAATCCCAGTATTCACTCGTCCTCCCCCCCCCACAATTCCAGTTTGGCTTTGAATGCAGCCTCGTCTGCCAACTTGAAGACATTTTTCATTCTCCCTTGAAGTGACAGATTGAGTTCATTGAGCAGGTCGAATGTCACAAGTAAGCAAGTTTTGCGACCCACTCTGTCCTATGGAAATGTGCTGCCAGTGGTGACTGGAAATCTCTGGAGCGGCTCTTGTAACTCAAATATTCTGGCCAGTGATCTACCTTTAGAAAGCCATCTCACTTCTGTGTATAAGAAAAGTGGTTTGTGCTCTGCATTCATCTCCTCACAGAGCTGCTTGAACAGACGCAAGTTAAGGTCATGCACTTTGATGTGGTTGACCATTTTAATCACACTGTGCAAAACGATAAGTTCGGGAGACATTTTATGGCTAGCCAGCATTGCTCTATGGAGTGCATAGACCCACATTCAGAAGCTACCTCCTTGACCAGAGTAGTGAAACCAGAAAGCCATCCAGTCATAGCAGCCGCTCCATCCAGAAACCAACACAAATTGACCCTGTTTACCAGATATGTAATCAAAGACTTGAATAATTCTGCAGCTGTGGTGTTGGAAGGAAACAATATTGCACATAACATATCCTCACGCACACCCTCCTGAAAAATATATCTCACAAAAACAAGATTTGTTGCCTTGTTCGCAACATCAGTAGACTCAAATCAACCTAAATTGTGTACCATGGTGACTCAATATTCTAACAATTATGTCTAAATATCATTTGCTATGTCATCAATTCGTCTAGTTATAATGCTTGCAGAAAGAGGAACACGTGCCACCTTTTCAATTGCAGCTTCTCTTAAAACTTCACTTCAAATGTCCTTCGCAAAAGGCAGGATCAAATCTTCAGCAATAGTAAAGGACTTCTTAGCTTTAGCAATGTGGTTAGCAACTCTAGAATGATGCTCTTAGTGCAGACACATCTGCTGAAGTGATGACATTCAAGAATTGCTTCTGTTCCTCATATTCACTTTTTTTTCCCTTTTGAAAAACTCCAAAGGCTTGTCTTTTAATGCAGGCTGCTTAGTCTCCATGTGGCAAAGCATTTTTGAAGGTTCCATGGCTTCATTGGCTAGCTGCTCACCACATATTATACAGAGCAGGCTTGGAGAATTTGAATCATCTGTTGCAATGAATCCATAATTTAAGCAATTCTCTTCGTATTTTCTTTTAAATGCGGCATGCTTTTTTGTTGGCAGTCTTGGAGTCTTCTGTGGTCTCATCATTGGGCCTTCCACCCTTTTCAAAGAAGAATGCAGAATTGTGGAATGTAACAGGTTCCAGAAGTTGGTTGACTCCATACAACACAGATGTGCAGCAATTCTCAGAAACACTGATTATACAACTAAATAGTTCAGCGGTTCAAAGGAAAGCAAAATCTTGGGACATTTTTCAGTTTATACAGTGAATGTTTGAGTGTGTAAAGAAGAATGCAGAGACTGCTATTTTTTATATGTTTTGGAAAAGCCTAATATTCCCTTGGCTTCACTTTCTGTAAAGGGATAGCAAAACTGTGGTGTGAGTGAAAGACTTTTACTTAAAGGAGAAGGAAAGGAAAAAATAAATACTTATCTCCCTGTAATGTACAACCCAAGACCTCCTAAATCGCTAGGGTAGTAAGTCACATAGTCCATTCTAATTATGTATATTCCATGCCCTTCTTTGGATAGCTTGTTTAGTCAGGCAGGCGCCATCTTAGAAAAGTAACAAACGCTTCCTTCACCTCATTCTCATTAAGGCGCATGCGCTGAATTTTTTTTTTGACACCCCTAGAGCATGTCACTACTGACGTAGCGCTCATTAGGAATCAGCGCCAGCAGCTCAGTAGTGGCAGCAAGAAGACAACGATTATCACGAACGCGCACAACAACAGTGTGTATTTTCATTTTATAAATAAAACTTCTATCCAGCGTTAAATACATATAAAGCTACAGTATTTAATAATCATTGAATTTGTGCCTCACCGTAGCCTGCTAAGTAAAAATTTGTGTCCCCTCGCAGCGCACCGCAAGAGCTTGATGCTGTCTGTTGGCAGTACAAACTGTATTGAAACTTTACAGATCGAGCGTCTGCTACGTTACTTGACACTTAGAATGTGATTGGGCAGGGGGCGTATGCTTCAGGGTCAATGATGATACTCACATATGCAGATTAGCATGCGTGTCATTATGAATAAGAGAAAGGCAGCGCCCACAGTACTTGCGCAGTGTATCTAAATTATACACAATGCGCATCAAGGCTGCCTCTGGCAGCAGGAAAGAAGAAGACTGTGTTAGCGTGACGTCTCCTGAGTCCAACGCTGCAGTCTTCCTATGAGCGCTACTGCTTCCAGATTAGACCAGGGAGAAACCATGTAAAAGGCTACATAAGTTCTATGTCCACAATACTTTGATTAGAGTCCTATTTATGGTTTGCCTTTCCTTCTCCTTTAAAGAACAGGGATCCATCAAAGCCTGATCACACATACAACACAAATGAGATGTCCGAGGACCTCAGAAAAAGTTGTTGATGCCCATTAAAAGCTGGAAAAGGTTACAAGACAGTCTAAAGCAAATTCTGACTACACATTTAACAGACCGATTGCATGCAAATGGAGAAAATCAAAACCGCCGTTACCCTAAACAGAAGTGGTTGACCATAAAAGAGAACTCCAACTGCAAAGCATCTAATAGTCCGAGAGGTTACAAAAAAGCCAGAATAACTTCTAAGCAACTGAAGGCCTGTCTGAGTCCATCATCAGGAGTACACTGACCAGCAATGGTGTGTACGGCACAAGGATACTGGTGTGTGTGCCAGGAGGATACTGGAAGAATGTTTTGTGGACGAATGAAGCCAAAATAGAACTTTTTGGCTTAAATGAGGAGCATTACATCTAAAGAAAGAATAACCTTGCAACTTACCTTTGCCAGACGCAGATGTGTTATTGAATTTTTTTTTTTTTTTTTTAATAAATACATGACCAAATAGAATAATTGCGTTTCATTTAACTAGGTTTTCTTCATCTACTTTTAGGATTTGTTTCAAAAATCAGATTTTGTTTTAGGTCACATTCATATAAAAATACAAAATTTTATGCCTAACCCAAACTGGTGGGAAAAAAATGCAATGGCCAAAAGGAACCGAATGATCCACCTTTACCTGCACTTACTGCAGTTTCCTGATAAAAATGCACACACACACTTCATCTACAGTATCTCTCATATCAAAGAATGAAAAGGGAATACGGAGAAGACGGGTATCTACAAGCTATTTGGTATCCTATACAGATTGTCATGGTTTGTCAATTTTGTCACAAATCGTAATGGTTATGGTAGCACTTTTCTTGAATTCATTATGTAATTCTTTGGTAGACAGGTTTTAATATTGGCTTTCAACGTCTTTTTCTAAGCATTTTAAGAAAATGATACTTCTAATTTGTGCTGGGGCTGGAAAATTAAAAATGCGTACCAGAGGTATTTATAAAACAGTTCTGAAATAGCATCTTAGTAAGAACATGCATTTTAAATATACAACTAAGAAATAAGCTTAGCTGCATAGGTCAGTAAGTGTGCATAAAAAAAAACAAAAAAAAAAAAAACAAAGAAATAGAGGATAAATAACCAGTTGTGTTTCTATTTCTATATTTTACAGAACTGGAATGACATTTACAGCTACATCAACTAGTTAAAGGGGTGGTTCACCTTTCAGTTAACTTTTAGTATAATTTAGTATGGGTTCTTCTGAGCAGCTTTTCAATTTTTTTTGCTTTTTTGAATTAATTGTTTTCTTCTAAATATTTCCATCTAAAAACAAATCTTTTTTATATAGACAAATTTATTGTTATTGCTACTTTTTATTACTCGTGTTTAAATCCAGGCCTCTCCTAGTCATATAAAATAGGAAACTGCTGAATAAAAAGCTAAATATCTAAAAACAAATCATAAAAAATGAAAACCAATTGCAAATTGTCTCAGAATATCACTATCTGCATCATACTTAAAGTTAATTTAAAGGCAAACAGCCCCTTTCATTTCAGCCTAAATTTACCTGAGAGAGGAGAATGTTCCTCAAACTGGATGAGGTCTGCTGACTGTGTTACTACTGGATCGGGGTGCAGCTGAGGGGATGGGAGGCAGGAAGGAACAGGTCCACACAATAGATCCATGGCAGAAGTTAGACAAAGCACCTCTTTGTCCATTTGGTGACAGGCTGTACAGAAACATTCAGTATCTTAGCACAATTAATGTTTTTTTTTTAGACAACAATGACTAGCCAACTTCTATTTTGGCATACAGATACCTTTGTTAGCACAAATGGGTTAAACGGGCAGTATAATGCTCAAGAGCTGGTGTTTTCGGAATATGGGACCTTTCATTAATTCATTAAACTAACTGCACTAAAAAAATAATTTAAACAATAACACAAATAGGATGATTTTCCCTTCAATAAAAGACCAATAATATCTTAGTTTGAATCAAGTAAAAGGTGCTGAATTAGAGAGAAAAAATATATATATATATTTATAAAAATGTGATTTGATTGACATGAAAGAGCTAGAGAACGGGTTTCCAGATAATGGATCATATACCTGTAATTACAAATGAATACACATGTATAAAGTGTACCCATTAACATTATGGACTACTGACTAAGTTTCATAAACACTGAAACAAACTGTGGTTGTTTCAGAACGTGTGACAAATAGAAATGACTGGAGTTACAGTACTCACCCTTCATATCATTCTTCAGCACCACAATTCTCTTGTGTCCATGTCCTTTTATCCAAACAACCTAGTCAGAAAAATATCATACCCAAAAAAATTTAATGTGAAACACTCTAGTTTAAGACGGAAGACTTTAATAGTAATAACAGTAATATGTAATAACAGATACCTGAGGAATGGCTCCCAATATCTCCTCTAGACTACTGTAACCATACTGTTTGGGCTGAAGTGCCTCTCCAACATATTTGCTGTATGCAGTGGGGAATTCATGGAAAAAAATTTGTTGATAGTGATACGTGTGCAGCAAAGAACGAACATTCTTTGCGAATACATACAAGGAGGTTAACTGTACAGCGTCTTCACACAAATCGTTTGTATGTACCTACACACAAAAAAAGAAAAATTATATAGGTCTCAAGCTAATTCCAATATTCATTCAAGTACCCTTTAGACATATATAAATCAGGACAATCTAATGACATGTAAATACAGTACAACCCCCCATTTCACATTTTTCAGGAAGCCAGAAAAAAAAAAAAAAACGGTAAAATCTGGGAAGAATGTAAAATAAGGGAAAGGCATTATGAATTCTATATGGGTGGGACCACAAAAAATGGAGTAAAAGCCAGGAAATCTTAAAATCTGGGGATGTAAAATTGAGGTTCTCTTGCCTTAAGGAACAGGCATTAAAACCATAAAAAGAAGGTCAAACAGTAAAGTCAAAACCTGAATAAGTTTCAAGTTTGTTTTTTTGTAGGAAGTGTTTTTGGAGGTGTGGGAACACCAAAACACCCAGAGGAATACACCAATTGCCCCTCAATTTCAACGGAGCACGGATAGAATACAAGCACGGAGCTTGTATTGTTGCGCTTACTGTTTCTCCTCTGAGTACTCCACTTTCTTCCCACAATCATACTGCTCTCATAGACAAAATACAAGCATGTTAACCGGGTCCTGATGACACTGGCCTTGTGCGAATCTTTACAGGGTCAGGAATGAAAATAATGAGCACTAATCATATAAACCGAGAAGCCAGTGAATTTTTGCTATCCATGCAGCTACATTGCATTTAATTGAAAGCTACCGACTTACCTCAACCAAATATGGAAGGCTTTTCAAAAGTTCTGTCAAGGACACAAACCCATATTCACATGGATTAAGAGAAATGCCATGGACAGATTGATAGACCTGGCAGAGCTGCTCAACAGTGAGGGATGAAGATGCATCCCAGGACATCAGCAGTATCAAAAGCTGGGCAGTTAATGAACGCAAGGACTTCCTGTTGATCAGCTGAATTTGTTTTCCCGAGGCTGTATCCATAACCTGGAGGAGGGAGGGTAAAAAAAACAACCTAAAGAACAGCATTTTCACTAGATTTTCAGTTTTGAAAACACACTTCCCTTTAGGCCTTCCCGATTAGTTTTGCCATTTGACTATCACAGTCAATATGTTCTTGATTGTAGAGTGCAAACAATTCATGCTGCACAGGAATTTTTATAAATTAGAGAATATTTTTTGAAGTCAAGTCAAAGGGATTGTGGAGGTCATACATACAAGCATATTGTACACAGAACAGACTTACCGTATATACTCGAGTATAAGCCGAGTTTTTCAGCCCCCAAAATATGCTGAAAAACTCTCTCGGCTTACACTCGGGTCAAGTGCAAAAACGGTCGCCGGCGTCCAAGAATAGTCTCAAAGAATATTTGCCGGCATCCAAGAATGGTCGCCGGCATCCAAAACGAGACGCTGGCACCACCAATGGGAGCAGAAACCCTCAATTTTTTGATTGAAACTTACCAGAAGTTGCTGCATTTCTCACCCTAGGCTTATACTCGAGTCAATAAGCTTTCCCAGTTTTTGGAGGTAAAATTAGGTACCTCGGCTTATACTCGTATATAGGGTAATTGAGATATCATGAACATATAGTAGGAAGGTAGAATATAAGGAGTTATTTAGAACTCCTTTACTGAAAACAAACCTATGGCCCTACAATCAGATCATCCAATTTTGAGAATGAAAACGTGAAAGGAAAGAATTGTGGAGACACGCCCCCAATAAAACACTGCTCATTTTTCAGATACACCCTCAGAAAAAATACATAAATGAACGCAGTGGCAATTTCATGTATAAATACCACAGAACTCATAGCAGGATGGCACAGAGGCAAAGACCTGTTGAGCGCTATTTTTTTTGAAGCTTTCAATAGGTTGCTACAATAAAGCAAGGTACATTTTTTTGTACATTTAGGGGTGAACAGTTAATTCATTAACACTTTAAAGAAGACCAGTCAAAAGAGGCAAGTTATTACAGGACACAAAATTCAACCACATCGGCATTAAGACGAATAACCTTACAATTAAGAAGCAAAGTCATAAGGGTTTGTGACAGTTTGTTTCCCTAATTGCCCTGGTCGTGACGTGAGTTTTCTCAGCTTCCTAAAGTATTAAAAGGCACAACAGAATTGAAATAATTACATTTGGACTATGATGTGTTCTACAGTGTGCTCTACTCATAAGTAAATTAATTACCTTAACAACATGGCAGAGTTTCTGCATCAGCGCAGGCACGGAGCTGACATCATAGTCGTGGAGCCTCAGACTGTAACCAAATGTCTTGCTATACTCCGTAAGCAAGTCAGGCATAATAATGGAGGAGTCTTTTTGAGAACGCAGAAGTTTAACAAGCTGGGATGCTAAGGCTTTGATACGCTCCATTTCTGTCAAAGCCAAAATCTTTTCCTCACCACACTCTAAGACCTACAAGAACGAGGAATGCAGATTTCATATGCTGCACTCACATGTGCACCAAAAAGAGCAACATTAAAGCAAATTTGTATTTACAGGTTTCAGTGTACTTGAAACATGTATAGTCCATTATCTTGTAACATGATGGCATTAAGTAATACAGGACGAATTTAAAGGAGAAGGAAAGGCATGATTACAAAACAGTCCCAAAATTTTGCCAATAACCCCCTGTCCTGAAATGCTGGGTTAGATTTTCTCTGTGTCTTTTAGAAGCGCTGCTCACATTCCAAACCTGCCTATATTTCCCAAACTTAGCCGGCGACATGTTCTGAAGTCCCTACGCCACTTCCCCATAAAACGTAGTTCCTCACGGATTTCCCCATGCTTGCAAAATTATCACATAAATAAACGCTTTACCGATTACAGACCTTAGTCAGAAAAAACGCACAGCCTTTTCCTCCCCTGTTCGCAGCAATATCTTCAAGGCAGAGCGGGTTAACAAAGTGCTCTGGCTCCGCTTACAAGACAGTGTTGCGAACAGGGGAGGAAAGGCTGCGTGTTTTGTCTGACTGAAGTCTGTAATAAGTAATGTATTTATGTCTTTAACCAACGATATTACAGTGACAACGTTTAAATCGACTGCTCGAGTGTCATGTGTCAATGCTGCACAGGGAAAGCATATTTAATTGCGCATGCCCAGAGCTTGGGGGAATGGTTGTGCCCTTATATGGGGATTTTTATTACTAGAGGGATTGAGAGACTTGCCGGGAGATCTCTCTGATCTCTTACCTCCCAGTTCGTCTCTCCACGCCTTCAAGTGTGCAGGCGCGCACTTCAGCTTTCTGCACGCTAGGTTCCAATTGACGCTGGCGTCCTTTCCCCTGCTATTGACGCAGAGCGCCATGACGTCATCTTTTGACGGCAGATTCGAATCCTTGGTGCCAAATTCCCTTTAAAAGGCCATTTTCAGAATGCCCAAGATGGTTCCAGTTTTACTGTTCCTGCCGAAGCATTTTGTAATTGTTGTAACCTGGTTTTGACCTCTGCCGACCCTTAAATATGATTCCGGCCGCCTGCCTTGAACTCTTTGTCTGACTTCGATTACATCTTCTCTAAATCCCTGCCTGTACCTAGTTTACAGACGTTACGCAATTCCTGGTTGGTTTTCGCAGCATAAAGCCCACGCCCCTAAAGGGCATCGGTGAACACCGGAACCCACAGGGTTGTCCTGTGCGTCCGCAGGTACTATCACTGAACAAGGTTCCTGATAACGTGGTCGTTACAGGGATACTATATATTTTCAATGTACTTGCCAATAATTTGGAATTTTATTTAAGAATCATTTCACAAGGAAACTCACTGAGTGAAAAGCTTCTGGTAAGCAGATCTTAATATAGTGGCCAATACTTTGAGCTGCATTTGTATTTTAACTTTAGTTCTCCTTTAAGAACTGAAAGCAGGGGACAAATACCATAGTTTATTATAGGTTAAACACACTTCTGTGCCTCAACAGATATAGCCATTCAGTTTTAAGTCTTAACACAAAGCTGCAACCAAGATTTTTAAATTTAGACAGATAATAGTTTGCATGATGATGATGATAATTATAAAGGAAGTTTGGATATAGGTACACTGTTTTCAGTTTATTTCACAACCCAAATCACATTTTTACTTACTTGCAAAACATCTGGTATGGCTTCAAATAGGTCAAGCAGTTTGGTAAACCCATAATAAGTGAGTTTGCACTGACGACCAAAGTGGTGATGATAGGATGGAATAAACTTATTAAAAGGCATTCTGAAATGGGGCTGATGTCTAACCAAGTCAACCACTTCTTTGGAAAACTGCTTTGTCCTTTCAACCTCCTCAGGAGTACGTTCTGGAAAAGAAAGCAGTAAGTGCCCAATAACTAATAATAAAGCACAAGTCAATCAGCAACTTAGACCTTTATATTGGAACAGGACTAAATTTTAGGCATTAATTACCATTCATATAGGGAGGAGATCAGACATTGAAATAAATATAATTAAGAGGAGCAGCAAAAACATCATACTGTTTCCACTGGTGGATGCACTTCCCCTGGAATCGGGTAGTGAACTTTAAAAGCTGCAAAGCAGTACATTTTACATGTTTTAAAATTCAGTGGAAATGTGTTTTAAACTGGTACTACAGTACATAACCTACAGATAACAGGAAAAAAAATCTTAAGGGAACAGTGTCTTGGAAGTGAAATGTTTTATTTTGACACCATTAGACTCATAGCAGAAAATTTAAAGAGCAAATTTTAGAAATTGATTAGCAAGACATTGGATTTGCTCACATTGGCGTATGTGTCTGCAAAACCATTTTAAGTATATAGTCATAGTGTGAACTTTAGGTTTGTCTAAACATTGCTAAAAACATACAACCACATATATCGTAGTTCTTTGCCTTTGTTATAGTCGGACACAATATAGTGTTTTAAACAAGAACCAACACTGGTTAGGACAACATACCTCTTTTTGGAATCGAGATTACACTCTCGCTGTCTTGCTGCAAAATACATATTGTGGTATCAGGTATTTCTGATACAATGTCAACCAGATCACAAACACCATATTCTGTTACATCCCAGTCTCTTGAGAAACACCTAGTAAAATTATGAAATCTTGATTAGCAGTGAAAATGGGCTTTGTATTTTGAGCAGCACCACCAAGGCATCATAAAAGGTAAATTAAAAATAAAGTTTTTAAAGCATTTCTATTTTTCAGTATCGTTTTATTATAACAAATATTTCTTTGAATATGTACTTCTGTAACCATCATTGGTGACGTAAGCTATGCAACTAGAAAGGTTAGCTTTGTCAGACCATACCATTACAATTTCAGGGACGTTTCAAAAGACATAAGATCATTTTAATAGGAGAACTAAACTTTACAAAATGGCATTTTAGGCACATTAAATTTTCATATAGTGAACTTATTGCACCAGCCTAAAGTTACAGTTTCTAAGTCGCAGCAATGATCCAGGACTACAAACTTGTCACAGGGGGTCACCATCTTCAAAAGTGTGTTACACTCACTTGCTCATGGGCTCTGAGCAGCTGTTGAGAAGCTAAGCTTAGGGGTCGTCATTTAAAATGAGGTTGGTCTGTAATATAAGCTGATGCTACAGGGCTGATTATTAAATTCTGATGTTAGTTGCACTGGTTTCTGAGCTGCCAAGTAGTAACTATCTGTATTAATTACTAATGAGCCTTATACTGTGACATTTCTATTCTGTGTACTGTATATTGTGAGTGGGTCCTTAAGCTCAGTAAGGGACAGCAGCACAGAGCATGTGCAGTGAATCAGCAGAAAAGAAGATGGGGAGCTACTGGGGCATCTTTGGAGACACAGGGCCGTGGTTGCCTTGGGCTGGTACAGAAGCCCAAAACAATGTACTAAATCTAGCCTACTTCTTTAGTAAACCTTTAGTTCTCCATAAATGATTTATATGGGAACGATTATCTAGAAAGGTTGGAACATGGTGTTATCCAGATAATGGACCTTTTTCGTAAGTCAAATATCCATATTCTTAAGTTTGTTAAATAATTTAAACATTACATACATTATATTATATAACATTTTATACATTATAAAACAAAAATTATTTTTAAAAAATTGATACTGGTTTATGACAATACACCTGGAAATCACATGGAGTGCTTGTGGGGAAGATGGCAATTGCCTAACCCATAAATGTATTGCCTAGATTCAATGTATATGCCATTGCACCTTAAGAACAAGCCATCCAACAAGATCTGATGATGTAACTGCTCCATTGCTTTGCCAATAACTTATGGAGACAGTTAACAAAAACAATCTGATGGTTGGCCTTGTTAAGGAAGCCAACAATTTATAACCCTATTGTCACCTTAAAGTAACAAGATCCCTACCACAATACAAAGCACAGTTCACACTACTTCATAAAATTTCAGATATATAAATTTAATATTCTAAAGATTTTGGAAACGTACACTTTACATTATTTAAGAGGTTTATATTCATAAAGGGTAAAACAAGGACATTAAAAGTCAAAGCATTTGTTTTAAATGTACAAGTTGGGTCAGATAATTGGAAATTAAATCTCATGCATCTATCCTAGAAGCTCAAAGGCATCTTAATCTGACTTACCAGTGATAAGCTTGTGAGAACTCTCTTACAATAACTTGCTTGCTGGCCTGAGACTTGAGAAGCTTTAGGAGATCTTGAGTGAAGCGTTTCACCTGGGCTCTGTGAGTCAGGGTTAACAAGCGTTTTGAACCCATGCCAAGAATCTAACATTTAAACAAGCACAATATAAATAATGTTAGCGTTTAGAATAAGTATATCTGCTAGCATAACTCTATGAACCGTGCCACAGTTCGAACATTCAAAATGTCAAATGTATGTTGGAAATGTAAATGTAAGTCAATCCAAGATAATTACACAAAATCCTATATTTAACATTAAAAACACTTTAGTGAGGATACAAAACTGCACATGCTAGGTAAGAAGGTTTAAAGGGGAATGAAAGGCTGATTTAGAGAGATATTTTAAAGGCCATTAAATTGCAGGTTTCATCAGTGGGCTCCTATTTTGGAATATGCATTGGCTTAGCCCTGGTCACTGATCTGCACATTACAGTACAGATTCCCTTATCTGCACACGTGCATTAATCGCCCATACTCCCAATCCCATCTAACATCCCAATAAAACTTGCTTCGTTGCAAAGGAGAATGCCCCCAGACAAATATTCCTTGTTTCAAATGTACCATAAGCCAGTATGCTCTTGCAAGTAGGGTCCTTTGATGATTTAGTCAAGCCGATTGTTGACAGTGTCTTGAGATCTACTGATCACCAACTAAAGGTCTACTGGTAGTTCCCAATCTACATTTTGGACATCCCTCTACTACACCTATCCAGTGTGCGTAGTGGCAAGAATAAATGTGATTCACCTATGACTGAGCACGCAGAGCAGATTTCAGCAAGAAAAAAATGCATTTGTAAAAATGCTGGTGGCAACAATCCCCTTTGTGCCTAGGCCTTGCCTACAAATCAGAAGAGAATCTTTAATTACACTAAAGACATTATTCTAGGCAGGGCAAAAAGCAAAATAGCAAAAGGAAACCCCTTTACAAATAAATAGTGTTAAAAAGCATTTCATTACACTATTATTAAAAAGCAAAGTTGTCCCAAATGTAAAACTTTTGGGCTGGCCATGCTCTTACTTGGATAGTACAGTCTACAATTTCACTTTAAGTTTTGGCATTACTCACCTGCAGAACATGAGGCACAGCCTCCAGCAGCTCTAAAAGTTTGGAGTATCCATAATCAGACACACGGCACTGCTTTGCAAAGTGATGGTGGTATGTCGGGATGAATTTAGTGACTGGCATAATACATGATGGTTGATTCTTCATCAAATCAATCACTTCTCTGCTGAACTGAATCAACTGTGGGTTACCGACAGGGCTCTTGGACCTCAATAACCAAGGATCTAGAAAGACAAGGGGTCTACATTTGTAAGCAGTGACTTAACTTGCAGCTTTGTGTAGAGAGAGTGAAACAAATTTGCAGTAACAAAGCCACATTTTACTCCGCCCCAGCCTTGGATAAAAGGACAGAGTAAAATGGGGGACACAGGGACTCTAGGGGACTTAAAGCAGTCCCGAAACAGCAGGGTGGGTGCAAATTAGAAATTTTTGACACGCTACTGCACCACAGAGTGCAGTACCTTATGGCCAAAGGAGGCCTCAGCTGAGGAAAACATGTCTAGGCTGTAGAATTTTGTGAATGTATGTACAGTGGACCAGGTGGCCGCTCTGCAGATCTTATTAAAAGGAGGAAGAATTGCGCCAAGCCCAAGATGGTCCCAAGGATCTTGTCGAGTGTGCTCTAATACTCTCTGGAGGTGATTTTCCCTTGGCTATATAGGCCTGGAGGATGGTCTCTTTGATCCACGGTGCAATTGACATTTTAGATGCCGACATGCCCCTTTGAGGCCCGGTAGGCACCACAAATAGGGCTTGAGACCACCGAAATGATTTGGAACGTACTAGGTACCAGTGGAGAGCTCTAACTAAGTCTAGTTTGTGCAGTCGCTGTTCTTTCTGATTTTTGGGATCCAGACAAAGCGATGGTACCACAATCTCCTGATTAACGTGAACTGAAGATACAACCTTTGGGAGGAAGGATGGTATAGTGCATAGTACTGCCTTGTCTTTGTGGAAAACCAAAAGTTAAGGGTCACATGAAAGGGTGCCGATCTCTGAAACTCTGACTGATGAGATTGCAACAAGGAAAACAACTTTGCAGATGAGCCATTTCTCAGAAACTACTCCCAAGGGTTCGAAGGGGGGGGGGGGAAATCTAGTTGGGAGTCCAGAACTAGGTTGAGATCCCACCCAGGGACAGTAGTTCGAAATGGTGGGACGATGCGTGCCACTCCTTGTAAGACGGTACGGATGGAATTGTCCATTGCCAGACGGGATTAAAATAAGATTGAAAGAGCTGAGACTTGCACCTTCAAGGAGCTCAACTTCAGACCCAACTGAAGTCCTCTCTGGAGAAAAGACAGAATCCTTGGTATGTTGTCTTCCAAAAACGTTAGGCCCGCTTGGCACCAGTTCCAATAGCTCTGCCAAACTCTGTGGTAAGCCCTGGAAGATGTAGGCTTACGCGACTAGAGCATAGTGGCGATGACCTCTTCCATTAAGTCCTGTTGTCCCAAATTGCTGCTTCAACAGTCATCCCGTCAAAGCAAAGAGTTCCGGATTGTGGTGGACTATGGGACCCTGCTGTAGTAGATAGCTTCTGGGCGTGAGGCAAATTGGTTGAGCTATGGCCATCTCCTGAAGGTCCGAGAACCAGGTTCTCATGGGCTAATATGGAGATATCGAGATTATTGTGAGATAAGACTGTCTGACCTTCAACACACGAGGTAGCATGGGAAGAGGAGGGAAGACATAGGCTAGCTTGAAATGCCAAGGTTGGGTCATGGCATCTACTCCCATCGCCATCGGATCCCGATAGTGAGCAAAGAAGTTGGTCATCTTGAGGTTGGTCCTGGATGCCATCAGGTAGATTTGGGGTTGGCCCGAGACTCTCACCAACTCTGCAAATGCCTCTGGGTGAAGTTCCCGTTCTCCCGGGCCCAGCTGGGTCCAGAGGAAATCTGCCTTTGTGTTGGATACTCCTGATATGTGGATGGCGGATATTCTTACAGAACCGAGTTCTGCCCAGCTTAGAATCTGTTGTACCTCCACCAGAGCTGCCTTGCTGTGGGTTCCTCCTTGTCTGTTTATGTATGCGACTGTTGTGGAATTGTCGCTTTGTACTCGGACGGACTTGGCTTGAAGAAGGCGAGACCAGTGGTTGAATGCTAGTCTAACCGCCCGAAGCTCTAGAATGTTTATTGATAACTTAGACTCCTTGGTTGACCATGGACCTTGAACAGACAGATTGTTCCACGTTGCTCCCCAACCTAGCAGACTTGCGTCTGTGGTTATTACAGTCCAGTCCGGCATTGCCCAGGATTGGCCTGTGGCTAAGTTTGCTTGGCGTAGCCACCAGGCGAGTGATTCTCTTGTTACGTGTAGCAGAGTGACTGTTTGAGAGAGAGGACCTCCCTTCAACCTGATAGAATGTTGGCTTGCAACGGACGGAGATGTATTTGTGCGACGGGGACCGTCTTGATGGCAGACACCATCAGCCCCAGTACCCTTATTGCTAGGTGGACAGTGGGTCGCCGGTTGTGAAGGAGATGGACTTGCTCCCTTATTCTTATCTGCTGAGATAGAGTTAGGGTGTTGAACTTTAGACTCGACGTGTCCCAATTGATCGTCCAGCCGAAGCTCTGAAATCGCCTGCTGCAGATTCTATCTGCTCTACTCTACTGTTCTGGCCTTGAGAAGAAGATCGTCCAGGTAAGGCATCACTGATATTCCCTGGAGTCTCATTGTTGCTGCAGTCACTGCCATGAGTTTGGTGAAAACTCTGGGGGGCAGAGGAAAGTCCGAAAGGCAGTGCTACAAACTGGTAATGCTGGTTCGTAAGGGCGAACCTCAGAAAACGGTGATGTGGAGGCCATATTGGTACGTGAAGGTAAGCATCCTTGATGTCCAGGGACATCAACTGTAGGCCTGGTTCCATCCCCCAGAATCACTGATCGTAGTGTTCCATCTTGAACCATACTAATCGAATGTGCTTGTTGAGGAACTTGAGATACAGCAGTGGCCTGAATGCCCAATCCATCTTTGTGAGCATAAACAGATTGGAGTACAACCAAGAGAATGTTTACGAAGGGGGGACCTGCTCTTGTTTTGAGGGAGGAAAGTAGTCTTTCCCCCTGTGGCTTGTGAGATTATTTTTTCAAACTCTTTGCCAAATAGGCGCGGTCCCATGAAGGGTAGTGAGGTTAAGGACTTCTTGGAACTAAGGTCGGCTGTCCAGTTCTTTAGCAAGTGTTCTGCGGGCTGCCACAGAGGGCCGACGTGCGTGCAGTAAGTTGTGCGGTGTCTAAGGTGGCATCGCACAAGTAGGCTGAAGCTTCTGCAATTGATTTTATCGATGGCATACGGTCCGCTCTAGGCACTCCTTCTTGAATGTCCTCCCACCCAGGCCAAAGCTAATGCTGGACGAAGTGTGTCTCTTTTTTTCAACCTAACTTACTATGTTACTACGTTAACCAAGGAAAGTCACTTGCTTGGTTCTACATTTGAAGAAATATGGAGCACCATGAAAAATCTGCAAAGTGGCCACACAGAGATGGTGTGGCCACATGAGACTGCAGCAAGGATGTCAGAGTGTGTGACTTCACTATCCGATATGTACTCGTTAGACGATGCATGATCACATTTTATACAGTTTATTACCGTAGTACCCACCAGAATTTGGAGGTGGTGGCTTGTTGTGTATCCACTTGACAACCTTTATTCCATTTTGAGCAGTTGCAATGTTAACCCCAGGAATACAGGTTATCAGGTGCTCTAGAGGGACTCCACCTTGTCCTTCTGGCACTTCTTCTAATGCACTGAACTCTGCAGCATAGCAGTCAGGGAAACTGTAAAAATGGAAGATACAGTGTATAGAAGTCATAGAAATCAAATAAAAATGTTACAAGAACATATAGGCTAAATCTTTATGCAGGAAAAAAATAAAATAAAAAAGACACTTTAGCGGTAATAAAGCTTTTGTGAACTAGCACTCAGTCATTGGCTCTAGGAAAAGCAGGGAGTTGCAGATCAGAAAGTCAATGGGCAACTATTCAAGAGTACTCTTATAATGAATCCGCCAACATTTCAACTAAAATGATTGTTTAGAAGCTTTGGCAAAGAAACCATCATATTTCACCATAGAGATCAATACAGGACTTACCACATTATACACCAAGCTGGTGATGCACAAGCAAATATAAATAAAACCTTTCAAACCTTTATACATTACAAACCTTTAGACAGGAAAGTAGCAAAAAAAAAAAAAGGGGACAAATTAACCTAAACTAGGAAATCTTTAGAATGTACCTCAACAATGGAACCATTCCCTCGTGGGTCTGCAAAAGGCTATGAACTTGGGGAGCAAAAGTCTTCAGAGAGACGATCACAAAAGGAATTACGTAGGTGTCCGGATCAAAATCATGACCACTGAAATAAACCCATGTGCATATCAGAATATTACATACAGTAAATTAAATATACCCAAAAGGTAGCATTTAATTATTTTCTTTAATTGAAATAACATCCACAGGAGTTGCTGCAACTCCAGTACAGTTTTACAGTAGAAAGTCGATATGCACAAATTAGTGCATTTTTAATCTACAATAATCTTAAAGGGAGTCTATCATGGGGAAAACATGTTTTTTTACTAAAATCATCAGTTAATAGCACAATCATGTATTGAAATCCATTTTTCAAAATAGCAAACAGATTTTTCTTTCATATTTCATTATGAATTTGACATGGGGCTAGACATTCTTAATTTCCCAAGAGCCCTCAGTCATGTGATTTGTGCTTGAATAAACTCCAGTCACTCTTTACTGCTGGGCTGCAAGTTGGAGTGATAGCCCTCCCTTTTCCCACCAGCAGCCATTCAACAGAACAGTGGGAAACAAACAGCTCTCTTAAAGGAGAAGGAAAGGTTAAAACTAAGTAAGCCTTATCAGAAAGGTCCATCTAAATATACCAGTAAACCCCCAAAGTAATGTTGCTCTGAGTCCCCTGTCAAAAGAAACACCACATTTCTTTCCTTCTATTGTGTACTCATGGGCTTCTGTATCAGACTTCCTGCCGTCACCTTAAACCTCATTGCCCTGGGCAAGAGCATGCTCAGTTTGCTCCTCTCCCCCCATCCCTCCCTTCTCTACTGTAATCTGAGCCCAGAGCAGGGAGAGACTCAGGCAGGAAGTGATGTCACACCACATTAATACTGCAGCTCCTATTCTAAACAAATAGAGAGTTTCTAGAGCTTTTTACTCAGGTATGGTAAACCATTCTACAGAATAAATAAAGCATTCTAGCTTGCACTATTGCAGCTAATCTATTGGCAATAAAATGCCTCTGTAGCTTTCCTTCTCCTTTAACCGAGCTGCAACTCCTCCAGTAACATTTAGTAGGAGAAGCAATAGCCCATCTGATAGCAGTTCCATTGTGAAGTGCTGGCTCTTTATGAAAGCGCAGGATCAGACAGAATGACCTGAGATGTGTGCCTACACACCAATATTACAAAAAAAAACAAAAAATTAGTTATAACTAAAGTATAATTTGTAACAAAAACAAAAATAAATTGACAGAAACCCCAGCTTTAATGGCATTGTGCATCATGTTGTGTGAACCCCAGGTCCCAAACATTCTCCCTAACATATACCATAGCTGTAATAAAGACCTAGTAATAAAGAACCTTTTAGCCAACAAAATTAAGGGCAAACAGAAAAGCGTAAAAAGGAATTAAAAACTGATCTAGTTTCATTCATTAGAAGAGACCCATTAATCTGCTACAAAATACAATTCCATTGCCAGATCACCAAACAATACCACTTATTTCATTACCCCTGATATTCTTACAGCTAGTAAAATGCATTTACCTGAACTTTTTATTAGTGCAATGCCGTCTACATATAGGCTCATGATATTCAAGCTCTTCAAATACAATAGGACTGCAGTTAGCGGAGGAGCCATCATGTGACTGAGATGATCCCAATGGACTTTGTCTTGCTTGAACACCTTGCAGCAGACAAACCAATCGCCCATTTCCTTGGTCACGTATAGTAACCGTGTCGGTTAATCTGTATAGATCTGACACAATTAGCTTGTGTCCAAACCTAAAAAACAAAGTAATTATACGGTGATAAAAAGGACAAAAACAGTTAAGGAAAATTAAAAACTTTTAATTTTAAAATAAAGTATAAATTAGAGGTCCCTCCTCGGATTCAGTAGCTCAAAAAAAAAAAAACAATTCTTTGGCGTACCTTATATTTCACAGACGGGGGACAATACTCCTTACGTTACATTTAACCAATCATACAGTATACAATCTGCAAACTAAATGTTTTGGCAATAACATCATATAACCTATGTATCATTAAATCTTAGCTTCAATGTTAACAGGCAACACAAATATGACGAACCTTCACATCATGCCTAAATGTGACTCCACAGAAAAATATCTGGCTGCAATAGTCAATAGCAAGTTATATAGCAAGTACTGGCAGAGGTGCTCTTATAAGACAGCAAAAACAAAGGCAAAATACTGGCTAATTTGATGTACTGTATTATAAAAAAAAAAAAAAAGTTATTTATGATTTATTAGCAGATATCCCAATAATGTGTTAACCTACTTCTTTTCGTAGATTTCTGTAAACTTAAACAAAGGGAGGCAGCATGCTGGAGCATCTTTGAGGATGGAAACTGTTCCAAAGCTATGTGGAGGGGGTAGGGGGAAAAAGTGTAAAAGTTAATCAACAGCACCAAATATACATTTTAATAGGTTAGAAAAATAGTCATACGCACTTGATATGACAAAGGAAACAAATTTAAAGCAAAGTAATATGTTTTTATTATATATTTTTCTTTTATATTTTAACTGAAATTTATAAAAAAAAAATGTAAATCCTATAAAACGGACAAATAGGGTACCTTAGCAGAGAAAGAGATTTATTTGTTGCTCCTGTTGCCAGAGACACTTGAATTCTCTTACTCCCAATTTTGTATCTGTGTAGACTATTAACTGCACAGATTGCTTCCTGGAGGTTTTCCATCTGAACAGCGGATTTCAATTGATAGTCTGTATGAGGACTGAGTTCAACATTCTTTATCTGAAACCACAAACGTTGCAAATAAATACCTTAAATACAGGCAAATCGTGATATCTTAAAGGGATACTGTCATGGGAAAAAAATATTTTTTCAAAATGAATCAGTTAATAGTGCTGCTCCAGCAGAATTCTGCACTGAAATCCATTTCTCAAAAGAGCAAACAGTTTTTTTTATTTTCAATTTTGAAATCTGACATGGGGCTAGACATTTTGTCAATTTCCCAGCGGCCCCTGGTCATGTGACTTGTGCCTGCACTTTAGGAGAGAAATGCTTTCTGGCAGGCTGCTGTTTTTCATTCTCAATGCAACTGAAGGAGTCTCGGTGGGACATGGGTTTTTAGAGTATTGTTCTTAGATCTACCAGGCAGCTGTTATCTTGTGTTAGGGAGCTGTTATCTGGTTACCTTCTCATTGTTCTTTTGTTTGGCTGCTGGGGGGGGGGGGAGGGAGGGGGTGATATCACTCCAACTTGCAGTACAGCAGTAAAGAGTGATTGAAGTTTATCAGAGCACAAGTCACATGACTTGGGGCAGCTGGGAAATTGACAATAAGCCTAGCCCCATGTCAGATTTCAAAACTGAATATAAAAAAATCTGTTTGTTCTTTAGAGAAATGGATTCCAGTGCAGAATTCTGCTGGAGCAGCACTATTAACTGATTTATTTTGAAAAAATGTTTTTCCCATGCCAGTATCCCTTTAACATGACCTGAGTTAGTTCATGATTCTATCGTACATACACTACTGTAGGCAACAGGTTAATTGATCAGTGGCTCAGTTACACTGAACAATCCACATAAATAGCACATATAAAGTATCCAAGAATTGCCCCTGGCTAATGGTACAGTGCCCTAGAATGAAGGCAGCCATTCAATATACATTCAAACACAGCGCACTATTTTAAAGCTCTATATGTTCTCTGTGTATGTTTCTCAGATTTGGAAAAATGCTTGCCTTTCCATGCCTGGAAAATATGTCATGCAAGGTTTGCTGGAGCTCTTTCCTGGACATTCGATAGTCCAGATTTCCAATCTGAATGTCAGCACCATTTGCAAAAGGGTCAACGGAATTATCGGCAGCACCAGTCTGATTAGCAGCTATGGGTGAAGAGCAGTTTGAGAGGCTTGGAGACAAACTCCTATAGGATTAAACGAAAAAAATGAAGTCACAATTTTGAGCTACCAGTATGGTTCACATAAAACCCAAAAATCCTACTCTCACAGCAGTTACCTTGATGACCAGCCACTCTGTGATGAACAAAAAGGACTAGGTTGCCTGGAGTCTGTTATTTTGCTGAAGGCAGACGGGTTACTAATTTGAAAAGCAACATCTTCCTTTTCCTTTTTCTGCTCTTTTGGGGAATCTGCATTGCCTTTGCGTGTAAGGTCATCCCTCCTGAAGCACAGATTTATTTAGGGAAAAATAAAAATGGAATTACAGGTATACTATTATAACAAACCTACCCTATCTTAATACAATATTATTTTGTAAAAGCTTTAATAATTTACATCAGTCACAGTCAAAGCTAGAACTAAAGTCTGTGAAAAGCGTTTTGGTGTATGTAAATAACACTAAAGAGCCAAATTAAAGATGTCATTTTGCTCAAATCAGCTATTTATTCTTTCAGAAAAACCATACTAACAGAATACAGGTAGTCATTGACAAAAGAAAACAGAAAATAAGTTACCAATGTCATACAATAGGCCAAAATGGCATGCTCTGAATAAATTGCCAAAACACATACAACATAAGCAAACCCTACTCGAACATATGCCCTTTCCTGCTGTATCAAAATTGTACACTGTGGGAAGAAATAGAACAACAGTTTAAGACTTACTTCTGAAAGCTTTTAAAAGCGGTGTTGTCTGTTCCACCATTTTTAGCTGTCTGGGGCATCTGGTTTGGACAGAGAGGGTTGCTTTGGGATAAAGTCTCCTGCTTGTCTCCACTTCTTTTTTTGTCTTTCTCCTGCTGCCCATTTTTATTTGACTTAGACTGCATCTGGCACAATTCCTTAAACAGAGAATTTTCAATAAGGCAGGCTGTTTACAGGGGTCGTTCACCTTTGGTTTAACTTTTAGCATGATGTAGAGACTGATATACGGAGACAATTTGCAATTGGCTTTAATTTTTTTTGAGTTACGTAGCTTTTTATTCAGCAGCTCTGCAGTTTCAGCAATCTGGTCCAAACAGTAGAAATCATGCATTGATTTGAATAAGAGACTGGAATATAAATAGAGGCCTGAATACAAAGATGAATAATAAGGGAGTCATAAGTAGCAATAACAATAAATACAGTATGTAGCGATACAGGGCATCTGCTTTTTAGATGGGATCAGTGACCAGCCATCTGAAAGCTGGAAAGAGTCAGAAGATGAAGCCAAGTAATTAAAAAAAAAATAAAAACAAGGGGTGTTGAAGACCAATTGAAAAGCTGTTAAGAATAAGCCATGCTATAACATACTAAAAGTCACCCCTTTAAAAAGAAAGGCAAATGCCCAACACCCCTGTGATAGCACCATCCCCATGTTTTAATGCAAAGAAAAATATGGCAATTGAAATATGATGCGTGAACAATTACACAAAAAAGACAAAAACAAACAATAAAGCCAAATTAAAACTAGACAAAAAGGAAAGCTACAGAGGCAAGAAGTCCTAAATCACTACCTATTCACCAATGACCATCACCTAAATTTACCCATACAAGTTACCAGATAAAAAAAAAAATTTATGTTTGGTTCTCAGACTAAAAAGAAATTGTAAGAAAAGTACTTATTCCGTGGCAGTTATCCAGCAGTCCTAGTGTATTACCTTCAAACTCTTAACATTTGAGTTTTTGCCGACAGATCCCCATGTAGACTTGGAAGCAACTTGGGTCTTAAATGGAGAGTCATTTTGATCTTTGATGGCGAGACACAATTTGGTGTTCTTGTTAACTTTTTTAGGAGACCTGGCTTTCTCAGTACTGACAGAGCTGTTCTTTGCTTCAGTAACCTCCTTGTTTCTAGGAGTGAAAGACACTGTAATCCGGTTGCCAAACACATCCTCATTCTCCATGCGTTTCTGGGCTCGTTCAGCACTCTCTTGGTTTGCAAAGCGGAGGATTGCACTGGTGCCAGATATGCTCATAACTTTTCCTCCACAGTTATCTGACAAACGTCGGAGACGGTTGCTGATACTCTTCGCATCTCTATTTGTTGGCAAGTTGTACGCATATAGAAGTGTTTGGCACTGCTGTAGGGGGGGGGGAAACAATTATCTAACTTTTAAAAAAATCATAAGTGATTAACCATGAAGAGCAAGTGCTACTGTTAAAACATATTGGGGGGGGGGGGAATTCACAAAAGAGAAGAGAGCCCATTTTTTGAGTAAAAGTGGTGGTAAACTGGTGTAAAATACTCTCCATATTCACAAACAGAAAAAATTCCAATTTGATGGCTGACTGGTTTAGTAAGAGCAAAAGACAAATTAAAAAAAAATGTCTATAAAATGTCATGCAAAAGACAAAATATAAAAACTGTCTGTCTGTTTAGGGTCCCCTGAACTGCCTTCCCCTACTAGAATGAAAATCGTGGCACTTCATTTTCGGAAGTCGCCCAAAGTTGCCTCTAGGAGGATAATGGTTTGTGAATTTGGTGGCAAATCCAACATTTTTATCTCCACTTTTATTTTGTCTCACTATCACCACTTTTGTGAATTCCCCCCTTTGACTTACCTAAACTTATCTGCTGCAAAGCAAACACTTACAGCCACACAAACATAGTTTCTATACACCAGATCAAGATATCACACTCCATTAGCCATGCTTCTAAACTACAGAGGCTTTAATGTGCTCAAGAAAATAAGCAACACTTTTCCAACGCTCAGCCTTTGAAATAAATGAATAAATGGGAATTAATGGACAGAAAATAGGATTTTTTGATACTCACTGTTAAATCCTTTTCTCTGTAGTCGATAGGGGGACACAGGGAACAGCTGGGGTTAAGCTCCACCCTCCGGAGGCAGGACACTTATATGAATAATTCAAAGGGGGCGTGCCCTAGGGACTGGCTTAACCCGGATGCTACGCCAACCTATTCAGTTTGTACCAAAGAGACTGCTAAGCAAAAAGAATAAAACTTAACTAGCAGAACTGGTAACTCAGGGAGTATTCCCTCATGGACCAACATGGTCAACATCTCGCCGCGGGGCAGGAAGCCCTGTGTCCCCCTATCGACTACAGAGAAAAGGATTTAACAGTGAGTATCAAAAAATCCTATTTTCTCTGTCGTCTCAGGGGGACACAGGGAACAGCTGGGGACTTATCAAAGCAGCCCCAAGAACAGCAGGGTGGGAGCGAAGAGATTGTGGCACATTACTGTACCACTGAATGTAACACCTTTCGGCCAAAGGCAGCCTCCGAGGAGGAAAAGGTGTCCAATTTGTAGAATTTAGAAAATGTGTGAACAGACGACCAGGTGGCCGCTCTGCAGATCTGATCCAGGGATGCCGAATTGCGCCAAGCCCAGGAAGCTCCCATTGATCGTGTGGAATGTGCTCTGACATGCTCCGGTGGAGATTGTCCCTTAGAAATGTATGCTTGTCGGATGGTCTCTTTCAGCCATCTAGCAATGGACGTCTTGGATGCCACCATGCCTCTTCAAGGCCCATTCGGAACTACAAACAGTCTTTGAGAACGTTGAAAAGACAGACTTTTCCAAGTACCAGCGAAGAGCTCTGACGACATCTAAACTGTGAAGTCGCTTTTCTTTAGCGTTCTTAGGCTCTGGGCACAGGGACGGTACCACAATCTCCTGGTTTATGTGGAATGAGGACACTACCTTGGGTAGAAAGGATGCTACTGTGCGTAAAACTGCTTTATCCTTGTGGAATACTAGATAAGCTGGATCACATGAGAGGGCACTCAGTTCCGAAACTCTTCTAGTTGAAGTAATTGCTACTAGAAACACTGTTTTCCAGGTGAGCCACTTCTCGGTAACCGTGCCTAACGGTTCGAAAGGAGAATCCAGTAATGCTTCCAAGACTATATTGAGATCCCAACCAGGAATCGGATGACGAAATGGAGGAACTATATGGGCTACTCCTTGCAGAAAGGTGTGCACAGGGTCTTCCAGTGCTAGGCGTGAGTGAAATAGAGCCGACAATGCAGAAACTTGTACCTTCAAAGAACTCAATTTGAGACCCAGCTGGAAGCCTCGCTGTAGAAAGGAAAGAATTCTTGGGATGTTAAACTCGAAAAATGGAACATGTGCTTCCTTGCACTAGTTCCAATAACTACGCCATACTCTGTGATAGGCTTTGGACGATATAGATTTGCGTGACTTCAACATTGTGTCAACAACATCTTCGGCTATGCCTTGTCTTCGCCATATGTCGGCTTCAATAGCCATGCCGTCAAAGCAAATAGGCCCGGATTGTGATGGGCTATGGGCCCCTGACACAGGAGATCCATTCTGGATGGAAGGCGAACAGGATGTGCTGCCGACATTTCTTGGAGATCGGAGAACCAGGTCCTCCTGGGCCAGAAGGGAGCTATCACAATTACTGTGGAATGCGATAGTCTGATCTTCTTGAGTACCCGAGGTAACATGGGTAGTGGTGTAAAAATGTAGGCTAGGTCGAATTTCCAAGTCTGGGTCATGGCATCCACCCCTACTGCTAAGGGGTCTCGGGAGCGGGAGAAGAGTCTCTTCACCTTGCGATTGGTTCTGGAAGCCATTAGATCGATTTGAGGTAGTCCCCATTGACTGACAAGATCTGAGAAAACTTCCGGATGAAGTTCCCATTCTCCTGGGTCTAGATTGTTTCGACTGAGAAAATCTGCTTTTGTGTTGCTCACTCCTGGGATATGGATAGCCAACAGCCTTACTAGATGGAATTCCGCCCATCTCAGAATCTCCTGAGTTTCTGTTAGTGCTGCTTTGCTGCGGGTTCCACCCTGTCGATGTAAGCAACTGTGGTCGGAATTGTCGCTCTGAACTCACTGATTTCGTCTGCAAATGGCTTGACCAGTGATGGAGAGCCAGTCGCACGGCCCGAAGTTCTAATATGTTTATGTGAAGTTTGGATTCTGGAGCAGACCATGTACCCTGCACGGATAGGTTGTCCCATGTTGCCCCCCAGCCCTGGAGACTGGCATCTGTCGTGATTACCTTCCAATCCGGAATCGCCCAGGATTGGCCCCTTGATAGATTCTCCTGTCGCAACCACCAATGTAGAGATTCTCTCGTTGCTTGAAGAAGTTTGATCTTCTGTGAAAGAGGACCTCTCTTCCATCCCGACAGGATGTTGGCTTGAAGAGGGCGTAGATGAATTTGTGCGAACGGAACTGCTTCTATGACCGAAACCATTGATCCAAGGACCCTCATGGCCATGTGTATGGTCGGATGCTGTATGTGAGATAGTTTGGAGACTTGGTCTCTGATCCTCATTTGTTTTTCTAGTGGTAAGGTCACCCGTTGAGAGAGGGTGTTGAATTCTAGACCCAGGAATGTCATCTGGTGGCTGGGAAATAGACTGGACTTTTCCCAATTGATTGTCCAGCCAAAGTCCTGGAGTAATAGGATCGCTTTCTGCAGATCCGCTCTGCCCTTCTCTATTGTCCTGGACTTCAGAAGAAGGTCGTCCAAGTAGGGTGTCACCGATACACCCTGGAGTCGCAAGGAGGCAGCCGTTACCGACATGAGTTTGGTGAATACCCGAGGGGCCGATGACAGGCCGAAGGGAAGGGCTACAAACTGGAAGTGGAAATTCTTGAAGGCAAATCTCAGGAAACGATGATGAGGCTGCCATATCGGTACATGAAGGTACGCATCCTTGATGTCTAGGGACATCAATAATTGCTCTGGTTCCATTCCCCGAATCACAGAGCGCAAGGTCTCCATTTTGAAACGTACCAAGCGTATGTGCTTGTTGAGGTATTTCAGATCGAGAACAGGTCTGAAGGATCCGTCCCTCTTGGGCACTAGGAATAGATTGGAGTAAAACCCTGAGAATTTCTCCAGCGTGGGCACGGGTACAATCACTCCATTCTGTTCCATGTTGGATATGCATTCCAAAAAGGCTTGAGCCTTGGCTGGTCTGACCGGAATTCTGGACATAAGGAATTTTCTGGGGGGGGAAGAAAAGTCCAAATGGTAGCCCTCTGAAATTATTTCGTTGACCCAAATGTCTGACGAATGTCGGTTCCACACCTCCCAGAATTGAAGCAACCTGCCCCCTATCGGATGCTGTGACTCCGGAGGGGATGCCCCGTCAACCTGATGTGGACTTGTCAATTGTGGGCTTGCTGTGAAACTTGTTGGTCTTCCATGTAGGGCGTCCCTTGTCACTGTTCTTTGTTCTAAAATGGGAACGTTGTGGAGGACTACTGCGTCTGTTGTAACATCCGCTTTGGCCACGAAAAAATTTTCCGCGTCTGTAAGAAGAATTTGTCTTGCTTTTGCTTTGGGGAAGAAATGTACTTTTCCCCCGTGGCCTGTGATATGATTTTTTCTAGTTCTTCGCCAAAAAGTCGCTGCCCCTTGAAAGGAAGTGAAGTTAGCGATTTCTTTGAACTGATGTCAGCTGTCCAACTCTTGAGCCAGAGAGTTCTACGGGCGGCTACCGACAGGGCTGAAGTGCGGGCAGTAATCTGGGCCGCATCCAAGGTAGCATCACATAAATAAGCGGATGACTCAGCTATCGACTGTGCCGTGGTCAGAAGTTCTGATCTAGAAACTCCGTGTTGAATGTCTCTGATTAGGGAATCGGCCCATGTTTGTATGGCCCTAGCCACCCAGGTAGAGGCTAATACCGGCCGAAGGGTAGAACCTGCGGATGAATAAAGTGCTCTCAAAAATCCCTCTAGACGTCTGTCAGATGGATCTTTAAAAGCTGCCGAGTCTGTGACTGGTAGTGCTGTGGCCTCAGATAATCTGGAGACTGGAGCATCAACTGTTGGTGGCATGGACCACTTGTCCACCAATTCCTTGGAAAAGGGATAGGACTTGGAAAATTTACGGGTCGTCTGGAATTTTCGTTCTGGGGAGTTCCACTCGTCTTGTATGATGGCGATGAGCCGATCGTGAGAGGGAAAAACTGTTGTGGACTTGTGCTGTCTCTTGAACAAACTAGCGGTCTGAGCTTGCTGTTCTGTTGAGGGAGAAGGACTTTTAGCACTCCTTTAATGATACTATCAATGTCGTGCTGTGGTTCGCGGCTCTTCTGGTCTTCGCATTCTACCTCTTCCTCCTCAGAAGACACATCAGATGGAGGTAGTTCACCCTCTGACTGGGATGAGTCCGCTTCAGCTGATGATCCCTCTGAGGGGGTATGATTACCAGCTTCTACCCTTGAACTGTCGACTCGTTTGCGTTTCCCACTGGATTTCTGACCCAGCTTGGCTAAGGCTTTACCCAAATTTTTTGCAATGGAGGGTAAACTCTGTAGGGATGCCAGTGATTGAGACAACTGGATAGCCCAGAGGGGGGCTGGAGGGTCTGTAGAAATTCCAGCTAGCCCATCTGGAGAGGGGTCATCTAAATTGGAAATCCCGGCCTGAGAATCCGAAGGATTGGATGAAACCCCTGTGAGTGAAGCAAGTCCCTGCCCCCCTGAACAAGGTCTGCAGAGAGGCTCACCTTGACCCCCTGGGATCTTTGCATTGCACTTGGTGCACATAAGTGACCTGTGCTGCTGCCACTGCTGCTCTCCCCCCGGTCTGGAGAATAAACCCCCTGACTTACCTTCTGCCATGGCAGTGTCTGAGGTACTCACTGAGCAGGTTGGGCAGATGTGAGGGAGAGTGTGACCCTGGCAATGTATGCACTCGGCCAAAAAATGCTGCTGCTATTGTGTGGGTAAGCTCCTAACCAGTAATAGGTGTAAGGAGCAGGGCTGGGTATCCGTTACTGGTTGAATTTGCCAGTTTTCAGGAGCCAGCTGTTCCTGAGGCATCGCGCTTGCAATCCAGTGCGAATGAATCAAAATGGCGCCTGGAACGCATCAGACGCTAGACGGAGCGATGCGTTCCACCTAGGCGCGCGAAAAACCAAGATGGCGCCTGGAACGCACACTCCGCCTCTGCCTGCACATAAAAACTATGCGCACACCCCAGACGGCTGCCAGTAACGCAGAGGAGGAAGAATACGCTCCTGCTCCCACACCTCTGTCCCAACTCCACCTGAGCCCAGAATAGAGAGTTCTGGGGAAAACGAACAGGAGCACAGAGGTACTGAGGGGGAGAAGAGAGGGGGGAATGGCAGGCAAACTAGATTTGACCCAACAAGCAGTGCTAAGGCAACGATATATAGAGAAGTTCACATCACCTCACACACACACCGGCCAAACCTTCTGCATCCTTATCAGGAGCAGGGACGAATGGATAGTCGATATAGCCAAAAGGCTAGGATAAGACCCCGGTATGGATTCCCACGAAGTAAGTCCCCTCAGGATACAGGGAGCCCTGTTCCTGGGAGACCCCTTGTTGCCAGACTGAGCTGGTTTGTCGTATGAAAAATCTTCTTTTCTTCCTGAAGAGGAGAATGTCCAACCTCCTAGCAGGACACTTAAAAACTGAATAGGTTGGCGTAGCATCCGGGTTAAGCCAGTCCCTAGGGCACGCCCCCTTTTAATTATTCATATAAGTGTCCTGCCTCCGGAGGGTGGAGCTTAACCCCAGCTGTTCCCTGTGTCGCCCTGAGACGACAGAGAAAGTGTACATAAGTGACATATCTTACCTGGGTTTTAATAGGTAACCTAGGAGGAAGATCTGAAATAAATGCTTCAAAGTGGATGAGCTCATGTGCATGATGAAGAAGTGCTTCAGATGCCTGGTTCTTGTGAACTAGTATGATATGGAATCTGTGCCTGTGTCTCAGGTCACTTATCTCCAGAGCAAAATTGACATCAGCTGGAATTACAAAAAATATATGCATAAAAGGTAATAGATAACACACACTAAAAAAAGGAAGAAAAACAAAAACTGCTTGGCCACAGTTTAAAAACAAAAACACTTTAAATATAACTTTATTTTAAGCATAATAAACTTACTACTGATAAAAAAAAAAAATGCATTGTAACTAAGCTCCATTGGGATACTACACATTTTTACTTACGTTACATAATTAATACAAGTATGGGACCTGTTAGCCAAAAGGCAAGGGATAAGGGGTGTTTGCATCACCATACTTTAAGGGGGTTATTTTCTAAAGTTCGATTTTTTTTGAGTTGTAAAGAGAAAACACCATTTTTGTATTTTTGTGTGGTGGGGGAACGAAAATTGAGATTTATTAAATCCAAAAGCGGCTAAAAGTCAGAATAAAAAAAGTACTCCATCTCAAACTGTAGAAATCAATGGCAGATGCCCCTTTTACAGTTGGAAGATAACAGGATTTTTTGATACTCACCGTTAAATCTGTTTCTCTGTAGTCATAAGGGGGACACAGGGAACCATGGGGTTAAGCTCCATCCTCCAGGAGGCAGGACACTTGAATAATTAAATAAGGGGCGTGCCCATCAGGCTTTACCCCATACACTGTACATTCCTCTTCAGTTTGTTCCAAAAGCTGCTATCGTAGTTAACTTCAAAAAAACTCTCCTAATAGGCAGAAAGTAATCAGTGAAACTGAACAAAAAACTCGACCAAACCGGTCAAAGCTCGTCAAGGGCGGGAAGCCCTGTGTCCCCCTTATGACTACAGAGAAACAGATTTAACGGTGAGTATCAAAAAATCCTGTTTTCTCTGTCGTCTTAGGGGGACACAGGGAACCATGGGGACTTAACAAAGCAGTCCCAAACAGCAGGGTGGGAACGAGCTAACAGTAAAGTACGTGGTTGCAGAGTTAGGAAATCACTGACTGCAACACCTTACGTCCGAGGGCAGCCTCGGCGGAAGAAAATGTATCGACTTTGTAAAATTTAGAGAATGTGTGAGCGGAGGACCAGGTAGCCGCCCTACAGATCTGTTCCAAGGAAGCAGAGTTTCGCCATGCCCAGGAGGCTCCCACCGCTCTGGTGGAGTGAGCCCTGAGTCCTTCAGGCGGTGATCTTCCCTTTGCGGAATATGCTTGTTTTATGGATTCTCTAATCCACCTTGATATAGTCAACTTGGAAGCTGCCTGACCCCGACGGGGGCCGGATGGGATGACGAACAGAGCTTGAGACTTTCGGAAAGGTTTTGATCGTTCCACATACCATCTTAGTGCTCTAACAACATCCAGATTATGGATTCTACGTTCCTTATCATTCTTAGGGTCTGGGCATAGAGACGGGAAGAACAATTTCTTGGTTTACATGAAACGCCGATACTACCTTGGGTAGAAATTCAGGAATCGTGCGGAGAACGGCCTTATCCTTGTGGAAAATTAAGTAAGGAGGAACACACGACAGGGCGCTAATCTCAGACACTCTTCTAGTCGATGATATTGCTACTAGAAACACCACCTTGTAGGTTATCCATGTATCAGATATTGCATGCATTGGCTCAAATGGAGGATCCAGCATTGCCTCCAGCACTACATTGAGGTCCCAGCTAGCAACCGGTGGCTTGAAAGGCGGCATGATATGAGCCACTCCTTGTAGAAACGTGCGGATCAAGTCTTCATTCGCTAACCGAGATTGAAACAGAATTGACAGGGCCGACACCTGGACTTTAAGAGAACTGAGCTTGAGACCCAGTTGTAGCCCCTGTTGTAGAAAGGATAATATCCTAGGCAATTGCAGTTCCAGAAACGGAAAATGTGATTCTTCGCACCACTTGGAGTAGGACTGCCAAACCCTGTGATATGACTTGGCCGATGAAGCTTTTCGAGCCTTCAGCATAGTGGTTATGACCTTCTCATCTAATCCTTGTCTCTGCCAAACGGACCTCTCAATAGCCATCCCGTCAAAGCGAAGAGACCCGGGTTGTGGTGAGCTATGGGACCCTGCTGAAGCAGGTCTGGCCTGCATTTTAGCCGAAGTGGTTGCGCTACGGACATCTCCTGCAGGTCGGTGAACCAAGTTCTCCGAGGCCAGTGTGGGGCCACTGTTATTTACTGTTGTTAGAGATTGCTTGATCTTCTTCAGAACCCTTGGCAGCATGGGGAGCGGCGGAAGACATATGCGAGTTTGAACTGCCAGTGCTGCGTCATGGCATCCACCCCACTGCTAATGGGTCTCTGCAGCGGGCGAAAAACCTTGTTACTTTTCGATTGTCTCTTGATGCCATTAGATCTATGCTGGGAGTCCCCCATTGATCTACAAGCTCTTGGAATGTCTCTGGATGTAGTTCCCATTCCCCGGGGTCCAGCTGATTCCGACTGAGAAAGTCCGCTTTTGTGTTGGACACTCCCGGAATATTGTATTGCAGACAACTTTACTGAATTGATTTCTGCCCATAGCAGAATCTGCCTGGCTTCCGTCAGCGCGGCCCGACTTCTTGTTCCTCCCTGACGATTTATGTACGCCACTGTTGTCGCGTTGTCGCTTTGAATGCGTATTGGGGCATGCTCTGAGGTGATCTTCCCATTGAATTAGGGCCAGCTTCACTGCTCTCAGTTCCAGAATGTTTATTGGTAGTCTGGCTTCCTCTGGAGACCATCGACCTTGTGCTGACTGCTTGTCCCATGTCGCCCCCCATCCCTTGAGGCTGGCATCCGTGGTTATCACCACCCATTCCGGAATTGCCCATGATTGACCCTGGCTAGGTTCTCGGGGCTCAACCACCATTGAAGTGCCGTCCTTGTCTGCTGCGACAGCGACAGGAGTCGAGAAAGAGATCCCCTTTCCATGTTGCTAGGATACTGGCTTGAAGAGGTCGCAGGTGTATTTGTGCAAATGGAACTGCTTCTATGGCTGAGACCATTGTTCCCAACACTTGCATTGCTTTGTGTATCGTCGTGGTTTGACTGGTGATTAAGAAGCGAACTTGGTCTCTGATTCTGGTCTGCTTGTCTGTGGGTAAGCTCACAGTTTGCTCTATCGTGTCGAACTCCAGGCCTAGAAACATCATTCTGTGACTGGGCTCCGTGTTGGACTTGGACCAGTTGACAGTCCATCCGAAGCTCTGGAGTAATCGCACCGCCTTGTTCAGGTCCTCTTTGGCCCTCATCACTGAACTGGCTTTTAGAAAGGAGATCGTCCAGATAAGGTGTCACTGAAATCCCCTGTAGCCTTAAGGTGGCCGCTGTTGCTGCCATCAACTTTGTAAAGACTCTGGGGCGGACGACAGACCGAACGGAAGTGCCACAAATTGGGAAGTGCTTGTTCTTGAAGGCAAAACGTAAATAACGATGATGGGGCGGCCATATCGGGACATGAAGGTATGCATCCTTTATATCCAGGGACATCAACAGTTGCCCCTGTTCCATCCCCCGAATGACTGATCTCAATGTTTCCATCTTGAACTTTACCGATCGGATGAATTTGTTGAGACCCTTGAGATCGAGCACTGGTCTGACCGATCCATCCCTCTTTGGCACTGTAAAAAGGTTTGAGTAGAAACCTGAGAATCTCTCCGTAGGTGGTACTGGACTGATTACTCCGGACCCGCTCTAGTCTTTCTATACATTCTAGGAAAGCTAGTGCCTTCTGCGGACTGTGAGGAACCCTGGACATGAAAAATCTTTTGGGGGGCATGGTTTTGAAATCTAGGTGATATCCTTCTGTCACAATTTCTTTTACCCATACATCCGAAGAATGATGTATCCATTCCTCCCGGAATCGAAGTAACTTGCCCCCTATTTTTTCCAACGATTCCGGAGGGAGTGCCCCGTCAGGCTGAGGCGGGCTTCTCTCCTGTGGGTTTGATGTGTGGCCTGTTGGTCTTCCATGTGGACCCGACTTTTGTCTCCCGTCTTTGACCGAAAGTGAGATCACTGTGGGGAGTTGCTTCGTCTATTAAATCTGCCACTTTGGCCACGAAAAAATTTTCCCCTTCTATTTGAGGTGGTTGCTCTACTTCTGGCCTGCGGTAGGAAGGTACTCTTACCCCCCGTCGCTTGGGAGATAATTTTCTCTAACTCCTCCCCGAACAGTCTTTGCCCCTTAAAGGGAAGTGAAGTCAGCGACTTCTTGGAGCTGACATCCGCCGACCAATTCTTGAGCCATAAAGTTCTGCGTGCTGCAACGGACAAGGCCGACGTCCGGGCCGTGACTTGTGAAGTGTCCAGAGTGGCATCACAAAGATAGCTAGATGCCTCAGCAATAGCCTGTGCCGATTCTAACAGCTCCTGTCGCGAGGTACCACTCTGAATGTCTTTAACCAGAGCTTCTGACCATGCCTGAACAGCTCTGGACACCCATGCTGACGCCAGACATGGACGCAGCGACGAACCTGCAGATGAGTAAATTGCACGTAAAAACCCCTCCAGCCGTCTGTCTGAGGAATCTTTAAAAGCTGCTGCATCTGTGACTGGCAGTGTGGTGGACTTTGAAAGTCTAGACACAGGAGCATCAACTACTGGTGGGTTAGACCAAACATTCACTAGTTCTTTAGGAAATGGATATAGTTTATTAAACTTTTTATTCGTCTGAAATTTGTGTTCAGGTGAGTCCCACTCGTTCTGAATCAAACTTTGGAGTTGGTCATTCTCCGGAAAACAAACAGAAGACTTGTGTTGTCTCTTGAATAAGTTTGACACTTCTGCAGTGTGTTTAGGCTTCTGAGAAATATTAAGCACCTCAAGAACCCCTTTGATTATGCCGTCTATGTCATGTAGACTGTCACGATCCTTTCCTTCATCCTGAATCTCTTCCTCATCAGCAGAGACAGACCCAGGAGACTCAATTTCCCCCTCTGACTGAGATGAAAGCAGCTCAGGAGATGAGTCGTCAGACGCATTAGGATTCCTAACATCCACACTAGCATCCTCCATTCGTCTACGTTTGCCACTAGTCCTGTGGTTTAGCCTCACTAGTGTTTTGCCTAGATTCTCCGCAATAGCAGGTAAACCTTGTAGCGCTGCCAATGACTGTGAGAGCTGTACTGCCCATAGGGGCGCAGGAGGCTCTGCTGCCGCTCCTAAGTCTTCCTGGGACATAACTGTTACCCCAGTTGCTTCTGCTGGAAGCCCCCCTGAAGCAGTGGTTTCCCCCTGCCCCTTGTTGCAGGACCTGCACAGCGGCTCCCCCTGTCCCCCTGGAATTTTTTGTTGGCATACAGAACAAGCTAGGTAAGTCACCTGTGCTGTTAAGGACCCCTTCCGTCCAGCCCTCGTGAACAGTCCCACTGACTTACCTTCTGCCATAAGGAAAGGTAGAGTGTATTGGGTACTGCCTGATAACACCTATGAGACTTTAAGCTGAGTCGCTTCTGTCTCTCTCTCTCTGCTGCTCTGTGCTGCTGCTGCTGCTGCTATGCTTTTCGCGACTCAAAATGGCCGCTGGAACGCATATGCGTTCCATTGCGTGCGCGCGCATGCGCACATGCGCTCCGGTTCGCGCCAAACCAAGATGGCCGCCGAACAGACTGGAGATGGAACGCAATGCGTTCCACTTCCTGCGCAACACGGAGATGGCTGCCAGCAGCGTCGCAGCCTGCAGCAGCCTCTCCCCTTCCAGCAGCCTGCCTCAATGCGCCTGCTACAGCGCACATCCTAGGAGCTGCCCCATTTTGCAGGGAACAAAAAAAAAAAAAAAAAAAAAAAACGGACCAGGTAGGAGCCAATTCAAGCCCAATGATAGCCAGGCAGGGAGAGCTATAGGAGGGAGGACTAGGGTCAAGAGAGGGGGGGGGGGAGAGGGGTAGTTCCTAAGAACTCTTAGGCAGACAGACCTGCTACAGTGCAGACATTGTGCCACTTACCCCCCCACACCGGCCAGACCCTCTGCTCTGAGACATTCAGGCAGGCAACGTCTAGGTGGTCTTAGCTAATGCTATTGTTGACCCCGGTGTGTAGCTCCTCGTAGGGGGCTGCCTCTATGAAAACAGGTAACCCTGCTTTTCAGGCCTCACCCCGGGTATCAGCTCAAGACTGAACGTAGAGACATGCGACGGTCCATCCTCCTGGGAGCAGGACACTTAAAAAACTGAAGAGGAATGTACAGTGTATGGGGTAAAGCCTGATGGGCACGCCCCTTATTTAATTATTCAAGTGTCCTGCCTCCTGGAGGATGGAGCTTAACCCCATGGTTCCCTGTGTCCCCCTAAGACGACAGAGAAATATGATCTGTGATGGTTTAGTATGAGAATACAGGCAATAATGCAAAAAAGTCTGAGTTTTTGGAAGTCATATCCAAATTTTTAGATCAGATTTTTCCACAATTTTAGCAACTCTGTTAGAGTTAACTTATTGATAAAATAAAGTAAAATGTGAACAGGAGGTTGGTTGAAGAGGTTTTATTAAAAATAATGAGAAAGTTTCGGATTTTAGCAAATAACCCCCTAAGTGTACTAAGAAAACATTTAAACATTTAATACATCCAAAAGGTTTGTTTTTCAAATAAGGAGTAATCAGTAGGGATTAAGTACAGGGCACGGTTTTATTGCTGAAGAGAAAAAAAATCACTGTTAAATAATAGAAGTATTAGTTTAAAATTGTGTGCATGGGCAATCGCATTTTCATAATTTAGAGGGTTCTGGATAACAGATCCAATAAGTGCAGTGCATAGCAGGAACTGTGGAATAAATATTAAGTGGCATGTAAGCAGGTTGACAGGAATGCAGAAGGTCCCTGCCCTGTAACTTACTAAGTATTTATACCACCTGTGCAGATACCTTACAGTACAACTGTAAACTTACTTGAAACCAGAACAACTGTGGCAGGAGCAGTGTGTGTGTCTGCAAACCTTCTCAGACTCTGTCGGAGTTTGTCATCTGCAGCATTTTTTGCTGTAGCGTTAATGTGAGCAACGGTTACCTACGAAGAAAACACAAGGACACAAATATAGACAAAGTTCACATAGGTAGAATCAGTTTGGAACATTCATGCACTGTATTACCTGACAATTATTAAGTTCCTCAATAACTTCTTTGTTTTCTTTACTGATGTCACAAACACATATGAATTCTGCCTCTCTGTGTCCTTTGAACAGCCTCTCTCGGATTCGCTTGACTACCGTCACTGCAGAGCGCCCACTGGGAACAGAGCAATTTTCAATGTCCCAAAACACACCTATAGGTGGAAGATTTTCCTGCACCTGACCTGTAGCCATATCTGGGGATCCTAGAAGTTATTAATATCAGAAAAAAAAATATATTCAGAAAAAGCACATTTAAAATTTAACCAGCGAGTCTGCCAATTTGCAACGGTTATTCATTTTTTATTTTTTCCATCTAAGTTTCTTGATGAACAGCGGTCAGGCTTGGAATTTAATTAGCTATCAATGAGGGAGCAACTGGAAAGTTAGAATGGATAAACAACAATGCAGCAAAGAAAACACAAATCTAGTCCTAACCTCCCTGTGGTGTGTGTGTAGACAGGGACGGAATCCGTGGTCAATGCTTAGACAGGGCACATTTTCTACACCTAGGCAAACTATAGATAAGTCAAATGAAAAGGTACAGGCCCTATTCATTGAATTGATTCTGAATAAGGGGGCATTATTGCCCCTTCAAAGGGGGTTGTTAAAAATTAACGTAGTATGATGTAGAGTTTAATATTATGAGACAATTTGCAGTTGGGCTTTACTTTTTATTCAGAAGCTCTAAAGTTTGTAATTTCAGCAATCTGGTCTAAATAACCCTAGCAACCATGCATGGATTTGTATCAGGGACTGGAATATGACTAGAAGATGAAAAGATGAGCAATGAAAAGGAGCATAAACAAAACATGTGTAGCCTTACAGATTAGTTTTTTTTTTTTTTAAACTTAGTTTATTCAAGTTCAATATTTTGCACAAAATGCTAATGAACAGCTATAAAATGTAATACTGTGTCAAAACATACAATAAAATGATAACATTTTGTTGTCAACGTGTCATTCTTACTGGCTACTTTACACGAACTAAGATTATAGCTATAGCATAGTCAGTGAGATACAAACATCCTATGTGGGGTCATCTTTAGTAATCCAGGGACTCCATATATTTGTCCATCTTATCTTTCAATAAGTGATTTTTTCATTGGCCGCAATCCACCATATTTTCCCTTCCAGTGCTGATTGGTGTGGCCCAGGGCCCTTCCACATTGAGGCTAAGACGCATCTTGTAGCTGAGCAGATTTGAGTTGCTAGTTTATTGTGGTTCCTGGAAAGTTGCAAGCGTCTACCAAATAACGCCACCCATGGATCTGGAGTAACACTAGTTTGAAAAATTGTCGAGATCATGTTGAACGTGTCAGTCCATATTTGACGCACTATTGGGCATGTCCACCATTTATGCCAGTTGTCTGCATCTTGACCGCATCCTCTAAAGCATGTCTTGGATTTGGTAGAGTCCGATTTACGGAGTAAGGTAGGTGACACATACCAATCATACAAAATTTTATAAGGTTTTTCCTTAATGATAGCATTCAATTAAATCTTTGCCATGTCCATGAATATTTCTGTCCATTGCTCTTCTGATAAGCACTTGCCTATGTGCGTCTCCCATCTTTGTTGGTGCTTAGTTTTTGCTGGGGACCTATCATGCCATATCAGTCTAGAGAGTTCTGAAATCAAAGCTTTATGAAAAGATAAAATTGCTATACAACCATTCAAACCTTGTTAATTTAGCTATAGGTGTTTGAGGAAAACTAGTATTAATGTAATGGGATTCTTGCACATTTTGAAATCTATCCTGATCGGTCATGTCATATTTGTCCTTAAAAGCGTCCCATGGAATCAATTTGTCCCATTGGATGAGTTGGTGCAGAGACCACAGCCCTTTAGTAGCCCAACGTTTGTAGCGTAGGGTCACCAGACCTGGAGCATAATCTGGGTTGTTGATTGGGACAATCAAACCAGGCGAGCCTCTTAGATTACATTTTAATTGGCAAGAATCCCAAATTTGTAAAGTATGATGTATATAAGGAGGTATGTTCTCTGAATGTGGGGGTCTGTTTTTTAGCAAGCCATGATAACCCCTGCACCCCAATAGGATGTGTAAGGGAATTTTCAATTTCCACCTATGATTTTTATCTGTCGAGTTCCACTGGACCATCTGTGCTAGCTGCCAAATAGTAGCTTTTGATATCCGGCAATCCCCTTCCACCTTTACCTTTAGACCCTGCCAATATAGCCGTTAAAATTCTAGTCCTTTTGTTTTGCCATATAAATGATGTTACACATGATTGAAAGGATCTTATTTCTTTATCTGGTATTATAATGGGCAATGCTCTGAATAAATATAGTAATTTGGGTAAAATTACCATTTTAATAGCATTAACCCTTCCTAAAAGAGATATTGGATAAGACATCCAAGTATTCATTACATTTTTCAAATATGCATACATGAAGTTGAGTTGATGGAGTTTACTCGGGTTATCTGCTATTTTGACCCCCAGATACTTCATTCCTGTTTCTATCCATTTGAAATTGAAATTAAGTTTAAGTAACTTAAGAGAAACATCTGATAAATTATGTGGAGTAGCTACTGTCTTGGAGTGATTTATACGAAAGCCAGAGACCTTGCAAAATTTCACTATACATTGAAATAAATTCAGGGGTGATGTGAAAGGACGTGATAGGGTGAAAATAGTGTCATCAGCAAATAAAGCAACTTTGTAAGTTTTATGGCCTATAGCTATCCCCTGTATTGAAGGGTCTGACCTGACCATTATAGCAAGAGGCTCTATGCAGAGGCTAAAGAGTAATGGCGAAAAAGGGCATCCCTGGCGGGTACCATTGAGTATGGGAAAGTCTTCTGAGGGTTTCAAAAACAAATTTGCTACCGCTTTGAGAAATTTATATGGGAGACCAAATTTTGTAAGCACACACTGAAGGAACCGCCAGTCAACCCTATCAAATGCTTTTTCAGCATCTAGTGACAGAGTGACCGATGGCACCTTCTTTGTTTTAGTAAAGGCCACGATGTTGAATATTCTCCTAACGTTGTCCGTAAACTGCCTGCCCGGGATGAAGCCAGTTTGGTCTGGATGTATTAGTCGGCCTATTACTGTATTAAGCCTATTGGCCAAGATCTTGGCCAGTAATTTGACATCCGTATTTATTAATGATATCGGCCGGTAATTTTCTACATTTGTTAGATCCCTTTCCGGTTTAGGAAGTACCACTATATTAGCTTTAAGCATTTCAACAGGGAATGTGGCTTTTCCATCCAATATTGCATTGAAAAAGTTCGCTAGGTGCTGTGATATATTTTTTGGCTATTTTTTTTATAAAATTGAGAGGAAAACCCATCTGGCCCGGCACTTTGCTTTCAAAGATTTTATTGCCTCCACTGTTTCCTTGATGGTGATGGGGCTATTCAATACATTTTTTTCAATTGTATTAAGCTGGGGAATATCTATATTGTCTAAGAAAGAAGTGATTTAGGAATGCGTATTAGTAGCCTGATTGGTGGTGGTCCCTGAATATAATTCAGAATAGTAATTTTGGAATAGATGTGCTATATGTGTAGAGTCATATGTTAACTACCCATTTTTCTCCTTGAGTGGGTGTAGTGTTTGAGTATTGGCTTTGGGATTGAGTTTACGTGCCAATAGCGTATCGGCTTTGTTAGCTTTATTTTTAGTTTTAGCCCCTGGGTAGATGGGACAGGTGGCTTATCAGGAGGCCTAGAGGTGCGGTGTGACTTGGTGGATGCCCATGTTGAAGCTGATGGGGATATCCATTTTGGGCTCGGCGGCACATTTTCCTCTAATGGTGGAATTCCCAGTGCTGTGAGCAGCTTGTTCTGCTCCTGTAGATTGAAAACTGCAGTTTTCCCATTATGATTAACCAGCAATTAGAATGGGAAACCCCTTCGGTATCTCACTTTATGGTGGTTAAGCAATTCCGTTAGGGGCTTGAGTTCTCACCGTCACTTGAGTGTAATTGGAGATATGTCAGCGTAAAGCTAGACCGCTGTATCATCTTCAAGCTTGGTTTCTTTATTGTAAGTGCTGTGCAATAGTAGCTCCTTTGTCTTGTAATGATGCAGTCTCAGTACAACATCCGTAGGAGCTTCCCCTTCCCTAGGTTTTCCTTGCAATGTCCGGTGAATCCGGTCTATCACAAGCCGTGCAGGCTCCATGTCCGGCAAGATACTCTGGAACAGCTTCATAATAGTTGGTTCCAGGTCTGTGTAGCTTTCAGGCAGGTTTTTAATGCGCAGGTTGTTACGCCTGGAGCGATTCTCAAGGTCTTCCTGCTGTTCCTGCAAAGCGAGTAAATATCTCTTAATGTCTGAGATATCGGCCTCAGTTTGTGCGCAGTATGCTTGGAGCCCTTCCATGGCCTCTTCATTATCTGCTACACGCTCCCAGAGGTCCGTCACCTCTGCAGTAATTTCTTTAACTGTTCTTTGCTGTGAGACAGTTATTAGCTTAGCGAGATTATCATTTAAGTCCTTAAGATCTTGTTTGCTAACCTGGTCCGTCATTTCCAACAGGGACTCTGACGTAGCGATCTCTTCGCCATCTTAGCCGCTTGGGGCCTGATCTTTCCGCTTGAAAAATTCGGCCACTTCGCCGGGTTTATGGCTAGCTCTCTGTTTAGGAGCCATTTGCTCGTGCTAGTGATGAGCTTATTTACTGGTTGGTTATGAAGCGGGTGAACGGAGCTCACAGATCACGCTGCCATTCAGGTAGTCAGCTTGGCCACGCCCCATAGAGCATTAGTTATTTTAAATGGGGTCGGTGACCCCCATTTGAAAGCTAGAAAGAGTCAGAAGAAGGTAGCAAATAACTCAAAAAGCATAAAAAAATATAAAATGAAGGCCAACTGAAAAGTTGCTTAGAACTGGCCATTTTTAACATGCTAAATTTGTAATTTCTCTCAAGACAGCACTTTGTGGATGAATACATCAGGTGAAGCCAGTTTCACATTCCCTCAAGACGCAGAGATAATTCTAATCAGCTTCCTTCCTTTAAGAGGTTACCTGTAGTTTTGAAAAAAAAAACAAAACAGTGTTTACCATATTTCTGTGATGCTTTACAGAGATTCTTTGCAAGTAAGAGGGCAGCCTCCTTCACAGTCTCTTGTGTTCCACAACCATTGCATATAGGGATGGCAGCACTCTTCATGTTTGGTGGAGGGATATTTGGCCAAATCTTATGTGAATCAGTGACTTTATTGTTAGACGGCTGCATGAGAAGGAGAAAGATTTGAAAAAGGTTTAGAACAATTTACTGAAAATATGATTAGTGTTAATTTACACAAATTAACCTTGGTAAGAGTAATATTATATAAGGAAAAAATGCTTCCCTCGATCTTATTTTCCTTAGACTGGGACTGCAGTCACTTCTAGTTGTTTAAGGCAGACACCAACACCAGTTTCTACATACTTCCTAAGAAGACCCACATTAAATCCTTACTTCCCTTTAGAATGGACCTTGCAGGCATTAAGTGTGGAAAAAAATGGACCAGTAGTATCAGGGCAACCCTTTTACAGCCAAAAGAATCTTCCCGAATAAGCCAGTAAAAGTTTTTCAGTACAAGTCCACCTTTAGGCCTGTGGCATCTCCAGCGATTCTGGATGCTTTGACAGCATCATGTGCCCACCCTCTACATGAGATGAGACAAGCAACTGTACACCAAAAAAGGCTGTTTTAAGTCTCTTAAAAATATCAAGTACATAGAGAGAATTTTCCATACACAATAAGCTATGCTTTTGATTAATAACTGGTAAAAGGAAGATAAGTATTAAAATAGCATGCAACTTTCTTACAGAAAAAAAAATATATAATTTCACATACTAATTGCTGTAGTATATTTGGAAAACAAAATATTCAAATTCTGCTACACATGAGTAAAAGCCAAGGAACACCACAATACAGAACCAAGAAAACATTTTTGCTATAATGCTATAATGTATAAAAGGTTATAAATGAATAAAACAAACCTCTTCAAAGCAAACATCACAGAAGTGAGGGCCTTTGAGAAAGACAGAAGGTGGTGCTTTTAGATGCAGAGAACTTGTGCAGAAATGTGACAGGTACTCAGACTGTGCTAGGTGGTTTTCTAGGTGCTGGGGTAGCCCACTGGTGAAGTAGCTAGGAGATGTGCCAAGTGTAGGAACCTGAAATTTGGGGTGGTCACCGTGAAAAGGATTCAAATGAACTTTAGGGTAGCAAGGTGCTGGCTGAGAGCGACACTGGCATGGGGACAGGCGACTTTCTAAACAAAGGCTGGAGAAACCAGCTGAGTGAGGGACAAAGGTGTTTGTACTAGAAGCTTTTTTAAAAGGACTTTCAGGTGCAAATGACAACCGTGGGGCTACCTGGCAGGTAACTGTACTGTTATCTAAGATTGTGTTGGGATGAATAAAACCACCACCACTGCACCGAATATCTGGTGCACAAGAGCTACTACTGGAACAGAGCACACAGCAGCTTACTTTTGGGACTGTTTGATGTTGAACTTCTGGTAGTTTTGGTGGTGGGATTTTAGGAAGGGGCACTGTAGGGAAAATATTTGTACAAGGCTTAAGTGGGGGTGGGGGAGGAGGAATATCCTTTAGTTCCACTTTTGTGTTTGGATGCTCCATGTAATCTTTCTGAAAAGAAAAACAGGAGAGAATTTTATTTAGAAAGGACAAAAGAATAATCGGATTTCCACACAAATACACAAGTCCATAACAGAGTCGGAGGACAAAACAGCGTATTTGTAGCACTGCATTGCTTATGATCCCCAACAACCGGAAATTTATAAAAAAAAAAAAAAAAAAATGGACTTGTATATCAAAATAAAAATAAAACCAAAACAGCTTACTTTATTTAGAAGTTTTTCTGTAATTTTGATATTAAAGTCTAGAATACATCAAGAGTATTTTTTGGCGTGTGTGTGTGTATGGTGGAATAAAGCAAAGCTCCCCAATATGACTTGCACCTGGCATAAAATTATAAGGAGTGCAGGCCAAAATACACAACAGTTTATAATCCTGAGATTTCTTCAACTATTCATGCATTAGTATCACAGTGCACTGTATTAGTAAACAAGAGAATGTTGTCTGAATTCTTGAGAGGACAGATTAGCAGCATCAATAATATGTCAAAAGAAAGATAAGCACATATAAAATTTAGGGATGGGGGGGGGACAAATCACATCTGAAAATAAATGTTAAAACAGCTCCATGAAGGCTTCACAACTACTCCTCCCTCAAGATGTCTGGATTTTTCACTAGGGATGCACCGAATCCAGAATTTGGTTCGGGATTCGGCCAGGATTCAACATTTTTCAGCAGGATTTGGCCGAATCCTTCTGCCCGGCCAAACCGAATCCTAATTTGCATATGCAAATTAGTGGCGGGGAGGGTAATCACATGACTTTTTGTCAATGTTTTCCCCTTCCCACCCCTAATTTCCATATGCAAATTAGGATTCGGTTCGGTATTTGGCAGAATCTTTCGCGGAGGATTAGCCGAAACCAAAGTAGTGGATTCGGTGCATCCATATTTTTCAGCCTTAAATATTTCCTAGTAACAGAAAGGGTTAACACAGCCATAAAGGAGCCTCTGATAAGTGCATAGTGCCAAAGCAAAATTTGTAAAGGTCTGGACAGCCAAATTGTATTCGTTAAAGCAATGGCATGTGATGCAGTTTTGCCAAGCTAAAAAGCAGCAATAAGGCACCCAAATATATCCTTGCTCCTCCGTATAGGAGTACAATTAAAAACACTGTGGGCTAAAAACGCTGAAACCACACCTTGTTACACCATCCTTAGGTTGCATTATTTAAATGAGACATATTGCGTGGAAAAGCAGCTAGGTTGACCTGATGGGAAACGAAGTATGTCTTTGCTTGTGTGACTGCTGGGCTGTAATTGATTATTCCCCTCCTACTGTGCTTCTGGCAGGGACAGTTAAGAAACGCCCACCATTCATCTGAAACACAGACAGGGATCATAGCAGACTTATGGGAAGCTCCAATAAGGAAGCAATTTTTAATTTTTTTTTTTTTTTTTAAAGGTAAACCTATTCTTCATTTTTATTATTTTATAATCAATACAACAAATAACCCGTTCTCCTTTAAATAACCATTTGTCTTTGATTATGTTCACATTTATTACACTGGTAACTATAGGGTATGGTAAATGGTACAGGTGTATGAAAGACACATCATGCGATATCGTTGTTATCATTCAGGTTGCTCCTGGCCCTGACTCCCAAGAGGGACTCCATATTTTGTCAAATTTAGTAGCATTGACTGTAGCTTCATATGATTTTTAAAGTTAATTATTAACCCATTTTTTTTATTAATTCAATATCATCCTGAGGAAGTGCAGTGTACCACGTGAAATGTGTAAATTAGAGGCCAATATGAATTGGCCTCTGATAATTTATACAACTTTTTTTTGTTTTTCATCAGTTATGCTTGTAAGTATACCTAATTGGGATATTTTTTATTCAGCATTAAAAAAACAAAAAAAACAACTTCCCCTATTTTCCTTACCTTGTTGATCAAAGGTTTGAAGATTATATACATTGTGTCTGGCATGTATAGCTCTTATCTATGGTGATTAGGCAATCTCCCCAGAGAGACATATCACCTTCCAACCAATTTGCAGTCACTATTACCTATGGTGTGTGGCTGTGTGCACTAATATAATCCACTTGTCTGGAAATTCTACAACAAGAAGTTTTTTTGTTATAGCACTTTCCTACAAAATTTATTTACAGTCACTGTGGGATGCTTAAAGGAAAAGGAAAGCTACAAAGGCTTTTTATTGTAAATAGATTAGCTGCAATAGTGCAAGCTAGAATGCTATATTTATCCTGTAGAATGTTTTACGATACCCGAGTAAAAAGCTCTAGAAGCTCTGTTTGTTAAGGATAGCAGCTGCAATGTTAGCTTGGCGTTACATCACTTCCTGCCTGAGTTTCTCCCTGCTCACTTGTAGCTCTGGGCTCAGATTACAGCAGAGAAAGGAGGGGGGGGGGGGAAGAGGAGCAAACTGAGCATGCTCAATCCCGGGGCAAGGAGGTTTAAGCTGAAGGCAAGAAGTCTGATACAGAAGCCCATATATACACAATAGAAGGAAAGAAATGCTGTGTTTCTTTTGACAGGGGACTCAGAGCAGCATTACTTTGAGTTTACTGGTATATACATACTGACCCCAAATGTAGCAATTTTTAATGTGAATATTTATAAATAACTTTATTTTTACTATATATAAGCTTTGGGACATATCTTTTGATATATCATTTTTTGCATTGTGGTTGCCTATGGAACTGGGGCATGTCCCTCTGGCTTAACTTGAGATTCACAGGAATCAGCTACATGGATTCCCTATCAGAAATAGAAAAACACATTTTTATTCAGCAGCCCTCCAATTTGCAATTTTAGCCATCTGGTTATCCTAGCAACCATGCATTGCTTTAAATGAGAGACTGGAATATGAATAGGAGGGGGCCTGAATAGAAAGAAGAGTAATAAAAATTAACAACGTATTTGTAGCCTTACACAGCATTTGATCTTAGGCGGGTCAGTGACCCCCATTTGAAAGCTGGAGAGAGTCAGAAGAAGGCAATTAATTCAAAAACTATAAAAAATAAATAATAAAGACCATTGAAAATTTGCTTAGAATTGGTCATACTATAACATCCTAAATGTTAAATTGAAGGTGAACCGCCCCGTGGTTGTTCACCTTCCAAACGCTTTTTTCAATTCAGTTGTTTTTAGATTGTTCCCCGGAAAGACTTTTTTCAATTACTTTCCCTCCCATTATTTATTTTTTACTGTTTTTCCCAAAATCAAAGTTTAAAGTTGAATGTTCCTGTCTCTGGTGTTTTAGTCTGGCAGCTCACTAATTCAGGTACAGACTCTAAACCAGGGGTGCCCAAAAGGTAGATCGGAATCTACCAGTAGACCTTTAGCTGATGATCGGTAGATCTCAAGACACTGTCAACAAACAGCTTGTATAAATCATGATTTCCATTCAGATATTTATTCAAGGTTACATAAGTAATAAATTAGCAATATACAAAATAAATTCTCTCAGAAATCAATATTTAAGTAATATTTTCCATGGAACAGAATGCTAACAATACTACTATGGATGTAGATCACAATGGGACAACATCACTAAAAGTAGACCCTGCATTAGTAAAGTATGGGCACTCCTGCTCTAAAAGGTTACAGTTTTGCAACATTTAGTTGATACATTGCTCAGCAGCATCTCTGGAGTACTAGTAACTATTGTATCAATTCTAACAGCTGCCTGTAATGAAACCCAGAGCTTCTGCTCAGCAGGAACAAAGATGAGAAATGTTTCAACTAAATGTATCCATTTAGAACAGTTTACAGGGTTGGCGACCACCTTCCCAGAGCTGCTTCAGAAGGTGAAAAATGACACTTTACACTTCAATATTAAAAAAACGGTCACACATAGAAAATAGATATTCACTGGAAAAAGTTCTTATTTCTGGTGATTTATCTGAAAACAACTAGTTGTTTGAAGGTGAACCACCTCTTTTAAAGTTTTGGCACCTCCAAGTGAGAGTGACTTTCTTTCTCCTTTAAAGACAGTTCATATTAATGGAGCACCATAGGCATTTTTGAGTTGCACAAGCCAATATTGTATATAACAGACTTTATAACTTGCATAGAAAAGCAGGACTATCGCATTACCAGGTTTCCACCTGTAGAAGGTAAAGGCTGACCAAGTGTAGAGAAGCAGTTTGAGAGCTTCCACAACCACGGTTCCACATTTTTATCTTGCTTCTGAAGCCATCCAACGGATTTACTGCACAGGTTTCCCGTCTCGTTACCTTCCATCATGCAGCCACAGACAACACTTTAGCCACCAATAAGGCCTTTTCCAAGTCATTATTCCTTCCTTTCAAAAAGAAAGATGTGTCATTATAAAGGAAATCATGTTTTTTTGTAACAAACATGGATGAAGTCTTCCAAATCGGCAAATAAAGAATGAAGGGTGCCTTCTGTATTCCATTGCAATGAATGTTTTAAAAGGGTAGTTCTCCAAAATATATATATATATATATATATATATATATATATATATATATATATATATATATATATATATATATATATATATATATATATATATATATATATATATTTGTTTGGTGGGTTTCAAATTATTGTAGCTCACTCAGAAGTTCTCCTACTTAGAATTATAGTGCTAATCTGGTAGTTATGGTTCAGTTTAAAGGGGAAGGAAAGTCTTCTTCCACTTGGGGCTGCAAAATGTTAGGCACTAGTGATGTGTGGGTTGGGATTCCCCGACCCTAACCTGCCCGCATCTGACTTCCGGGTTGCTTTTATAGACTGACCCCGCCCAGCCGACGTCTCAAAAGGGGCAGGACGAGCGAGCGTCTATAAAAGACGAACCAGAGATTTGAAGGTGGCGAAGAGTGCAAGGTCGGCCTGAACCGGCCCGACCAGTGGGTATCAAGCTGGCCTGCACATCATTTTTAGGAACCCCCAAGCAATTGTATTTACTTACCCAAAACCCCGGGCCGGTGCTCCTATCAGCAGAAAACTGCATCGGCCCTTGGGTTCTTCCAGCGATCACTACAAATCAATCCTCTTCTGGATTCTTTCTTCTCGCGGCCGCACATGGGCAGTAGAGTGAAAAGCAAACTTTAACTAAAAAGTTGGCTATTTCGTTCTACTGCGCATGCCCTGAGAAATTTGAAGAAAGAAGAAGCCGGAAGAGGATTGTTCCGTGGTGCTCACTGGAATAACCCCGGCTAGTGCAGTTTTCTGCTGATAGGAGCACCGGCCCGGGGTTTCAGGTAAGTAAATACATTTACATGGGGGTGCCTAACATTTGGCACTCCAAGTGGAAGAAGACTTTCCTTCTCCTTTAACCAGTATGTGCATTGAAAGGAAGACTGGATAAGGAATAGGAGTGTCGGAATGAATAGAAACAGTACACCTGTTGCATACCTCCCAACATTTTGGAAGTAAAAAGAGGGACAAATTTTTTTTGACCACACCCCTTTATGTGGCCACACCCATAATTACCATGTTTGTTTTACAAAATTTGGCAGGTTATGAAAGTTTGAAAATATTTCTCCTTGTCTAAACTGTGTTTTTGTGTCTCAAAATTGCTACAAAGTATATTATTTGCACCTGTTAGCTGTTCTGGGCTCTGTGCTAAAAGCTAATTAAGTGAGAAACTTTGTTTCTTTTTCTGGCTGTTCAGTGCAGAGAAAAGAGGGACTTTCCAGTACAAATGAGGGACTGCGGGTTGAGCTGTCAAAAGAGGGACTGTCCCTCTGAAAAAGGGACAGTTGGGAGGTATGCTGTTGCCTCTCAACAGTACAGCTATTTTTGTGGTTGCAGTGACCTTGCAAATTGTATCACAGGTCATGCTGTATTTCTGAGGGCTGGGCAAGAGGCTGAACTATATAATATTTATCTATCTATCTATATATATCAGCCTGCTTACAATGTTGCATGATTAGATTAAATTTACAATGAATAATGAACAATGAATAATGCTGGGCAAGCCTTGTCACACAACTATAACAGGGGTGTATGCCCTATAGCCTGCCTCCACAGCTTGTAAACCAGTAGGTAGAAGGAACAATACACACCGCTTGAATATGTCCTAAAATGCGTTCCGTACCCACCACACTATAAAAACAGACCGTGCCTGCGCTTTTACATGAATGACAGAATGTAAACCAATAGCCACCCCCTTGCCCATTCACTTTGGGACTCACTCCCCGTTGCGAACGCACCTGGCCCCCCTCTTCTCTCGCGTAGTCCCTCTCACAACATTCTTCTCCTTTGTGCCCCAGCTAAGATCTCCGGCGCACTTCCGGTAGTGGCAAGACGCAGGCGAACGCTTCCTCCCTTCTTCTTCTTTACGCCCCTCCCCTCCCCGCAGATGGTGAGTGATTCAGGGAACCTGGGCGGAGCAAATGAGTTACTTTCAGGCGGCTTCAAAACAGTAGCATTTGTGTCACGTGACACGAGCCAAAGAAAATGAAGGCAAAACAGTGCAATTAAATCACCATTAATTATAATTAAAAGGTTTCATATAGAGGCAGGCTTGGTAAGCTTCTTTATTGATTAAGAAAACTCTAAGCTTCTGTGTTGCCATGATATTGTCACATAGAACAGCTGTATAGAAAACAAAGGTTTTGAAAGGGGTGGTTCATTCGCTTCGGTTCCAGTGACAAAACAAAACCATCCTTCCACGGTTTCGGAGGCAGGAACTCAGTTGCCCCGCCCATTCTGGTGACCTCAATCACTGAGCGTCGGCTGCGCTAAAAGAGGCGGGGCGCAATGTAGCGGAAAGGAGGAAGCTTTCGGATGCGTCTTTTAAAAAACCGGAAGTACGCTGTACAGTGAAGCTGGTGAGAGCCTGAGAGGGATGTGTCGGGTTGGAGCGAGAAAGGAGGTGGTGCTGGTGAGGTAGGGATGAACAGCGAGTCATACGCTGATGTTTATTGTTGTTCATGCTATAAATCATATAGTACGCACATCACACTGTGTTTCCTGCCTGTCATTGGTATTCCTACACTGCCTTTGCCTTATGTATTGTGTTTCCCTACCTGCAGGGCTTCATGTCAAATCGATGCCTTCGGGCAGCTGCTCATTCCCCTCTGCCAATGGTAGACTATTTAGTAAATGTCCAATAACTCGTCGTGAATGAGTCAGATCACAGTTATCATTTATACCAGGGGTGTCCAAACTTTTTGCAACAAGGGCCAGATTCAGTGAGGTGAAAATGTATGAGGGCCGATCATTCAACCTGACATCTATTCCGAGGTAGCTATCTTGTGATCTGGATCTATGTGTGAGTAACACTGTAAAGGTATGAAGAAGAAGCAGGGCCAACTCAGACGGATCCACAGGGCCAGAGAAAATTAGTTAAAAACTATATATTTTATTTGTACAAAGTAAAAAAAATGTATAATTTGCATCTCCATCCGCCCTACGCGTTTTGCACCCACTCTGGGCACTTAGGGGCAGATTTATCAAGGGTCGAAGTGAATTAGAGTGAATTTTCGAAGTTCGAATTTCGAAGTAAATTTTTGGATACTTTGACCATCGAATAGGCTACTACGACTTCGATTTGAAGTTAATCGTTTGAATATTCGATAATCGAAGTACTGTCTCTTTTAAAAAAAAAAAAAACGTTGACTTCAATAGTTCGCCAAATTAAAACTGCCGAGGTGCTCTGTTAGCCTATGGGGACCTTCTAATGCATTTTTCGACGTTTTTTGTAGTCAAAGTAAAATCGTTTGTTCGATCCATGAAGTCGTTTGAATGGTTCGATTCGAACATTTTTACTTCGTCGTCAAATTCGGTAAAAAAACTTCGACTTCGATATTCGAAGTATAGCCGTTCGATGGTCGAATTTCGAATTATATTTCACTTCGAAAATTCGAACTTTGATAAATTTGCCCCTATGTCATGGGCTCTCTGAGTAACACTGTAATTTTCACTGCATTCCAGGTGGTTCACTTTTAAGTTAACTTTTAGTATGATAAACAATGGCCTATTCCGAGCAACACTTCAATTGGTCTTCATTATTTATATATTTATTTATTTATTTAATTATTTGCCTTTTTTTTTTTTTTTTTTTTTTTTTTTTTTGCCTCTTACCAGTTTTCCAACGTTGACCCCATGTAGTATTTATTTCTAAATTACACTGTTTACACTGCAAATAATTCAACTTTACAATATAACATTTAATTCCTGAACCTGAAGTGTTTTATTTATTTATTTATTTTATTTTTATTTTTTAGTTATATTGGTGTGAAGGCAGCCATCTCCAGTCATTTTGCCTGGTCATGTGCTTTCAGAAAGAGCCAGCACTGTAGGATGGAACTGCTTTCTGGCAGGCTGTTGTTTCTCCTACTCAATGTAACTGAATGTGTCACAGTGGGACCTGGATTTTTACTATCGAGTGCTGTTCTTAGATCTACCAGGCAGCTGTTATCTTGTGTTAGGGAGCTGCTATCTGGTTACCTTCCCATTGCTCTGTTGTTAGGCTGCTGGGGGGAAGGGAGGGGGCTGATATCACTCCAACTTGCATTGCAGCAGTAAAGAGTGACTGAAGTTCATCAGAGCACAAGTCACATGACTGGTGGCAGCTGGGAAACTGACAATATGTCTAGCCCGTGTCAGATTTCAAAATTAAATATAAAAAAAATATGTTTGCTGTTTTGAGAAACGGATTTATGTGCAGAATTCTGCTGGAGCAGCACTGTTTACTGATGCATTAAAAAAAAGAATTCCCGTGACGGTATCCCTTTAAGTATAAGTTAAGTAACATACACAGAAGGTTAACTGGAAATGTAGACTAACGTTAAATATCTATTATGATGTAGGACTAATTCTGCACAGTTAACACTTGAGCTTAAAGAAATAGACTGCCACAGATAATAGAATGATCTTTATGAATGTTTATTTTGTATGTTTGCAGAAACATTAACATATTTACTGCAGCTTTTTCGTGGAAAAATTACCATGGATGACTTGGAAAACATCATCTTTAATTCTGTGGAGGAAGAGATAATTTACTGGAAAAGTGTGGCCATGAAATATAAGCAATGGTATGTCATTTTGCTAGTGGTATCCTTACACATTCTGACTCTGTGAATAAATTATTATTACTGTTTTTTTTCTTGTAGCTCTGAGGAAGCCCAACAAGAGCTGCAGGAGTTTCAGGAGGCCAGCCGAGAATATGAGGCCGAGCTAGAGGCTCAACTTCAGCAGACAGAGGGACGAAATAGAGACATTTTCTCTGAAAATAACCGCTTGCGAATGGAACTTGACTCCATTAAGGTAAGTGTTGTACTACGCATGCACGGAGTCTGAAAATCTGAGTACGGTGCAGGGGGATTCCTGGGAAGCCAGCAGTGCACTGTAACAAGTGATAGTGATGGGTCACTGAGGGTATTCTAATAAAGGATAATGAAAGCTTTATGGTGTTGCCATTTTAGTCAAGTGGTGAACCCAAAGGGCATTTATAGCATAAATAAATATAAAATGTATTTTATTGTAGTCCATTTTAGTAAAAATACTTAAGGGGAACCTTTAGACCAGTGATCCCCAACCAGTAGCTCGTGAGCAACATGTTGCTCTCAACCCCTTGGATGTTACTCTTAGTGTCCTCAAAGCAGATGCTTATTTTTGAATTCCAGGCTTGGAATCAAGTTTAATTGCATAAAAGTACTAAGTATAGTGCCAAGTAGAGCCTCCTGTAGGCTGCCAGTCCACATACGACTACCAAATAGCCAATCACAGCCCTTATTTGGCACCCCAAGGGACTTTTTTATGCTTGTGTTGCTCCCCAGCTCTTTTTACATTTGAATGTGGCTTACGGATAAAAAAAGGTTGGGGACCCCTGCTTTAGACAGTATTAGAAGTAGGATCCCTGTTTGCTGGATAATGTACAGTTGTAAAAAAAAACCAAAGTGAGTAGTTCAGTAATAGTCTTTGATGATCCGCTGTTATAGACCAGTGTATTTACTTTTGTCTATAATCCTTAAGTAACCAGTATATAATTGGTTAGAGGATTTCCTAAAAGTCTACCTGCAACGTGAAGTCAGACGCCGATCTTTGCCAAGGATGTTAATGCTAAAGTCCTGGGTTGTTCCAGGAGATAGTCAAGAGGTTTGCAAGCAGGCTATGTTGGCCATCAGGCAAGACTGTCTTTCTGTGCTGCCGAAAGATCACGTGTGAATTCATAAAATTGTATGTTTAGAAAGTTTCTCCAAACGAATAATCTCTCACCATTTTAACACCCTCTTGTGAAAAACTTTCCGGGTTTCCTTTTCCTTGCAGTGGCAAGCAACCTGCTGAAGTACTCTGTGATTTGACTGGTACCGATCTGTAGAGATGAAAACATTTTGTATGCTCTAGCTTTTAATGTATTACCACTGTTAGGTAAACACTGTAAGAATGAAACCCTTTATTATATTGGTGTTCTGGAGCAAGATACAATATGTTCACAATCTGTTTTATTCCTTTTCCAGAATAAGGGAGGGATTAGTTCCAGATGTGCTGCTAATAGACACATGGCTGTATTGTTATCCAGTAGCTGTGCTGATGCCTGTATCAGTTAAATAACTATCTTATGTTAGCACTTGGCCTTTTGCTGCCTCTTTATTGACAATGGATCTTTAACCAGGGCTTTTCTTGATTACTTGTTGTAATTTGTTAAATGCAAGATTTGACTTCTTTAACATGCTGTGACATTTATACAGCAGAACGGTCTTCTTGTACAATAAGGTATTTCTCCAATTCTGCTAGATATTGATTTTGTGCATTTCTCTACTCTGCTTTGTTATACCTTAACAGTATAGTATTTCTGCTAAATTGGCAACATTCGTTTACCGGCTAAGTGAAACACTTCAATTCTCGGGAACCATTGGGGAGATTTTGCCTTTGTTATAATTAGAGTTCACTTTTTTTTCTTTCACTGAAAAATTAATGCAACAAAATTTGTTAGTGCAGGTCACGCCATTACTTATTTATTATTTATTGTCGTACTCAGGAAAAGTATGAGGAGCAGCATTCAGAAAACTATATACAGATATCTACACTTGAGGGAGATCTCTCAACAACCAAAGCAGTCCGTGATCAGCTGCAGAAATACATCCGGGAGCTGGAACAAGCTAATGATGACTTGGAGAGGGCTAAGAGGTCAGTGGAACTATACAGTGCCAGAGGGTAGCAATCCAGTAAGAAACAGGCAAGCATAAAAAAACTAGAAACAAAAGGAGATAGATAAATGCACAATAACTCATTCATGATTAGAAAATTGCCCAGCCATCATAACGTTTTACTTCTGTTCATATTTTTTCATAGGCTGGCACCTTATTGCTTGGATGCATTTTGTGTGGACCATATCTCCCAAGCAAAGGCTGATCTCCTCCTCCATCCCGTAGCTCTAGTGGAGAGATTCCGGAGACTAATACCCATTTTTAGAAAGGATGAAGCCACCAGTATAGGGTTGATAAACCACAAGGAAATCTGGCCATTCTTCCTGCTAAAATTTAATTGCAAATTACAAAACACACATTTTTGATAATACATCAACTGATATTTTAAAAGTGGTATACTTCATTCCACATTCACATCATAGTTTTTCAGGGTGCAACTTTCCAAAATGTAAAAAACTAGGGAACTTCCGATGACGTATGTTGGTGTATGGTATCTGGTTCCTACAAACCCAAAATTTCATGATCATGCTCTTTTTCACAGGGCTACAATAATGTCTTTGGAGGATTTTGAGCAGCGCTTAAATCAAGCCATTGAGAGAAATGCCTTCCTTGAAAGTGAGCTGGATGAAAAGGAAAATGTTCTGGAATCTGTGCAGAGACTAAAGGATGAAGCTCGAGGTACAGTTTCTTGCATTGCATAGTTTGGATGGGGAAATGGTGGATCCACCATCCTTTGCTTCCTGATGTTTTGAACGTTGGGTCGTCAGCATGAATGACCAGAACAGTAGCACAGTGGCCATAAGGTGTATGAATCCATTTGACCCTCTGGCTGATCAGTCAGATTGGCCCATGTAAGACCAATTTAGCTGAATGTGCGAAAATTACTGATTCAACAACATTTACCGCCAACTATTTTTAGAAAATAAAGTAAATAATGCTATGCTAGTCATTGCTGGTTTTACTGTAAGACTTGTTTAAAAATTGTTAAAATGTATAACATAAAATTTACACAGATATTATTCTGTAAAACAGATCTGAGACAGGAACTGGCTGTGCAGCAGAAGCAAGAGAAGCCTAAATCCAATATGGTTAGTCCTGAAACCGAGCGAATGGACACATCTGTTCAAGCTTCAATAGCCATTCCCTTGGCTCCTTTAACGCCATTAAGTCAAAGAGGATGTGCTTCCACTCTGAACTCCCCGCTGTCATTCAAAACAAGTAAGGAGACAACAAAAATGGCTGAGCAGAATCACCAATACAATCTTAAAGCATTTGGATAGGTAGATATTTGCTATGCATCATTATCAAAGTACCAGTACCACCAAAAAAGAGAAGAGTTTTGTATCCATTTAAATGTAATGTTGTATTACCCCGTACTTGTAAAAATTGTGTTTGGCTCAGAAATCCTATTACACTTTATATAAATAAGCTGCTGTGTAGCCATGGGGGCAGCCATTTAAACTGAAAATGGCAAAAAAGGCTTATATAGCAGATGTGCACTGCTCAGCAAGATAAAAATGTCAATAGTGTTCTACAGAACCATAAAATGAAAATCTTTCTCGTATAAAATAGGTTTTTTAATTGCTTCCTCAACAGATATAAACTTTAAATGCATTTTATAATATATATGTGTTCACTTTATGATGCTACTGGTTCTGATGTGCAGTTTTTTTCGAATGCCCTTTTTTTTATATTTGTAAATTTTTGTTTTCTCTTGCCTAATTGGGGGACACAGGCACCATGGGGAATGAAGATCCTGCAGCTGGAGAATGGACACTAACTTGTTAAACTGTGACTCCTCCTCCTGCTCTGGGCTTCATCCCCTGCCTCCTCCTTTTACTTCCAGTTCCGTTTATGTCCTCAGAAGGAGAAGACACAGAAATAGTGGCTGGAGCAGGTGATCAAGGACTCCGGTCAGATCATGCCACAATAAGGGCCACTGATTCATTCAAGAGCCCTTCCAGCTGTCTGATCCTTGTCTGCCCAACGGCCTTCCCGCTCTACGGAGGACTGCAGGCTTGCTCCCTCATCCCCCTGCACTGGATTCCCGCTCTACGGAGGACTGCACCAGTGGTATACACCAAGTTGTTGGTGCTATACATATATGTGTTTATCTATATACTTATATACTCTGTATGTGAATATATATTATAGACACATGTTTTTTCAGGGTGGCACATACACACCAAAAGGGCATAGATTCAGCTGGCTACAAGGGTGAGTAATAACCATCACCCTTTTTACCCCCTCTTCTCTGGTATCCCTACCTGCTAGAATTTATCTTTCCCTTATGCTGTTGTTGCATGTTTTTGCTGAGATACCTCTTACTGTGTGCGCAGGGAGACGTGTCTGGTTTTTTCTAACATCTACTAATGGCTTAGCTCCCCCAGAGAGCATCTTTCATTACAGCAAGATCTTACATCCGCGCTCTCTTATCCAGGCGCTCTCCGGCGCCATGCACCATGCTGTTTAGAGCGCGGTTTCTTCACTTCCGCCTTTTGCTACGCGCCAAAGCTGTTTCGCGCACTTTTTAATGCGCACTTCTCACGCTCCTCAGTCTCTCTCTGATACCGGCAACATCATTCTTCTGTCGGCGGAACCCGCTATATCTCCCTGTGGCACTTGACTACACCCCCCGGGGCACTTCTCTCTGGAGGAGCGGTACTACTCTAGGCAGCGCGACTCCCTGCGCACTGGACCCCCCAAACCCCACGAGGCTGAGCAACCTGCGCTAGCAAGCTTAATCAGCTCTTCCTTACAGGCAAGTCTACTCTTAGCAATGGATTGCTACTTTATTTTACCTATCGAAGGGGGATATTTTGCTGCATTAATAAGAAGGAACCTCTTACTAGTTTCCCTTCTCTGTTCCCCCCTCTCTCTCCCTCCTTCTTTTCTCAGAGCACGATCAAGGAGTAAAGGATCTGCCTAACACCCCTTCTAAGGGGTTCCCCCCTGCCCCCCCCCCCCTTTTCTTAAAGGGCTAAAAAAAAAAAAAAATCTTTCTAGGCTAGGAGCATCATGGCAGATAAAACTGATGAGCCCAGGATAACCAAATCCTCAGCTCAGACGCGTACGACCAATCAGGTCTCGTACTGTATGCATGTATGGTGTGTAAGGCCAAATTTCACACAGCTTCGGCTGCCTGTGTGTGTGTGGACTGTAGTCCCAAGATCCCTCTCCCCTCTGGCACTACAGACTCCGAATTAGTTAAGGCCTTATCCCTCCCACTTGCAGGCTTTTGTAAAATGGCACGCATTCCCGAGACCTTATACAGAGTACTTGAATGCCTTTCTCAGCCACCTGCTACTAAATGTAGACCCTCAGGGTCCAAGTGCTCTATAACCTCCCCTCCTGACTCCCCATGGGAGGTTCTGTCCCCTTCGATGAGGAAGGACAACTTCTGTCACAGGAAGACTCTGATCAGGAACTGTATCCTGAACCAGATCTCCCTAGAACCCAATAGGAGGTGGAGGGCCTCATACAGGCGGTACTCTCTACTCTCAACTTTGTAGATACTCTATACGTGGTTGAACCCGCCAAGAATATCTTTAAAAGACAAAAGAAGAGTTCATCCATTTTTCCAGCTTATGAGCAACTGGAAGAGATAATCAAAACGCAATGGAAGAACCCAGACCATAGGGTTCAAATTTCCCGCCGTTTCTCTCAAACATACCCTTTTCAGCAACATTGTATAGAACTCTGGGCAGCACCACCAATGGTGGACCCCCGGTTTCCAGACTGTCCAGGAATACTACCATTCCAGTAGCAGACGCTGCAGCGTTTAAGGATCCTATAGATAACGCCTGGAAGGTTTTTGTTTGTCTACATTCACAGCGGCGGGTACTGCCTTCAGACCAATATTCGCCATTGCCTGGGTTGCCAAGGCCATTGAGGTTTGGGTTGAACAGGCGGCTCAGTCGATAGGATCCGAGGACCTTGTGACAGACAATCTCCTTCCCAGATTGCAGACGCCACAACCTACATCTTCGATGCAGTCCTAGACGCGACAAAGATGGTGGCTCAAGCCTCAGCTCAGTCTATTGCGGCCCTTCGATTGAAGACTTGGTCGGCTGACCTGACTTCTAAGAGATCCTTGGTCAGCCTGCCTTTCCAAGGGAAACCCTTCGTCGGTGCGGAAATGGACAAGATTATATCTTAGGCTACGGGCGGCAAGAGCACCCTGCTCCCACAGACTAGAAATAAGAGCGCCCCATTCAAGAGAAGACCCTTTTTTTTTTTTTTTCGTCCCTTCGCCAGGGCCAAAGGACCAAGAATCAGACGGAGAAGTCCAACTCCAATTTCCGCTCCCGTTTTCAACACAACCGACGACCCAGCGGGTCGTCCTCAAGGGGTTCTTCCAAACCTTCACCAACACAGCATGAAGGGGTGCCCACCCCCGAAAGGGTAGGCGGACGTCTTCAATCCCTTTGGGAGGTGTGGAAAGACCAGATAAATGTCCGGTGGGTTCTGGGAGTGGTGTGGCAGAGTCTACTCATAGAATTACTCTACTCCCACCCCGCCGATTTTTCGTATCCCGTCTTCCCAAATCCAACTGAGCAAGATTCGTTCAAGAGTTCGCAGCCGCCGGAACAATCCAACCAGTTCCCGCTGCATACAAGGGGAAAGGGTACTATTCCAACCTTTTCACAGTCCCCTAGAAGGACGGCTCCCTATGACCAGTACTCAACCTCAAATCGCTCAACCCCAGACAGACCTCAGACAGTCACTTCAAGTTGGAGTTCATCCAATCGGTGCTCAACTCCATGGAAAGGAACGAAATCATGACAGCAATAGACGTTAAGGATGCCTACCTCCACCTACCCATCCACCTGTCCCATTACATGTTCCTCAAATTTTTCTAGACGGAAAATATGGCAGTTTGTCGCCCTCCCATTTAGACTTCATCCGCCCCCCGTACATTCACCAAAGTCATGTCGGCAGCATTGGAGGTATTTCGTCTCACAGGGATAGTAGTCATCCCAGATATGGACGACCTACTCATAAACTCCAGGAAGGGGAGTGCCTTCCACCTTACAAGCGCGGATTCTATCCCTACAGACTTCATCCAGCGTTCCGCTACGGATAGCCGCCCAGACCCTAGGGACGATGGTGGCATCCTTCCAGCCATTCCATATGCACAGTTCCATACTAGGCCACTGCAACAAGTCATGCTTCGTCATCTGAGAAAGGATCGGTGGACCTGGAGCGACTCATTGTCCTTCCAGAGCAGGTCAAACATGCTTTGGACCGGTGGATGCGTCCGCATCGAACATCTCTGGGGAAAGTCTCTGTGGACAGTCCTCACCACAGACGCCAGTCTCACAGGGCGGGGAGGTGTCCTAGGTCAGAGGACAGTCCAGGGCCTCTGGGACCTGGAAGCAGCTGCGCTTTCAATCAATCTCCTAGAGCGCTCAGATACCCTCTGGAAAGGCTCACTCCCTTCCTCAAGGGTCGGGCGTTTCTCATCCAGTCGGACAATGTCACCGCAGTGGCGTATGTAAATCACTAGGGGGGCACCAGAAGCCCCGCAGCTCTGGAGGAGGCAAGCTACATTTTAAGGTGGGCAAAGGATCACGTTCCGGACATCTCTGCGGTACACATCCCCGGGGTAGTCAACTGGATGGCAGACTACCTAAGCTGTGAGAACTTAGACCAGGAAGAGTGGAGTCTACATCCCGACGTCTTCCAGCTGTTAGTAGAAAGATGGGGGCTACCAGAGGTCGACCTCATGGCTTCCGGGGACAATAGGAAGGTTCAGAGTTGCGTGGCCAGAAGTCTAGACCCTCTAGCGCTCGGGGTGGATGCAGGGTCATTCCCTGGAATTTCACCGAGGTCTACATATTCCCTCCGCTAGCCTTACTCCCAAAGGTACTCTAAACGCTAAGGAGAGCGAGAACTCAGACCGTCCTGGTGACCCCATACTGGCCAAGGAGAGCGTGGTTCGCAGAGAATGTGGAGATGGCAAGGGACACACCGCCTCATCTTCCTCAGAGAGAGGATCTTCTCGCACAAGGTCCTATGGTCCACCCAAATTCACATCAGTGGGCTTTACCGACATGGCTCGTGAGACCCTAGTCCTCAAAGGAACGGGAGCACCTTCGGAAGCTATCCCGACCATGCTCTGGGCTCGTAAGCCGGTTTCAGCTCGGATTTACCACAGGGTATGGAAGACATTCATCATCTGGTGTGAAATCAGAGGAGCTAACCCGCAGAGGGCGGATGACAAGGAGATACTATCCTTTTGCAGTAAGGATTATCTAAGGGATTAGTCTTCAATTTTCTGAGGGTACAGTTTCGGCCCTCTCCATACTTTACCAGAAGAAGCTGGCTCTGAAGACCAACATCAGAACCTTTCTCCAGGGAGCAATTCGAATCGTTCCCCCCCCTACAGATCTCCAGTTCCTCCTTTGGATCTTAATATAGTTCTGTTCTTCAAGGAGATCCATATGAACCGATGGTCAACATTCCTTTGCCTTCACTGACTGAAAAGGTGGTATTTTTGCCGGCCATCACTTCTGCTCGCAGAGTCTCTGAATTACCTGCTTTATCTTGTAAGTCTCCTTTCACCATATTTCACACGGATAAGGTGGTTTTACGTCCAACCCCGGACTTCTTACCCAAGGTAGTCTCTATCACATAAATCACGATTATGGTCATCCATTCTTTGTCCAGTGCCCAAGAATCCCTCTATGAGTAGGTTACACTATCTGGATGTGGTTAAGCACTCACGACTTACTTGGAATGCCTTAAGAATATTAGAAGGGTTGATGCTCCCTTTATCGTTCCAAATGGTCCAAAGAAAGGAACCAAGGCTTCAACAGCTACCATGCCGAGTCGATTTGTTCAATGATTATCCGAGCATATGCAGTAAAGGGAAGAAAACCTCCACTAAGAGTTACAGCTCTTTCTACTTGATCTATCAGCACTTCAGATGCTGTTCGGATTCGGGCACCGGCTGAACAGATTTGCAGAGCGGCTACTTGGGCATCTAATCATACCTTCACGCGCTTCTACAGGCTAAGCACACAGGCCTCTGCCAAAGCTAGCTTCGGGAGGAAGGTGCCATAAGACTGTTTTTCCTGAGCACTAAAGTGGGGTTACAGTGTCCCACCCTCTGGGATTGCTTTGGGACATCCCCATGGTGCCTGTGTCCCCCAATTAGGCAAGAGAAAGAGAGATTTTTGTACTCACCGTTAAATCTTTTTCTCTTGTCCTATATTGGGGGACACAGGCCTTCCCTCCCTGTTCGACACTGATTCTTATATATGTATGTATGTATGTATGTATGTATGTATGTATGTATGTATGGTGTTTATAGTTTTCTATTGAGTTACCTCAACTTTATTACTCAATGTTAATGAGGGGTGTTTTGAGATTCCTCTTCGGTTGTGAGTTGTTATGCTCCTTCTTCGGTAGAAACTGGAAGTAAAAGGAGGAGGCAGGGGATGAAGCCCAGAGCAGGAGGAGGAGTCACAGTTTAACAAGTTAGTGTCCATTCTCCAGCTGCAGGATCTTCATTCCCCATGGTGCCTGTGTCCCCCAATATAGGACAAGAGAAAAAGATTTAACGGTGAGTACAAAAATCTCTCTTTCTGATTATCTACCTGTGTACCACTTGTAGGTTGGGATGATGGCTATAGCGGCACCCCACTAACACCGTGTGCACGGATATCTGCTTTGAACATAGTAGGAGATCTGCTTAGAAAAGTTGGGGTAAGGATTTCATTTTTTTGTTTAGATTTTTCTGTGTTGTTTCCAAACTGTGAGCCTAGAATTGCTTGCAGACCTAAGGCTCAAGTGGACTGCTTGCTCCCCATGAATGACAATAGTTCCACCATACTTGTCAAAACACTGTATTTCAGTTGTTTTAGCTGATTTTTATAATCAGGCAATGTTTATAATAGTCATGTTTGCTGATGATTGTAATGGACGTTTTCAGTAATGCTTCTAGTAAAGTCATAGCTTTCTTAATGTGCACAATACTGCTCCCAAGTGTCCACCACTTGAGGAGCAATGCCAGCCTCCAAGGTTACCCCTTGGAGTAAATTCAGGGTTGCTTTTCCAACTAAAATATTAATTAATATTTAAATATACACAGACTACAGTAATGCTGTGCTTTGTCATTAACCCTTTTAATTCATAGGCTCTGGAGTCTAAGCTGGCATCTTGCAGAAATTTTGTACACGAGCAGTCTCCAAACAGACCGCTTACATCCGTGTCGGCTCGAATGAACAAAACTAGAGAAGGAATTGAAAACCGATTAAGTATAGCCAGTGGATCGTCTGTTGAAAAGGGGTAAAGGTTTTTATTTATATATTTTTTTTGTTTGTTTGTTTTCTCCCCTAAAGATCAAACACTATCCTTCATATTCATATGGCTCAGGATCTTAATTGGTTATTTAAAATATGCAGATACTAAAATACTAAACATTTGTACAACTAGATCAGTATTTACTTTCTACTTGTTTCTTATGGCTTATGTCAAACCCCCACACATACCTCTTGCAATACCTGGGAATACTTTGAGTTACCAGGGATATTAAGCAATTTTCTGTTGGCTAAGCGCTTCAATTCAAGTGTGGCATAGCCATTCCCTGATTTACCCATATACAGTGCCCTCCATAATGTTTAGGCCACATACATTTTCTTTGATTTACCCCTCTGTGTGTAACGTTTTTAATCAAACAATTCAGATGTGAGTACAGTGCACATTCCAGACTTAAATTTAAAGTTATTTGCATACATTTCAGTTTCACCATGTAGACATTACTTCATATTCTATACACAGTCGCCCCTCATTTCATGGCACCATAATGTTCGAGACAGTTGGCTTCACAGATTACCATTTGCGGTCTCTACTGTAGTTGCCATTGTTCAACATGAGGCGAAAAGCTGTGCAAACAAAAGTCAAGGAAGCTGCTGTATAAGGCTGAAAAACAAGAACAAAACTATTAGACATTAGTCAGACTTAAGGATTACTAAAATCGAATGCACTAGTTCGCTCTGTATTTGCAAATGGAGTGGTAGGCCAAGGAAGACCTCCACTGCTGATGACAGAAGAATCCTCACTATCTTTCAGTTGACTTTGTCAGAGTACTATCTGCAAAAGACTTCATGAACAGAAATACAGAGACTACACTGCAAGATGCAAACCACTAGTTGGCCACAAAAACTGGATGGCCAGATTACAGTTTACAGTTGTTTGGGGATATGGACAGATGAGATTAGCCTGTATCAGAGTGATGGCAAGAGGAAAGTGTGGAGACGAAAAGGAACTGCCCAATATCCTGAACAGCTCATATGTTAAACATGGTGGTAGTGTTATGGCTTGGGCATGTATGGCTGTCACAGGTACTGGCACACTTCTCTTTATTGATTATGTAACTGCCGATAACAGTTGCTCTGTGAATTCCGAGGTGTATGGAAACATCTGCTCTAGTTCCCGTAACTGCCTCCAAACTTATTGGACAGCACTTCATCCTGTAAAAAGGATAATGATCCCAAACATACTGCTAAGGCAAATGGGAGTTACTCAAAGTTAAACAATGGAAAATTCTTTAATGGCCAATCCTGATTAAAATCCAATTGATCGTGTCTTCCATATACTGAAGAGGAAACATGCCCCTGGAACAAGCAGGAGTTGAAGGTGGCTGCAGTAGAGGCTTGACAGAGCATCACAAAAGAAGATACTCAGCACCTGGTGGATCACAGACTTCAACAAAGTACTAAACAGAATACTTTAATGTACCTACCTTTACCCAAATATGATGCCCTGTAATGAGGGGGACTGTGTATAAAAAGTGTTGTCATTTCTACATGGTGAAACTGAAGTGTATTAATGTACACTTTAATAATGTCTGAATTCTTTGATTTAAATTGTTACACGCTGAGGAGCACAGGGGTAAATCAAAGAAAATGTGTCTTTGTCCCAAACATTCTGGAGGGCACTGTATGTTAATATGATGTTATTCTGCTTGTGCCATAAATTATGCCTTGCACTAGCCACTGAGCATTGTTATTATTCAGACCAGCCTTTTTAACATGAGACATAGCTACTCTGGTACTTAGGCCACTATTGATGTTTAATCCTGTAAATTTTAAATTAAGGCCTGAGACCATGGGTTAACCTTGCACTAGCTCGCTATGCTATACCTTTTACTATAATACAAGTAAACGGCAGCACTCTAGTTGCAAAGTGAATAAAGTGCCTTTATCAGTGGTGACAAGGCAATATTTCAGGCATTCACCAGCCCTGTGTGAGCCTTGGTACAAGGCTATTGAGAGCCCAAAATGTTGCCTAGTGCTCATGTCGGTGATTTAAACTTGGTAAGATGAGGAATGTGCCTGGAATAATAAAATATATCTAATACTTTGTCTTTGCAGATTAATAAAGCGACTGGAATTTGGGTCATTACCTTCAAACACACCTATGCAGGGGATGCGCTCTCCTCAAGGGGTAGTTAAGATAATAATTTAGAAACGACAGGCTGTAATTTATTGTTTTTATTGGAATTTTACCATGGACACTAAGCACTGGACTCGCATCATGCAGCACGGATACTGGACTTCTATGAGAGTTGGTAGGAGTGCGTGAGCTGCTAGAACATGGACCATTTTTATTTTCACTGTTACTGACTTACTAAACCACTGTTTACAGTTAGCATATATATAGTCTGGGAAAGTGGTACAGAGTTGAATTAGAATAGTGTGCCATATTTCAGTACCTGGCATGTATTTAGATTTCTAGATAGTAGATTTGTTGGGAGGTATGTATGTCCTTTTGGGCAGAAACATACTCTGCTCTGATTGCAAGAACTCTGCGGTGCATGGCCATTCTCCAACCCTTCTGTCTTGTGACCTATACATATAAGTAGATCTACTCATGTGTGACCAACTGAACATGGCTGTGCAACACTGCTGGGACTAGTTACCTATGAATATTACCTTGAATTCCAGGGAAAAACATAAGAGAGGCTAGTAGATAAAAATAAATCACCTGATTACATCTCCAAGCATGACCAAAATGTTTGGTTTCGTGGTCTTAAAGGTTGAGTTCACCATTTTAAAGTAACCGGTCAACTGTTTTAATGTGCTTTTTTTTTTTTTTTTTTATTATTACTGCTGACCTTCTATGTTGCATTGTTACAGAAATGTAAAGTCCAACTTTTGTTGTTTGGGTCACTGATTTCTTTGTGAAGCTATGTTTATTATTAATGCTTTATTTATTTTTCATTCCCTCTCCTGTGCTTTCTTTCAAGCAGTTTCTAGGGACTGTAAAGCTGGCCATAGATGCAAAGATCGGACTTATCGGACCCCCCCATCTCCCAACCTGCCACTAACTTTTCAGATTAAGTGAAGTAGTAAAAGAACAGATCAGCCAATGTTCTGCCCCTGACAGCAATCGTACGAAAGTTATGTCCGACAAAAGTCTCCCACTGTTATCGTCAGATTGGCAATACATGCAGAGATATCGTCAGCCGACAAATTTTCTATCCTGTCCAATCAACTGAACACTCCACACATGATCCAAAAATCGTAGGAGTTGAGTATTGGTAAGATCTGATCTTTGCGTCTATGGCCATCTTAAGTCCTAGCATCCAGCTATTCATATACATTCCAAACTGGGCAGATGCAGAACAAAAGGTGGTAACATTCAAAGCCCACAAAGACCAATTGAAGATTGTTTAAAAAATGTCACTGTTTACATTATTCTCATTGTTTTACATTTTGCCTACCCCGTCTTGTTTTGTAGCATTCAAATTATGGATGCGTTAATGGCAGAGCTCACCTCCTTATGGAAGCGTCTCCGAGCTGGTCGCAGCTCTTGCGAGAATTCAGCAACTTCAATCCGAAATTTACAATGCTTCCCAACGCTCTTACCCGCATCTAGCGCTGACCAGTATATCCACCAGAGTCGCTGCTGATAATATGAATGAGGCTTTATTAGAACATACAGTGGGACATTGTTGTGGCAGTGGGTGTCCAAATAATACTTGTGCGTTTCGTGCCTACATATTTGGGAGCGCGCAAGTTTTATCTGTACACCCACTGCCAAAACAATGTCGCGCTGTGTGTTCAATAAAGCCACGTTGATATTACTAGTAGCGACTCTGGTGTATATACTGGTCAGCGCTAGATGCGGGCAAGAGCGTTGGGAAGCCCCGTCTTGTTTTGGCCTGTGAAGTTTTTTGCTCAAGTACTTATTCAAGGAGGTTAGGTGCCTTTGACTTCATATTATGCCCACACTCTTTAACTTGTTTACATGTCTATTTATACTTTATTTTGCCTCAACACACCCTTAGTAAACTGTAAAAAAGAGACATGATTTTTTTTTCTCATTTAGGCAGATTTTGGTTTTCAAGTAGAGGTTTTACTGCTTGAGGCATAGCAGAAAGTTTTCATAGACAACTGCATTGTCTATGACTAGTGCATAATGTAATTATGATGTTGTTGTTGTTGTTGTTGTTGTTGTTGTTGTTACCATGCCCTTAACATATGAGTACCAAGTCCATCCACTCTGGTTACAGGAGTGTGTAACTTTAGTGTAGCACATGCTCACAATGAGATGCGGTTGGGCATGCACTTCTTCTGCTGATATCCTGGGTAAATATCAGAAAACAGCAGAATTTTAAAATGATAAAAATGAAACTGTATTTAAAGGAGACCTAAAGCTGAACAAAGAATTAGGCTTGAAACTTTTAGGTTAAGCTTGAGTACCAGCCCCACGCTGCAACATCCCTTTAACAATGAATATATGTGGCTCACAGATTACAATTCACAATGCGAGGCTGATTACACGTTATCCTCAAATTGAATCTACATTGATAATCTGCTTTTTAGTTTCTGAGGCAGAGACAGACGAGAAAGATTTGGGGAGACTTAGTTGGCCGGCGACAAATTGCCTCTTCTTCGGGTGACTTATCTCCCCCAACTGCCTCCCCATCAGAATCTAAATCGCCGGAGGGATGGTACTCGGAGCACTTCGTTTTCCGTAGTCGCCTGAAGTTGCCTCACAAGGAAAGTCCAGGAGCCGGCGATTTCGATTCTAGCCGGCAGGAGATTAGTCGCTGCACTTAACTGCAAGTTCTGCTAATGTTTTTATGATTTCTTGTGTCCCATAAGCTTAATTTCTCAACAGCAGCCCGGAGCACATGTTTTGTCAGTGACGTGTATGGATTATTGCTGGTTTAGGGTCACTGGGCTTCTCTGCAGATACAGTAAACTCAGAATATAATGTATAGCATTTCTTTGCTTTTTCTTTTTAGCTTTAGTTCTCCTTTTAAAAGTATATACATAGTTCATGTTGAAAGCGCTTCAGCATCTCCTTCTACGGCAGTGATCCCCATGGTCTTTTTCATGCTTGTGTTGCTCTCCAACTCTTTTTACATTTAAATGTGGCTCACAAGTAAAAATGGTTGGGGACCCCTGTTCTACGGTATATGCTCTTTTCCTATTGAGAGCACTTCTGCAACTTTTGCTTACTGCGCATTAGTTGTAAATAATAAAATCATTCTCTGGGGTTTGATTTGTTCTTTGTTTGCTTTACTTTTTTGTGTAAGCTAACATAAAAACTAACAAAACTAAAAGTTTTGTTTTTGCTTTGTTTAGTGCAAGAAAAAGAAATTACAGATATTTGTTAAAACAATTGGCAAAGAGTAGGATAAATGGTAGCCCTACTCATTGAATATGTTGGTAAGGGGGTATACTGCATCTCTCACAAGTGCATGCACACAAAGCTTTTTTTTTTGCTTTTTTTTTTTAACGTTTACATGTTTACTTTCAAAAGCAATTATATTTACATAGAACTAGTTCCTAAATTTATAATTTGTTTCTAAAAGATATGTAAACTGCTTTTTGGTTTTTTTTTTGCAAATAAGTTTTTGGTTCGAAGGTCCTTTTAAGATTTGATACTGGATTTAAACCTTTATTTCTCCTTTCGTTTGTTTGGGGGACACAGGAACAATGGGATATATCTGGTACCACTAGGAGGCAGGACACAATAAAAAGAACAAAAGTGCTGGCTCCTTTTATTTTTTTTGACAAAATTACTCCTTTGACTGTGTCCTGCCTTCCAGTGGTACCAACTATGGGGTAAATTCACTAACTGGCAAAAATTTGCCAGTGCTGGCTTCGCGCACATCGCAACACTTCGCCAGGCGTAAATTCGTCTGGACAATGCTAATTCACGAAGATCTGCGCACAGGGTACTGAACGCTGGCGAAGTTGCACTAGCGAAAATACGCTCAGCAGTTCAAAGTTACGCTAGCGTTGGCTAATTTGCATACAGCGTGCAGTTAAAGTACAATGGCCATATATGCTGCAGCAAACACATGACACTACACAAGGCCAGGGAACCTTAATAAAATTATATAGAGTTGTTGTATTGCCCTACACATGTGTCCACAGTTTAGTTTAGGTGTCATGTTATCAAATGTAGGGGGGAAGGAGGGGACCCTAAAAAAAAAAAAGGGATCTTTTTCAGCCAATCACTCTGTGAAAAGGAAAAGACACCAGCGTTATTTGGGACTTTTTTTTTTTTTTTTTTTTTAGGAACTCCTATCTACTCTATTGCACTTCGCCTGGTCTGAGGTGGCGAAGGCAAGTCTGGCGATAGAGGTAACGTTCAGTAAAATCAAAAACTTGGTGAATTTGCGTAGTAACGCTCTTTCGCCAGAGCGAAAATTCGCCTGGCGTTAAGAGTGCGCCAGAGTCTATCTCCTTGGCGGAATTACGCCAGCGACCGTTAGTAAATTGGTGAAGTGCCGAAATGACGTCAAACTGGGCGAATTTTCACTAGCGGTAGCCACTTCGCCCTTTAGTAAATTTCCCCCTATACCACCTTTGTTCCTGTGTCCCCCAAGCGACTGGAGAGAGAGAGATTTAGGGGGGGACACAATCTCCTTTTTAAACTGAGAAATAAGACCTTCATTTACATAATAATTTTGGTAAAAAAAACAAACACGTCTTAAGTTCAACATATTATTTACTAAAATCCTAAATCTTCCCATTGTTTTAGTAAAACAACTTCAACCAAACTCCCATCCACAATTTAACCTTATTGATCAATAAAATGATTTGTAAAATTTGGCGCGGGAAATTACTATAAACCCTCAGTACAACCATGAAAAAATTCTGATTGTACAATTTTTTTTTACTGATTTGACGCCTGAAAAACTCATAATTTTTTGAAATGCCCAAAACACAAATTTTTCGGATTATCATATGAAACCCAGTGCACATTATGATATCATCCATTTGTAAAAGGGACATCTGTTATTGACTTCTGCATGACGTTGCAGCTTTAAGAAGTATTTTTTGATTCTGCCTTGGGTTGTAACAAATCTCGAGAAATGCTATTTATTTTTTCCCCTTTAAAACTTTGACCAGAAAAAAATCGGACTTTAGTAAATAATTCCCTTTTTATATAACTTTCCTAATTAAAAAAAAGGCCATCTGATGCCTCTAATTTGCCACAGAGCAGAGGGGGGTTTGGTACTATTGGGTGACCTTGCATCATCTTAAAAGATTTACTGGTAAATAAAGCATTACAGAGACAGTGCTATATGTTAATAATAATAATTATTATATGATCCCCTTATATATATTTATACATAGTTATATCTCTCCTTAAGCGCCTCTTCTCCAGCGTGAACATCCCCAGTTTGGCCAGTCTTTCCTCATAGTTAAGATTTTCCATACCTTTTACCAGCTTAGTTGCCCTTCCCTGTACCCTCTCTAATACAATAATGTCCTGTTTGAGTGATGGAAACCAAAACTGTACGGCATATTCTAAATGGGGCCTTACCAGTGCTCTATACAGTGAAAGAATGACCCCCTCCTCCCTTGACTCTATGCCCCTTTTAATACAGCTCAAGACCTTATTTTCCCTTGATGCTGCTGACTGGCATTGCTTGCTACAGCCAAGTTTATCATCTACAAGGACTCCAATGTCCTTTTCCATAATGGATGTGCCTAGTGCAGTCCCATTAAGAGTATAAGTGGCTTGGATATTCTTACATCCCAGGTGCATGACTTTACATTTATCAACATTGAGGTCAAGATCATGTTGCAAGGATGCCTCATCCTGGATGGAATTAATTGGGCTGGATAATTAAGTGTCATCTGCAAACACTGATACATTACTTACAACACCCTCCCTTAAGTCATTAATGAACAAGTTAAATAAAAGTGGACCCAATACTGAGCCCTGAGGGACCCCACTAAGAACCTTACTCCAAGTAGAGAATGTACCATTAACAACCACACTTTGTACCCGATCCTGTAGCCAGTTTCATATCCATGTGCAAACGACTTCATTAAGCCCAACAGATAGCGATGGGCAAATCTGACCTTTTTCACTTCACCGATAATTCATGAAACTGAGAAAAATTACATTGGAAAAATACATTGGAGTCTAGGAGCGACAAATTATTTTTGACATGCAACAATTGTTTTTCACACAGAGTGTGCAGCAGAAGCCAGTGCAACTAAAAACAGAATCTAATAATCAGCCCTGTAGCATCAGCTTTTATTAAAGACCAACCTCATTTTCTGCTTGATAATTTGCAACAACCCCTAAGTTTAGCTTCTCAACAGCTGCTCAGAGCCCACTGAGCATGTGAGTGTTGCAGTCACTTTCCAAGATGGTGATTCCCCTGTCACAAGTTTGAAGTCCTGGATCATTGCTGCTATTGACAAGCTGAAACTTTAGGCTGGTTCAATATATAACATATGGCATTTTTAGACATTAATTTTTAGGGTTCAGTTCTCCTTTAAAGGGCATGTAAAGTCTAAAATAGAATAAGGCTAGAAATGCTGTATTTTGTTTACTAAATATAAACATGAACTTACTGCACCACAAGCCTAATCAAACAAATGATTTATGCTTTCAAAGTTGGCTACAGGGGGTCACCATCTTGTAACTTTGTTAAACATCTTTGCAAGTCTGAGACTGTGCACATGCTCAGTGTGGTCTGGGCTGCTTAGGGATCGTCATAAACAAAGCTGCTTGAGTTAAGACGGGGGCTCCCCCTGCTGTTCATAAGTATGATTGTTTCCCTGCTCAGCAGTTAGGGACCGTCTGACAATTCCTATCCACAGCAGTAAATGAAAGGAGAATTTCACTGCATACAGTCATTTTTCTTTAAAAAAAAAACGGTAGACATTTTTTAATTAAAGTATATTGGAGATAAATTTCTTTTTCATTAAAGAAAGTAAAAATGGGATTTTATTTTTTTGCCTTTACATGCCCTTTAAGGAGATAACATTTTCTGAAGGTTTATGTTGCCAGACTGTATATATGTTTTTTTTTGCACCAAACATTAATTTACCCAGGGGTTCAATTACTTGCACATGTGCAATACGTTCTGGGTCATTAGAGATCACTAGATCCAGTACAGCTTGGTTTCTTGTTGGCTCCTCACCAACCTGTTCCATAAAATTGTCAGGTTTCCCAATTATTGTTCTGGCAATACTGTTGCTCCAGTCATTTACAGTTTCTTATTGTATTAGCTAAGAATTTTGCATGAAATCCTTGTCTTGTCCGCCCCCCTGACATCTTCTACTGCATCCTCAAAATGTTCTTCAGTTCTGCTTTAGAACTTCAGTTTGGAGACCAGTCATAAACGAGACACAATCCAAAACATACAACCAGTTTGGCAAAGGATTCTTCAGCAGCTCACCATAATTGTTTGTGTATGTGTGGCCTAAAACCTTCCTCCACTTGTAATCTGGGGGTTATAACAGGAGCTCTGAATTGAGAGGGGTGTAATTGAGGACCAGTCACAACCCTGTAGTAATAAAATAAGGGCTTGGCACAAACTCTTTTCATTGCACTCATTTATGTACATGAAGTTGGTGACTAGGGTGATTTGTTTATTTCTTGCACTAAGCACTTGATGTAACTATTCAAAAAAAACAATTATATATATATAGATACATGTGTGTGTATATATATATATATATATATTTTTTTTTTTTTATTGCATACCTTGTATGTTTCCCCTTTCAGAGTAAATCTGTACACTATATGGCCAAAAGTATTTAGACACCGTTTTGTACAGCTGAGCACACCCAAAAAAAGAAAAAGTAAACACCAAAAAAAGTTTTAAAATAATTAAAATATAATGTACTATTGCCCTGGTAGAACTAGTGTGTTTGCTTCAGAAACACTTTTATACAGGTACGTGATCTGTTATCTAGAATGCTCGGGATCCGGGGGGATTTCCGGAAAAGGGTTCTTTCAAAAATTTGGATCTCCATACCATAAGTCTACTAAAAAAAATCATATAAACATTAGTTAAACCTGACAGGCAGGTTTGTCTTCCAATAAGGTTTAATTATATCTTAGTTGAGATCAAGTACAAGCTACTGTTTTATTATTACAGAGAAAAGGGAAATTTTTATTAAAAATTATTTGATTAAAATGGAGTCTGTGGTAGATGACCTTCCCGTAATTTGGAGCTTTCTGGATAATGGAGCCCATGCTTGGATCCGCTTTGATTAATGTGTTAAGAACTTTCTGAACTGTTTGATGCATAACAAAGTATAAAATTGCTGAGAAACCCAGATTCCCCCATTTTAGTTTACAACAAATGTTCTTCTTTTATGGCACCTTAAAATAAAAATGCTACTTGATACAGAACACAGGTATAGAATACTCTATATAGCACATTCAAGGCAGGACATTGTGTAATATCTGTTTATTTTTCAACAAATATGTTTAGTAAAAGTGAACAGAAAGGCACTTGGTGCATCAGTCGTTTGGAAAGAAAACATTTCTTGAGTGATAAAACATCAAGGCACAATGCTTGCACACTGGATCACAAAAAGAAGAAAGGAAAAGAATAATTTACTATAGGTTTGTGTCAGCTTGTGGGCAGAACTAGAATTTTTATATTTTTTTTTTAGGGTCGTGGGGGGGGGGAAATAAAAATATGGCAACTCCGATAGTCCAAGTGACTTCTGAGATAACTTATAGGTTTCGTTTAGCTCAAACTGGACGTAGGACGTTGCTCATTGGAACCTTTTTTGAAAAGCAAATGTCTGTATTTGTAAGGGTAAAGAGGTGTTTTGAAACACAAATGTTATCAGTCAGGTGCCCTGAGCTCTGCATGAATTTGGTTTTGATTTGTGTAGTATTAGCTGTGAGCTGGCAGGTTCTATGAGCAAAGGTGGCACTTTCTTTAGTGCCAGAAAGGCTTGCAACACACTGTTACAGGCTGTTCTGGGTTAAAGGGAATAGAGACAATTCTAGGTGACAGTCCAAAGGCAAGTGCACTGAGGAGTAAAATTACTCGCTAGATTTCCCATTGAAATCAGCATCACGTGGTTCAGCATCCTCTTCAGCCCCGTCAGCTGCATTATCCACAGCTCTCCTGCCTCCTCCGGATCTCCGTGGGGTTGCAAATGATGGTTCGTTCCCCCTTCTGTAGGAATAGATAAAAATATTGTTTAGGCCATGGGTATCCCTTAAGAAGACACAGAGATACAAGCCAGCCGAGATTCATCATTGCTGCACAGCCGAGGTAAGGGCAGGATTGCCGAGGCTCTGCAGCAATTATGATTTCATATTTAAAGGGAAGTCAGACTTGAAAGATGTGGATTTCACTGATATATTCTAGCAATGGAATCTTATACAGAGTGTTGCACTACACACAGATGGTTTCTTTCCCTTTTAAAGAAAATTATTGTTGAGTATTTAATATTGATGTATTCCTTGTCCTGTATATGAAATCAGACAAAGAAAAAGTTGATGCTCTACAAGGAAACATACATTAAGATTTGTGCCAAAGTGCATATATAGCATTTGCTACGCTTGGAATTGGAACAGGCGTTGAAGGGAGATTTCTCTATGTATGTACAGTATTTATGTGTATCTATGTCTTAAAGGACAACTAAACCCCCAAAATGACTAAAAATGCCATATTTTATATATGTATAATGATCCAGGACTTCAGACTTGTCACAGGGGGTCACCATCTTGGAAAGTATCTGTGACACTCACATGCTCAGTGGGCTCTGAGCAGCTGTTGAGAAGCTAAGCTTAGGGGTCGTCACTAATTATCCAGCAGAAAATGAGGTTGGTCTGTAATATAAACTGATGCTACAGGGCTGATTATTTAATTTTGATGCTAATTGTACTGGTTTCTGTGCTGCCATGTAGTAATTATCTGTATTAATTACTAATCAGCCTTATATTGTGACATTTATATTCTGAGTACTGTATATTGTGAATAAGTCAGTAAGCTCAGTAAGTGACTGCAGCAGTGAATCAACAGAAAAGAAAATGGGGAGCTACTGGGGCATCTTTGGAGACTGCTAAAGGGATGTGGTTGCCTTGGGCTGGTACAGAAGCCCAAACATAATGTACAATATTTCTAGCCTAATCCTTTAGTTAGGCTTTAGTTCTCCTTTAAAGTTGGGTACCAAGAACCAGTGTAATGTAAAGCAAATATCCATGGGGAAAAAATGGAGTAAAAAAACCTTAAGAAGTATGGACATTTGAGTGTATATAAAAGTGTGAGGGTGTGCAAAGAGCCTTTAAGTGCCTACAATCGGCTTGTGCAATTCTGTAGATGGTATGGAGGGTATAGGGTTGAAGGCACTTTCTTCAAAATAAAGTTTGTTTCCTCAACCTAATTTTTATCTGCCTGCAAACAACACACATATGTTGCGATTCACCGACAGATTTCCCCTGCTCTAATTGGCTGATTCCAGCAATCTGCAATGCAGATTAATAAGCAACATGTATGAGCCGTTTGCAGTCAAAACAGAAGCGAGCCTTCCTTTTACTCCTGCCTCAAACCTAGATTGTAAGATGATAATATAAACAATAAGTGTGTGCCACACTGTATGATCCATCGGATGACTTTCCTGCCGACTGCAATTTACAGTGATCAGTGAAATACAGTAATGACTTCTGACTAGATTTCCTTTAAATATTTGTTGCTTCAGCAGACAGACAGTAACAGGACAAAACATGATAAACCTAGAAAAGGGAGAAAGCATAGAGGTGGATTAGTTCAATTAAATGTGTACAGGTTGTGATGATGGGCTGTAACCTGTTTAGTAAGTACCCGACTGCAACCTATCTGCATGCACTTATTATAGACCTTGCAGTTACCAAGTAGACCATGCAAAGGAATACTCTGATGCAGTTAATATGCAGTATTAGAATACCATACTACTTGCTTACATTAGGCTAAATTCAACGGCAGTTTACTACTTTCCGTGTAGTATTTGTTATACAAACCAAAACCTGAATTTTGTTTATTAAATCTGATTTTAAATTGTTTCCATACACACTTTAAGTTCTCTTAGGTTATACTGGCAATTAAATGTATAACAATCTTCACTTAAATATCTATTTCATCGCATGCAATATATTCTGAATATATATATGTATAACTGAATGAAAGAAATGCCGTTATGCCAAGACAACCCTAAGGACACTGGCACACAGAGGGGCATATTAACTTAAAGGGAGCCTGTCGTGATTTTTATATTATAGTTTTTATTACTAAATTACACTGTGTACATTGCAAGTTATTCATTCTACCATTTAAAGTTCTATTCTTGAACCAATACATGTATTTTTTTTTTTTGTAATATTGGTGTGTAGACAGTCATCTCACACAGAAAGAGCCAGCACTTCACAATAACACTGGTTTCAGATAAGCTATTGTTTCTTCTACTCAATGTAACTGAAGGTATCACAACTTGGTTAACCAGACTTGGATTTGTACTATTGTGTGCTGTTCTCATATCTACCACTAGGCGGGGCAGTTAAGAATTGGTTTTTTTTAGCAATACAGGTGTCAAGGAGCTGGTTACCTTCCTATTGTTCTGCTGCTGGGAGACAAATTGAGGGGGTGATCTCACTCCAACTACTGAGCAGAAGTCACATAGCTGAGGGAACCTGGGAAACTAACAACAAGTCTAGCCACACATCATATTTCAAAATGAAATATAAAAAAATCTGTTTGCTCTTTTGAAAAATAGATTTCAATGTAGGATTTTGCTAGAGGAGCTCCATTGATGCTTTTGGCCAAAAAAACATGTTTTCCATGACAGAATCCCTTTAAGTGCTCAAATAAAAATTTGGAGCATTTCACCAAAAATGAAAATTCAACACAACGGTTAATTTACTAAAAGTAGAGGCGAGTTATGACGAATTGACTTGGCTGTGGAGAATATTCACATCCTTTTGTTCCATGAAATTTCTCCAGTGCAAAACTGTGAATATTTGCACAAGAATTAAGTTTCACCAAAATCATTTTTATCCAGGTTCGGGTTGGTGAACTAACATGTCCCATGTTGAAGTTAATGGATGGGCTCCAGGAAGTTCCTCTGTCCCACCAATGATGAAGGAGTTCAGCACCTGCACCTGACAAGTTGCAGTCCCAATTTTCAGCCCAAGCATCAATAGTCAGTTCCCTAGAAAATATTTCCCCTACAATTGTGTGGGGAAAATATAGGTGCCTACAGTTTCCCTATACCTAGTAATGTTAATACCGAGTAGCATGGGAGTTGTACAGTAGTTCTTCTTCATAAGCTACTACTATTATAGCTACTAGTTCTCTGGCAGATCAGTCCACCAAGAAAAATAAAAAGTTAGAACCATTTCTGCACATTTAGGGCAGAGACATACGCTGCTATTTCGGGAGATTAGTCGCCCAGCGACAAATCGCTTCTTCAGACGACTAATCTCCCCGAACTGCCTTTCCGCCGGCTAGAATATAAATCGCCGGGGGATGGCACTCGGAGCGCTTTGTTTTCTGAGGTTGCCTCACAAGGAAACTTCGGGCGACCTCAGAAAGCCGAAGTGATCCGAGTGCCATCCCACCGTCGATTTACAGTACATTCTAGCCGGCAGGAAAGCAGTTCGGGGAGATTAGTTGCCCAAAGAAGAAGCGATTTGGGCGACTAATCTCACGAAATAGCAGCATGTGTCTCTGCCCTTGTATAAAGAACCCTCCATTCTCTCTGTATTGTCATCTTTATGAGAAGTTACTTCCTGGATCTCACGTGTCACAGTTAATGGAATCAAAGAGTGCACGTTATCATGCAGAATGGGGAAACATTCCAACATAACCATGAAGGAATTGCTGAGAGCACAGTCACGTTAGTTTGGTGCGGGATCCCGTCTGACGTTATTCTGAAACAGTGGAGAACGTTAGTTTTCATGGTTCTGAATTCTGCTTTATTGATTAGATATTATCATAGAAAGACGTCCAAGCCTTCAGATTTTGCATGGGAAGAGGTGAATGTTTAAAGAAGCATCATATGTATCTTCAGAAAATGTATTTTTTTTTTATCATGGCTTTTTTATTCCCATTTTTTCACTACATTATTATTGTATCTCTGTAAGACACTTTAAGGAATTACCCCCAAACAGGACTTGAATCATACAATGCTGCTTTAATATGACACAAAGGGAACTTGGTATCTAAAAAAAGAGGAGAACCAGCAAAACTGAAGGCGTTGGTACCTGCTTAGTCATTGCGAAGTATCTTGTGTCCCTCTGAAAACAAAAAGAGTCTGAAGCTGTTATACTTTGCTCAGAGCAAATTAAATCTTCAGTTCATATTATCATTCTGTACAATCATTATTAAATACTCAATGTGCAGCTTAATGTAGAATGCAGTACAGTGTATTATGTTTGGTTATTTTTATGCCACCAGTTTAACCTGTAACCAAATCACCCCAGTAGTCTCTAAAGACATAGATAGCACCTGTGAAATATTAACTATTTAAATTAGCCTTTAAAGAGGAAGTATACACCTTTTTTCAAAAGTTGATCAACAAACAGGGCTTGTGCTGAACATACGTTTTGCCTATTCTTTTCATTAAGAAAGATAAACGTTTGTTATTCTGCAATGACAAGATGTTTTTTCATTATTTTTTGCACTGATCAAGAAAATTAAACCACTTTCACTTTTATCTTTGCTGTCATTTCCTGGATTTGTTGAGCAGAGGAGAAGCGAGTTAAACCAAACAGTCCTCAGTGCGCTTCGTTTTCCGAAGTCGCCCGAAGTTGCCTCTTGAGGAATCTTAAGGTGACTTTGGAAAACGAAGCGATCCGAGTGCCAACCGAGGCAGTTTGGGGAGATTAGTCGCCCAGAAGAAGAGGCTATTTATCGCCGGGTGACTAATTCTCCCCGAATCTGAGCGTGTGTCTCTGCCCTAAACCTTCTGTGTAATGAGCTGCTCCTTATTTTAAAAGCTGCAGCTTAGGGTTTGTTTATACAGAACTCATTATCTCTCATTGAACAAAATGACACTGTTTATTGGGGGAAAACAGGGTGAGTTCAGTGAATAACAACATTTTCCATTAGTATTTTATAAGAGTTAAAGGAAAAGCAAACCCTTCCTAATAAAAACCCCTACCCTGCATAGACCCCCCTCCCTGCTCCCCCACAGCCTACATGGTACCATTGGTAAATGGCCCTAATTCTTTACTTACCCCTTGGTGCAGATTCAAAGCATCAGAGTTCACAGGCGCCATCTCCTCGGTAAGCTTAGGGAATATAGCCGCGAATGCGCAGTTGGAGCAGCCTTCTGTTTCACGACAACGGGGCATGCGCCAAAAGTCACGGAAATTGCCAAAGCTCGGGAAGAAGACCCAAAGCTTACTATAGAGAAGATGGCCCCTGTAATCTCCAATGCCCTGAATCTGCACCGAGGGGTAAGTAAAGAGTTAGGGGCATTTACCACCTAGGCTGGGGGGGAGCAGGGAGGAGGGTCTATGTTGGGCAGGGGGGTACGGGTTTTTATTAGCAAGGGTTTAATTCTCCTTTAAAGTAAAAGAATCGGTAGAACAGATTTTCAACACATCATATAATGTGTTGATTTCTAGAAAATGTGTATACACTTCCCCTTTAAAAAGCGTATCAGGGACCTGCTTGATATATTACATTTTCCACTGGTTCATGACCATGATTTCTTTTCTTATTAAAAGCGAGGCCACTCTTGTAAAATGTATTGCTGATTAACACCCAGGTTTGACGATTTTTTTACCTTACAAGGGAAAGGGAGTGAGAAGTTAGATCCGTCTTTGCCAGTAATCACTGGCACACTGGCCTCTCCAGATAGTGTTCTAATAAGGCATTTAATTGGTGAGAGTGTACTATAACAAAGATGCCCTTAAATGCCTCAGTGCTGTTACTGCTGCAATATCTAATTAAGGGAATATTTAAACGAAGCATCTGTTCCCACGCTTACATTTTTTTTTTTCATCAAATTCTGGGCAGAAAACCAACAATATGTCACAATAATCCCTTTGATGCAGCCTATTCATTTTGCTTACAAGGTTTCACTTTATGCCATAATAATATATTTAATAAACTGCTAAGGTCTTTTTTTATTTTATTTTTTAACTTTGTTAGACTATATTGAATATATACATTTGAATATAAGGCATGAGCTCATTCTATGGTTTACCGGTTTTCTTGACAGTAACCGGTTGGTGTCCTAAGATGTTGGATAGACCTTCAGTGCTTGTATGATAATTTTGCAGTGTTCAAGTTGATTCATTATGGGGCTCATTTGTCAACACTGGGCAAATTTGCCTATGGGCAGTTACCTATAGCAACCAATCAGTGATTAGCTTTTTAAAGCCAGCTGCAAGTAGAACAATGAATGCAGCAATCTGATTGGATGCCATGGGTTACTGCCCATGGGCAAATTTGCCCAGTGTTGATAAATGACCCCTACTGTGTTTTAGGGTTCATTACCCCCAGTCCCAGTATGGTCTAGTTGATGGCCATTTTTTTTTAGAAGCGTAGGTGTTGTTTTGGATGATCATGCTTATAAAAGCAGCATTATTACTGAATCATTGAAAGCAAAAACTGAATGCTATACTTCTTAACTGTTCCCTTGTTAAGTTGTAAGTAAACTTTTCACATTAATCATTAGTCCAAGTCAGTCTTTGGCATATACACTAATATATAATGTATTATTTATTTTGTTGCTCCAATAACTGCACTATTATCTTCCACCTTTTGTTAACTGCAGTTATGCGAATGATCTTTTCTTCCAGCTTGGGAACAATAAACCACTTGGATTGATGGAAAATGATGGCACATTGAAGTGGTGTATTAGCCCATATCTGATTATAATAAGCTTGTGTCAGGTGTTCATATGTGAGTTTGCTTTGTTCTATATTTTATTATGAATTTTTTTCCAGCACACTTCATGGCACGAGGGTGCAATGAATTTCTAAGGCCACCCACCTGAGTTTGCTCTTCAATGAATTGAGCTCCCTGCTCAGTGTCTCACTACTTTCATTGGCTTCATCTAACTCTCTCTGAAGTTTTCTGCGGGAGGCATTGATGCGCTGAGATTCTTCTTCAGCCTCCTCCAGCTGCCTCTTTAGTTGTTTCTGTCTCACATTTGCCTTCTCAGCCTAAAGGGAATAGAAAACACTGACATTACATTTCTTCGTATTTCTCTTTAGCACCCCAGGCAACAAGCACCACTGTTCTCAGGAAACAGAACATGGCATACATTTTAGCTTGCACCCATGCTAGTAACATGTGGGCCGACTTGATACCCACGGGATTACCCCAGGGCGGCTCAGATTGACTTCTCTATGCTGTTTGAGAGTCGTGGGCGGGTGTGGTTTGAGCTCTTCTGCCTGCTCTCCCCGCCCGTGACCTTACACTGCTAGCGTCCGACTTCTGTTTTTAAAGGCCTTGCCCCTTTTGTGATGTCATTGGCAGAGCGGGTGCGGGTCTATCAGTGGAAGGCAGAAGTCGGGTGAGGGTTGGGCAGATGTGGGTTCGGGTCAGGTGAGGATTGAGTTTTTCTCAATCTACACATTACTAACCCATAACTACAGTATTAGAACTCTAATAATACTATACAAATAAATAGAGAACCGTGACATTCTCGTCCGGCAAATTATCCTTTCAACCTTTGGTAATTATGCCCCATAATGTTTTTAGTTTATATGGTTTTAGGAATACGGTTTATACTCAACCTAAAACTGTTAGGTTGAGTGATCCTCTTACTGCATCTTTCCTCTAAGTGCTCGGTCACATGCTCAGTAAAGTTGAACATTGGCAAAATGTGGAACCCTCCAGTGATTTAGACTTTCCTCTTCCTTTAATGTCCTATAAAGAATCCTTAACTGGTACTGGAACTTAAATGTATTAAGATTTATACTGGTATAATGTTCAATAAAGAATGATTGATGATGATAATATTGATGATGATAACATTTCATATTCTGAGACACAATTTACCCTGAATAACACTGGTTGTAACCTCAGGTTCTGTACATAATAATGAATAACATTAGAAGATGGGGCTTACATAGCATTTCATTTAATAATCAAAATAACTTAAAACCATTTAAATGAACCATAGTGCACATCACATACATCTGAAAGTTTGGCCCTGACTAAGGTAACTTTATGGTACTGTAGGTGTTAGGAAAACAAACCTGGTCTTTGTACTGCTCGGCCTGTTTTCTTTCATCCTCCACTTGCAACAGGGCTTCCTTGAGTTTCTTTTCTTTCTGGCGCAATGTCTTAACAGATGATTGCTTGTCTCTTTAAATAAGATAAGAGGTGATGTGATATATATGATGATATCATATGCGCTATATACACGATGTCAAATTTTACTTAATAGGAGGAAGCAGAATCTAACTAACCATGTTCCACAGAGATAATTCAACCAATACCTGCAAGGTTGGGGGTCTGACACAAGAGGCTGCTTTAAGTAACAGGGATGGCGGGATTCAATTTGCAAAAGCAAACTTCAGCCCAGAGTTTTTCATACCTAGATTCTTGTTCTACTTGTTCCTCCAGTTGGGATATCTTGGCTTCCAGAGCAGCAATTGTAGATTTGAACTTGGACTTCACAGTTCCCTCCATTTCTTGCAATTTGGATTTGAGTTCCTTGTTTTGCCTCTCTAGTTGCTGGCGTGCACTTTCATTTTTCTGGGCTGTACTTCTCTCTGTTGCCAGTTCATTGTTCAGCTGCTCAGTCTAAAAAAAACAGCAGTAAGCATGACTTATAGCAGCTCTGTTAAATTAAACAAAAATAGAGTGCCATCATTAATACATTACCTGCTGCACTGCTTTCCTCATTCGGTCACCCATTCCTTCCATGTTGCTCTGTTCCTCCTCTAGCTCTTCCTCCAGCTGAGAAATTCTGGCTTCCAGGCGGCGCTTGTCATCTAGAAGACTGGACCTTAACAGGTAACCATTAAAATATTGTTATTTTATGACACACACACAGGTTTATTAGGTTTATTCTAGCACACTCATCAACCTGTCCCTCTTACTTTCCAGATGTGCTGCCTGCAAGTTCCTCTGCCAACTCTTCTTTTTCTAGCTCAGCTTGTTTTCGTGCTCTCTCAGCTGCAGCTAAATCCTACAGAAGAGAACAGAGAGAGAGAGAGAGCTTGTAGTGCAAGTGTTTGTCATATATCTTTATCAAATGAGCAGCTACTGAAGTGTTACCTCTTGAAGTTGAATAAGTTCAGCCTCCATACTCTTTGCTTTCTTTTCATTTTCTCTTGCAGTAGCAAATATTTCCTCCCTGGCATTTCGAGCTTCATCTAGATCTCTCTGGAAGTCTTTCATCTGGCCCTGAAATTTGCAAATCAAAAACAGAAGCCTGAAGTCAATTTCTATCACGCATTACCATGCAGCCCGTGTTCAGTATTTTCAACCCCCTCCGAAATAAATAAAGCAATAATAAAGCAAAACCATAGTTACTCTAGCCTGAAAATAACAAGTTATTTGATTTTCACAGAGCATTCAGCTGAAAAGTTTTTGCATCACAACTATTTTGTTTCCATTCATTTTGCTTTTGGTCTCTTCATAGCAAGATAACTTCCTTGTTGAACACACCTGTATCTTTCTCAGTTGTTTAATGGCTTCATCCCGAGCTTTACCGGCAAAGTCAACCTGTCCCTCAAAGTCCTTTAAGTCAACTTCCAACTTCTTCTTGGCAGCAGCTGCGACGTTCCTCTGTTTGCGTTCATCTTCCAGCTCTGTTTCATATAATTGAACCTTAAAAACAAATAATACAAAATTAGAAGAAAGCACTTTTAGATAATTGTGTTTATTACCTATTTGATTACTGTATTTCCTATTCAATAGACTTACCTGTTTAACAAGTTGTCTCCGCTTTTCTTCATTTTGTTCATCTCTGGCTTGCAAATCTCTTTCAAACTGCGCTTTCAGCGCTTGCATGTTAACTTCTAATCTAAGTTTGGCATCTTCTGTTGCTTGAAGTTCATCTTCCAGCTCCTCTAACTGAGTCTTCATCTCTTCCACTTGCTGCTCCAGGCCTCGCTTAGCCTTCTCCAAATCATGTACCTGTCAGAAAAACAGGTAAGCTATTAACCAACTGGCACGTTATTTATAACAATACATAGCACTATAAATCCATATCTCCATATTTTTTAACAAAAATGCATATATCCTAGTCCTTACAACAACAGTGCACTTACTGTACATATTACATATAATATGTACTTACATATTTTCAATGCTAAACTGACCAGAACAGAATTTATGCAAACAATATATACACAATAGGTACAGTATATATACAAATATATATATATATATATTAATTCCCCAAAATCACAGCACTCACGATAATTCAGCTCTCATTGCCTGGGTGCGTGCCACCAATAACACATACGATCCTCCAATGAGGAAGCCGCACTCACAGGTCTTATCCAAAAGTACAAATGATTTATTTAAGAAACTAACGTTTCAGCTGCACCTCAGCCTTTGTCAAGGCCTTTTGGATAAGACCTGTGAGTGCGGCTTCTTCATTGGAGGATTATATATATATATATATTTTTTTTTTTTTTCTCTCATTATAACATATTGTAACACAGGTCACTGAGTTTATCTGTAAAGTAGGATCTTTTACAAGAATGATACAAAGTTACAAATTACTAGAGATAAGAATGTTACATATGGTTGTTTTTATTCTTACTTGTTATTATGATACAATATATGTAGATATGGTAAGTTTTAATTCTTTATGGATTATAGTTTGCAACATCAGTGTGATGGGTTAATGATAGTCGCTAGTGATGGGCGAATTTGCGCCGTTTCGCCGAAAAATTTGCAAATTTCGCGAAAAATTCGAGAAGCGGTGAAAAATTTGCAAAACGACGCCGGCGTCTCGTTTTTGACGCCGGTGCCCGTTTTTTTTGGGTGAATTTTCGTGGGCATCGAATCGCGCCTGGCAAATAAATTCGCCCATCACTAATAGTCGCTGAACATATGACGATGCATATACGCAATCAATGCTGTGTGTTTCCCGCCAGTGTGTGTATTTAAACAATATTCACTGTCTGTTTAGCTACTTTGAGAAAGACGAAACATTAGTCCATAGCTCTTTAATAAATTATTTTTATTTTTCTAAGTCCTGTGAGTGCTGATCTCCCTTTTTTGTTTTATATATATATATATATATATATATATATATATATATATATATATATATATATATATATATATATATATATGTGTATATATATATATATATGTGTATATATATATATATATATATATATATATATATATATATATATATATATATTATTATTATTATTATTATTAACATGTATTTATATAGCACCAACATATTGCGTAGCACTGTGTTATATATATATATATATCTATACATAGAATTTATCGGTACTCACCAATCACATAGCAATTTGCCTGGTGCTAACCAAAATTTATTATATCAGTCCATGAAAGCACTCACAGCAGTCGCCATAAAGCGTTTATCAGCAAGTCTTTATTTGTGCATTGTGCATCAACGCGTTTCGGCTCACCTGGACGAGGGCTCCAGGTGAGCCGCAGCTGCTGTGAGTGCTTTCATGGACTGTTATATATATATATATATATATATATATATATATATATATATATATATATATACAAATACAGATGTATAGAAAAGGAGAACTGGGTAGAGTTTCCAGATATTAAACAACCACACTGAAATTAATTCAGTCTATATTGATAATGTTTTTAATGTGTTTTTTTTTATAGTACAGGTATGTGATCAAATAATTTAAAGTTTTAAAAAATATTTCTTGTTAATCTGTAATAATAAAACACTACCATGTACTAACTAACTAAGATATAATTAATCCTTCCTGTGTTTTTAGTAGACAGTAGTAAAGTATTGATCCAAATTAAAGAAAGATCCCTTATCCAGAAATACCCAACAAGTCCCAAGAATTCTGGATAACAATTCCATATTCCATATTCGCAGTTCCATATCTGTAACTGCAAAGTGTGTTGATACTTACATTTTTGCCTACATCATCTTTAGAGCTGACCAAGTCTTCCATCTCAGCTTTAAGTAATTTGTTTGTCCGCTCTAGCTCTTCTTTGGATTGCAATGCTTCATCAAGTGCCCTGGCCAGTGACAACGCTTTGGTCTCCTTTTCTCGTGCCTCTGCCTCAGCTCTGTCTCTTTCATCTGCATATTTTGAAGAAACGTTTTTCTCTTCTGCCAGCATCTGAAAAATATGTGTGTACTGTCAATATCATTCTGTCTGTTATGATAAAATCATCTACTGCTGTTATCCTGTTGGATCAAAATGAATAATGACCTGATCGAACTTTTTTTGCTTCTTCTCAAGGTTAGAGACCAGTTGCCTTTGATTTTCCAAGTCAACTATTAGGTCATCCAGCTCCTGCTGTAGTCTGGTCTTTGTCTTTTCTAGTTTGTCATAAGCAGAGGCTTTCTCCTCGAACTGCTGCGTCATACCCTCTATATCTCTCTGGAATTTCTTTTTGCCCTCTTCCATTGTTTCAATTGTGGAGGTAAATTCTTGTAATTTCTTCTTTGAATCTGAAAGCTAATCAGGTCAAATGTATAATGAACAATATATACACAATTGCTGTGCATTTATTTTTATATTAATTGGTTATTGATTTAATACCTAGCAGTAAATTTATTAGAAAAATATAAATATTTTAAGATTGTAACATAATTACAATTCCTTCTAGATAAAGCTAGCTGTTTGGATGTAAGCAAACAACTTTTTACTATTCTATACATCCATCTGATGAAAACAAGAAGAGTGTGCTTCTACTTATTTGCAGATAATCGACCTTACCTGGATATTAAGTGTGGAGATATGGCGCTCTAAGTTTTGTTTGGCCTCTGTTTCCTCATCTAGTTGCTCTTGAAGGCTGTTTCTTTCATCTTCTACCTGACGGAGCTTGGTGGAAACATTTAGCTTCTGTCGAGTCTCTTCTTGAAGTAATTCCTATGGCACATGAATAAGAGATTTTTTAAAACATTTCTCAGATCAGTTAAGTGTGAAAATCAAACGTTAAATGTAACTGACCTGGGTGTCCTGAAGTTGTGCTGTCAAACCAGCGACATCTTTCGAAAGCTTGATCGATTTTGTCTCGGCTTCACTAAGTAGAACAGTGACATTTTCTAATTCCACCTGAGAGGAAGATATCATTATGTTAATAAATATGATGTTTTGGCTGTCTGTTCTGAGCTGTTCCTGGTTTAAGTAATAATCAAAAAGTTTTACATTTTTGTATAGTTTACAGAGAAACACAGGCCAGCTGACTCAGCAGTAGTTAGTTATGCTGTACTCTCTGTAGTTACCTGTACTCTCTGTGATTTCTCTGTGAGTTCATTTCGGATCCGCTCGCCATCAGAATATTTGGATTGAAGTTCTTGCAACTGCGATTCAAGCTTTTTCTTCTTGTGCTCTACATCCTGCTTGGCCGTGTTAAGTGATTTGATTTCTATTGTGAAGTCTGAATTGTCTTTTTCCAAAGCTTGCTTGCTCTTTTCCAAAGTGACCCTGACCTGTGGGATCAATAAAATAAGGTATTTTCCTTCCAAAACCGAAAACAAGACAAGGCGGCACCTTTAACCTTTAGAGGCTTCATAAATGTAGGTCGTATATGCTACCCATCACTTACACAATGATAATTATGTTTGCCTACACCACATTTCTGTCTCTTAGAGAGAGACAGTTAGTGCTTCCAATGCAGATACATTACCCTTTTCACTTGTTCAAGTTGCTCTGTTAGTTCTTCTACAGCCTGAGTGTGTTTCTGCCTCATCTCCTGGACCTGGGATTCATGTGATCGTGTTTCTTCTTCTAATGCCCTCTTTAAAACTGTTACTTCCTGCTCTCTCTTTGCTCTGTTTGAATAAAATGAGATACATTTTATCAATCCTTTAAAATAACAATAAAATAAAAGTTACTTGAATGATATGATTAAGCATTTAGCATATACTTGGGGCTATTTACAACAAAGACATGGCGCAAAGTGCAAAAAATTGGTGCAATCTGCTGTGTTTTTGTCACTTTGTCCCCTGCCTTCCATCCTAGGTGAATTGCCATGGGTCACTAATTCATAGCATGCAGATATGTACATACCGAAGCTCTTGCTGTGTGGCTGTGCTATCAAGTGTATCTTCCAATTCTGTTTTTAAAGATTCCAGCTCTTCACCCAAGTCCCTTTTTGATTTTTCAGCCTTATTTCTTGCAGATTTTTCAGACTCCAAGTCTTCCTGGAGGTCAGATATGTGAGACTCCAGCTCCCGAATTTTCTTCAAAGCATTATTTTTTTGAGCAGTTTCATCTTCAAGTCTGCAAGGTAGAAACAGGGCGATCAGGTGCTGGACAAAATCAATATATATATATATTGGACGGCTTGAGTTAGGAACCGAAACGTCGAAATAAATATGATTTGATTTTTTCACCTTAAAAGACCTGGAGTGCGGTTTCTTTGCTATTTGGATGTTTATTACATAACCAGCACCCAGGCGTTTGACATATTTTTGGAGTGCTCCAGGTGGATAGTGTTGTTTTATAAATATATATAGCGTGTGCATGGGTGATAATAATACTGTTAACCATGAATCTATTATATTTTGTGCTGGAATTTGTTTTTCATATCGTCCTGTACAAAAAGCACGTTTTACATCGAATACATGTGTAATAAATCAGGACAGAATGTTTTCTTATACATAGTAAATAGCTTTTGTAGGCATCCAAAGCAGGTCCATTATTAGCATTCCATGTGCGATCTTATGGTACAGTAAAAATACATACAAAAGCTCTTCTTAAGTTGAATCCCACCCTTACTGTCAGTGTCTGTTACACAGATCTTTGGCTGAATCTAATTTTAGAGGTGCAACAAAAATACTTCATATTAACATATTAATATAGTACCTAGCAAGAGCAGTCTGAAGTTCCTCTTCCTTTTTAGCTAATTGCAACTTAAGTTCTGCAATCTGTGCTTGTAGGTCTGCAATTTGTTCATTGAGGTCATTTCCTTCACCTTCAAGTTTCCTCTTTACCTTCTCCAGCTCTTGCCTTCCCTTTTCTTCTTTCTTGAGACGCACTGAAATACAAAGGGACAAATTCACTAACCGGCGAAAATTCACCAGCGCTGGCTTCACGCACATCGCAACACTTCGCTAGCGAAAGTACGATATGCAGTTTGAAGTTATGCTAGCGATCCCTAATATACGGCGTGCAGTTAAAGTACAATGGCTGTATATGCTGCAGCAACTACTTTACACTACACAAGGCCAGGGAACCTTAATAAAATGATATAAAGTTGTAATAATGCCCTACACATGTGCCCACAGTATAGTTTAGGTGCCATATGTTAGGAAATGTAGGGGGGAAGGAGGGTACCCAAAAAAATTATTTACGATCTTTTTCAGTCTATCACCCTTTAAATAGGAGAAAACACCAGGGTTTTTTGGGAACATTTTCAACTTTTTTGGACCAAGTCCTATCTACTGTATTGCACTTCGATTGGTCTGAGGTGGTGAAGGCAAGTCTGGCGATAGAGGTATCGTTCAGTAAAATAAAAAAAATTTGTGAATTAGCATAGTTACGTCCATTCGCCAGTTCCGAAAATTCACCGGCGTTAGAGTCCGAAGTTGCACCTGAGTCTATCTCCTTTGCTAGCGAATTTACCAGCACCCTTAGTAAATGGGCAAAGTGGCAAAATGAAGTAACGGTGGTGAATTTTCACCAGCTTTAGCCACTTCACCCTTTAGTAAATTTCCCCCCAACAGTCTGCTTAAAACTCTAATGTAGGGATGAACATTGCTCTCCTAAATACTTCTGGAAGGTTTGTGGTGAACACTTGCTTGATGTCTTAGATATTCTTGAAATTATGAATGATAAAGTAATGTTTGTATGTGTCCTTATCTTATTAGTTTAGGTATGTGGCTTCTCAAAGTGGGGCTTAAAGTGTCTAAATAAATTCAGTTGTAGCATTACAAAAAAGATCGTTTTAGTGTGCTCTCAAACTTACCTTCCAGTTCGGAAATCATAGATTCGTGTTTATTTTTTAACTTGGTCAGATTCTTTGCTTTTTCTTCTTCTTCTGCCAAATTTGTTGTTAGGTCATTCACTCTTTCTTCAAGGACTTTCTTTTCCTTTAAAGCCAAAGCCACATTTGATTATAAACAGTGGCATTGAGATTTCTTAGTAACATTTATAGTTTACCTCCAAGAATAACTGATAATATTAAAAGAATATAATATACATAGGGGCAGATGTATGAAGGGTCGAATATCGAGGGTTAATTAACCCTCGATATTCGACTAGGAACTAAAATCGTTCGACTTCGAATATCGAAGTGGAACGATTTAGCGCAAATCCTGCGATCGAACGATCGAAGGATTATTCCTTCGATCGAACGATTAAATCCTTCGAATTGAACGATTCGAAGGATTTTAATCCAACGATCGAAGGAATATCCTTCGATCAAAAAATCTCAGGCAAGCCTATGGGGACCTTCCCCATAGGCTAACATTGACTTCGGTAGCTTTTAGCTGCCGAAGTAGGGGGTCGAAGTTTTTCTTAAAGAGACAGTACTTCGACTATCGAATGGTCGAATAGTCGAACGATTTTTAGTTCGAATCGTTCGATTCGTAGTCGAAGGTCGAAGTAGCCCATTCGATGGTCGAAGTAGCCCAAAAAACACTTCGAAATTTGAAGTTTTTTTAATTCGAATCCTTCACTCGAGCTTCATGAATCGGCCCCATAGAATAAGTATGAAAAAGTTTAGCAACTTAATTGGCCAACAGTTAAGAACTAACATGCAATGGTGTTGTGCATTTTCCGCTATTAATATACTTTCTTCTAGAGCTAACCTTCATCCATCCAAATATTTAAAAGACTTTTCCATATTATGCAATCTGCTTAGAGGCATGCAAACAAAAATGAAGTTAGATGTGCTACACAAAGAGCAAGATAGTAAAATATCTGACTTTATGGGGATATTTTCTGTTGGAGATGAAAGATGTACAATCTAGCAACTGAGAAGCTGAAGAAATCTATATACATTTATACATTTCCCATGCAAGAGTTTTGGGGGGGAGGGGTGTTTACCTTTGTTAATTTGTTGTGCTGATCATCCATTACAAGGACATCATCTTCCAATTTCTTTATTTTTGCTTCCGCAGTTACTTTCTCCAGCTGCAGCTTTTGTCTTGCAGCCTCTTCTTCCTCAAGTTGTTCCTCAAGATCCTTAAAGATTTTTTAAGAATGAAATGGTATTTTTTTGGACTTTGTTGGTTCCTTAAAAATCACTGTTATATACATTTTACAATCATTTTACAAAATGTACTTGCAAGACCAAGACAATTGGAAAACAATCTAGGATGGCACACATGGAAAGCAATAATTCAATGGGTTACCAGTAATGGTAGGAAGTCTCACATAAGGTTGAGAAACTCTAAGCAATTTGCCTTCTAATTTTTTCTTGGCTTGCGTGCATTTCAGAATATATACAAAATTATGTGTTTTCATACACAGAGTTTATTGATCCTGACCAGAACACCCTGGAGGTTATTAATCAAAGGTCAAATTTTAGAGTTATGTGAATTTTTGTTAACCCTAATAAACTCAAATGTACTAACAACTCAAATGGGAGGTTATTTATGAAAAAACTCGAAAGTCTAAAATTCAATCAAATAGGAACAAATCAAAATTTTAAATCAAACTCAAATCGAGTTTTCCTCTGAAAAAACTTGCTAAACATTCGAATTAGAATACGAGGGTTTTAAACTCAAAATTGTGAGTTATGACCAAAAAATCAAATCGAAAATTTTAATTCAAATTGACCATTGAAACCTTAGCATATCTGCCCCCCCCCCATGTCTTTCCTTCTGCTATCACGTTTATTGAGGCCCAACTAACTATAAAATGCTTGTATTAAAGCTCTGTTGTTAGACATGAATAGGAGCACGCAGGATTTATCTAAAGCCACGTTATAATGGAAAAAATGACTATCTCGTATGGAACAAAAGTGATTTGGTACCTGCATCTGCTGCAATGTTTTTTTCTTTTCTGCTTGCAGCTGTTGTCCACGATCTTCTTCTTCTTCCAATCTGGCTTCCATTTCATGGAGGACCTCCTCCAGTTCTTGCTTTTTGGCTTGTAAACGTATGCGCATCTCTTCTGCCTCAGCGAACAGTTCAGTTTCAGCCTGAAGTTGCTCTTGGAGAAGAGTCTTCTCCTCAACCAACTAGCAGAAAGAAAATATCACTATATAACTTTAGCATTTAGTCAGGAGAAACATCATCATGTGTCATTTCAAAAATGGATCATCAATTATATAAATGATAAAAACAGGCACATAGCTTTGAAAGTGTACAGTATATTTTAAATGAAAACTATACCCTATTGCCTACTTCTAGAATAACTATTTGTCTCTGTATATTATTATTGTTATTGCTTATCCATGGAAGCCTTGTCCTATTGCTCTGATTGCTTAGTAAGTGGGATCCTAGCAACACTAGAAACAGGTGAAATCTCAAACTGGTAAGCCAAGGAACATAAATATAAATAAAACATGACGACCACGTGTAAATTGCTGTGCAATACCGATAATACAGTAAATAGTTAGGCTAACAAACTTTAAAATTGGACAATTCTTTTTCTTAAACCAAGGTCAAGAGATTATTTATTAAGATGTTAAAATTAAGATGTTGTAATGCACTTTTAGATGAACTTTCCTTGTCTGAGAAATCATGGCTGTTCACACTGACATGTGGCTCCCTTTGCAGACAACTTATGCCAGCAGGTTTTACTGAACATTTCTAGTAAAATATAGTGAATGTAAATCCAACTTAAATATTTTACTATATTAATGTAAATCCAACTTAAGTATTTCTGTCAGGTGTCTGTATTTACATACCTGAACATGTTTCATATGTATCTCCTTCAATTCAATCTCGGTTCTGAAGAATTTCTCATTCACTCTTTGTAGCTCTTCATCTTTGAGCTGCATTTCTTCTTCTTGTCGGGTTACTTGGAGGAGAGGCTTAACCTGTTGGAAAATGGCCATTAGCTGGATGACTGGGAAATCATGTCCATGGTACATTGAGTTATATTGGTTTATAGTTCAATTCTATTGGTGTGTCAAGGAAATATATACTTACTTTAGTAAACAGTCTCCACCACTGCCAGTTTCTGAGCTTCAAGTAAGCAGCGCAGTTCCTCTGGATGACTTTCATGGCAGTTAACTGCTGCAGCCTCTTTGCAAAGGCCCTGTATGTTAAATCAACAATTAACAGCGTATCTTTTTCTTCAAATATTTGTTTAAGAACTACAGAAACATGCGAAAGAAAATGAGAAAACATGCATGTACACACTGCAATCTAGAAAGTATTCTCTATAGACCCTAAAAAGGAGAATTAAAGGAACAATAACACCAAAAATGAAAGTCTATTTAAGTAACTAAAATATAATGCACTGATTGCACTGCACTGGTAAAACGCGTGTGTTTGCTGCAGAAACTCTACTTAACCTTGAAGCTTGTTTATATAAACTACAGTGGTCTTTCTGAAGCAACCACATCAGTTGTACCAGTGCAGGGCAAAAGTACATTATATTCTCATCCCTTTAAAGCACTTTCATTTTTTGGTGTTACTGTTCCTTTAAAAATGGATACTATTTTTTGATCACTAAGCATTCACGTACTTTCTCGCGAGGAAACCACGTGATTGGGCTTGGAAAGAAATAATAATATCTGTAATCTTCAAATCACGCTCTTCTTCTAGATGGGCCAGTACTCCAGTCCTGAAGAAAACTTTACTTTGACCAATTCTGTATAAATTTGTGTCAAGGTCCAATGATTTCATCTAGAAAAATAAAAACAAACAATATATATCACAATATACATAATGTGTAACGTCTCAGCTCATACACATACCTATCCAAATCTGCCCCTACTAATTACTCAGTTTCCCCCTCTGTCCATGAGTGTGCTTTAACCAATCACATTGCGTGAAGGGGGAACCCTTTGATAAACAAATGGAGATTAGTGAATGGTATAGGTGCATGACCAAAAAAAGGACATCGTAAATGTGATTACTGGATAAACTGCTTGTGAACATTGGAATTTTAGAATAAAAATGTCTAGTCTACTTTTCATGTATATCGTTATGTTCTCTTTTCCGAAGAAATAGAAAACGTTTAAACCTTTCATATGCATGGCAGCCTTTATATCCCTATAATTATGTGATGTAATAGTCTTGTAATTAGTCTCACTTACCATAAGCATGCAAGACTGTTTGCCATCCATGAAGCCTTTAGGGATAGCACCTGCTGCGAGGATTTCATACCTATAAGCAAAAGGAATATTATTTGTGAACAGAATGTCAAATGCATAATTTTCAGACTGATTTACTCAAAAGTTGTTCTGTAATGTAGAAATATATTATGCGGATTTTCCATATAAGGCCCCAGTACTAGTTATTAGGTCTGTTATAAAATCGTTAGTGTGACAGAAATATGGTATTTATGTTACATCTTCCCACCCCCTTGCCCATGTAATGTAATAGAAATGCCCTTCACTATATTATTGACCTGACATGTTTCATTGACTAATAAGCTATTGTGATACTAAGCTCTATAGTTAGTATAGGTATGGGTATATAGAATTTAATTAAAAGTAGGGAGGGGTGTATGAATGGATGCTGGGTTTTCATTTGAGGGGTTGAACTTGATGGACTTTGTCTTTTTTCAACCCAATTTAACTATGTAACTATGTAACTATGTAATAAAGGGGAAGTAGCACCCAAAAAATATGCATAATTGATCAGCGCTTACTATTGGAATTGACATAATTTCTTTTGTTGTTCTTAGTTTGTCATCAGCCTGAATGTGCTGCTGTACTCCCTGGCCAGTGCAGGGTTAAGTGAATAATGCAGGCAGCATCTCTGGATGCTTCTCTGAACATTTATCTAGCTCTTTACCAACTTGACTTTAAGGGGCAGATTTATCAAAGGTCAAATTTCGAAGTATATAAAAAAAACTTAGAAAAATGCATTAGAAGGTCCCCAAAGGCTAACATAGCACTTCGGCAGGTTTAATTTGGCGAACTATTGAAGTCGAAGTTTTTATAAAGAGACGGTACTTCGATTATCGATTATTCAAACTATTTTACTTCGAAAGGAATTCAAAGTAAATTCAAAGTCGTAGTATCCTATTCGATGGTCGAAGTATCCAAAAAATTACTTTGAATTTTGAATTTTTTTACTTCGAAAATTCCCTCGAATTCACTTCGAAACTTGATAAATCTGCCCTAAGTCTAACAGCAGATGAGAATCGAGAGAAAAGTGTAGAGAAGCATCCTTACCGCTGACGGAATTCCTGAAATACAATTCTGTTAGGGAATCCTTGGCGACAAATTCTGATGCCTTCCAAGACACCATTGCATCTCAGTTGTTCTAGCACAAGGTGGGCATCAAGCTTTCCTGCCTGAAAAATTATAACAGAAAATTACTTTGGGATAAAATCACTTAAAAACAATAATTTTTGAGTTAATGAGTTTCTGGCCAACAAATACTTTTGACCTGTGTTCCAGGTTTCTCTTTAATTAAAGATAATCTGCTCTAATGAATATTTACCACCATATATTGCAGCTCCTACCCAAATCTTGTCCAATAATGTTGCCAAAGACTCCAAATAGAAGCTGAAACACTAATGCTAATAAATATGCAAGTAAATCCTGGTTCACTAGAAATTGGAGTGCAAAACTCTTTACTGTTGCAATGTACCCTTGAGAAACCATGCATACACAGACAGACAGATAAATAAAATGTGTGCTAGGAGATTAATATTAATACATTTCAATTGCATATATATTGTTATTCTTGAGTAAGAACTTGGTGAAGCCATGAATGCAGCGGTCATTGCTCGTTTTAGGTAAGTATCTAACAAATATCACTAACGTAAATCAAAACCCTTTATAGTACATGATAAAGAGATTTGATCATTTTGACTGTACAGTAGCTGTCACGAAGAGACCAGGAAATACATAAAGTATTTGCAAAAGTAAAATGAACAGAGTTTGAAATTACCCGTTTTTCATGATTTGGGATAATGCAGCGGACAAAATTGGGGCTTGTGTTTCGCAGAGTTGTCATCAGTTTAGTAAGCTGCTCTTTATATAGTTGCCCAACAGTACGGAACATGCCCTTTTTAGTTTTTGAAGCACTTGGGAGAGAACTTTCTGTCATTTTTGTCATCTGATCCAATCCTACAATCCTATCAACTAAAACAAAAATAAATTCAGTATAATTCAGTATAACACTTTCTTAGTAACAAGAGGGATATATAAAAAGGCAATGTTGCATCACTCAAATGCAAGACTAGTGACTAATATACATTTTTATTTTTTACGTTCACTTATTTTTGTTCTGCCCTGACTTTTCAACTCTAGGGGGCAGATTTATCAAGGCTCGAAGTGAATTCGAGGGAATTTTTTGGGATACTTCAAATAGGATACTACAACTTCGAATTTACTTCGAATTCAATTCAAAGTAAAATAGTTCGAATATTTGAATATTCGATAATCGAAGTACTGTCTCTTCAAAAAAACTTTGACTTCAATACTTCAAATTAAACCTGCCAAAGTGCTATGTTAGCCTATGGGGACCTTCTACAGCAAGTTTTTTTGAAGTCTAAGTAAAATCGTTCGATCGTACGTTAAAATTGTTCGAATCGTTCGATGGAACGATTTTACTTCAACCGCAGAATACCCAAATTCGATGTAAAAAGTTGAATTGGATATTCAAAGTATTTAAATTCGATGGTCGAATTTTGAAGTATTTTTTACTTCGAAATTCGACCCTTGATAAATCTGCACCTATGCATCCACATTTTTTTTATAAATTAGAGCCAAAGAATATAACAGGAATTATTAGAATTTTGCACAGAATTTTGGATTATTAGGTATTTACACATGGATCCCTGCCAAAGTCACTCTCATAATGAAGAAAAGATTATTGAAAACATTACTGATCCATATATTTAAAATATAACAAAGACCTTTTCTTTCTTTGTTGTGTTGGGGCACATTTACTTAGCTCGAGTGAAGGATTAGAAGGAAAAATACTTTGAATTTCGAAGTATTTTTATGGCTATTTCGACCATCAAATTGCCTACTTCGACCTTCGACTACGACTTCGAAACTAACGATTCGAAATAAAAATCGTTCGACTATTCGACCATTCGATAGTCGAAGTACTGTCTCTTTAAAAAAAATTCGACCACCTACTTCGCCAATTAAAACCTACCAAGCACCAATGTTCGATTCAAAGGATTTAATGGTTCGATTGAACGATTTTTCCTTTGATCGAACGAATTGCAGTAAATCCTTCTACTTCGATATTCGAAGTCAAAGGATTTAACTTCGATGGTCGAATATCGAGGGTTAATTAACCCTCGATATTCGACCCATAGTAAATGTGCCCCTTAAACTATTTGCCAAATAATCACATTTTTGGGGTTATTTGGCATACCTATGTGTATTTCTCTGTAAGATTATAACATTATTTAAAGTTTACATTGAAATTAATATTACTTTTGCTAATTCAAATAAAAATGATAATCCACGGGATTGGTAAAAAAAAAAAGTTGGTTTCATGGCCTTATACTGTATGTAAAAATAAATATATAATTATGGTAATTTCCAGGATATGCAAAGATGGGTAACTTTATCACTATTTGGTTTACTGATTTGTGTAATATACAAATATGTGGACCAATTAATCCATGGTAAAAATAGTTTGTCTATGATGCTGCCTTACCATCTTTCCACAGGTCTGCAACAAATTTATCGGATGACTGGTTGAGGAGAGCTGTCACGTTGTCATTCAGTGGATCCATGTTTTTGGTAAGCCATGCAGTAGCATTATAATCCACCTGAACAGAACAGTAAATATGTGCATGAGGGAAGTATCTCATAGATAGATAGATAGATAGATAGATAGATAGATAGATAGATAGATAGATAGATAGATAGATATAGATATATATCGGTCATTTATCAAGTCTTGTAATAAATGATCCATCCAGTAAATAATATCTGTAAAGTCATGGCAAGTGTGTTTATAAAACTGAAAAGCAGCCTTCACAATAAACTTGTCTTTTTCTAATTTATAAACCCTTACACCATACCTTTCCTGCATAATGTAATAAGGTGAATATGGTTTTGTCCTTCAGTTGCTTTGTTTTTTGGAATTTAATGTGGTTTCCTTGCTCTTGTATTACTTTCTCCACAAAAGAGACGTCAGTGGCTTTAGGGAACCAACACTCTTCGTCCAAAAGTGCCAAGATGCCAGGTGGGTTAGTCTGAAAAGATATAAATGAAGTTAGCAGATTTTAGGCTTTTGGACTACTGGTAAACTCAATAGTGTATAAAGTATCTATTGTAAACTATAAGGATATTATAAATCACTGAGGACTCCAATGACCATATAAAAAGCACAAGCTTCTTATAAAGATCATGGAACTCCCAGGTGATTTCTAATATCCTCATATTTTACAACAGGGTGTACTATATCTATTATAATACGCAAGTTCAAGTGAGTTTTGCAACATAATATAAATCACTAAGCACAGATTATAACTGATGACATCACTAAGCACCGTTTATTAGTATATAATTTACAGGATATTCATGGCTCGTGTGTTATATTTTATACAATGATCTAATAAAAAAAGTGTCACATCCTTCGTGTGGACTTACAGGCCTTTCAATAAGCTCTATGCAAGGTTGCAGATCAAGACCAAAGTCGATGAAGTTCCATTCAATGCCTTCCCTTTTATATTCTTCTTGTTCCAGGATGAACATGGTGTGGTTGAAAAGCTGCTGAAGCTTTTCATTAGTGTAGTTGATACAGAGTTGCTCGAATGAGTTGACCTAAAATTATGCAAAAACATTACCATCGGTTGTGATACGTGGCATACACTGAAAGGCAAAACATATATGAATAATTTCTATGTCTGGAATTGTATTTCTCTGAAATACATTCATTTACAAAAGACTCTGCTAACATAAATAACAAACTTGTCTACCTTCCCAATTTAGACTTTTAGGGGCAAATTCACTAAGATTCGTAGTTTCGCCAGCACTACGCAAATTCACTAAAATCCAAAGTTGCGCTCAGGGGAAGCGTAAGGTTGCGAAGTTGCACTAGCGTTTATTCGCCAAGCAAAGCGAAGTTACTTTAGCGATGCTTAATTTGCATACGGCGCCAAATTCAAGTTACAATGGAGGTATATGTAGCATCACTACACAAGCCTGGGAAACCTTCAAAACAGCAAATACATTTTTTATTTTGCCCTACACATGTGCCCATGAGTTAGGAAATGTAGGGGGGAAGGAGGGTAACCCCAAATAAAAATTCGATCTTTTTCAGCCTATCACCCATAAAAAAGAAAAAACGCCAGCGTTTTTTGGGACTTAGAAAAATTTTTAACTTTTTTTGAAGCAATCCCTATCTACTCTATTGCACTTCGCCTGGTTTGAGGTGGTGAAGGAAGTCTGGCGTAAAAGGTAACGTTCAGAAAAATGTGCGCGTCAGTGAATTTGGGTAGTTACGTCCGTTGCGCAAATTCGCCAGGCGTAAGGGTGCAAATTAACACTAGCGAATTTACGCCAGTGTCCGTTAGTGAATCGGCGAATTAACGCTAGCGTTAGGCGCTTCGTCCTTTAGTGAATTTGCCCCTTAGAATTTGTGTGACCACTATACAAATCTGTATATGCACATTATTTTTCCTAACCCTGAACATTTTTGGTACGCTGTAACCCGTCTTTGCATGCAGCGGATGTGCCAAAGAATTCAATAGTAACAAACTAATTTACTTACTTCAAAAATTTCAAAGCCTGCAATATCAAGGATACCAAGGAAAGAGGCTCCTTGTCTTTTGGTTTTGTCCAAAGCCTTGTTCACTCTGTTGAGCAGCCACAGGAAAAGTCTTTCATATGTTGCTTTAGCTAAGGCTTCAATAGCAAAATCAGCCTGCACGGAAAAAGAAAGTAACAAAAATTATAAGATTCAAATGGTAATGTTCCCTTAATGTAACTTTATGTTTCTTTGACAAATTCCGAGCACTCACAAGCAATGCAGTCTGATAAATAGTTCATTTTGTTGAAAAATACAACTAATTCTCCCCTTCACTCATCTCCCAGGATTCAGCTTATAAACTAAGTGAGAATGACTTACTTGTTCTTTTGTTTGTGCTTTCTGCACAAAGTCACGTCCCACCTTAATACGGGGAGTGAGCATGCATCGTGTGAAATCGGTCACATTGATTCCAGCAAGGTGGCACACTTTCTGGGCAGCTGGGGAAAAAAAAGACATATTTGTAAGCTAGCTAGAAAATCTCCTACCTGGCTCGCAGTGTCCACTGAGGCCTGGAGTATATCAGCCTTGAATTAATGTCTGTGTTCCTAGGGAATGTGAATGTAAAATTCACATTATAACTGACCTACCCTCAGTGTTTTCTTCTAAAGGTCATTTTGCAGAATCAATTGCAATGGTGCGTAATGAAAAACAGTGAGCTTTTCGGATTTATTGTATTATTCATAATGCAGTATGATATCCAGCAATATATATATATATATATATATATATATATATATATATTCAATGGTTTTAGAATATGTATTGGATTTTCTCAAGATATATGAACATACACTATGCCCCCAAATAAATAAAATCAAATATGTCAATTTTTTTTAATATAAGAATTTTTATGGGTCATTTGTGCATGTGAAAGGGGGATCATTGTTGCTACAAGCTGCCATTTTGATCTAAGTTTAATCAGATCAATGTGGTGTTGCATATATGTATGCTAGGTTTTGAAACATTAAACATAATCATATTTGAGATAAGTAATTAACAGTATAAACAAACTTTCCACATTTGATTTGACAAATTCAGTTTTCTTCCTTATCCAATAAAATCTGACTAATAAAAAGTTTGAATATAGTATGACTTTCTTGATTAATACTTTTGAGTTGCGGGTTATTGTAAGCATAATAAAAAAAGATAACGGCTTCCTTTTAGTGTGATTATGTTGCCTTATTTAGAGACATACCAGTGTCATCTGGCATAGATGCTTGATCGGTGTTCCTTTCTTTCTTGAAGACAATGTTGCCAAGTTGGAGAACAGATGAAACTACCTTCATCATTGCTATTGAAATAAGAAGAAATGAGTGATGTCTATAATAACACATCTGATATGTACAGTAAGTACATCGTTTAGATTCTGTTGGACTTAACCCCCATTTGGGATTATTTGTTTGTCATGTCATGTATCAAACGTGTGATGTGTTGAGTGTTTAGATAGCTGTGGATTTTTTAAGCTTTTCAAACATACTGGCCAACAAGTTCTGCTTGTATCATCTGAACGTATCATTAAATGCTTCACTGTGCTCTTTAAATGCTGTGTGTTTGCAAACTTCCATCTAAATAAAAACAGCTGAGATTGTAACCAGGCACCATCCAATGTCTAGAACTGGAACTGCTTTAATTAAACTGGGAGTTTAGAGCTGCTGGTCTACAATGCCAGGAATGCCACAATTTGGATAAAACAATTTATAATGATCAGGCATGCCTTTCTTGCTATTTTGAACCAACACTAGTGTATTAATATACTATACCAAGCATGCTTTGAAGGTTTACTGGGGGGTATACACATCTGCAATATCAGAGACACCTGCTGATTGGTCTGGCGGCAAAATTCTTTATTGAAAGCATTAATTCTTGCAATATAAAAAAGCCAGTTATGAAACTAAGGATGAGTACTTTAAATTCACATGATTAATGTAATTAGTCTATTAAGATACTTCAAAGAACACTGACTGGCTACAATTTAAAGCACTGCTAGCCTCTTTTTTCCCAGATATTTGGTTAGTTGCAAGACTTCAGAACTGCTGACCCTTTGTTTAAACCACTGAATGAAAGAGATTTGTACAGAGAATTACTGTAAACTTCTAAACCCAAAACTGAGTAGCTTCAAATTCCCCCCAAACCCTTACAGCAGGGGTCACCAACCTTTTTTTACCCATTAGCCAGATTCAAAAATAAAAAGATTTGGGGAGCAACACAGGCATGCAAAAAAATTCTGAGGTGTCAAATTAGGGCTGTGATTGGCTATTTGGTAGCCACTTTGTGGAACTGGCAGCCTACAGGAGGCTCTGTTTGGCAGTGCACCTGGTTTTTATGCAACCAAAACTTGTCCACAAGCCTGGAATTCAAAAATAAGCATCTGCTTTGAGGTCACTGAGAACAACATCCAAAGAGTTGGTAAACAACATGTTGCTGGTTGGGGATTACTGCCTTACAGGAATCATGGGTATTGCCCAATAAGGAAAACACATATAAAATGTCTACAACATGTACATATTACATAGAGAGTGTCAAGTCAACTTGTCTTATAAAGTGGCACCACAGCCAGTCAGAACCAGACTGGTCCATCAAACTGCTTTCTTCTCTATTCTCCTTGGCTGTTGTTGCAAATGCAAATGATGCAGTACAGGCTGTGCAGCTGGAGAATTGCAGGTCACACAGAACACTTTAAGTGGCTTTTATAGATCCTGTCTAGGGCTTATCTATAATTATTTTAATATAAACTGGTTGGACTGAGAACATGCACTTGGCTAATTAACCTACTAGGCTGGATTTTAGTGCTATACGATATCCCCAATACCAAAATAAATATTGGTTCCTACTACCATTGCCAACATTTTGCCTTCATAAAAAATGGAAACAGGGTTCCTAATGGAAAATTGACTTACAAAGCTGTTCATCTTCTGTGAATCCCATGATGCCCATGGCTTCCAAGGTTTCCTGGAACATGTCACCATCATCTTGTGCAGGAACAGGTACATAGCCAAGGGATAAAAATGTATAATTTCCAAAACCTTCAAGCAATAACTCCTCTGAAAACATGGACAGAAAATGCATTGGTCAATGAATGTAAAAGAAACTTAAAAGACATTTACCACTTATAGAGTGGCACACAAATAGAGTGGCACATATTCACTAGTGGTCATCAATATGTATGTAGAGCAGAGTATTTCTTGCATTAGGTGAGTTATTCCTAAGCTGAAGCAACTCAGTTAACGTTGTTGTCTAATTAAATTGTGTTATCTGAGACAAACAATATGGCTGTTTTCAGTGATATTCATAAATACAACACAATTTTGACTGGGTTTTTTATAAAGTATTTTGACGCTATGGGATGCATTAAAGCACTAGCTCACCCTTGCTATGAGTGCCAGAGTTGGAACTAAGAACTTGTTCAATCTAGTTACAAGACGACATAAGTTGTGTCTCACTTACCTCTCCAAGCAGGCTTGGCACCCTGAATCAAATAATAAAATATGTGGAAAGTCCTTTCATCTCTTGCTTGTCGGATGCAACGAGATTTTTCAAGCAAATCTATTTTGTTGCTAAAGAGGCAAACATGTCTATATATATATGACTTCTTTTGATCAGAAAGCTTATGTTGATATAAAAATGATGTGCTAAACTCCACCAGCCCTTATATGGATAGTATGTTTTAGATTTGGACATTTGCAAAAACTATTCCACTTTAATTAATATTGGTGTATTAAAAGTGAGATTTATTATTTCCTAGTGTGGTTCAGATTTAGCCCAGTGATAATAACATATGTTAGCTCTTGGGATGTGATAGGGCTCATTAACTAACATGCTCCTGTTCATTTTTCACACCTTAATATTATCTAACTTTATCTACCTATGCAGTTCAGTTTTTTTTTCACACACCAATTTTCTTTCTTGAAAGTATTAGTTTGCATTTTGCTGAATCCAAATGGCTGTAGCCAGGCAAGTCATGCAATTTATAGATATGAATTGCAGTAGAGTTATTGAATAGGTAAATATTAATATCCCAGCAACTCATAATGGTTGTGGTAAGGTAGTAAATGGAACAGAAGAATATTTTTATAATTAGGGTATCCATTGACCTACGAAACTGGGGTTTGTACTTTACAGTCATTGGAGTTCAATAGCAGCTCATTTTGGTCTTTTCTGGACCAATAATTTTGAAATCCAATAATAAATAAAATAATTAAACAAACCAATGAATATTGTCTCTCTCTTTTGCAGATAATTGTTTTAACCAGCTCAGGCCTTAAAGTAGACTGCTTGGGATTGTAAAGAATTCTAGGGATCAGAGAGACTTTCCTTGAATAGGAGAAAGCAATGAGAAACAGTAGTATCTGCATCATAGCCATGATGGTATTTTAATTATGATGATGTAGACTACAGCGGGTGACACTTCATTGTTTTATTTAAGTGATTTCAATTGTTTGGGTCCCTGCCTGTCCAATGTTCCTGTCCAAGGACATTATTTTAGAAAGCTAAAGCCACAGATATTTTCAATGATAAATCAATAATGAAAAGGCGGTGAGCACTGATTGACTGATGGCTGCCCAGGTTTGTTAATGACGTTGCTCTATTGTTCTCTGAAAAGGATACAGGTTTCAATGTTTGCACCAACAATATAGCCCGTCACATCAAAGTTGATACGGATAAATTTACCCTAAGATAAAAATAAAATTGCTTACATTCAACAGCATCAGTGATGTTTATTAGAGCTACATACTAAATTTACTAATAATAACAGTTATATTTTTCTATAAGCTTCAGTAAAAACAATCAACCACACAGCAGTAAATAAATGACTATACAGGGTTCCCAGTCCACATTACCAAAGCCCACAACTCCTTTTTTTTTTATAATTTAATGTTCACTCAGGAACAAACTATTGAGGGTGTTCACCTTCAAAACACTTTTTTTCACTTGAATTTTTTTAAATTGTTCACCAAAACTAAAGACTTTTTTTTCCAATTGCTTTCTATTATTTATTGTTTTTCCAAAATGGAAGCTTAACATTTAGGGGCCGATTCACTCAGCTCGAGTGAAGGATTCGAATGAAAAATACTTTGAATTTCGAAGTATTTTTTGGGTACTTCGACCATCGAATGGGCTACTTCGACCTTCGACTACGACCTTCGACTTCGATTCGAACGATTCGAACGAAAAATCGTTCGACTATTCGACCATTCGATAGTCGAAGTACTTTCCCTTTAAAAAAAACTTCGACCCCCTACTTCGGCAGTTAAAAGCTACCGAAGTCAATGTTAGCCTATGGGGAAGGTCCCCATAGGCTTGCCTGTGATTTTTTGATCGAAGGATTTTCCTTCGATCGTTGGATTAAAATCCTTCGAATCGTTCGATTCGAAGGATTTAATCGTTCGATCGAACGAAAAATCCTTCGATCGATCGATCGCAGGATTAGCGCTAAATCCTTCGACTTCGATATTCGAAGTCGAAGGATTTCAATTCGAGGGTCGAATTTCGAAGTATTTTTTACTTCGAAATTCGACCCTTAGTGAATCGGCCCCTTAATGTTTCTGTCTCTAATGTCTCAGTATGGCAGCTCAGTGATCTCAACAGTTTGCTACATTTAGTTGATACATTTATCTGCAGTATCTGTGGAATATTAGCAACTATTGTTTCAATTATAACAACCGCTTTTAATGAAATTTAGGGATTCTACTCAGCAGGGACAAAGATAAAAAATGTATTAACTAAGGTGCAGATTTATCAAAAATCTAATTTGATTTTTTTCCACGATTCAAATTTTTTTTTTGCACCCCAACTCACACATTCAAATTATATTTTCAAAATTTGCCATCTAAAAGCTAGCAAGGTCACTTAGAAGTCAATGGGAGTCGTCCTAGGCAAAGCTCAAGTTTTTTGAGGTTTTTATCCAAAAAACTCAATCAATTCGAGTTTTCAGGACATAAACCCAATACATTTTGAGGGATTTGAGTTTTTTTCAGGACATGAACTCGATCATTAGAGTTTTTTTCCCTGTCGTTTTTCATTTGAGTTTTAGACATACTGACTTTTTCATAAATACCCAAACATTCAAAATGCAATTTTATTCAAGGTGGAAAAACCCTCACACAACACAAATTTAATTGTTAGATAAATTGCCCCTAAATGTATCAATTTATAACAGTTTCAAAGTTGGTAACATCCCCCTTCCTAGAGCTGGTTTAGTAGGTGAAAAAATTACACTTCAATATTAGAAAAACAATAGAAATATCAAATAGAAAGTAATTGGAAAAAGTTTTATTTCTGGTCAATCTGAAACCAACTGAACTGAAAAAAACTGGAAAAAAAAGTCTTTGAAGGTGAACAACCCCATGAGCCTTCCTATTCTGCCTATTTCTAGTCAACAACTAAAAATACTAATTGGCAGTCAGGGTCACTAATCCAAGGAACCAAAAGAAGGGGTTATTATTATTGTTTTTATTGTGTATTATCATGTTATTGTTATTTTAATTTCTTATTGATTTTTATATTTCTTTCCTATTCATTTTCCATTCTGACCTCCAATTTGCAGTCTGGTTGGAAGGATACATAACACCTAGCAACAGAACAGCAATTCTAAGCTTAAAAAAATGTAGAACAAAAAAATATATATATAAGTATTTAAAAAAATCACATAACATCTACCATTTTAAGAAATGCCAATATACTCTCCAGTATGACTGACCCAGCCTATTATTTGAGTTTGTCTACAATTTATATTTACTTTAATAATTAATTACAAGTAATTAATTAAAGATAACGATTATGTATGTATATATGATTTACTTACAAATCTGGAGGAGTTGTCATTCTTTACTGTTTTGGCGTTGCCAAAAGCTTCTAAAATAGGATTGGCTTGAAGAAGCTGCTTTTCCAGCTCTCCCTGGAATTCATATCAAACAATATTAGACACATTCTTATGAAGAAATGAATAGGCAGCACACATTGTTGAGGTGCAGATATAGTAAAACTATAAGAATACCATGATGATAAGTTCTTGAAGTCCAATTAGGCCTTGGATGATATGCCAGTGCAAAGCAATTAAACTGGCTGCTGTAGCATGAAAGCTGAAGCAACTGCATTATAGTTTTTGATTCATAGATCAAAGCACAGCAGCACTATCTGCTAAGTGTTTTACTGAGATTGCAATTGGCCTGGGAACAAAAACAAAGTAAATGGCTAAGATCTCCATAGCTGCTTAAATAAACTATTGACCTGTGTAGCGCTCGGCCATGTTACTGTGCAGCAGAGAGCTAAATAGCAGTTGTCTCTTTCTGATAACTCTTGTACTGCAAGGAGGTAGTGATGGACGGATTTGTCCCGTTTCGCTTCGCCGAAACGTGAATTTTGATGCCTGCATTGATTCTAACATTAGCGTCAATTTTGACGCCGGCGTTTTAAGTCAATGGGTGTTTGAATAATGTTGACGCAATCAACTTTTCCACCACATGTCTAAAAAATGTTGATGCCGCCGAAATTTTCGCGGCAGTTTTGCGAATTTATTCGCCAGTGGCAAAACGCGGAAATTCACCACATATTCGCTCCTGGCAAATTTATTCGCCCATCACTACCAGTAGGGCTTACAATGCATTATTGTGTTAAATGCAGCAGCATGTAAATAAATTAATAATAAACCAGCTTTTGATAAATGAATGATTTTACATGCAAATACACATTGGCCACTGTTATTTGTAACAGCTACACAGTGAGCATGCACTGTGAGGGGCATCATATTGTGTGTATAAATGCAGATGCCATATTTTAGATGTGAGTTATAATCCATAACTGCCACTTAAATTAAAGCAACTGTAGGAAGCAATCAATCATTCATTTCATGTCATTAAATATTTGGGAATATCTGGTATGACAAGCCAATTTTCAATAAATGTATGCTGATTAGATGTTCAAGACTGACATTCATGCACCATGTATATTACTTGGTTTATCCAATGGGAAGGTTTGGGAATTTCTATTACTCCATGCTGGCTGGTGCATGATGCATTGGGGAAGAGGAAATGAAGATGCGTTGCAGTTTGTCTTCACTTCCTCAATTCCCATTGTTAACTCTCTTGGTTCATAAGGATAGGCTTAAGTATTACTATGACACCTATTATGTGATCAGATTTTGTCTATGGGAATTTAATAGGATAAAGAGATTATTAAGATCAATTGCATCCTTATTTTTTACTCTTTATTTAACTCAGCTGCCGAAAACACGAAGCAAGCCATCTGAATAAGGAATTAAATGTATCCGATTATACTGGTCATTGTAGGAAATAAACAATTACAATAGCAAGCAAGAAAGCATGCTGTCATGCAAACAAACAATGGAAGATCACACGTTAATCAGAATAATTCATGCATGTTTCCAGTGCAAATCACAACTATTTTTTCAACACAGGTCCTAAAAAGTTCAACCTCAGAAGGCCTCAATATTTAGAAGTGTATTGTATAGAGTGACTCTTTCATGAAATATTCAGCTACAACTATCACACAATTATATGAGTTTCGGCTGTAGAACTGTGGCTCTCACCAATTATCATGGTTTAGACAAATATGTAAAAATCACGATGCTTGAAGTTGATAAAGATTGATCTCTATCTAACTATTTTTTTTGTATAATATGGCTAGTTGTACACCCATGCGTGTTAATTATAATTAATAGCTTATCTTAACTTTTTGTTATGAATTGGTAGAGAACCACATCTCTAGGTGTGTCAGAACTCATTAAATTCATAACCAATAGGAAAAAAACGTGTAAAAACATGTGCTATTGTTGCTATAAATCTGATTCCACCATTAACACAACCCACGCTTTAATTAAGTGCAACAATAGCATGCAAATCTCCACTCGGTGTTACTAAATACACACTCCACAATCTAGATTACTCACGTAAGCAAAAGATGGGCCTTGCTGTAGTTGAATAATGTGGTAAAAGAAGCATTAGAGTTATGCTTACAAATAATCACTGATCCCATTCATAAAAACATAAACGAATCTGCTCGAATAGACAAATGGAAACTAGTATAATGTATATTAATGCAACATATGGCATTTTTTGGTGATTTATATTATTTGAAACATAGTAGCTGTTTTCCCCAATATTAAAATTACAAAAACAATTTTATTATACTTGAAAAAGAATTGTACTAATAAACAGCAAACAAAAATAATATTAATAAAAAATATAACTGTTAATTTTCCAAATTATTATTTTCCATATTTTTCCAAAAGAAAAGATGATATAATATAATGTGAAAGCAGCAGTGGATAAATGTGCTAACGACTGTTCGAAGTAAGACTGTAACCTGCGGACAGAGAAGTTATTATAATAAAAATATTGTCACCTTAACTTTACAAACAAAAAAGGCTTATGTTTCCAGTATATATTATCACATGGTAAGGCATTTGATAGTATAGGACAGACCCTTGTGATATTATAAACTCTGTACAGTTCTGATCTTTTGAGAGCTTTATAAAGAAATCCAAGTGGCAGAAAAGTGACAGAACACTGTCTTCCATCCCAAAGATTCATTGCTTTATGTGAATGTCAAACAGTGCCTTATCTTTCTTGTCTTGTCAGTTCCTTGGCAGAACAACAAATAAACGGAGCTGTTTCCTTTACGTTTCATCTTATAGAATATATCAGGAAAAAACTCGAGAAATGGACTCACAGTGATGGTGGTGTCTTTCTTTCCTTTGTGTGATGATGCCACAACCGCTAGGTACTGAATGACCTTCTTGGTGTTCTCTGTTTTACCTGCACCAGATTCACCCCTGGAAAATATAACATATGTAAGAAATAGACCATAAAATTTTAAGTAATATATGTTTACAAGAAGAAAATATTGTTGTTTCTGAACTGTGTTGTTGTCACACAACAATTGTTAAACGACGAATCCGAATAAAGGTATGGGATCCGTTATCCAGAAACCTGTCATTCAGATTACGTAAACTCTTATCCCATACTCCAATCTTAGTCCAGACTCCAGTTTATTCAAATAATCCAAAATGTATTTCCTTTTTCTCTGTAATAACAGTTCCTTGTACTTAATCCAGATTAAGAAATAATTAATCCTTATTAGAAGCAAAACCAGCCATTGGGTGTATTTAATGTTTACAGGATTTTCTAGTAGACTTAAGGTATGAAGATCTTATCCAGAAATCTCCATTCTGGATAACAGGTCGCATACCTTTAGTAATTACCGGACAGACAAAACTTCCATCCTAAATGTGGAATTCTCTCCCTGAATCACTTGTACAGGCTGATACATTAGATAGCTTTAAGGGGGACCCGTCACCCAAAAAAATTTTCAAAATCCTATTTTATCATGTAAGTCAAGCAAAATGAACTTTACTTACACTGTGTAAATTATTTGAATCTTATTTCTATAGTCTGGGAATTCATAATTATAGGAAGCAGGCAGGAGCCATTTAGTGGACACTGTTATTAAGACAAGCCTTGTATCATCTCAAAATCTTGTTTGTGCACCAGAATGGGGGACCTGATGTCCACCCCCATGCCCTGGCTACACAATTAAGTGGTAAATAGAGAGGGGGAATGTGGGGAGAGCAGTGACATCTAGGAAGTGCTCAATGGAAAGTGAAAGTAATTGCTTGCCCTGCCTAGGCATAGAGGAGGGGCAGGCAATATGTGATTGACAGCTGAGATTTTTAAATGAGTTTACAACAGCTATGAATGCTTTAATAAAAAAAAGAATTTGGATTTCATGTTTAATTTAAAAAGGACTTGTATTATACAGCTTTTTATGTCTGGGTGACAGTTCCACTTTATTAAAGGGGTTGGATAGCTTTTTAGCAAGTGAGGAAATACAGGGTTATGGAAGATAGCTCATAGTACAAGTTGATCCAGAGACTAGTCCGATTGCCAGTCAGGAATGAATTTTGAATTTTTCCCCCTCTGAGGCAAATTGGAGAGGCTTCAAATCGGGTTTTTGACTTCCTCTGGATTAACTAGCGCAGGTTATATATAGATTTAAAAGGTTGAACTTGATGGACGTGTGTCGTTTTTCAACCTAACTTACTATGTAACTTTGGAAGGTTTGTCTGTCCAGTAATTAGTATTTGGATTCATAATTCATGGGCAGCACCTCCATATAATATTAAATGGTGGAAAGGTCTAATGTTATTGGGTATTAACATTATTTACATACAACCAGTTAGGCTCTTACATAATTCAGATTAGCGTCACACTAACTTAATGAGGAAATAGCAAATGGCATAGGGAAAGGCAGTAGCCAAAAGTATGACATTACACAAAAGAAAACAACGCTAACTAGAAAACAGTGAGAGAGAAAAAAGGAATACAAAAAAAAGAATACAGGTGAATGAAAGAAGAAAATGATGAGGCAGAAAGTAAAACTGAAGAAAGAGCAGGACAGAGAAGAAGAAGAAACAGAATAGAATGGAACAGACAAGATGAGACAAAGCAGATAAACTCAGGAAACACATTTCCCTCTTCCATATGTCTTTCCTTACTTCTACTTAATCTTCAAAGCCTTCTGTCACATTGCTATGGAAATATATTTTAGCAAAAGCAATTTTAACAAATATTAAAGTAACTAAGAACAAAGTATATAGAGGGCATTATAGTTGATTTCTTTTGACAGTAATTGGGCTATGTCTTAACCTAATGTTTCTCATCTTCTTGTTTAGGTCAACAGGCATATGATTCATCCCTATACAAAAAGTAGCCAGTTTTATAAGACTCTCATTTAATAGTCTTTTTCATATAAGCACTAAATTGTTCAAATGTCAGACAAAGTAAAGGGCTCAAGGGATCTGCCATCAAAGCAATATGGACTGCACAGAATATCATTAAGAACCACATGCACAATGATCTTATTATTTTTCTTCTTTAATTAAGGCTATTTTAATGGAGTAGCATGGCTTAAAATGAACTTTTAACATGAGGTAGAAAGCAGGATTTTAAGAGGGCCCGTTTATAAACAAAGGTTCTAAGTGCAAAGAATTTGCCAGAATTCCATGGATATCATAGGTGTGCTTGCTAAGTACCTTGAAGTGTAATGCATGCAGTTTACCAATGTGGACTAATTAGCATCTGGGTTTGTAAACCACCATTTTATTCTTAGTCAATGTAGATGCAAATGCCATAACTTGTGCCATTAGGATGAAGTTGCAAGAAGAGAGCATGGATACAAGTCCCTTTGTGAATAGCATTTAAATGTACCCAATTTTGATCTTAGCTCCTGCATTTCATAAAAAGTCTCAAGGTCATATAAAACCTCTACTAATGATGACGTGGGTTTGCTATAATGGAGTGAACTGTACCCCACAGAGCTTTGTAAAGCAAGACTGCAGCATGGTGGCACCATGGTTACCATTGTCAACTTGCAGTGCTGGGGTCCTAGGTTTCATTCCAGCTAGGAAACTATCACACGCACTTTGCATGTTCTCTCTGTGCTTACATGGTTCTCTCTATGTTTCCTGCCATGCTTCAGAATTATACAGGCAGTTGAATTGTCCTTAGTGAATGGGACATGGTCTCATGAGAATAATTAATAAACGCTTTAAAGAGCAGTAAAACATGCATGAATAAAATAAGTGGTGTAACTATAAAGAAAGCAGACCCAATACTCTCAGGCAAGAAAAAATGTTGTCGGGGGCAAGTGACACCATAAATAAGAAGGTAATAATATTTTATACATTGCTGCTTGTGGATACATTTTAATAAATAATGAAGAATAAACACATAATTAAATAACAAATCTCTCATGATTCCCAGCCAGCTACAAGGTGCAACTGGCCATGCCTGCTGCTAAGGGTCAACTATAGCAAAAAAGCTGCTACTTCATTGTTATTAGAGTTCTCCCCTGCTGTCTCTATCTGTATTTATACACTTTTTCACTGATAAAAAAACAAAGTCCTGTGGGAAACTGTCAAAAACCAACAGACATCCCACTCTAGTTTTCCTAATAAACCCTTTTCTTTCCTTTTTTTGTATGTTTTGGAAACCTAAAACCTTTCTTGGTCAATAATACATTAACTCTCTCTGAAGCGAAGGGTTATATTGTGGTCATAATAACTCCAAGTGCATTTCCTTTCTCCCAGGCTAAGAGTGCCTATCTCTTGGCATCTTGTGAACTCCCTGGGTGTTTGACCATATATGTCTTCATTATATTCTAATAGTCCTACCCTGCTCTGAGGCATTGGTTTCTTAGCATTCTCTCACACATCAACACAACTACATGCATTTCCATCCTTCTTAAAGGAAAAAAAATGTTTTGATATATTGATTTTTTTTCATTATTAGAAAGCATCACTTCTCTGGAAAGCATCAGCAGAGGCCACTATAAAGTGTGCACATAGAATTCTTGTAACAACCATATTCTTTGTACTGTTATTAAAAGATATATAAAATAGGACATTGTGCACAGTAACAATATTTACTAGGAATCCAAGTTTAAAAAACACTGCCTTAAAGAAGAAGGAAAGTCGTCTTGCACTTGGGGGTGCCAAATGTTAGGCATCCCCAAGTGATTGTATTTACTTACCTGAAACACCGGGCACGGGTTATACCAGTGAGCACCTCGGAGCAGTTCTCTTCCAACGTATTCTTTCTTTAAATTTCCCAGGGTAGACGCATGCGCAGTAGAGCAAAATAGCCGACTTTTTTAAAGTTAAAGTTTGGCTTTTCTCTCTTATGCACATGCGCAGCCATGAAAAGTGAGAAGAAATCGGAGGAGGCTCGATTAGTGGTGCTCACTGGCAGGGCCGGAACTAGGGGTAGGCAGGAGAGGCACCTGCCTAGGGCGCAATGATAAAGGGGTGCTTTTCAGGTACCTATTAAACTTCTTCTGCTTACCCCTAGTCCATGTTTGCTGCCCTCTGTAGCTGCCCCCTTCCTTCTCTCCTCTTTCTCCCACCCCTCTCTCCCCTCTGCTACTGTGCATGAATGGAATCACAGTCAGAAATGCGTGCGCACATTTGGGCGTGCGCTCGCACAGGGGGTAGCAGCATAGGGTTTCAGGATCAGCTTGGCCCGGCGGGGCTCACTGGTGTAACCTCGGGCCAGTGCTGATAGGAGCACCGCCCCAGGGTTTCAGGTAAGTAAATACAATCACTTAGGGGTTCCTAACATTTGGCACACCCAGAAGACTTCTCTTCTCCTTTAAATAGACAATATATACCATTTTCATTGCTAAGGGCTGAGAATACTTTAGAAGCTGTAACATACTCCACATGACCACAAAGAAACAGGCTTTTTCATTCAAGGAATAAAAAATTATATTTATGTAAAAAGAAACCATGCTGGGTTCCTTTGCTGAGATACAGTAGAAACAAAATACAAATGTTACTAATTTACTTACGTGCACAGAATTGACTGATCTTCACGATCTGAAACAGATATTAAAAAATGATAGTCACTTAAAGGAAAACTATACCCCCAAACAATGTAAGTCTCTATAAAAAGATATTGTATACAACAGCTCATATGAAAAATCCTGCTTCATGTAAACAAACCATTTTCATAATAATATACTTGTTAGTAGTATGTGCCATTAGGTAATCAAAAAGAGAAAATTGCCATTTTAAAAAGAAAATAAGGGCCGCCCCCTGGGATTGTATGATTCACTGTGCTCACAAACATACCAACAAACCATACTTGTTAGGTCACATGAGCCAATTAACAGACAGAGTTGTGTCTTTTGCTTCCACACTTCCTGTTACAGTTAGAGTTGTAGTATTTCTGGTCAGGTGATCTCTGAGACAGATCCAGTGAGTACTCGCACACCCTGGCCCTCCCAACGATAGAGATCCCTGGTGCACAGCGTAATGAGGAAACGGCAACCTCACGATCCAATGGCAGCAAGAATCCACCGGCACACAGGTAATGCAAGCAGGTTATACCTTGCTAAATGTTTATTGCAGCATGCAACGTTTCGGGGTTACCCCGGGGGTAACCCCGAAACGTTGCATGCTGCAATAAACATTTAGCAAGGTATAACCTGCTTGCATTACCTGTGATCTCTGAGACAGCACAGAAACCATCATGAAATGTTGATTCAATGCAAGAGATGTAAAAGGCCAATATTTACTTAAATATTTATTCCAGTTTGGTAAGATTCTTTAATATTCCACTTTATATGATGTAAACTATCTGTTGCTTAAAGGGCATGTAAAGCCTAAAATAGAATAAGGCTAAAAATGCTGTATTTTGTATACTAAATATAAACATGAACTTACTGCACCACAAGCCTAATCAAACAAATGATTTATGATTTCAAAGTTGGCTACAGGAGGTCACCATCTTGTAACTTTGTTAAACATCTTTGCAAGACTAAGACTGTGCACATGCTCAGTGTGGTCTGGGCTGCTTAGGGATCATCATAAACAAAGCTGCTTGAGTTCTGCATGACTGGGAAGTAAGTTGGGGGCTCACCCTGCTGTTCATAAGTATGATTGTTTCCCTGCTCAGCAGTTAGGGACCGTCTGACAATTCCTATCCACAGCAGTAAATGAAGGGAGAATTTCACTGCATACAGTCAGGTTTCTTATAAAAAAGGTAGACATTTTTTAATTAAAGTATTTTGGAGATAGGTTTCTTTTTCATTAAAGAAAGTAAAAATGGGATTTTATTTTTTTGCCTTTACATGCCCTTTAAGTGTTCATTTTGGGGGTATAGTTTTCCTTTTATAGAGCGAAGTAAAATGATGGATTTGTGTGAATATACTAACTTCATACACTTAGGGGGTTTCTTTATGAAAATGTGAGATTAGAGCTCACCACAAAAAAACACTCACCCACTCTCTATTATTCCTATTGGATTTTTAGAAGTGTATTTATGAAATAATGAGTTAGGAGTTTGTATGACTGACGGCTGAGAAGGGATTGTAGAGGACGGAGGTGTGATTGCAGATTTGAACGATGACTGACGGTAAAAGCAACCGATGCGCCATTCCGAAGGCATAGGACATTGCATGAAGGAGATGTATTTCACTGCAGGGTGTCCTAAAATGCGTTCCGTACATCACAGTTACCTTTTTCTTCAAAAAGTATGAATAATTACTATGCTAAAATCCAGCTGTTTAACAGTGCTTCTCTTTCTGCATAATTTGAAATCCTGGCAGGGGAGGAGAGACTAAACACTGATGTTACAAATTGTAACAACTTCTCCACAGCTTACAGACAGCATGCAGAAACTACATAACCCACATTGCATAGCACCGTTCCTTATTGAAATCACGTTTGCAGGGAATTGTGGGGTTTGCATGATGCAGGCTAAGGACAGATGGCTGTTGATACAAAGTAACAGTAGTCAGCCAGCTGAGCAAAGTAGTCAGAAAGATCAGCAGAAGAGCAGGGGAACTGTCAGAAACCATTAAAAATCATGAAAAGTCTGCATATTTTTTAATTGATGTAAAAAATAAAAAGCTTAAGTTATGCTTTTGTGGAGTTCCCCTTTAAATATGTATGGATGCCTATGAAGAAAGTTCTAAACATGTGTATTTTAATTGCCAGGCACAATCTACATATAAGTGCTTTTCACTGCCAGGTGACTGTGATGTTTGTCCAAGAATGAACAGCAACTCGAAAATGGTATTTATGTGCAGTAAATAACCCTGGAACATGGCATTTTTCACTAGCTGTTGTTCAAGTGACAAAGGAAACCGCCCCCCCTATTTTTTACTATTGAAACATAATATGTATATATATTAGTGTCAGTGTTAGTTTTTTGGGAAATATAAGCTTGGGAATTCTAATAAAACTATAATTTCCTGATATTCCTGATAGTCATGCAGAGGGGGTTCCCTTTTCTATATCTGAGCAGTATGTTGAGTTGTTTGATGCAGGAAATAAATGTTAGAAATGTTAGGATGGTCTCACCAAATATGGTCTGTGCTGTGGAATAATGCTGTGCAACTTTTTCTATTTTAATAGGAGGGAAGTTAATGGCTTCCCACAATGCATTGAAGGGCTGCAGCTTTATTTAGGTTTGTCTGGCAGCAGTTATTGCAGCTTCATCTCAACAACATGTGTTTTCTCGTGTGGCTATAAGTACAAACACAGACACAGAAATAATTGGGTCCTTAACATGAAATAAAAAAAAACAAGAGAAACTTGTGGCTGTTCGGAATAAACAGTTTGTATACAGTATCCTAAATGTAAACTTGTTTTTAATTCTCCTTAATGAGATTGCCTTACTTTCCTATTGCTGCCTGCGATCTGCTGTTAATGTATAATCTCCAACATAAAATGATGGTTTATCACAATGCAGCCTCACCATAAAAGGGAATAAACAGACAGAATTGCTGAATAAGGGCTCAGTAAAGTTCTTTCATGTTTTACTTTTGCGACACGTGAAATATGAACAAGCTTAAAAGGGGAATTCCGGCTTCCAAACAAAATATGATAGAGGCCCATATAACACAGAAACCCCTAATATATCCATCACAATTACCTGTTTCTTCAAAAAGTATGAATAAATGCCATTTTAAGGCTGAAATCCAACTGTTTAACAGTTCTTCTCTTTCTGTATAATTTAAAATCCTAGCAGGGAAGGAGGGACTAAACACTGGTGTTACAAATTGTAACAACTACTCCACAGCTTACAGACAGCATGCAGGAACTACGTAACCCACAATGCATTGCACTGGGATGTTCCGTTCCTTATTGAAATCACATGTGCAGGGAATTGTGGGGCTTGGAGGATGCAGGCTGAGGACAGATGGCTGCTGATACAAAGTAACAGTAGTCAGCCAGCTCAGCAAAGTAGTCAGACAGATCAGCAGAAGAGCAGGCTAGGCTTAGGGAAATGTTCCAAACCCTTAAAAATCATGAAAAGTTGCTTGAAATTACGTTTACTTTTCAAAAAGCTCAAGTTATGTTTGTGTGAAGTTCCCCTTTAACACCATGGCATAAACTTTTTTCAGCTACAATTGTATATTTAATGATATGAAAAAAATATCATGTGCCTTTTATTTGGAGGCATACATTTTTTTTAAAATCATTTAGAAAAATAAGATGTTAACACAAGCAATCTGTATGTGTATTCAGTGTGTCTTATAAATAATAGTTATTTTCTGTCCCGAAGATCTATGCAAACGTGGCATGACCTTGAAAATGACAGCGTAAGTGGAAAAAAGTGTCAAAGTTAGTTAAAGCTACAAGTGAAAACCCACAAAAGTGTAGTTTTAGTAAGATAACAATGTGTTTTGAGCCTATTTCAGGTATGGGATCCATTATCCAGAAACCCATTATCCAGAAAGCTCTGAAATACAAACGGGCATCTCCCAAATAATGCCCATTTTAAAAAATATTTCCATTTTCTCTGTAATAATAAAACACTAGCTTGAACCTCATCCAAACTAAGATATAATTAATCCTTATTGGAAGCAAAACCAGACTATTGGGTTTATTTAATGTTTACTTGATTTTCTAGTAGAAAAACCAGATTTCTATATGAATGATCATCTCTCATGTGGGACAGATTTTTCATCCTCTAAAAGAGGATGAAGAGCAGATCTTTTAATCCAATAATTCACCTGAAAACGATATTTGTCACCTCTTTAACATTACATATTGCAACAACTATTACAAACAGCAAAACTTTTTATAAAAGGGAACCTGTCATCAGAAAACATGTTTTTTTCAAAACGCATCAGTTAATAGTGCACTCCAGCAGACTTCTACACTGAAATCCATTTCTCAAAAGAGCAAACAGATCTTTTTATATTTAATTTTGAAATCTGACATGGGGCTAGACATTTTGTCAATTTCCCAGCTGCCCCAAGTCATGTGACTTGTGCCTGCACTTTAGGAGAGAAATGCTTTCTGGCAGGCTGCTGTTTTTCCTTCTCAATGTAACTGAATGTGTCTCAGTGAGACATGTGTTTTTACTATTGAGTGTTGTTCTGAGATCTACCAGGCAGTTGTTATCTTGTGTTAGGGAGCTGCTATCTGGTTACCTTCCCATTGTTCTTTTGTTTGGCTGCTGGGGGGGGGGGAATGGAGGGGGTGATATCACTCCAACTTGCAGTAAAGAGTGATTGAAGTTTATCAGAGCACAAGTCACATGACTTGGGGCAGCTGGGAAATTGACAATATGTCTAGCCCCATGTCAGATTTCAAAATCGAATATAAAAAAATCTGTTTGCTCTTTTAAGAAATGGATTTCAGTGCAGAATTCTGCTGGAGCAGCACTATTAAAGGGGAAGGAAACCTCGTCGGCGCTAACCCCCCTCCCCCCCTCCCGTGTATTGCCCCCCCTCCCTCCTCCCCCCTGGCCTACCCCTCCCGCTGGGCAAATGCCCCTAACTTGTTACTTACCCTTCTGCGCAGGTCCAGTCCAGGGAGTTCACAGACGACATCTTCTTCCACGCGATCTTCTTCCTCCTTTGACCGGCGTTTTGGCGCATGCGCAGTAGGAGCATTTTGCTGGTACGGATCTACTGCGCATGCGCCAAAAGTCACGCGCATGCGCATTAGATCGTACCGGCGAAACGATCCTACTGCGCATGCGCCGGTCAAAGGAGGAAGAAGATCGCGTGGAAGAAGATGTCGTCTGTGATCTCCCTGGACTGGACCTGCGCAGAAGGGTAAGTAACAAGTTAGGGGCATTTGCCCAGCGGGAGGGGTAGGCCAGGGGGGAGGAGGGAGGGGGGCAATACACGGCAGGGGGGTGGGGGGTTAGCGCCGAGGAGGTTTCCTTCCCCTTTAACTGATTCATTTTGATTTTTTTTTGTCCCATGACAGTATCCCTTTAAGAGTAATGTAATAGGAGGCACTAAGTTTGCCCAGATGCAGAAACCTTTAGCAATCAGCAGTTAGCATTTACCAGTTGTCTTATTGCTTGCTATGGATTACTGCTCCTGGCCAAATTTAGATATGAGGGTAACATTCAATGCAACAGTCTGCTCCTTTAATTGTATAAATTAAGATCACTCTCAGCCAAAACCTGGCAGCAGCCCGTAGGTAACCAGGGGCGGTATTCCAATTTTTAAATCAGAATTAAGGCTCTTCTATGGCCGAGAGCGCAACCCACTCCGGTGCTTGGAAAGGTAAGCGCTGGGTTTAAGGGTGTGGTATCTGAAAGGCTGCCTCAGGTGGCAGAAACGCCCCTGCTCCCAAATAAATGCATATTCAAAATCATATAATATACTGGACTGCACCCAGGCTTTGTTTGTTCTTCCTTTGATATGTATGGCCTAGTGGCCATGATCACAAAAGGTATGTTGCCTACAGACAAGGCAATAAGGTCAGGCAAACTTATACAAGTCAATTATATTATACAACCAATCTGCATGGTGGGCCCAGGGAACAATCATTTTCATAGATCGCTAAGCAGTACTACACTGATGATGCATCTTAACTCTTAGGTTTTAATCTTGAATGTTATTTTTATATGTATTTATATTCTATTATAGTAATTAACCTCATCTATTTGATAATTGTTTGTTTAAATATATATATTAAATATATATTTTCTCTTATAATAATCAAGCTCATCTATTTGATAATTGTTCTGTTTAAATGCCCAATTCTGCATACTTAAGTAGCACTATATAAATATAGTGATAGTGTTAGAGCAATGATGTCTTAAATGAATCTTTAATCTCCAAGTTGTATTGCCCAGAATCCCCTTAAAGCTCTTCTACAATTTAAATTAGAAGAAGCCACAGTAGATTTGTTCTACAGTAATACACTTTTGCTCTGGCTAATGCCAAGAAATGTTGTTCCCTGAAGCAATACAGATAAATCAGGGATCTAATAATATAATCTTATATAATACTTTCTAGGCTGCAAAACCTCTAATGAAATAAAAAAAAAATTTATATTCCCTGACTCTGTAAAATGCTTTGGGAGACAATGAATCCCTGGCTCTGCTACATAATGTACAAGAATAAAGCTACATTATTGTAACATAATATCTCTATCTAGCTAATCATATTATTATATAAATGTATTTATTGTAACACTGTACTCTCTATAGTCTAGTTTCCTCTAATAATAATCCTTACTTTTATTTCACAGCACAAGGACTTCAGGAACCCAAGAACCCGCACGGTAGAGGTGTAAGAAATAAGTTATATTCAGCATAATGCTGTAAATGATCTATTTCTTATTTCTCTACCTATTAATGTTTTCTCTAGAAAAACAACAGCTATCTGAATCTGTATTACTCCAAGTCATGCAGAATATTCTCCATATAAAAAAAAATACTTTAGTGACAAATGGCGTGTTCTTAGTAGTAAAACTGCAAACATAACTATTCCTTTAAGCATATAGAGGGGTGAAATCCTCTGATTATGGAGTCATTGCTACTCTGAAAACATATACAAGTTATTTGGTGTGTGGGTGTGCTACTGGCATGTAGCTTGTAAGCAAATGGAAAGATAAACAAGGATGTTCAATGTAGTTATTTATTTTCTCTTGGCCAAAGGAACATCTATTCTATTAACATAGATTGTAGGACCTGTCATCTACAACTGCGCTCAGCACCAACACTTTTTTTTACAGTTAGCCCTAATCTTTGTTAATATATTTAGTTTGCCTTTGACATTTTCATTTTCTGTCTACAATACTGTGGCAGAATGTTAAAATACTCACTTTGAAATAGAGCCTTATCTTATCTTGTGGTAACATACGTCAAGTAGTAAGTGTGGTTTGGTAACAGGAAAAGTCAAGTGAGCTGTCCACACTTTGCTGTCCCAAACATGACATGGAGAGAATGTAGCGATGAGCAAATACTTTTTTCTTTTTCATTTGTTGGGTCATGTGACTTGTTGCACGAATACATATTAGTAATCTGTGTTTTACCCATCCTTTAGAAAAGTGATCCCCAACCAGTAGCTCGCGAGCAACATGTTGCTCCCCAAAACCTTGGATGTTGCTCTCAATGGCCTCAAAGTAGGTGCTTATTTTTTAATTCCTGGCTTGGAGGCAAGTTTTGGTTGTATAAAAATCAGGTGTACTACTAAACAGAGCCTCCTGAAGACTACCAGTCCACACAGGGGCTACCAATAGCCAACAATAGTCCTTATTTGGATCTATCCAGGAACATTTTTCATGCTTGTGTTGCTCCCCAACTCTTTTTACATCTGAATGTTGCTCACAGGTGAAAAAGGTTGGGGATTCCTGCTTAGAATGTATGTAGTGATACCGTTGTGTCCCCTGAAGCCCATTTAACATGAATGTAACCTACATTCAGTCCCTCCTGTTATGTATTATTGGCTTAGACCTTCACATCTTAGTCTGAATCCCTCCAGCTCCAATATACTGCAAACCTTAGGATATACTGTTCCCTGTTCTACAACCTCAATCAGATCAACAACAACAAGAGCTTTATGTAAGATATGACCAGGTTGTTATATTCCTCTTTTTGTTTGTCTGAAATCTCTGGTGTGGACCATATCAGTCAACAGCATATACAGGTATGGGACCTGTTATCCAGAAAGTTTGGGACCTGGGGCTTTCAAGATAATGGATCTTTACATAATTTGGCTCTTTGTAGTTATACTTAAAACTTAGCATGGATCTTGTACAAGGTAATGTTCTATTCTTATAGAGAAATGTATTTATTTATTTCTTTTATTTGGATTATTTGGATTATTTGGATAAAATGGAGTCTATGGGAGACGACCTTTCGGTAATTTGGATCTTTCTGGAAAACGGGTTTCCGGATCCCATACCTGTACTAAAGTAGTGATTCTCTTTATACCCAATCTATGGATCGATAACCAAAACCCACTTGGAACACTGTTTAGAGTGGATGTCCATGATCTCTTTTAGTACAACAGGCAAACAAGAGGTCTAAACATAGGTTTTTTTTTTTAGAAAATCTGCCTATAGTTATGCATAGGCCACTTGGAAATAAAAAGAGGTTTAGATTGATGCCTGCTAATGATGGACGAATTTACGGCAAATTTCCTTGTTTCACCGCCAGTGAATAAATTCAGCGGCGAAAATTCACTAGCAAAAAAGCTGGCACAACAGAAAAAATTGTCACACGTCAGAATAGTTGTGCGCAGAAAATTGTCTTGACTTTAATGCATTTGGACAAAATAGTTGTGCATGTAAAAATTGTCACTCGCATCTAAACTGTTGCGCATCAAAATTATTTTGAAGCAACATTGACTTCAATGCATTTGGTGAATTTTTTTTTTCGCCGAAATGGCACAGTATTGCTCTTTACTAATGCCTGCACAGAAGGGGTTAAACATATTCAAGATAACTGGGGCGTGCATAAAAATCTTCCTCTGTACTCATTGCACTCATGTCGTGAAACAGAATTTGGAAAATCTTCTCCTCTAATAAACTTTATTACAAGTACCTAAACTATGACAAACCCTTGACATTTTAATTAAGTGATAGACAGCTTAATGAACGATAGCCCAATAAAAAAAACTGCATTTTGCAAAAGCCCTGCCAAATGATGCCAGAAGTATATTCATTATTTTTTACTTCTTTCCCCGTCCAAATAAGGCAAAAGTGATCAGGAAGCAGAACGCAGCCTGTTCCTTTGAGCTTGGATTTTACATTTGGGAGAGCAACGTCCCAAAAACGCTGGGAAAAGGACTAGAGGTCCAGAATGGATTCCTTATCATAATATATAGAGAGATGTTTTTCCATGGAAGAAACCAGATGGCATTGTTTAAAGGAAAGATGTTTTCAGCTTAGTTTAGAGATGTACCCCCGCAATACTAGCTGTTATTAAACTCCTAAAAAACCCCGAACAGTCCAGGAAACTTCATGTATGTCCCTGGGGTTGAGCTACATAAATACAGTAAATGTACCACTGCTCGAATGACACGTAAGCAGGCAGAAGAAAATAATTAGAAGTTCCTTTTGCAGAATGTTTTGTCACTTGTCTGCTTTTGTGCTGCAAATGCTTTCAGAAGATAAGGCAATACATTTGCATTCTCGGGGACAAGGAATCTGTTTCCTTGAAGGACATGGCACCAAAAGAGTTCGTACACCTACAAAAAAGAGCAATTTCTTACCTTGTAACATACTCCTGTAGGCTGTGTCTGCAATTGCATAGATATGAGGTGGCATTTCATGCCTTTTCTTTCCTTTGTACATATCAATGATTTTCTCAGAGTAAATTGGGAGAGGTTTGTACGGGTTGACCACAACACAGAAAAGACCAGAATATGTCTGCAAAAAAATAGGTATGTTTAAGTGACCTGGTACAATTAGGTTGACATAGGCACATATATATGGGGTGTTCCAATGCATTTTCATGTACTAGGCTTTCAAATTAACATTTTCTAGGACATTAGGATTTTGTTATAATCCACTCCATGGGGCAGATTCCCTAAAGGGCAAAAGTCTGTCAAAAATGTTTTGGGTAACCGGGTTCCCCCCACCATTTTCTAACATATGGAACATAAACTATACAGTGGGCTCATGTGTAGGGCATTATAACAACTCTATTTTCTTTATTGAAGTTCCCTGGACTTGTGTAATGTAATGTTTTTGCTGCAACATATACGTCCATTCAACTTTATAATTTCCCACCATATGCAAATTAGGCAACGCTAGTGTATCTTTGCTTTGATTGCTGAAGTAACGCTAGTGAAAATTCACCAGCGTTCGGCGCCCTGGATGCAACTTTGCACGAATTTACACCTGGCAAAGTGTTGCAATGGCTGCAACTCCGTCGCTGGCGAATTTTCGTGGGTAAGGGAATTTGTCCCCAAGTACAGTATATACCAATTAAATACAAATGCATTGATTTTTGAGTACAAATCATGTTTATGTGCTTATGTGACAGCTGTACATCAAATATTTTCCTAATGGGAAAAAATGATGTCTTTTTCTGATTTCTGGACATCTTTTTATTCATTATCATTTCCTAAAAAAATGGTGTGGCCCATAGTGTAAGAGCTTCACCATGAAAACTTGCTGACCAGACTACTGACACAACAGTAGAACTGGTTCCTAACAACAAAGTAAAGGAACAAATAGCTACAGTATGTTAACCAAAACTATAAATTGAAATAGATATGAATGTTGGCATCAACAAAAATCTGTTGAAAATCTACTCCAATAGGTGGTTTTGGAAATGTTAAAGGGTGGTTCACTTTTAAGTTAATTTTTATTATGTTATAGAATGGCCACATTTGTATTCATTATTTATTTGTAATAGTTTTTTTTAATTTGCCTTCTGCTTCTAAATCTTTCTAGCTTTCAAATGGGGATCACTGGCCCCATGTAACAGGCTACAAATGTATTCTTATTGCTACTTTTTATTACTTTATGACTCAAGCCCTCTCCTATTCATATTCTAGTCTCTTTTGCAAATCAATGCATGGTTGCATCCAGATTGCTGAAATTGCAAAATGGAAAACTGCTGAATAAAAAACGAACAACTCAAAAAACACAAAAAATGAAAACCAAATGCAAACTGTCTCAGAACATCACTCCTTACATCATACTGAAAGTTAATTCAAAGATGAACAACCCCTGTATAGACACTGTATTTGTTCTAGCAAGTAACAATGAAGAAACTGAATTAAAAGGAATAAAATATTGACCATTATTGGCTGCACCTAGCTTGCAAATATGGGGTCTGTCCTGAGAAATTTGAAATGCGTTTGATTAACAAACCCAATGCAGAATTGAAGAGAAGGGTTTTTGGATTGCATTAGTGAGTATTTAATCATGTTCATGCAGTGGGTCCAGAAGTAATAGGGAACTCAGAAGAAATTTCAAGCACAATGAGCGCACTTGCTGGTGTAGCACTGACCAAGAACATATGGAGAACATCAACATCATTGAAAAATTGCTTTATTTAAACATGCATTGTGGTTCCCACTGCTGTTTTGAACCACGATCTGTGCTTAAATAAAGCCATTTTTTAAAGCAATGTGATATTCTCTGTATCTTCTTGGTCAGCGCTACACCAGCAAGTGTGCTCATTGTACTGTGGAGGTGCTGTGGTCTTGCGACAGAAATTTCACTTCATCAATGCATCAGTCCAAGGATTTTATTTTAGACTGCAAACCTTTATTCACACTTAAGAGAGATATAGAGCACAGTGTATAGTATGCAAAGTGCAATTTCACTTGTTTTTTACCAGCAATTGCAGTGTTTTACCCATAATTCCAGCATAAAACAGTTGCAAGGTGGCGTTGGGCCTGACACAGTTATGACTGATGTGCTAAAATGAGACAATTACACTTGTATTTCTATTGAAATTAAGACTTTAATGTGCAAAAAACAAATTGGGCATTTGCTACTGTCACATAACTTGTGTCTATTGGAAATTTGATTCTCAAAATATGTATTTTTTCATGTTTCTGCCATTAATTATAACAAGTGCGTTAACTGGAAGTCAAAGAACTAAATCACACACACAACTTACATGGTTATTGTAATGTGATTTTTTTTCTACAAACTTAGCATTAGTGTATAATAGGGAATTGTTATCCATTGCAAGCTTGCAAATAAGGGGATCTGATCTGAGAACTGTGAAATTCTGAAATGCATTTCTCCAAACCTAGCATTAGTGTATGACAGGGAATTGTTACCCATCGCTTAGGGGCAGATTCACTAAGGGTCGAATTTCGAAGTTAAAAATCCTTCGAAATTCGACCCTCGAATTGAAATCCTTCGACTTCGAATATCGAAGTCGAAGGATTTAGCGCTAATCCTGCGATCGAACGATCGAAGGATTATTCCTTCGATCGAGCGATTAAATCCTTCGAATCGAACGATTCGAAGGATTTTAATCCAACGATCGAACGAAAATCCTTCGATCAAAAAAAGGTTAGCAAGCCTATGGGGACCTTCCCCATAGGCTAACATTGACTTCGGTAGCTTTTAGCTGCCGAAGTAGGGGGTCGAAGTTTTTTTTAAAGGGCAAGTACTTCGACTATCGAATGGTCGAATAGTCGAACGATTTTTACTTCGAATCGTTCGATTTCGTTCGATTTCGATCGAATTCGAACGAATTTAACCAATTCGATGGTCGAAGTACCCAAAAAATACTTCGAAATTCGAAGTATTTTTCATTCGAATCCTTCACTCGAGCTTAGTGAATCGGCCCCTTAGTCTTTAAATTCACTTGCAGTATGCCTATGGCATATTACAAAAGAATATGCTGAAATTTGCCCAAACCCTGAGGCCAGTACTGTCATTCCGTTTTGAAATACCATTTACTGCTGTGCTGCTTTTTGCAGAATGATATTCTTCCCTTACTTGACTGATCTCTTCCTATACCATCATCTGTATCCCACACCTCACTGACTACTTATCCACAGAGTAAAGCGGATGCATTCCATCTCCATAATTGATTATCTCCCCAGGGAGCTTCCCTTCTGTGACCGATGATTTGGCCTCTTTGTAACATGCATGACTCCATGATGTTTTTACTTTAACATTTCCTATCAGCAATGATACACTTTGCTAACACCCTTAGCAATACATATGAGCAATCAGACTTGTGTCACTCATCACAAGGAATATCAAACCTGTGGCCCATCAAATGTCAATTGTCTATAGCAAACTGAAACATCCATTGACAGCTTTTAGAATATCCTTGCCAGAAGAAGGAAACTCATTAAACAAAGGTAAAAAAGTAAACTTGTTTTCCTTTGTATAACACGATGGCAGCTTTTTCTATGCAATTTTGAAATCCTTTACCATACACCATTGCCTGCTTTTCATAGTGAACCACATAAATGTCTGACTTCATTGCAGGAAAGTACCCCTTAAATGAACTTTTAGTAGTAAACAAATCCGGAGCCTTTGCACAGTTTTGGGGAAGTGTGGTCTGGATTAAGGTCAGAATTTTGGAGAATTGTCTCTACTAGATACACATAAAAGCCAAGTCTAAAGGTTAGTTACTTTGAGGAATGGGGCAAATATGTATTTGTGGTCCTAGACATTCTTGAACTATGACTAACAAACTGACACACCAATATCTTCTCATATTTGTACCCATTTCATATGATAAAAGGGGCCTTGACCAAAGGTTGGACCTTCAAGGGGGCCTTGAACTGAAAAAGTGTGACAATCACTGATGGGAGCAATGGTATTCTAAGACAATTTGCAATTGGTCTTCTCTTCTTATTTTGTGGTTTCTTAATTATTATTTTGTTGTGCAGCTGTCAGGCTTGGAAAAACCCTCATCATGTAAGCTGCTAGGTCAGCCCTGTCAGCTAATGCTGGTCAAAATAAAATGTAAGCTGCAATGTCCACTCCACTGATTTATGGTAAAAATAAAGTGAGATAATTCATGCAAAATGATGTGTTCATTTGTTCTTAACTATTTAACTCTAAGGACGTATAGCCTTTCTGATATTACTAGGCTACACCTCAAAGCATCCCAGGAATGATGAACATCCCATTTTTGTACAATGAATATCTCTGTTTGACACTATAGAAGTCAAGTTGGACTACAACAAGTTGAGCTCTCTTGCTTATCAAGCTGTAGCCATATTTCCTTCCGGTACATCCCAAGGATGTGGCTTGCTTACATTTTGAACACTGCAAAATGTACAACATGCAAAAAAAATGAAGTATAACTCCCCTTGCAAGCGAAAGTATGTGTTTATTAAGTAGCTTTAGGAGGTGTGTAACTCTGTCCCTTCCTTGTTTTTATACCTGTGGAGGGGACACACCTTCCAAAATGTTGTATTTGGTGTGATGTTGGTGTCATGTAAAGCTTAATAAACACACACACTTTTGTTTGCAAGGGGAGTTATACTTAACTTTTTTGATGGTTTGGAGGTACCAGAATATTTCCAGTTGTGCCCTATACGCTTTTCATTTTAAAATTGTACGACTTTCACACTAGTAAAATGCAACACTGACAACTGCATCAACTAACTGTATGTATATCTGAAATAATCTCCCCATGAGCGCAACATCTAAGAAGGCAAAAAATAGTGACTTACATAGATAAGGCCAGAGAAGTATCTCTCCCTTAGGTTGTGCAGCACAGAGGCTTCATTAAGACAAGTCAACTCTGCCATGTCTTCCACTTTAGAAAATTTAGGTGGGTTCATCTTTTGGATGTCATCTTTGCTCAATGTCACCTTCTTCCCATTGTCTTGCATTTCCACCAAAACCTCATCCCCCTTTTCTTCTTTGATGCTGGCAGCTTCGAATCCATGTTTCTCAGAAGGGATCCAGACCAGCTTTTTGGCTGTCCAGTCAGCCTGGGCTAGTGGGTTGTTCCCAAAATTCTTGTCGAGGAAGAGAAACTTTTCATCCTCGGTCAAAGCTGCCTGCGACATTTTGACTTAACGGTCACCTGTAAAAAAATTAGATTTTGTCTCAATAAAGTCTTATTTATTAGGTTATTTAGCAAAATCCAAAAAGTTCTCACAATTTTATGAAAACTACTCCAAACAGATTTTGTGTGGGAAAAAAACTCAGAATACAGAGACTTTTTTGTGGATTTGACACCCGAATACCACAACTTTTTTGGAAACCCAGCGCAGATCAGGGACATCTGCCAATGCCTTCTACATGAACTCAATATAATTTTCATACCGCACACCTGTAGTTCACCAGTCCTGCAATGTTGGTGCGTTCTTCCGTTGACCCGGCCGGGTCTCTTAGCAACGTATACGTATAGAGACGGATCCGCACACACTCAAGTTAATGCAGTTGGGGAGTATCCCCTTTTATTCAACCACCAAACATTCTATGCTGGCTGAATAAAAGGGGATACTCCCCAACTGCATTAACTTGAGTGTGTGCGGATCCGTCTCTATACGTATACGTTTCTACATGAACTCGGCAGGTCTGAATTGCAGTACTTTTGTATTCTAACTTTTAACACCATCAGGGTTTAATACATCATGATAAATTTTAGGGTTTTTTTCCATGAAAAAATGTAACAGTCTAATCAGAAAAAATCATACTTTAATAAATAACCCCCTTAATGTCTACCCTTGCACAAAGAGATTAATATCGCTGTTATTGGGACACATGCCGTATTCTGAGCCCTTGAGTAGAATAACCAAAATAAAACGGGGATTGAAATTTTTTTTTAAATTACAAATATCAATATTTACATTATTTTAATATAAAACAATTATAGATCTGTTTTGTTTTTATCCTTGCTACACGCCACCCCCTGTAATCCAGAGTAAAATAGTGATAATAAACATTGTATAAGTTGTAGCCTGTGATTCAAGTTTACAGATAAGTAGTTCATTGTACTGTAGGGTTTAAATATGGCTGATAATTCAATAAATTACCTTCTCTTTCTATCCACTCACCGCACACATTGAAGAACCAAACAAAGTGGGAAAATTAAAGTGCTTTCAATTTCACTAATCGACCACAGTTATTTTTAATGAAAATATTAGGCAGAATGTATGTACAATGCATCTCCTATGGTTGAAGTCATCTTGGACAGTGATGCTTATTGCCTCTTGTGTATGACTATGAACATACATTATAAAATGCATGTAATCACAAAAAGTATTAGAACATTTGATTGTGCAAATTGATCCCCTGGAAGAGTACATAAAGGTCACTAGCCAACTTAAGCAGAATGTATACAGCCCTTTTCCAGAGATCCAAACTTTAGCCTAGAGGTACCCAATGTGAGATAATGATCCAGTCATCCTTTTGATTTTCTGAATCTGTAACTTGTTTGCTCACAAGTGGAATAATTTCCTTTTGCAACTAATGAGGGGCCCAAGAAGACATTTGGGAGTAGTTATAAAGAACTAAAAATGGAACTTGGCCACTATCACCAGAGAGACAATCTGCTGCTCTGCAGTGATTTCTTTGGCATTTTTAGAGGTATAATTATCAAAGAGTTACTTTCTCAGCTAAGTAACATTAGAAAGAAATATTCTGTCCATACAATCAGCTCTAGCTGTAAAATTATATACATACAGGGACACTGTCAAGTGTTAGTAGATATTGTACAAAAAATACCCCTGGATCTTACAGTCTAAGGGGCAGATTTAGTATGTGGTGTAAAAAAAAAAGTGAAATAATTCGCCACACATTGCCAGGCATCGCTGTGTAAAAAACGGCATAAAAATTGCATCATTTTTTTATGTGATCTTTCTTTGAGCAACTTCCGCCGGAAGTAATATTAGACTGCACCATCAAAACTATAATCTTCTTTTAAAGCCTTGAAAAAAAAAAGCTCAAGCTGAATGAAAACAGACTGGGTTGGTCTGAAATGTTGCTGGTGTCAGTACCCTTAAAGGGCAACTAAACCCTAAAAATGTATATGGCTAAAAATGCCATAGTCTATATACTGAACTTATTGCACCAGCCTAAAGTTTCAGCTTGTCAATAGCAGCAATGATCCAGGACTTCAAACTTGTCACAGGGGGTCACCATCTTGGAAAGTGTCTGTGACACTCACATGCTCAGTGGGCTCTGAGCAGCTGTTGAGAAGCTGATCTTAGGGGTTGTCACATATTATAAAGCAGAAAATTAGGTTGGCCTTTAATATAAGATGATGATACAGGATTTAAATTATGATGCTAATTGCACTGGTTTATGTGCTGCCATGTAGTAATTATCTGTATTAATTACTAATCAGCCTTATATTGTGACATTTCTATTCTATGTGTACTGTATATTGTGAGTGGGTCCCTAAGCTCAGTAAATGACAGCAGCACAGAGCATGTGCAGTAAATCAGCAGAAAAGAAGATGGGGAGCTACTGGGGCATCTTTGGAGACACAGATCTTTACTGCTAAAGGGCCGTTGTTGCCTTGGGCTGGTACAGAAGCCCAAAACATAAGGTACAACATTTCTAGCTACTTCTTTAGTTAAAGGAAAACTATACCCCCAAAATGAATACTTAAGCAACAGATAGTTTATATCAAATTGAATGACATATTAAAGAATCTTACCAAACTGGAATATATATTACATAAATATTGCCCTTTTACATCTCTTGCCTTGAACCACCATTTCGTGACTCTATCTGTGCTGCCTCAGAGATCACCTGACCAGAAATACTACAACACTAACTGTAACAGGAAGAAGTGAGGAAGCAAAAGGCAGAACTCTGTCTGTTAATTGGCTCATGTGACCTTACATGTGGTTTGTATGTGTGCACAGTGAATCGTACGATCTCAGGGGTGGCCCTTATTTTTTAAAATGGCAATTTTCTATTTATGATTACCCAATGGCACATACTACTAAAAAAGTATATTATTATGATAATGGTTCATTTACATGAAGCAGGGTTTTACACATGAGCGGTTTTACTCACTATCTTTTAATAGAGACCTACATTGTTTGGGGGGTATACAGTAGTTTTCCTTTAAGCTTTAGTTCTCCTTTAATTCAATAAAGAAGATTATAGCTTTGATGGTGCATTCTAATATTACTTTGTGGGATATGCAGATGGATGTAGCCATGATGTGACCTACACCTGCTTACTGTACTTCAATGAAAAACAGGTGCTAACAAAATTGTTTTGTAGTGTACACACCTTGATAAGGTCACCATTTGTTTTACGCAGCTTTTAACACCATTTTCCAGTGAATTTCATTTTACACAGCATAATACACAGGCCCCTAAGACTCTATTAGATGTCAATAATGTAGGATAAACACTACTGACTGAAATTAGGCATTATTTACTTTTAATGTGTTGCAGTTGATTAAAGGAAACTATGAAACTTTCATTCATCACTGACAATGCCAAGAAAAGATTATCTGGATTTGATACAGGTGTCTGCATCCTCGTGTATTGCCCAGCAGAGGATACTGGGAATTGTAGTTTAGCAACAGCTGGAGAAACGCAAGTTACAAACCCACGGGGAGCAAATAGGTAATATAAGCCTGTAATGATGCATCAGTCTCAGCCTCTAACTTATGCAGAGGCTGGAAAGCCCAAGGCAGTAAAGGGAACTTGAGAAATGTTACAATCCAGATAGCAGCAAATCATATATTATCACTGATGGAAGGCAGCTTCATGCACTGGCCGTCTGCTAAAGTGTATGCATGCAGCCATATAAGGTCATGTTATCTACAATACACGATAACTAATTCATAACAAATACCATTTAGGGAATAATATGTGTGCATCAAACCTCCAATAAAACACCCAGTGCCCATGCTGTGCAAAGCTCGTGAATTGCATCTGACAACTCTGTGTTCTAAATACACAAGGGCTTCCATTTGAAACAGCATTTACATACCCATTATTGAGAAAACGACATTGTTCTATATAATATGTTGGTACATTCAATAAATTCTATATATACTGTTCTTATATGTATAGTAACTTTATGCAAGTTACTGCATACACATATGGATATATATCAGGAAGGATATTTAATGTGTCAACTACACAGGTAATTCAATTAATGATAACCTTGGAGCAGCGTCTTTTTTTAAATAAAGAGAGTAAGCCGAAATTAAGGTTACGTAGCTTTTGTATTGTGTATGAATTCTGTATATTTTAAGCTTTCTTCCCCAACCACCTGCATTTATGCACATATGCATATTTCATTCAGAGCAAACACACACAATACGCAACATTAATATTCTCTGCAATATTTTTTGGATGCAAACACTGCCAACTACATTGCTCCATTCGCCTCCTTATGTGAACAGCTGCCTACAGTTGTATCAAACACTGTCTGCCCCTGAAATACAGGTGGGTCAGGCTCCCTTCAGTTTAAGGGTCAGGGAATATTGCTGGGTGATCTTCCAGTGTATAAAGAAAAAGGCCAATACCATCTCTGGACCACCATTCTTTACACCATAATAAAAAATGCCATACCGAGCTGAAACTATAATAGCTATAAAAATTCCCCTTTGCGAAGGAAGGTAACAGGGTCCCATCCCTTACAGATCTAAACTAACACAGCAAACTTTCATCTTTCACAAAAAATACACAATTACTTACATATGGGTGAGTTTTAACACACACACACACACACACAGTATAAGTTTTTGCATAATAATATTTCATTATAGAAACAACTTTATGACAGTGTGTAGGTAAGAGCACAAATCAGTAAATGTGTTGCTTGCATGTGGGCCCCAGATCATGCATACTGTAATTAAATCTCACTGAATGGTGCAGTTGCTACTTACAGATGTCCAATCAGGAAAGCAGAGAATGAATTGAAGGCAACGTCTGGAACCTGTACAGCTCACAGCTGGGACAGTCCAAATTTCCCTGGAGTCTGCAGCCTCTCTATATAGAGTGAGCTTTCTCTTTAGTGGGAGGGATGGGGAATGGGAAAGATTTGGAGAGGGTGGAGCTTCAACAACATAGACTTTCCAATTTTTTTCAGATTCTGTACTATATATTAATACTTTAAGTGCCAGAATCCCACAAGGCATGAACAGGCCACTGTTAAATTGTAATACAGGTATAGGAACTGTTATCCAGAATGCTTAGGACCTGGGGTTTTCCGGATAACGGATCTTTCTGTAATTTGGATCTTCATACCTTCAGTCTACTGGAAAATCATTAAATACATCCAATAGGCTGGTTTTTGGATCCAGTAAGGATTAATTATATCTTAGTTTCGATCAAGGACAAGGTACTCTTTTATTATTACAGAGAAAAAGGAAATACTTTTTAAAAATTTGGATTATTTGGATAAAATGGAGTCTCTGTCTATGCCTTTCCGTAATTCGAAACTTTCTGGATAATGGGTTTCCAGATAAAGGATCACATACCCGTACTAGCAGTTAATCTTTCTGATTGCTGATCCATTAGCTTTCAATTCAATAATAGAATACAGGGATACAATTGAGAAATCGTGTTATATTTTTTTGTATTCTCAATATAATCAATGTTCAAAAGAAAATTTCCAGTAACACATTCATGTAACAAATTTGGGAGCTTATTAATAAGGTATCTAGAGTGTAAATGCCCAATAAGTTGAGTGATTCAGACATCCAGCCTACAGTAAGCACTGCCCCAGAGATTTTGACTAATTTCTCTAATGATATTAATTTACCATTATGATCTTTATTTTAGCACAGTGAGACCCTTCCCCATACAGGTGAAGATGACCATATATGTACAGAGTTAATCTGCCTGATTTTGGCCTTTCTGCTTGACCATCTTGGCAGGCATTGTACCTGGGGTGGTGCAGTCTATCTGTAAGTCAGTCTCATCTGCCAATGCCCATTCTTAGCATGTGGATGGGTATAAGCATATGTTGCAGTGGGAGGGGCCAGGCGATTTCTCCCATCTGAACGTCACATGAATTCCCAGGCACAACACTATACTACTGTATGGGCCAAAGCCATTAGTAGAGTAACATCAATTCTGGTATTATTGTGCTGACCTTGTCCAAGAATCAAACCCAGGTCTACTGACTAAAGAGAGATTCCATATATCATAGAATAACAACAGTTGATCTATAGGTAATTTCATTAATTGCAAATGTTGTCTAAGTTATCCAAGTTATTCAATATAGCTGCTAGCCACAATACCAGTGATTCTGGGTGTGCATTCAAAAAATTAGGGCATACTTAGAAATCAGGAGAGCTTTCTGGCAGACTATCATAGTGGGTCACTGGCCAGTGGGCCTTTAGCTGGACAGCCCTGATTTCTTGAAAATGCTTTTTATATGCAGGGCCAGATTTCCACTTTGTGCACCCCAGGCCACAGGGTCCTTGTGTCCACCCTTGTGAGCACGCCCCCCACCTGCAAGCGCACACATGCATATGCAGGAGCACTGGGCATTACGTGTACAGACAGGGTTGGACTGGACTGGCGGGACACAGGGAAAAAACCCGGTGGGCCCTGGCTCTTTTGGGCCCAGACTCCTTCCCTGCACTCCCTCTCCTTACCTCCCTCCCTGACCCCAGTCGCACTGACACGCCGTAAAAATTATGTGTGTATGGGGGGTGCCGGTGTCAGAGAGGACTTTGCGGATGGGCGGCCCGGGCATTGGTGTGGGGTCCCCTGAGGCTGCAGGCTGCCCCAATCCGATGCTGTGTACAGGACTAGAAGTGCTGCTCATACTCCGTGATCCTGACAATGTGACTGGGCAGCATGCCCCCCTAAGCCCAGGCATTTGGGGACTTGCCACAAAACCAGGCCTGCTCATATGTATTAATGCAAACAAACCACAGACTAGTTCCATTTGGGGGTTTAATATGATGGCAAATATATGAGTACCTAGATACATGTTTGCATATTTTGTTGAATTGATAAGAATAATTTATGACCTTCCTTTAAAAAAGTCAGGAAGCACTTTGTTGACCCACACCAATGAGCAAGTGACTGGCATCAATACAAATCCAGAACGTCCTTTCCAGCAAAGATCCCTTTTATACTGTGGGCAAAACTCCCCTTGCTCCAGTGTCAATGGATCTCCCTTTGTTATTGCAGAAAATATAGAGAATTAAAAGTCTATAAGGGAAACATTCTCATTGATCTTTGTACTTTAATCTGAACTGCCCTGCCTACTGCCTCTCCTACCTTAGAAGCCACTGGCTCTACTATCTCTGTTGTAAAACCTCCCCTTAAATAAATGCATGGGAGGAGGGTGACAGTTTTGTTTCTATGAAGCTCCTTAAATACTCTTTATTTTTTGGCTATAACTAGATGGAAGTTAATAAAGACAGTTCCACTTATTCGGAAAATGTATTGCAGATGCACCTGGCTAACTATTGCACTGCGCACACAGTAGAACGTTACCTTGAAATTATTCACCAGTGTGCACATAAAACCATTTCATAAAAATAAAACATATATACAGTCAGAATAAGACACTACATAAATATTCATGTATTTTACAAAAGAAAGAAATAATGAATAATAAAAGTAAATGCTTTATTTGTACACCTTACTGGGTACAAAACAAACTAAATGATACAGCATATACAGCTCACAGTCAGGGGTCATGTCTTAGAAAAAACAAATTGGTCTTTAACATGATTCCATTGATCCTATCATACAGCGACGGAAGCAAGCGTGCCTTTGCTTGATCTATATTCTCTGTGATAAATGGGATGAACAGTGCAGTTTGTTAACATCTGGAATGATGCTTGGTGATATCCTTCTCCCTAGTGGGAAATGGATGTTTCCCAGCTCTCCAAATTGTTCTTGTATAGCTTGGGGCTTCCCATGCCTGTTCCTGAAATGGAAAAAAAAATATGACTCCATCTGGCCAAATAAGGAGACGGGCACCGTGTATATCTATGTTAGGGGCAGGCTGTTCTCAAAGCTGAGTTGGAGGTAGGAAGGAGATACTGCTGCTTGTTTATAAGAGAGAGAGAAGCAGGCTATAAAAGAGACAATGCTGACACTGTAAGTGCTATGCTTTTCAATAGGAGTCATCTCGTTAACTCCTTCCCTGCCAGACAAGCCGAAAACACAGAACCTTATTTTGAGTACTGTTAAAAGTAACGCAGCTCTCTTGATATATTGTAAGGGTAGTCATTTTCATTTACTAAGCTTTTCTTTTCCTCTTTCTTAGTAAGATTGCACTAAGTATTGGCAAAGGTTCAGTAAAGAACATGTTAACCCCTGTGTTAGTGCACTTGTGTACGGGATTGTAACCCAACTATCTGCCCTAGTCAGCCCATTATTGCAAATAGGGTTGTACCTGGGACAGGTTCATGGCCAGCATTTGGGGTCCAATAGGACTGAGCTGGGGGCCATAGCTATTCACAAAGGTACTAGTGAGTATGTTTCTCTATATTCTCTAAATTTATGGTTCCATTCATTTTGCTAGATAAACTGCAAGGTGCAAAGTACAGGGAATGCATATATGATGAATGAGCCCTGAAATTGACATTTGCCTCAGGGAGGGAGGGTTTTATTTTCAGGGTTCCTGTGTGTGGCACCTACATACACCAAAAGAGTTTACACTTAAAGGGCATGTAAAGGCAAAAAAATAAAATCCCATTTTTACTTTCTTTAATGAAAAAGAAACCTATCTCCAATATACTTTAATTAAAAAATGTCTACCGTTTTTATAAGAAACCTGACTGTATGCTGTGAAATTCTCCCTTCATTTACTGCGGTGGATAGGAATTGTCAGATGGTCCCTAACTGCTGAGCAGGGAAACAATCATACTTATGAACAGCAGGGGGAGCCCCCGCCTTACTTCCCAGCCATGCAGAACTCAAGCAGCTTTGTTTATGACGATCCCTAAGCAGCCCAGACCACACTGAGCATGTGCACAGTCTTAGTCTTGCAAAGATGTTTAACAAAGTTACAAGATGGTGACCCCCTGTAGCCAAATTTGAAAGCATAAATCATTTGTTTGATTAGGCTTGTGGTGCAGTAAGTTCATGTTTATATTTAGTATACAAAATACAGAATTTCTATCCTTATTCTCTTTTAGACTTTAGATGCCCTTTAATGTGTCACATGCTAAGGCAGTGATCCCCAACCAGTAGCTCGTGAGCAACATGTTGCTCACCAACCCCTTGGATGTTGCGCCTAGTGGTCTCAAAGCACACAGCAAGCTAGAGGGCATTTGGCATTGAGTGACATAAAGTCTTAGATTCCTGTAGAAATTTCAGTTTGAGTGATTTTTTTCTTCCAATTCTTTAATTTCTTTTTTAAGACCTGAAATGAAAGGTTTTGGTTTGGGTAATAAACAGGCCTCTGTTAAAGGACTTTAGGGAGTCCTAGGAATGAGACTTCTCACTTTCATGAGATGAAAGAGGAATTCAAAAGCGGGATTTGGAAACCCAGCTTACATTGATTAATTATCTCTACCATTACATAAATAGAATAGGACCCCTGCATAATATGTAATGATCCATCTGAATTAAAAAAGAAAACATTCAAAAACGGATCATCCTTATCAAGAAACTTACGATATACAGTGTACCAGTCAATCAGGCAGTAACTTTAATGGGATACTGTCATGGGAAAAAAATTTTTTCAAAACACATCAGTTAATAGTGCTGCTCCAGCAGAATTCTGCATTGAAATCCAATTCTCAAAAGAGTAAACAGATTTTTTTTTATTCAATTTTGAAATCTGACATGGGGCTAGACATAGGGACACATTTACTTAGCTCGAGTGAAGGAATAGTATAAAAAATACTTCAAATTTCCATTACCATCGACTACAACTTTGAATCGAACGATTCAAACTAAAAATCGTTCGACTATTCGACCATTCGATAGTCAAAGTACTGTCTCTTTAAAAAAACTTCGACCCCCTACTTCGCCACCTAAAACCTACCGAACCTCAATGTTAGCCTATGGGGAAGGTCCCCATAGGCTTTCTAGCCAATTTGTGATCGATTGAAAATTGTTCGATCGATGGATTTAGGATGGAACTACTTTCTGGCAGGCTGCTATTTACTTAATGTAACTGGATCAGTCTCAGTGGGACTTGGCTTTTACTATTGAGTGTTGTTCTTAGATCTACCAGGGAGCTGTTATCTTGTGTTAGGGAGCTGTTATCTGGTTACTTTCCCATTGTTCTTTTGTTTGGCTGCTGGGGGGGAAAGGGAGGGGGTGATATCACTCCAACTTGCAGTACAGCAGTAAAGAGTGATTGAAGTTTATCAGAGCACAATCACATGACTGGGGGCAGCTGGGAAACGGACAATATGTCTAGCCCCATGTCACATTTCAAAATTAAATATAAAAAAATCTGTCTGCTCTTTTGAAAAACAAATTTCAGTGCAGAATTCTGCTGAAGCAGCACTATTAACTGATGTGTTTTGAAAAAAAACATGTTTTCCCATGAGAGTATCCCTTTAAGCATTCTGCTATGGTTTCTAGGGGTAACTGCACTGGTACATTTTAGCACATATGATAGCAAATCATTCCAGGGGAAGGCAAAAGAATAAACACCCCCTGACTTTTTTTAAAAGAGCCAATGAAAATAAAATTTGAATATATACAATATTATACAATAATATACAACATTATGTCTGCTATTGTTGTCCCTATATAAAATTGCTCCACAGTGGGAGACATTTGTTGCAGATCATTTTTTCTTTTCACTTTTTCCTTATTTATTATCAGGAATTTTCCCACCACTGTATTTCCGATTTGCTCCTAGTTCCAAACCACAAGGAACTGGCTTATTATTTTTTAATTACTGGATTTAGAAATGTATGGCTGAAAAGGCAGAGGGATGTTTTTTCCAGGATTTGTACTTTTAGGGGCCGATTCACTAAGCTCGAGTGAAGGATTCGAATGAAAAAACTTCGAATTTCGAAGTATTTTTTGGGTACTTCGACCATCGAATTGGTTAAATTCGTTCGAATTCGAACGAAATCGAACGAATCGAACTAAAAATCGTTCGACTATTCGACCATTCGATAGTCGAAGTACTTCCCCTTTAAAAAAAACTTCGACCCCCTACTTCGGCAGCTAAAAGCTACCGAAGTCAATGTTAGCCTATGGGGAAGGTCCCCATAGGCTTGCCGAAGTTTTTTTGATCGAAGGATATTCCTTCGATCGTTGGATTAAAATCCTTCGAATCGTTCGATTCGAAGGATTTAATCGTTCGATCGAACGAAAAATCCTTCGATCGATCGATCGCAGGATTAGCGCTAAATCCTTCGACTTCGATATTCGAAGTCGAAGGATTTCAATTCGAGGGTCGAATTTCGAAGTATTTTTAACTTCGAAATTCGACCCTTAGTGAATCGGCCCCTAAGTTTCAGCAAAGTTTGAGCCGAGCCTCGACAAAAAAATGTTGATATGCTTTTAAAAAAAAGGCACCTGATATATCAGACTCACTTTAGCTAGGAATCTGGACACATTGGAACGACACTACTGTATGTAATATTATACAGAATTAAATTAAAGGGGATCTAAAGCCTGTATAGAACTATCCTTCCTTGATCCCTAAATCTCTGAAGCATATAATCAAAAAGTAAATCTAACGGCCACCAATGGGAAATTATTTTAAATATAATTTACAGCATGTATTGTTATATTAAATAACATTAGTCATTTAATAATAAGTAGGTTAGAATAACGCTACATACAGATTAACGGGCGGTTTACTAAACAGCGAAATGTGCGAAAGACAAAATTAACGCCAGAATATTCGCAAAATTTTTACCTCTATCTATATAGTGCCTGTAAATCGTTTTTTTCCATCAGAAAATTTGCAAGGGAACAGGAAATATCCCATAATACTTTTTTACCCATCATTCTTTGCTGTTGCCATTGCTGACAGGAGAAGAGAGAAGTGACAGGATAATCAAAGATGTTTTGGATTATTCTTTTGTCTGCTGCTACAGCAGCTTTTTCAGCTGAAAGACAAATTATGGCTAGGAGGGACCAAAGGCTTCGTCAGCCCAGACGGTTTTGAGTGCGCTCAGCACTAGAAGAGCTGAGTGACACTGATGTCAGGGAGTTGTTCCGATTGAATAGCCCATACTTGCCTTGTACACTTACATAGCTCATGATCTCGAGCCACTGAAAGGTAGATCACAGGCCATACCAGGCATAGTAAAATTGGTGGCAGTTTTAAACTGTCTTGCTACAAGCAATTTTCAGCCATCAGTGGCAAGGGTGATAGGGGTAAGTCGCCCAAGTTTGTCTAGACTTCTAAAACCAGTCTTGAGAGCAATAGTGCAACAGTCCCGAAAATTTGTCAGCTTTCCAGCAACTCCAGAACAGTGGCAGGAAGTCACATTTAAATAATAAACACCATAAAACAATACTATTTTATAGCATAAATATTTGCAAACTTAATTTGTCCCCAGAAAACTCGCAGAAATTACCGCTAACGTAAGCTAGTTCGTTAACGTAGTTACCCCCAGTTATCGCAATGACTTCTGAGTGCATCGCAGTTTAGTAAACTTAGTCGCTGCAAATAATTTGGTGGAAACATATTTGCAGCGATCACTTCCGGAAACATATTGGGGTATATTTATCAAAGAGTGAAGTTAATAGTGAAGTTCCGCCACTAGAGTGAAATTCCGCCACTCTCCATTCATTTCTATGGGATTTTTAAAGGCGTATTTATCAAAGGGTGAACTTTCACTTTCACCCATTGATAAATACGCCTTTCAAAATCCCATAGAAATGAATTGAGAGCTGCGGAATTTCACTCTAGTGGCGGAACTTCACTCTTTGATAAATTTACCCCATAGTCGCAGTTACCGCGCTTTAGTAAACGGACACCTTAGTTAGATGTTTCTAAAATCAAAACAAGCTTGAATGGTAGTTTTTTTTAGCTTAGGATATTGAGTTTTCTAAAAATTAGAAAAATTGCTTTTTGTCTTGCCATTTTTCTTTTCAGTCCGTCAGACAATTACTATGGGATTGGTGAGTGTAAGTCATATAGGTGAATAATAGCCCATGGCAACCAGTCAGCAGGAAGCAGTTTTTGTTCTATTGTTTAAAAGCAAAAGCATGCAAGTCCCTAGCATAGTTAATATAAATAATGCTATTATGTAGCACTATTCCTTTAAGATTTTTTTTCCCTAGTTGAAGTCTGTTGTAGAAGGGATAGGACAGCTGATCTGGCGTTTTAGAAAGGGCAAAGTGTGGAGTCTTAGCGGGACCAGGATTGACCAAGCACAAAATAGACCAAGTGCAAGTCTGTTGTAAACATGAAGGCTGCCTAATAGACTCCAATCCTGGGTGCTTCCATTATAACCTGTTACAAGTATTTTGTTAGGATTTATTGAAGACATATGCTGATGACTCTCTAATGTTTGAGCAAATTCTGAGCTTTTCTTAGTTCTAGACACTCCCCCTGTCATTTTTGGCTCACGGTTCAAGCAAAAGAGATTTGTTACGGTATTTGACAGAAGTTAGTAAAATTCATGCACAGTCTACTGTTATCATTTACACAGCTGTAAGCAGACAGGGTAATGGTTGAAGTATGCGTAGTATATTTACAATGCTTCTCTTTTATTTTCACCAAAAAAAAAAAGTCACATTGGATGAATGAAATTATTTAGTGTTTTAGTCTATTCACAAATTGCAGTATAATCACGGCTCCGCACACACTTCATAATCAGCAGGTTATTTATTGTTATTTTCACCACACATCAACGTTTCGGGGGGTTTTCACCACCCATCATCCTGATGAAGGGCGGTGAAAACCCCCCGAAACGTTGATGTGTGGTGAAAATAACAATAAATAACCTGCTGATTATGAAGTGTGTGCGGAGCCGTGATTATACTGCAATTTGTTGAGGGTACTTGCCGGGCCTGCGGTGAACCAGCACCACCAGTGCAGGAAAGTGGACAAGGTGAGGGTGCGGTAAATATAACACTGGACTTAGTCTATTCACACTCATCTTGTGCTCATGGCAAAGCTCTCTAATTGTATTTATGCAGGTAACATATATAGACTACAGGCCACGTACAAAAACACCAACTGCAATGGCAGGAGCACAATGTTTTTTTTTTATCAGGCATAAATATCCTCTTTTAGAATATAGTCTGATTGTACTAACTAGAGAAACTGGAGAAAGTTGTAGTATTTTATTTTATGGTTTGTGGCCAGAAACAAATGCCTACACAAGCCTCAATAGATACAAATTCTGTTTTACCTACAAGTTTTGGCTTAATTAAATATAGTGCAGGGCTCAATAGACCAACTGAGCTTTGTTAGAAGTAAGCTTCTTTAGCAGAACTGCACTTTATATTTAAGAAATGAAAAAAAAACCCACATAGGGTCTCTGGTCCTTGTCAATGCCAACTGAATTTAGAGAGAGACTTCGTTGTGCAGCTTTGCGGAGTTTTTCTGTAAAACAACCTCTGACAACGGGACTCTCAGACATCCCAAAAAGGAAGCAAGGATCCTCCAGGAATCCCATCAACATACCGGATATGAAGTACAGAGGCCAGCCACATTGTAACATACTAAATATGGTTTCAAGTTCAGACTCAGAGAGTTGTGGCAGAATGCTCCTACAGATGGCTACGGTTGACTAAAATAGGCTAATAAATAGGGCACGAGTGGGAATCCTTTAAGAAAGATGCAGGCTCTATTTCAGTGCACTCCAAGTTCTCATTGGTAAGAGGTATCAATAAATTACCCTGGTGGAACTTAAAACACAAACATTTAGCACATTTGGGTTGCCATAGTTCAGCATCCATTGCATTTTTTCTTGGGTTAAAATGAATATGCATGTCATTCCAGACACAACCAAACTACAGCCAAATCAAACCAAACCAAACTCTCAGGAATCATGGACAGTATCATAAAATGCTTGGAGCTATAGTCAAACAGTAACAGGAGACAGCGAAAACAGTGCCTCTGTCCACCTGTCATAAATTCCCATGGGTACGTTTCTGAGCAGTGGTTAGCTCTAGGTGGGCATCCTGATGAAGGGAGGTTGTACCCCCCGAAACGTTGATGTTGGTGATGATATAAATCAATAAAGAAGGGGCACTTTCCTCACTGCAGAAATTTGTGTGTGAACGGATCCTTGAACTAAAAGTTGCTGAAGCTCTAGGTGTGCCCCAGGGAGACTTTTTATTGTATATCTGAATAGGAAGTAAGGAAGATAGGGGTATTGTGGATTCTGTTGTTTTCACTTTAAACTTAGGGGTAGTATTATAGGCCTTTTATGCTGGGCTATATTTAAAAAGCACCAACATATTATGAGATTATCAGAGGCAAAGGTATAAATGCAACTTGTTATGTATCAAATCTTGCAACCAAGATTTAGCAGAAAATAAAACACCAAAATAATTTGGTTGGCACATTTAGTTTCCATGGTTTACAAAAAGTAAAGGCTATGCTCCAGGTGACTTTCACTCAGTATTATAAGGGAGGAAGAAAGCAATAGTGATGGTACTCTTATGAATTTTCAAAAAAGAGATCAGCCAAAAAAAGATGAGATTCATTCGTCCATTGTTCAGGTTCCTTACTTGAACCTTCATCAGGGTTTTTCTTCGTTCAGGGTTCCAGTAAGGAACAGATACAGAGTTTCCCTCACGAAGGCTCCAGTAAGGAATCTTTTGATTGATCTTCGCTATTTGTGAAAAAATTTGAGAGTGCTTTCACCATTGTTTTCTTTGTCTATCATGTGCATATATTCATCAAAGAATATGTTGGTCTGGAGCCTTCTATGGTCAGAGAATAAAGTGTGGAAAGACTCTTATTTTATACTGAGAGAGCTGTGGAAATTAAGTAGTCCAGCCTCTGATAACTTGTAGTTGAATAAATAGGTGGTGTAAAAATCTCCCAGACATACGCCATAGATTGGGAGATAGATAGGGAGTTTTTTTTACAATAAAATACAAATTCAGGGGAATTCTTTCTTGCTTGCCCAATGTATCTTGTGTGTGCCATACTCTGCCTGGCATACGCTGTCTTTGTGTTGCCTACTCTGCCTGCCCTATGATCCCTGTGTGTGCCATACTCTGCCTGCCCTATTCTCCTTGGATGTGCCATACTCTGCCTGTGTCTGCCCTGCCTGTGGTACATAAGCCTGGTAGGGGTTTGTTCTGGGTGATTGTTAGCATTTTAAACTTGTTGTTAGGGGTGTAAGGTGCTAAATCATGTGCTGGGGGAGCTGTTATTCACAGGGGAGGATGAGGCATATGGATTTAAGGGTACGTCTCAATATGACAACTTTTTTTTCACATATGAGTGATAAGTGATATCCCTGCAGTGAGCACCAACCATTTGGTGAGGACATGATTTGTGGTAATATGGGTGTGGTTTAAAGTGGGTGTGGTTTAAAAACAGAGAGTGGTTAACATTGGCTTCCATTATCGGTCTTCCACCACGTAGACCAGAAAAATTATGTGTCTCGGTAGCACCGAAGTTGGACAGCACTGCTTTAGAACTCTATGAGCCATTACCTGGCAGTTATGATATTCCTGCCAAAGGAAAGGCTGGAAACTGCTGAATATGTATATTCACATACTTCCTTCTCGAGTAGGAGCCATGGCCTTTGAGACAAGACTTTACACACAGATCTTTTCTCTTGACTGTCTAATCAAATCAAATTGATATTAGACCATCTACATATAAAAAAGTGAAAGGTAATTGGATTCATTTAAAAACAATGTGCCATAAGGAAGATGGAACATGGGTGTTTATATATACAGGTGGGCATGATTGGCATGGTTCACCACTGACTTGCATGATGGCAATTACCTTAACTAGCAGGTTATAGATTTCCAAGTGACATTTACCTAAAGTAATCTTTGCCATCTCTATAGTCACATTCCCATCTCCAAAATGGATTTACTGAAGATTTGCTTGTAGAGGAATGGCTGAGTTGGATGGAGCTCTGTTCTCAATACCCATTTAGTCTAGTAGCTCCATTAACTCCATTTACTTTCCATGAAGGCCCTGCTGCCTCCCATGTGCCCCTTAAATGAACACGTCTCATTACAGGCCCTTGAGTCTTTTCACTTGATAGGTGCATCCAGATGAATCAAGCACAATACTATACATCTATTCACTTACCATTGCTATTTTAAAAGACTATGGCAGGTCTGGGAATGATGCAACAACCCAAAAACCAAGAAAATGCAGTGAATACATCCTTATCGACTTGAAAACTGTAGTTTACCGTTTCGAATTGGCAACACTATCAGGGGATTATTTATCAAGGTCCGAATATCTGAACCTCGAATAATAATTAATTTTCGGAGCAAAAAAAAAAAAAACGTCAAATTTTTCGAGATGTATTAAATCCGATGGTCCAAAAACTCTGAATCTGAAACCCTGGCATCTAAAAGCTCTTGAGGTCCTGTATAAGTCAATGGGGAAGGTCCCAATGTCTGCGCTGAAGTCCATGCCGATATCCCATGATTTTGGGGTTTCAGTGCAAAAAACTCCGAAATCCGGACCTCGAATAATTCATAGTTTTCTGAGCAAAAAAATAAATAAAAAAACCTACAAATTTTTCTGGATTTATTAAGTCCGATGGTCTAAAAACTCAGAATCCGAAAACCCTGCATCTAAAAGCTCTGGAGGTCCTGTATAAGTCAATGGGGAAGTTCCCAGTGTCTGTGCTGGTGTCCATACCGATATCCGATGATTTTGGGGTTTCAGCAGAAAAAACTCCGAAAACTCAGAACAATTCAGAGTTTTCCGGGAAGGCTCCGAAGTTTGCCCAGGCTTTTTACTTCATAAATAAGGTTCATCCGAGAATTCGGAGTTGCTCGAAGTTTGAGATAAATTCAGACCTTGATAAATAACCCCCCTAATGTGCATTTTATTAGGTGATCAGTTATATCTTTCAAATTCTAGGAATTATATGTGCAGTCTCAGGTGGTGTAACAAGAAAATATGGGGAGAGGAGTAATGGGGAAGGTCCACAGAACCATATCTAAGCAATGGGAAGGGAATGTGGGGGGACGGGAAGTCTAAAATGAAATAGGGATTCAAGCACTTGTCCCTGTGTGTTTGCTTCAGAAACACTACTATAGTTTATATAAACAAGCTGCTGTGTAGCCATGGGGGCAGCCATTCAAGCACAGGATACACAATGCAAACAGATAAGTTCTGAAGAATCCCATTGTATACTACAGAGCTTCTCTGTTATCTGCTGTGTATCCTGTGCCTTTTCTCCTTTTTCATCTTGGAATGGCTGCCCCCATGACTACACAGCAGCTTGTTTATATAAACTATTGTAGCGTTTCTGAAACAAACACAGCAGTTGTACCAGTGCAGCACAACAGTACATTATATTTTCATTGCTTTAAAACACTTTCATTTTTTTGGTGTTACTGTTCTTTTAAATACCAGTGGATAACTTTCATCCCTTCAGGGAAATAATTAGCTAATCTGGCACATAACAGGGCTCTGTATGCCAAAATAATTTTGCCATGCATAGCTTATGTCTACTTTTCCCATGTACACTGCTTGAATTTAATACTTTCTGCTCAGCTCCGAGACCCCAGTCTATAAAGTGTTCAGATTTGATCTGTCCTTTGAGACTTGCCAGTCTGATGAAAAAACATTCTATAATCCATGTAAATAACCTCTCAGGCCTCATTTAGAAATCCTTGTGGAATCGAATATGATACAGAAAAACGGACCACTTGCAAATAAACATTAATGCCTAGGACGGCTGGATTTTAGGGGGTGGCATGCTGCCCAACCACACCCACATTGGTTCAGAAACACTGGGGATTCGCAGCAGATACAATAGATTTATCAATTTTATGTTCCCCAATCCGCATTGCCTTGATCCCAATGAAATTTTGTACAAATAAAAGAGAGGGGGCGGGTGGTACAAATGGCTGCGGGCCTAGGGAGTGCCCACTGGGTAAATCCGGCTCTGCTTCCAATAGTATATACCTCCCAACGTTTTGGAAATAAAAAGAGGGACAACATTTTTTGACCATGCCCATTTTTGTTATCACACCCCCTAATTACCATGTTCATTTTACCAAATTTGCCAGGTTATGAACATATTTCTGTGTTTTGTTTCAGTTAATGAAGGTGAATTGTTACAATTACTTATTTGCTTATCTCAAAATTGTTACAAAAGTATCTTAGCTGCACCTGGTGGCTGTTCTGGGCTCTCTGCCAAAAGCCAATTAAGTGAGAAACTTTGTATTTTTTTCTGGCTGTTCAGTGTAGAGAAAGTAGGGACTTTTCAGTACAAATGCGGGACTGCAGGTTGAGCTGTCAAAAGCGGGACAGTCCTGCTGAAAACGGGACAGTTGGGAGGTATGTATCCCTTGTACAGGTATGGCATTCATTATCTGTAAATTTATTATCCAGAAAGCTGTGAATTACAGGAAGGCCGACTCCCATAGACTCCATTTTAATCAAATAATTCACATTTTAAAAAATCGATTTATTTTTCTCTTTACTAATAACACAGTACCTTGTACTTGATCCCAACATCCTAACATATGGCACCTAAACTATACAGTGGGCACATGTATAGGGCAAAAATAACACCTCTATTTTATTTTATGAAGGTTTCCCAGGCTTGTGTAGTGTAATGTATTTGCTGCTGCATAAGTATTGTACTTTATATGCACGCCGTATGCAAATTTGCCATCGCTAGCGTAACTTCGACCGATGATCGTGACATCACTATCAAAACTTCGCAAACGATCGGTAACTTCTGTGCAACTTCGAATATTCGTGAATTTGTGAAGTCCTAGCGAATCTAGGCCTGGTAAAGTGTGGTAAAATGTGGCAAAGTCAACTCTGGTGCAACTACTGAGGTAAGTAAATTTGCCCCATTGTGTGCATGATATTGTTCTGGTTGCCCAAATATAGAATTCTTCCATAGTGAATAATTATCAGTCCCAACAACCAGTAACTGAAACCTTCCCACAGTCAAACAGATCCACCAGCCTGTAGAGGGTGCTGTTTACAAAGCTCCACCAAGTCTATGCAAAGCCTCTAGTTAACTTTTATTAAATGGCTATTACCATATTAACACCAGGAAATGAACACCCTAAATGAAATTAAATGTAATATTACCTTCAAAGCACACTTTCAAAAACTATTTCTAAAAAAAGTCTAATTTAAGCATTAATGAAATCAATAGGATGGTTTTGCCTCCAATAAGGATTAATTATATCTTCGCTTGGTTCAAGTAAAAACTGTTTTAATGATTTGATTAAAATGAAGTCTAAGGGGCAGATTTACTAAAGGGGCGAAGTGACTAACGCTGGCGACGATTTGCCAGCGTTACCTCTTTCAGGCACCAATTTACTGATGGGCGCAGGCGTAACTTCGCCAGCGAAATAGACAGACACTAGCAGTCATTCAGACTCTGTCGCCAGGCGCATTTTCGCTCTGGTGAATGGACGTTACTCCGCAAATTCACGGATTTTACTGAACGTTACCTCTTTCGCCAGACTTGCCTTCTCCAGCTCAGACCAGGCGAAGTGCATTGTAGTAAATAGATCTTTCTTAATCTTCTGTTACTTACATCATATTTTTAGTGGAAAAAGTTTCTAAGTCCCAAAAAACGCTGGCGTCTTTTCATTTTTTCAGAGTGATAGGCTGCAAAAGTCCTTGAAAATTGTTTTGTGTAACCGGGTTCCCCCATACATTTTCTAACATATGGAACATAAACGATACAGTGGGCTCATGTGTAGGGCAATATAACAACTGTATTGTCTTTATTAAGGTTCCCTCGATTTGTGTAATGTAATGTATTTGCTGCAACATATACGTCCATTCAACTTTATAATTTCCCGCCGTATGAAAATTAGCCTGAGCGAAGACCTCTAACGAAGTTGCGCTTGGCATAATTAAACGCTAGCGCATCTTCGATTTGATTGCCGAAGTAACGCTAGTGAAAATTTGGCAGCGTTCGATGCCCTGGATGCAATTTTGCGTTTTAGTAAATTAGCGTTTTTGAGCAAATTTTCTCCTGGCGAAATGTTGCGATGACTGAAAAGCCAGCGGGGTCGAATCTTCGCGCCGCTTAGTAAATTTACACTTATGGGAGATGACCTTTCCGGTATTTCAGAGCTGTCTGGATAACAGGTTTCGGGATAACGGCTCACATACCTGTATATAAATACATACATGCTAATAACATTGTAGCGACTAATGTAGAAATCCCAGGGAGCCTCCTTTGCTAGTTTGTAGTAAATCAAGGGAAAGACATTTCAAGGACTACGGAGGAATGCAGCTACGCAAACTTGATAGAAAGGAGAATACTGCTGGATGGAAGCATATACTACAAGGTATAAATTATTGGTGTATTTTCCCCATACATGGTTACTTTCAGAGAGTTGGCTTCCTCTCAGGGGCAGGCAGGTTGTTAACTTGGTAACACTTTCATTGCCACAGGGTGTGCAAATCTAATAAGTCTTTGGTGCTTGCAGGATACACGCAAGTCTTGGCGTTAGCTCAAAAAACAAGTTACAATAAGTGCTCACACATAATGTACCAGCATTACTTTGATGCTCTTATGCAATAGAAAAAACAATATGTACAAGTAGGAACGCGTGTGCAGATGCCTTTGTTAAGGAAACAATCAGACCTATACAACAGACATTTTGCAATTTCTTTCCCATTTTTCCTGCTCTTAGCATTTAATACAGTATCATAACAATTGTGCCAGCCACCTCTTATTTTCACCTATAAACACTGTGTATTGGATAACTGACCCACTAGTTGGACAACATTGTCACTTGTGGAGATTTTTCTAGGTCTGAAAAGGGGTGGTTCATCTTTAAATTAAGTAGTTATAGAATGGCTAATTTCCTTATTTATTTTTTTTATAGTTTTTGAATTATTTGCCAACTTCTGACTCTCTCTGGCTTTCAAATGGGGGTCACTGACCCCATCTAAAAAAATCAAATGCTCTGCAAGGCTGCAACTGTATTGTTATTGCTACTTTGTATTGCTCTTCTTTCTATTGAGGCCCTCTCCAATTCATATTATAGTGTCTTACCAATCAGCACATGGTTGCTGGGGTGATTTGAATCCTAGCAACCAGAATTCTGAAATTGCAAACCGTAAATAATTAAAAAAATTTGAACAAATTGCAAATTGTCTCAGAATATCACTCTCTAAATCATACTAAAAGTTAATTTAAAGGTGAACGACCCCTTTAAGCATGCATGGCCCTCTTTGGTGGTAAAAAGGATTAGTACATTGCAGTAGGTGCGAATGGCTGAACTTGGTAGGCGGCTACACTTTGTAATGTTCAGTAAACAAAGACATTGAAAATGTATACATTGGTGCTATGTGTATTTGTGCAAACATTTTGCTCCTATTGTCTATTCTGATGTAGGGCTAGTTTGACCCTACTGTTGATGCTAAATACTTATCGATGGGACACAGCTCTGCAGTATAGAGTTTTGTGGTCAGTTTTTTAGATTGAGGCCTAGTTAGATCTGTACTTTGGTGCTGGTCTGGACAATCACTCTCTTTTACAAGCCTTAAGCGGGGAAGAAGGAACAAGCCTGAGTAAATAATCAATGCTTTGGTACTGGCAAACCTCTCCCCTTACAAATGCTACTGGCATGGGGGAGGATCAAGCCCATTTAAGCCAATACCTTGGTCTGGAGACAGTGACCCTGAGAGATGCAGTTATGCAGGGAGATGCCAATCCTGAAAAAACTTGACCAGAGGTAAATAGTTAGGACAACCATATGGGGTTTACCTTGACGTGGTATGGTGGCTTATCAATTTTTTATGATCATAATTTTCTAACTAAAAACCCCTATTTTGAAAACTGCATGCATTATCTTAGATACTAAATTCATATGTGAAACAGGGGACCAGGGAATGTGTATGTTTGTAACAATACTGTACCATCCCAGAATTACCGATAGGCCACAGTTTGTTAGTACCTTGCAAAGATGAAGCAAATATTCTGAACACTCACAAATATAATCAGGGAAGGCATGAAAGGTAGTGACGCTGTGGTAGTTGTATCGGTCATAAAACAGATCAGAAGATGATCCAGCTATTCTTTGTCATTTTTTAGGTAACAGGTTGGTAGGAGCTCGCTATTACTAAACTTTGATTTCCAGCATCTCACATTTAATGTTATTAGGAGGATGTAGAAACATCAAGCACAGTCTAGTTAAACCTGTTTAGCAGCACACAGCAGCAAATGGATTTATGTATAGTGATGGGCGAATTTATTCGCCAGGCGCGAATTCGCAGCGAATTTGCGCGATTCGCCGCCAGCGAATAAATTCGCAAAGCGACCGCGGAAATTCGCGGCAAAAATTCGCCGGCGTCAAAAATTTTTTTTCAGAAAAAACGGACGCTGGCGTCAAAAACGGACGCCGGCGTAAAAAAAGGGGCGCCGGCGTCGAAAACGAGAATTTTTCGCCGTTTCGTGAAATTCGCGAATTTTTCGCCAAAGCGAAACGGCGCAAATTCGCCCATCACTATTATGTACAGTTCAAAATGTTAACTTTTATTACACACCAACAGAGCTTGTTTATGTACTTCACTGCTGAGGGTTTCTGAAGCACTGAAGGTTGGATAAGCAGTTATGTAATTGAATCGCTGTCTATGAAATACCCCATATTGTAGCTTTCTGACTTCAGCAACTAAGGCAAAGGACAACAACAGAATACAATCTCTGGTGTATAGCTTCAATGAACTGTGCATTTTCAGATGGTAATTGAATCTGACCCACATACGTATAATCAGCACCAGTACTGTCATCAGTATCCCACAAAAGGTAATTACATAGTGCCTTGGTATATAAATGAATTTCTATGGGGGGTGTTAAAAAAAGAGATTAGCTCTCCTACTTGCAGATACTCTAGCTAGAAATAGGCTTCATTCATTTCGCAGTGTTGACTCATAACAATGAGATATGTTCCCAGCCTGCTCCCTTTGTGACATAAATCTAAATCTACCTGACTACAGCAATACTGTTCTTTGCTTGGTCTCTTAATTGTTCTTATGATATCCCAGAGCCCTCCTATTATCTTGAGCTTGAATTTTAGTATTCTGACAATGGAATAGTTTCAGATGTGGCCCAGAACAAGAGTACGTCTGTCCACAAAGTATTGTATTTCATTCCCTTTGATAAAGGACTTAGGGGTATATTTATCAAAGAGTGAAGTTAGAGATCGCTACAGTCCTCTAGAGTGAAATTCCGCCACTCTCCATTCATTTCTATAGGATTTTTAAAAGAGTATTTATCAATGGGTGAAAGTTCATCCTTTGATAAATACACCTTCAAAATCCCATGGAAATGAATGGAGAGTGGTGGAATTTCAACATAAATTTTTGATAAATATACCCCTAAGGGGGAGATTTACTAAAGGACGAAGTGGCTAACGCTGGCGACAATTCACTAGTGTTGCCACCCGCAGGGACATCGCCAAATTCACTGACAGGCGCAGTTCCAATTCGCTAGGCGACTTTTCACTCTTGCAAAAGGTCATTACTCCGCAAATTCAGTAAAGTGTGGATTTTACCGAATGTTACCTCTTTCGCCAGAGTTGACTTTGCCGCCTCAGACCAGGCAAAGTGCTAAAAAGAAGCTACATCTTCCTCAGTCTTACATCATATCCTGTGTGCTGAATGCATTAAAGTTCCAAAAACGCTGGCGACTTTTCCTTTTTTGAAGCGGGATTGCCTGCAAAAGTCCTAACAAACTTTTCTTGGGTAACCGGTTTTCTCCAGACATTTCATAACAAATGGAACATTAATTTTACCGTGGGATCATGTGTAGGACATTATGTTAACTCTCTTGTCTTCATTAAGGTTACCTGGACATGTGTAATAAAAAGTGGTAACTTCAAACATTTGCACCATCATTTATAATAATGACGTCCATACAACTTTAAATTACCCGCCCTATGCAAATTGACCTAAGTGCAAGATCACTAGCGAATTTTCGGTAGGCACAAACGAACGCTAGCGCATCTTCACTAAGAGATGCTCGCAGTGGCAAAGTAACGCTAGCGAAAAGTCGCCAGCGTTTGGCGCCCATGACGAAACTTTGCATATTAGTGAATTGGCGTAGTTGTAGCACATTTGTGCCTGGCGAACTGGTGCGAGCTGTGCGAAGCTGACGCTGGCGAAAATTTGCCCGTTATGGAATCTACCCCTTATTGTCCGAAACATTGGGGTATTTTCCCCACACACCAACTTATTTGTCTTACCAGCCTGAGTGCTGCTGTTATTTTTGGGACACTGTGTTAAGTATGTACTAAACTATATGTTTTTGTAATTATACACTGTTGTAATGACATGCTTTATTAATCCACTTACTTGCATACCGTAAGTGTCTGTATTAATCATGTGGTGTGAAGAGTAGCAGTTTGTAGCTTTGAGTATATTCTGGCTCTATATTGTGAGAGCCTTTACTCTTGCACCCTTTGTGAAATGTTATAAAGGGAGTGCCCTCCATTAATTGCTGTTCTCTGTCATATTTTAGGGGTCAGAACAAGAAAAAAAACCCCAATCTGTCTCAATAGATGATTCATTGCGATGCAACATACGAAAATATCAGTAATAAAAACATTTTCAGTGTGAAAAATATATGTAGTTTTACCTGCATTGTTACAAAATGAACTTAAATTATATGGTTACAATTTAATAAATATAGCTTTAAAAAAAAAAAAAAAAACTCTCCCTTAAATGGATGAAATCATAAGGCAGAAAACTTCATAGAGTAAACAAACTGTCATCCCTCTGGAATACTTCACAAGCAATTATCTGTGCCTTCGCTGATGCTGATCTTCAGTCCTTGTTTGTGTTAGCTGCACGGGTCCTGGTTGAGTATCTGGAAAATAAGAATATGGTGGTTGATGTAGGGAGGTAATGATTATTTAAAATGTTATCATTACAGTGCGTTGCTATAAATGCCTTTTGCTAATGCCCTTTAATGGAATAATGATGCAGTTTAGCTTTGATGGGAATAATAACATTCATTTTATTAAAATGGGTAGTTGGAATTAATTTTACCCAGTTGCTTGTTTCATGAGATCACCTTTTGATATAAAAGAAATGATCAATTCGCTAGCGAAGGAGATAGACGCTAGCGGTTATTCACACTCCATCACCAAGCGACTTATCGCTCTGGCGAATGGACGTTACTCCGCACATTCACCAAAATGCGGTTTTTACTGAACGTTACCTCTTGCGCCAGACTTGCCTTCACCAGCTCAGACCAGGCAAAGTGCTATAAAGCAGCTAAATCTTTCTCAATCTTAGGAAGATGTCACTTTCATCATATTATGTGAGTGGAAAAAGCATCACTGGCGTCTTTTCCTTTTTTCAGAGTGATAGCCTGCAAAAGTCCTATAAAACATTTTTTAGTGTAACTGGTTTCCCCCATACATTTTTTAACATATGGAACATTAACTATACAGTGGGTTCATGTGTAGGGCATCATAACAACACTATTGTCTTTATAAAGGTTCCTGGACATGTGTAATTAACAGTGGAAATGTAAAGTATTTGCTGCAAAATATAACATAAAGACGCCCATCAACTTTAAATTTCCCGCCATACACAAATTAACCTGAGTGCAAGACCTCTAGCGAATTTGCGATAGGTAGAAAAGAACACTATCACATCTTCGCTTTGAATTGCTCGCATTGCCAAAGTAATGCTAGTGAAAATTCGCCAGCGTCCGGCACCCTGGACGAAACTCCGCATTTTAGTAAATTAGCGTTGTCTTACCCTTATACCTGTGCATACTGTAATTTTACTCTGATCATTAAAAGTTGACAGTAATGAGCTATTCCAATGTATTTTCTTCCCTTTAACCAATCAATAACAAATACGGAAAGTAAATGTGCAAGAGTTTTCTTAGTGCAGGAAGCAAATATAAGCTTAAATATGATACTATTACAATCCCACAAACCTACACCGAGAGGTGCTCAATTCCCTACCAAGGTGATGATTTAATTTTTATAAAAGTCAAAGTAATGCTCACCCCCCAGCTAACTCAGCAGAGACTGTTACTATAACAAGATTACTTGCAGCAATTAAACAATTGGTAGTTTTCCACACAGAGATAATACAAATAAATGACTGGCTCTGTAAAATTAGCCATTATGTAAACATTAAAACAGTATTTCCATCTATATCAAGATAAAATGATATATTTGTATCTTACAGATAGCTACTTGACATGTTTGGGTATTTGAAGCACAGTCAAAGTTTTTAGATCGGATCTAATCAGCATGTATCCAGGCTATAGAAAATAGTGTAAAAATAAATGTTAATGGCAATCACATATAAAATAAGGGCTCCCTCTACTGGCTATAAGGTAAAGTTGCTTAGCAAGAGACCGACTCAATTACTAACATACAGTAGGTGCTAAATTGCACCAGTTGCAATATAGCAACCACGTTAATCAGTTACAGTGAAAAGATAGCAGACTCCAAGGATTAACAGGAAAGTGTGCAGAGAGAAACTACTTGTGGAAAAGCTTGGTTGAGGGCAATGGCACGTGGGAAATTTGAATGGTGTGCCATATAGCGCTTTGGATGGGGACCAAAACGGTCAAAATAGCCACTCTGTTCATTTTGAGCTTTTGTCCCACACCCATTGAACTACATAAATGCCCAATCTGTCTTTGCCCTTAAAAGAGAACCAAACCCTTGCTAATAAAAACCCCTAACTCTTTACTTACCTCTCGGAGCAGATTCAGGGCATTAGAGTTCACGGGCGCCATCTTCTTCTCTTCGGTAATCTTCGTGAATAGAGCAGCGTATCGGCGCATGTGCAGTTGGAGCAATCTTCTGTTTCATGACAACTGAGCAAGTGCCGAAAGTCACAGAGATTTCCGAATTGCCGGAAGAAGACCTGAAGATTACTGAAGAGAAGAAGATGGCGCCCATGAACTCCACTGGACAGGATCTGCACGGAGGGGTAAGTAAAGACTTAGGGGCATTTGACAGGGGTAGCAGCTAGGCTGGGGGGGGGGGTCTACGTAGGGTAGGGGGGTGGGGGTTTTTATTAGCAAGGGTTTGGTTCTCCTTTAAGAATGGCAGAAGCTTTGTGAAAGTCACAAATGCAACCATAATTTGTCTAACTGTGCCAACCATGGAGAAGAAAATGAAAAACAACTTTAGCAATGAGAGGACAAGGTGGGTATTCAGTCTGATGATTCATACTGTGAGATCTGAAATATGTTGGGTTGGACAATTCAATACTACATGAGCTAAATTGGCTTATGTTGTCTTTTATCTCTCTTATGAACAAAGATAAGCAGCCCTTATATGATTCACTAGCTTTAAGAAAATAACAACACAGCTGCTTTGAGAGAAAAAAGGGAAATTATCATCATATTCTGTAATTTTCACCATCTATCTAATATTTACTACAGTACTTAAGAGTGTTGTGCAGTTTTTCCAGAGACGTTCTATAGAATGCTAATTTGCTGTTTGAAATACTCTGAAGGTTTTATAGAACAGTGATATGTGCTTTCAGTAAATCTAAGCCTGTTATGACCCACAGTGGCATAAAGTCCAAAAAATACACAATCAGAAAGCTAGCCTTATCTTCTATTTGAACTAAAATTACATGACTGCAATGTATAGAAGCTGAGGCATTCCAAGTGGTTCAACCCCATGGAAAATATTTTCGAAACCACAGAATTTATGCCAACTAGAAAACTGAAGGTGACTATTATTTTTGAACGAAGTAATTTTTGCATTTTACATAAATATAGAAATGAAAGGTTCCGCAGGTTTTAACCCCTGGCTTTATTGTTTGTGGAGGATTCAGTATTCACCCAAATCCAAAAATGATGAATTCTATGCATCCCTAGTTTGAAAATATGTGCTCATCCCAGCAAAGCAAACCCTATCTGGTTACATGGCTAGGCCCAGTCCCACTGCCATAATCCCATAGAATAAGCCCTTTCCACCTTCTTCCCCAAGATTTTCCAAATTGATAAACCTTTACATACAAATCACATATATTATTGCAAATTACTTTGGCAAAACTATAATGAGGCAGGTTAATTAAGAAATATAAATTTGTAGGCATATACACACATAAAGCAACCTTCATCACATCTGAAGACATTGTCTAATTACTAGGGATGCACCGAATCCACTATTTTGGATTTGGACGGACCCCCGAATCCTTTGCGAAAGATTCGGCCGAATACCGAACTGAATCTGAATTTACATATGTAAATTAGGGGTAGAAAGGGGAAACATTTTTTACTTCCTTTTTTTGTGACAAAAAGTCACACAATTTCCCTCCCGCCCCTAATTTGAATATGCAAATTAGGATCCGGATCGGCCAGGCAGAAGGATTCGGACAAATCCTGCTGAGAAAGGATTTCTCCTGCTGAGAAAGGCCGAATCCTGGCCGAATCCCGAACTGAATCCTGGATTCGGTGCATCCCTACTAAATACAACTCCCAGCAGCCTGACCAGGGTAAGGAGTAAAGGAAATATACTAAACACCAGATGTAGTCAGTCCATTAATGATTTGCATATATAAACACATTTCTGCATGACTAGGTCATGGCCTCAGATATACAGAAAGAGTCCCAAACAGAGCAAAGAACCACAAACTCAATGGCTTTGAGATCCCCTACAGCAGCCTTCATTTTCAACGTCTTAAAACTCCACCCCTTAATCCGTAATACACATGCGCAGCTTCTGTCAAGGCATTTCGCCTGGTTTTGTTGCAGCAATGGAGTTTGATTGGCTAGGAGCGTAGAGTCTGTGCAAGCCGGAAACGGAATGTGTGCCTTAAAGGGCTTGTTCACCTTTAAATTAACTTTTAGTATGACATAGAGAGTGATATTCTCAGACTATTTACAATTGGTTTTTATGTTTTATTATTTGTGGTTTTTAAGTTATTTAGATTTTTATTCAGCAGCTCTTCAGTTTGCAGTTTCAGCAATCTGGTTGCTAGGGTCCAAATTACTCTAGCAACCATGCACGGATTTGTAAGGGAGACTGGAATATGAATAGAATAGAAAGATGAGTAATACAAATGAGCAATAACAATAAATGTGTAGCCTTACAAGGCATTTGTTTTTAGATGTGTCTAGTGACCCCCACCGGTGGGCCCAGGTGAGCAGTTTTCCTGGTTTTCTATGTGGGCTGCTTTGCTTTTTTACCAGGGCTGCTTTTTATTCCCAGCCCGGCCCTGTCTGTATAGGATTTTAAAGGAGACATATAGAATAAATGAAAAAAAAACTTAATTTTATAGGCAATTATGAGTAATATATGGTGTTGCTTTTACATGCTGCTAAAAATTAACATTATCTTTAAAAATCGCCCCTTTATTGCTATAGATCACGGGTCACCAACTTTTTTTTACCCGTGATCCATATTCAAATGTAAAAAGAGTTGGGGAGCAACAGAAGCATGAAAAAGTCCTTTGGGTGCCAAATAAGTGCTGTGATTGGCTATTTGGTAGCCCTTATGTGGACTTGCAGCCTACAAGAGGTTCTACTTGGAACTATACTTTATTTTTATGCAATTAAAACTTGCTTCCAAGCATGGAATTCAAAAAAAAGCACCTGATTTGAGGCCACTGGGAGAAACATCCAAGGGCTGTTGGATGTCAGGAGCTACTGGTTGGGCATCACTGTTATAAATGTTCTCTGGTCCCTGTGTCCTAATGAGTGGTGGGCGTGTCCTAACAGTCCCTGCCAGAAACACAGGAGGGGGACAGCCAATCACAGCCCTGCAGTCACACACGCACAGACAGGCTTCAGTCCCCTATCAGGTCCTGCTAGCTGCTGATTGGTTCCTGTGCTACAGTGCAGTGAGCACTGGCTCCCCTTCACAGCCTGGGCATGCTTAAAAAAAACACTACTTTTTTAAGCACAATTCTTCTATATCTAAATGAGTATAATGTACTGGTACATTCTTGTTTTTTTACACAATATGTCTCCGCTTATAATGAAAAGAAAGTGCAGAAAGAAAAGGATAGTAATGTACACTTACCGCGCTAAAGCCACCACCAGACTTAGGGTTATCTGAACTTCTGAGAGTGTAAGTTTACCAAGAGCCGAAAAATAGCATTTCTCATCTGAAACACTACAGCCACGGCATTCACCGGCTTATTTACATATGCCCGCGCGTCATCAAGCCCTCAGGTGGATCTTTAGCCAATCAGCACTAGGTCTCCGACGGGACACGAGCCAATCGGTACGCTGTAAACCGTCAACCCAGTAGCCAATCATAGTACGCTCAGAGCAGGGGACAGACCAATCAGCGCACTGTGAGGCAGAAGTGGCTGCTCAGCTGTTATGTAGTTTGTGGTTGTGTTTGTGTCTCCCGGAGGTGCCCCCGGCTGCCACCTCCGCTGTCCCCTGTGCTGACCCGGCATGGAATCCATCTGCAGTCATGATGGCAGCGAGCGCTTTTGGGTAAGACAGACCTTCCTGTGACTCTCCCCCATCATCTGACATGGACCTGCCCTTGACAGGCGCTAACCCCTTCACCCTGCTGCTGGTCGCTTGCTCAGTCCCTCACCGCCTGGGCTCTGTAACCCAACTCCGCTGTGCCAGTGCTGTGGGGGAGATCTCATGTTAGGGGGTCGGTGGACCCATTCTAGGCAGGGATTCCCGGGCACGTGATGCAACGCTATCATTACACAATGGAAAACTCTATTGTGTGTACAGAGACTCAGAGAGTCATATAATGGACCTGTGGCTGCCTAGTGCCTCGCCATCTCCCCTACCTGGTCAGCCATAGCCACCCCCCAGTTTTTACTGCTGGTGTGTTACATGGATGTACAAGTGATCACAGTGCTTCCCAAGATGTGGGTAGGGTGCACTAGGGGGGCTTTGTTAGGGGGTGGGTCAGCCTAAAGGACAGTTTGGGGTAGATTTGGGCACAATGGCAGTATTCTTTCTTATGTACCCCTGATCTGGAAGCCTTGGGGCTCAGGTACAGCTAGTTGTGGGGAACACACTTCTTATGATATCCATGGAACTATGGCTGTTTCAACCATGTTTTCTTTTGTTTGCTTTGTTCCTATGAATTTATGAGGGCCCCTGAAACTGGGAAATGCCCCTGAAACTGGGAAATGCCCCTGAAACTGGGAAATGCCCCTGAAAAGGCGGAATTGCCCCTGAAAAGGCGGAATTGCCCCTGAAAAAGTAGAATTGCCCCTGAAAAGGCGGAATCGTCCCTGAAAAGGCGGAATTGTCCCTGAAAAGGCGGAATTGCCCCTGAAACAGGGAATTGACACTGAAACAGGGAATTGACCCTGAAACAGAGAATTGCCAGAGAAACAGGGAATTGCCGGAGAAACAGAATTGCAGGAGAAACTGAGAATTGCCCCTGAAAGGGAATTGCCCTGAAAAAACTGGGAATTGCCCTGAAAAAACGGAGAATTGCCCCTGAAACGGAGAATTGCCCCTGAAACGGAGAATTGCCCCTGAAACGGAGAATTGCCCCTGAAACGGAGAATTGCCCCTGAAAGGGGAATTGCCCCTGAAACAGGGAATTTCCCCAAATAGATTAGACAGGCAGTGGGTTAAGATGACATTTTCTGTACCGATCTGCTCTAATTAGAAATGCATATTACTGGAATTGCATGAGAGCTCAAAGCAGGAATGTGCAACATGTTGCCTTCTTACCTGGGTCCTAAGTTAAAGTGGACCTGTCACCTGTCCTTTCTTTTTTTTCAATAAAAATTCCAAACCTGTTATAAAGGTGTTTAAATATCTGAGCTGTCAATCAAATATTATCTTCCCCCATCTCTATGCCTTAGGCATAGAGGTGGGGCAGTCAATTACTTTCACTTTCCATTCAGCACTTCCCACATGTCACTGCTCTCCTCACATTGTGTAGGGCACTGCTCATGGGCATTACTGCCCCCATTCTGGTGCATACACAAGATTTTGGGGTGATACACAATTTGTCTTAATAACATTGTCCACAAAATGGCCCCTGCCTGCTTGCCGTGATTGTGTAATTCCAAGACTGAAGCAAACAACATTTAAATAATAAATGTTGTGTAAGTAAAGTTTATTTTGCTCAACTAACATGATAGAAAAGAATTTGTAATTATTTATTAGGATGATAGGTCCCCTTTAAAGAAGAGAGTGGCTATAGACCATTACATAAATAAGGGGATGCTCCAATTGGGGAGGCTTCACACTGATCCCAGTAGAATGTTTTAGAGCTAGAATGCTTATTGTATTTTGTATATTTTGGGTCTTGATCAGCCATTGCTGGGATGGTCTGACATTTATGATGTCATGGGCTAAGAGCAAATGCACAATGTGTTTTACCATAACAATGTCCTCTTCCAGTTTTTGTTGTAAGTAAAACTCCCAGTGTTCTCCAAATGCCGAGAGCCATGTCCTATAGCTAAAAGCAGTGTTTGACAAGCAATAGTGTAAAGGTAGCAGTCTTGATATGTTTGCATTGCGGGTTTCCTTTCTGTTGTGATAATCTTTGGCTAAAAGTAAGGTCAAAAGATGAGAATGATCTGCTTTTCTCCTCCAGCATTTTGGAATTCTGTTTGTTAAATCTACTCAGATTATGTAATTTGGACAGTTTCATTATACTGATCATTTATATGTATGCATGGAGAACAATCATTTCCCCAATATACAGATTGACCAGACTGTGGTCAATGTGGTGGGTCAAATGTGGTGAGTCAAAGTCTGTTATTCACTTTTTTGGCTGACGGCAGTACTCTGTTATGTATAGTATATTCCATAATTTACCACTGCCAGTTAAATTCAGACAGCCTTGTTTTTTTTCCAGGGATGAAGCACTTTATTCAGATTTTCAGGCCCACAGAAAGTGATAACTGGTCTTTTTGAAATGTGTCTAGCCTTTAGAAGATTTTTTTCCCTAAGACTATCACAATGAGATATTCACTATGTGACCTTCACAAAAAATGCAGTTTATTCTACAGTTTTCCTTTCACTGACCACACATGGGAAGAGTTCTGATTGGCTGACAACAAGATAATAAAGTATGATGGCATCATAATCGTGTTGTTCTAACCACTGCACCAACAGTTTCCTTTGAAATACAGAAGACCCTTTCCAGGTGACTTTTAGGGCAGAGACACATGCTGCTATTTTGGAAGATTAGTCGCCCAGTGACAAATCGCTTCTTCTTCGGGCGACTAATCTCCCCGTTCTGTCTTCCCGCCGGCTAGAATGTAAATCGCCGGCGGGATGGCACTCTGATCGCTTGGGCTTTCCGAAGTTGCCCGAAGTTTCCTCGTGAGGCAACTTCAGAAAACAAAGAGTTCCAAGTGCCATCCTGCCGGCGATTTACATTGTAGTCGACGGGAAGGCAGTTCGGGGGGATTAGTCGCCCCAAAGAAGAAGCGATTTGTCGCTTTCAGGAGTATTATTAGGGAAATCTTTGGGGCTCATCTTGTGGCTCAACTCCAGCTGATTAACTGGGAGTTTAGGGAGTGGGTGCTCTTTAAACCTCAATAATAAAATATTTATCAAATATTTCAGAAGGGAGGAGTTATAAAGCAAAGGTCCAGTAGTAAACAAGCCTTCATGATTAGAAATCCAGTCAGTTTGTGTGTCTATACTTTTTATTCATACATGGTCTATAAGGCCAATTGTATGTTCTAAATTTCTTCTGCCATTTCCCAGGTTTCAAATTAGGGCAGCTAATTCTGCTATTGCTCTGTGAGGCTGCAGTTTTATAGTTATTGTTACTTTTTATTACTTATCCTTTTGTTCAGTCACTCTCTTATTTATATTCTTGTTTCCCCGTAAAACCTGCTAGAGTAACTAAGACGCTTCGATCTCCGAAGTTGCCTCACTTCAGAAATCGAAGCATCGCAAGTGTATTGCCGCAGGCGATTTTTCATTTTAGCATGCGGAAGGCAGTTCGGGGAGATTGTCGCCCCGAAGAAGAGACAATTAGTAGTCAGGCAACTAAATCTCCCTGAATCTGCCCGTGTGCTAAAGCCCTTAGAGGTGAACTACCCATTTAAGTAAGTAAAGTAATTCTTGGAAGGTTCTTGAAGTTGCTATTTTGGATCTCTGCAGGTATCCTTTGTAAAACAGGATCCCACTTTTTTTCAGTTACTGTCTATTTTCTATCTGTGACTTTTTATCTTATATTGAAGTTTAAAGTTTCATTTTTACCTTATGTCTTTTCTGAAGCAGCTCGGGTAGGACGCAGGAGCATAACTACAGAGAAAGCAGGCCCTGCGGCTGCAAGGGGCCCGGGAGGTATAGGGGGCCCACAAGGCTCTAATTGATATACAATTTCAATAAATATTTATAAATCAAGTCAACCTCTAGACATTTTGGGGGCCTGAAAAATATTTTTTCGTGGGGCCCTTTAACATCTCATTATGCTGCTGGTAGGTTGGGCGGTCCCTGGCTCTTTAACTGTTTTAAATTGATACATTTAGTTAATACATTTGTTATCTTTGTCCCTGCTGAGCAAAATCCCAGAGTTTCATTAAAGACAGCTGTTTGATACAATAGTTGCTAATATTCCACAGATACTGCTGAGAAATTTATCAACTAATGTTGCAAATTGTACCAGTTCGGAATCTCCTCCTGGATCACTGAGCTGCCAGACTCAAACACCAGAGGCAGGAACATTATGGAAAAACGGTAAAAAATAAAACATGGAAAGCAACTGAAAAAAGTATTTTGTGGAAACAATCTGAAAACAACTGAACTTAAAAAAAATATATTGGGAAGGTGAACAGCTTTATTTGCTTATTTATGAAAAATCATACCACAATATTGTAAAAACTGAAAAATGGGTTAATCATGAAAAGTCACAAAACGCATTTTCAAGTAAATTGCTTGAATGCAAAACAGCAAAGCAAGATAATGAGTTTTCTAGCAGATATCAATTAAGTACCACAAATTCAAAAATCAAAGGAAATAGAGGGCTGCTAATGTCCAGAAGCAAGTCACCAAGGCAACGGGTGAGCATACTTAAAAATGTATAAATAAAATAACAAAGAAGTACATAAGCAATGTGGCAAACGATTATAGTAGCTATGCGAGGCTCACGCTCTATCACAGTCATGCCACCATATCTCTACAATAAACTAAAAGTGTCAGACAAAAACCCCCAACACTATTTAGGCTGCACCCCAGTCCTTTTGTGCTGTTCCACAGCTGTTGAAAGCACCTGGGCAGTACTGAATATGACATGCTGTGCTCTTCACTATTACCCTATGTACCATCATCTGCTAAATAAACAATTCTCCCATTTTTGCATTTGTGAGCATTCTTATCTCTGAGACTAGTACACACTAGAGGCACACAGATTCCTCTTGGTAGGCCAAACAGAGCCCTTGACGTATTATTGGTTACTTATTAGGAACTAAGCTAATACATGTGTTCAACTTCCTCTTCATAATAGATTTTTGCTTATCTGTAAACCAAAACAGTCACAACAAAGGGATGAAGGGAGAGGGTTGCTTATACAGAGCTCATTATGCTCAGGTAGTTGCTTACATAGTAAGTGTCAAATCAAAACTTTTCTTTGTTGCTGCTTTATAATAAAAAAAAGCTAAAGAATTTAAAAAAATATAGAAGTGTACGTAATGTATTTTTTAGTATGTTATATTTATTTTGCGTATGCTGGTGGATAAAAAGGTATACAGTTGTGTTCAGAATAATAGCAGTCTGACATCACTAACCTGATCAATTACTACTTTTGATAGAAATTATATTTGTACAACGCAAATAATTTACTAGTAGGTGTAGTAGAGAAATAGAATACCCAACAGATTTGGTGATTCTGTGTCACTGAATCGTTAATTGAGGCTTGTTCCAAATAATAGCAGAGTTCAAAATAATAATAATTTGTTCCAAATAATATCAGTGTGGAGTTCAATTAGTGATTTCATTCATTCTGTGGAAAAAACAGGAGTCCATTACGGTCCTTATTTAAGGAAGAAGAAGCAAATGTTGTGCATGCTGGTTATAGTGCATAAAGAAGTGCAGAAAATGATAGACTGCTCAGCTAATCGCAAATGCTTTAAAAAGGCAACCAAAACCTGAAAGACGTGGAAGAAACTGGAAAACTACCATTTAAATGGATAGAAGAATATCCAAAATGGCAAAGACTCCGCCAATGATCAGCTCCAAGAAGATCAAAGAAGGTGTAAAGTTCCCTATGATACTGTTACAATTAGAAGACGCCTATGTGAAGCCAAAATTATCGGCAAGAAGCCCCTGCAAAGTTCCATTGTTGATAGAAAGACGTGCTGAAGAGGTTAAAATTTGCCAAAGAACACATTGACTGGCCTAAAGAGAAATGGCACAACATTTGGTGGTCTGATGAAAGCAAGATTGCTTTTTTTCGGTCTAGGGGCCACAGACAGTTTCAGAATTCAAGTCACAGTACAGAGTGAAGTCAGTGAAGCAAGGTGGCACAAGCCTCACGATATGGGGATGTTTCTCATACTATGATGTTGGGCCCATCTTGAAACATTTTTCAGTTTATACAGTGAATGTTTGAGTTTGTAAAGAAGAATGCAGGCACTACTATTTTTTGAAACAGCTTAATATTCCATTTTCTTCACTTTCTATAAAGGAATCACACAAATTTGATCCATTTTTATTTTATTTGTAATAGAATATGCAGTGTTCACAATGCATTTGCGTGTATGGGAATAAAAGCTATTATAAGGATTTTGAGCTTTATTTCGGTTTTTTTTAACACACTGTATAATTCCGCTTTGAAACTGCCCTGACCACCTGTACTTGGACTGGAGGATGAAAATGTACCATGAATCAGTCAGTGTTAGTATGTCAGCATTGCATTACAATACTCCATTGATGCCCACTGACCTGAGTAGATAAAAAGGCTTTTATAATGAGCAATACATTATTGTTGTAACTACCCTTCTCCTATTATCCGTATTCATTTAGCACTGAAAAAAGTAATGTCATGGTGAAAGCAGCATATGGCATATTTACTGACTGATAAGAGTGTGTGTGTATAAGCATCAATTGTGCAGGCAACTGCTTTGAACTCTGCCAGCAAATTGCAGTTTATCATGGGAATTCATAGCTGAATATTGGTTTGTATGGGTATTCTTGAGAAGTAGGACAGTGTATTTTTTTTAGGGAACCCAAATCAAGTTGTGGATTTAATTTTGTGACATTATGTTTGGGCTTCTGTACCAGCCTAAGGCATCCCCAGCCCTTTAAGCAGGGAAGATCTGTGTCTCCAAAGATGCCCCAGTAGCTCCCCATCTTCTTTTCTGCTGATTCACTGCACATGTTCTGTGCTGCTGTCACTTACTGAGCTTAGGGACCCCCTCACAATATACAGTACACATAGAATAGAAATGTCACAATATAAGGCTGAATTTAATAATCAGCCCTGTAGTGTCGGCTTATATTACAGACCAACCTCATTTTCTGCTGGATAATTAGTGACGACCCCTAAGCTTAGCTTTTCAACAGCTGCTCAGAGCCCACTGATCATGTGAGTGTCACGACACTTTCCAAGATGGTGACCCACTGTGACAAGTTTGAAGTCCTTAATCATTGCTGCTATTGAGAAGCTGAAACTTTAGGCTGGTGTAATAAGTTAAAAATATAAAATATGCAATTTTAACCATATTAATTTTAAGGGGTTAGTTCTCCTTTAAAAGTGTAATTAGAAGCAGTTTATCTAGCATTTTCCGATACTTTATTTTGTATGGAGCAATTTTGTTACATATTTGAGAGTGACAAGCTAGGTCCCTCAGCACACCCAAAACTCTCATATACTTTACGACCCTGTGCTTGATAGGGATTGGCCTGCCTTCTGAAGTAATCTACTAAAGAAATGACTGATGCAATAAGGCAAGTCAGTGTGTAGATAACACAATAAAGGCAGGGGAATCTCCCCACACTGTATTGCATATTCAGGTATGGGACCTGTTATCCGTGTTCTGAATCTTTCCATAATTTGGATCTTTATACCTTTAAGGGCATGTAAAAACTTTCTTTAATGAAAAAGAAATCTGTCTCTAATATACTTTAACTAAAAAATGTCTACCGTTTTTTATAAGAAACCTGACTGGATGCAGTGAAATTCTCCCTTCATTTACTGCTGTGGATAGGAATTGTCAGACGGTCCCTAACTGCTGCGCAGGGAAACAATCATGACCAGCAAGGGGAGCCCCCGCCTTACTTCCCAGCCATGCAGAACTCAAGCAGCTTTGTTTATGACGATCCCTAAGCAGCCCAGACCACACTGAGCATGTGCACACAGTCTTAGTCTTGCAAAGATGTTTAACAAAGTTACAAGATGGTGACCCCCTGTAGCCAACTTTGAAAGCATAAATCATTTGTTTGATTAGGTTTGTGGTGCAGTAAGTTTGTGTTTATATTTAGTATACAAAATACAGCATTTTTAGCCTTATTCTATTCTAGACTTTACATGCCCTTTAAGTCTAACAGAAAATCATTAAAACATTAAATAAACTCAATTGGCTTGATTTTGTTTTCAATAAGATTTAATTATATTTTCGTTTCGATCTTGATATAATAAAAGCTTTTCCTGCCTTGCAGTGGTGTATACTGTTTATGTCCATATTTCCGTGGGTTTCCCACACTAATGGCAGTGAACTGCAGTAATTGTGGGCAGGGGCAGCAGGAGCCGTGGGCTGGGGCAGCAAGGGTCAGGCAAGGGCAGCTGTAATGTGATTGACAAGCTAGAAATAGATTGTTGACTGGAAGTTAAGTGGAAGCTGCCAGAGCATTGCAGCTTTGTTTCCAGAAGCCTTCTAAAGAACTCTGCAGATGACCTGTGTGCACGCTTAGTTGCTAACTATATTGCACTTTCCAGCTATTTTTATCCCATTTTGTATGGGATCGGTTCTCCAGAAACTCGTTATACAGAACGTTCAGAATTACACCAAGACCATCTCTGATCGGTTACATTTTGATCAAATTATTAAAAAAATTTTTTTAGATTGTTTCCTATTGATCCTAACTAACGTTCTGTATAATTAATCTTTATTGAAGGCAAAACAATCCTTATGGATTTGATTCATGTTTAAATGATTTTTTAGCACACTATAGCTTGGAGTAGGTTACTTGTTAAATCAATAGCTGATGGGGTGATTTGGGACAGTTTGTCACCCAAATGATTTCCAACTCGGTAGGCAGTTGAAAAATATCCACTTGCAGCAGTGATATTTTCTCAAGGCATATATATGTACACTGCCTTGCAAATGTATTCACCCCCTTCGCTTTTTACCTATTTTTTTACATTCAAACCTGTAATTTAAATGTTTTTTTTTTAATCTTATTTTATGTAATGGATCTGCTCAAAATAGTCTACATTGGTGAAGTGAAATGAGAAAAATATATATAAAAAAGAATTAAAAAAAATAAAAAGCTGAAAATTAGCATGTGCATATGTATTCATCCCCTTTGCCACGAAGCCCCTAAAAAATCCTGGTGCAACCAATTACCTTCAATAGTCCCATAATTAGTGAAATGAAGTCCACCTGTGTGCAATCTAAGAGTCACATGGTCAGTATAAACACACCTTTTCTGACATGGTACAACAACAAACCTGCCAAGAGATGGCCACCCACCAAAACTCAAAGACTGGGCAAGGAGGGCATTAATCAGAGAGGCAGCACAGAGACCAAAGGTAACCCTGAAGGAGTTGCAGAGTTCCACAGCAGAGACTGGAGTATCTGTCCATAGGACCACAATAAGCCGTACACTCCATAGAGCATATAGTCTTTATGGAAGAGTGGCCAGAAAAAAATCCATTACTTAAAGTTATAAATAAGAAGGCACGTTTTGAGTTTGCCAAAAGGCATGTGGGCGACTCCACAAATGTATGGAGTAAGGTGCTCTGGTCAGATGAGACTAAAATTTAACTTTTCAGCCACCAAGGAAAATGCTATGTCTGACGCAAACCCAACTCATCCCATCCCCCCAAGAACACCATCCCCGCAGAGAAACATGGTGGTGGCAGCATCATGCTGTGGCGATGTTTTTCAGCAGCAGGGACTGGGAAAGATGGATGGTACTGAATACAGGGATATTCTTGAGAAAAACCTGTCAGTCTGCCTGTGATTTGAGACTGCGACGGAGGTTCACCTTCCAGCCGGACAATGACCCAAAGTATACTGCTAAAGCAACACTCAAGTGATTTAAGAGGAAACATTTAAATGTTTTGGAATGGCCTAGTCAAAGTCCAGAACTCAATCCAATTGAGAATCTGTGGTCAGACTTGAAGATTGCTGTTCAGAAGTGAAAACCATCCAACATGAAGGAGCTGGAGCAGCTTTGCTTTGAGTAATGGGCACATATCCCTGTGGCAAGCTCATAGAGACTTATCCAAAGCGACTTGCAGCTGTATTTGCCGCAAAAGTACTGACTTTAGGGGGGGGTTGAACAGTTATGCACGCTGAAGATTTCTATTATTTTGTCCTATTTGGTGTTTGCTTCACAATAAAAAAAAAAATCATCTTCAAAGTTGTAGGCATGTTCTTTAAATGAAATGGTGCAAACTCTTCAACAATCCATTTTAATTCCAGGTTCTGAGGCAGCAAAACATGAAAAATGCCAAGGGTGGTGAAGACTTTTGCAAGGCACTGTATACATTTGTGCATTTAAATAATTTTCCAGTAGGCTTAAGGTATGAAGATCCAAATTATGGTAAGATCCATTATTCAGAGAACTCCATGGCCAGTGTATTCTGGATAACAGTTCCCATACCTGTACAAGGATTAACTACTATTAAAGTTGTATTCTGTAGCCATATAAGATGATCCAGATATTGGTTTTGCCTATTGTTGATCATTGGCTTCCATTCTGTGCTTTTTTTATTTTACTGAGCAATATCTGTTACTGAGTCTATGTCTGTGCTATTTTAGCATTTTACTCGTCAATTCTTGGTTGCTAGTTCTCTTTTTCTGTTCTAAGTTCTAGACGTGGTCTGCGATCAAAAAAAATTCTGTGGCTGGGTTTTCTCCCTATGAGAACTGAAACATGGACTCTAGTTGTGCATTTGTTCCATTATAGCACTGGATGCAGCCCTTTTTTTTAAATCACAATGTGCCCAGGATAAACTTAGGATAAACAATGTATTGTTCCGCTCACAAGTGTTTATAAGGAGGACGTTGTACATGGAAAATACTCTGGTCTGGGTTCATGTTTACATCAAAGTAGAACATGCTGCTCTGGGCCACATGCACTACACATGGTGTAGGGAAGGCGGCTTTACTTTTGTTTTTTTGCAGAAAATGTAAATTATAATACAGGAGTGTGGAAACTTAGTACCTTTTGAAATGCCTAAAGGAATTTTTAATCAGGTAAAAGTAAGTGTAATACTGGTCAGATTAAGGATCTGTGGCTTAGGAACAGCATGAAATGCCATAATTGTTTTCAAAAAGAAAGCCCATTTGCTACCTAATTTTCTCTGAAAATGCACCCACAGCTTATGTACTTCCATGGACCTGTAGAATATATTTTTGGACAGCTGCCTTTTCATTCTTTAACCAAAATGCCCCAAGGTTTTTAGCTTATTGTTAATTAGGGAGCATTATGGCAGTCAGCATGTGTTCAACTGTATTCAGCTACTCCTGTTGAATGGAGAATAAGCTGTCTGTAGTAATAAGTAGTCGTGAAGAATGTCATAGTTTGTGTTTTCAAGAGATCAGAGCACCTTGTGTGCCGTAAGCCTGTATCTATGTGTTGCTCTCTGTCTGTGTCTTTCCCACTCCTTGTACGTTGTTAAAATCTCATTCCCTCCTATTTCCAGGTTGCTCTTTCTACATTTGCAGTTTATGTGCTGATTGATGAACAAAACGTCCTGGATGCAGAGAAGGCTTTTGTTTCTTTGGCCTTATTTAATATTCCCAGGTTCCCATTGAGCATGTTACCCATGGTTATCAGCAGCATGGTGCAGGTAAGATTCCACAACCATTACTGTTTTCCTCTGTACATCTTAATTAAGTCACCCTAAATGCTTAAATGTTTTTTAATCTAGGCTAGCGTCTCACTGAAGCGCCTAAGAGTGTTCCTGTCACATGAAGAACTGGAACCAGAAAGCATCATCCGAGAGCCACAAAAAAGCTGTAAATTTCGTTTTTACTGTTTTCTATTGTGCAGACTGTGAAAATAATTGTTTTCATTCGCCATATCTGTTTTTATTATGGGAATATGTATAGTTTGGATGTATTTCATCACATTCAACATCAGCCTGCTGTTGGACTCAAAATGCATATTTCTTGCATATTCTATATCTTGCATGCCCTTGTTTAGTCTTATACATATACATTAATAAAGACAATAGTATAGACAAGTATAGACTTTTCCTCTTTTTTTTCCCCTTAGCTAAAGACTGTAGAATGCAACCTTTTCCTGGTCCAGGAATGATCCTCCCTCACTAAATGAGTAAGAATTTTACTTTTTTTACCCCCATTGGGTATTATTCTACCGTACAGCTTTCATTAAAAAGAGATGCATACATAAATGCATGCTGATTTATATTTAGTGTGTTGGAACTTAGACATAGCAATATATTTCGATTTTATTATGCAAAAGCTGCAGAAGCTTTCCGTCATGGGACTATTCATTCTGCTTGTATTTATAGTCCAGCGTGATTCTGCCAAAACAGAATGTGGAGAATTCTATTCAGGCAGAACAACATTCAAGGGCTTCACAATATACTGAAGGGCAAAAATAAGAAGCAGAGAATGGTAGTGACCTAAGCTCTAATAGAAAGTGCAAGTGGTCTTTACTCCATAATCCAATGAATGTAATATCAGGGATGGATAATGGGGAAACCATTGCAGTTATGGTAATCATATACGTGAAAGCATTGACTGTGAGTTCAGCATGTCTTATGCCAAATTGGCAGCTGATCATTTTAGAACACAACTATTGCTCTCTGATAAGAACCCTCTACATATCATTCTGGGTAGGCAGAAAACCCTGTGGTTCTTAAGAGCAAGTGATCCTCTTCTTCTCCTCTTCTTTCTTCAAGTGTAGTAGAGCAAAAAAGCTGATTTTTTTGTTGTTGTTAAATAACGCTACTGCGCTTGTGTGTATACTAAGAAAGAAGGAATAGGATTGCTCGCTTGGACTGGTGCAGTTTTCGACTAAAAGGAGTACCAGCACGGGGTATTGGGTAAGTCATTACAATCCTTGTGGGTGCCCTAGCATTTGGAGTGTTGATTGGACGTTTCCTTTTTCTTTTAATCTTCAAACACTACAAATGCTATATCTAGTATAGGTAAATCTAAAAACAACTGGACTTGCTGAGTAATCAAAGAAGACGTTTCACTAGTCTTCATTGATTACTCAGCAAGTCCAGTTGTTTTTAGATTTACCTATACTAGATATACCATGACCTGGATGAATGAAAATCTTCATAGTCATAACACAAATGCTGCAAATTAATGACAGGTTTCCCCTGCTCTGGCAGCTTTAGTCACAACTGAGAGTAGGCAAAAATGCATGTCCAGGTAACACTAATAATCCATTTATTTACCCAAAAAGAAGGGTTTTTAGTAGAATAGCGAATGTCATTACAGGATGTCATTACACTGTATGGGCACCTTAGCTCTAGCATTGTTTCTACCTTTTTTTTAAGACATCAGAAGTATTATCAAATGTATTCATTTATTTTTCAGCATTGATATTTCTATCCCTGAGGGCTCCTTGGTTGCTGTTGTTGGATAAGTGGGGTGTGGGAAATCTTCTTTGCTGTCTGCATTGTTGGGGGAGATGGAAAAACAAAATGGATATGTAGCTATGAAGGTAGGCCAGGCAAATAAACCTGTTGTAATGGGGGTAACCTGAGAGCCCAAACCATTCAATTTGCCGCTGTTTGTAATTTTCCTTGTCCTTCAGGGATCTGTAGCTTATGTTTCTCAACAAGCCTGGATACAAAATGCATCTCTTAAAGACAACATTCTGTTTGGAAGAGAGTGCAATGAATCTATGTACAAAAAAGTGATAGAAGCTTGTGCCCTGCTGCCTGACTTAGAAATCCTACCTACTGGGGACAGAACAGAGATTGGAGAAAAGGTTAGACCTTACCCTATGGTTAACTGCAGGTTTGCCTTCAATTTCTATTTGGATATAATCAGAGATGACATCTGACATCTTCCATTAGCCTTTATGCAGGTGCAAGTTCCCAAAGAGACCTGCTTACTTTAACTCTGTCTTTTCTCTTCTTTATTTATTTCTTAATTTTTTACATCAAGGGGGTGAATTTATCTGGAGGACAGAAGCAGAGAGTGAGCCTTGCTCGTGCAGTTTTTTGTAACACGGATATCTATTTACTTGACGATCCTTTATCTGCAGTAGATGCTCACGTGGGGAAGCACATATTTCATAAAGTCATTGGGCCTAAAGGATTGCTTAAAAATAAAGTGAGTATTTTATTTGTTGCCTGGTTTTGACTCTGTTAAATTCCTCCTCTGCTGTATGGATCTTGCCCCAAATGTTCTTTTCTTGTCCCCGCTCCCTTCCATCTCAGAGCAGTAGCAAAAGGGATTTATATGCAGTTAAATATAATACACTGCTCTGGTAATATAGTGTGTTTACTTCAGAAACACAACTGCAATTTATAGAAAAAAGCTGAAAATTGATCTGTAAGGGCATACGTGGCAGCTTAGAATACAGTGTTTATAAGCAAATGACACACCAGATGTATAGCAAATTTAGTGTTTAGGATATGTAACCCGGAAGAAGGTCTCTGAATGGTTTGAAACGTCTGTGTTATGGTGATACTGTTTGCTGTATAAATGATTGCCACTTCAAGAACTACATAATGCATCTAATTGCTAATAAACCTATTTCACGGGATCATAGACAAGACAGGGCCTTTTAATGTGTCCATAGACGTAGAGATCGCAACAAGTGGCCCTCTCCCTGATATGCCCACATTGAGCTGGGCGATATTGGGCTGATCCGTTCATGGGCCCTGGGGGGGGGCGCATAAATGCACAGATGCGGGAACGATCCAACAGTATTTTTTAACCTGCCTGATCAAGATCTGGGCAACTTTCGGGCACTTATCGATCGGGGAAGCCCGTCGGATGGCCCCACACATGGACCAATAAGCTGCCGACTTGGTCTGTCAGCTGCTTTTATCGGCCCGTGTATGGGGGCCTTAAAGGAATAGTTCAGTGTGAAAATAAAAACTGTGTAAATAGATAGGCTGTGAAAAATAAAAAATGTTTCTAATATAGTTAGTTAGCCAAAAATGTAATGTATAAAGGCTGGAGTGAACAGATGTCTAATAAAACAGCCAGAATCCAACTTCCTGCTTTTCAGCTCTATAACTCTGAGTTAGTCAGCGACTTGAAGGGGGGCCACATGGGACATTTCTTTTCAGTGAGTTTGTAATTGACCCTCAGCATTCAGCTCAGATTCAAAAGCAACAGATATGACCCATGTGGCCCCCCCTCAAGTCTCTGATTGGTTACTGTCTGGTAGCCAGGGCAACCAGTCAGTGTAAACCAAGAGAGCTGAAAAGCAGGAAGTAGTTTCTGACTGACTTGTTATACATCAAATCACTCCAGCCTTTATACATTGCATTTTTGGCTAACTAACTATATTAGAAACATTTTTTATTTTGCACAGCCTATCTATTTACCCAGTTTTTATTTTTACACTGAACAATTCCTTTAAGGGATAAACCGATAAATAGATCATACATTGGAATTGACGGAGATAGGTTGCAGCTGTTTATTAAGAAAACTCAGATTAGCATAAACCAAACAACAATGCATGTAATTCATAACTGCACTGCAATTCCAGTATATGTTTTGACCTATCCATCAGACTGCCTTACAACCTAAACAGGAGGCCAGACCTCACCTCCTTAACATTATTTACAGCTGCAACAATAACTGTTTACAAATCCCTGAACACACACAAATTTTTGGTTTTTTAATTCAGTGCAAAATTGGGTGGGAGGGAGGTCATCTTGGATGCAAGATACGACACCTGGCAAGTAACCAAAGGCACTATCTCCTATTTTTATTCCTCAATTACATGCCATTAACTGTTTCTATCCTGCTATTTAACTTGCCCAAAAATTACAGCTTGATAACTAGTGTACCAGTCAGAAAGGTTAACCTCTTACCTGCTGCCCACTGGACTGTGCATGCCTTATGTAACAACACTGTTCCTGTCACTTTTTCATTCCCCTGTGAGCTTCGTATCCAAATACCAATAATGACTGAGGCGCCCCATAGAAAGTGAATGCATTTTTGAATCAGCTGGGGATAAGCCAAATGAAATGACACATGTCCTCAGGACTTTGGAGGGCACAAAAATAGGACATGACCTGTAGAATGAAGCATAGTGTAAAAACGAAAGGCCCTTCATATATTATGGAAAGAGCTCCTGACCAGCCATACAGTATGTTCATATTCTTCCCAACTTGATTTGTCTTGGACCTCCTAAGAAACAAACAGAGTTTGCCATAAACAAGCAAAACATCACTGAATTGAAGGCCTACCGGTGACCTTTTGATCTTGGTCACAGTTTCCCTAATATGGAAGTCACAAAAAAGGAAATGATAAATAATTCAGGCAACAATTCTTCTAAATACATTAAAAAAACATTAGATAGTACTGTACTTACTAGTATCACAATGTTGAGCTGGCTAGTGCTTTCTGATTTTCTATCCCTTCCTATACGTTTGATAATATGTTAACTAAAAACTATTTTGTCTTAGTTTCATAACTTCCATCAGAACAATTATCCCCGCCAGCTTATCTTCTATTTCTGCCGAACTTGAGCCTGCTCCAGAACGAACAGAACAATACCAACCCTGTCTTTAATGTTTTGTTCTTGTAAGTTAATGTCTCCGAAGACCAGCCATTCCCTCTAGCTATTCCAATATGTCTGCCAAGGTATATCTGGCAATGAACAACTTAGCCAATGTCTCACTCTGGCAGTACAAGATTCTGGCAGGTATGATGGGCAGCCCACTTCTCTGTACAATTGCTTGGGGTCTCCCATATCCTGTTGAATTTTAAGGCTTGAAAAACAGCCTGACTCAGGATTCTCTGTACAAGGATGAAAACAAGCAAGGTTGTTCAACCTGTATTACATATATACCACACACACACACACCACCACTTCCCAGTTTTGAGTGCCCCTCTGGTTGATTAGGGGGATGTGTATCATTTGGGTTTCACTCTTAAATAGTTTGAAGGTGCTGGATAAACAAATACAAATGTTATATTAAAAATTCACATTTTATTAGTCCTTTAAATCTATATGTAATCAATGTAAATTGGGGTACATTTTAAATAAGTGTTTATGACTGCTGTTAATATTGTCTTCACCACTGTAACTTCACAGTGCCAATTTCTGTCCCTCGTGTGTAATAGACTCGTATTCTTGTTACTCATGGTGTAAGTTACCTGCCGCAAATGGACTCCATCATAGTAATGGTTGACGGCAAAATCACTGAAGCTGGCTCTTAGCAGGACCTTCGTACCTATGCCAATGCTGAACAAAATAAATATCAAGATGGTAACCAAAAAGAGACCAGATTATATCTGAAGGCTTGTATTTGCTGTATGTCACTGTGTATTATGTTTATCTCCCTCAAGCTTACAACACTGGGCCAAGGTAAAAAGCCTAGGGGTACATACAAATAACATTCAGTAGGCCAGTGAGTAACCTAATGCAAAGGGGTGCAAGGGCTTCTAGTCAATATACAGGGATAGTGTTTAAAGGAAAACAATATCCCCCAAAATGAATACTTAAGCAACAGTTTATATCATATTAAGTGGCATATTAAAAAAAACTTGCCAAATTAATATTTATATTTAAGTAAATATTTTCCTTTTACATATCTTGCCTTGTGCCACTATTTTGTGATGGTCTGTGTGCTGCCTCAGCGATCACCTGACCAGAAATCATGCAACTCTAACTGTAACAGGAAGAAATGTGGAAGCAAAAGACACAACTCTGTCTGTTAATTGGCTCATGTGACCTAACATGTATGGTTTGTTTGTGTGCACCGTGAATCCTACGATCTCAAGGGGCGGCCCTTATTTTTTTAAATGACAATTTTCTATTTATGATTACCCAATGGCACATACAACTAAAAAAAATATATTATTATGAAAATTGTTTATTTACATGAAGCAGGGTTTTACATATGAGCTGTTTTTATGCAATATAACTTTATAGAGACCAACATTGCCTGGGGGGTATAGTTTTCCTTAAAGGTCACCAGTAATAAATTGGTTGTAAAGCAAAAATGTCAAAATCACCTTATAATTGTTGAGATTTAGACTTTGAATATAATATACGGAAGTATAGTACACAGTATGAGATGTTTTAAATACCACATTTGGCAGCAACCAGATCTAACAAATTGGCCAATTCCATCTATATTTGACCATGTAGGTTTTCCAACTAAACCTTTTTTTAAAAGAAAAGAAAAAAAAACACTTGGGACTGACCCAAATTTCAAACTTTTAATGAGCTCAAACTTTTTCTATCCATAGTGGTGCCTGTTTGCCATACTCCTAAACTATTGCAGTTGATTGATGAGAAGCACTGTGCCATAAATAAAATATTTTTTTTTTTTACCATAGCTTGAAGGAACGGATGCACTATTCACTAGAGTTTAAGTTTAATTGGTGGATTTCAGGGTCAGAGGTTTTAGAGGGGGTTTGCATAGCATAGGTAAATTCATTTTATTGACAACTAATCGTATCAATCATAAACCCTATAACAAAATTAGTAGTACCTGTATTTGTTCACCCTCTTAATAAACCTCAACTGCTTGGTCACATCCACAGTTCAATTGAGTTTGAGCTTCTGCAAGCAGAGCTATCAGAAGCCCCTATAGCATCCATGCCATACTGTTTCATACTGAGTCCTTGGTATGGACTTTGATTTATTGCCAAAAGACAGTGCATTGAGCATGACTCCATTGTAGCATTCAGAAGGAGAATAAAAAATATATATGACAAATGGATACAAAATCCTTTTAGGTAGAAAGACCAGCAAGGTTAGTCTTTGCACCTGGTACAGTAGGTTTGGTTTCTGTGGTACTTAGGCGTCTTTTGCTTTATTGCATAGTTTGTTGTTGCCCTACAAACCTAACCTTTATATTGTATTCCTTTTTGCGCTGCAATGACTCCAGCAAACACAACAGAGGTTGAAGAGGAGGAAGGTTTGTCTTACAGCATGCTGTGTTTGATGTTTTAATGCATGAGTACTGACGTGGTCCTACTCCTCTATTATGTTTCAGTACAAATCAGGATTTTTATTGTTGCTTTTTCAGATGGTCACAAATGGAATGAAGGTTGTGGCTACATCTTAGCAACTCAGAAGAAAATAGCAGTTATTATTTTCCTTTGCTATTAGGAGAGCGGAGATGTTTCTGATGATAAAAATAAAGATGAACCTTAGAAATCTTCAGCTTCTAGCTGATTACTAATAAATAGAACAGATAGTCTCAGGGGTTATTTATAAAGGTCCAAATTTATCTCAGTATTTCTAATATTAAACTTCGAGCAACTCCGAATTCCCGAATGGACCTTATTTACGGGAAAAAAAAGCCCGAAAAAATAGGGTTGGGCAAACGTCAGAGCTTTCTCTGAAAACTATGAATTGTTCTGAGTTTTCCGCAAAAACTATGGTATTTTTCAGAGTTTCCAGAGTTTTTTTTGCCAAAAACCCAGACACTGCAACCTTCCCCATTGACTTATACAGGACCTCAAGAGCTTTTAGATCCCGGGGTTTTGGGTTCAGAGTTTTTAGACCATCAGACTTTAATAAATCTTGAAAAATTTGTAGGTTTTTTTTTTTTTGCTCCTAAAACATACGAATTATTTGAGATTCGGATATTCAGAGCCCGCTAAGTGTCTCACCAAGTACTGTATTGATGTCCCTTGGCCGTCGGTGGCTGGTTATGGCCATTAAACTCAAATGCTATTTGCTTGTGTAGCCAGTGACTAATAAGCAGTGTATTGCCTCCTGTATCACAAAAAAGAATTGTCTAGAATAGTGCTGTCCAACTTTTTACATGTTATCTCTCATATAGTGTGTCTGAAGGCCACATTAAATAAAATGTCATACAATAAAGTCTGTGAAGCTTTAAAGTAGACTGGGGGCCATAAACATCCTTTGAAGAAGCACATCCGGTCTGTAGGCCTCCAGCTGGATAGCCCTGGTCTAGAATATAGCTCAGGGGTGCCCAAAAGGTAGAGCAGGATCTACTAGTAGACCTTTAGCTGTTGATCAGTAGAACTCAAGACACACAAACTGCTTGTCTAAATCACCCTCCTATCTTATGCTTTTCATTCAGATATTTATTATTATTAAGGTAACATAAGAAATAGTTGTTTGTTAAATATAACAATATACATTTTCTCATAAATCAATATTTAAGTAATATACAGTATTCCATGGAACATGATTCTAACAATGCTTTTATGGATGTATGGGACAACATCACTAAAAGTAGGCCTCACATGAGTAAAGTATGGGCACTCCTGATATAGATTATACTTATATTATTGAGTAATAAAAATACTTGCATGGGTCAGGCAATGAAACTGTTAAAAATTGTAATAGCTGCCATCGGTGACAGCCCCTTTCTGCCAGAAGGGTGAGTGAAATTATCTGCCTTTGGTAACATGATTTTCCATGCAACTGGTCTGACATGTCAAAGTAATGTATAAAAATCCTCTCCCACCATCTGGTGGTTTTTAGAGGGCACTGTAATTTGTACATTTTTTTCAATGAATCATTCTGGGTAACATTCATTCATAAGGACATAAGCAAAGTAACTATTTGATCTATTTGTGTTTTTTTTGTTGCTGTTCATAAAGTTTTAGTTAAACAGTGTGTGCCAAATAGAAATTTAAATTGTTTAAAAAGAAACTGTATAATGAAGACGTCTCGATAAAATGTCAGCATTCTTCTTCACTCCCATAGAAGCACCAAGTCCAGTCCATTCTGATGAGAAACATTTGGAAAATGGAATTTTGAGAAGTGAAAAGAATTTACAGTGGTGTGTATCGGATATCATAGGATAACAGTGGCATATGTTAGCATATTATCAGCACCACAACATGGGTGACACAGAGACAGAGTCCATGAGAAAGCGCTAGAGAGCTAACATTCTATCTCTAATTGCAGACAATTAAGTGAATCCTCTGACACCAAGGGGCCGATTCACTAAGCTCGAGTGAAGGATTCGAATGAAAAATACTTCGAATTTCGAAGTATTTTTTGGGTACTTTGACCATCGAATGGGCTACTTCGACCTTCGACTACGACCTTCGACTTCGATTCGAATGATTCGAAGTAAAAATCGTTCAACTATTCGACCATTCGACAGTCGAAGTACTTTCCCTTTAAAAAAAACTTCGACCCCCTACTTCGGCAGATAAAACCTACCGAAGTCAATGTTAGCCTATGGGGAAACTTTTTTTGATCGAAGGATTTTTTGATCGAAGGATTTTCGAAGGATTTTCCTTCGATCGTTGGATTAAAATCGTTCGATCGAACGAAAAATCCTTCGATCGATCGAACGAACGTTTAGCGCTAAATCCTTCGACTTCGATATTCGAAGTCGAAGGATTTCAATTCAAGGGTCGAATTACGAAGTATTTTTTACTTCGAAATTCGACCCTTAGTGAATCGGCCCCCAAGTCTTTTAATCAGAACAAGACAACTGAAAAGGAAGATTGGAAACTGACTGAAGCAGACAAGGCCAAAACAGGAAGGGTAAGTCATGCCTCCTTAAAGGAGGACTAATGCTTAGAAAATGAATATGGCTACAAATGCCATATTTTATATACTGAACTTATTGCACAAGCCTAAAGTTTCAGCTTCTCAATAGCAGCAATGATCCAGGACTTCTTGTCACAGGGACTCTCCATTTTGGAAAGTGTCTGTGACACTCACTTGCTCAGAGGGCTCTGAGCAGCTGTTGAGAAGCTAAGCTTAGGGGTCATCACAAATTTTCAATCAGAAAATGAGGTTTGTCTGTAATATAAGCTGATGCTACAGGGCTGATTCTGAAGCCAATTGCACTGGTTTCTGTGCTGCCATGTAGTAATTATCTGTATTAATTATTAATAAGCCTTTTATTGTGACATACATATTCTACGTGTACTGTATATTGTAAGTGGGTCCCTAAGCTCAGTAAGTGACAGCAGCACAGAGCATGTGCAGTGAATCAGCAGAAAAAAAGATGGGAAGCTACTGGGGCATCTTTGGAGACACAGATCTTTACTGCTAAAGGGCTGTGGTTGCCTTGGGCTGGTACAGAAGCCAAAACAGAGTGTGCAACATTTCTAGCTGACTTCTTTAGTTAGACTTTAGTTCTCCTTTAAGACTTTTTAATATAGAGCAAACATGTTAACCAGGATTACAGATCAGTCCCTGCCCTGGTGGAGCTTGCAATCTAAAGTCACAAAAATGTTATGGTAAATTTTATTAGGAAACAATTAACCTGTGCATTTGGTGAAACCAAAGTAACTGGAGGAAGCCCACAGGGGCATGGGAAGTAAATACAAAACATGTTGCAAGAGCTAGGATGCCAGAGCTGCAAAGCAACAATCCTAACCACTTTTACATGCTGCTGCCATATTATCTTTCCTAACATCATCCTAGGAGGCAAGTAGCAAGTATATTGCCATATTGTTGACGTAGACAATCTTAGGCAGTTCTGGATGCATTGAGCATGGGTCATGTTATCCCTTTGCCTTTGCAACTTGGGGATTTGAAAGACCCAGGAATTATGCTGCACGACCACTTTGACAATTGCTTGGTCATCTTCCATATAGCAGATGAACTGTTTTGGTCATAGATGGGTACCACATTGAACCATTAATTTATCTCCCTAATGGCCCTGTTGCCAAAGGCGCAGTGTCCAATCTCTCTCTCTCTAAAGCAGGAATTTCCAACCTTTAGAACCCATGAGTAACATTCAGAAGTAAAAGGAGTTGGGGAGCAACACTAGCATGAAAAATGTTCCTGGGGTGCCAAATAAGGGCTGTGTTAGTAGCCCCTATGTGGATTGTCAACCTACATTGAGGACCTGTTTGGCAGCGCACCTGTTTTTTATGCAACCAAAACTTGCCTCCAAGCCTGAAATTCAAATATATGCACCTGCTTTCAGGTCAATGGGAGCAACATCCAAAGAGTTGGAGAGCAACATGTTGCTCACAAGCTACTGGTTGGGGATCACTGCTCTATATTATTAACTGCAGCTCTATTGTCTTGCAATGAAAGATGGATCCTCTGGAGACAAGGGCTTGACTGTAGCATGCTTTTTAGTATAATTGATGAAGTTTCCCTTTCATGTAACTGATTCAGACTCTAAGGGAGGTTTGGGGGGTTTTAATTGGTCCCTCTTTTTTGTACAGCTGTACAATCATATTAAATATGGGTATGTCCCCAAGTAAATGTTGTTATTTCTTGTTCTGTAGGTGAAGCTGTCAGTGTTCTGGGAGTATATGAAGGCCATTGGACTGCTCCTTTGCTTTCTCAGCATTTTCCTTTTTATGTGCAACCATGTTTCATCTTTGGCCTCTAACTATTGGCTTAGTCTTTGGACAGATGACAAGGTTGTTAATGGAACACAGAAAAATACTACAATGAGGCTGAGTGTTTATGGAGCTTTGGGATTTTTACAAGGTATGCAGAAGTCACTGCTGATCAATAGTACTATGGAAATATTTTTAGGCAATTTATGGCATCTTTTTAGCCCTATGGATTTTTTGTCTGGTTGATATGGACTACTGCAAAATAATCTCTTAGTATAGTAGTAGTAGCCATGTAGTGTCTGGCACCACTTATAGGACATACATGAACAAAATTAGTTTAAAATGTGTTTTATATTTTCTAAGCACAATTAAATTATTAAAAAATTAGTTGGATTATGGCATTAATGTTGAAATTACAAAATTTCAGGACAATCTTTTTCATCACAATGTGTCTGGTTAAGGGAAAAAAGGATAGTTGCCATAGTTTAGCAGGGTATATCGCTAATCTTAACTGCTTTGAGGCTATGTGTGTTACTTTCTTCCCATTATAGGCATTTCAGTGTATGGATATTCTACGGCAGTCTCTCTAGGAGGGGTGCTTGCATCCAGGTTTCTTCATACAGATTTGCTGCACAATGTCCTGCGGTTTCCAATGAGCTTCTTTGAACGGACCCCAAAGGAAATAGTCACAATTGACAACACCATCCCTCAGATCATTAAGATGTTCATGGGGTCCCTGTTTAATGTCATAGGTGCATGTGTTATCATTCTAATTGCAACCCCCATAGTTGCTGTGATCATTCCACCGCTTGGTCTGGTTTACTTCTTTGTACAGGTAAATATACATAATCTCATAATATATTTATTTACAGTTTCTTGCATCAAGCAGTGCTTAGTATGCTAGTCATGACAAATCTATAAGACAATATTATTTGTACAAAATATTTATTAAGCATCCTCTGCAGTTTGGTGGATTTTTATAGTAATGGTTTCCATTTAAACTTAATATCAAACCAGGTAAATTGGCAAGAAATTTAGTATTAACATATTTGGTTTACTCCCTTTTTCATTGTTTCTTGACTAAACAAGAAGACTCTCACTTAAGTTTGTCCTGTTCTGCTGAGCAGAGGAGAAGCTGTGAAAAGTAACAGCCAATCCATTAACAAAACAGCAAGTGTGTCGCTGCCACAGCTGTCCGTGCTTGCTGAACAAGGTGCCGATCGGAGCCGATTAGTGTTTTGTTCTCCAGTGGAGAAATTGTCACATGTAACATTAGCCTTATGTGAAAATGCACAGATTAAAGCTAAGTGCACACAATACCCAGTGTAGCTGGCTCAGCATTGTAACTCACTGAGGAAGGGACATGTGGTCCCGAAATGTTGGATCGTGGTTGCAGTGTCTGATACCACGATGGAATAAATTTGTGATCACCCCTGTTGCAGCATTCAAAGGTATTGGCGTCTTTTTCATAGTTGCATGTCTCTGCACTCCCTCAATCTCATTAATATCCTTCCTTAATTACTGGAGCTCAAAACTGCACAGATGAGGCCTTGTCAGGGACCTATGAAAAGCCAAAATTATGTTTTGATCCCTCGATTTAATGCCCTTTTTATGATTTATTTGCTTTAGTAGTTTCTGAGTCTGGAGTTAGACAAAAAATCCCCAGATCCTTCTCAATTGAGGAAACCCCCAACACATTGCCATTTAGTGTATAACTCGCATTTATACTATTTCTACCAAAGGGCATAGTTCTCCCCCTGCACACAACCACATTGTGTGCTCTTGGCCTAAATCAACTGGCGTTGATTGTTCTCAGCTCTTTTTATACCTTTGATGAAATCACCACTATTAAATGGGTAATGGGGGGCAAGTTAAGTGAGGAAAAAAAAGGTCTTCAATTAGTACTTTATAATAGCAAAAATCTAGGAAAAATCTGAAGCCTTTTTAATTTTCCTCAGAGGGTTTTTCTTCTTGATGCCACATATCTTGCCCATGGTAGATGCTTCTGATGTCATATGGGTTCCAGCCAGAAATGCTGGATTTGGTGCACTATATAGCCAGCACCTTTTCTCAAGCAGCGCATTTCCTATTCTTTTGAATTAGTGCAGTGGATATTATAAAGCAAGGGGAAATGATTTACCAGTGAGGCTCTTGGTGTTTATTTTGATGACATTTTTATGCATGCATTAAAACTGTATTTTTCAACTGACATGGCAATAAAACGGTCTGTTTACATTAGTTATATAAACTACTTTAAAGGGTGTAATTGAAGTTGCTCTTTGCATGTTTTCCACATAATGTATACAAACAGCAATATGGAAACCATGGGTCGTAAAAAACTGTGATGTGTGACAGCCAGTGACACTGGACATTTTGTGTTGGAGCCTAGAGTAAAGGACCTCTATCATCAGTCTGCATCATTTCTCAGCCATGGAGGCTTTCCAGTAAAGGAACATGGGGGTTATGGAAAAGCCCAAAGTGGAATATTATGGGCTGAAGAAGGCACAAACTCATTTGAACGCCCATAATGTGCCAATGTTAGCTCTCTATGCATTGAAGTCTTTGGAGTTCTCTAACTTCACAAATTTTAAACTTTCAGAGGTTTTATGTCGCCACGTCACGGCAGTTGAAAAGGTTCGAGTCAGTCAGCCGATCTCCTGTATATTCACATTTCAACGAGACTCTTTTAGGATCAAGTGTCATCCGAGCTTTTGGGGAACAGAAGCGCTTTATGCAGATCAATGACTTTAAAGTTGATGAAAATCAAAGAGCTTATTACCCTAGCATTGTCTCCAACAGGTATCCTGTACTCTTCCATTTGCTCTTCTTCACATGTTTCCTTTGAAAAAATGCATAACAGGCACTGCGCTAGAATGCAGTAACACATAAGGATTAAAATTGTTTCTGTGCAAAGCACTAAGCTATTATTGTTAAAATTAGCTCTTCCTTGGATAGTCCATGCTGCTGGTGAGAACAAATACACAGCCCTTGATTTTATACCTTAATATGGCAACTGCATAGAAGCATGGAAAAAAATAGATTCTTTACGTTTCAAGAGTTGAGATAAAGAAGTCAAGCCGGTGTTTCAAAGCCCTTGTAGAACATCAGAGCTTGTTATATATTAGTCTACATTATTTGAAGAGCCAGGAAAAGCAGTATAGCTAAAAGAAAGAGAAAATAGATAATACTCTCAGTAGTAATAATACCTGTACTAACAAATTACAGTTAAAATTATTTTATTTTTTCAAGTAATATAGTTTGGAAATTTCCTTTGAATACATTTTTGTTCATTATGCATAGTTGGGGTTAAATTATCACTGTGCCTCTACCTGGACAGCTTTGGGGGGTTGGGGCTGGATATTATAATTTCCCTTTGTTTCTTGAGTGTTAAGATCTGTTCACCTGGTGAGATCGCCATTACAGAGGACCCATACACTTGGTCTGAAGGGGCCAAACTGGCAGCTTAAATTTGCCCATATCTGGCCAGTTTAAGTCAACCCCTATCTTTTGCCTTTCCTTTTACCAACTGTACAAAATATATATAACCAAATTCCTAGAATACTTAAAGCCAAATTGCCTTCTTAAATGAAAACACCAGTGTATGAATGTTCATGACATTTTCTTCCCCTTATATGTTCAGTATATTAGGAAACTCATTGCTGCTGTGCTTTGAATTTAATTACAGCTAAATACTGTCTTTTATCTTTATCTGTTTCTCTCTGTAGGTGGTTGGCAGTCAGGCAGTCAGGCTGGAGTTTGTTGGCAACTGCATCGTTCTCTTTGCCTCTCTCTTTGCTGTGATTTCTAGAACAACCCTTAGCCCTGGACTTGTTCGACTTTCTGTCTCTTATGCTTTACAGGTAACTGAAACAAACATCTGTCTAGTTTTACTGTTCAGGTTTATTTATAGAAATATATCCACAAAATAAGCAGGCCTAATTAATGACCTAGCAACATAAAATACCAGTTTAATAATAATATACTATATAATAATATATACCAGAAATCTTCCAGTAATTAAGTGTTCCTTATATAATTATTGTGAATATACACATTAGTCCTTCTGTATATGAAATACTGCCGGTTTATCCTCTAAATTCAGCCTTCCTCCAACCCTGATTTAATCCACTGTTTCCTCTTGCAAACTCTGTCGCTGTGTATACACTGTGTCATTTTTAGCCTCAGCAAAGTATTAACTCAGTTGATGCCTTGGCAGCATCTGCTTTATAAAGTCATAATCCTCTCTGTCTAAACAGCTCTAGCCATCCTAAAAGCCAGCACTTCCAAGTTCCAAATTGGAAAGAGGTCTGAGATGCATTTAGCTCTTTGAATATTGCTTGCAAAGTTCCTTATAAAGTCATGCTTTGTGTGGTTAAAATAAATCACAGTTCAGACAGTTTGGAAGCAAGGACATTCACAGAGAAATTACCTTTATTAACTTTCTCTTTAGTTTGTTGTTTTAACAGGAATGCTAAAATTGAATCTGGTCATTCATATAATTTATATAATTTCTCTGGAAACCCTTAGTAGGTGAAAGTAGTCAGCTGCAGTATTAGACAGTATTTAACTCACCTTGCTCTGTCTTTGCTGAATCCATCCTCTCAGCAAAAAGGGGGGCAGATTTTATAGGGCTCAAGTGAGTCGAGTTCCCTTTTTCAGTTACAAATAACTGCATCCTTAAAGGAGAAGTCAACCCCCCATAATATAAACCCCTACCCTACACAGTCCCTCCCCCCTGCACAGTGTTACCCCAGAATTGTGTCCCCTCTAGAAATATGGACTGTACATGTCAGTGCAGTGGAGCTCATGGGTGCCATTTTCTGGCGCTTCGGTATTCTTTGTAAAGTGAGTGCCATATTGGCGCATGCACAGTTGGAGCAGTCTTCCACATGCACCAAAAGTGGGAGTGGACAAGATCAGAAATAAGCAAGGTGAGGAGTGTAGCACACAGTAATGTCTTTGGTAGTTAAACAGAATGAGGGTAGGCTTCTCTAAATAAGTGTGTTTTAAGTGATCTTTTGAAAGCAGAAAGGTTGGGAATTGGACAGACCATGGGAGAGAATTCTAGAGCAGAGCGCAGCCCTTGCAAAGTCTTGAATGCAAGCATGTGAGGAGGAAATGAGAGAAGAGTTGAGGAGCAGGTCAGTAGAGGAGCATAGTAAGCGGTTGGGTGAGTATCTAGAGATGAGTTCAGAGATGTAGGGTAAGGCAAGGTTATGATCTACTTTGAATGTTATACGTAACAAGCAAATGTGGGCCTGTCCTTTGACTTGGACCTGGGATACTTACCATGTGTGGAGAATAGCACATGCTACGCTTGCAGTCAGGTAACCAACTTCACTGCTTTGCAAGCATCCTAGTAAAATCATCCTGAATACCTTCCAAACAATATTTCTTAGAGGCTATTAGAACTTAAAATACATTTCTTTCATAAAGAATAAACTATGAATGCCTTGTTTGGTGCAATTATTATCAATGTCAGTATTTAGCAGTAATGGGTGGGGAGATTCTATATTATTTTGTGTATTAACTTCAAAGCACATCTTTTATATAGTAAATAAAGTACCCCCTCTTGTAAAATATAAGGATATTATGAGTTACCGAGGAGTTTCATGACCATATAAAAACACGAGGCCAAAGGCCGAGTGTTTTTATACAGGTAATGGAACTCCGAGGTAACTTCTAATATCCTCATATTTTGCAACTGGGGGTACTTTATTTATTATAATACACAAGTTTCAGTGAGTCATGTGACAGAAATGACATCAGAACTCACCGTTTATAACTGATGACATCAGAACTCACCGTTTATAAGGATATAATTTACAAGATATTCATGGCTTTTGTGTATTATATAAGGTTATGTATTTATATACTGTGAAGAATAAATGTCAATGTAGGTAAGGTGGGTTTATTCATTGTGAGACTCTTTTAGGTCACTACTTATCTGAACTGGCTTGTAAGAATGTCTTCTGAACTGGAAACAAATATAGTTGCAGTGGAGAGAGTGAAAGAATATGCTGACCTCAAGCAGGAGGTAAGTTAGTTGCTTCTTTCTTACATCTCTCATGGAAGTACAATATGTCTGTCTGATTCCAACCCTGAATACAAATTCTATATGTAACAAACCTGAAGTGGTAGTTCCTCTGTGACTCTAATGGTTCTTTATTTTGTTCACTCATTGAGTAGTGACAAAACTGCCACATTTATTTTACTTCTCCATCCACATAAAGTAATTGATTGATGTTCCTCTTATTTTGGGGCTACACAATAGTCTACCAAAGCTGAAACTATAGATAAGATAGGCAACCTCACCCATACGTAGCAGATTTGTAAATGGTACAATTGAAGGCCTGTTACTGGACTGGCAGACAGGAAGCCAGGGGGAATAAAGAGAATTCATGGCTTGTTAAATGTAGGATATGGTCATTATAACCTGGTAAAGACCACGTTTAATAATCCGTTATGCTGTGATTTAACTGAAGCAGCTTATCAAAAGCTCAGATCAATAACTGTTCACTTTACACAGGCTGCATGGATTATTCAAGAGACTGCACCAGAGCCCACCTGGCCGCATGAAGGGAAAATTGAATTTCGTGGTTATGGCTCGCGCTACCGTGATGATTTGGACCTGGCTCTTAAAAATATAAATGTTACTATACAGGGAGGAGAAAAGGTATATTTCAGTTTTAAAATGGCAGTTTAAAAAAGTATAGACGTGCATGTTGCAGCAAAAATATACACCTCCTCTGACTATAAGGCCATATTAGTATAGCCTATATAAGTAGTAAGGCTTTACACCTTGGTCACTCCTTTAAATTGTCTTAATAATTTTACTATGCTCTGACTTTTTTATGCCTTTTTGTAGAGCTATCTTAATCCTTTGCTGGAGCGACAGAAGCTTTTGTTGTCAATGTAATCAGAAACATAGAGCCTTCAATATGGAATTTGTTGGGCTTCATTTACCTTTCTAGGTTGCAGAGTAGAAACAGTCTTATTTCTCTCCTTCCGTATGTGTGCCCTGCTTACATGATTAGCCCAAATATAGAGCTTCTGTCTGCTGTATCAATAGTATAAGTGCCTGCAGAACATGGAGGCTATGCCACTACAAGCTGCATCCAGGCAGCAGTGACTGTAAATCAAGGCAAAATATGAGCATGAGTCCAAGAGTACTATGTATGGCATGATTGTATCCAAGCCTAGGAATCCCCTTGCACTTAGAAGGAAGCCTCTACAGCTGTTAAACAATAACTATGGTGTATGTGTATTCTGTGCAGGTCGGAATAGTTGGCAGAACAGGAGCTGGAAAATCCTCTCTGACACTGGGCCTGTTTCGCATTAATGAGGCTCCTGCTGGGGAGATAGTCATAGATGGATGCAACCTAGCTAAAATTGGCCTTCATGACCTCCGTTTCCGAATAACTATTATTCCACAGGTAGGAATGCTTAATGTTTATATAAAATGCATGGGTGTGAGGCAGCACTGACAATTTTTGATTTGCTACAGAGTCTAATCCCTAAGTAAACAACCCCAATTTAGTTTGTTTGGGAATATGAAAAAAATTATCTTGGAAATTGAATGGTACAGTGTGTGTCTCTTTATAGGATCAGTCTTGTTTTCTGGGTCCCTGAGGATGAACCTGGATCCATTTGACAAGTACACAGATGATGATATCTGGACATCTCTGGAGCTTGTGCACCTGAAGAAATTCGTCTCTAATCTCCATAACAAACTCAATCATGAATGTGCAAAAGGAGGGGAAAATCTCAGGTCTGATTTATTTTCTTTACACACGTATGCAATTATTAAAATAAATCTTAATAAATTCTGTTTTGAATGTATTGTAACTCACTGTGTTTCAGCATTGGCCAACGGCAGCTGATGTGCTTGGCACGAGCTCTTCTCCGAAAGACCAAAATCTTGGTGTTAGATGAAGCCACTGCGGCGGTGGACTTGGAAACAGATGGACTGATCCAGTCAACTATAAGAAAAGAGTTTCAAGATTGCACAGTTATAACCATTGCACATCGACTCAATACCATCATGGATTACACAAAGTAAAGAGTTTTTAAATGTTATATGTTTATTTAAGATTTCCATTCAGGTCATGATATACAAAATTTAATAGAAATAAGTCGAAAGAAACTGAGTATTTTGAAAATGTTTCACCACTCATCTGAGCTGCTGCTTCAGTTCTGCTGAATGATGTTTAACAAATCCTAGATATGACTCTGGAGAACCAATTGCTTGTTCAATGATTCATTTATTCAAAGTTGCAAGTTGTGCAACTTTGAATAAATGAATCATTGAACAAGCAATTAGTTCTCCAGAGTCATATCTAGGATTTGTGAAAGTTTGGAGGTTTGGCAGTGCCTTACTCTGAAGGTGAACCATATACTACTAAATAACGAAGGGATCACATCATCCATAAGAGTATATCTTTGAGTGGTGTTTAAACCCTTAAGGGTAAATACAGTCACCGACATCCAATCACAATGGTTCTATTGAATTAATCAGGAATTCAATGGATGTAGGTGACTGTATTTCCAGAACATTTTTTTAAAGTTTTTTAATTATTTGCCTTCTTTTTCTGACTATTACCAGCTTTCAAATGGGGTTCGCTAACTCATAGTATCATAGTAACATACATAGTAAGTAAGGTTGAAAAAAGACACACGTCCATGAAGTTCAACCTTTTAGTTTTTTTTTTTTTTTTTTAATCTGCTTAACTGCTAGTTGATCCAGAGGAAGGCAAAAAAAAACCCATCTGAAGCCTCTCCAATTAGCCTCAGAGGGGGAAAAATTCCTTCCTGACTCCAAAATGGCAATCAGACTAGTCCCTGGATCAACTTGTACTATGAGCTATCTTCCATAATCCTGTATTCCCTCACTTGCTAAAAAGCCATCCAACCCCTTCTTAAAGCTATCTAATGTATCAGCCTGTACAACTGATTCAGGGAGAGAATTCCACATCTTCACAGCTCTCACTGTAAAAAACCCCAACCGAATATTTAGGCGGAACCTCTTTTCGGAATGGATGACCTCGTGTCAGCTGGAAAGACCTACTGGTAAATAAAGCATTAGAGAGATTATTATATGATCCTCTTATATATTTATACATAGTTATCATATCACCCCTTAAGCGCCTCTTCTCCAGCGTGAACATCCCCAATTTGCCAAGTCTTTCCTCATAGCTAAGATTTTCCATAGCTTTTAACAGCTTAGTTGTTCTTCTCTGTACCCTCTCTAATACAATAATGTCCTGTTTGAGTGATGGAGACCAAAACGGTACGGAATATTCTAGATGGGGTCTTACAAGTGCTCTATACAGTGGAAGAATGACCCCCCCTCCTCCCGTGACTCTATGCCCCTTTTAATACAGCTCAAGTTTTTATTTGCCCTTGATGCTGCTGACTGGCATTGCTTGCTACAGCCAAGTTTATCATCTACAAGGACTCCAAGGCCATTTTCCATAATGGATTTGCCTAGTGCAGTCCCATTAAGGGTATAAGTGGCTTGGATATTCTTACATCCCAGGTGCATGACTTTACATTTATCAACATTGAATCTCATTTGCCACTTAGCTGCCCAGATTGCCAGTTTGTCAAGGTCGTGTTGCAAGGATGCCACATCCTGGATGGAATTAATTGGGCTGGATAGTTTTGTGTCATCTGCAAACACTGATACATTACTTACAATACCCTCCCCTAAGTCATTAATGAACAAGTTAAATAAAAGTGGACCCAATACCGAGCAATGAGGGACCCCACTAAGAACCTTACTCCAAGTAAAGAATGTACCATTAACAACCACCCTCTGTACACAATCCTGTAGCCAGTTTCCTATCCATGTGCAAACGACTTCATTAAGCCCAACAGACCTTAGTTTAGAAAGCATCCATCTAACTAACGTCTAAAAACAAATGCTCTGTAAGGCTACACATTTATAGTTTTTGCTACTTTCATTACTCATCTTTCTATTAAGGGCCTCTCCTATTAATATTCCAGTCTCTTATTCATAGTGCATGATTTCTAGGGTAATTTGGACCCTAGCAGCTGGAATGCTGGAATTGCAAATGGGAGAGCTACTGAATAAAAAGCTAAATAACTCAAAAACCACAAATAATAAAAAATACAAATTGTCTCAAGATATCACTCTCTACATAATACCAAAATGTAATTTAAAGGTGGAAAACCTCTTTAAAAAGTAAAACATCTTATTGTTTGCTATGGGTTACTGCACCTTGGCTAACTATAATTGAATTTAAAACTGAGCATCAGTTTCTGGTCTGGGTTGGTGAGCCGTCAGATACTGCAATTTGTTCCTTCTTCGTTTCTCCTGTTGTTTCATGCCTTGATGTAACTGTAGATATGGAAAGGTTGGAATGACAAACATAAGTGTACCATTTTGTGCTAAACCCACATTGCTAAGCTATAGCTGTTATGATGTTTGAAGATCACTTGAGTAGTAGTTGAGCAGCGCATGCCTGAACAGTTTCCATGCCCTTATATTTAAAGGGATATGTTCCATTTAAATTGTTGACTTGTGCTTCATGTTTCTCACATGGGCAATGTGACTATATAGCTTTCCCTTCTCTGATGCCAAGCAATACAAAATGTAATGCTTAGTGCCACATTACTTTTTTTTTTCTCTTTACAAGACCTGGAAGATGATGGCCATGTTGGTGCTCAGAGCCCGGCCTCAGATTTCAATATATCACACACACTGAATAGGCCTGGATACCAAGGTTCTTTTACACGTGTGGATCCTAACACGTTTTTATACTTGGTCCAGTTGGCAAAATCCATTGAGATAAGAGAACCAAGCCAAAGGCAGAAAGATTATTCTGCGGGTCTTCTTCACTTTTCTTACACTTGTGTTGACTGAGTCAGAATCCTATTATTATTCTCACGAATGTTTTGTAGTATAATGGCAGACCTGCTCAAGGAATACTGTATATGGCTGATAGTCTGTGTGGCAAGACTGACAGCTGTGGCACTTAAAGAGTAGTTTATTTTTGCTGTGGAATAATGTATGCAAAGTGCTTCTCATAAAGCCTCAGGAAAAAAAAACACCACTCAAAATGCTATATTTTTCCACGCAAATGCTATTTTATTAGGTAGCTGTTATTCATATATTGTAAAGGGCCACAAAAACAACTATTGTTACTTTTTTCATTTTATTTAACTAATTTAATGGTTAAGAGAAAATATATAATTATTTTTGTATTGGAGGGCTTCCCTAACTTGTTGTTTTGCTAGAAACTTCCATTGTAGAGAAACATCTTTTCAGTGCTAAAATATTAACCGTTAATTATCTTTTTTCCCCATAGGAAGACAATAACTAGGTTATTTATGACTGCCATATGTTAAATGGATAGAGGATGTGCCAACTCTCTAAACTGGTAAATTTTCTATACATTTGTTGCTGGTACAGGTATGGAATCTGCTATCCAAAATGCTTGGGACCTGGGGTTTTCCGGATAATAAATATTTTTGTAATTTGGATCTTCATGTATTAAGTCTACTAGAAAATCATATAAACATTAAATAAACTCAATAGGCTGGTTTTGCTTCCAATAAGGATTGATTATATCTTAGTTTGGATCAAGTACAAGCTACTGTTTTATGATTACAGAGAAAAAATGAATCATTTTTTTAGTGTTGATTATTTGGATAAAATGGAGTCTATTGGAGGCAGCCTTTCCGTTATGCAGACCTTTCTTTATAACAGGTTTCCGGAAAATGAACCCCATACCTGTAAATCTTAGCGCTATTGAGGAATGCCAGCAATTACTGGAATAAATTGCTCTGTTACAGTAAATTTAGTGCTTATAATCAGTAGCAGGTAAATTTAGTGCTTATAATCAGTAGCAGGGAAAGCTGACAGAGGTGCTACTGGAAAGAATAAATGGGTATAAAAAGTATATTTTCTAAAAAAAGAAAATTGTAGAACGTTAAAAAATAGAACTCCAAAGTAATCTGTGGTACTGTATGAAAAACATGTTTTTAAATAATGGTGCACTGCCCCATTAAAACTCATACTTGCTGATTATTGCTCCTTATTCATCAACTCCACAACAAAAACCAAGCTGGATTACTCTTAGGGCAGAGTCCAGCGCTTCCATAAGCCGTAATGTACTGTATTTCCAAATTGACCGAAATTATACAGTATTTTTTTTTTTTAGTAATAGAATTCAAAGTTTTTTTCTGAAATTCTTCAACTTAGAATTGCTTGCTAAATGTCCAGGTCTTCCCTGGAGACAGACTTATTTCTTTAATGTCTGATTTCTTCCATGTACAATATGTTAATTCTAGTGTTTCTATGCCATGCTAGGTTATATATTTATGCGTGTGTTTAGGCAGAATGAATATGTTTAGAAGTTACTATCTTCTCTGCAATAGTGTGGGTTTCCACCACCCCATAGTAACAGGATAGGTCAATATCTCCTCCAACTCTTCCCTTTGCTACCAAGTAAAATACACTTTTGTACTGCAAAATATATATAGATAAATCCAAAATCCATCATAACACCAGCATACTCTTACTGTAGAGCATGGATCATAGCATTAACCCATATGTTTTATCGTAACCTGCAAAAAGGGAACATATATATATATATATATATATATATATATATATATATATATATATATATATTGCAACATGCATTGCAGCTTTAATTTGCTCTATGCAGCAAAAGTTATCTAGAAGTATGCAGCAAGCTTGGGAGGGTATGGAGCTTTACATCTGTATGCAGTTTCCTCAGACACTAAAGCTGGCCATAGACGCAAAGATCTGATCGTACGAATCGAGGATTCGTACGATTTTCGCACCGTGTGTGGAGAGTCCCGACATTTTTCGTCCGGCGGAGATCGGTCCTTTGGTCGATAGGACAGGTTAGAAAATTTCTGTCGGCTGCCGATAATATCTCTGCGTGTATTGCCGATCATACGATTTTCAGTGGGAGACTGTCACCAGCTTTGGTTGGACATAGATATCGTACGATTGCTGTCAGGGGCAGAACATTGCTGATCTGTTCTTTAACTACTTTATTTGATCTGACTGGTAAGACTTTGATCTGAATGGTTAGTGGCGGGTCGGGAGATGGGAAAGTCCGATCGTACGATGATTCGTACGATCGGATCTCTGCGTCTATGGCCAGCTTAAGGCACATTCAGAAAAATGATTTAGCCATTTTAAAACCAGTTCCAAACCAGTTCTTACTCAAAATTGAGAAAAGAAAATCCAAATCTGTTCTGAGACACTGTCAAAGGAGAAGTTCACCTTTCTATTACTTTTAGTATGGTATAAGCAACTTTTCAATTGGTCTTCATTATCTATTTATGTTTTTCTTTTTAAATATTAGCCTCCCTATTCTGCATTTGTTAATGCTCTCTCTCTTACTTAAAGGGATACTGTCCATGGAAAAAAACATTTTTTCAAAATGAATCCGTTAACAGTGCTGCTCCAGCAGAATTCTGCACTGAAATCCATTTCTCAAAAGAGCAAACAGATTTTTTTATATTCAATTTTGAAATCTGACACTGGACTAGACATATTGTCAGTTTCCCAGCTACCCCAGTCATGTGACTTGTCCTCTGATAAACTTCAATCACTCTTTTCTGCTGTACTGCTAATTAGAGTGATAGCACCCCCCCTCCCTTTTTCCCCCAGCAGCCAAACAAAAGAACAATGGGAAGGTAACCAGATAGCAGCTCCCTAACACAAGATAACAGCTGCCTGGTAGATCTAAGAACAGCACTCAATAGTAAAAACCCATGTCTCACTGAGACACATTCAGTTACATTGAGAAGGAAAAACCAGCAGCCTGCCAGGAAGCATTTCTCTCCTGAAGTACAGGCACAAGTCACATGACTGGGGCAGCTGGGAAATTGACAAAATGTCTAGCCCCATGTAAGATTTCAAAATTGAATATAAAAAAATCTGTTTTCTCTTTTTAGAAATGGATTTCAGTGCAGTATTCTGCTGGAGTAGCACTATTAACTGATGTGTTTTGAAAAAAACATGTTTTCCGATGACAGGATCCCTTTAAAGACCAAACCAGGCTTCTGAACACTGAAAGTGAAGACTAATTGCAAATTGCCTTGTGATGATACTGTCTCAAGGGTGAACTACCCCTTTAAAACAAAGCAGCAAAACAAATGCTAGTGATTAATCTCTTCTTGCATTGAGATGCTGAATTTTGAGTCTGGAAATTTGCAATTATTAGCAGGTCAGTGGATTGTGATGAGCCTTCACCTACAGCCTACAGGACACCCAGATTTATGCTTTAAAGGAGAAGGAAAGATTACAACTAAGTAAGCCTTATCAGAAAGATCCACCTAAATATACCAGTAAAGTAATGCTGCTTTGAGTCCCCTGTCATAAGAAACACTGCATTTCTTTCCTTCTATTGTGTACACATGGACTTTTGTATCAGACTTCCTGCCTTCAGCTTAAACCCTCTTGCCCTGGGCGTGAGCATGCTCAGTTTGCTCCTCCCCTCCCCCTTCTCTGTGGTAATCTGAGCCCAGAGCTATAAGTGAGCAGGGAGAGACTCAGTGATGTCATGCTTCTGAGGAAGTGGCGAGACGCCACGAAACGCGTCAAGTGTGGGGGAGGTCATATCCATACATGTACTGAGGTGTTGATGGTTTTACGCTTGTTTCGATAAAGAAGGTCTGATTTTTCCTAAACCACCGTGTGCTCCATATCCCAATTGCTAATCACATGTCTAATACGTCTGGATCCGGGGACGTTAAATATGTTGCAGCACAGGTGCTGAGATGGACCCGTGGACACAAGTGGGTGAGTGCACGCTATTTGAAACTTTCACAGGAAGTGATGTCACACCAAGCTAATACTGCAGCCGCTATCCTAAACAAACAGAAAGCTTCTAGAGCTTTTTACTCAGGTATGGTAAAACATTCTACAGAATAAATATAGCATTCTAGCTTGCACTATTGCAGCTAATCTATTGGCAATAAAATGCCTCTGAATCTTTCCTTCTCCTTCTCCTAAAGACTTCTCATTTTGGCTTGCAATGAATGCTCCATAAATATTTAACAATCTCAGGAAACAGGTGTTCTCCAGGTTTCAGGAATGTGGAGGTGCTACATCAGGCTGCCTATATTTTGCCATAAAACAGGTGCACAAAGGGTGTTAAACTCTGCCTTGGCTTTCGCTTTATTCACTTTTGCCTCGGAACACCACAGCCTTTTCAATGACAGAGGGGCATGGAGGGAGCTACATTTACCCATCTAGTCAAATTCTTGTCAAAATGGTGAAGGTCAAAAATTTACATTTTAAATATAATGTTGTCAAGTTTCCTGCTATCTGCAAAACATGTTCATGCTTTAAACAATACGTTTGGTCTTAAGGTGCAAGATAACTTTTGTACATTCTTAACAGGTACGGTAATTATTTATATGGAACAAGGCTTATTTCTTCAGGTCTCTTCTAAACAGATTCATTTATTTTTGTTCTTTTCCAAGAAGGTCACATAAGGCAGAATGAATCAAACATGCCATTGCATTGCTAGCTAGGTTATGAGAATATGGTGATGTTTTACCTCGGTTAGACAGATTTATTCTTAGGTTGAAACTATTTATTTTATTTCGTAAGTTATATTATTCTAATTAATATTAATGGTTTTTGCATTATCCTGAGTCCTACAGCCAATTACAATATATAGATATGTTTATTATCACGCTCAAAGTACTCTGTAGTTCAAATGCACAAATGTGTATTCAAACCAGTGTTGGACTAGGTCTCTGAGATCCCTGATGTCTTTGGTCCACTCTTAAAGGACTAGTAACACCAAAAAATGAATGTCCTAAAGTACTGAAAATATAATGTACTGTTGTGCTGCTCTGTTAAAACTGGTGTATTTGCTTCAGAAACTCTACTATAATTTATACAAACAAGCTGCTGTGTAGCCATGGGGGCAGCCATTCAAAGCTCAGAAAAGGCTCAGCCGATTAAAGATAAGCTCTGTAGTATACAATGGGATTCTTCAGAGAGTATATGTTATCTACTATGTGTCCTGTGCTCGAATGGCTGCCCCCGTGGCTACACAGCAGCTTGTTTATGTAAACTATAGTTGTGTTTCTGAAGTAAACACACCAGTTGTACCAGTGCAGCACAACAGTACGTTATTTTGTCTTTTTAATTTTTTGGTGTTACTGTTCCTTTAACGCAATTAGATATAAATCCAAGTGTTCTCTCATCTGTTTCTCTTCATTTTGTCTTCATGCAGCAGTTGGGTGTCAGATGAATGATCCACAGCAGCGTTCCTAGAGGGGGCGGGCCCCGCCCCCCTCCGTACGGCGCGCTGCCGGGTTGATTTCAGTGGCGTGCGGCGCTGCCGGGGGGCCCTGGCCTGCTCGCACCCCCTGCTCCCCCGGTAGTTCCGCCACTGATGATCCAATATATCTTATAGGGGGCTCCCTTTCCCAGCAGATGTATTAGAGCTCACTCAAATAACTGATTCCAGTTCAAACAAAATCTAACAAAATAACTGCCTTTTACACAAATTCTGCAAGTAGAGAGACTGGTGATTTTAATAGAGGAATAGAATGTGCAGTGTTCACAATGCATTTGCAATAAAAGCTATTATAAGGATTTTGAGCTTTATTTAGTTTTTAAACACTTTTTCTGAACACAACTGTACTTTCCTGTAAAACTCCTTCTGCACAGTACATATACTTATATCCCCAGAAGGTGGTGCCAGCACACTTCAGTCATGGAATCTTAATCTTCATTTCTAACAAACTAAGATTAACGCTGGAATTGTGCCTCACCATCTTCTGTAACATATGCATGTTTGTAGGAAAGGGAAATTGGCACAAACAAACAAGTGTAGAAATACTCAGCCAATTGAAACAGTCATCCAGTTGCACCGGTCCCAGACCTTCAGTGGAGGGTGCGGCACACTGAAAACAGCAAACGTGTGAACATTCAGACACCCAAGGATTTACAAAAGGAAAATCCTTCCCCATTCATGCACATGGGGTACTTAATCATAAGTTAGCATTATTGATATGCATGCCAAAGGTTTCCCTATGTTCACTCTCATTTTCATACTTGTTACATAACCAAATATACATAAAGTCCGCCCATAAAGCCTAGCCTCTGAGTATTCCAGTGTATCTGGATAGGTGCACTATATCCCACTGTTATAAAAGTGTCACTAATGATTACATTTAGCTTATTGCATCATGTATTGCATTTGCCACATCCTCTTCACTTGCTGGTACAGTGTGGTTATGCACCAACTACAGGTATGGGACCGCTTTTATCCAGTATGCTTGGGACCTGGAGTTTTCCAGATAAGGGATCTTTCCCTAATGTGGAACCTCATACCTCATCATATTCTGCTAAAACACCATTTGAATAATAAACCTAATAGGATTGTTTTGGAACAATAAGGATTAATTATGTCTTAGTTGGGATCAACTTACTCTTACTTCTTACTTTGAATTATTAGATTAAAACGGAGTCTACGGGAGACTGACTTCCTGTAATTTGGAGCTTTCTGGATAATGGATATGAGATAACAGCTCCCATACATACATACATACATACATACACACACAGAGAATCATTTTATCCCAGGGGGTGGCTGTTGTTACATATGGTGACAATTTTCTATTTAGGATTTTCACATACTACTAAAAAAGTGTATTATTTTGAAAATGGTTTATTTTGTTGAAGTTGGGTAGAGCTATTGTATGCAATATATTTTTATCAGTGATGATTCTTCTTGCCCCTAAGCCCCCCTGAGACGGCCTCCTCAAAGCCGCCCCCCATTCTTACCTTAGTTACATCGGACATTTGGCTCTTCAAGTTACTATGAGCAGTTTTTATGCTGCCCCTGGTAACTTGCAGGGCAATGCCTCAAGACATGTGCACCCCTGATTTTTATAGAAACCTTTATTGTTGAGGGTATAGTTGCCATTTAAGTTATAAGCACTCCTCTCCTCTGCCCCCTCTCTGAACTGATTAAAGGATAAGTAAACCTTTCAAATAAGTGAATGTAAAAATGATGAGAGTGCTATTCTTATCACTTTTGTAATTTACATTCATTATTTATTTTCTTTTAAGTCCGAGATACGAAGGGATACATGTACACTAAACTGTTCCTTTAATATCTTGGAATTAAAAGAAAATAAATGTATGTAAATTGCAAAAGTGATTTCATCAATTTTACATTTACTTATTTTACTTTTATTTTACTTTATTTTGGTTTTATTAGTGACACACTATGATACATGCACGTACTGATACATTTCTAGTTTCCCTGCACAATTATATACAAACATAAAAAGGTGAGTTCCCTCGCTAGACAAAAATTTAAATAAAACCATAGAAAACAAGCTTGAACGAATTCCTCCTGCGCGGTAGATGGCAGCAGACATTCTGTCTTTTTCTCTATGGTTGGGTCTCCATGCCGACAACCAGAAGCTGTCAAGGTCTTGCCGTCAAGAGGCTTTTGCGCATGCGCGGCGCGATTAAGGCGAAGGAAATCTAAGCTGTGTCAGCAGAAACCCGGGCAGCTTTCTAGGGAAGCAGCGTGAGGAGCCGGGACAGGGAGAGAGGTCGGTGTGGGACACTGTAAGATGAACTGCCGGCTGGTGTTAGTGGCGCTGAGCGCCATGTGTTGGTGCTGGATGTGTGCGGGCGAGGATATAGTGGTCGGCTGTGGGGGGTTTGTCAAATCGGACGTGGATATCAATTACTCTTTAATCGAGGTGAGTGACTCTAGCAGTTTACTGGACTACAACTTCCGGCTGCCCGGGCCGTCTGGGAGCTGTAGTTTAGTAATATGAAAAACTCATTTGGGTCTTTAATCCGAGTTTAGGAGAGGCCACGGGACTCCAGTCATTCGCTTCCTGCTTAAGTAGCCCTTCTCACTGGCTCCAAGCGCAACTGAGAGGCCCGGACTGGCAATCTGTGGGTTCTGGCAAATGCCAGAGGGGCTGCTATAAGGTCCCATAGAAAGTCACTATTTAGTGGGCTCGTTGGGGCTGTTTGGGCTAGTTGGGCCTCTGTGTACCTGAAATGCCAGGGCCTATTTTAATTCTCAGTCCGGACCTGCAACTCCATGTTACAGTGATCACAGTTGACATGCTGTCCGTCACCCTATTACCTTATCAACTCATGTGATCATTAACTTTCAAGGTTAATGCTTAATTGGACTGAGAATCAAAATAGGTCCTGGCATTTAAAGTACACGGAGGCCCAAATAGCCTCCCACTAGCCCACTAAATAGCGACAGTCTAAGCCAGGGGTCCCCAACCTTTTTTTTACTCCTCAGCCACATTTATAAGTAAATCAAAATATAGAGAAGAAGGCGCACACCCTTTTTGGATAAACTACAGGGTGCTGATCCAAAGGTGACTCCCCATAAGGGTCTCCATAATATTTAACAGAAAAAGGAATGGATCGCACACCTAATTTTGAAAAAACCAAATTAATTTATTAGACAAAAAAGAAAAAATAATACAAAAATTACAGAACAAAAATCAAATCATAATGAGCCCAACGCGTTTCGACCTTAAGGGTCTTCATCAGGGGCACAAAAAATTAAAAATTTTTGATTTTTTAATTTTTTGTGCCCCTGATGAAGACCCTTAAGGTCGAAACGCGTTGGGCTCATTATGATTTGATTTTTGTTCTGTAATTTTTGTATTATTTTTTCTTTTTTGTCTAATAAATTAATTTGTTTTTTTCAAAATTAGGTGTGCGATCCATTCCTTTTTCCTGTTACATTTATAAGTAAAAAGAGTCAGGAGCAACACAAGCATGAAAAAGTCCATGGGTATGTCAAATAAGAGCTGTGATTGGCTGGTTGGCAAACTCTGTATGCACCGGTAGCCTATAGGAGGCTCTATTTGGCAGTACACCTGTTATTTTTTGCAACTTAAAGGGATACTGTCATGGGAAAAAACATTTGTTTCCAAAAGAATCAGTTAATAGTGCTGATCCAGCAGAATTCGCACTGAAATCCATTTTTTCAAAAGAACAAACAGATTTTTTTATGTTCAATTTTGAACTCTGACATGGGGCTAGACATATTGTCAATTTCCCAGCTGCCCCAAGTCATATGACTTGTGCTCTGATAAACTTCAATCACTCTTTACTGCTGTACTGCAAGTTGGTGTGATATCACCCCCCTCCCTTTTTCCCCCCAGCAGCCAAACAAAAGAACAATGGGAAGGTAACCAGATAACAGCTCCCTAACACAAAATAACAGCTCCCTGGTAGATCTAAGAACAGCACTCAATAGTAAAAACCCATGTCCCACTGAGATACATTCAGTTACATTGAGAAGGAAAAACAGCAGCCTGCCAGAAAGCATTTCTCTCCCAAAGTGCAGGCACAAGTCAGATGACTGGGGGAAGCTGGGAAATTGACAAAATGTCTAGCCCTATGACAGATTTCAAAATTGAATATAAAAAAATCTGTTTGCTCTTTTGAGAAATGGATTCAGTGCAGAATTCTGCTGGAGTAGCACTATTAACTGATTCATTTTGGAAAAAACATGTTTTCCGATGACAGGATCCCTTTAAGCTGGCTGTAGACAAATGATCAGTGCCATCTCCCGACCTGCCACTAACCATTCAGATCAAATAAAGTAGTAAAGAACAGATCAGATGATGTTCTGCCCCTGACAGCAATCGTACATCTGACAAAAGCTGTTAACAGTCTCCCACTGATATTGTCAGATGGGCAATACATGCAGAGATATTATCGGTAGCCGACAGAAATTTTCTAACCTGTCCGATAGTCTGAACACCCGATTGTCATGGCACGAAAAAAAGTCGGGACACTTCACACGCGGTCTGAAAATTGTACAAAACGGGGATTCGTGCGATCAAATCTTTGCGTCAATGGCCAGCTTAAAACTTGCCTCCAAGCCAGGAATTCAAAACTAAGCACCTGCTTTGAGGCCACTGGGAGCAACATCCAAGGGGTTGGTGAGCAACATGTTGCTTGTGAGATACTGGTTGGGGATCACTGGTCTCAGGCATTTTACAGCAGCCTCTCTAGCATTTGCCAAGAGACAGTCACATTTCCATACTGTCACTACCTGTGCCATGAGTAATACAATGCCCAATATCTCATTGTAAACCATTATCCTAAAGAAAGAGCCATACCTAGAGCTTAATGGCCATGGAATAGGAGGCATGTAAACACGGCTACAGAGCCATAATGCCTGTTAAAATTTGAGTTGCAACAGTTTGTTTGCAAGTGATACATTGGGATTCACAAGAGGTAGGTCATAGCCGGGTGACTTGGATACATGCACACCTTTGACACGAGTGGCTTATTTACTATTTTGGCAATACATTTTGTCAGCCATATTGCTCAATGACAGCCAAGATCTGATGTTTTTCCGAAAGGTCCTGAGTGACTGTATCCTGTGCTTGAGTGCTATAATCAGGTCTGGACCACGCAGGCACACAGTCCCCCATCAGCCCACTCAATAGTCACTGTCTATGGCATTTTACAGCCAGGCTCTCTGGTATTTGCCAGAACCTACAGATAGCCAGTCCAGGCCTAGCTATAATTAACCATACAGACTGGACTCTTGTTGGATGTTGGACCAGTTGTCCATTTGTGGCATTACTGGAGCATCTTCATTGAAGCACCGTTTGTCTATCCCTATTGAAGCTGTCTGTCTCTTTAAATGCCTTTTGCATTCTTCTACTGCAGGTATGGAATCTGTTATCTGGAATGCTTGGGATCTGGAGGTTTTCTGTAATTATGCCTTTAAAAAAAATGTAAGCATTAAATAAACACATTGTGTGTTTTTTTTTATATCTTTTTAGATCAAATTATACACCAAGCAAGGTACCTTAAAGTATCAGACTGACTGTGCACCAATAAATGGCTACTTTATGATTCCTCTGTATGATAAGGTGAGTGACAGACGCTGCTATGCTGTATCAATATGAGTTTGATGAGATGATTGTAGGACTTCTCGTGTGTGGGCACAGTGTCTTCTGCATATTTTCATCTATAGAGTACACTTGGCTGCTGCAGTATTGCCTGTTTTACTTAAAGGAAAACTATACCCCCCAAACAATGTAGGTCTCTATAAAAAGATATTGCATGAAACAGCTCATATGTAAAATCCTGCTTCATGTAAATAAACCATTTTCATAATAATATACTTTTCTAGTAGTGTGTGCCATTGGGTAATCATAAATAGAAAATTGCCATTTTAAAAAAATAAGGGCCGCCTCCTGGGATCGTAGGATTCACTGTGCTCACAAACAAACGAACAAACCATACATGTTGGGTCACATGAGCCAATTAACAGACAGAGTTGTGTCTTTTGCTTCCACACTTCTTCCTGTTACAGTTTGAGTTGTAGTATTTCTGGTCAGGTGATCTCTGAGACAGCACACAGACCATCACGAAATGGTGGCTCAAGGCAAGAGATGGCAATATTTACTTAAATATATATTCCAGTTTGGTAAGATTCTTTAATATGCCACTTAATATGATATGAACTATCTGTTGCTTAAGTTTTCATTTTGGGGGTATAGTTTTCCTTTAATGATGAGAGAGATGGCAATAGATCAGTTCAAGTTTCAGTTTCATCAGTTCAAGTACTCAGTGCTCATTTAACAGTGGGTGAGTGTCCCTCTTGCCTCACCACATGACTCAAAGAAGAACTAAAGTTAAAATCACTGGTGGTACCAAAATGTTAGGCACCTTCCAATGATTATAATTAATTATCTAGGATCCCCCTCTGGTGCCCTTTCTCTAAAAACTACTCTGGCTGTATTCACGTCTAAATTCAAATTGGCATTAAGGCTGCCAATGCATATATTCTTTTGGCTCCCCAGGGTAGGTAACATGCAGAGCCTGCTTGCCCACATATAGTCAATGGTGTTTTACTTCTGGGCTTCATGAACTGCCCTTTTGCCGTCTACCATCAAATTAATCTAAAGTCTCGTTTCTAGTTCTGCGTTCATTTTTGTCCTTTATTCTTTTCACCTGTCGACTGATTTTTATGAAGATCCCACTGACCAGTCAGTGTTTTTACACCTACGTGTAATGACTGGTCTGAATGACTAATCCACCAGCTGATCCACTAGATTGTCCCTTAAAACATTTGAAGATGTTTTTTAACTTCACACTTTTCACAAGTTTGTCGAGCAACAATTCAAAAAAGTTGCACAATTCTAATTGTCACACAATTCTAATTGTCAAACAATTTAATAAAGTGAGAAAAAGTCGAGTTTTCATAAATAACCCCTGTAGTGATTCGGGGGGTGTGGGTAATTGGCTAAACTTATAACCCATTTTTTGCTATATTAGAACATAGGGATTATGGAGAATGGAGTTTTGGCTGATGAGCTGTGATGAGATTAAACTGCAGGTTGAATGGTCAAATTATTATTTTTTATACCAGGTTAGTACTGACCCAGTTGCCTATTTAATTTGATTACATCTTCATGTATCTAATCAGACATTGGAGTAATTGCTGATCCGAGTTTGGGAGGCAAACCAATTTACAGACCCAAGTACTCAATGCTTGAGCAGCTGACTGGGGAAAATCAGCTTTACCCCTTTATTTGGGCTGTGGAGGCAGAGCATGGAATTATCTATATCCAAACCCTATGGGGAATCTGATATTGCTAGGTCAGTAGACTGCATAGAGATCATTGCATTGTTCCGATACAGAAGTGGCTTACATGAATATGCCTTCAAGTGTCTACACTGATTTCTGTTGTGTCCTTAGTGGCCCTCACTGTGTTTCAGAAGGGAATGTGGAAGCTGCAGAGGATCAGTAAAGGGGTTGTCACCTTACAAACACTTCTTTCAGTTCAGATTGTTCACCATAAACAGAGACTTTTTTTCAATTGCTTTCCATCTTTTATTTTTTACTGATATCCCAAAATTGAAGTTTAAAGTTTTTAATGTTCCTGTCTCTGGTGTTTCAGTCTGGCAGCTCCGTCATCTAGGAACATCTGAACTGTTACAAATTGCTAAATTTGATTGATATAATTGTTACATTTTCAGCAGTATCTGTACAATATCAGCAACTATTGTATCAATTTTAACAGCTCCCTAAGTTCAATTGGTTTCAGATTGTTCCCTAGACATAAAGACTTTTTCCAATTCCTTTCTATTTTCTATTTGTGATTCTAATACTGAATTATGAAGTTTCATTTATCACCTTCTAAAGCAGCTTGGGGGGGGGGTCGCCAACTCTTTAACTGTTCTAAATTGATACATTTAGTTAATACATTTCTTATCTTTGTCCCTGCTGAGCAGAATCCCTGAGTTTCATTAAAGGCAGCTGTTAGAATTTATATAATTGTTGCTAATATGCCAAAGTCACTGCTGATAAATGTATCAAGTCATGTAGCAAATGATAACAGGTCAGATGCTGCTCCTGGATCACTGAGTTGCCAAACTGAAACACCAGACACACGAACATTAAACTTTAAATTTAAATTTTGGAAAAACGATAAAAGACGGAAAATCGCCTGCACCACTGCACTCACGGCACAATTCCCAGAGTCGCCTGAAATTTCCTCGTAAGGGAAACTTCGGAAATCGAAGCGCCACGAGTGCCATTGCGCTGGCGTTTTCTTGTCTAACTGTCACAAGGCCAACACAGAGTGCCTATTTTCCATTCACCTGAAAGGAAACCAACTGATGGTGCTTAACTGCAGTTCATTTTAACTTGACCGAGGTGACAATGATTGTGTCTGACCTGCTGTTCTACCTCACTATTGTATTCAAGGTGCAAACAGTATTGTGAAAGGGTACATTGAGTAAACACTGTATTCACAGTGACACAACTGTTGAATTTAAAAATAATAAAACAAAGCATGTCTTTATTTTCTTCCAGGGGGATTTTGTTATTAAGATTGAGCCTCCCCTAGGGTGGAGTTTTGGTAAGTAGTTGCTTGGTACTAATAGCTGCTTACAAATCCCCACAGTACTGTGTATATGTGTTTTACATTCCCAAGTTTCTCCTATTTGCATTCGTTAAATGTAGTCAGGAAATGCCATGGGACTGTATATGCCCTGGGTGCTGTGGGAAATCTTCTCTTCTTTGATAATGATGGCTAGCATGTGGTGCTTGAACTGCAGCTCCCCATTCTTTGACTAGTGGTGCACACTGGAAGATTAAGTTCAGCTTAATAAAATAATATATTATTTATAATCCAGTGTATGAAGTATGTCAAGGCTAACCGTACACGTGGACATATCGCTTTAAAGCTCTACTGCTGACAGTTTTGCATGTGATTCTCACCTATAAGCAAGCATACAGTTTGTTGCTGATATTTTAATGTGATTCATATTTGCATCTAACTACACAGCATTCTGTGGTTCTGGACTAATATATATTGCCTTGGAGTGCGGATACGGATACTCATTGGAGAAATATATATATATATATATATATATATATATATATATATATATATATATATATATATACAGGTGCAGGGTGGGACAGCACTCCAAGGATTTGAAGACAAGGATATAATGTCAAGAAAGTGAGCAGGTTTATTCAATCCGACGTTTCAGTTCCACACAGGAACTTTCTTCAGGGAAATACAGAACACAGTGCACAGTGCAGGGTTTAAAACAGCATAATGGCGCCAAATCTGGTTGCTAGGCAACCGTATGCAACATGAAACATGCTGAGCTTAGTGAAAAACTAACTGGTGTAAAACATGGTGGTTTAAAACAACAGTACAGACCTCCTCGCTGGGTATAAGGCAGAAACAGAGAGTAGGGAGTAGTATAAGCGTAAATGAATGTACACAGAGCTAGGGGGCGTGTCCAGACGCCCAGGCAGTGATCAGTGGAGGTGGGGGCCCCTTGTGGCTGCTGTCCAAGGGTCTATCATTTATACCTACATGTTCACCAGACCCATTGGATCTTCTTGTGGATATCCATAGGTTCCAAAGGAAACTCAGATTAAAAGAACACTTTAAAGATTCATCCGATAAGCCTACCCCGAAATTTCGAGCTAGGAGTAATTTTGACCCTCCCAATCCTCCGGCAGCGATCAAGACATTTGGCAAGATCCTCAGTCGAGAGATGTGTACCAACAAACAGAATTTTCCACAACGACAGAATCTATCCCCACGAGAGAGACAGGCTATCAGGACACTTCAAGCTGACAAGGACCTGATCATCAGACCGGCGGATAAAGGTGGGGCAATCGTGCTTCTGGATTTATCCTATTACAGAACAGAACTTCTTAACCAACTCTCTGACACCACCACCTATCGCCTTTTGCCTGGCGACCCTACCCACAATTTTAAAAAAGAACTTGACTCATTCTTATCAATGGCCAAGACCGCTGGATGGATCGATATGGACACCCACAAGTTCCTCACCACACAGTACCCCAGGACACCGATCATTTATACTTTACCTAAGGTTCACAAATCCCTGTCAGCCCCTCCTGGGCGACCAATCATTTCAGCAGTGGACTCCCTGTATCAATCCATCTCTACCTATGTGGACCATTATCTACAGCCAATAGTCAGTTCCATGCTCTCCTATACCCAGGATTCGGGCCACGTCATCAGAAAACTAGCAGAACTTCCTCCGATCCCCTCGAACAGCATATTGGCCACCATGGACGTGACAAGCCTTTATACGGTGATCCCCCATGACCAGGGGATTCAAGCCTGCAGGAGAGCCCTTGTATCCTCTCCCTCCATAGATGTACCCACTGAGTTCTTGATACACCTCCTAGAACTGACATTATCCAGGAACTTTTTCCGGTTTGAACACTCTTTTTACCTTCAACTGGCAGGGACCGCAATGGGAAGTGCACTGGCTCCGTCCTACGCCAATATCTATATGCTTGACTTTGAAACAAAGTACATTCTCCCGTTACTGGGACAACAAATCCTCACCTACCTCCGCTACATAGATGATCTTCTCCTGATTTGGACAGACACGGAGGAGGCACTCATATCCTTTCATCAGGGGCTTAACATGATTGACAGCCCCATAAAATTGACCCTCAATTATAGCAAGGAAGACATTGATTTTCTAGATTTAAACATTTTTCTATCAGGCCCAGAAGTGGGCACCCGTCTCTTTAGGAAGCCAACTGACAGAAACTCGATCCTGCATGCCAGCAGCCACCATCCTCCGGCCTCCATCCGAGGGATCCCATACTCACAGTTTTTGCGTGTGATACGCAACAACAGCTCCAGATCCACAGCTGTATTGCAGCTCCGAGAGATGCTGGATAGATTCCTTGACAGAGGCTACTCACCTGGCATGTTATACGAACAACTTGAGAGGGCACTCCAACACACCCAAGCTGAACTTCTCCAGCCTATTTCCATCAAGGAGCCCACTTTTTAAAAAAACCCTTGATTTTCTCCACCACTTACTCCACAGCATCTGGGCAGCTGAAGGCCAGCATTAACAAACACTGGCCCATGCTGAATATGGATGAGTCACTTTGCCTTCATTCCTCCGAGAAACCTCTGATGGGCTATAAAAGAGGAAAAAACTTGCGAGACCTACTGGTAATAACCGACCTCAAGGGGATCACCAATACAGAGCCCGGATGGCTCACCACTCAGAAGAAGGCTGGCTGTTACAGGTGCCCGGATTGTGTTACTTGTCGGTGCTTACTTACAGGACCTGACTTCCCTCACCCCCATACGGGGAAGAGGTTCAAAATCCGGAGTAGACTCGGGTGTTGTTCGACTTACATCGTGTACCTCATAACGTGCCCTTGTGGCCTGTATTACATTGGTAAAACCACCACGACTCTGAAGGAGCGCATAGCCAACCACCGTTCATCTATTAGCAAAGCACTCAAAGAAGGCAAGGCTCTTCAACCGGTGGCTAGACATTTTCTAGCCGAGGGACACACTTTGCCCACTTTCAGATGTATGGCCATTGACTACCAACCACCCTTGCCCAGGGGGGGCAACCGGGACCAAGCATTATTGAGGAAGGAATCCAGATGGATTTACACATTGGATACTGTGGCCCCACGTGGCCTTAATGAACTATTGCCACTTGGATGTTTTATCTAGAACATCCGCTGCATTGGACTTTGTCATGTCCCTTTTACGTTTGCAACATTTCCCTTTTTGTTATTATCCATCTGTTGTCTTTTCCCTCCTCATATTGTAGTAACCTTTTCCACCTAATCTAGCTGGATACATGGCACAGCTAAGTGTTGCAACTTTGTTGCTTTTAATCCCAGTCAGATCCATGACTCGCTTTTTGGGTTTAGGTACAGACCTATGGGAGTATCGGGCGAAGGAGCGGAAGGTTTGGCTCCTTACACATGAGCGACACAAGGTTTTCAGTACGTGGGCACACAGGAAGGTGGTGCGGCTGCTTTAGCAGAATAAAGTTCCGGTGCCAGGATGTAGGTGGGGAGTGATGCGCAGACCTGAGAGTATTCGCACTCATTTGAGTGTGTTACTGTCATGCTGCTACACACCCGAGTACCTGCTATGCAAATTCCGGCCTGCGGTTGCCAGGGAATGACTGTTGTCACTACCTGTGGGTGTTCCCTTCGGGTCGAACACTCCGCTCCGCCCCACTGTCTCCTGATTGGCCACAAGGGGCCCCCACCTCCACTGATCACTGCCTGGGCGTCTGGACACGCCCCCTAGCTCTGTGTACATTCATTTACGCTTATACTACTCCCTACTCTCTGTTTCTGCCTTATACCCAGCGAGGAGGTCTGTACTGTTGTTTTAAACCACCATGTTTTACACCAGTTAGTTTTTCACTAAGCTCAGCATGTTTCATGTTGCATACGGTTGCCTAGCAACCAGATTTGGCGCCATTATGCTGTTTTAAACCCTGCACTGTGCACTGTGTTCTGTATTTCCCTGAAGAAAGTTCCTGTGTGGAACTGAAACGTCGGATTGAATAAACCTGCTCACTTTCTTGACATTATATCCTTGTCTTCAAATCCTTGGAGTGCTGTCCCACCCTGCACCTGTATCCATTTATCTTTTGGATTAGCACCCAGGTTTTTTGCCACTTATGGTGTGCGGAACATCTGCATCTCTATATATATATATATATATATATATATATATATATATATATATATATATATATATATAATCAGCATAATGGCTCAGAAGGAAAACCATTATGCAAGCACTGCAAAACAAATAACCAAACAACTATCAAAACACACATAAATATATGATTATATGTGTGATTTTTTTTTTTTTTTTTACGAACTTTTGTAATAATTACGTTTTGGAAACCGCTTGCATACCTTTGGTTAGGCTAAGATGCTGTCGTCCTATCTACAAAGCAGTATTCTTATAATATTTCAGTGTGCATGTTTTATACTTTCAGAGTGGCTTGTGCATGCCTTGTTTGTTTCATTTTTATGTATATGATATAGATATGCTATAACTCTACTATGTTTGTTTCTACAGAACCAACAAGTGTCCCACTTCATGTAGATGGGGTTACTGATATTTGTACAAAAGGAGAAGATGTCAATTTTGTATTCACTGGATTTTCTGTGAATGGAAAGGTAATGTAGGAAATAATGCAGTTTTACTGCTGTTTTTTATTATTTTCAGTCTCCAATTTTAGCTATAAAATTTGATACAGATATGGGATCTGCTATCTGGAAACTCTTTATCTTAAAAGCTCCAAATTACAGAAAGGAAATTATTCAAATTTTTTAAAAATGTTTCCTTTTTCTCTGTAATAATACCGCAATACTTGACGGTACTTGATGGATACCAATATTAACATTAACTTGAGTGGATGGTTCCAACTTTATAACATGAAAAAACTTACAAGACCAATGTCTGACTCAAGGAGCTAATAGCCAACCATTGTCTAAATAGATCAAACGTTCCACTGATCCAGAGTTGAAAAGTAAATTACAATTGACCCAGGCTCCTTCCTAGTGATTGAACTACATAAGTATAGTATCATCTTCTGATGAAGTGGCTAGGCGCCACGAAACACCTCAAGCGGGCAGTTACGTTTTTTGGTATGCTGCTGTGATTTTGGATATTTTAATGTGCTTCAAATACATTTTCACTTTTTTACACTTTTAACCCGGCTTCCTTGGTGCTCCGTTAAAACGTTAAGTGGGGTAACATTTAGGCTGGGGAGAGGAGGGAGGGGGGTCTGTGTAGGGTAGGGTTTTTTTTAATGCTACTATTTGAACTACCTATTTAAGGCATCTAATATTGCTATAATGACGTTCTTGTACTTGTATTGGTTATTGACTGCTTTGTATATAAATCTGTATGATATATATATATATATATATATATATATATATATATATATATATATATATATATATATATATATATATATATATATATATATATATATATATATATATATATATATATGGTGCTTTATAAATATTTGATAATATGTCTTTCAGGTGCTCAGCAGAAATCAAAATATGGGTCCTGTTGGAGTTCAGGTCGCTATGAGGAGAGCAGGGACCAGTGTGAATTTACAGACTACAGTTACTCAAGTGGGAGGAAAGTAAGTTTTAAATGAATTGGGTTATTGGTTTTGTCATTTTTTCATGTGGATAATTTTGTTAAAACACCTTAAATGGATTTAGTCACAAAATTCCATGTTATGGCCACCAAATTATTAAACAGAAAGAATCCTTACATATAAGTTAATACTGATCTATACTATATTACCACTGGCCACTATAGGCCGAATAGGGGATGGGGCCTCCTTGTGCAGTCCAAATCAGCTCAGCTTGTTTAGTTTATGATCACAGGCATTAAATCTTCCTCTAACACAGTATTTTGTGGTTTGCTTTAGGTTTGCTTTTACTAAGGTGCTCCCAGGTGAATATGAAATTTTTGCATCTCACCCCAGCTGGACACTAAAACAGGTAAGTCTGTTGTATTCTCCTTCTAGTTTCGAGCACCATAAACCCTGTACCATGGGGAAAGCCAAAGGGTGGGCAGATGGGCTCCCTCAGCTCCCCCCAGGCACTTAATAAAGTTGTGGTGCTTCTAGTGCTCACACCCTTCAGAATGCATATGTTGCATGTTTGGTGAAAAGTCTGAGGATACTGTATCAAGTAAAATTGTGTTTTGATTTATTAGTCTTTTCATTAACTCCTTTCATTGTACTTTAGGCAACAACTATGGTGCAAGTAACCAATTCCAATGCACAGGCTGCTAATCCACTGATCGTTGCTGGTTATGATATCTCTGGGTCTGTTCGTAGTGATGGAGAACCGATGAAGGGTGTTATGTTTTTGCTTTTCTCTACAACAACCAAAACAGAGGTACACCATTTATAAATGTTCCTATTTTGTATAGTTTTATCTTGTAATTTGGATTACATTCTATTTATTCCTCTTAAATAGTAAATAGTTATTTAGATACCTGCAAACAAGTGATATATTTTCTTTTGCTAATCTCAGCTAAAGAATCCTTCATACGCTTTACAGAACATTTTTTATAATTGGCGTTTTGCTCATTATTTGGTCCCTTGTTCCGCATACATCCTTTCTGGAATTTAAACAATCTGCTTGCTGGTGTCCCACTTATCCTAGTAACCAGGCATCGTTTGAATGAGTGGAAGATTAATAACCTCAATAATAACATCAAAGAATCTACCTTCTGGTTGCCAAGTATCTATGAACCAGCATCCAAATTGCTATTTAAATTCCAGGTAAGAGTGGGAGAACATAATAGTGCATTGAATCCTATGGATAATGGTTCAGATGAGGCAAGCAATTTGGCAGGTTTGGTTTATTTATATATAAGATAAATAAGATTGTTTATAGTGAGTACCATGTTTACCGGTTTGCGACAATAAAGACATTTTTAATCCTGTTTAAATCCTTGGCAACATTGCAGAATATTAGAGACCACCCTCACCCACAAAATCCGTTTCTTCCCTTTAGGATATCTTGGGCTGTGATCTGTCCCCAGTTGAAGGCTTTCAGGGAAGAGATGAGTTCTTATCATACTTGTGCCATGTCACATCGCAAGAGGACGGCTCTTTTACCTTCCTCTCATTACCAAGTGGGGATTACAGTGTGGTGAGTAGAGAGACTTTTCCTGAACAGTTTGCTGTTTATCTGCCTGTACATATGCTGCTCTCAGCAATTGTTTAATGAACCATCTGCTTTTCAGCTAAGATTTAGCTACTTATCCATGCAGGAGGTGGATGCTTGAAGCTTTCTCAATTGAAAAACCTGTTAAGGGCCTGCATTAATTACGTAACTCTGAAATAGGGTTTACATAATTTGCTTCTGTTATTTCTGAAATTCTTGCTGTGAATAAACAACCTTTATATCGAACCTCTAGGCAGCGGTGTAACCTTTTTTATAAAGCGATGTTAAGGAGCTGCAGCGCCGTACAATGCATAAAAGTACAATAGCAGTTACATAAAGAGCAAAACTTCTCTGGTTTTAATAGCCGAGTATGATTTATATTTTTTAAAGTTAAGGTGTTTGTATATCTTAGGTCACAGTCTCCCATAATATTTGTATGTTGAAAGAATAAAAACATTTAACTGCATTTAAATACTGGTAGCATGCCTTAAAGTGTTATTTTTTGGTAGAACCCCTTATAAGGTTATTATTTATCATTTGTCCGCTAAAGGCCATGCTTAATTAAAGTCTGTCAACGAGATTCATCTAAATATGGCTGCTCCCACTGATAAGAATGTATGCTACTATGCAAATAATAATATGTTCTGCCCATATACTTCACATTAATAAGAAAATTTAAAAGCATGCTTGTAAAATAAAATTCCCAAAATTATTTGCACAGTGCTATATCTGTAATGCTTTGTTCAAGTAACTAATTCAGCTTTATAGTCTGCAATATGATTTATATTCTGCAGTATGATTTAAATAATTCACTTTACTTTTCCAGGTTCCCTATTACAGGGGAGAAAGAATTACATTCGATGTTGCTCCATCTAAACTGGATTTTACTGTGGAACATGATAGCTTAAAATTAGAGGTAAAACCATACTATTCAACATTTGTGACTTCTGTCTTCTACTAATAACCATTAAAACAAGTGGCATTCTTATAAATATCGATGTCAGATGGGCGTGTTTGGTTTTAGACTGATGTAAGAGATGTTTTTAATACTTTATATTCCAGTAGGAATCTCTCACTGCTGGGTTTTGGTGTTCTTACCTGTTCTCACATTGGATTTGTTTAGTGAAGCACATAGAATAGATAAACACTTACAGACACATGAGATGCCAACTAGTTTTGAATATGTAGAATATTTCTTAATTTGTAGGAAGGTTTTATTTTTTTGTTAACTCCCTGAGCCCAGATTGACTATCGCTATATTACAATTTTATTATGTCGGTTTCCCAAAATGCTGGGTTATAATTTTTGTACTCCTTTATGTGAATGCTGTCCGTTTTTCTGTTCATATGTTGTCAGGATGAATATGTATTGGGTGTTTTTCTTTGTTGTTAGCCTGTTTTCCATGTTATGGGCTTCTCTGTGACTGGACGGGTTCTGAATGGTCCTGAAGGGGAAGGAGTGCCTGATGCAATTGTTACCCTCAACAATCAAATGAAAGGTAAGGCACATGCTAAGCCTTGTGTTACCAATACTATAATTGTGTGTTGGTTTGATTGATTTCATGTGTAAAAACTAGTAAAGCAGCTTAATCATTATACAGTTCTTATGCAGCACCTGCAAATAGAGATTTCCTTTCACTTTTTTATCTTTCAGTTTTTCTTTTGCTCTGGCTTTCTTGCTTTCTTTCACTCTCAGTTGTTCTTTCTTTTGCACTTTCCTTCACTTACTTTTTTTTCTTTCTCTTTGTTTCACTCTTGCTTTCTCTTTTACACACCCTGCATATCAGTCTATATGATGTAAGAGGAGAGAGTGCTTGTGCGATGTGTCATTGTGAAAACCAGTCACATAAATGACACAGAAATATACAGTTGGCATAGTATTTCCTCTATAGTAAGGTTCAGTGTTTTAACTTCATTTTATATGCTGATGTAAAGATGTTTTTATATTCTTACCCAGAAATATACTTGCCTTCTAGTTACAACTAATGCTGATGGATCCTTTCGCCTGGAAAACATGACAGCTGGCACTTATACTTTAGAAGCCCAGAAAGAACATATTTACTTTGATGCTCTGACGGTAAAGATTGCACCAAACACGCCTCAGCTTGCTGATATAATAGCAGCAAGGTAAGAATAATTGGCACTAATGTGGAGTGCTTTGGAATATTACGACTAGTAATATCTATAAAATATTACAAAGGGGATGTAAAGTCAATTTTGAAAAATGTAATCGTAGGTCCCTTGCACTAAATTAACAACTTTTTAGTGCTAACAATTTTTTTACCTGCTTTGAGATGCACTGAATTGCTTCTGCAGGTTTTCTTTCTCTTGATTGCAATCCTCCTTCAATTTAAGCAGTCGCTGGTTGTCCTACTCCCTGCCCTCTGAGAGATTCCTTAACAACTATGTATATATTCGAGGGTTAAACCACCCTTGACCCCTATTTAACAGTTGAACCAGGGATCTAAGGAACCCTACAATACAATAAAAGCTATCACCTCCGCTATATCTTCTGGTTCTTAATCTATGGCTAACACGATACAACAATCTACTAGTAACAGTTAAATGTCAAATGGGCAGACCATAACTCACTAGCGAGTAGGACAGTCAGCAGCTGGGGAATTTAAAGGAGGGTTACGATCAAGGCATAAAAGGAAAGCTGCAGAAACACTCATGTGCATCTCAAAGCTGGTACACCACTTTTAACAGACATAAATTAGAAAGTTGTTTAATTAAATGCTAAGAATTTATATATGCATTTTTAAAAAATTACTTTGCATTCCCTTTAATGGACTTTGTGTTGCTATACCTATATAAGGTTGCCACCTCACCCCTTTAAACCAAACACGTATGGAATCTACAGCCTACATGGCTAATTAGCAATTTATTTGAATGCATGTTGTAGACTAAACTTTTTTATGTGCAGCCATGCATCTAAAGGAATTGCTAATTAGCCAAGCAGGCTGTGGATTCCGTATGTGTTTGGTTTTAAAGTTGCGAGGTGGCAACCCTATACCTATACTCCATTCCAATCCACGACCAACAGAAATTCACTGTGCTAACTTGTAGTGTTATTATGCATGACCCTTTAGAAATCTCTTGAAGTTTTAATGTGGAAGTCCATCAGTTAACACCAACCGTGTTTACTTTTTTTTTTTTCAAATATAGGTTTAGTGTGTGCGGGCGGATTTCTATCTCACATTTTCCAGAAAATGTCAGACAGATCAGTAAATATAAAATGACATTAACACCACAAGACAAGGAAAGGAGTTCAGTTCTTAATACAGAATCTGACTCTCAAGGAAACTTCTGCTTTCAGGCTAGAAGTGGATCGTATGACTTACAGGTATATCATTTATCTCATGCGCATTTTGGCATTAGTGTAACGTAGTTTAGATTCATTGAATGGATAAGAAAGTAAACAAAATAGCTTTGTGCAGCTGGGTTTTGCGGTTTCTTTGCAGTTCATTTGCATTTTGGGAGGCACTTTGGCTTCCTCAGTACGCTGGGTACTACCACACAGCCTTTTTACCTCGGATTCAAAGAGGTGTGTGACAGGCTACGGAGAGACATCTTTCCTACAGCAGGGAAGAAATGCCGGTATCCAAAACGCCGGTATCCAAAACGCCGGTATCCAAAACGCCGGTATCCAAAACGCCGGTATCCAAAACGCCGGTATCCAAAACCGCAAGCCCAGTGAGACCAGGGGGAGCGCAATTACTAAATTAAATGCACCCTTTTCCCCTGCTCTTGCAGCTCTCCCCACCATTTCGCGACTAAGAATCGCGTGAAGGCAATGACGTTGCCAGTGCATCCAGCATTTTGTAAGCAATTCTAAATGGAGCAGTTAGACCAGAAGTCATGCATAACTTCGGGAACGGCAAAACAAGCCAGTTTTCTTAGTGAAAAGGCAGACATTCTCCTCGAGGGAAGTTTTCTCTTTTTTAAAACTCATTAAAGTTTTTACCTCATTAAAGTTCCTAGCCTGTGCCAAATGCCGCAAAAGACTGCACAAAATGTAAACCAATGGAGCTCCGTCCTGAACAATCAGGTCCTGCTCCCCCACAGGTGGAACAGGCTGTACGGACAGAACCAGCCCCCCTCAGGGAGCCTCATCAGCCTCAGGATCACAGGTTGTTCCTGATTGGACAACACAACTTGCCATAGGTATTCCAAAGCTAGACCTATCTTTGGATAAACTCCTGTCCAAATTAGACAACCCAAAACACAGAGTTTCAAAATGCAGAGCTCCTTCTTCCTCAGATAAGGAGAGTGTAGGTATGTTTAGTGTTTAGAAACCCATCTCCACCACCAGCAGAACCAGAGGAAGACCATTACCTCTCTGAAGGGGAACTGTCTCAGAGCTCAGATTTACAGGGAAAAGAGTCTACAATTTTTTTTCTGAGGCAATACATTCACCGATTGTATCCGTTTTAGAGACCCTTAGGGTTAGTCCACATGAGGAGATTCGGGGAGATTTTGTCGCCTGGCGACTAATCGCCTCGTCTTTTGAGCGATTATATCCCCGAACTGCCTCATCGTGTTTTCCCATAGGCTATAATGAAAAGTCGCCTGCCCTAATACACACACGGCGATGCGTTTTTAATAGTCGCCCAAAGTTGCCTCAGTGGATTATCAAACGAAACCCAACACAGACCATAATATCTTCAGATTGCTAATAGGACCATTGACTTCTACAGGACCTCAATAGGTTGAAAATGGAGTATTTTCAGATTCTGACATTTTGACATCCTCCGGCTATTATAAAAAATGGAGTGTTTTTTTCAACTAAAAATTAGGATTTTATAGTAAAAAAACAAAAAAAAATTCGAGTTTTGAGCATTCAGACTAATAAATAAATAACCCCCATAGTGTCTGACTTACCCAACCAAGAAGGAATGCTACAAAGAAAGTATCTCATATCTGAATCTTGTTAACACTGTGCCTATGTAAGCACCCACTTGGGATAGAAAATACTGTACCTATGTAAGCACCCACTTGGGATAGAAAATACTGTACCTATGTAAGCACCCACTTGGGATAGAAAAAAAACAGATAAGTTAGTTCTGTTGACTTTTCTTTTGGATTGAATAAAAATCAGTGAAATGCTTTTATTCTGGTAATATATGTAGTGCCACTGAAATTTTTCCTCTTCCCTTTGTGCCTTGCAGGTTACTGTCCCAGAACTTGATGCCAGAGCAGGACTTGCAATTAAACCAGCAGTGTTTTCTGTCACTGTGGTAGACAGACCTGTCACGGATATTTCTTTTTCACAGTTCATGGCATCTGTTTCTGGGAAAATATCTTGCTTGGGTATGTAAATATAAACATGTATTGTCTCTTTAAAGCTACATATCGTATTTGGTTTCGTGATCTGAATGTAGAAAATATATAAAAGCAGTAGTCTGTGTTTCTTGCAGTTAAGCTGATTTTCCTAGGGAAAGTTGCCTGGTCAAAAAAACCCAATTTGCCATATCATTTATATTCTACTAATTAAAATAATTATACATTGCTACTCTAATGTATATTAATGCATGAGTCCATTATAAAGCTCAGCAGGCCATTTGTTTCCTGCAGACTAGCAAACAGTGGATATAGTTGTCAGTCCCATCTGTGCTTCCCAACTGTGCCAGCTGCTCTCCTTATATCACTGTACTGTTATAAAGATGTAATCGTCCGTGATGGCTCTCTCCTAGTTTATTCCTATGCAATTTATACTTTGCATTTCAGCACAGCCAGGACCTGCTTATTCCATGCACCTGTTCTGAGAAGCTGTTATGATTATAGCTTTCATGTCTTTTTTTTTTTTTGCTCTTTAGATACTTGTGGTGACCTGACTGTGACATTACAGTCAACTACTCGTCAGAGAGATAAACGCAGTGTGATGTTAGCTGGGAAGACTGATAACGTGCCTTTTAATTTTGAGAATGTTTTACCTGGAAAGTATAAAGGTATGTTATATACTGTATATGCAAAGACTTCACGTTAAAAAGAATACTCACTATCCGTCTGTTTAGCTGCACAAACTACACTGTTCTATTTTGTGCCTTCACAAAAAGTAAGTCTCTTAGACACCCCAACTCAATCTTGCCAGCCTTGTTCTGTTTAACACTGGCACCAGCTTTGCCCTGCTCCAATTATGTGTAGCACCCAGTTAATGTATAGAACCGGTCCGGTGGAATGAAGCAACTGAAAACATAGTGGAGCTCTAAGATTCCAGTGGGAACAATACATTGATCTAGAGATGAATCTCTATATGCAACAAAGAACCACAATAACAGCCTGATAAGGTACTGGCCTTATGAAATGTTATACTTTTTTTATACAGTAAACAGCTGGCTCATCACCAGACAAATATACATACATGGGCCAATAAGCTACCAATTGGGTTGTTAATGGAATTGTTCAGTCTAAAAAGAAAAGCTAGGTAAAAAAATGTAATGTATAAAGGCTGGAGTGACTGGATGTCTAACAGAACACTACTTCCTACTTTGCAGCTTTCTTGGTTTCCACTGATTAGTTACAAGTCAGTAACCAATCAGTGACTTGAGGTAGGGCCACATGGGTCATAACTGTTGCTTTCGAATCTGAGCTGAATGCTGAGGATCAATTGCAAACTCACTGAACGGTTATGTCCCATATGGCTCCCCTTCAAGTCACTGACTAACTCAGAGTTAGACAGCTGAAAAGAAGGAAGTTGTGTTCTGTTATGTTATGTTACATACCCAGTCACTCTAGCCTTTATATATTACATTTTTGGCTAACTAACTATATTAGAAACATTTTTTTTATTTTGCACAACCTATCTATTTACCCAGTTTCTATTTTTACACTGAACTGTTCTTTTAACACTTGCAATATTAATACCGATAGTTACCACATTCAACTCATTCTTCCTCCAACCACCTGCCGGTAATGTGCAGACTGTTCTCTCTTACCTGTTCAGTTGGTTTTCCAAGTATATGTAAATCTGATCACCTGCTCTTTGAATCTACTCCCCATGATTTATGGATACCTTCCTCTGCATCACCTGTATAGCAAATGAATACTCTGCTGTAGCTGTACCTGTCTTTGTTTTCTGTGTAACGTTTAGTAAGCATCGTTCAGGAAGACTGGTGCTGGAAAAATAAATCATTAGAGTTTGAAGTAGTAGAAGAGGACATTGTTGGTGTAGAGTTCCGGCAGACTGGTTACATGCTACGATGTTCCCTTTCACATGCAATAACACTGGTGAGTGTAACAATATAAAAGCATGTAATGCTGCCTTATTAAACACACCCAGACCGGATTTGTGGAAAGCATTTTAGGGGGCGGTATACTGTCCAACCATACCCACATTGGTTCAAAAACACTGGGGATGTGCAGGAGATACAATAATTTTCTTAATTTCCCCTGTGCCAATCCTCATTGCTCCGGTCCCAATAATGAAAATTTGCACAAATAAAGGTGGAGGGGACAAGGGCGACAAACGGCAGTGGGCCTAGGGGCGCCTGCTATGTAAATCCGGCCCTGAACACACCGAGTTCTAAAATAAATGAATAAAAAACTGATGCCCTCCTCCCCCATACAAAAGCATTTATATATAATTGTGCTAGTCACGTCATCCTTACTACATAATAGGCAGCTAGCAAATGGACCATTAATTTATTCCCTCTTTTTGATAAGGCCAAGGTGTATCTGCACTTTCTCTTTACTTCTACCCAGCATGCGCATGTGTTGGTAGTACAATACAGCTGAAAAACTTTCAACAACCGACCTTTTTAATGGAAAAGTACTGGTCTACTGGTTATTTGCTCTTTCATACTTATCTGTAGGGAAGCACCAAAATGGTTGTATTTTTTAGCACTTTTCGAAAGATACAGTATATCATGCGTATGCTGCCCAATCAATGAATTTCCTTAATCTTTATTTTGCATGTTTTTTTTTTACCAGGAATTTTATCAGGATGGCAATGGACCGGAACATGTTGGTGTATATAACTTATCGAAAGGGGTCAATAGATTTTGCCTCTCAAAACCAGGTAATTGTATTCCTTTCATCGTTCTCATATACATTGTTGATACTAATCAATTGTAATGGTTTTTTGATTGTTTTACTATAAATGATAATGTTTATTAATAATCTGTTTTAATCTATGTCTATCCCTTAAATGCCCCTAAACAGCTTGTTATTTTTATTAGCAGGTTTCTCTTACTTTGCCTTCAAGTAAAGACAGTAGTAATGTCCTAGGGAGCAGTGGACTAGATGTGCCCATGCTTGGCTACTGTATACCCCAGTATAATGAGCCCCAAGGTGGCTCATTAGACCACCATGGCCTTGGAAAATAAACAACATGCATAAAACTGTGTTTCCTGCAAATGCCAAAATTGCATAGTAAGAAAGTGCATGGCATTGTAAGAAAATCTGGACAATCACTGTTGTTATAGGACATTGTTATTCTAATATATGATTTTATACAGAGTATAAGTCAGATCTATGATTTTGTTCTATTCCAGGTGTTTACAAAGTTACCCCGCGGTCATGTCATCGATTTGAACATGCATACTACACGTATGATACGTAAGTGTATAGACTATAACAACACTAGAGTTTTTTTTTTCTTTCTAATAAATGTAACTGTGCTTAATATTTAGTTATTGTGCCAACCAATTAACAATTAGGGCACATACTCTCAGTAGGTGAGTACTAAGCGCAAGGTTCTGCAATGATAATAAATGAATAACATGCGCCTTTACTCACTCTTAGTGTCTTCTTTAGTGCATTAAAGGCCTCAGCATATCACAACAAGTTAATGTTAAAGCATACCATGTGGCAGTTTCATCCCTCTGTCCGCATACCCCTTATCAGCCCCCCATTTATTCATTGCAATGATAAGACATTTGCTTTCTGTGAAACAAAAATGTAAATGGTGAGTAGCAAGAAGAAAAATTAATTATAATTAAAGGAGAAATAACCCACCAATAGAATAGCCCCTACCTACTACCCTAAGTATTCCCCCCTCCCTGCTTCCCCTCTGCATAGTTAGTTACCCCTGAAGAGTTTGCTCATGTATTGGTGTAGAATAAGCGCAGCGCATGGGCACCAACTTCTGGATCTCCAGTCTTCTTCGGGAACTCTCTTCCCTTTGGCAATTTCCAGCACTTTTGGCACATGGACAGTTGCTAAGAACTGGAAGACTGTGCATGCGCCAATACAACGCTCACTTACAGAAGGAGAAGATCTAGAAGGTGGCACAGATGAGCTATACTGAGCTTAAAGGGGAAGGAAACCTAGTTGGCGCAAAAACCCTCCCCCCTCCCGTGTGTTGCCCACCCTCTCTCCTCCCCCCTGGCCTACCCGTCCTGCTGGGCAAATGCCCCTAACTTGTTACTTACCCTTCTGCGCAGGTCCAGTCCAGGGAGTTCACAGACGACATCTTCTTCCACGCGATCTTCTTCCTGCTTTGAACGGCGCATGCGCAGTAGGATCATTTCGCCGGTACGATCTACTGCACATGCGCCAAAAGTCACGACTTTTGGTGCATGCGCAGTAGATCCGTACCGGCGAAATGATCCTACTGCGCATGCTCCAAAACGCCGTTCAAAGCAGGAAGAAGATCGCGTGGAATAAGATGTCGTCTGTGAACTCCCTGGACTGGACCTGCGCAGAAGGGTAAGTAACAAGTTAGGGGCATTTGCCCAGCGGGATGGGTAGGCCAGGGGGGAGGAGGGAGGGTGGGCAACACACGGGAGGGGGGGAGGGTTTTTGCGCCAACTAGGTTTCCTTCCCCTTTAATCTGCACCAATATGGGAGGAAACTCTTAGGGGCAGGGGTAACGAACTATGTGGGGGGGGGAAGCAGGAATGGGGGACTACCTAGAATAGTAGGATGGGTATTTTCTTATTGGGTCGGGTTTAGTTCTTCTTTTGAAGGTGGCATATAACATATTTACAATTAGAGTTGATATGTTATTAAGTAAGTTATGAAACTATATCTTTATGAAACAATATTCTTTATTGATACTTACTCTCTGTGTATTAAACTGTTGGCTTTAGGAAAAAATTGGCAATAAACCTTAATTAAAGTGCACCACTAGGGGTCAAAATAAAATGTTATGTCCTTTCACCTACACATAAAAAGCTGTATAACAAAAGTTGTTTGCAAATTAGTAGTATTCTACTAGTATTCTATTCTAGTATTCTGCCTCCAGTAAGTCATGGTAGAGATTGAATTTACATTTAGTAGTAGCTTTATCACAAGAACACAGCCTTTAAATGAGCTTTAATGCCTTGACCTTTATTGATGCAAAAAATTGTTAAATTTGAGTTAAAAACAGAATACCTTCACACCCTAGGCTGAACAAGGTAGAAAATGGCTGCCACTCTGAAGGGAAGTAACGGCTGCCCACACTGTGATCACATGACTCGCTTGAATCCATGAGATAGGTTGGGTGAAAGCTAGCATAGTTAAAACTACATGGCTCTGAATGAAGTAAACGAAACAGAAAATATAAGATTGGGCTATCAATAGTATATGTAAGAGCTATATAAGCCCAATGGGTGGCACACTTAGGATGACAGGTCCCCTTTAAAGCTTATTGAGAATAGCTCTGCTGAGACTATGCTATTACAAAAAATAAAAATACGGAAGGAAGGCAAGCAATTTGGCTTCTTTAAAGGAACAGTTCAGTGTGAAAATAAAAACTGGATAAATAGATACTGGATAAATAGATACTGTAGCTTGTGCAAAATAAAAAAAAGTTTCTAATATTGTTAGTTAGACAAAAATGTAAATCTATAGAGGCTGGAGTGACTGGATGTCTAATATAATAGCCAGAACACTACTTCCTGCTTTTCAGCTCTCTAACTCTGAGTTAGTCAGAGACTTTGAGGGGGTGCCACGTGGGGCATAACTGTTCAGTGGTTTTGCAATTGATCCTTAGCATCCAGGTCCGATTCAAAAGCAAACCGTTATGACCCATGTGCCCCCCCCCCCGTCAAGTCACTGATTGGTTACTGCCTGGTAACCAATCAGTGGAAGCCAAGAGAGCTGCAAACCAGGAAGTAGTGTTCTGACTATTATGTTAGACAACCAGTCACTCGAGCCTTTATACATTTTGGCTAACTATATTGAAATCATTTTTTTATTTTGCACCGTCTATCCATTTACCCAGTTTTTATTTTTATACTGAACAATTCCTTTAATGTCCTCCATGCAGTACTGCCTATTTAGTTGAAGATTAGGAGAGGTGAAGTGTACTGTATAATGAAGGGTGGGGTTAACTCTGTTTTACCTTCTCCATTAATAAACAATTGAAACTATGTATTAAGCTCAATGTTATGTATGTCCACTAAATGTTTTTGGTGATCCTTTAAATTCATGTTCTTCTATTAAATTCAGCAAGTAATGGAGTTCTATTTTTTTTTTATTTTACCAGTTCCTCTCCCAGCATTCTAACGCTGACTGCAGTAAGACATCATGTCCTTGGGGCAATAACATCTGATAAGCTAATGGATGTCACTGTCACCATTAAGTGAGTATAAACACAGTTTCACCCATTTTATATTGCTAATAGTGACACTGCCTGTGATGCATGTCGTATGTTACTGGATAAAAAAGCAAATGTGTCTTTGCTTTCTGAACCACAGCCGGCTTATGTGACAGTGGCAGAAAAACTCTTACTCTTTTTATTTATAGTGGGCAGATTTGTTTAAAAAGGGTGGTTGTTAATGGCACATTCTCTGCTTGGAGAAGGGTTATTAGTGGGGTCCTTTGGGGCTATATGCAATATTTAATGAAGTGCTTACTTAGGAGCACACTTGCCATTATTCACTGATTCACTGACACAAACATTCGGAAAAGGAGGACCTTACCACTTTTTGCGAAAAGATGTGGGTTAAAAGTATACAGTGTTTGTGAAGTTGGTACAGGTGAAACAGAGCCTACAGCACGGAATAGCTTTGATATACAAAAAAAATCACTTCTTTTTCTCTTGTTCAGATCCTCAATAGACAGCGAACCAGCGCTTGCTTTAGGGCCATTGAAGTCTGTAGAAGAGACACGTAGGGAACAACAGATGGCAGAAATTGAATCACGGAGACTGGAAAGAGAGAAAGCTGGTTCAGAAGATGCTGATTCACAAGCTCCTGTTCAGGAGATAGTAGATAAACTGGAAGGTCCATTTTCATATGAGTTCTCCTACTGGGCAAGGTGAGGCACAGACTATATAGTGAGGTCTGATCACTGACTGCTTTTTTGGATGCTTGTGTCTTATACTCTGTTCTATACTCGTTTGGCGATGGTCAAACGAGAGGATCTCCCTGTGTGCGGCCACCTTTATTCTGTGTTACAAATTCTTAGGTCTATACACTAGATCAATATGAAGTCATGCATGCAGTATGGCCTAAAATGGCAGCTACATCTCAATTTTTAGAGGCAAAAAAAAATTATTGTTATTTAATGTTTAAATAATTTTCTAGTAGACTTAAGGTATGAAGATCTAAATTATGGAAATCTGGAAAAACAGAGGTCCCAAACATTCTGAATAACAGTTCCCATACCTGTATATATAAAATAGTATAAAGTAAAGTTTTGTTCAAATTCAGTTTGTGTAGATTTTTTTTACATGTTTTGTTATTCTCCATTACCAAGTATATCGGTTTAATTAGCTCACTTTCTTTATGTAGATCGGGTGAGAAGATTACAGTGACTCCATCATCAAAAGAACTTCTCTTCTATCCATCTTCTGTGGAGGCTGTTGTCAGTGGAGGTAAATGTCCACTTTAAGTAATGCATATTTTTTTTTGATTAAAAGTTGATTTTAAAACTATAGGTTTTTCTGGGCTCACATACTGTTCAGGGCTTTTACAACACATAAAACAAAGGCGTTGTGTTTGGTGGAGCTAAAGTGGTAGCCATATCCATTTTGAGGTCACTCCGTGCTGCATAGTTTGATAAATCTATGTTTATTGGTTATCAATCTGCTCAGATAATCTTTGGCGTTTATTTTTTATGATGTTTTGTCTGAAGATTATGTGGCTAATAAGATGCTGTAAAATGCATACTTTTAGACTTTTTTGAGATTTTCAGAAATTTCGTACAAATGCTTAAATTAGCATAGATTTGCAGTTTGTTTAAAAATAAGCCAAAGTTGTGGAGGTACACAAGATTCAGGTTGATTTACAAAGCCTAATTTTGCTTGGCAAACTAAAACTTCTACCAAATGAAATAAAAGCAAACAAAACATTTTATAAATAGATCACCTGGCATTTAATGTATGTGAAGTTGGCACTTGCAGGGTTAAGCTCGCCTGCTATGTCCATTATCCCTAAAGCCTTCCGAATTCCTATATTTTAAATATATGTTTTAAAGGAGACAGAAGGGACACAATTGGGGGCTGGGGGGGGGTCAATCAGTGGTGCTCCTGTTAGCAGAAAACCCTGGGCGGGGCAGTTTTCTGCTAACAGGAGCACCCTCCTGTGGTATTAGGTTAGTAATCACTAATCATTAGAGAGTGATTTTGGATTTCCTTCTCCTTCAATATTTTTTGTGCAATTGGCTTTACAAGGGTTAAAATACCCTAATTATCATTAATTGCCGATTAATAACATTTTACAGGGATTGTTTATCATCATTCTTATCAGCACCTGCCCCAGTGGAGCTTACAATCTAATGTGTCAAATTCACAAAATACCATAAGGGTAAGGGCTCATGGGGAGATTTAGTCTTCTTCTAGGCGACAATCTCCCCGATCTGCCTTCCCCACCCTTCCTGCCGGTTATAATGAGAAATCGCCAGTGGGATGGCAATCGCAGTGTTTCGTTTTCCGAAGTTGCCTCACAAGGAAACCTCGGAAAACGAAGTGCTGCGAGTGCCATCCTGCTGGTGATTTCTCATTATAGTGGACGGGAAGGCAGATCGGGGAGATTGTCGTCCAGAAGAAGAGGCGATTAGTCCCCGAATCTCCCAATGTGCCCTTGCCCTAAAGGTGGCCATAAACGTGACAATTACCATCTTTCCCGGAAAAGATCTTTCCAAGAAGATTGTTTGTTTCAACACACACGTGTAGAGCTCAATATACAGGTAGAAACAATAGAATTCTACCTGTATCTGACGATTCAGCACTAACAACGGGCGATGTCCAGGTGCCTTCAAAGGCACCCTATCGACAAACTGCCCGATATCCAAGCCTTCTGCTGATATCAGTTGGCTCGTCTCCCACCAAACACGCACCGAATATTGCAAGAATTTTTTTTCCGGATGATAATATCGCGCTGTATGCCCACCTAAGGCCTACCTCCCAATGATTGGGAGTATGTGTGGTGTGCATGGATATGTTTGAGGTGGAACAGGGGGCATGGTCTATTTTATTACTGAATAAGAATTCAGATTTATAGGGGGTATGCGCTTGGATGTGTTTAATCTGCCTGGATATTTTTGGAGTGTGGGAGCAAACCCACAGGAACACAGAACCAATGGTAACCAAAAGTAACTCCTTACAGATGTGCTATGGTGATAACTGAGCTACAATGCAGCAGTGCTAACTACATGAACTATCATGCCACCGTGGATCAGCGGACATTTGGAAGTAGGGGGACTTGCATTTACTCAAACATTTTACTTTTAGCATCCAGGGGTTTACTGAGCATATACATAGTTCAAACTAAAACGTATAAGAGCTGAATCCCATATCATCAAATTAAAGGGAACTAAGGCATTTTGTGCTAAAAACGACCTAAAAGTTCTAAATAAACAAGGCTGGCTCAGACAGCATGTAATAGTTTCTATCCTCCATAGTTATTTGATCCCTATAGTGGGGCTACAAATGCCCCGGCCATTGTATTTTGCTGTGAAAGTTTTTACTTTTTAGTTTGTAAATCCATGTATTTGTCCATGCAAGGCCTTCCTGTATTTGTTTCTGTATATAAAATGTTTCTGGGATTTATTTCTGTTGCTAGGATCTGTAGGATGAAAGGCCCAGTCTGATGAAGCCTCTGTCAGTTATTCACGGCTATGTTTGCAGTGGGTGGCATCAATTAGCCTGGTTAAAAGTGACATGACATCTGAGATCGCACATGGCGTTTTCACACTAATTAACACATTTATCTTTCTTTAGCCGTTGCTGGTTTCTTTCCTGCCTCTTTTTTTATTAACCTGATTTTAACCTTCAATATAGACTGTTTGTTGCCTAGCAACCTTTGAATTTGGTGTGTTGTTAAGTAATGTGCCAAGATTTCACCGTCCATCGCATTAACGACCTTTCATTTTGTTTTAAAAATGTTGAAGACACATAGAGACAGCTGTCACCAGAAGGGCCATGTATTTGCATATATATTACAGTGATAGAAGCCAAAACCTGCACAATTCACTTTCCCGTGGTATCTCATTCCAAACACGGGTTCCTTTCAGGATACTATTATTTCTAAGCAAGAAAAAAAAAACTTTTGGCGCATTTGAAGACAATTCATCAATATGTATTATCTGAAGTTGCATGAGCCCCAATAAATGCGGTGGGGCTTTGTTACCATCAATGGGTGCTTGGAGATCTTTTATCTGTTAGTCAAACATCTAAACACGATGCTATGAAAAAAACGGGGCTTCTAAGCAGGCCACAAAGGTCCGGGCCTAGGGCAGCACATTTTAAATGAGAAACAAACCCTTTACCAAAAAACTCCTCCCCCCCAGCCTAGCTGCCCCTTAGTCTTTACTTACCCTTCGGTGCATATTCTGTCCAGCGGGGTTCACGGTCGCCATTTTCCGGGTCTTCGTGTCTTCTTCCGGCGCTTCGGCAACTTCCATCCATTTCGGTGCATGTAGAGTTGTCGCAAACCATTGAATTGCTCCAACTGCGCATGCACCTCTTCGCCAGTCTCCGTCTTAGCTTACCGAAGACCCAGAAGATGGCTGCCGTGAACTCTGATGCTGTGACTCTGCACCGAGGGGTAAGTAAAAAGTTTGGGCCATTTTTCTGGGGGGGGGGGGACAGCTAGGCTGGGAGGGAGGGGGTAGGGTTTTTTGGTAAAGGAGTTGTATCTCCTTTAAGGGGTGACATGCTGCCCAGCCTCACCTTAGGTTTGCACAGGGCATGTTGGTCCAGGCACAGGAGATCTCCTGAGTGTCCTGTCCCATTCTAAATCAAAGGATGCGCATGCACGAGATCGGGGGAGGGGCATCAGCTGGGGGAGGCCTCTGGGTGCCATGGAAAGAAATCCGGTGCTGCTTCTAAGTATAAAGCCGGGCATACACTGAGCCATAAATTCTGCCTTGTCAACAGCCTATTGGCCCATGTGTGTTTGGCTCCCAGGACAATTCTTTCATCCACCCAACAATTCTTTCATCCACCCAGTAAAGCCAGGTGGATCTTAAAGGGGGTGATTCATTTTAGTATGTTATAGAATAGCTAATTCTAATCAACTTTTCAACTGGCCTTGATTTTTTTCTTTTTTAAATGCTTTTCAAAAGATTTACCTTCTTATGACTCATTTCAGCTTTCAAATGGGGTCACTGACCCCATCTAAAAACAATTGCCCTATATGGCTACAAATGTATAGTTATTGCTACCTTTTAGTACTCATCCTTTTTTTTATTATCTCCTATTCATACTCCAGCCTCTTATTCATATCAATGCATGGTTGATAGGGTAAATTGGACCCTAGCAACCGGATTGCTGAATAAAAAATTTACTTTAAAACTACAAGTAATAAAAAAAAAATATATAGGCCAATTGCAAATTGTCTCTGAATATCACTCTCTACATCATACTATCATACAAATTAAAAGTGAACAACCCCTTTAAGCATATGGATTTTGCTGTCTGTGCCATTTTTAGCTTGTGGCAAGCCGTTTAAAATACTCTTGCATAGACTACAATGGTAATTGCAGTGGTAAATAGTGTGTGAAAATGCTGCAGGGTGCTTGCCAATAAATAAGATTGGAAGCAGTGATAGACAGGGGCTTTTTGACTGTTGCTGTTCTGTCCCTGAAGGCAGCGGCAGTCAAAAATAACCTGTGTGCCGCTAGCCTAAGGGTAATGTAAACAAGGTTATTTGTTCCCTGGGTAGGGTGCAAATGTTCTCAAAATCAACCTCATTCGTGGGGGTAACTGTCAGTTCCTGTTAGTTGACAGGTGTGCATTAGTCATACCACTGTGTGCATTGAGGGGGATATTGAGCACTTGCCCTTCTCCTGCAGATTTAATTAGCAGGGGATGATGTTTGTAATCCATTACTCATTTTATGTTTGTTCTCATCAAATTGTACAGAACATGTATAAGCAGGAACTGAGAAGGGACTAAATAAAAAGAATACCCCACCTCTGCACTAAGGTTCCTCCTTTTGAGGCAGCTATTGGCCAGGTCTTTGGGTAGACCAATCCTTGTATTTCATATAAAAAAAAATAACAAATTGTTTTTCTAAAGCGCACATTTGTTCCTGTCTCACGTCGGGTGATGTGTTCTTTACAGAAAACTGCCCTGGGAAAATGATAGAAATTCAAGGCAAAGCTGGCTTGTTTCTGGAAGGGCAAATACACCCAGAGTTAGAAGGCGTAGAAATCGTGATCAGTGAAAAGGGAGCAGCGTCACCTCTCATAACCGTCTTTACTGATGATAAAGGATCCTACAGGTTGGTGCAGTTGCTGAACGATGGTGTAGATATAAACTCTTGAAGGCGCTGTAAGTGTATTTTTCTTAAAAAGATACTGACACTAGAAATTAAACCATTTTTACATATATCATAGTATTGGCTTTGTTTGCTACTTATAATTTTGCCATAAAGTATTTGCTCAAAGCTTTTACATTACCCATCTGACATCCCGTGCTCGTCTATGAGGAGGCTGCCATATTTGTGCAGCAGGAGTTTGCTAGCATTAGAAACTTTTACTGACAGGCTGAGATGGGACAGTCAGGTTGGAAAAAACTAAAAATTATTTAAAGAAACAGACCTCTCCGCATAAAAACGATCAACATGACCTATAGGTAACTTTTAATGTACATTCATTTTTCACTTTCATTCCACTTTCCTGTACAGTGTGGGGCCTCTACACAGTGACCTGGAATACACTATCTCTGCTCAGAAAGAAGGCTTTGTTATGACTGCTCTAGAGGGCACTGTGGGAGATTTCAATGCTTTTGCCCTTGCAGGAGTTACATTTGAGGTACTGTGATTCAATTATTCCACCTGCTTTTTTCTGCATGTCAGACGATAGCCTGCAATTAGATAATTAACTTATTTCCCCTTTGCCAACAGATCCAATCAGAAGATGGACAGCCATTGGGTGGAGTTCTCTTGTCACTCAGTGGAGGAGTGTTTCGTTCAAATCTTTTGACACAAGAGAATGGGATGTTGACGTTTTCCAACCTGGTAATGGGAATCTTTTCTTATTATTTTGACAGGAAAGCTGTTTTAATGATATATACAATTGTGTTCAGAATAATAGCAGTCCGACATTACTAACCTGATCAATCCCTGTTTTTGGCAAATAATTTACCAGTAGGTGTAGTAGGAGTAATAGAAACACAACAGACCCAACAGTCTTGATATGCTTTCTGCTGATTCTCTGTCATTGCAACATTAATTGGGGCTTATTTAAAATAATACCAGTGTGAAGTTCAATTAGTGATGTCATTCATTCTGTGGAAAAACAGGTGTCAATTACAGTCCTTATTTAAGGAAGAAGAAGCAAATGTTGTGCATGCTGGTTATAGTGCATTTCTCTCTGAAAATCAGAGTAAAATGGCTTGTTCCAGACTTTGTTCAGAAGAACAGCGTACTTTGATGAAAAAGTTGATTGGAGAGGGGAAAGACATATAAAGAAGTGCAGGAAATGATAGACTGCTCAGCTAAAATGATCTTAAATGCTTTGAAATGGCAACCAAAACCTGAAAAAAGTGGAAGAAAATTACCATTTGAATGGATAGAAGAATAGCCAAAATGGCAAAGACTCAGCCAATGATCAGCTCCAGGAAGATCAAAGAAGGTGTAAAGTTACCTGTGATACTGTTACAATTAGAAAACGCATTGTTGAAAAAGACGTGCTAGAGGTTATAATTTGCCTTAGAACACATTGAGAAATGGCGCAACATTTTGTGGACTGCTGAAAGCAAGATTGTTCTTTTTGGGTCTAGGGGCCACAGACCGTTTGTCAGATGACCCCCAAACACTGGGTACAGAGTGAAGCCAGTGGCACAAGCATGGTAGCACAAGCATCATGATATGGGTTTGTTTTCTTGTACTATGGTGTTCGGCCTATTTATCTCATATAAGGGATTGTGGATCACTTTTAATATATCAAAATAATTGGATGCCATGTTGTTTAATGCAGAAGAAGAAATGCCCTTGAAATGGGTGTTTCAACATGACAACGACCCCAACCACTCCAGTAAATGAGCAACATCTTGGTTCCACACCAACAAGATTGACGTTATGGAGTCACCAGCCCAATCCCCGGACCTTAAACCAATAAAAAAAACTTGTGGGGTGTCATTAAAAAAAGCTGTTTCTGAGGCAAAACCAAGAAATGCAGAATAATTGTGGAATTGGTGGACTCAATACAACACAGATGTGCAGCAGTTCTCAGAAACACTGCTTAGACAACTAAATATTAGTTCAGTCATTCAAAGGAAAGCAAAATCTTGAATCATTTTTCAGTTTATTCAGTGAATGTTTGAGTTTGTGTAGAAGAATGCAAAGACTGCTATTTTTTGGAACAGCCTTTTCTTCACTTTCTGTAAAGGAATGGCCTAAAAGAGGCGATGTTAAACTATGATGTCTGGTTAAACGGGTTATAAGCAACTTGAGCATTGGTAGTTAAAGTCCATCAACAACTTTACAACCCATTTGGCCTTTTTGTTATCATGAATGGCTGAAGCAGAGGATGAACTTGTATAACTGAAGTCATGTTTCTTCCCACAGAGCCCAGGCCAATATTATTTTAAACCTATGATGAAGGAGTTTCGCTTTGAGCCATCTTCCCAAATGATTGAGGCCCAGGAGGGGCAGAACTTGAAGATTACAATCATCGGTCACAGGACTGCTTACAGGTCTGTTAACATATACGGCTTTCAGAGTACAACAAAAGAAGCAAAGTTATCTTTAGCAATTAATGAACAAGTAACACAAGTACCGGTTTGTTAGCAAATGTATAATTGGTTGCTATGGGCTACAAGACCTTGTTGTGAGGATACATTCACTGCCATTGATAGGCTTTTGTTGGAATAAACAACATAAGTAAGGGGAAGTACTTTGTTACTGTGCTGTACCAAGATACAATTTCATACACAGAAAGCATCCATCTAATTGGCACTGACTTAGAAATAGGCCTTCTTCCAATTACACCAGAATATATGTATTGTCTACTCAGAATGTGTAGAAAGCTGAAAGCTCTTGGTTACAAGGAGGCCATTTACCATAGACTCCATTTTAATCAAATACTTCTAATTATTAGAAATGATTTCCCAGGTCCCAAGCATTCTGGATAACTGAACTAGTACACATCTCTTTCTCTCATTTAATTTATAAAGTCTGGAATGAAAACACTTGCAAGTATTGGATTGCCTTTGAATGTATTACATTGCGTATGTCCCTGCAGCTGCTATGGAACAGTGTCCTCTCTTAATGGTGAACCAGAGCAAGGAGTATCGGTAGAAGCAACTGGGCAGGAAGATTGCTCCATTTATGGGGAAGACACAGTAACGGATGGGGATGGAAAATTCCGACTGCGTGGTCTGCGTGTAAGTCCGACTTTCATATTCCCTATAGCATTTGTATTTAGTTGGCTTTAGAAAAATGAAATATACACTAATTTTATGGGATGCAATTCTGTAGAGATCTATTATTTACAAAGGTCCAAAATTAGGAAGCAGTATTTCCTATTGAATAATGTTTAAAGGACATTATAGACAAATAGCAGAGGACCTTTTTACCCATTAAGTGGATCACCGTACCAGAGGCCACCCCTTTAGACTAGAAGAAAAGAACTTTCATTTGAAGCAACGTAGGGGGTTCTTCACAGTCAGGACAGTGAGAATGTGGAATGCACTGCCGGGTGATGTTGTGATGGCTGATTCTGTTAATGCCTTTAAGAATGGCTTGGATGATTTCTTGGACAGACATAATATCAAAGGCTATTGTCATACTAAACTCTATAGTTAGGGGCAGATTTATCAAGGGTCGAATTTTGAGTTCATGGGAGTTTGTAAAAATCGGAGTTAAAAACGACCAATCGAAATTTAAAAAAATAAAAAAATATTAAATTCGGGTTAATAGGATTGACCCGCAAACTCGAATCAAATTCGATTCGAGTTATTTCTCAAAAAAAACTTGATTTTCAGGAAGACTGCAAACAACTCCAAATTGATCCCAGAACGTCCCCCATAAGCTAAAACAGCAATTTGCCAGGTTTTATGATTTTTTGTTCTTCCTTTTAATTAGGGATGCACCAAATCCACTATTTTGGATTGAACCGAACCCCCGAATCCTTCGTAAAAGATTCGGCCGAAAACCGAACCTGAACCCTAATTTGTATATGCAAATTAGGGGTGGGAAGGGAAAAATGTTTACTTCCTTGTTTTGTGACAAAGTCACGTGATTTCCCTCCCCGCCCCTAATTTGCATATGCAAATTAAGATACAGGTTCGGTTCGGCCGGGCAGAAGGATTCGGCCGAATCCGAATCCTGCTGAAAAAGGCCGAATCCTGGCTGAATCCCGAATTGAATCCTGGATTTGGTGCATCCCTACTTTTAATACTTAATGTAAACTTAGCTCAAATCTGCATTGATCATATAACAAACCTATTGAGTTTTTTATTGGACAACAAAAGACATACACCCCTCAGTGACTGTAACCACTAACCTGGAATGGCTTGTGCTCCTCCTCTCTTATAGGGCAACCCCAGTTGTAACGGATTGTCATCTGTGTGAGATCTCTTCTCCAACATGCGACAAGACTATTTAATTGTTTAGGATGTCGCAGTGATTATTCCTCAAAGTGGCATCCTCATAATGTGGCAAATTATAAAGAAAATTATTGTGTTACTGCACATTTTGAAAATTGCCGTTGAGACCTATAGTTACAAAACATACGTATAGTGCTTGTGCTCAGCAGATACTACTGTGGTTATCAGTGCTATAGGAGAAGTTGAATTAGGCCTTATTTTTCTTTGCTAAATCTTGAAGGGATTTCTGAAAACTCTTATTGCCTTCAGTGCTTATCCAGATGGAGATACAGTGCAAATGATGGGGTTGTCATGTTCAAACCTCCCAAATTACCCTGCTCTTCTGCTCTTGGTCTTTAGATCTAAAGCTCACTCACGCTGTATTTGACATGGGTTTATTATTGCTGCACACTGTGTGTGTGTGTGTGTGTGTGTGTGTGTGTGTGTGTGTGTGTGTGTGTGTGTGTGTGTGTGTGTGTGTGTGTGTGTGTTGTGATGTGTATGGTTCCCAAATGCTCTAGGCCTGTGCAAAGATTTCCTTACAAGCAATAACCAAAGTTTTAAAATTCTACTATTGATTTTGAACCTTTAGTTTCTCTGGCATATCTGAGCCGTTTGACACCAAAAAAGGGCAGTATTTTTGTACACTCCATTTCATAACAAATGACACCTAATGAGCTGCTGCTGCTCTTGCTATCTCAGTGCTGATGTGTATATGGAGCATAGTAGTGCAGAACTGCAGATGTCTATCTGAACTAGAGGCACAACGAATAAAGGGGGGATACTATCAGCCTGGATCCCTTTTTTCTCTGCTCAATGCTTTGAACCCCAGCTTTGGTCACATTATTTATAGTACATTTATAATAACTTTAAGGAACAGTAACACCAAAAATGAAAGTGTTTTAAATAGGGATGCACCAAATCCAGGATTCTGGCTTTTTCAGCAGGATTCGGATTCGGCTGAATCCTTCTGCCAGGACGAACCAAATCTGAATCCTAATTTGCATTTAGGGGCAGGGAGGTAAATCACATGACTTTTTGTCACAAAACAAGGAAGTAAAAAAATGTTTCCCCATCCTGCCCCTAATTTGCATATTCAAATTAGGATTCAGTATTCAGCCGGATCTTTCGCCAAGGATTCGGGGGTTCGGCGAATCCAAAAAAGTGGATTCGGTGCATCCCTAGTTTTAAATAAATAAAAATATCATACTGTTGCCCTGCACTGGTAAAACTGATGTGTTTACTTCAGAAACTCTACTATAGTTCATATAAACAAGCTGCTGTGTAGCAATGGCGGAAATTGAAAAAAGGCTATATGGCAATGGTTAAATAGTGGATAACAGATAACACCATTATGTTCTACAGAGCTTCTGAGCCTTTTGCTACACAGCAGCTTATTTATATAAACAATAATAGTGTTTCTGAAGCAAACACTGCAGTTTTTCCAGTGCAGGGCAACAATGCATTATATTTTTATTACTTTAAAACACTTTAATTCTTTGATGTTACTGTTCCTTTAAATATGTGGAACCCTTACATTACTGTGAGTAACCATATACATCTGTATACAGAATATATTTCTGCTTGAGCACCAGCACAGTTGTCATTGTCTGCAAAAAATAAAGGTAGAAGAGATCCTAGCATAAATGTTCATCTTCCTTGCGCTTATCTCTTTACAGCCTGGCTGCGTTTACCACGTCCAACTGAAATCCGAGGGCAATGATCACATTGAGAGGGCCTTGCCATCATACCGGGCAATTGAGGTTAGTACCTTTCATTGGGCCTTTCACTGTAAGTCAATATGTTGTTGAGGCAAGAGGCTCTAGGCATGATAGATGGGAAAACATGGGAGCATTGCACATATTACTTCTAAATCTCCCACTGCATTCAGAAGAATTGCATTCACGTAAACATGTTTCCGTTTGATCTTTTAGGTTGGCAGCAAAGATATCGACGATGTAAATATTATCGCCTTCCGTCAGATTAACCAGTTTGACCTTAGTGGAAATATAATCACCTCGTCTGAACATCTGTCGACTTTACTGGTGAGCTACGTTGTACTTCTCACCTTGGGAGGCTGCAGGATGTTATACTATGCTACCGTAAATGAATGCGCAATGGTGCATGTTTTCTGTTTATTTTGCCTAGTGGACTAGAGGGAGAATGCTAGAACAATTGCCGCTGGAATAATAAGATAGATATATTGCACAGCAAAGAAGAATGGCGACTGAAAGGCACATTTTCCACATGCATATGATATTAAAAAGAAATGTAAATGTATTGACTTGAAGAAGAGCAAGGCTCAACGAGTGGAGTCAGTACACTGTGGGGCTCATTTATCAACACTAAGCAAATTTGCCCATGGGCTGTTACCTATAGCAACCAATCAGATTGCTGCATTTATTATTTTTCTTGCAGCTGGCTTTAAAAAGCTAATCACTGATTGGTTGCTATAGGTAACAGCCCATGGGCAAATTTGCCCAGTGTTGATAAATGAGCCCCTGTGTGTTTAAAGGGATTGCTCGGAATACAGTGTGCTGTGGCTGTCACTCCAAGCAAACAACAAGAATACAAAAGCTAACCTGTTACCTCCAAAACATGCTGGTCTTATAAATGTGCAAATGTATCTGAGGCATCCAACAGGGAGCAGTGGATTCTGGAAACATTGCATCTGGCAAAATAAACAGCTATTGCTAATTTCTTGCCTTCCATAGGTAAAGCTTTATAAAAGTGAAAATCTGGACAACCCTATCCAATCGGTGTCATTGGGTCAGTCTTTGTTTTTCCACTTCCCACCACTGCTAAGAGATGGAGAGGTAAGAGATCCCTACATATTATCTGTAAGTAGTGGCAGCCTATGTATTTGACTGGTCTTCGTTCAGCAATCTAAATATGGCAGGCCGTCATACCAACGGATTTTATTGCTCATTTTTAGATGGACCCAATGAAATCTGTTACCGTACTTCCATCAGGCTGTTCAGTATAAGTCATCATTTGAAAGCACATAACAATTTTCTCAATACTAATGTTTGTTTTGGTTGCAGAATTACGTTGTGCAGTTGGACTCCACTTTGCCTAAATCTCAGTATGACTACACGCTGCCTCAGATTTCCTTCGGCACTCATGGATACCACAAGCACATCACATTAATCTTCAACCCTACGGTAACCCTGAAATCCTCTCTCTTATTTAACCCATTGTCCACTTATAAATGCAAATAACAACAATTTCATTATCATAAAAAAAGCCTTTAATGTATTCTAACAGTGTTTTGTTTTTGGGCTTTAGGTAAAATCTGTCTACTTTTAAATTTTTCCATTCTTTTCTGCCGCTGTGTATGTTTATTAAATGCCAGATTCATCATTCCTTTTGCCATAAAACATGATTGGTGATCCTGTTACTGATATGTGTCTTGTTTTCAGAGGAAGCTGCCGGAACAAGATGTTGCCCAGGGCTCGTATCTGGCTCTTCCATTGACTCTCCTCTTGTTACTGGCTGGCTACAATCATGATAAGGTGACTGCACAACTGTTATGTTTGAAAGCACATTATGTTACATTTCCTCCGATCATTCGGGTTTCTAAATGTTATCTTGAGCGGACTGTGGTTGAAAACAGCACCTGGCATTTCAAGTAAACAAAGAACCAAACAGCCCCCACCACCCCAATAAATAGTGACGGTCTATGGCAGCCACTCTGACATTTGCCAGAATGCACTGGCCTGATCTTGAGAGCAATTGTTGAGTTGTATACATCATTTGTATGTATAAACTATATGCCATAATTCATTTATAAAATATATCAGTAATTAAAATGGCAAGTGTTTTTGTCAAATTCAAGTAACCAAAAACAACCAAGTAGCAGTTATATCAACTTAATGTGCCAGTTCCTAGGTCTGGGACTAAAATGACCATATTTCAGTAAAGTACATGGAGGTTTAGCAGAGCCGGACTGGGAATAAAAAGCAGCCCGGGCAAGTGCGCGTGCACACAGACACACACACACAGACACACACACACAGACACACACACACACAGAGACACACACACGGACACCGGACTGGGAATAAAAAGCAGCCCGGGCAAGTGCGTGTGCACACAGACACACACACACGGACACACACACGGACACACACACAGACAGAAACACACACACAGACGCACACACACAGACACACATACACACACCCCCTCCCCTCTACTTGGAGCTTCTTGTTAGCAGAAAGCGGGGGAGGGAACTCTCGCATCTCAATTGTTGATTAACCGGCACCTCCAAACATGTCTTCTGCACAATGAAAGGGGCCTGGTGTCCTTGGTCTTTCCCTAATTGATGGCCAATCATAGGAGGAGGAGGAGGAGAGAGGGCGGAACGCATGGCTGCTCGGCATGTGTGTGAAGGGAGAAGCAGAGCAGCACAGTGCATGCTTTAGTCTCTACCCATGCCCAGTGTCCTCGATAACCATAAGTGCAGCTCCGACGGGCACAACGCGACCCATTTCACTGTTAAACGGAGTGGCCCTTCGGGCATTTGCCCGGACTGACAGATTGCCAGTCCGGCCCTGATGCTTAGGTGATAGATCTAACTTGTAGCTTCATACTATTGATAATGATTGGTTTGGCAATAAGAAATGTCGAAAAATGTCATGTGCTGATGCACCATATCTACCAGTTATTGTGCATTGGCAAGTGAAGAAATGAAGAGGAGCTACAGCTCCCATTCACTTCCTGCAGTTCAGAATGTTCAGACCTCAGAACAATTGGAAGCTGTCCATGTTGTATATGATCACTTTCTCAATTTGATTCAGTTTGGCCTGCAACATCAACATTGATTTATTCTATCTTTGGTTACTGACTTTTAATTACAGGTACAGGACCTGTTATGCAGAATGCTTGGGGCCTCGGGGGGGGGGGGGTTCTGAATGATGGATCTTAGGCCGGTTTTGCTTTCAATAAGGATTAATTAAGGATTAATTGCCTATGATTAAGTGCCCAGTCCTACCATGAATATCAAATGTTAATTATATCTTAGTTTGGATCAAGTACAAGCTACTGGTTTATTATTACAGAGAAAAAGGAAATCATTTTAAAATTTTAGATTATTTGGAGAAAATTGAGTCTATGGGAGACGGCCACTTCATAATTAGGAGCTTTCTGGATAACTGGTTTACTGATAAAGCATCCCATGCCTGTATAAAAAAACCTCATGTGTCTATGTGTGTGCTTTTTATTGTCTGTAGAGAAAATAAACTGCTGGATGTCGCTGTATAGTTTAATGGAAAATACATTAACTAATCCTTTATATTTAGAAGCTACCTTTTACCCTTAAATTAATAAAGTACCCGTTATGTTAGTGCTTACATAAATGTAATTGTTGGAGTACTCATTTTTGTGTTTGTTCTCCTTGCAGTTGATTCCCCTGATCCTACAGCTGACAAGCCAACTGCAGGGAGTCCGTGCGATTGGACAGACAAGCTCTGACAATGGCAGCCCAGAGGATGCAAAACGCCTCCAAAAAAGACCAAAAAACAGGAGGACATGAAGAAAAGGAATCATGACTGGAATTGTCACTGAAGTCACACTAATTCTACTCCCTCAGGACGAGTTAAGGAAGGAACGCTTTGGTTCAGAAGAAACTACTGACTTCAAAGTTTTGTTAGATATTTCCATTTTAACAATGTTGGTTTGTACATTTTTATGAGAATATAGAGCAATCTTTGACTTAACGTACCTAAAAAAAGAAAAAAAAAGATGTTCTACCACTTTTGATATCCATGCTTTTTCACCGGAGGTAATTTATTTTTTTTATCGTGATGGAAAAACTTGTGGACCCTGGACCCTCTCACAAGACAAATTAATTTATCTTCAAAACTGATTTCCCACTGGAGCTTCAATAAAAAGTGTCATGATTACCTTTTTACCCTGCAGTAATATTTTGGTTTTCATTTCCTGCATCAGAGAGTGTAGGCTTGTGGGTCAGGTGCCCAGGGTTCTTGTGATAATGGGGCTTCCAGCTGAAGTATTAAAGCTTAAAGGGACAGTATTCTGCAATCTATAAACCAGGTATAGCACAACCAATCGCATTTATTGCATTGAGGAGAAGTGACACATGTCAAATCCCCGTCCCAAATATGTATCAGATTCATGTACTGAGTACCATCACCTTCCTACTGCTAAGTGCAAGAGTTATACAGGGGTTAATGGAGTTGCAGGTCAAAGCCTTTGACAAAAAATATTCTGCCTATATCTGCAACTTTTTGGTAGGGAGGATCCAAAATCCTGAGTAGATACAGGGAGAAACAATAGCCTGGAGAGATCACATTCATTTTGAGGCTTGCGACACTCAGAGCCAACATATGCATCTTCCTCCAAATATATAGATGATAGCTGCAAGGTAACTTTAGGACACAGCCTGGATGGAATAAATTATTGGCCTAAAATGTCTTATTAAAGGGATGGATCACCTTTAAAGGAACAGTTCAGTGTGAAAATATAAACTGGGTAAATAGATAGGCTGTGCAAAATAAAAAATGTTTCTAATATAGTTAGTTAGGCAAAAATGTAATGTGTATAGGCTGGAATGACTGGATGTGTAACATAATAGCCAGAATACAACTTCCTGCTTTGCAGCTCTCTAACTCTGAGTTAGTCAGTGACTTGAAGGGGGGCCACATGGTACATAACTGTTCAGTGAGTTTGCAATTGATCCTCAGCATTCAGCTCAGATTCAAAAGCAACAATATGACCCATGTGGGCCCCCCTGGTAACCAGTCAGTGTAAACCAAGAGAGCTGAAAAGCAGGAAGTAGTGTTCTGGCTATTATGTTAGACACCCAGTCATTCCAGCCTTTATATATTACATTTTTGCCTAACTAACTATATTAGAAACATTTTTTATTTTGCACAGCCTATTTATTTACCTAGTTTTTATTTTTACACTGAACAATTCCTTTTAACTTTTAGTATGTTCTAGAATGGCTAATTCTAAGCAGCTTTTCAATTGGCCTTCATTTTTATAGTATAATTATTTGCTTTTTTTCTTCTGCCCCTTTCAAGCTTTCAAATTGGGGTCACTGACGTCATCTAATAACAAACGCTCTGTAAGGCTAGACATTTATTGTTATTGCTACGTTCAACTCATCTCTAGTCAGACTCTCTCCTATTCACATTACAGTCTCTTATTCATAGCAATACATTGTTGCTAGAGTAATTTGGAGCCTAGCAACCAGATTGCGGAAATTGCAAACAGGGGAGCTGCTAAATAAACATCATTCTGTGTTGAGCATTTTTTCCCTGGTGCAAAAGCTTGAAGGCCTGATAAGCCACCCTGTGTTGTCAGATTACAGCTGTACTGAACCACAGACTTTTTACGTGACCTGGTCACAGGGAAGCCCAAATAACGTGGAAGAAAGTCTCATTGTTGGGAGTTTCCTTAAATGAGAAGGATCTAGGGGCCTTTGTAGATAACACTTTGTCTAATTGTGGGCAGTGTCATTCTGTGGCTACTAAAGCAAATAAAGTTCTGTCTTGAATAAAAAAGGGCATTAACTCAAGGGATGAAAACATAATTATGCCTCTTTATAGGTCCCTGGTGAGGCCTCATCTGGAGTATGCAGTGCAGTTTTGGACTCCAGTCCTTAAGAGGGATATAAATGAGCTGGAGAGAGTGCAGAGACTAAGTGCAACTAAATTGGTTAGAGGGATGGAAGACTTAAATTATGTGAGTAGACTGTCAAGGTTGGGGTTGTTTTCTCTGGAAAAAAGGTGCTTGCGAGGGGACATGATTACACTTTACAAGTACATTAGAGGACATTATAGACAAATAGCAGGGGACCTTTTTACCCATAAAGTGGATCACCGTACCAGAGGCCACCCCTTTAGACTAGAAGAAAAGAACTTTCATTTGAAGCAACGTAGGGGGTTCTTCACAGTCAGGACAGTGAGGTTGTCGAATGCACTGCCGGGTGATGTTGTGATGGCTGATTCAGTTAATGCCTATAAGAATGGCTTGGATGATTTTTTGGACAGACAGAATATCAAAGGCTATTGTGATGCTAAACTCTATAGTTAGTATAGGTATGGGTATATAGAATTTAATTAAAAGTAGGGAGGGGTGTATGTATGAATGCTGGGTTTTCATTTGGAGGGGTTGAACTTGATGGACTTTGTCTTTTTTCAACTCAATTTAACTACAGTGGTGTGAAAAACTATTTGCCCCCTTCCTGATTTCTTATTCTTTTGCATGTTTGTCACACAAAATGTTTCTGATCATCAAACACATTTAACTATTAGTCAAAGATAACACAAGTAAACACAAAATGCAGTTTTTAAATGAGGGTTTTTATTATTTAGGGAGAAAAGAAATCCAAACCTGTGTGAAAAAGTAATTGCCCCCTGAACCTAATAACTGGTTGGGCCACCCTTAGCAGCAATAACTGCAATCAATCGTTTGCGATAACTTGCAACGAGTCTTTTACAGCGCTCTGGAGGAATTTTGGCCCACTCATCTTTGCAGAATTGTTGTAATTCAGCTTTATTTGAGGGTTTTCTAGCATGAACCGCCTTTTTAAGGTCATGCCACAACATCTCAATAGGATTCAGGTCAGGACTTTGACTAGGCCACTCCAAAGTCTTCATTTTGTTTTTCTTCAGCCATTCAGAGGTGGATTTGCTGGTGTGTTTTGGGTCATTGTCCTGCTGCAGCACCCAAGATCGCTTCAGCTTGAGTTGACGAACAGATGGCCGGACATTCTCCTTCAGGATTTTTTGGTAGACCGTAGAATTCATGGTTCCATCTATCACAGCAAGTTTTCCAGGTCCTGAAGCAGCAAAACAAGCCCAGACCATCACACTACCACCACCATATTTTACTGTTGGTATGATGTTCTTTTTCTGAAATGCTGTGTTACTTTTACGCCAGATGTAACGGGACGCGCACCTTCCAAAAAGTTCAACTTTTGTCTCGTCGGTCCACAAGGTATTTTCCCAAAAGTCTTGACAATCATTGAGATGTTTTTTAGCAAAATTGAGACGAACCTTAATTTTCTTTTTGCTTAAAAGTGATTTGCGCCTTGGAAATCTGCCATGCAGGCCGTTTTTGCCCAGTCTCTTTCTTATGGTGGAGTCGTGAACACTGACCTTAAAGGGCATGTAAAGGCAAAAATATAAAATCCCATTTTTACTTTCTTTAATGAAAAAGAAATCTATCTCCAATATACTTTAATTAAAAGATGTCTACAGTTTTTATCATAAACCTGACTGTATGCAGTGCAATTCCCCTTTCTTTTACTGCTGTTGATAGGAATTGTCAGATGGTCCCCAACTGCTGAGCAGGTAAACGATCATACTTTCAAATGGCAGGGGGAGCCCCCCCACCTTACTTCCCAGAACTCGAGCAGCATTGTTGGATTTCCTGTAGAGATTTGTATCCAGAGACGCAGTGCAGTCTCTATATTATGATTATTAATCAGTCTTGCTGTATTGGCTTCTATGGCAGATATTATTTGACTTTTGCTGTTTTGATAATTTATGACGATCCCTAAGCTTAACCTCCCAACTGAAGCCCAGACCACACTGAGCATGTGCGAGTCTTGATATTGCAGAAATGTCTAACAAAGTTACAAGATGAAAGCCCCCTGCGCCAACTTTGAAAGCATAAATCATTTGTCTTATTAGGCTGCTGGTGCAGTAAGTTCATGTTTATATTTAGTATACATAATACAGCATTTCTAACATTATTCTATTTTAGACTTTAGTTGCCCTTTAATTGAGGCAAGTGAGGCCTGCAGTTCTTTAGATGTTGTCCTGGGGTCTTTTGTGACCTCTCGGATGAGTTGTCTCTACGCTCTTGGGGTAATTTTGGTCGGCCGGCCACTCCTGGGAAGGTTCACCACTGTTCCATGTTTTTGCCATTTGTGGATAATGGCTCTCACTGTGGTTCGCTGGAGTCCCAAAGCTTTAGAAATGGCTTTATAACCTTTGAAATTGAACTCAGATGTGATAAACCACAGTTAAGTTATTTTTTAACAAGGGTCGCAATCACTTTTTCACACAGGCCCATGTAGATTTGGAGTTTTTTTTCTCCCTTAATAACGTAAACCTTCATTTAAAAACTGCATTTTGTGTTCAATTATGTTATCTTTGACTAATAGTTAACGGTTTTTGATGAGCAGAAACATTTAAGTGTGACAAACATGCAAAAGAATAAGAAATCAGGAAGGGGGCAAATAGTTTTTCACACCACTGTATGTAACTATCCACTTGGAATGTACCTGCAGGCTAGGTGAGTAGGTGATGTATTTACATAGCCAGTGCTCCCCAATAATTGCATCAAAAATGTAACTGTGCCAATTCATTTCAGTACAGAATTGAGAGATATTGCTGTCAATCCCTAATTTACCTTTGCTGTCTCCAACTGGGGCAGCTTAGTATCTTGTAAAGCAAAGGAGCTGCATTCAGATAGTAGGACTATCAGGGTTACTGCATGTGACAGTAAGAGAGTTGCGCATTTCTACAATGATGTCACACTAATAGTACTACCGCTAGTAAGTGACACTATAGCACAATAATGTACATATCAATATGTAAGTTGCACATTACCTTTACTAGGTCAAAATAGTCCGGATTCTTTTTTTTTAAAGCGATACCAACACGTTCCTATAAAAATCATAGGAACGTGTCACTATCGAGTAAGTGCTGCACCCAGAATAGTTCCCCTCAAAGCCGCCCCCAGCCCCAAAGGTTTGTGGGGCTGGTGGCAGCTTTGAGGGTATCACTTTAAACAGCAGTTAAAGGACAAGGAAAGGGAAATTCACTGCGGAGTGGTGTCAATGTGTTAGGCACTCAGTGAATATCATTGCTTATCTTAGACCCCAAGCTCACTCTGTGTTGAAAAAGTGCGCAAATCCAGGGTTCTATTCCTGCCACACTGCGACACCATATTTTCAATGCAATCTTTTTGCAATGGTGCTGCTGTATCATGTATGTACAGGTATGGGACCTCTTATGCAGAATGCTTGAAATCAGGGGAGCTTTCATGATAAGGGATCTTTCCATAATCTCCATAGCTTAAGTCTACTACTAATCATTTTAACATGAATGAAACGTAATAGGTTTGTTTTGCCTCCAATAAGGATTAATTATATCTTAGTTGGGATCAAGTACAAGCTACTGTTTTATTATTACAGAGAAAAAGGAAATCATTTTATAATCATTTGTTTAAAATGGCGCCTATTGGAGACTTACGGCAAATGAGTATTCCTGCATCTAGGACATCCATGAGCTGTATCTTTAGTCATTGCCCTGAATCAGATATGGTTTCCAATTTACACACTGTGAATGATAAACAGGGGAATAATTGCTCTACCCTTAAAATGAATTCTAATATATTTGCTTTCATTATGATTTTGTTGTATAGATGCTGACCATGACGACAATGACAAAACTTCAAATAGTACAGGCCTAGATTTGCCTGGTTTATGTCTGATGATGACCGTAAACTATTGAAAATTAGACTTACATAAGCTTTCCTTCATCTAATACGAGAGGGAGTGTGGAGGTTTCTGACATTAATTTTCCTTATTGTCCGGAGTCTTCACCCAGCTCTACCCATCCACTTCAGCGGAGTATTTAATCCCCAAATACCTTGGCACTAGTTTACAAAGCTTCCATCAAAGGAGTGGTTCACAAGATAAATTTTAGTTTGTTATAGAATGGCCAACTTTTTAATTTTTTTTTTGTTTCAAATATCCTAGATGGGTAATGGGTGTTCAAAGCGCGTGAAGCTTCTCTTTATATTACCATGAGAAGCTCCAGCTCTAACTTTGCATCCCTGTGCTGAGCTCCATACCTTGTGCCAGCCTTGAAACAGTCAGATTGAATTGTTGCCATGATCTTCTATGTATCTGCCTGTAAAAGCTACTGGCTGAGCATTAACTTGTAGGGGTTCTATAAAAATAAACACTCTACTGGCCAAACCATTGTGCCTTTGCAGGAATGATGTACATACTAATAAACATAATACAGTGCCTGGGACCTGATCAACACGTCAGCTTCTAATCATCACTACTTGATCATGTCAACAGAAATTCCATTGTTCCTCTCATTTTTACTTTCAAAGACTTCAAACATAACGGGAAACGAAAGCTCCCATGGACTTTAGACTGTAGGACCTCATTAGGTTATAGTTGGTGAATGTTTTTTAAAAGAAAACTATACCCCCAAAATGAACACTTAAGCAACAGATAGTTCATATCATATTAAGTGACATATTAAAGAATCTTACCAAACTGGAATATATATTTAAGTAAATATTGCCCTTTTACATCTCTTGCCTTGAGCCACCATTTTGTGATGGTCTGTGTGCTGCCTCAGAGATCACCTGACCAGAAATACTACAACTCTAACTGTAACAGGAAGAAGTGAGGAAGCAAAAGACACAACTCTGTCTGTTAATTGGCTCATGTGACGTAACAAGTGTAGTTTGTTTGATATGTTTGTGTGCACCGTGAATCGTACGGTCCCAGGGGGCGGCCCTTATTTTTTAAAATGGCAATTTTCTATTTATGATTACCCAATGGCACATACTACTAAAAAAGTATATTATTATGAAAATGGTTTATTTACATATTATTTACATATGAGCTGTTTTATGCAATATATTTTTATAGAGACTTACATAGTTTGGGGGGGTATAGTTTTCCTTTAAAGGAAAAATCTCAAAAAATCTATTTCATAAAACTAGAATTCAAAAAAAACATTCAAGCCTTTCGTTTGGAGCAGGTCTCGGTGGGTATTTGCACAGCACCTAAGAATTGCACACACACTGTTTGGGAGATTTTAGCTTCTTTGGGGTAATAGAGGCAAAGGTAGGGCTTTCCTTATATACAGTATAAGAAAGAATGTGTAATACTGTACATGTGTTCTGCATGTGTGCTACTAGTCACTTTAGTACACATATGGGAATCATTATCTGGAAACCCATTACCCAGAAAACTAGGAATGCCATCTCCCATAGGGGCAAATTCACTAAACGACGAAGCGCCTAACGCTAGTGTGAATTCGCCAGCGTAGCGCATTTTCGTTAAATCGCCGATTCACTAACGTAAATTTGCTAGTGTTACTTCGCACCCTTACACCTGGCAAATTTGCACAACGGACGTAACTACGCAAATTCACTGACGCGCGAATTATTCTGAACGATACCTTTTACGCCAGACTTCCTTCGCCACCTCAGACCAGGCGAAGTGCAATAGAGTACATAGGGATTGCTTCAAAAAAAGTTAAAAATGTTTCTAAGTCCCAAAAAACGCTGGCGTTTTTTCTTTTTTTATAGGTGATAGTCTGAAAAAGATCATTTCCTAACTCATGGCACCTTAACTATACAGTGGGCACATGTGTAGGGCAAAATAAACATTTTATTTGCTGTTTTGAATGTTTCCCAGGCTTGTGTAGTGATGCTACATATACCTCCATTGTAACTTCAATTTGGCGCCGTATGCAAATTAAGCATCGATAGCGTAACTTTGCTTTGTGTGGGAAATTAACGCTAGTGCAACTTTGCAACCTTACACTTCCCCTGAGCGCAACTTCGGATTTTAGTGAATTTGCGTAACGCAGGCGAAAATACGCCTGGCAAAGTGCGGCGAAGCGGACGCTGGCACAACTACGAATCTTAGTGAATTTGCCCCATAGACTTTATTTTAATCAAATAATTAAAATTTAAAAAAAATGTTTTCCTTTTTCTCTGTAATAAGAAAACAGTAGCTTGTGCTTGATCCCAACTAAGATATAATTTATCCTTATTTGAGGCAAAGCAATCTTACTAGGTTTATTTAATTTTTAAATGATTTTGTAGTAGACAAAGTATGGAGATTCAAGTGATGGAAAGATCTGTTATCGTTTTAGGTTTAATTAACCTTTAAATGGTTTTTAAGTAGACTTAAGGTATAGAGATCCAAATTACGAATCTGGAAAACCCCAGGTCTCGAGCATTCTGGATAACAGGTTCCATATATGTATTCGATACGACGTGATTCCTTTCGAGAACTGCAGTTCTACCAAAATGATAATCAAGAGTAAAGCTGCTGAAATAGAAATTCCTTATACTTATCTAATGCCAAAAGCACAACATTACTTCTTAGTATTATTGTAATTTTTTTGCTGAATCTTGGTCTTTTACGCTGTCTTGGACACTTTTATTCTGTAACAGGGCTTCCATCTTCTCCTACCAGCAAAGTGGCCTAAAGTCCTCTTAAACAAAGTGAGTGACAATATAGCTCAAAAATGTATTATAACTAGCCACAAAAAAAGCACCTACCAGTGCTCCAGAACTTGGATGTTGAAGTGAGAGGACACCTCCAGGCCACCCTCTTAAATATGGATTCATGGGGAAAAGGCTCAGTTCTTTGCATTCCTGAATGTGACTCTGAGCACTCATGGCAAAGCAGGGTGCAAAGTACATGGTGTCTTGCACATTTATATAGCACTTTGCCCCCTGACCAACCATTTCTAAATGTCCATTATTCTGTGACATTCTACAACTAGAAAAATGCTGATGACACATGACTGCAATGTAATATCAACACAATACCTTTATGAATAGTGCCGTTCCTGTTCCTCGCATTGAACAATATTATTTGCATTCTCTTTCTCTTCATTTTTGCACATCAAAGAAAATTACCATCTTTCGGCGAGTAAAATCTAAGATGCCTGCATTAGTACTGAAACCACACGTGAATAATGTTCAAGTTATCTCCAAGTTCTCTTAGAATCAAAATTATACCCTCAGTAGGGAGGCTAATTATGTGTTTCACTTTCTTTGTTAATTTCTGTTGTGACTACACTGCTATGTGTTGAGTATTGTAACAGAACATGATTTGGCAAATACTCATCCCCAAAACGCATACAGACATTCGCACACAGACACAGAGCACAAAGTTAGTTTGCCACTGGGGTCCTGTAGAAGTCTATGTATTACATAAATGTTTATGAAATCCAGCTATTACAATACATTGTACAGAGAGCTGCAAATCATCCCGTAATGCTTCATACCTTCATGGAATGTCTCCACACTGGGTATGCACAGGGAGTGCTGATCAGGACTTGGTATTGCCCAGCAGGCCAGATCACATACAGCAGGTCCACTGCCCATGGAGAGGCCCAAGCAAGATCAAGCCAAGAAAGAGAGAAATAGATATGTAAACACTTTTGAAGGCATCAGTATTCATTGTCATAGGGCTGCTCTACCAAGATGAATGAAAATAAACTGCACTTTAATGCATCACTCTGGGTGCCAGGGGATCCACCAAATTGTAGACACACTCATCAGGTCTATCTGCTATGGCTGACAGCCTAAAATCAGGAAGCTCACTAGTAACCTGTAACCTACTTAAAGTTCATATAATATAATGCACAATATCAAAGAGATATTCACATATGTCAATATGCAGAGTTCCCTATTTATAAACATTAATACTCTAGGACAATTAATGCTGCGCCTTTTAGTATATAATGTACTGTACCTCCTCCCACTCACAGCAACCCCATGCAACTGAAAAGCCAGAAGACAACACAAACACAGGTCAGTGCTAAGTGACAATGGACATTAATATAATCTCTTGCACAAAATGTAGAATTTCCTAATAAAAGTCTACTGTATTAGAAGGTTGGTGTCACAATACAAATGGCACATGGAACATTCTCACGTGTAAAAAGCCAGACTTCCATGGCAAAATGACTACACTGGAGATGATCTGACAAAAGGGAAAGTGTCTGAAATTACAGATTAGAAGTGGCTTTGTGAAGCAAATCTGTTGGTACAGGTAGGGGATCTGTTATTAGGACATCCATTTTACAGCAAGCTCCAAAATCCTCCATTTTCTATAGAGTCCATTATGAACTTTAAAAAAAAAACTTTTTTGACTTTTTTTATTTAATAATATGACAGTAGGCTTTAATAATGAGAAGCACAGGTACAATGAGCTAAATGAATGCAAAATTGAGTGTGAGTGTTCACATTGGCTGCTCTGTGCAAATGCACACATTGATGCAAAGAACCCTGAAATGACCATTAGCTGGTACCTGGCTGTAATTCAGGGGTTCCTTTAGTTGGTTGCATTAAAGGAGAAGGAAAGGCTAAAATCAAGCAAGCTTTATCAGAAAGGTCTATATAAATACAGTAAACCCTCAAAGTAATGCTGCTCAGAGTCCTCTGTCAAAAGAAACACCACATTTCTGTCCCTCCATTGTGTACACATGGGCTTCTGTATCAGACTTCCTGTTTTCAGCTTAAACTTCCAGGGCTTGGGCTTGAGCATGCTCAGTTTGCTCCTCTCTCCTCCTCCCCTTCCTGCTGTAATCTGAGCCCAAAGCAAAGAGCCCAGAGCAAAGAGCGACTCAGGCAGGAAGTGATGTCACACCAAGCTAATATGGCACCTGCTAGCCTATACAAACAAGAGAGCTTGTAGAGCTGTTAACTCAAGTATGGTAAAGCATTCTGCAGAATAAATATAGTGTTATAGCTTGCACTATTGTGGCTAATCTATTGGCAATAGATTGCTTCACTAGCTTTCCTTCTCCTTTAATAGCAATATTAACAACATGACTTTGCAAATTCTCCTTTATGCCCACATTGGTACAATACAGCCCAATAAGTGCATGTTGCAGCAGTGCTCATAATGAAGCTAAAATTCTGGAATGGAGTCACTTTGTGGATTATTACCTCACAAGAAAATGAATTCCAGACCTCATAAGTATTATCTTATTGGGCTTATTAGTGGGTAGCAATGACAGATCTAGGGAAGGGTTGAATGAAAAAAGTAAAAAGTATAAGAGTTGCAGACAGAAATAAAGCTATAACTGTAAGTGAGTTGGAAGTGCAATTAGCACATTTTAGTCATGGATACATTTAGCCAGATAGATAGAATATAAATAGGAGTATATGCATTCATGAGGCCTGTGCGCTGCTTAGACAGATAGCAGTTAAACATGATAGATGGAAGAAATATTAAGTGAAATATGGAAGTAAAGCTTTAAAAGGTTTTCAAGTCAGAGTAAATGCATAAAGCACAACCTATTTCTGCATTAGGGATGTTTTATGCTGTTTAACTACCTTCACAGAGCAGTACTGGGGTATGAATCGAAACAGTTTTATCGAATAGAAAAACCCTTCCATTGTCAGCATCTAGGATTTTATGTTTGTTGGTATGATTTGTGTGTTGTGTTGAACCACAGCGAAAGCAGTATTTTCTATTGGTATTTGCTGCACAGTTTTGCAGTGTAGATGAATCCCTTTCCTTAGCACTGTATTTTGCCTGTGACTGTGCATTATTAGGCCACAGTGCTGAATTCACAGTCTGTACATTCCCAGCAGTTCCCTGACTGAGAGTTTAAGCCTCTGCCACTGCTGTTTCAATTTGGCTAGCAACTGTAATAGCCTTTGCAAGGGTTAAATCCTGCTCTAGGAGCAGTCTCTCTCTCTAATGCGAGGTCAGTTTGTTTTTTCCACTATTTGGTCTCTTAGAATTTCATCTGTTAGATTCCCAAACTCACAGGTAACAACCAGCTCTCTCAAAGCTGCTACAAATTGTACTGTGGATTCGCCATTACGTTGTCCACGTTGGCGGAATTTATATCTTTCAGCAACAAAATTTACTCTTGGCACGAAAAAGTTCTTTATAGCAGTAAGAGCAGTTTCATCATCAGGTAATGGTAATGTATAGACTATACGCTGTCCCTCTGCTCCCAGGCAGTGAATAAGTAAAGCACGCTTTCTAGCAGCAGAAATCTCCCCTTGGTCAGCAGCAATAATGTAATTTTCAAACATACATTTTTGTATAGGCTCACCAGGGTTTGGAAGAAAAGGTACAGGCTGCTGCAGAGGTAGAAGAGCCATCCTGTCGCCAATCTGTTATGTTTTGGGAAGCCGAGGATGAGTAGAGTATAACAGTGCTTTATTAGCAGAGTCATGCAGGCATTACACAACAGTAACTTTTACTTTCACTTTTAAGCTGTCAGGAAGTATGCACAGTATAAGTCTGGGCACAGTGACATTTACAGTGTAGTTTTGGGTGCCAGTGCATAAAAAAGATATTAATAATGGGTCACAAACCTTTGAATGTAGGTTAGTAATACTTGGAGATACATTGAGGGGCTTATGTTGATGGACAGTTGCCTATTGTATAAAAAATCCACTGCTGCCCACTAAATTTTATTCACAATTTTTCTTACAGCTTTTCTTCAACCTAGCTTCTGTTTTGGCTGCAAACAACACACTCTTGCTGTGAGTCACTGAAACACTTCACCACCCACATGAGTCAGAAATCTGCAATACGTTACTGGCAAACAACATGACAGGCAGGAAAAGGAAAAGTTATTCTGATGAAACGCACTTATAGACTCAAAAAAAGAGAAAAACAGTATATGTTAAAAGCAGTACCTTGTAGTATTAAGGGGGATGAAAAGGCAAAAAAATAAAATCTAATTTTACTTTCTAATTTTTACTAAATCTAATTTGTACTTTCTTTAATGAAAAAGAAACCTATCTCCAATATCCTGTGAATAAAAAACTGTGTACCATTTTTATAAGAAACCTGACTGTATGCAGTGAAATCCCCCCTTAATTTACTTGGTCTGACTGCTGTGGATAGGAAACTTCAGACGGTTCATAATTGCTCTGCAGGGAAATGATTCAAACATTAGGGGGTGAGCTGCCCCCACCTTACTTCCCAGAACTCAAGCAACTTTGTGTGTTTCCCTGTAGAGCACCCGGAGACTATATCCACAGACCCAGTGCAGTCGGCATATTCTGATTATTAATCAGTCTTGCTATATTGGGTCTATGGCATATATTATTTGACTTGTGCTGTTTTGATAATTTATGATGAACCCTGAGCTTAAGCCTTCCAACTGAAGCCCAGACCACACTGAGCATGTGCATAGTCTTGGTCTTGCAAAGATGTTTAACAAAGTTACAAGATGACAGCCCTCCGCGGACAACTTTGAAAGCATAAATCATTTGTTCAATTAGGCTTGTGGTGCAGTGAGTTCATGTTTGTGTTTAGTATACAAAATACAGCATTTCTAGCATTATTCTATTTAAGACTTTAGTTCCCCTTTAAGTCAAAGGCAACTGAACTCAACTCAAAAGGTTTCACTATTCATCCGAATAGCTTCATCAGTTTAGCTGAGTGGTAGGGAATTTCCAGCATTTAAACCCTTAAGGGTAGTAAAGTCACAGACATCCAATCACGATGGTTCCATTGAACTTCAATACGGTGTTGGCTGAACCTGACAGCTGGTACCATGATCCTCATTGAGGCAGTAGTTTATCTTTCAATGTACATGACTGGAAGTGTGAATTGTTGTGAAACCACCAGGGAAAGGATCTCAAAGCAACAGCAGGCCACTTCTCTGTTCAAGAAAGGTTTTTCAAGTTTTGACATCCTTAATCCTAATCTATTAATTCGGCTTTATACTGTATATCTGGATGGACCTGGATGAATGAGAATCTTCATAGATACTACTGTATATGTGAAAGAGAATAATAAAGCAGCCAATAGAGTTATGGTTGCCTCCTGACTGTTATTTTACTGGCCTGTAAAAATCATGCTTGGCACCAATGTAATTAAAAGGGAAAACCATAAATAAATAGGAAAGCCACTGTTTTTCCCCCAGAAAAGGTGACAACCCTAAATACAGTTCCAGTGCCTTGAACCATGTAAAAGTTCTATTCATTGTGGTTAGTAAATGAGCTCCCATGTATATATAGTCCTTTCACTGAAGGACTGTCTGTAGTTTTCAATATTTATTCTATGTTACCTGAATTTAATTTCTTTCTCGATATCTGGAGTCTTACATTATGCCAAAGTACAGCAAAAGGCTCAGCCAATTACAGTGCACAGAACATCAATCATGTGATCCCTGCTGCTAGATAGTCAGCAACTAATTCTACATCTCAAATAATCTGCTTTCACGACAAAGCTCATTAGGTAAAATCAGTAATTGTGTTGTCAGGCTAATGCGATTAGCTTTAATAATTTCCTTTATAATTAGATTAAATGTCAGAGTGTTTGTTCTGTGCCAGAAAGTCAGTAGCAAATCTGGATAGATTGCGAAAAATAGTTTCTAGTCAATTACAATCCAGCCCCGTTTCCACTGAAAGAGCAGCATATGGCGTGAGAATATAAATTATTGTATTATTATTATTATTAGTATTATTATGCCTATTGTGCTTTCTGCTCGTTATTAAATCACATATTACAAATACTAATTTGAGAAATATTCGAAAGGATAACAATTTGGCTTAAAAATTGCAGGCCAGATGCTAAATATAAGACACTGGGAGTTATTTAGAAAATGTATGTGCAACACTAGCCAAAATGATGGGCACATAATTGAACCTGTTATAGCATTATGCACTATAGTGCTTGATTGTACTTGTGCCATAGTACAGGAGTGTGTAGCACCAATGTCTATGTGTCTCCCTAGTGTCATTCCTTAAAGGGATTGTTAAACTTTAAATTACATTTTAGTATGATGTAGAGAGTGATATGCCAAGATAAATTACAGTTGGTTTTAATTTTTAATTAGTTGTGTTTTTTGAGTTATTTAGCTTTTTATTCAGCAGAGATCCAGTTTACAATTTCAGGAATCTGGTTGCTAGAGTCCAAATGACACTAGCAACCATGCACTGATTTAAAGGCGAATCAATACTTTACACAATGAGCACAACACTGTTCACTGCCTGATACTTTTTTTTGTACCTTTGAAATTGCACACACATAATTGTAGTGATTACACAGAAATTTAGCAATTCATATTGTATTAAGATGTATGCAATTTTGTGGTTTTATGTGCAGTGTTGAACTAGGTTGTCTGGGGCCCACTGGAGCACCGACATTAAGGGCCAACCCAATGTACACTACCCCTCCATTCTCCACCACTGCATATGTTTTACCATATGAACTAGGAAGTTCATACCATATGAACAAAGGAAGTGGTCTTGGTTAGCGGTCCCATGAAGGCTTAGGCCCACTGGGTTTTTCCGCAGTGTCCCACCAACCCAGTCTGAACAACATTTTTATTGACATTTTAAATTTTACAATACAATGTGTATATCCGACCTTAAAGAGGCCTTCAGGAAAAAGGAAAGTCATTGTTATAAAACAACAAAAAAATTGTACAATTTGGGGTTTTTCACATCTAGTTTTTTCCCACAAAAGACAGTTTTGGAAAAATGTATTGGTAAATAGGGGGGAAAGTCCGTGTGGATTTGGCAGGAAAATAGTAAATACTTTTCCCATAATCAGAGGCTCTAAAGCAGGGATCCCCAACCTTTTTTACTCGTGAGCCACATTTAAATGTAAAAAAAAAGACTTGGAAAGCAACACAAGCACGAAAAAGTCCATGGGGATGTCAAATAATGGCTGTGCTTGTCTATTTGGTAGCCCCTATGTGGACTGGTACCCTACAGGAGGCTCTGTTTGGCAGAACACTTGGTTTTTTTACAACCAAAACCTGCTTTGAGGCCACTGGGAGCAACATCCAAGGGGTTGGTAAGTAACATGTTGCTCGCGAGCTACTGGCTGGGGACCACTGCTCTTAAGAACTCATATGTGGGAAGTTTGTGTTGGCTTTAAAGATCAGTCAGATCCTTTATATGTACAGTAGATCCTATTATAGCCCCACATGGCAGATGTGCAATTTCTTGCACCGAACAAAAGCCATGCCCTCGGATTTACCACCACTGTACCCCCATGCCTTAGCTAAACAGAGACTGAAACAGAGCGTGTATATGTATCATCATCCAGTAACGTAACTAGAGGGGTCCTGGTGTGGAATGTGCAGCCGGGCCCCCCGCCCCCTCCGTACGAAATCATCTACCCGGAAATCGGCGGGGCGCGAGCTGCCAGGGGGCCCTGAGGGCCCCCTGCTCCCACGGTAGTTCCACCACTGTCATTATCATCACTATTTATTTATATAGCACCAGCAAGCTAAATGGTTCTTTACAAAAATAATTGCAGGGGTGCTGAATGCAGAATTTTTGGTTACTAGCACCCAAACAATTGATGGTTAGTGAAGTGCTTTCAGGACTATAATTATCTAATATATATGTATCCTGCCCCATTAATAACCATAATGGCTGCCTGATTAGTAATCATTTCAGGTATGTGTGTGTGTTTTATCAGCTCTTCTATAAGCAAGAACACACATGTTCCTTTGCATAAAAATACAGAAGCATTTTAATATTTAATAACCTGCTACTGAGATGCCGACGGGGCTAAACATTTATTCATTTGCAAAATCTGCAGTGCTGTAAGTGTATTAACTTTTGATGCGCCTAGACAATGACTGTGAAAGACTACTAGCATTGCTAATAGCTGATAACACTGAGATCCCCTGAGCTTATCTAGGTGACTAGGCAGAAATACAAGCCAGAGTTCCATAGAAATATATTTTGATTATTAAGCAGAATACCTGTGAAGCTGCACTGTTTCATATCATTCAAATATTACTCGAAATAGGTCAGCTTGTGTCAAGGAAATTGAAAAAATTTTGATTTAGAGAACTTATATTAGTTGTAGTCTACAATGGAACTATGGGAACTATATAACTATCTGATTGCTTGGGCTTAAATACCCCAACCACCAGGCAACAGTTTGAAAGCAAGAATTATTATTATTTTTATTATTATTATATAAAGCGCCTTTGTTTCTCACAGCACTCTACAGCGCAGGAATGGAGGATAAATGGTGCTAAATACAAATATAAAAAACCAGAAATAGCTATAAAGGGGTGGACTTCTTCAGCAGCTCTCTGGTTTGGAATTTCAATAGCTATACAGTTGCTAGGGTCCAATTTACCCTAGCAACCAGGTAGTGGTTTGAATGAGAGACTGGTAGATGAATAGGCAAGGTGCTCTAAAAAGATAAGTAATAAAGCTTGATCAATCATAACTCATCTTACAAATTAGGGTCACTGTCTCCAACGGTCAAAAAAACTAAGCTTTTCACAATTTCTAGTAAAGAAACTTACAAGTGCAGGAGCACCAAGGGGATCAAAATGCTCCTTAAAGGAGACATTTTGTGTAAAAAAATAAGAACGTACTGGTGCGTTATACTTATTTAGAGATAAAAAAATTGTGCAGTGTTTCAGGTTGATTTATTGAATATTTCTGCAAAAACCCTAATAATCCCTCCCTTCTCTTCCACTTCCTGCTCCCTGAATTTCCAGGCTCTCAGCTCACTGAACTGTAGGACAGGAACCAATCAGCAGCTAGCAGGACCTGATAGGGAACCGAAGTCTGTCTGTGCTTGTGTGACTGCAGGGCTGTGATTGTCTGTCCTCCTCCTATTGTGCTTCTGGCAGGGACCATTAGAACACGCCCACCCCTCATTTGAAACAGGGACCAGAGAACATCTATAGGGAGCTCTAATAAAGGGGCTATTTTTAAAGATAATATTCATTTTTAACACCTTGTAAAACCAACACCCTATATTAACTTATAATTGCCTACAAAATTAGGGTTTTTTCATTGATCCTATATGGCGACAGGATTATCCATCAGTCAGTGTAGATTTCTTTATTTATGTAACATTTTACAGCAGGGACCACACACAGGTTGGGCTGCAAATCAGCAGCCTTCATCTTCTTTTCACTAATTCCTTTATTTTATAAATATTATCTAGAGGCATCAAACCCATGAACATACTACTGGACCATCAAGGACATACAAAAATTTTAGATTTCAGCCTGGAAAAAGAGAACATATTCCCAGGATACACCAAAATTGGCTGGGTCGGAACCCTGGAATACATGGCGCTGGAGACGAGATATGCAATTACGGTATATAGATAGTAGAAATCTAGAAAGGTAAGAAATATTGGTGAATTTGCCCAGGGAAGCAGATCTGTAAAATCCAGCTGATTACTTTTAAAGACATAGCCAAAATAATTATTAAATTACGAGTAAAGAGTAGTGCACTTTTAGCCACCCCAGTGAAATAAGTTATCTTTTTCCCCAGACCAATGATCCTGTTTGGAAAATATTACAGGGACCTTTCTTTATAAACACCAGGCTGCCGCATTACCTTTATTTCCCAAGGTACCCTTAACATATGGAATGCCCACAGTGTATTACCCTGTCCTTGTCCTGTAACAGCGGAATTCATATTTATATTTGTACTTATTTCCTATTTGTGAATATTCCTGCATATGCCATTCACAGGCTATATTTATTACAAACACATGAAATGGCTACAATGAAACGAGAGTTAAAATGGCAAGAAAAAATATACTGTAAATCAGGGATCCCCAACCTTTTCGAACCCATGAGCAACATTCATAAGTAAAAGGAGTTGCGGAGCAACACTAGCATGAAAAATTTTCTTGAGGTGCCAAATAAGGGCTGTGATTGGCCATTTGCTGGCTTCTGTGGATTGTCAACCTACATTAAGGCTCTATTTGGCAGTGCACCTTGTTTTTATGAAACCAAAACTTGCTTCCAAGCCAGGAATTCAAAAATAAGCACCTGCTTTGAGGCCACTGAGAGCAACATTCAAGGAGTTGGAGAGCAACATGTTGTTCACGAGCTACTGGTTTAGGAATACTGCTGTAGATCCTGGTACATAATTATCCAGTGGAGAGAATTAGCTTTAAATCCAAAACCAACTTACATCATAAACATTTTCCATTACTCAGCTTTGCATGGAGCTTTAGTGCCACCCACATTGTGCCAGCCACGTGGTTAGTAATGATTAATAAATTATATAAAATAGTAAAATATTAGCAATTTAGGAATGTATGTTTAAACACAATTATGGCCAATTACTACATAGTAGTAATTATTATTAATATATTCACTAGCAAAAATGTGATAGTATTATTCTTCCCAAAGGACTTTGTAATGCTCATATTAAACAACTGGTGTTACATTTCTCCCAGTAAACAATTTCTAGTGTTTTTTTCTCATTACAGTAATCTCTGGGTGGTAATTCATTGGCTCATGTGAGCTAACGTATGTGTGCCCTTGGTTTGTTTGTGTGCACCGTGAATCTTATGGTTCCAGGGGGTGGACCATGGCAATTTTCTATTTATGATTCGCCAATGACACAGACTACTAAAAAAGTATATTATTATGAAATGGTTTATTTACATGAAGCATGGTTTTACATATGAGCTGTTTTATGCAATATATTTTTATGAAGACCTACATTGTTTTGGGATATAGACTTCCTTTAATATTATGTGGATAAAATAATAGAAGAAAACATATATATGGGTCTGCAAAAAAATCAGATAAGAGAAGAAATGAAAAAAACAACTCAGTAAATGGATGCTTGAGTCTGCTGACCGACCAAATGAGTATGCAAATATTTATTCTGTATTGAGCGTGCCACTCTCTGTGCATTACGCATGATGCTAAGCAGATCAGAATTAAAAGAGCAGTACCCAAAGGCTAAGTCATGATTTCAATGGAGGATTGAGACTACTTGTCCACACTGGAACATGTGTTTTTACTGCCTGGTACCAAAGTGTTAAGTTCAATGATACCTTTATTGGGGATCCAGTCTAGTATCTGTAACAAATGAGTGGTGGGGATTAGATATGAGCATACGTAGAAAGATCACCGGCACACAGGAATTCAGTTAGCAGGGCAAGCCATTGTAATTTTATTAATGCAGTGCAACGTTTCGGGGCACGCCCTTTGTCAAGCATGTCGGGATGTGCCCCTAAACGTTGCACTGCATTAATAAAATTGCAAGGGCTTGCCCTGCTAACTGAATTCCTGTGCGCCGGTGATTTTTCTAAGTACCTTGGTTGGGAGGTTGCCGATTCCCCTGCCACCGGGCACCACGACGCGCTGTTTTGTTTTTGTGAGGTGTGCGGGCTCTCCAATTGGCTTTGATTAGATATGAGCAGCAAAATTTGTGGTTTTACCAGTGCAGAATCCACAGTAGAATTTCACCATGTGTGTTAGGATTGCCACTTAGCTGGTATTTCAAAATGTGCATCCACCCAAATCTACTTCTGATCCTCTCTAATCCAGGCTAATCCAGGCACCAGTCCTACTCGTCATATTACCTCCAGATTTTGTCCTTGATGTAATGACTCCACCCCTTAGCATCACAGCTCATGATATTTAATATTTATATATCCAGAACCTTAAACAGTCCATTGTGTAATTGTTGAGCATTTTCTGTATACAGACATTGCCCATACTTTACCCATACCTGACTTTGGGACGTCTTACCTCTTATCACCATGAATCTGTCCAGGCAAATATGGTACAGTCTATAGGTATTTGAAAATCCTAGTATGGGATCCCTTATCTGGAAACTCATTTTCCAGAAATCTAATAATTACGGGAGGGCCGTCTCCCAAAGAGTCAAGTTCAAGCAAATAATTCTGATTTTTACAAATAATTTCTTTTTCCTTTAATAAAATAGTATCCTGTACTTGATGGTAACTAAGCTGCATGAATCCATATTGGTGGCAAAACAATTTCTATTGGGTTTTTATAAAAAATTTTCTTTAGTTGTTTTAGCATGTTCTGCTTTTACCATTTTCTCTATGCTTTGAAACAGTAAGTGGAGGTCTTGCTTCGTAATGACATCTGTGTCTTCGCCTTCCACTTGATCTCCAGGTTGGACTTTCTGGCCTTGTTGAAATAGCTGGCGGAGGTCATTAGCCACCGATTTCTTGGTCTTTGGAGGCATCTCCTTCTATTTATTGATCTCTTTGTCTCATGCTAGCGGTGGGATGTCAGCATCTTTCAGCTTTCCGCAGTTTAAGCCATATTTCCCCTGTTCTTTTGCTGTGCGAAGCCGGTCTAGAGCACCTCCATCTTGACTCCATTTTAAGCAAATAATTCTTTTATTTTTTAACGATTTACTTTTTCTCCAATAATAAAACAGTACCTTGTACTTGATGTTAAATAAGCTGCATGAATCCATACTGGTGGCAAAACAATTTCAATTGGGTATATTTAAATATTTTTAATACTTAAATATTTTTAGCAGACTCAAGGCATGGTGATGGATAGATTCCTAATCCGGAAAACACCAGGTCTTCAGGATGCTGTATACTAGATCCCATACATGTACTGTATACAAACTGAGCACATATAAAGTGGATATCAATATAAGAAACTCTTTTGACTGCAACCTCAGCAACTACTTGAATTGAAGTTGTAGGGGAATGGAGTAGGGTAGGTAGCTTCTTATACTTCTACCCAATTTTGCATTTCTCAGTTGTATATTTTAATTGCACTCTTTACAGTATATAAGATACTGTATGCCAGTTATCTCATTAGAATGAAGAGAGCCCAGACAACAAAATCTGATTTATTGCATCAATACTGTTGTGTAAATAAGCCTAGTTGGGTGCCAGTGTTTAATAGTTTTCCTTTATTTTTATCAGCTAAATAAATGAAGGATGAAAACTAGCAGAGCAAATAAACATGGCAAGAAAACCTGCCTAAACATAGCAAAGGAAAATGCCGCACACAGTAATGGAGTTCCTACAATTCGTTACTATATTGTGCTATGGGTTTATGATTTCTTGTTTTACTGCACAAAACTGCTGTATAATCAGATTTAAAAAGGGTTATGTAGACCATTCAATTTTGGTATGAAAGAACAAGTGATTTTAAAATTATCCTCCAGCGATATCTCACAGCTCACACTGGAAATCCTTTACTAACAAGCCCCACAACTACAAGCCCCTTTAATTCAGGAGCTGTTTGGCAAAATTTGCAAAAGTAATAGGCCATGAAATAATCAGGAAAACTGGAGAACACGTTCGAGCCTACAGCCTGGTGCTACTTTTAGCGAACACTGCTGTAGAGGCTTGAGTAGCTGGGCCTCTGCAGGACTTACCGTTTTACAAGAAGCAGCTGTGATGTCAAATTGCAATTAGCCGTGATTTCCAAATTCCTATTACTTGTTCCTTTAATTAGTAGCTCCTGCTCAACAAAAAGAAATTTGTTTCATCTGAGCAGTCTGAGCTATCAGGTCTTTCCTCCCAGGTATACAGTGGGAGCTTATCACTTCTAGGCAGCCATTGCCTTGACAAGCGTGGAGAAATATTGACTTGTCTTTTCTTTTTCCAGCCGTGGCAATCTCCTTAGCAGAAGATTATTTCCCAAAACTTGCGTCTTTTCGAGAGCAAATATGTATTAAAAAAGTGTGAAAGTGAGAGTTTATTCATCTAGAAATTTCAAAAGAAAATGATATTTTATAAGCATCACTCAAAGAGATGGCTTGTTCCAGATGGCTTAATGATACTTATAAATCATTCATCTAATGAGAAAGCGCATTCTTCCTCTGAATGCAAATGACATCACATGCGGGCTTATTTACAATAGGGCGCATTTGCATCACATATTTTGCCATGCACATTTAACTCACATTTCACAGTCGCTGATATATTTCTCTGCATTTTTATCCTCAAGTAAATGGTATAAGATTACTGTTCTAGCATATTAACACTTCTTTCACAATATTTTACCTGAGATTAAGGGAATTAAGGGGAATGTTGAGCACGACAGCCTATGATTAAGGGATACAATCCCGAAACGCGTTAGGCGGTTCACAGCAGTTTCTTTCCCAGTAAATCTACCCAGAAGTGCCGTCTGCCTGTGGAGTTTTTGCACTACACTAAGATGTGTCTGTTTTCACTGTTATAGCAAAAAAAGATAGGTTGTCCCTTAAACCCCTCTATGGAATATGGTACCTCAAAAGCAACAGGTATGGGATCTGTTATCCGGAAACCTGTTATCCAGAAATCTCCAAATTACGGAAAGGCTGTCTCCCATAAACTCCATTTTATCCAAATAATCCAAATTTTTAAAAATGATTTCCCTTTTCTCTGTTATAATAAAACAGTAGCTTGTACTTGGTCCAAACTAAGATATAATTAATTCCTATTGGAAGCAAAACCAGCCTATTGTTTTTTTTTTAAAGTTTACATGATTTTCTAGTAGACTTACGGAAACATCCCTTAACCCGGAAAGCCCAGGGTTCCACAAATTCTGGATCACAGGTCCCACACCTGTATTGCAAATATAATTTTTTGTTTACTTTCAATTGCTAAAGTAAAACCTTTCATGTTTTAGGCTTTATATTCATAACCAAAACTTTTTCTGATTACCTCCTATATTCTCTTTGCATTATTGCCTTTATCTACAGTCTGTGAAGTTAGGTATCCCAAACTCAGAACTAACTCCAAGGTTCTGGTCTAAGACCGCTCTTCTGCCTGTAGCAGCCGCCTTTGGCTTCGGGTGGAGCCCTGCGCTACTCAGATGCCGCCAGGTCTAAATGAGGGAGAACAAGGGAGAGAGTTCTGGGCGAGCAAGGGAACCGTACGTGCAAACAGGAATGGAGAGTAGGAGCGGGGTCAGGGACAGGCTGGGCAAATACCAAGCTGGATAATGTGCAGTACACAATTGAAAGACAGGAACGTAGTCGGGGTCACAGGCCGAGTCAGAATACCAAACCATGCAGCGCAGTACAAAATTGAGAGACAGTAGTGTAATCAAAGTCACAGGTACAAAGGTAGCGGGTACAAATAACGATCCAGAAGAATGGTCAGAAAAAAGGCAAGAGTCAGGATCAGGCAAGGTCAAACACGGAATAACAAACTAGAATAGAACCCAGGAACTATCAGAACAGACCTACGATGGGCAATGAGTAACAGCCCACGGCCCCTTTAAATTTTAAAATTTCGCTCCAAGGTGCAATGACGTATAACGCCGGTGCGTGCCGAACCGGAAGCGTGCCGGACTCAATGCTGCAGGCGTCCCAGCGAGCGGTGTGGTGGGCGTCCCCGCTGCCCCACTAGACCACCAGGCGTCCCTGCCGCCCCCCTAGACCACCAGGGACAGGTATATTCTTTACACAGTCTTTGTCATTACCTTATTACACCATACTGCCCCCTCATTGCTGTTCTTGCTGTAAACAGGACACAGTCTGGTATTACGAGAAAACAATTGCCCCAATAACTACACATAGGGGTACCCACAAATAACATACTGTTACAGCCATCAAAATTACCTTCAATAATGAGAATTGCAAAAATATTGCTTGTCCAAGAAATCATCCAAGCGATTCTTAAAAGTGTTAATAGAATTTGCCATCACATCATCTGGCAGGGCATTCCAAAACCTCACTGCCCTCACTGTGAAGAACCACTATTGTGGTTATATATTTACTCAAGTATATAGCCTCTGGTTTTTGATCTTTTTCTATTGGAAAATAGACTCACTAGCTATCAATGATGTTGTCTAATGGTGTCTAATGTACTTGTCCCGGGTATCCTGTGCCTTTGCAAGTTCCTTTTCTCCAGAGGAATACAACCCCAGTAGAGCCTGGTCCAGAGGAAAATGATTGTGGGTTGAAGATGACAGCCCTAGTTAGATGACGGTGTATACTATGAGTTACCAAAGATAAGCGATAGTGGGGTCAGTACCCTCCAAAACAGTAATCCAGAATAACGACATGGAAACAGTGTAGGCCAACCCCACCCCAGTAATGTCTTATAGAGTTGTCAAAAAGGATCACACACTGGTGTGTCCTTAAAGGGATACTGTCATGGGAAAAAAACATTTTTCCAAAATGAATCAGTTAATAGTGCTGCTCCAGCAGAATTCTGCACTGAAATCCATTTCTGTGACTAGTGCTCTGATAAACTTCAATCACTCTTTACTGATGTACTGCAAATTGGAGTGATATCACCCCCTCCCTTTCCCCCCCAGCAGCCTAACAACAGAACAATGGGAAGGTAACCAGATAGCAGCTCCCTAACACTAGATAACAGCTGCCTGGTAGATCTAAGAACAACACTCAATAGTAAAATCCCATGTCCCACTGAGACACATTCAGTTACATTGAGTAGGAGAAACAACAGCCTGCCAGAAAGCAGTTCCATCCTAAAGTACAGGCACAAGTCACATGACCTGGGGCAGCTGGGAAATTGACAAAATGTCTTGCCCCATTTCAAAATTGAATATAAAAAAATCAGTTTGCTCTTCTGAGAAATGGATTTCAGTGCAGAATTCTGCTGGAGTAGCACTATTAACTGATGTGTTTTGAAAAATAACATGTTTTCCGATGACAGGATCCCTTTAAGAGATGGTGATAGAAAGACACCAATCATAATAAAGAAGCCTAATTGAGAGTAAAATGTAAACAGAGCAAACAGGATTTTCATTGGGGAATAATCTTACATCCCTGGAGGACTAATAGATATGAAAGATATGGAAGGTATTTGTCCCCTTTATCTGCATTAATCTCCTCCCAAATTGGTGCAGAACCAATGCAGTGGGATCTGTTCTGCATTGTTTAGTGCATTGTTTAGTGCATCAAAATGAATAGGCAGAAATAATGTTCTACCCAAGCCATATGTAACATTTTGATCCTTTAATTCTAACAAGAGCTTCCCCTTTAATTACACTTTAAACGCACACATCACTAAACCTAAAAGAAAGATGAGCAATAAGTATAAGCAAATTACGAGTAGAGACTATCTGATATAATATATATATATACATTATATATATATGTGTGTGTGTGTGTATATGTAATGACATTTTTTCCAATTAATATACATAAATAGAAATGATAGTCTAATTTTTCACATCTACAAAAAAATTCCGAAGCCATGAATACAGAGTGAACTAGTAATTATAAAGCAACATATGTCTTTTTAATGGACATTTTACATTTAACAAAGCTTCCATCTGCTCAGCTGTACTTTAGTAAATGGAAGAAGAACATTATTTATAACATAACATGTATCATAATATCTGTATAGAAAAAACACTCACTGTGAAGCTTAAATGTGCATCTGTTACAATTTTCAGAACTGTGGGGTATCAGTATAAATTCTGTTATTATACTGTATATATTTATATTTATAGACAGAGAGATGTTTAAATCATGTATAGGTTTTACATTTCAATAAATGTAAAAGCTTAGTGAGAACTATAGTTGGGCAGGCCAGCTAGGCACCAGTCCAAAATTAATTTCCACCTGGCAATTGCACCAACATTCACCCTCTATACCAGGGGTGCCCAACTTTTTATACTTGTGAGCCACATTAAAAAAAAGTTTCTGGGTTGCCAAATAAGGGCTATGATTGTATATTTGGTAGCCCCTATGTGGATTGACAGCCTACAGGAAGCTGTGTTTGGCCATAAACCTTGTTTTAATACAACCAAAACTTGCCTCCAAGCCAGGAGTTGAAACATAAGAACCTGCTTGGAGGCAACTGGGAGCAACAGCCAAGGGGTCGGTAAACTACATGTTGCCCATGAGCCACTGGTTGGGGATAACTGGATTATATCATTGCCAACATTACAGAAAAAAAGGATGGAAAGAGGGAAATTGCTGAAAAAAGAAAGTAAGATTTGGGTGAAACAAAAAGAGAACGAGGAGAGAAGGATATATATAAAGGAGTGATTAAAAGGGAGAAGAAACATGGAAACAAGAGCTTAATAGAGAGATGTGGAGTCCCACAGAGCTCTGTATTGGGCCTAATTGTATTTAACCTGTTCATTAAAGACTTAGGGGGGAGTATTGTAACTTGTAAGTAATGTATCAGTGTTTGCAGATGACACAAAACTATCCAGCCCAATTAATTCCATCCAGGATGTGGCATCCTTGCAAAACGATCTTGACAAACTGGCAATCTGGGCAGCTAAGTGGCAAATGAGATTCAATGTTGATAAATGTAAAGTCACGCACCTGGGTTTTAAAAATATCCAAGCCACTTATACCCTTAATGGGACTGCACTAGGCAAATCCATAATGGAAAAGGACGTTGGAGTCCTTGTAGATGATAAACTTGGCTGTAACAAGCAATGCCAGTGACCAGCTGTAAGGTCTTGAGCTGTATCAAAAGGGGCATTGATTCATGTGAGGAGAAGGTTGACATTTGACTGGTATTTTACTGGCCTGGCTGGAAAAAAATATAAAAGTACAAGGACTGTTATCCAGAATGCTCGGGACCTGGGGTTTTCCGGATAAGGGATATTTCTGTAATTTGGGTTTGAATACCTTGAGTCTAGTAGAAAATTATGTAAAAATTAAATAAACCCAATAGGCTGGTTTTGCTTCCAATAAGAATTAATACACAAAGAATTATGGGACTTAACCTCCGACTGCTGGACTGTCAGTAAATCAATGTATCAATATATCAGTAAACCAGGTTCCACATAGCCATACAAAAATGCAATTAGGGCTCTTACAGATGAGTGTTTTTACCTGTGCTCCCCAGCTTTCCGTTTTTCTGCGTTCAGCCGCAGGGGAGCGCAGGAATATATGCATTATGTTTTTTTCAATGGGGCTGTACTCACACAGGGGCGTGTAGGTGCCGAACGCAGGAAAAATGCAGCATGTTGCGTCTCAACCTTCGTTCGGCGCCTACACGCGCCTGTGTGAGTACAGCCCCATTGGAAAAAATGTAATGCGTCTATTCCTGCGCTCCCCTGCGGCTGAACGCAGAAAAACGGAACCCAGGGGAGCGCAGGTAAAAACGCTCGTCTGAAAGAGCCCTTAGAATTAAAAGGCAATATTTATTCAACACCATGCCAATATATAGTTAAAATCATTTAAAACAAGCAGCTCTGCATTGGAGACAAGGATCCCTAAGCCCCCAAATCTATAATCGTTATCCGATTCAAAGAATCGTATTCGATGGGCGCATGCAGTTTATGTCGTATTAATAATAATTAATTAATTAATAATTAATAGTTTCAATGGAAAGTTTTCGCGACTCAACAGTCGTGATATTGTAGTGGATAGTATCACTATTACAGCCAATATATGGTTGTTAATTCCCTGGAAACCTCAAGTCCAACAACGTCCTACCCACCAATTAGGAAAATACACCGACCGTAGCTGATCGCCCCCCACACCGAAAGCTGCAACGCTCAACAGCTTGTTTCCATCTGCGTATCACTTGAGCACTATGTGCAGCACGCCGAAAATCATCAGGCTTAAGGGTCACTTGTGCCTCCACGCAGCGTTGCACCTCGACAGCTGTTTCGCCAACAAACTTGGCTTTGCCTCCTACAAACTAGGTTATGTAGTAGTTTAAATCTTGATTTATCCTGCTTGTAATAGTTAGGTTTTAGCCCAATAAGAATTAATAATTTCTTAGTTTGGATCAAGGTACTGGTTTGCTGTTACAGAGAAAAAGGAAATAATCTTTATAAATTTGCATTACTTGGATAAAATGGATTCTGTAGGAGACAGCCTTTAGGTATTTTTTTCCAGAAAAGTTGGCAACCCTAAATGGAGCTCCAAGAGGATTTACAACTTCTGACACCAAGAGCATAAAAAATAGATTCTTTATAGAGAAGGGTCTGACATCTTGTTGTTCTGATATATGTATCTGCCTCCAAAAACATGGAAGGCATAATTCATGCACATTACCAAATTTAGTAAATTAATCCAATATTCTTTCAAGCCCAGTAACAGGCAGATTTAACCATGATATATAGAAATACTGGCCTATGTGTATGCACCTAGAATTTATTCATTTATTTACAGTACCTCTTTATTTGCATTAGACCTTCGCCGCTTTGCCATTATTAATTATATCAATCCCAGCCCATAGCATTAAAGGGCACCTCCAATCAATATCTTTTTTTTTTGCATAATGAAACAATAGTAATGTCTAAGCAACTTTACTTTATACGTTCATTCAAAAATGTTATGTTTTATATAAACATCTGTCTCTATTCTCTGAACGACTAGTTCTGACTCCTGAATCAATGTAGATTACAATGTAGATTACATTTACAAACTGTACAGCCATTTAAACGTTGTATTTATAGTTTAATGGAAAGCTGAATGAAACAATGGGGAACATCTCCTATAGATGGCTCTAGTGAGAACTGCTAGTATGTGGTTGCTACATTTATTAGACGGTGTTGTTCCCTGGCTGTTCTACCTTACTGTGATATATTGAATGTCCTGACTATTTTATATATCCTATCTAGTGCACTGAGCACCACTTTATTATGGTTCATATATGAAACTCTGTTCTTCCTTGTCTTACAAATGTTCTTATGAGCCTCATGTGCTGCTGTAATGTTTTACTTGGATTGTTGGATTAGGTCATGATATTTGAAGATGCTGCCTGCTTTGCCTAGAATACATGCTGTAAATGAAGTATTGGTGACTGTATTCCTACCTGTAGGTGCCAAGGGATAAGCAGTCAGTGCTGGTTAAATTACTGTATATAGCATTGCTAGAGCTGTGGTCACTCATCTATACTGCTTTTAATTGCTTCATTATGGCTGTGCCAAACACTAGCAAGATGACCCAGAAGTACAACCAGGGGAAGAAATAATTTTCCAAACCGTAACATTCTGCCAGGAAAGAAATTCTAGCAGTGTTAATAAAATAAAGCAAAAAAATAAAAATAAATGTAAGGTAATATTTACAGTATAATAAAATGGGGTGAAGAATATCTAAATTTATAATGTATATAGGCTGTAACTGAAGGTTAATAAGCGAAAACTTTAAAGGGGCTGTATAGCATATTTGTATACCTTTTTAGTTAATAGTGTACAAATTAGGGAAAAGCAAACGCTGTCCCCAACCATATCTCAATTCATACTGTATAAATGTACTGGTATTGGATATGTTACCTCAAATGTCAGAGACCTGGGGTTTTCCAGATTAAGAATATTCCTTTATTTCGGATCTCCATACTTTACTTCTGCTAAAATTAAATAAACCCAACAGGATTGTTTTGCCACCAATTCCATCAAGTAACCATCAAGTACCAGGTACTGTTTTATTATTAGAGGAAAGTAAATCATTAAAAAAATAAAAGATTTATTTGCTTAAAATGGAGTCTATGGGGCCGAGCTAACCGCTAGCAAGGATGGAGATGCTCTAGACCGGCTCCACAAAGCACAGGGAGAAATACCGCTTAAACTGCAGAAAGCTGAAAAATACTGACATCCCACCGCTAGCATGAGACAAAGAGATCAAGATATAAAAGGAAATGCCTCCAAAGCCCAATAAATCAGTGACTAATAATCCCTGCCAGCTATTTCAACAATGCCAGAAAGACAAAGATGGTGCCCAACCTGGAGATCAAGCGGAAGGCGACGACACAGATGCCATTATGAAACACAGACTCCACTGTTTCAAAGCATAGAGAAAATGGTAAAAGCAGAACACGCCAAAACAACTAAAGAACTAGCGGCAGAAATCACTACACTTGGTACACAAGTAGGTAGTAGTAACTGGAACAACGAGTAGACAGTATTACAGAATGTGCTCACCAGGTGGATAACGACATAGCCACCATTTACTCTCAGATCGAACATATCCAATATTACTTAAGAGATGCAGAAAATATCATCTCATAGGAACAATATACACCTAAAAAAAAGACATACCTGAGACTGTAACGGATCTTGAAACCCACCTCACAGACATGTTTCAGCAATTCTTGCCAGATACACCACCAGAATGGCTTGAGATGGACAGAGCTCACAAAGAATCGAGGCCTAAACCAGGACCCGAAGATAGACCAAGAGATGTAATTGTTCGTATGCAGTATTATAAAACAAAAGCAAACAAGAAAAAAAGCTGTAGTCCGACCCTCAGGCGAGCTGGAAGTGGAAGGCCATAAAATTGCCCTATTTCCGAACATGAACCCAGCGACTCTGGCATGGCATAGAGAATTCAAATCGCTCACAGAGCTTCTCTGCCAACATCAAAGCACCTACCGTTGGGGACTTCTGTTCTTGCTTCAGGTCTCCCACCAAGGCCGCACAACTACTATAAGAAGCCTCAAGGAACAAAACAAACTCAACTGCCAAAGGCCTACCAGCCCACGCACGACCGGATCGCCTGAGGCCTCTCGCATCCTGCAAGATGAACACATAATTTGAATATACCTCACAGACAACCGACCACCAAGATAAAGAGGATCAGTGAGATAAGCAAACTATTAGATGCCACCTGGGCATGCAATACACTTATTATACACAGCCTCTCTCACCACTCTTCATTCCACCTATTTCCTCCTAACCCACCTACCCACTTCCGGTTCTTTAATTACCTGCAATAAGTGTTTGTTTCAAAAAGTTTAATCTAGATTTTTATTTCTTTTCTGTCCTTTCTTTCTTATGATTTCTCCCCTTGCTCTGTTTTGATGTCACAATTGAGACTTCTCTCCCTAACCCTATATCCCTTCCTACATACAGGGCTCTCGGCACCCGGAGACTCCAGCCATATTTTGAATTCACCTGAATTTCACCTACATAGACAAAACACCACGCAATCAGACTTTAAAGTAGTCACATTCAATTGCAAAGGTTTAAACTCATTCATTAAAAGGTGAGTGGCCTGATAAGATATAATGGCAACAGGGGTGCAAATCCTCATACTCATAGAAACACACTAAACATGACGCAGAGAACTAAATTATTGGCAAATAAAGTAAGAATGTTATAACCATGTTAAAATGGTAAATAAAAAATTGGAAAGAAAATTGGGGTCTATGGGAGATGGCCTTGTCGTAATTCAGAACTTTCTGGATAATGGGTTTCCAGAAAAGGTATCCCATACCTGTACCACAAAAGTAAACGTTTCTCCACGTTGCCATCTAGATAATGCAGATAAGTCCCAGAACATATTCTATATTAGTACATTATATTTAGAGAGATGGCTTTAAAAATTTAGAAATGTAGAAAATGTGAAAGTGGAGTTAAGATCTTTGTGAATTGGGCGTTAGCTCATATTTTGACATAAGCAAACGTTTGCCTCAAATTTTAACTCAATTTTGGGCTAACACCACATTTTAAACTCCCCCAAAATTAAGTTTCGTTAGGTAAACTTTCCCTTAAATGCTACAGAGAATCACAATTGAATAATCTCACACCAGTGGTTAATGGTTTATCCTTTGGTCAAATGGAGGAGCCAAATGAAAGGCTTAATTGACAGGGTGTTTCAGTGGCGAGGGGGAAATCAGAATGTTGGCAGCTATAGGCTTTATTGTATTGCGGGCTCTTTTGGGCCTTTAGAGATGCAATCTAAAATTTTGGCTTTATCAACCTTTGAAGGTGTTTCTTTATGAACAATAAAAACTTGGGTGCCAAAACGTACTTTTTAATCACACCCCTCTTGTGGACAGTGGGCTGTTTATCTCATTTCCCTTACACCCCTGACTTGGGGCATGCAAACTGGCCCTGCTAAACGCAATGATGGCATACAGAAGAAAAAGAACAGTATCAGAGGCCAACATTTTGGATAAAAGTGTTAATTTGTTCCTTTTAGAAGGCAGTGTCAGGGGGAATTTTTGTGGCCAAAATTTTGTTTGGATATTTTATTCTCAAAAGCCAAACCCACCCCAATAGGGGTGCCAATTTATTAAGACCCACCCTATTACTTTAATTGCTTACCTCTATCTCTTTTCACTTATCAATCCGATATCTTTCTATATTCTAACAAAGTAGAGAAGGTAAATCTACCCGCTGATTGATGCCTGAGGGTTATATGGTGTAGTAATCTTTGCGCCTGCTATTCTTGTAGTTGTTTACTATAAGAGAAATACACTATTGAAGGTTTTTTTTTGTAAAATAATGCAATGCACAACTGGGATAGCATCATTAGTAAAATCCATTTTGATAAATTATTATGGGCTATGGCTATTTGTTTTCAGCACATTTTTGTTGTAGCAGCATTAGTTTTTTTTTCTCATGACAGTAGATAAATCAAACTGATGGTTATCTGGGATTCCAGACACACATTGCCTGCTTATTCACTGCACTAATACGGTCAACTCACTGCTCAGACTCACACCACTCCACAAGCATATGTCAATCATTTGATGGAGTCTCTGAAGGAACCAAATGGGAATTGGGCTTTATCTAATTGAATCTTTACCAATCAAGGCTTTTCAGTTCCAAGGTAAAGGTCTCACTGTGCAAACACACATTACATGGAAATGTAACCTTTGTAATTTATGGCAGCAAACCCTAATAGGGAAAAATGTACAAAGTGCTTGTTTTTTGTATATTATCTAATATTTTAGAAGGGTAAGATCTTTCTCTAAAGCAGTAAACCATGGAAACAATACAAATGAGCACCATGACGTTCCAGATACAAACTGTGCCATGAAAAGGAGAGCCTTGCAAAGTGCAATATAAATTATGAAAAGCAAAGTTGATATTGTTATAGCTTTATAATTTTCAACGTGTAATTATGCAGACAACAAGATCATTTACAAAATAATAGAAATAAAATCAAATTATTGAGAATAACGCACAAATGAAACAGGCTCCTAGGCAATGTTTAAACACCGTTCTAGAAAATGAATATTTCTACAAATAATTGTCACTTGTCCTACACTGTGAAAGAAAAACTACTAGGGCATAGGATTAATATATGTAATGTCTATTAATCTGCCATGTAATGAGACCTGTTATCTGGAAAACTTGTGACCTTGGGTCTTAAAAAACATTGAATAAACCCAATAGGAGTGTTTTGCCGCCAATAAGGATTAATGCAATTTAATTGCCATCATGTACAAGATACTGTTTTACTCAGCCAGATTAGGGTCAGCCCGAAGGTTTTACAATAATTGGTTAGCAGTAGGCCTAAAAGCATTTTAAACTGGCTCTGTTGTGTGCTAAGTGGACTTTGCCGTTGATTTGTGAATGACCCGTGGTGAAATTAAAGTGCAATTACGCATTGAACTTACTGCTCAGACTTTGTAGGTGGAATAATTCCCTTCCAGAGATGGTGGGGCTTAATTCATGTTAGTGATTGCCTCAAATTGGAGAGGTCCTCTAAAGTAGTCATCGAGCTAAGGTTACAATCAAGCAGAAAATCTAGTGTCATCAGTCTTAAATTGTGATGAGCCAAAAAAGAGCAATAATTCGCTTGTATATCACATTGAAGAGATCATAGTATCGTTTTATGGCTGCCTTGGGATACTTGCCAAAAATCTAAGTGATTTTCTATTATGATCTTATCTCTTGCTATTAATGGATGGGACATTTTCCAAATCCCTTATGAAGACATGAAAGAGAACAAGTTAGTGCAGAAGAAGACATTGCTGCTTTTACATTACCAAAGAGGAAAGTTTAATTCATAGCTAGTGATGGGCGAATTTATTCACCAGGCCGAATTTGCTGCGAATTTGCCCCGTTTCACCACCGGTGAATAAATAGACGAATTTGCAGCGAAAATTGCCTGTGTCTCGATTTCAACACCGGCGTCAAAGGTTTTTCCACGCTGCGGCGGTTCCAACGATAGACAGATGCCCATTAACTTTGATACCGGCACCCATTTTGTCGCTGGCGAATTGTTGCCGGCATCAAAATCGCTGCTTCGAAAATGTTTCCACAGTTTCGTGAATTTCGCAGGAAATTTGTGCCGAATCGAAACGGGACAAATTTGCCCATCACTATTCATAGAGCGTCTAAGTGAGCAGCAGGTAGGCTATAGAGATGGCTTCAGTCTGACACATAAAAGACAAACTGAACTTTTTGAGAGTATCTCTCAATTTGGCAAAGTTATTTAAATGCTGCCGTCTACCACAGGGAATAAGTTATTTACTGTGCATTTACTTCTATCATGTTGTATTCTTGCATTCACAGCCAGCGGCGATCCTTGCCTCTTGCCGCCTGAGGCGGCCTTCCTTTGCGGCGCTCACCTTTTCATCGCTGGAGGGGATCGGGGGCGGTGCACGTTGCTAGTGCAGAGAGCGCAATTGCACTCTCTGCACTAGAAGAGCCAAATTTCCGGGTTGAAAACCGGAAATTCGGCTCTTAGTTACCAGGAGCAGCATTTTTACCGCCCCTGGCAACCAGGGGGGTGCTGCCTGAGGCGAGTAGCTCAACTCGCCTCATTGGTGGAGCACCTCTGTTCACAGCTGACTTACCTTGCAGACCCCATTTAAAGGAGAAGGAAAGGTTAAAACTAAGTAAGCTTTTTCCGAAACGTCTATATAAATACACCAGTAAACTCTCAAAGTAATGCTGCTCTGAGTCAAAAGAAGCATCACATTCCTTTCCTTCTATTATATAGACATGGGCTTCTGTATCAGACTTCCTGTTCAGCATAAACATCCAGGGATTGGGCTTGAGCATGCTCAGTTTGCTCCTCCTCACCTCCCTGCTGTAATCTGAGCCCACAACTATGAGAGTGCAGGAAGAGACTCAGGAAGGAAGTGATGTCACAGAAAGCTAATATGGCAGCTGCTATCCTAAACAAACAGAGACAGTGTCTAGAGCTGTTTACTCAATTATGGAAAAGCATTGTAAAGAATAAAAATGGTGTTCTAGCTTGCACTGTTGTGGCTAATCTATTGTCAATAAACTGCCTTGATAGTGTTCCTTTTCCTTTAAGTAAAACATACATGCATAGATTGGATTTCAATAAAGCACATACATGTGCGTCAGTGAGCTCTATCAGCTTGTAGTAAATTGATCTAATCACTTTTAGGGTAGGACTACATGGACGTTTTCGTCGTGATCCGACGTGCTGTGACAAAGCGAATGCGACAAATTGTATGCAACGGAAATACGGTAAGAGATAGAAATGTCGGATGAAGTCGCAGCGTTGATCTGACGCGACACGAATGTCGGAGGCAGACGCTGCACGCTGCGTCTGTATCCGACAGTTGTGTCACATCAGATCAGTGCCTTCATCCGACATTTCTATCTCTTACCTTATTTCTGTTGCATGCGATGTGTAGCATGCGATTTGTCGCATGCGTTTTGTCGCAGCTCGTCGGATCACGCAGAAAACGTCCATGTAGTCCTACCCTTAGGGAAATGAAAGATGTGCATTAGCATGGGAGGATTTTAATGAACACTTGGTAAGGCTAAGCTTCATATTACCAACATCAATGAATTTTCCTTCAACAAACAGTTTTATTTATTCTGCCATGTATTCTTGAAAATTATACATGAAACTGGAATTTATACTTCCTAATGTTCTGGGGCATTATCTGTGGAATTCTATGAGTTCTGAGATATAATTGACACTGTGTTTATCTTGTGTTCTATACCAGTATACCATTGTGGAGAAATCCATACCTCTAAGAAAAACAACTATTTTTATCTCGTTATATATGAAACTAACAATACAAATATTCTATCAGTACAAGTGAAACACAACAGAGTGTTGCATGTGTCGCTTATTTCATAAAATGCATTTCATGAAATCACTTGTATTTTTACTATGTATACAGTAAGTTGGCCAGCCCTCTAGATAAAACACCAGGATTCATTTGGTTCTGGGGGTGCTGGTGATTTACTACAATTATCCTGCAAGGTATTAAGAGAAGTATTTTACATGAAATTGCCACTGCATTTATCCTGCCTATTTTCACTATTCCCTTTCCCTGGGGATTTATATGATTATATGATTTATTTGCAGTGTTTGGTGCAGTGTTTCAAAGAACCTGCTGGAAGAATAAAAGCAACAGTTATGTGGCTATTTATCTTGTATTCTTTGATCACTAGATGGCACTGTAGCTAAAAACAAATACATATAGAAGAAATAAAGAACCACAGGAAAAATGACAGAGGTACCGGCATTTAGATATTTGTGTGTATACATACAAATGATCTGAACACTCCTCTATATAGTAAAAATACGATTCTAATCTTTCACATATTTATTGTCAAAGCATGCTTAAGCTGATGAAGACCGTATTTGCATCAGTCCTAACTATATGAAACAAGTGTATTATCCTTTGGGTGGGTGGGAAATTAAAGTGCCTCTATATCTTAACACATGCTCTCCTAATCACTGCCCCGTTAAGGACTGTCTAGAGAGTAAGAAGGTTCTTAGAAGCAGATGGTTTTATTTCCCATAGAGGTTTCTCGAAGAGAATGGGTACCTTGCTAATGGTCATGCCATGTAAACAGATAAGCAGCCTTGCCCTGTAGTGATGGGCGAATTAGTCCCGTTTCGCAGAAAAATGTGCATATATACAGGGAAAAAAATCTTTTAGTTTTCCTAGGTTTCCTAAAAATTTACCCCAGGAAATTCCCTTTTAGCGAAAAAAGTGAAAAATTACAAAATGTTAAAAATATATAGTTGGTTGGTATTGAAAGCAGACTTTGCTGGCTGCAAAATTCTTAAAAGAAATGGAAGTTAGCATGGTTGGACAATTTTTATGCAAATTTCCAGGATTTATAAGGATGAGGACAGCAACTCTGATATAGTGTATAACTAAATGAAAGTCTTCCTGCAGCCAGCAATTCCGGTTAATTTGTTTTGTTCAGATATAGGAGCAAATTTACTAAAGGGCGAAGTGGCTAACGCTAGCGAAAATTCACCAGCGTGACGTCTTTGCAACTTCTCTGATTTACTAATGGGTGTTGGCGTAAATTCGCTAGTGAAATGGACCTACTCTAGCGCTACTTCGCACCCTTACACCAGGCGAAGTTGCGCTCTGGCGAAGGGACATAACTACGCTAATTCACTAATTTGCGGATTTTCGTGAACGTTACCTCTTGCCCCAGACTTTACTTCGCCACCTTTTATTAAGGGTCCGTGGCCTTGTGTAGTGTAATGTGTTTGCTGCTGCATATACGGCCATTGTACTTTAACTGCACGCGGTATGCAAATTAGCCAACGCTAGCGTAACTTCGAACTGCTGATAGTAACATCTCTAGCGCAACTTTGCAAACGATTGGTAACTTGTGCCCAACTATGGATCTGCGTGAATTTGCGAAGCCCTGGCCAATCTACACCTGGCGAAGTGCGGCAAAGGCAACGCTGGTGCAACTTCAAAGGTAAGTAAATTTGCCCCATAGAGACAGTCTGGATAATGTCATGTGCTGGATCCAAGTAAATTAATTATCCTTACTTCCCCTCCATCTGCCTCTTTTACGTTTGTTGAAGGGTTTGCACCTCTCTTGTATGTCCTTATGCTCAGTTAATATGAATATCAATAAGGGAGTATTTACTAAAACTTGACCTTTTCTCACTATAATAAAAAAAAATGTAACCAGACCAGACCAAACCTGAATCCTCATAATTTACCAATAAATCTGCAACTTTTTCGAGCCGACAGCTTAAAAATGTGAGTATTTTGGATAATTGAATGAAAGCCAGCCCTACACCTTTGAAGATCATGAAGGCAAGAAACATGTTCAAATTGTTAAAGGGACATCTGTCTTTGACTTTACATGATTTTGATAGGTTTTAGCTGGAGTATTTTTGGGTTCGGATTTTAGCAGCTTTGGAGCATAATACATTTCAAAAAAGTTTAGTTTTTTTCCTCTAAAAATTCGAAAACTTTTGAAAAGGGAAAACATTGAGGTTTAATAAATAGGCCCCTAAATCTAGCTGGACTGCTATTATTGTCACCAAGCTGTGTTTACAAAAGTCCAAGTAAAATTTGAAGTCTGTATGGATCATATTTACAGTGCCATATACCAAAAGCTGGCAGCAGTTATCCAGTTTCAAACTTAAAAAACATCATAATTATAATTTATTAGAAATGATTACTCTATAGTGAAAAAGAGTTTTTTGTGCCCACTCTTAGAGCCAGAAATAGCTCCAGAGGAAACTCAGACAATGCTAGGAGTTCATCAGCTGCTACAGAAACAGGTCAAGGACTTGTACTGACGAGCGCTAAAACCTGCGCTCGTTTTTAAGTGCTCAACTGCAGGAGAGCTCCTAAATGGGCCCATACTGACACCGGTGCATGTAAGCCCCAAACAACTGGAACACAACATGCTGTGTTACCCTTGTGTTTGTCGCTTACATGGGCCTGTGTCATTCCAAGCCCCTTTAATGAATGAGATGCATTGCTTCCTTTGTCATATATATTATATATGGAAATTTCATATATAATAACTGTCAGATATTCATAGTACTGACTCAAACCATTTCTGTATTCCTTTTAGAATCAGAGCAGATTGATTAGTGGCCAAACTGGGCAGAGATATAATTTATTTTTCGATCTTACTCCGATACCAGCTTAAGGTAAAAAAAGAAACCTGTCTGTATTTGGCACGTTTAACAAAAAAAATATATTCCAAAATGAATAACAGAATCCATACACCCCCTTCATATAAGGCTCATACAACTCATAGATTTTCCTAGTATATCACTGCATTCTCAGTTACTTCTCTTTTGTTCAAGGTAGGGATTGATTAGGTCTGTGTTACCTCTAATACTGAGAGACCAAGCAAATAGTGATGGGCGAATAAATTCGCCAGGTTCAAATTCACAGCGAATTTCTGCGTTTCGCCACCAGCGAATAAATTCACTAAACTGCGGTGAAAATTTGCCGTTAAAAATTCGTCAGCATCAAAAAAAATCTGGACTAGCGTCGGAATAGTCACTTGCATTAAAACTGTTGCATGTCAACATTATTCGGACGCCCATTGACTTTAATGCAGGCGTCAAAATTGACGCGGGCGTCAAAATTAACACGGGTGTCAAAATTAGCTTTCACATTTTTTTCACCGTCTCACGAATTTCTCGGGAAATTCGCAATTTTACGGCAAAGCGAAACAGGACAAATTTGCCCATCACTGCAAGCAAACAGAAATAAGAAGGGTATGGAGAGAAGATCTATCTCTATCTGTTCTGGAAGCTCTAAGGCAGAGTAAATTTTATTCAGACTAAAAGCTAGTTCAGGTGTGGGGACTGACTAGTCCTCAGCTATGGGAAAGGGGTTTTGGTTTTTTTGAAGGTTTGTAGGTTCTTCTCAAACTCAAGTCCTCTAACACATCTTATAAAATCAGAAACTTGATTAGGGCATAGTTAATGTTTTATTGCCTGTTCATTATCACCCTATGATAATGTTCATATTCACACAGCTGAAGCCTTGCGTGAAATGCCTTTTGGCAAATTTATGAAACAAGACCTGCTAAAAAAATAACTTGAGAGACAATTCCCTTTGAGTTCTTTTAACATCACAGCTAATAATAAAAAAAGGAATCAAAATTAGATTTGTAAAACAGGACTAAATTAGACATTTCTGTGATTTTTTTTTCGCAAGTCTAATTTATAGGATACTCTCATAAAACAGAAGTAGATGATAAAAATGTCTCCCGCAGCTATAGGTTTAATGTATTTAAACAGTTATGGCTGAAACATTTTAAATGAACTGGTTATTTATCAGCTCTATAAATTTAAAACCCCTTTGTGCATCTTAAAATTATTGTGTAGTTTATTACAACTAAAATGAATGACCCTTACAAAGGAATAATTTGAGTAGATGTATGTTTTCTATTTCCTTTTATGACACAATAATAAGTAGATGAAGTAGAAGCACAACTCTATTATATTGATAGCTCTCAATGAAAACAGCCGTCTGGCTTCTGTGAATTTGCCAAGGTCATAATGTTCTCTTCTCCTACCTACAGTATATTAAAAAATAACATCATTCAAATAACAAGTACAATATGATAATGACTTCTCTTTTTAAGATTTATGTAATGGGTGATTTTCACATGATAGAATATCTGCCAATCACTGGTGCTGATGGAACAACAACATCAAGCCTCTGAAATCAAGCAGAGATTGTGTTTTTTAGTTTAGTTGTAGCACACATTGGCCAAACACGAGATTTCATTGATGTTATATTACTGATATCATTGATGTGATTATTTCTATAACATTGCCCTTTCAACCTTATAGCATAGGCCTAAACAATTATTCCAATGTTCATCAACGGATGACAGATGCATGATGAGTATTCCTCATTCGGTCATGCCAGGGTCAGATTCATGTGTCTGACTTCAAATATAATAATAATAATAATATTATCTGCAATTGTAATTTGAGGCATAGTGATTATATTTTAGAGGGTGCAATGTAAGAATTTTGTATTGAAGGACTACTCAGTCATTTGTTGCTTTATTGACTGGTAACTGCAACGTGTACATAGATTGCAATCAAATTCTTAGGACTTTAATAAGACAGGGCCTGTCCATGGCTGCTCCTTCCACGAGGCAAGGTGAGAACCAGTTACAAAAGGTGGAAAAAAGCTCACAGTATTCCAAGAACCACCCAAAGTATTTAGGACATTTACTAACATTCAAAATGTTTATTTTTTCACAAATTAGTTTTTTTCCTACACAAACAATGTGTTAGGGTTAGGCCACACTGGGCGTTTTGGGGAGATTCGGTTGCCTGGCAACTAATCGCCTCATCTTTGCGGCGACCGATCTCCCCAAACGCCTTCCCTGACTCTGCACCGGCTAAAATGAAAAAAAAAACGCCGGCGCTAATCACACGCTGCGATTCGTTTTCCGAAGTCGCCCGATGTTTTCTCGTGAGGCAACTTTGGAAAACGAATCACCGAATGTGATTGGCGCCGGCGTTTTTTCATTTTAGCCAGTGCAGAGCCAGGGAAGGCATTTGGGGAGATTGGTCGCCATAAGACGAGGCGATTAGTCGTAACCAAATCTCCCCAAAACGCCCAGTGTGGCCTTACCCTTAAATGTAAAAACCACAAAAAACTTGAATACAAACATTCTCCAACTAATGGCTATCAAGGTCCTATAAAGTCAAAGTGAGCGGCCTTGATCCTATTGGACCGTTTTTAACCAGTGCCGACTTTTACACAGTTTTGGATTTTTCTTGCTAGTAATTGCCCAAAGATTGTTTTTTTTTAGTGCATCATATAAGTGTTTTATTTCGTTCGTGCTTTCTATATTTGGACCTATTAATATATTCATGGCTTTTAGAGAAAATTTATTTAAAAAAAAAAAACTCAAAATCACTAAAATTAGTTGATAAATGGGCCTCCCCATAGTAAATTCAATAAAGCCCACAGTGTTCCAACAGCCATCCAAGGTATACAACAAGATATTAAATAGTAGATGCAAGAGTTTACACAGTATTCCAAGAACTACCCAAGGTATTTAGAATTTTTTTTAGTAAAGTTCAATGTTATTATCTATTAATAATGTTCCAGGTGTTAAAAAAACAAGTGACTATAACGTTCTTGTTATCAGGAACGTTGCACAGTGATGGGTACCTTCAGATACACAGGTGGAACCTGTGGGTTCCGGTGTTCACCAACGCCCTTTTGGGGCCCCGGGCTTTCGGCTGTGGAAACCAACAAGGAAGTGTGTAACTAGAAACAAGTCCGTAAGCGAGGTGCCGGCAGGGATTTAGAGAAGACGTGGTCAGAATCAGGCAAAGAGTTCATGGCGGGCGAAAGGAATCGAAGTCAAGGGTCAGGCAAAAACCAGAATATCAAAGTCAGAAATAACGCTTGAGCAGGAACAGATAAACTGAAGCCAGGTCGGGCATTAACAAAATGGTGGACTGGGCTTTTAAGGAAGAATTGGCGCCAAGATTCGAATTCGCTGCTCAATAGTGATGTCATGACGCCAGCATAAAGACGCTCTGCGTCAAACGCCAGTGTCGGGAACTGCTAACCAGGAAGTGCGCGCCTATGCACACAGAAGCCGGCAGAGAGGAGCGCCGGGAGGCAGATCTCCTTACAGTAACACAAGCAGAATCTGAGTATTAGGGGATGAAATCTATTTTATTGCTGAGCTTTTTTGGACAGTGTTTAGAAGGCATTACTCTTAAGACATTTTAATTAAAGGCCAACTAGTTCAACAATCAGACAAACAAAATGAATGATCCCAATAGGTCATTCATAATCAAATATGCTTGGTACTGTGGAGCACATCCAAAATCCTGGCCAAACACAGTCCAATAAGTAGTTCAGTGCATTAAAACTCCTAACGTAATTCCATGGATTCTAATTCCAATGCACAGTTCTGGTTTCACATTCTGCTTAGAAAAAGCAGAGAAAAGTAATCTGGCGTTTCTCTCCTCTTTTCGAAGCTGAACAACTTCCGAAGACCTTTCTTGTCTTCTTTTGAATTTTTCAATTGATGTTTAATTTTAATTATATTACAAGTTCAAATACTAATATATTATAATAATATAATAACCAAGAAAAGTAAATTGCGTAAGTGCGTCATTTGTTTTGAGGGTTTATATTCTCTGCATCTTTTACAGCAGTTGAATTTATTGTGGCGATGTGCAATATTTATTTTGAGTTTGTAGTGTTTGAATTATATTCCTATACAATATTGTTAATAAAACAAGCATGTTCATATTTTCTTTGGGCCTTTTCATTATTTTGTTTTAAATGAAATCAAAATGTGGTGACATTTTTGTCGCTGTGACTTTTTTTTGTAGCAAAATACATTAGAGTCAATGGGCAACTTTTTTGTCTACTGCAACATTTTTATCTTCCACGTGACATTTTTGTTGCACACGCCAGATTTTTGTTGCACTTGAGTTTTACTGTGTGGTGAATTTTTTCACCGTTCCACAAAACTTTAGCTGCCAAAACTCATGTTATCAAAGAGTGAAGTTCCGCCACTAGAGTGAAATTCCGCAGCTCTCAATTCATTTCTATAGGATTTTAAAAGGCGTATTTATCAATGGGTGAAAGTGAAAGTTCACCCTTTGATAAATACGCCTATAAAAATCCCATAGAAATGAATGGAGAGCTGCGGAATTTCACTCTAGTGGCGGAACATCACTATTAACTTCACTAAATATAATATACCCCATACAGTGAAACTATATGTGCCTTAAAAATTCACTCATTGCTATTTTTAACTTCATTTCTGTTTGGTGTCTCATATATTTTTTTCATTAAAAAGAGCCAGAAATAAATCCTTATCAATATTTTGTTATGGCTAGAATCATTATAATGTGAAATCAATTTTTTCATAAAAGATGGTACAGTATACACTGAATATATTTTAAACAGCCCGTCATTTAATTACTATTAGATAAAAGGACTAATTTAAAAAAAAGTGCAAAAAATCAACCCACAATGTGTATGTGAGTCGTGTTTGGTGTGGAACAGACATGTAAAAATGTTTTTTTTTTTTAGATGCTGAATTTTTACATTCAGGATTTTTGAGTTTACTGCACTTAAACTGTAATTTGAATTTCTGAGTGTTAGCGCCAAAAAAAAAAAAAAAATATTTTTTTACATATATATATATATATATATAATAAATATATATATATATAAACCAGTCCCTTAGACTTGATTTAATTGCATGTGATTTAACTATTGCAAAAGAAGCCCTGAATTTATTACCAGATCAAGACGAGTATTAATTAAAGGGCATCTGTTTGTCTGAACTTGTTCCATTCTGTGCTTTTGCCTAATGCACAAAAGTAGTCAGCAAATTGTCAGATGGTTAAGTATAGTTTGGGAAATTAGGCATAAGGGCAATTTACCTGAAGCAATTCTGCACGTTTTTGCACTTAGCGCAATGCTGGGTGTTTTAAGGGTAATTTGAAAAAACTTATTGCAGTGAAATACATAACTAACTCATCCATTTAACCTTTGTTGACAGTGACCTTCATTGTTACCTTTTGCATTAATAATACATGATTTCTCTAATAGACTTGCTAATGTGTTATTTCATGCTTTAATTAAGATGATAATGCTGAACTTATTCAACCTTCTATTTACCAATGTGTAAAAGACTGATTTAGCTTATGCCATTTGATTTTGATACACTTTGAATTAATAAGTGAGATGTTTTACTTATATGTTTCTTATACAGGCATGGGATCCATTATCTGGAAACCTGTTATCCAGAAAGCTCTGAATTAATGTTAATTTATGTTTTTTCTAAATGAAGTGTTACCAAGATATTAGCTCTGCAGCTCTGCCAGTACTGATTCTGATTCCCTGTCGAGCTTGATTTCCTGATGGGATGAGGAAGTACTACTTCCTCATCCCATACAGGCTCCAATGTCGCAAGCAGGGGGTCGACGACCCGCAGCTGGGGATCGGAGATTTGTAATGGGCTGCCAATGCGGAGCTGCAGAGCTGGATAGCTTGGTAAAGCTTCATTTAAAAAACAAAAACATCAACATTAATTAGAAAAATGTTTGTGCTGGATTGAACTGTTTGCTTTTGTACTATTGTCCGAAGGTGAACATCAAATTTAAGGGGCAGATTTATCAAGGGTCGAATTTCGAAGTAATGGGAGGTTTTTTTTAACTCCCATAACTTCAAAATTCGAATAAAAAAAAAGATCAATCTAAATGTATTTAAAAAATCAAAGTTTTTAACATTGGGTGAATAGGCTGTATTCGAATCGTTAAAATCGTGGTTTTAGCGCATTCGATCGAATTCGAAACAAAGTATTTGCCCCAAAAAACTTTTTCAAAGTCCACCAAATGATTCCAAATAGGTTCTAGGAGGTCCCCCATAGGCTAAAGCAGCAATTCACCAGGTTTTAGATGGTGAATAGTTGAAGTCAAAGTTTTAAAGAGACAGTACATGATAAATTTCGACATTCGAATAGTCAAATTTGAATCAAATTTGAATCAAATTTTGGCCTATTCGATAGTCGATGTACACAAAAACAGTGGCGGAACTACCGGGGGAGCAGGGGGTGCGAGCGGGCCAGGGCCCGCACCCCCTCAGGGCCCCCCGGCAGTCCGTTCGCCGCTGAAAATGCAGCCAAATGCGGCTCTTTTGTTTTTTCTTTTATTCTGAATTGTACAATTTAGTAGATGTAATATAAAAACTAGCATTTGAGATATTAATATAATGCAACTTTTGCTCATCTGGCCTATTAGTAGCATAATAGAGGAGTATAATTAATATTATTGTGCTCAGATAATATGTTTAATGTATTTGGGTGTCGTTTGAACACTGTAATATGGGGCATCAGTGTAAAAATAAGGGTTTGTAAAATGCACAACAGGATTTCTGTTTTCATAGAAAGCCATTGTATATTTGAACAATGTGACATTCTCTGAGCTATGTTTTGCCATAGGTACCTCTGCTGTAATGAATCTTTGCACATCTAATATATATTGTTTGATGAGGGACAAATGTTTCAACTGTGAAAATTGTTAATCATATTGTCTCTGCATGTCACATAGGTGGGTAACAAACATGCATAATTGCCATCGTATTACAGGTTATCTGGAAACCCATTATACAGAAAGCTCTGAATTACAGAAAGCCATCTCCCATAGGGGTATATTTATCAAAGAGTGAAGTTAATAGTGAAGTTCCGCCACTAGAGTGAAATTCCGCCACTCTCCATTAATTTCTATGGGATTTTTATAGGTGTATTTATCAAAGGGTGAACTTTCACTTCACCCATTGATAAATACGCCTTTCAAAATCCCATAGAAATGAATTGAGAGCTGCGGAATTTCACTCTAGTGGCGGAACTTCACTCTTTGATAAATTTACCCCATAGACTGCATTTTATCTAAATAATTCAAATTGTTTAAAATTATCTTCTTTTTCTCTGTAATGACAGTACAGTGTACTTGAACCAAACTAAGATATAATTAATCCTCATTGGAAGCAAAACCAGCCTATTGGGTTTATTTGTTTATATTATTAGTAGACGTAAGATGAAGATGAAGGATAACAGGTTTCATACCTGTATTTGGAAGCAGTTTGTATCCAAGAACGTATGGGCAATAAGAGCAGTATTTTAGATGCAAAATTTAGTGCACATTGGGGGCAGTAACCCGATGAGCAGCTGGCTAAAAAATGTAAATCACTGATTGGTTGCTATGGGTTACTGCCCAGGTGCAAATTTGCCCAGGAGAAAGGTACTTGCACCCACATGTTCCTTTGAAACTTGAAGCTGGTACCAACAGGGGTGGGTGTATACAGTTGTATTCAGAATGAAACATGGCAAATAATATACTAGTAGGTGTAGTAGAGTAATAGAAAACCAACAGACCCAACAGTCATGACATGCTGCTGATTCTGTTTAATTGAATCTTTAATTGAGGCTTGTTCCAAATAATAGCAGAGTGGAGTTCAATTAATGAGGTCATTCATTCTGTGAAAAAAACAGGTGTCAATTACAGCCATTGGCATCCACAGGGCAAGGGGGCATAATAAAGGATATTCTCTTGCTATATGTATATACAGTATATTGTTTTGTTCTTTTTTATATGAACACTTTCTTAAAATTACCATTAAGAACCTGCAATAAGCTTGTAAAAGGCTTACATCTTGTTAGGTCAGCACCCCTTAAAATAATGGACCATCCCAATGCCTATTCTACTGTTCAGAGCAGCAGTCCAGTTTAGCTCCGCCACTTCCCTCTGTAGGAAGCATCTTGGTTCCAGACCAACAAGATTGACGTTATGGAGTGTCCAGCCGGACCTTAATCCAATAGACAACTTGTGGTTTGACATCAAAAAATGCTGTTTCTGAGGCAAAACTAAGAAATGCAGAAGAATTGTGAAATGTAACAGGTGTCAGAAGTTGGTGGACTCCATACAACACAGATGTGCAGCAGTTCTCAGAAACAATGATTATAGAACTACATATTAGTTCAGTCATTCAAAGGAAAGCAAAATCTTGAAACATTTTTCAGTTTATACAGTGAATGTTTGGGCTTATAAAGAAGAATGCAGACACTGCTATTTTTTTGGAACAGCCTAATATTCTATAAAGGGATAACACAATTCCTACTTTTTGATTTGTATACGAATATGTATATATATATATATATATCTATATACTGTATGTACAGTATATGTATTCATATTTTGATTTGGAATAGAATGTGCAGTGTTCCCAATGCAGTTGTGTGTATGGAAATAAAAGCTATTATAAGGATTTTGAGCCTTATTCATGTTTTTAAACACACTGCTATTATTCTGAACACAACTGCAGTTCCTTTAAGCTTTACTTAATTAAAACAATTCTCCTATCATTACAGCTTATGAAATGTCAACCATAAATAAGCCATTTGGCAGCTGCGATTTAAAACGAAGGAATATTAAAAAAAGGAAACACAAAGGCAACACATTTATGGCCCATTGTTGTTTCTGCTAAAACATTTTCGTTTCCTGCAAGACTGACCTACAATATGAACATGTAAATGACTAATTCATGAATAAACATATTTGGAAGTGTTAATGTTCCATAAAACTGCCCCTCCTTTCACTCCATACCTGACCTTAATTAATTATGAGACTGAAGTTAATGAAGCCCTGTAGGATCATTATTAATGAAATGTAGGCCGTCTGTAGTTGAACACGGTGCCTGGTGTGAATTGCCACTGCAGTAGAATTTACCAAGACAACGTGCAATGAATTATTATGAAACGGTCCCTCCTGAGTCAGGTCATGCAAATATTTATTGCCAGCGTTAAATAATAAATGGATTAACCTGCACATTAGTAAATCTGTCATGTTACGTTTCTGCAGGGATCTTTGATATTGTAGGCTGTAGTTTATTTCTTCTATATCTTCCCTCCCCAGGGAGCTGAAGAAAGAATGGCGAGCTTATGTTCTGTAGTCAGCCCGGTTCATTAAACACCTGCACAATTTGGAAATAAATTGACTTGCACATCGTGAGCTGCTTCATTTAAAAGTATAACGTATATACTGATTTCATTTTAGGCAGCTTTAGTGACAGGTACACATGTAAGAGTAAGCCCCAGTTTATAAATTAAAGAATTGACAATGCTGTATCCTAGGACAACCAATCCAAAAGCTATGACAAGGGGACTCCACAATTTAGCGTTCAATTTCAGCCATCCTACTGAACCCAATTGTTACATAACTTAATGAAATGGCCACAGCAGTTGTTCACATCTTATCAAACATATAGGACCTTGCCAATCTCACCCAAGGCAATATTCAAAGCCAGAATTCCATAAGAGTTCACTACTATGCTCTGCCGTTCCTCACTGGAAATCAGCACTATGGCATTATATCCACTGAGTATTCGGCTGCCTCTACCTTTAGAGAGGATGGCTCCCAAATCAGCAGGAGCTGCATCTAGGGTTGCCCCGGACAGCTCGGTTTTTGGAAGGGCTGTCCAAATTAGGAAATCCGGACAGGACATTGAAGTGAATGACATGGTGATCAGTCAATCGCTGATCGCCGATGTCAGTGTCCCGCCCCCAATGTCATTGACAGACAGGTGGTGCTGGGGGATGGGGCTGGTGACATCAGGGGTGGAGCTGATGACATGGCGATCTCCATGTCATTAATTTCAATGTCCTGTCCAGATGTCCTAATTTGGAAAAAAAACAGGCTGTCTGGGTGAAATCCGGACAAGTGGCAACCCTAGTGAATGCAGGAAAACATTTACATTCAGTTATTAATAGATAATATGAAGAAAAACTCCAAATGCAAAACGAGGGGAGGTTTCTACATGCTCAGAAGAAACAAAATAAGTAGAAGCAATCATCAACTTGCTAAAATAAATATGTAGTAGTCATTTAAATGGAATCACAGGAAAAAAGTGATCGGGAATTTCAATTAAAGGTGCCCAATACATACTACTTGGGTTTACAATGAACGTGAATATTGCTTTAAAGGAGAACTAAAGGTCAGGAAAAAAGTGATCTGGAAATGCAAATACAGGTGCCCAATACACCGTTATTGAGTTTCCAATAAATGTGAATATAACTTTAAAGGAGAACTAAAGCTGAACTAAAGAAGTAGTCTAGAAATGTTGTACATAAATGTTGTACAGGCTGGTGCAATAATTCTGCATATAAAATATGGCATTTATAGCCACATTCATGTTTAGGGTTTAGTTCTCCTTTAAAGGGTTAGTTCACCTGTAAATAATTTTTTTAGTATGATATTCTGACACAGTTTTTTTTAGTTTTTATGGTTTATGAATTATTTCACTTTTTATTCATTTTGCTTGCTAGAGTCCAGTTTACACTAGCAACACTGAAGAGGTTAGACTGAGAGACCAATGAATAGGAGAGGAACTGAATAAAAAAACGAGAAATACATTTCAGCAATAATACGATTGAAGCCTTATGGAATGATTGTTTTTTGGCTGTTGGGGTCAGTGGCCTTCATTTTAAATAAAAAATAAAGACCAGTTGAAAAGTTGCTAAGATTAGGGCATTCTATAACATGGTAAAAGTTAACACTTTAATGAAAGAAAAGAGTGAGGGGAAAATTAACCCCTGAGCTCCAGGATCTGTGTAATCCTTATGTAAGGATTTCAGTACTGAAGTATATACTATCTACTACAAGACTTGGACCTGTTATCCAGAATGCTCGGGACCTGGGGCTAAATATCATACCACCCTTTACATTGTATAAAGAATTGCCTGCTTTACCATAGCTTTTTATCATTCTACAGACTATTAAAAAGAAATGTGTTATCAGGCCTTATGCCTGCCAAAATGGAAATAGATGTAAATCATAGAATTTTTTACTGGACCAGTCTCATTCATTTTGTTTTTATTAGGCCAGCTGGGTAGGAAATACACACTGGGAGCACCAGTTGGACAAATCATGATGTTCTCTATACATCCATATGCCAATCAGAATTAAGCTCATGAGAAAATGTTTTAACTGCAATCGCTTCATTTCATTTGACATCATTTATTGACATTTCAAGAATGCTCAAGTATAATTCACATTGTGTCAATATATAGGCAATATATATGGAGTTTTAGTATATGATGTACTGTACCTGGAGGATCAGTTGTCCAAGAAAAAATAAATACACTGGAGCAAATTAATCCCTTATCTTATTTTGCATTGTAAGAAAATATATTCAGGATGAGGTCCCATTAAATAAAATTTAGGGCAGGGATCCCCAACCTTTTTTTACCCATGAGCAACATTCATACTCCAGTATGCAAAAAGGGGATATAATTGGCTGTTTGGTAGCCCCTGTACGGTCTGGAAGCCTCTAAGTGGCTCTGTTTGGAAGTACACGTCTTAATGCCGCCAAAACATGCCTCCAAGCCAGAAATCCAAACATGGCCACCTGCTTTGAGACCACTGGAATCAACATGTTGCTCATGAGTCATTCGTTGGGGATCACTGATTTAGGGGAATGATTAACACAAAAACAAAAATCTAAGTCCATAAATTCCAGTGCTCCTCAATTAAACATTAAAGGGATTGTTCACCTTTATATCAACTTTTACTATGATGTGGAGAGTGTTCGTCTAAGACATTTTGTATTTGGTCTTCATTTTTTATTATTTGCTGTTTTTGAATTATTCAGCTTTATGTTTAACAGCTCTCCAGTTGGTATTTCAGTAGCTATCTAGTTGCTAGCGTCTAATTGAAGCTAGTAACTAGGCAGTGGTTTGAAAGAGAGATAGGACTATGAATAAAATAAATGTAAATTAAGTAATAAAAAGTACTGATAAATAAACAAAAATTAACAATAACCCATACAATTGTAGATACTGAATGCAATATGTAATCCTATGTATGTGGAATATACCATATATATTAATAGCATAATACATTTCTATCTGTCAGTGACTTTATGTCTGATTTTCTACACTTGGGGGAAGCAACTATTTGGTTTACTCATTTATCTCTGATACTGACCTAAGCAGTTTTAGAGACAAATAATGCTGTGGAAAGTAGAACTCTGAAGGGAAAGACTTCTCATTACTGCCAAGCAAGACTTGCAATTTCAAAGTGCAGAGTGAGAATAAATCATATGCTTTTATGCAGAATAATTGATTCTAATGTAGTATAGAAATACATAACTGGATCAGTATTGTGGCTTTATGCAAAAAATAACAGGTACTAATTTGAATTAATTTTAACAATCAAGAAGTGCACAAACAGACACCATTGCTACAACTAACTATAGTAATACATGGCCTTGGTTTTATTTCAAGATATTTTAAAAGAGGGGCAAATTGCCATGCTTTTTGCTTATAGTGTGCCATTTTTCTCAATTTTGTCTTTGTAAATTCAGCCACTGATGTCTGGCACATAACTTGGCACTTTATTCTTGGGACGTATAGATTTATTGGCTACCAGGGGGCATAACTCAAGTCTGCCTTGTAGAGGGTGGGAAGTAGGCCTTCACATACATACCCTTTATTAGCTTACCATGGGCATAAGCAGAAAATTATCCAGGAGAGGACAAAGTCATCAACATAAAATGACCTGTAAAACCCCCATATGTAATTAAAGGCTCACCATTTTCCCATGAGTAGTAATCCATAGCAACAAATGTGTTTGTTTGCTTTTAAACAGGTAACCAGTAAATCTTACCTGCTGATTGGTCGCTGTGGGATTTTGTCCTGGGCAAACCTTGTGCCTTTTATTACATAACCCCCTAAGCCTGTGTATATGACAAGTTAAGTTAAAGGAGAATTCAACCCCCCACTATTAAAAACCACTACCCTGCATAGTCCCCCCTCCCTGCTCCCCCCGCACAGGTGATAACCTCTTTAAATGCCCCATATCCATTAAATAATGGTCACTGCAGAGTTAATGCAGCAGAGCTCACAGGCGCCATCTTCTGGTGATTCGGTATTCTTCGGGTCTTCTTCCTTCCCTTCGGCAATTTCCGCCACTTTCGACACATGCGCATTTGTCACGAACCATAAGACTGCTCCAACTGCGCATGCACCAATACGGCGCTCAATTTCCTAAGAAGACCAAAGCATCGATGATGGCGCCCGTGAGCTCCGCTGCGCTGACTCTGCAATCAGAGGTATTGAAAGGACTTGGTGCATTTACAGGTGTTATCACCTGTGCAGGGGGGCTATGTAGGGTAGGGGTTTTTAATAGGGGGGGGGGTTGAATTCTCCTTTAAGGTAATATAGAAAGTTAATTTAGTGGCAAAGCCATCAAGTGCTTCCATAGAGTGTGTAAATAACAGAAAAGTATTACACTGTGGGAAGAAAGGGTTGATCCTCATTCCATAACCCTGTTATTCACCTGGGGCCCAAGGACAGTTCTGTACCCCTCTCAGGCCCTTAGGAGCCAATCTAATTTCCCTGTATGCATGACAGTAGCACTTAGGGGGAAATTTATCAAAGCTCAAATTTTTGCCACAATCCTAATTTTTTTTGCACAAAAACACAAATTCAAATTTTTTTTCAAAAATGTTTGCCATTTATTAAACACAAAAGCTCTAATGTAACGCTTTGCCATCTAAAAGCTTGAGACTTCATGTAGAAGTCAAGGCAGCATTCAAGCTATTTTTTAATTTGAGATTTTCGAGTTCTGAGCTTGTAAACTCACTAATTTGATTTTTTTTTTAATTTCACGATTATATTCTGATTTTTGAATTCAAGTTTTTTTAATTTGTGAGTTTGTTCGAAGTAATGAAAAACTCTAAAACCTCACAAATTTGACTACTGATAAATAAGGCCATTAGACTGGTAGCTCTATGGGTGTAACTCACTGGGCCTGAAAATGCCAGCAGCTCTGCATACACATAATATAGTGTAGTATGAAAAAAGCCACAGATCTTATTATTTGTATCTTCTGTTGCAGGGAAACAAATTCTGCAGATTTCACTCCCTTTAGGTCCAGGAAAATAAACAATCCCTATTTAAAGTAAATCGAAAGCAATTATGGGCCCCCTTGGAAAAACTATGCCCAAGCACACTAATATATCAGTCTCTGCTATACCAATATCACATACATTACATTGTAGTCTGCCCAACTGCACCAGCAGCCCCACATAAGTACACATTATAGCCAGAGGGTCTATAAATCAGCATAAGTAAATATGCCTCAAAAAGTAGTCCCAGGCTACCATTGAAATACAACATTCAATAACTCTGCTTAGTAGGGGAGACAGCACATGATAGGAGGGTGAATGGCTTTCTATAAATTTTTAACACCTGATATATTAACAACAAACTGACATTTCAGCGGCTCTGAGACTTCTAAAATCCAAAACCGTCACTATATGGGTTGTATAAATAAGTGTATGTAGAAGGCTGACTAGCCATTTATTTTGTATGTATTTGGTGGGTAATAAATGAATTATACTTACTGGAATAGTTTAGAACGACAAATTTGTCAGCACAGTTTCCATTGGAAGCAGTAATGTAATGGGTGCAGACTGTGCAGCTGGGTCCGCCCACCCCCTTTCGGAAGCATTTTTTTTGTGGTTTTTCATTTGCGCAAACTGCCAGTGGCCTCACAGGGGATGCGGACCCTGGTACAATTGCACCCCCCTGCTCCATCGGTAGTTCCACTATTGATTGGAAGCAAATTGCAGCAGAAGCCTAGTACTTAAAGGGGTACTATAGCGAAAATAAAAATTTAATATAAGCTTCAGCATACTGAAAAAAGAAACTTTCTATATATAATCAATTCAAAATTCTGTACTGTTTCTGAAATAATCAAGTTTATGTTCACTATTCTTCTCTCAGCATCTGTTTCTCTTCATTCTGTCTTCATACAGGAGTTGGGTGTCAGATGAATGATCCAATATATCTTATAGAGGGGCTCCTTTTGCCTAGAAGATGTATTAGAGCTCACTCTATTAAATCCTGTCTCTCTACATGTAGAATTTGTGCAAAAGGCAGTTATTTTGTAGACGTTGTTTGTACTGGAAGCAGTTATTTGAGTGAGCTATAATACATCTGCTAGGAAAGGAAGCCCACCTATAAGATATATTATATAAAAATTACAGTACTCACATATAATGGAAATAAATGTTTATTGTTCTATGTTATTCACCTAAATATCTCAGGAATTCAATATATGGTGCAATGTGACTTCATAATTCTGCAGTCTGGGAATTGTCCAGTAACTGCAGCCCCTGAGTAATGTCAGTGCTACTGCTTATGCTTCATTTTATAATTGAAAATAAAAAAAAGTTTTAAATAAAAAAAAATGCACTGTGAATATATTTATACTGTAAAAAGATTAAATCTTGTTGACAGGGGTTATGTAAGGAATGTTGAAACTGGTCTTTCATTTTTATTTTCCAATTTGTTATTTTCTTTTCTATTCTGAGCCTATACTCATATATTGTAAGTTACAATAATAAAACCCAATTTGTAATGTGTAGGGATAAACATTTGTGTTGATGGATTATTCCATTGCTGTAGAGTCACCAAGATCTTTTAACACTGTAGCATATGCCTCAGTAGCAGTGAATTAGATCCCTGGTATTTCAGTCAAACTAGACACCTTTAAGTGCCATCTGAGTGATTCATTCCACTCATCATTTTTTTTCAAGCAATGTGCAATGTGCTTTGGAGCTCCGCCAAAGCCATTTACAAGAAAACAAGATAGACGGCTCCATGCATGGTAAATATTTCTTTATTGGCAAATTACATTTTTACCCATCGATGTTTAGCCTTCTCATGCATGTTGCATCTTTTTAACAGTAATACAATGCTGTTTAATGAAGTTCGTTATTCAGCTTTAGAACAAAAATTTGGATGGCTTTTATGTACTAAATTTACTAAACGGGTAAGTCTTGTCTTTCTCCCCATTAAAACTACTTTATAATCAAACTAAAAAACTTTCCACATAATATACAAATACAGTATATACAGTATATACAGTATATATATATATATATATATATATATATATATATATATATATATATATATATATATATATATAATACACAAAAGCCATGAATATCCTGTGAATTATATACTTATAAACGGTGAGTTCTGATGTCATCAGTTATAAACGGTGAGTTATGATGTCATTTCTGTCACATGACTCATTGAAATTTGTGTATTATAATAAATAAAGTACCCCCAGTTGTAAAATATGAGGATATTAGAAGTTACCTCGGAGTTCCATGACCTGTATAAAAAAACTCGGCCTTCGACCTCGTGTTTTTATATGGTCATGAAACTCCTCGGTAACTTATAATATCCCTATATTTTACAAAAGGGGGTACTTTATTCACTATATATATATATCTGCTTACCTATTATATATAAAGCTTCTTAAAAAGCCGCGCGCACAGATCTTGTGAAGTGGTAAGAAAAAATATTTATTTACTCAACGTTTCTGCCCCTCACTCAGGCCGTCTTCAGGAGACTTCAGGGTTTGGAAGAAAAGGTGCAGGCTGCTGCAGAGGTAGAAGAGCCATCTCGTCGTCAATTCGTTATGTTTTGGGTAGCCGAGGATGAGTAGAGTATAACAGTGCTTTATTAGCAGGCTCATGCAGGCATTACACAGAAGTAACTTTCACTTTTAAGCTGTCCAGGAAGTAAGCACAGTACAAGTCTGAGCAAAGTGACATCTACAGGCCATTTGTATAAACACCCTACCTGGTCCGTGAGGAGAGGTATTTGGGTACTAGTGCTACCTGGGACCAATTGTGCTCATTGTAGATAAGGGAGTGAGACTCTGTATCTGCTGATGGAGTAGTGCGGGACTTTGCCTGGTAGGAAAGTGCCAGGACTGGGCTGTTACAGGGTTCCCAGGGTAGTTTGTCATGCTATTTGAATGCATAATTGTACCATGACAGTTTTATTCACCCTTTAATCTGCACTTTTGTTTGAATGTTTTTCCTAATGGGCCGTGAATTCCCAGATCCCATTAGTTGGAGGCACTGACAGAGAACAATTTCCCAGTACCCTTTCACCTTGCAAAGACAAAGACAATAGACAGTGCTGGGAGCTACAGTTCAGCTATGGATTAAGCAACCGTGTACCAGCGTTATGGACAGTGCTGGGAGCCATTGTCATATGGATCAAGCAAGTTGTGGGCTCGGCTTGGAGAGCTTGGGGCCTTTGTGGATGCCTGTTCCAGCTCTGTGTGAGCCTGCCAGCTTTGTGAGAGCCCCTGTGTGAGTGGCCTGGGAGACGGTAGAAAAGGAAAGGATCCAGCAGAACCCATGTTTGAGATGCAGCTTTTAGTGTGCATGCCACTTGGGAGCAAATCTGCCCAGCGGAGAGGTATTTGGGCAATAACACTACCTGGGACCAATTGTGCTCATTGGGGATAAGGGACTGAGACTCTGCATCTGCCAATGGAGTAGTGCCTGGTAGGGAAGTACCAGGACTGGACTGTCACATGATCCCCAGGGTAGTGGGTCATGCTATTTGAAATGCATATGTGTACTATGATAGTTTTACTTACCCTTTATACTGCACTTTCTGTTATATAAAGTTATTTTTTACACAGTACTAAGTGTTTGTTGAATGTTTTTCCTAATGGGGCCACCCACAGGTGAATTCCCGGATCCAATTAGGTGGAGGCACCGCCAGAGAAAATTTTTCCAGTACCCTTTCACCTTGCAAAGAGGACTCAGGACCGAGTTGGAAAGATGGTACAACTTTGGCACCAGGGGGGTCGCCAAGTGTTACAGGTATCTATGATATATTTTTAAACACATGATTATAGTTGTTAGATAACTCAATTCTTTGAAAAGATAATATAAATAAAATAATGTTTGTGGTACCATCCAATGCCATTTTAGGTGCTAAATCAGCGTACATAACACCAACATCTCCAGTCACTCACATTGCACATCATTCCATGTTTATTATCCTCCATCCTTTTCTATTATTTTTCATCTCTTTACTCCACTGATGCTCTTTTCTCACCCGTCTGCTCTTTTTCAATTCTGCCTTGCACCCTATTTTACTTTTATTCTCTTCCACTTCCCCTTTGTCTTCTGCATTCCCCTTTTCTCCCACTTATTGCATTCTGTTTTATACTGTTCGTTTCTTTCCATCCTCAACTTTTTATTTCACTCTTCAGTTTACCATTCTTTCACCCTTTGCTCTTTTTTTTCTCAGTAGTGCTGCATTCATTAGTTCCCTGACAATTTTCTCTTCCAGTTTCTCTTTTCTCTCCCCCTTTCTCTCCTACTGTTACCTTCCTTTTTTTGCTCTGTCTTATAATTTTCTTATTTTCCACTTATTCACTAATGCTTTACCCCATTAATCTGTTGTCCTTTTCACTAACTTGAATAACCCCAATACCTCTGTTTTTCATTCTTCACTTTCTAATTGCTAAATACCTTTTTTCTTTATCGTCCCTTTCCCATTTTCTCTCATATATTTGTATCTTCCCACTAAATAGGTTTTGCATGGGGTGCAGTAATCCCAGTTAGACACTGAGCCTCTCTTAGGGCTGAGACATACGCTGCTATTTCATGAGATTAATCACTTAGCGACAAATCGCTTCTTCTTCAGGCGACTAATCTTCCCGAACTGCCTTCCCGCCAACTAGAATGAAAATTGCCAGTGGGATGGCAGTTAGAACACTTCATTTTTCGAAGTCGACCAAGATTGCCTCACAAGGAAACTGCCTCCGAAGCAATCCAAGTGCCATCCCACCGGTGATTTCGATTCTAGCCGGCGGGAAGGCTTATCGCCCGTAGAAGAAGTGATTTGTCGCTGGGCGACTAATCTCCCGAAATAGCAGCATGTGTCTCTGCCCTTAAGGGCAATCAGGCAATGATTAATATGGGTACATCATAGCCCAGCTGTCCAATCTTGTGCTTATTTTGAATCTACTGTGTTTATAATTGTGTGGTTCTACCTTTAGATTGTCTAGAAGAGGTAACAAGTTGTGCAGCTGCTGCACCACACCTGTCCACTCAATATTTAGTATCTGCCTCTTTCAAACTTGGATTGTAAGATAGATAAGATAACCTTGATTATTCTCATCTCCCTCACCACACATCATTTACTGTTTCATTAAATAGGGTTAATGCCTTTGTGCCTCATCAATTGTCTTTGAACTTTAGTGCCCTGTGCTGCTGGCATGTATAATTATCCACGTTTTAATTTAGCGGCATATGGATTTTAACCAAATGCACATGATCTATTTGCTATTGATTACGTACATTTCACACTTAGCTGCTATTTTCAAAAAGCAGATTGCATTTTAATTGTTAGGCCATGTTGTTTGGGTTAAGAGCATCTTGGGGAATCAGGTGCATTGTGAGTAATGTGTGTCTGGCATGCCATCAAATCTACAATAACACATCTGCCATAAGAATGAAGCAAGAGACAGCAAAATAAATTCATGGGAATGGTTAGGAACAAGCAGAGACCTGTAACACATTCTATTAGAACAAATAAACCAAAACTGTCATAATACAATTAAGCAACAAACAAAATGAGCATGGGGGAACTTCATTAAAGGGATTGTTCACCTTTACATTAACTATAAGTAGAATGTTGAGTGATATTTTGCAATTGGTTTTCATTTGTGATGTTTGAGTTATTTAGTCATGGATTCAGCAGCTCTCCTGTTTGCTAGGGTCCAAGTAAAGGCTACTGCTTGAGATGTTTCTTTTTTTTGTTAAATAAAACTACTTTTTTATTGCATCAAGTTTATGGAGTAAAGTCTGGTTTTGTGCCAGCCTACAACTAAACATATCAAGGTCCAAGTAACTCTAGTTTACCTTGCATTGATTTGAAAGGGGTAATTCACCAGAACTTTAGGTATGCTGCACACAGTTGTATTCTAAGACAGCTGGCAGATACTTGTTTTTATTCTTTGCAATTTGTTTTTAAATTAATTTTTAGCTCTTAGACTTAGACTGGTTGCTAAAAATTATTTACCCTAGTAACTGGTAGCATTAGGAAGTCAACAATGGTTATGAATAGAGAGGGTCTGAATTAAAGTTGTGGAGTCATTACCCATTTTTCAGACTATATTATACTGGGGAGATTATTACCCATTGTGCTTACATTACACTGTGCTTTGGATTCCATTACCCATTCACATAATGATATTATGGGACACCAACATCCACTGCTAGCACATCATTACCCCTGCTCTCAGTGTTTCTGGTGCCAAATTGCTAATAACCGGCAGCATTTAACTTTAGCCAGGAAATATTCACATAGGGTTATTTCTAGTGGCACAATGTATTTTTCAAACTGTGCCCAATAACTTCATTAAAATTACAAAAAAGCTACTCTTTAAAGTTGGTATGACTTTAAAAGATCAACATGTTTTCCAAAAATTAGGTGATTTATTTTTTACTCAGTTTACCAAAATAAATATTTAGGAAATAAGGATTTTTTTTGAGCATTACAGTTTTCTTTTGCTAATATAGATATGGGATCTAGTATCCGGAAACCGTTATCCATAAAGCTCCAAATTACAGAAAGGCAGCCTCCCATAGACTTCTTTTTATCCAAATCAAATTTTTGTTGTAATAAAACAGTACCTTGTACTTGATTCCAGCTGAAAATTATTCCTTATCGGATACAAAATAGCCCTATAGTGTTTGTTTAATGTTTAAATGATTTTTAGCAGACTTAGAGGCACAATGTCACGGCCGGCACCCAATACCAGAACAAGTGCCAAGCACCCTGGTCTCGGCTCGGCTTCACCAGTAGTGTGACCACCTTTGGGCTTCGGGAGGAGCCCTCAGCTTAATTGGGTGCCACCTGGACTTAACGAGGGGTACAAGGCGAGGTGTTCTGTCTGGCAAAGGGGCCCGACCGGATAGCAAGAGTCTTTGGCAGAAGGACAAGGCGTCTGGTGGAAACGGAAACAGGAAAGACCAGATCAGGACAGGCAGATAACAGAATCAGGGCCGTTCCAAGGGGTAGGCAGAGTAGGCACGTGCCTAGGGTGCAAAGCTGGGGGAGTGCCAGGCACGTACCTCCTCTGTCGCCTAACCCAAGTCCGGTCCCCTCTGTTCCCGACTCTTTTTACTTCTCTTTGCGCTCTGGCGCACACAGGCTCGCGTCATTTTGCGCATGCGCATGTTCACGACTATTCGCGCATGCGCAGGAGGGAAAAAATAAATAAAAAGTCTTTCTTGCACATGCGCACGAGAGCGCCACCTTGGGCATGTGCAGGAGCGCTAAGCCGGCGCTGCATCCGCCGGCTTGCCTTGGGCACCTGTGCGGCGCGGCCCGGCACTGAACAGAATCGTCAGGCAGGCAAGGGGTCAAAACCAGGTAATCAGACAGACTGGATCAGGCAGAAGGAGTTGTCGTTAGGCAGGCAAAGGGTCAAAACCGGGTAATCAGACAAACAGGATCAGGCAGGCTCGGTAGTCAATAAACAGGCAGGATCAGGATACAGAGGTCAGAATAGTCAGGAACAGGCTGGGTCAAACAGGGAATAACAGTCAGGATGGCAAATTCAGGAACAGGTAGCACAAGGCTCAGGAAACCACAGGATATGATCCTATAACGGGCACTGGCTACAGGTCTGAATGGGCCTTAAATAGGGTCCCAAAACGTGCGCAATTTCGCGCCAATGCGCGCTGGCGCAACCACGCCAGCGTGCCTGCGCCTTTAAGAGACACGCGCCCTAGGAATCCAAGATGGCGGACAGGAGCAGCGCAGTGGGCATCCACGCCAAGAACGCTGCCCACTAGACCACAAGGGTAGGTTTCTTACACACATTTATCAAAGGTCGAATTTCAAATTCATGTGAGTTTTTAAAAACTCCCATAAATTAGAAATTCAACCAATCGAAATCTAAATATATTAATACAATCGAATTGAAACTCGGACAAATTGAAAAAAACCTCAAATGTCAGGAAGGCTGCAAACATCACCAAATTGATCCCTGAACCTCTCCCATTATCTTGTACAATAATTCGGCAGGTTTTAGGTGGCAAACAGTCAAATTTGAGTTCTTAAGGGCCAGAGTATGATAAATCTCAAAATTCAAATTTGAAATAAAACTCGAATCGAGTTTTGATAATTAGCAATTCCAATTTGAGAGTTTTGAAAATTCAAATTCGAACTTTCACTTCGACCCTTCACCTGGGAAACCCCAGGTCCCAAGCATTCTGGATAACAGTTCCCATACCTGTAAATCTGAACATTTGGTTGATTGCCGTGTAAGTAGTGCCCTCTAACCCCTCTTTTTCATTCTGTACCTTTTGCTTGTTAATTTATGATATTATTGTGCTGAACAGCTTGTTATTGGTATGTTGTATATACATAAAGCACTGCGTATCTTGTCGGCGCTATATAAATAAATGATGATGATGATATATGATGATAATCTTCAATTATTCATTGTTTGTTTTATAGCTGATGACACCTTTAAGAACCATCTATTAGGCTTTATATTTCCCAGCTATCTATGTATTTTGCATATAATAGCATACATTCAACTAATGCAATAATGTTTCCAAGTATAAATAAGCACATGCAGCACTGAGCTCCAATTATGCATAAATCTGTTGTCTGTAAAGAGCAAAACATGTTTTTTTTTTTAAACACAACAGTTAATAGTGCTGCTCCAGCAGAATTCTGTACTGAAATCCATCTTTTAAAAGAGCAAACTGATTTTTTTTTTTATATTTCATTTTGAAATCTCACATAACTCTAGACATATTATTACTTTTCCAGGTGCCCTCAGTCATGTAACTTCAGTCACTCTTTTGTGCTGTGCTGCAAGTTGAAGAGTTTAGCCCCCAACAGAAAAACAATGGGAAAGTAAAGTACAAAAGAACAAAGTAACAAACATCTGCATTGCTTGCAATGCTCTCATGCCTCACCTAGTGTTATATGTGAATAGTACTCAATAGTAAAATATCCACTGCGACTCCTTCATTTACATTAAATAGGGGAAACAATAGCTTAACTCAAAGCAGTTTCATTGTGAAGTTCTCGCTTTTTCTGCAAGCACAGGTCAGGCAAAATGACCTCTGGTGGCTGCTTACATGACAATATTACAACTAAAAGAATACATTTGTTGGTTCAGGAATAACATTTTATTTGGCAATTATTTGTTATGTAAACTGTGTAATGTAGAAACCTTAAAAGATACACCATAAAGACAAAATACCTTTAAAGTTAAGTTATAAAAACATTTTATTTGTCCTAGTCTTCAATTTAAGAGAAAAACTGCACAGCTTCGGTAATAAAGAGAAGCAATAAAGAGAATAGTGGGGGATAACAGCCAGTGCTTTTCATTTGGTGCTTAATTGCATTGGGAATTGGAGTAATGCTTACAAGCCTATCAGATGGATCAATATAATTTGTCCATCCATGTGTGTGGCCAGTTTATATAAATATTAAACCTATTACGTCGTTTTCGTTATGTCAATAAGCCTAAACAACCCCAGGAGATTCTTTTGCCTCCCATAAAGATTAATTATAACTTAGTTGGGGTCAAGTTCAACTTACTGTTTTATTTTTTATTTTATTATTAAAATTATTTGCTTAAAATGGAGTATATGGGAGATGGTCAACCCATATTTTAGAGCTTTCTGGATAATGGGTTTTCAGATAATGGATTCATACCTGTATGACCAATGGTGCTATGCAATGGAAGGGGCTACATCAATGCTGCGGCCCTAATTAACTTCACATATTATTGGACAGACAGATCAGGTTTGGAGAGTTTTGAAACATAATAGCACAAAGAAATGATCATTGATCATCTTTGCCTGCATAACTGGAAGTCTTTATAGAAGAAGTAGGCATCCATGCAGCAGGAATATTATCACATACAGGAATAGGGTTCGGTATATGGAAACCCGTTATCCAGAAACTTCTGAATTACAGAAAGGGGTCTCCCATAGACTTCATTATAATCAAATATTCCAACATTTTTAAAATGATTTCCTTTTGTAATAATAAAACAGTACCTTGTACTTGATCCAAACTAAGATATAATTAATCCTTACTGGAAGCAGACCCCCGCTATTGGGTTTATTTAATGTTTACGTGATTTTTTAGTAGACTTAAGACATGAAGATCCAAATTACAGAAAGATCCGTTATATGGAAACCCCGGGCATTCTGGATAACAAATTTAAAACCTGTACTACTCTCTTCTTATTTTCATTATTCAAATGCATGGAAAATAATAAAATGAAAAGTGCTCTTTTCACTCAAACTAAATTAAGAATATTATATTTGCCTTATTAATTTGCCTTAAATGTGGAAATGTTTGCTTGATGGCCGCTGAAGCCGTAGTTTCTGTTACACGAGGGTGACAAAAGAATGCAATTAAACCTGAGCCTGAATTGAAGTATGAAGCAGCATAATACACTGGCATTTCATAAATTCTTGGCTCATCCTGTACAAAGTTGAGGAATGTGCAATGCTTCAGAAGTCTTAATGTGAAATACAGCACACAACAGGGAGAGCGTAGTCAACAGTCTGAGCTTTGATCTCCGGTAAATCCTACCTCTAGCTGCAATCAATTGCCCTGCCAAGAAAGAATCAATGATACTTTACTGTCTCTGCAGGAAAGATATTAAATATAAATGCAAAAAAATGTATACACCCTAAATAAATAACAGACCACTGGGAACCAATTTCTATGCGAGTCATGTGTGTAGATTTAATCAAAGGCTTTTGCACATGTAAATAAAAGGATGAATTGCACCTGGAGGCTAATTAAAACAGAAAGAGAACAGCTTTATAAATGGACAGTCATTAAAGTGTGCTTAATATTTGGAGATGCTATTGTTGCTGCAATTATGCTGGAACTTCTAAAAAGCCTGATTGTATGACTGCACAAAGAGCTTGTAGCAATATAATAGACTGCACTGAATTAGTCAGGAGGGCTCATTTAGAATAATATAGGCACAAAATTATGCCCCTAAGGAGCCATGCATATAACTCTTGCTTCTGATGAAAAATCTGGACAAGGAAGACCTGTACTCAATGTCTGCCTTTATCAGATAGTACAGGTCTGTTATCCAGAAAGCTCCCAATTACTGGAAGTCCATCTCCCACAGACTCCATTTCCATAAAAAAATTAAAATTTCTAAAATTGATTTTCTTTTTCTCTGGAATAATAAAACAGTATTAGAGGCAAAACAATCCTTTTGGGTTTATTTAATGTTTAAATTAATTTTGTGTAGACAATGGGTCAAATTCACTTAAGGGTGACTTTTCGCCAGCAACTGCTTTGCCACACTCCACGACACTTCGCCAGAAATTTGTTACCACTACGCTAATTCACTAAAATAAATTTTAATGACATTTTGAATGAATTCAATAAAATTAATTTGCATCTCAGCAGCCGAATGCTAGTGAATTTTCGCTAGCTTTACTTCGTGTGAGTGAGCATTTCATAGCGAATTTTCATTAGTGTTCATTTTTGCCTAGCGAAACTTCACTAGAATTCTTGCTCTTAAGTTAATTTGAATAGAGCAGGTACCTAAAAATTGTATGGACTTCTTTAATAGTAATGTTGGTGCAAATGCTTGAAGTGGCGACTTTTTCAAACACATGTCCAATGAGCCATAATAAAGACAACAGAGATCATCGAATGCCCTAGACATGAGCCCACCCTTAAACAAGTGGCATGCCCCTCAAATTAGTTTTAAAAAATTGATCACACATTCGGACTTTTGAAGGTAATCCCAGGTTTTTTTACAACTTTAATTCATTTCTGGCATACAGGATATGATGTCACTGACATACGATTGAGGAAGATGTAGCTACGTTTTATTAGTTTGCCTGGTCTGAGGTTGAGAAGTAAACTCTGACAAAAGAAGTAAGGTTCAGTAAAATTCTATGAATGGATAATACAAGATTATGGGGTTTATTTTTTTAGATCCCAGATCTAAAGGGCAAAAAGCACATTCCTTAGTGCTCATTTAGAGATCACTTCTCTCTAAAGGTCTGTTTCAGACAAAATTCAGATACAAAATTCAGTTTTGTGTAGATACAAAATACAGTGTAAAGTTTGCACTTTGAACTTTGCACTGTCTGTTAGCCCCCATAAGTGTAAGTCTTTTTAGATCTTTCCCCACCTTAAATTCTGGCTCGGTGCACCGCACCTGCACCAAGGGGTAAGTAAAACATTAGGGGCATTTGTCTGGGGTAACACTTAGGCTGAGGGGAGGAGGGAGGGGGTCTATGTAGGGTAGGGGGGTAGAGTTTTTTTACTTAAGGGTTGAATTCCCTTTATGGCTTTTACACACTCTTACACTTTTAGGAGTAGCAAATTAGTTCTCTTTACAACTCAGTTCTACACATTCTCTGCTATTTTCATATACTGTATAGTAATCTAGTAATCGACATGTGATATTTTCTGTCCTGCTGTTTAAAGGAGAAGTCTGATTAGGTGCAACACTTGTGCCTGTTATGAGTAAAAGATACAAATCTGCCACAAGTAAATGGCAAAACTGGTTTCCAGTCCTCTGTTAATAGAGGGGGTTGGTATAACATGGATGGATTTCTTTTTTTAATCAGTGAGTTTGTGTATGCACCCACAGGTTAACCATGAAAGAATCCCTAGAGAAAATAAAGAATGTTTGACCTCACAAAAAATAAAATGTGCCGCTGAATGTCATTATTAATATGTCGCATACTGCTAGATGTGAATTGTAACAAATTGGTGTAACGTAACATCTATTGAATGAAGACCAAAAGGTCAGTGCATAGAAGCATGATACCTGTAGAAATGAGAAAAATATTCATGAGCTGCTATTGACTTGTGTACATTTTATGTTTTGTGCCGTAAATTTTGAAAGCTCTCATTTATCTTCGTGGTGCATGGACTTTTCTAAATCAAGTTGAGCGTCACAGGTGGCAAACGCTCGTTTAAAATGTAGCAAATGTAGCTCGGTGTTTCATTTTGCCAGAAAACGTCGCTATTTTATCTGTGTATCCCTGACAAAGTCGGTCCTCATGTGCCCCGGGGGAAAAAAAACAGAAAAGTCTCCCACTCACAGATTATCAGTTAGTAGATATATTGACATTTTAATGTGGCTGATAAAGAAAGCAATGTACACTCATAAACCAACATAAAACATTGTTTGCATTTAGTTTTTAATAACTATCTTAGAACCACAATATCTGCGGAAGGAGTAAAGGTACATTACAGTGCATAGTCTTTAGTAGGGAAGGAATGGTGTCCTTAAAGGAAACCCAATGTTTTACCACCCAAACTCCAGAGACCAGGGTGGATAAATCAAACAAATTGACCTTGGTCCAGGAGACTGCCCTGTGTAAGTAAAGAGCAGTTAGACATTGGGTTTCCTCATTTTTCAAAGGTTAATTGTTTAAACCGTGAAATAATGGTTAGCCATAATGTAACCATGAAATTTAAAGAGACACAGCACCTCTAGTGTCATTCAGCCTCACAAAATATATACTGCATATCCCTGCTTTAACATCCAGAAAATGCACTCCCTTGGTACACTTAACAGATGAGGCAAATAGAGTCAGCAAGACAATCTCAGGCATTTAAATGGTTAATCTCACCACAGGTATTTGCCACAGTGTGTCAGATATTCAGGAGTGCTGCAAGGCAATGCAAATTACTCTGAGACCTATGACACAAAAATCTTATCCTGCCTTACCCGCTTTACTTTGGAGGGTACTCTGGAGAATGTGAACCCCTTTTCTTTTCCTTGGTGGAGCACAACGTCTCTTGCTCACTAGCTTTGAATTCCTTACACCCCTGGTGTTTTCTATGCCAGGATGCTAGTTTGTCACTAACCTCTTTCAAAAATATGAAAAAAATATACTCCATATGAAAACTATTTCCTTTGTGCATATTGCATTTATGGTTTCAACACTTGCTGACATCAGGGTAGAAAAGCTTTTCAAAGGGGTATTAAGGGATAATATACTTGACTTTATTGCAAATCATAATACAATTCATTTGTGCCAGCATGGTTTTATGAGTATTAGATCTTGCCACACTAATTTAAGACAGTGGAAGGAGTAAATTAACCTTGCGTGATATTTTCTGATTTTTTTTCTGTCCTGATCTACAACCTTGACCTTTCAGTAACGGAGAGGGAGAGGGCCTTCTAGCTGGTTTAGCTCAGTGGCTATCTACACATAACATCATTTCTAATGCTTGGGAAAGCAGGGTCTCTATCATTGTTGCTGGGGAAGATCACATCCCTAACATACCCCCTTACATTGGGAGAGGATTTATTATGCAGAACAGAATTTCACATTTTGTTAAGAACATTATTTACACTTATTTTGTGTTTTGTATAATAGGATCAGCAATCAAGGTCACAGCAAATGCCATGCATCACGGGTTGGTGTTTAACTCATTGGTTGGCTGCTGGTCTGTTCTTGATGATCCGTGTCCACAATGTCTAGAGATAATCTTGGTCCGTTGCATTGTCACATCTATATCAATTAATTAGGAGTCTGAAAATGTTTTGTCAGGAAAAGATACTGTTACAAAATGCCATGCAAGTCACACACAAGCTAATATTTGCACACCTACATTAGATCCCTTTAATTTAGTTTTCATACTATGGAGACCATAAGGGTAATCAGGCACACGTCCAAACAATGCAGACGTCCCCCCACTGCCCACTTGTTATTTAGCAATCCTCCCCAACCCTTTGCCAGAGTGCAGGGCGAGGTGGTCAACAAGATTGGCCCAACACTATGTTGAACTGTGGCTGTGGTATCTAAATAATAGATTGTTAGCTTTTTGGGCAGAGAACCCCATACCCCATGTTTGTCGCTAAGCTTTGTAAAGTCCTGTATAAAATCTAAATTTGCAGATAATATTGACTCATACATATGCCTGTTCCAACCACAAAGGAGAGGACAAAAAATACTGTAAGGGGCACATTTACTATGGGTCGAATATCGAAGGTTAATCAACCCTCGATATTCGACCATGGAAGTTAAATCCTTCGACTTCGAATATCGAAGTTGAAGGATTCACCACAATTCGTTCGATTGACCGATCGAAGGAAAAATCGTTTGATCGAACGATTAAATCCTGCGATTCGAACGATTCGAAGGATTTTAATCCATCGATCAAACGATTTTCCTTCGATCAGAAATTGCTAGGAAAGCCTATGGGGACCTTCCCCATAGGCTAACATTGGTGCTCGGTAGGTTTTAGGTGGCGAAGTAGGTGGTCAAAGTATTTTTTAAAGAGACAGTACTTCGACTATCGAATGGTCTAATAGTCAAACGATTTTTAGTTCGAATCGTTCCATTCAAAGTCGTAGTCGAAGGTCGAAGTAGCCAATTTGATGGTTGAAATCCAAAGTATTTTTCATTCTAATCCTTCACTCAAGCTAAGTAACTGTGCCCCTAAGTGTTGCTTGGCAAAAACGAACATAATATTTCAACATAAATGCACATGAGTAGTACATACCACTTTGCTGAAGGGAGATGATGACAGTAGAGAATCTGGAAAATGGAGGAATATAGAGGACCAAAGCTAGAGGACTGTTGTATGCACAAAAACAAACTCACTAACACATTTAGCCAAACTTTCTTAGATCTCTTTAATATAAATACAGTATGGATCAGACTTCTGCAGTATCAGGTTTGGTGTCCCTTGAATAAAAGGTTTCATGACTTAGAAAATATTAAAATTGTTGGGGAATGTTATTTTAAAAAATGTATCAGTGTTTGCAGATGATACAAGACTATGCAGCCATATTCATTTCATCCAGGACGCGGCATCCTTGTATGGTCATGTGCCTGGAATGTAAAAATATGCTTAATGTACACTTAATGAGAAAGCTGTAGGCAAATCCATAATGGGAAAGGTTCTTGGAGTCCTTGTATATAATATACTTGTCTGTAGCAAGCAATGCCAGTCAGCAGCTGCTAGGGCAAACAAGGTTCAGAGCCAGCGTAGGACTGGGGTTTCTGGGTCCACCGGGGCTGCAGCATCAGGGGCCCACAACTCCTCCTCCAATACCTTCAAGGTCCCTTGGGGTAGCAGTTAGGCAGGTTTCAATTAGATATAAAAGCCTGACCTTGATGGACAATGCCTTTTCTCAACCCATGTTACTGTTGACAGTTTCTCTAAAGGTATGTTTTAATGATTTAATGATTAGTATTGATAAAGAAATGGATATAAGTACTGTGACAAAGAGCTCTGATGTCCATATCTATATATATATATCTCTATATATATCTATATACTGTATATATATATACTGTATATGGCCAGAGTAGTTAAATACTGTATGAAGGCAAATCTGCATGGAGCTATATTAACAATGTGTTTGGCCTATTTTTGTAAAATAATATTATCCATAATGCATTTGTCCCTGCTTGATTTTGCTGCTTTCAATTTGACAGGGTTCCTTGGGCAACATGGTATTGGATACCCTTTGATAAACAACGCTGAAATGACAGATTTAGTCTTTAAAAAAATTGTGTTCCAAAAACTGTGAAACAACGACTCATAACTCACATTCCCTCCATGCATTTGTGGGAGAATTATCTTTCATGCTTTGATCTACACTGTATCATTTTGCTGAGTGGCCCTGTGTGCACCATCAATCCCATGGTAGATGCTGGAGAATTTCATTTAAAGTCTTAAAGGGCATGTAAAGGCAAAAAAATAAAATCCCATTTTTACTTTCTCCAATATACTTTAATTAAAAAATGTCTACCGTTTTTATAAGAAACCTGACTGTATGCAGTGAAATTCTCCCTTCATTTACTGCTGTGGATAGGAATTGTCAGACGGTCCCTAACTGCTGAGCAGGGAAACAATAATACTTATGAATAGCAGGGGGAGCCCCCGCCTTACTTCCCAGCCATGCAGAACTCAAGCAGCTTTGTTTATGACGATCCCTAAGCAGCCCAGACCACACTGAGCATGTGCACAGTCTTAGTCTTGCAAAGATGTTTAACACATTTACAAGATGGTGACTCCCTGTAGCCAACTTTGAAAGCATAAATTATTTGTTTGATTAGGCTTGTGGTGCAGTAATTTCATGTTTATATTTAGTATACAAAATACAGCATTTCTAGCCTTATTCTATTTTAGACTTTACGTGCACATTTAAAGCACAAATCATAGATTCACCTGCTAGGGAGAAGAGAAAAAAGTTTGCGTAACCCAACTTCAATCTTCTATGCTTACAAGTGAATCGTTGGTGATATCCAGCAGAGATTGAACTTTTTAGGCCTTCAGATCTACAACACAACTCTCGGTGAATTGGTAACTACCAAAATAACAGAAATAAGTCAGCAGCCGTTTGGCAAGCAACATTGTTATGGAAAGTTTATGCTCTCTTTTAGCTAGGATAAAGGGGTGACTCACCTTTAAGATAACTTTTAGTTTGTTATATAATGGCCAATTCTAAGTAACTTTTTCATTGGTCTTAATTTTTGTATAGTTATTTTTATTATTTGCCCTTTTTTCTGACTCTTTCCAGCTTTCAAACAGGGGTCACTGACCCCATATAAATTCTCTGTAAGGCTACACATGTTATAGTTATTGCTACTTTTTATTACTTATCTTTCTATTCAAGTCCTTTCCTATTCATATTCCAGTCTCTCATTCAAATCAATGCATGGTTGTTAGGGTAATTTATAGCAACCAGATTGCCAAAATGGCAAACTGTACAGCTGCTGAATAAAAAACTAAATAACTCAGATAATAAAAATTTAAACCATCAGTAAATTGTTTCAGAATATCAGTCTCTACATTATACTAAAAGTTAACGCAGAGGTGAGTTAACATGGCAACTGAGAATCATCTAGGGGCACATTTACGAAGCTCGAGTGAAGGATTCGAAGTAAAAAAACTTCGAATTTCGAAGTTTTTTTTTGGGTACTTCGACCATCGAATAGGCTACTTCGACCTTCAAATATGACTTCGATTCGAACGATTCAAACTAAAATTCGAACTCTAGGGGCTGATTAATCAATGTTCGACTTTGGGTTTTTACTGTGATTCAATTATTTTGGCTCTGAGGGTAAGCCACTAGTGATGGGCGAAAACGGCGATGCGTTTTCAATAGTTGCCTGAAATTGCCTCACTGAGGCAACTTTGGGCAACTATTAAAAACGCATCGCCGTGTGTGCATTAACGCAGGCAACTTTTCATTGTAGCCTATGGGGAAAAACACTGAGGCAGTTCAGGGAGATAGTTGCTCAAAAGACGAGGCGATTAGTAGCCAGGTGACAAAATCTCCCTGAATCTCCTCATGTGGACTAGCCCTAAGGGTAAGGACACACTGGACGATTTGTCGCCAACGTTTTTAAAAAGCAAATCCCGGCGACATATCGCTCGTTTTGTCTCTGAACAAAACCAAATGAAAGACGCCAGCTCCTGTGCCCACAGCGCGTTTGTGAATCGCCTGTAGCTCCAAAACGCACTGAGACCCTTTTCCGAGCAATTTATCAGAAATAGCATGTACTTAGAAAAGCACTGAAATCTCCTAGACACGCACACACATACAGATAAGTAGCAGCAATTGTATTCAAATTACAATGCGAACGCAATAACGCAAGCACGTAAAGACGCCAGGTTACAGCGGGAAGCACAAACCGTTTCCGGTTTGGGTGGAGCACGTACCGCACAGAGTAATGGGATACAAATCGCTCTGTGCCAATAGTCGCTGTGAATCGTCTGTTCAAAAAAGACGATCGTCTTGTCGCCGCGATTTACTTTTTTAAAACGTTGGCGACAAATCGTCCAGTGTGTCCTTACCCTTAAACTCACAAACTCGTATTATAACTTCAAATCAAGTATTTATTAAGCCCAATAAAAAACCTTGAAAAAGTCAAATATCAATCTTCGGCATCTTTAATCTCGCAAGGTCATGTGAAAGTCAATGGCAGCTGTCCTAGGCAAAATTAAAACTATTCATTTAGAATTTTTAAATTTTTTTGAGCTTGGAAACACAAAATAAAACTTTTTTTTAAACCACAATTTTATTCAATCAAATTTTTTATATTTATTATATTGTAATAAATAATTAAACAGTTTTATGTCAGTTTATTTGAATTGTAAAAAACCTCCATGATTACACAAATTGGAATTCCGTGAAATAGACCTCCCCATGTGCACTTGTTCTGCTGCCTTCCTATGTGTGCTCTCTCTTTCTCCTGGACTCACTGATGGGAAAGTTATTATGCACTGGCTTCGGTGGTGATGGGGTTCAGGTCTCAGTAATGCACAGCACTAAAATGCATGATAGGCTTGGAGGCAATCCAGGGAGGGAATTTCAATGGATATGTCCTAGGGCGTCTCCAAAAGTGCAACAATACAAACCACCATATGTCTGTCAGAGAGTTTTAAAAATGTGGTACTGGCCCTTTAAATATATGGCTTACACTGCAACACCAATAGGAGAGGGAACAGATACTAAAAAGTTCAGATGAACTCCTGCAAAAAGTGCCTTTATTGACCACATACCAAAAAGTGCAGATGAACTGCTGCAAAAAAAGTGCCTGACCACATATTTCAAGCTGCATGGGCTCTTTTTTTTCAAATGTAACACACGGTTTAAAGAATATAAACATATTTATGTGAAACAAGGCTGCAGCATTGAAAAAATAGTTAAAGGGTTCTGGCCTGTCGTTGAATGGGATAAAACATTAGGTTAGTTATGTTTGCAGCTACCATTGTTTAACTATAAATAATAGGCCAGACATTAAAGGAACAGTTCAGTGTAAAAATACAAACTGGGTTAATAGGCTGTGCAAAATAATAAGTGTTTCTAATATAGTTCTGCAGAAATTTATCGTCTTAAAAGGATCGAAATAATTTTTAAAGGTAAACCAAATATTGGTTCCTTTTGTATTGATCTTTCTAATTCTGTCCTTTCCCAAGTCACAGACTGTCTCTCTGCTGTCTCCTCCTGGATGTCACAGCGCCACCTGAAACTGAACCTTTCAAAAAAACAGAACTCATATTTCCTCCAAGATCTTCCCCTGTCCCTCAGATATCACTCACAGTAAATAACATCACCTTTCATTCCACCACACAGGCACGCTGCCTAGGAGTTATCTTAGACTCACATCTTTCTTTTTCACCACACATTCAAACACTTGCAAAATCTTGTCGTATTCAACTGCGCAATATTGCCCAAATACGACCCTATCTCAGTTCAGAATCAATTAAAACACAGATTCAGTCACCTTTTCATTGCCGGAGAGGGTCAGGGGCAGTGCACGACGCTAGTGCAGAGAGTGCAATTGCCGGGTTGAAAACCGGAAATTTGGCTCTTAGTTACCAGGAGCAGCATTTTTGCCGCCACTGGCAACCAAGGGGGGGCGCTGCCGCCTGAGGTGATTGGCTCAACTCGCCTTAATTGGTGGAGCGCCCCTGCAAGCAGGTATTGGAAGTTATCCAGGAACCTCGGAGAGGAGGTGATAAAAGGAGGCTGCTCTTACAAAAAGAAGCAAAATGGATAAAAAGGTTATGAGCATTAGAACCCTAGGGGTAAAATAATGAATGGAGTGTAGTAAGTTTTTTTCAGCCCTTTGACTAGTGAATGCTTATATCATTGCCTTTTAAAATTGAGAACTACTGTATGGTAAGATGCATATTTTTACTTAAAGATAGCTGTAATGTTGGCAGTAATTGTTTAAGATATTGTAAGATATGGGCATAGCAGGCCCCATGGGGCAGTACAGAGATCAAGTGGCATAATGTTTATATTTATCCTACACTGTTTTATAGGGCAACAGGGGCCTGTATTTAAGATGGATCAATTGACATGTGCATGAAGCATCTTTTAACAAAGAACTTTTTATGCTACAGAGACATTGGATACACTTTATTGTTCACTACTTGGATTAAGCCTGGACTGAAAAGGTGAGCAAGGTTTTAAATGCTGCTAGAAGTTGGCGTTAACCAATAATGATATTGCTAGAATTGGCTATTCTCTATCACATGAACTGTGTGTATTACACTTGAAAAAGAGCCTGTGGAGCTTGAAACATGTTGTGCGGTCAACAGCGTCAGACTGGGCTGGCAGGATTCGGGGAAAAAACCTGGTGGGCGCCGGCCCAGACCGGATGCCCCACGGCCCATTGATCGATTACCTGACCTCTCCAATGAACGGCCAAAGGTATCGGTATGTGCACACTGGTGGGGGAGGGCGGAGGGGGTTGCGGCAGGGACAGGGAGGCTGAGGGGAGGTGGAACAACCTGGCCGGCTGCATCGCCCCATCCACCGCACGGCATGCACGCATGTATATGAGCGAGTGCGCACCAAGCACATCCCCCTCCCATCATGTATGCACAGGCCCATGCGTGCAAAGAGCAGGCACTTGAGAACGGACTGGGGTAGGCAGCAGTTAAAGGTACGTGCTGGGCACCCCCAAAACTTGGCTCCCTAGGCCTACTCTGCCTACCCTTAGTTCCGGCCCTGGGTGCAATGTGGCATTTCCGGTAGGCCCAGACCCTCCTAGTCCAACACTGGTGGTCAATAAAGGCACTTTTTTCACTACCTTACTAATTTGGGAGTTTTGCTTTGGATGGGAGCAAGGGAGGAGATACCTAAGCATCCTCATTTGAAAAAGGGCCTTCGTACCAGTATACACAATTTTATACACCAGTAGGAGATGTTATTCGATCACAAGCAGTTGACACTGACTTCAACAAAGTATAGATGCACCATCAGAGGTAAATAAGGTAGCCTGCTGCCTAATATTTTCTCTAATATTAATTTAAAGCATTTCCACACATACACAATCCATTATGCATTACTAATGCTTAGAATTGGTGCATTTGATTGTTTTTTTAATTGGTGTTCAAGTTTACATGATTCTATAAACATTCATATTTCACCAAAATACAGATGCAATCCAATTTGTCCTTCCAGTGTGGGAACAGCAGCGACTGCCAAGGCTGTATTCATTCTAATCCATAAACCTGTGAGACATGCCACAAGCCATGGCAAATTAAAATCCGGTATATCAATTGATATTAAATGGATTAAATTTACTTTTCCGGGGTTTTATTTTATTTTGTGTTAATGTACTTCAAAGCTTCACACTGATAAATGACACTAATTGAAAAATTTATGAACTTTAAACAAGAAAAAGAACTCTGACTTCCTCCAACCTTACATCAAAGAACTCATTTATTTCCTTGTGAAATGTAAATGCTGGGGGAAACATAAATACCTGTGATATAACTGAAAAAAATGATGATTGAAAAAAACATGGAGTTTTCTAGGTGAATAAATAACGTACAGTAAATATTGTAACAGATCTAATTAAATTATAGTCTTACTAATCTGTATATATATGGGTATGGGAACTACTCTCCAGAATTGTCTGGACCAGGGGTTTTCTGGATAACGGATCTTTCCATAATTTGGATCTCCATACCTTAAAGGGGTTGTTCACCTTTAAACTTTTAGTATCATGTAGGGAGTGATGTTTTGAGACAATTGGTTTGCATATTGTATTTGTAGTGTTTTTTAGTTGTTTAGCTTTTTATTCAGCAGCTCTTCAGTTTGCAATTTTAGCAATCTGGTTGGTAGGCTCCAAATTACCCTAGCAACCATGCATTGATTTGAATGAGAGAGTGGAATATGAATAGGAGAGGAACTGATTAGATAGATGAATAAAAAAAAAGTAGAAATGACAATAAATCGCCTTACAGAGCAATCGTTTTTTAGATGGGGGTCAGTGACCCACATTTGAAAGCTGGAAAGAGTCAGAAGAAGGCAAGTAATTTAAAAAAAAAAAAACTATAAAAAAGAAAAAAAATGAAAGCCAAATGAAATGTTGCTTAGAATTATCCATTCTGTAACATAGTAAACGTGAACTTAAAGATGAACTACCTTTTAAGTCTTCTAAAGTCTAATACATCTTTAAAACATTAATTAAACTTAGTATTGTTTTGCTTCCAGTATGGCTTAATTATAGCTTTGTTTGGATCAAGTACAAGGTTGTACAGTTTTATTATTACAGAGAAAAGGAAAAAAAGCATTTTTAAAAATTTGGATTATTTGGATAAAATGGAAAAAAAAGAAATACATTTTCAAAACTTGAATTCATTGATTAAAATGAAGCTTATTGGAGACAGCCTTCCTGTAATTCGGAGCTTTCAGGATAACAGATCCCATACGTTCATACACACACACACACACACACACACTGTATATGTATATACTATATATATACAAAATAATGCAGGTATGGGATCTATTATCCACAAACCCAATATCCAGAAAGCTCACATTAGCTCCAATTTATAGCACATTATTTTGTTTTGCAATGACATTCCAAAAGCACTCTCTAAATTAAACAAGAGGATAAAGCAGTTGCAGGTTGAGGATAAAGGGTTAAACAGCAAAATAAGCAATTATTTTATTCCTATTAATATCTTGCCAAGTGTCCTGAATATCCAGAGTGTCAGTCCATGGAGACCACAAGTCTGCAGCATTTGTTTAGAGCACTTTCTGCCATTATTCATCTGACACATCTCTCCGTATTCCACTGTGTATTATTAAAATCTCTTTTGATTGTTTGCTGGGATTGTCTGAGTGTTCTTTAACCCCTTATGCAAAATTAAATGAAAAGAGATACATTGGTAGTAGTTACAGACAGAGAGATTTTACTTTCAGTGTAATACAGGTTTGGTACCTGTTAACCAGAATTCTCGGGACCTGGGGTTTTCAAGATAAGGGATCGGCATACTTTAAGTCTACTAAAAAAATTATTTAAAAATTAAATAAACCCAATAGGAATGTTTTTCCTCAAATAATGATTCATTTTATATTAGTCTGGACCAAGTACAAGGTACTGTTTTATTATTACACTGTTTTATTATTACAGAGAAAAATAAATCAATTTTAACATTTGAAATTATTGGATTAAAATAAAGCCTATGGGAGATGGCCACAGCATAATTTGGACCTTTTTGGATACCAGGTTTATAGATAACAGATCCCATACCTTTGTACATATAACATATTCATTACTTGTTAGACTGATTGGTAAATACTAAGGGGCCAATTCATTAACGTCGAGTGAAGGAATAGAAGAAAAAATACTTTGAATTTCGAAGTGTTTTTTTGGCTACTTCGACCATCGAATGGGCTACTTCGACCATCGAATGGGCTACTTCGACCTTCGACTACGACTTCGAAGGATTCGAACTAAAAATCGTTCGACTATTCGATAGTCGAAGTACTGTCTCTTTAAGAAAAAACTTCGACCCCCTATTTCGCCACCTAAAAGCTACCGAACCCAATGTTAGCCTATGTGGGGAAGGTCCAGAAAGGCTTGGCTAAGTTTTTTTGGTCGAAGGATAATCCTTCTATCGTTGGATTAAAATCCTTCGAATTTAATCATTCGATCGAACGATTATTCGTTCGATCAAAGTATTTGCGCAAAATCCTTCGACTTCGATATTCGAAGTCGAAGGATTTTCATTCCCAGTCGAATATCGAGGGTTAATTAACCCTCGATATTCAACCCTTGATGAATTTGCCCCTAAATGTTTCCAAGTCCAGAGCACACAACCTGTTTTTAATTCCTAATACTGCATCTGCCATGCCTCTTGCAACCTCCTCTGAATATTTCATACATCACTCGACCATTTTTGTGCCAGTCCTGATGCAGAAGCTATTAAAAGAATGTCAGAAGTATCTAAATCTAGATTTCGCTTCAATACACATTGTGGACAGGCAAAGAAGCTTTATCTTCATGACAGGCAAGATGGAATTGGAAAGTTCAATTTAGAATTGTTTATCCTTTCATTAGACTTCATAATGGGGAGTAAACTTTTAAAGCAATTAACTTAAAGTCGTATAAATCTATTTATATTTTGTATGCATTTCTTACCAAAATTTCCTTTTTTTTTCAATTCGTTTATATGAAAAGGCATAGAAACAGGTGAATTAGCAAAGGTGAACTCAAGCTGAAGGCACTTTGTATTATTAAAATACTAAAAAATTCTTCATTACATTCAAGAACCTCATTCAGGGAACTGGAATATGAAATGGATTAATTATGGCTAAGTACAGTTCTCAGCATCAACTGACATTTTAAAATGGCAATTTTCTATTTATGATTACCAATGGCACATTAATAATAATAATAATAATTATTACTATTTTATAAAAATGGTTTATTTACATGAAGCAGGGTTTTACATGATATTATCAAGGCCAGAATCTCCATGCTTAGTAAATATCTACTGAATTTTATATTTATATTATTATATATTTAGATATATTATTATTAGGGATGGGCGAATTTTTTATACATGGGAATATATATGCGAATTTATTACATATAAAAATATTTCTAAATATATATTTATATTATATATGAGGTTTAATCTTTAGGCCTCATATGCCATTTGAAAGAAATGATAATAAATAGCATATACAGTAATTCTAATCTGAACTCTTTAGAAATCTGTCCAGTACAAGGTTAATGATTTATATGGGAACCTAAAGATTCAAGATCATGTATTTTTATTTGAGAAATCTGAATACTTTTAGTTTGAAGAATGTTTATATGTGTATAGCAGTGTAACTAGAAATATTAATTTCATTAAAACAGAGAATAGCTACTCTAAAGCGCCTGCCTAGCCCTAAAGTTTAAATTAGTTCTGCAATATGATATATATGTTGAAGTGTTCTTTCCTTTTATTTTCCAACAATGCCTTTGTATATTTATACCAAATGTTCTATGAAAATATACTTGCATTTCACTCACCTTAAATACACTAAAATAAATATATGTATAACTAGTCAACAATCCCTGAATAAAATTGCTGCAGAAACCTCACAGATGTGTGGGACTTCCTTGAGCATTTATGATATACACTGAGCAATGTCACCTGTAGGTATTTGTGTGCAGATGGTGGTGCCTGTGACCCCTCCATGTTGATACAAATGTGCAATTCCTCTGTTCACTATCTACCTTTTATTTGAGCTTTTTCTATTTTTAGGAAATAGTCACAGACTGTTGGAAGTTAGTTCAATAAGAATAAATAAACTATACTTAAGGTATTTTAAATAATGTAACCACTTAACCACTAAGGACATCCCTATTTACAAATAAGGGTAAATGAATGACAAATTAACATGTAGGACATGTAACGCCTACATTTTCCTACCATGTATATAAGTTGAGCATATCTTCCCCACCCAAGCCACATAATTTGTACTACATACTGTATACCCCTCCATTTGCCAGCACCATAACATTTTCCTAAAACAAATAGCAGCTTTCACCAGGCGGCCATTTTCCCTCTAACACGTCATCAGAAACATTGACATCTGCAAACAGGACATGTATGCTGTAAAGTTCATGCAATGCAGAATACAGGTTTACACAGCACAACATACTTTGATAAAAAGTTCTGCTGGGGTTGAGCACTGTAATGGTTAAAATGAGCTCAGTAGAGGTGGTGAGGAATAATAAATAGGATCAGACAGCTAGTTTCTATGGAAACCAGCAATGCTATCTCTTCATTGGCTGTTAGACTGGAGGGTGTGTTTAGTAATCTGAACTGAGAAGAACTGAGCATGCTCATAAGTCAATAGTCAAAGGGGACTAAGTATGTTAAGAGGAGGAGAAGGATTTCTAAGTGATTAAGATTAAGGGTGTTACCTCAGGGAGACTTGCTTGTGTTATATCTTTATTTTATGCAATATGTGTATATTGTATGTATACATTGTGATTTGCATCTAAGAATGTTGTGTCATTTACATATTAGATAGTATCAGGACATAACAGAGGCAAGCTTCAAAGACACCCAATTTAGCATACCGTTGTTAAATCCCCTCCCCTTTGACCAGGGGCAGCTGGAAAAGCAAACCTTCCTGTCTACACACTGCCTTTCCCCATTCCATTGTCCTTATTCTGGAATGAACTGCCTCAGGAATCCATGCCCTACCCCCCAAGATTAATGTATTGGTCACTGGCCAATCAGAACCTGACATGAACTTATGGTCAGTCTATAGGTTAATACAATAGGCTAAGTTAGTCAGAGAGTCCTGGGAGTTCCTGAAGTGAGGACATAGATGACAGACCTACTGGAAGGATGAGTATCAGAGAGGCAGTGGATTTAGATCCAACATATACATATTTGTAATTGTCTTTGTAACTATTTGTTATACATTCTATGTAGTGTAACTTGTTTTGTGTGCATTACATCTGAAGATGTGTCAATAGTTTTTGTAAATAAATATATATATTTTGATTGAACTCTCTCTTTCGTTAAAGAACCCTTATAACCAGGAATACTTATGTACATGTGTATATAAGAATAAATATACATATTTACATAAATATATTCTTGGTCAACAAAGGGGATCTTTCGTGTAGCTTATCATGCAGTGCCCGACTGTGCCCCCATATACTTCCTGATACTGATCTATTGAGCTGTGCAGGAAAAGACTGAAATACTTTTCCATAAACCTATTTTACTCTTACAATGTTACAATGAAAAAATGAAATTAAATACAGTAATATGTAAAAGGCTACAATAGCATTACAGTCCTACAAATGCAGCACCCAAATTATTTACAACCAACAAAGTTGCCAGTGTGGATTTGGGAACAACTGTTTTTTTTAAACATTGGACTTGCAGGAATTTGTGTTCTGAAAATCTTGTTTTGAGCCTGAGAAAAATGGCAACACTGGGGAACGATTTCTCTACTTGAGTTTTTATTACAATCTTTAGCAATAGATCTTTTGAAAAATGTTCAAAGAAAAAAACATATAAAAAAAACATTGTGGCCTGATTCTGTAGACCCAGACCTATAAATCATTGTTCCTGAAGCAGATGGAACATTAGCTGGGTCAAAATCTCTTCAAACTGAGAAATATCTTCTTCCTGAAGGGTTTTTTTCTAAATGTATAGCAGGAAAAAGACAGAACCCAGGCCCTATTTTTACCTCTAAACTCTGTCTTTATTGCCGGATGAATCTATTGTCTCTTTTGTCTCACATGTCTTTTTGCAATCTTTCTTTTAAGCTTTTTTCTCCCTACAGAGTTTGATGGCATTTCATCTTAAAGTTTGGTGACTTATCATTAACCCAAGTGATGTTCTATTCTGCTATATAAATAAATCATTTTCTTCCTATGACGGCTGTAAAGATGCATCTCGCATTTTATTTCTGTATCAAGAAGGCTTTAACTTCTTTTACATCTTCAAGCGTTTGCATTGACAGGGAATGCTTTATACTGTTATCATGGTGGAACCGTGTTTGATAAGGAAAATGGGGCAGATATAGTGTACATGTTTCTTACAGATATCACAATTACTGCATGTATTTTTCTCTAGAGTTCTTTGTGAGTTTTATGAATTACTATATTTCCTTTCCCTAAATGGCTACTGCTACAGGCTCAGTAAAGGGCTCCTTCACAAAAGAGAAGCTTTCAATAGAGCGATGGGTCCACAGATGTCCAACCATGTACCTTACATAGTATTTGTGCCACTGCCCACCAGCATCCATTTACACAGTCAGGTGCAATGCAAGGTGCACTGTGGGAAAAATTATGTCACTTTGCATCTTGCCCCAGACATCAGTGAGACCTTGTATCCATGATTTTATCTATGTGGCATAGGGGCAAAGACTAAGGGGCAAATTCACTAACCTACGACTTTTCGCCAGCGACAGGGTCGCTCACATCGAAACACTTAGCCAGGTGTAATTCACTTAAATCCGAAGTTGCGTCCAGGGCGCCGAACGCTGGCGAAGTAGTGCTAGCGTTACTGCGGCAAGCAAAGCAAAGTTGCGATATCGTTGCTTAATTTGCATACGGCGGGAAGTTAAAGTTGAATAGACGTATATGTTGCAGCCAATTCATTACACTACACAAGCCTGGGAAACCTTAATAAAATAAAATAGAGTTGTTATATTGCCCTACACATGTGCCCACTGTATAGTTTATGTGTCATATGTTAGGAAATGTAGGGGGGAAGCCGGGTACCCCAGAAAAAATTTAAGATTTTTTGCAGCCTATCACCCTGAAAAAGGAAAAGTTGCCAGCGTTTTTTGGGACTTTTCAACTATTTTTTGAGGAAGTCCTATCCACTCTATTGCACTTCGCCTGGTCTGAGGTGGTGAAGGCAAGTCTGGCGCAAGAGGTAACGTTCAGTAAAATCCGCATCTTAGTGAATTTGTGTAGTTACGTCCATTCGCCAGAGCGCAACTTCACCAGGCGCAAGAGACCGAATTACCACTAGAATCTATCTCCTTCGCTAGTGAAGTTACGCCTGCGCCCATTAGTAAATCGGCAAAGTAACAAAATGACGTCACGCTGGCGGATTTTCGCTAACTTTAGTCACTTTTCCCTTTAGTAAATCTGCCCCTAAGGTTCTCCTTTTGCTCCTTGTTAACCATGAGTCTCAGATCTGTTTAGTGCCCACACCTTCTCTTTTTTTCATTCTATCATGTATAATTTGTTGACTATTAGGGGAGCCAGCACCAGTGAACCACAGGGTTTCCTCATGCCTACAAGGAAAGTACCCATAACCTCCTTATCGTACACACTCAATAAACAGGCAAACAGCTTTAGCTTTAGCACCCTTAAACACACTACTGTATTAAGGGTAATGGAAAGGTTTAAAAATTTTGCATTCAATTTAACTTCCTAAGAACAATGTTTTCTAATATAACACTTTTTCTTCATTTGCTTCTGTGATTAATTGTGACTAAAGCCATATGGAGAGGAGAGTACCACACCATTTTTTTTAAATAAAAAAAAAATCAATCATAAGATTGAGAGAACAGGATTTTGAGCTCACAGCTTCACAGCTCTATTTAACACATATAAATGTGTGTGTAGATGTAACCCTTTCTTTGCAATATCTAGACATTCATAGATTATACTAACATTCTTATTACAAAGTAAAATCATGGGGCCACTTAGTAGCCTCTGGCTTCCAGAAAGCCTCTTTTATGGCTTGTGATTCCTGTCACTGCAGAAGTGGCAATGTTGTTATTTATATTTAATAAAACCTAGGTCATAGCTCTTTTCTTCTCCATTGAGATGTATGTGTCTAATTAATTGTGTTGAGAGAAAGATTAAACTAGGGTTCTCCATTTGCTCCTTTCTGGCCATGAGTCTGTCAAAGTTAACTAATAACTTATTAGGACCTTTGCTAGACAAAGAACTCAGTTATTAAAAGAACGGTTCAGTGCAAAAATAAAAACAGGGTAAATGGATAGGCTGTGCAAAATAAAAAAAAAATCTTATATGGTTGTTAGCCAAAAATGTAATGTAAAAAGGCTGGAGTGAGTGTCTTCTATAACAGAACATAATACAACTTCCTTGTTTTCAGCTCTCTAACTCTAAATTAGTCAGTGACTTGAAGAGGGACCACATGGGACATAACTGGTTAGTGAGTTTGCGACTGATCCTCAGCATTCAGCTCAGATTCAAAAGCAATGCGACCTAGCATGTATGATTTGTTTTGATTGTTTGTGTTCACTTAGGATCTCAAAGAATGGCCCTTATTTTTTTTAAAATGACAATTTTCTATTTATGATTACCCAATGGCACATACTACTAAAAAAGTATATTATTATGAAAATGGTTAATTTACATGAATCAGGGTTTTTACATACTGTATGAGCGGTTTTATGCAATATATTATTATAGAGACCTATATTGTTCAGGGGTAGGGTTGCCAACTGTCCAGATTTCAATGGTATTTGGAAGGGCTGTCTGGGTGAAACCCTAGGAAATCTGGACATAACATTGAAAATAATGACAAGGCGATCAGCCAATCGCTGATCCCCAACGTCACCTATTCTGTCCTGACTTCATCCGCCCCAGTCACTGGCCCCACCCCACCTCTGACATCAACACCGCCCCCAAGGTACTTTTTTTTATTTTACATCCATGGTGTTCAAAAGCAGTCCCTTTCTTTCAGGCAAGATTTTAAACTCCCAGGCTCTCCCACAATCTTCCTTAATATCAAAGATTCCAGAACTAAATAATCAAAGAGATTCAGAACTTTGCCAGATGGTTTTCTTTGCATTTTTCACCTCTTTCCACTTCTCTAAAAGCAATCTCATATAATCTCATAGACAGGGAAATGAGTGAAAATATATTTATAACCATCTGACCATCTGATAATTGGTGTTTTAAAATCTGTTTCATAATCATGAAGAAACTGAGTCTTTTAATCTTTAGACACTTTTATTAAATGTGAAATAAAGGTAACAGTATAAAATATCATTACAGCATGTTGCAATACCAGTGGGCTGAATGTGTAGTTAACTGTACATGACACTATGTACTTGTGTGATAATTCGTATATGAAAAATGAATGTTTAAATTGTTGCTAACTCTGACAAATGAAATGTGCTTGAAGAATGGGCAACATTTGTATAATAACATTTACACAGGCAATTACCGAATGAGAACATCAACACGACTGTAATGGTTCTTGAATTGGAGCAGCAACTGAAAGGATTGACATTTCTGTAAATTACAATTTATTTCATGATGGGATTAGAGTGCTAGATTAGATCGAAGCACCATGAAAGTTCAGTAATGTCATTGCCTGGTCTTTGGGGTTGTGTTGTAACTTTTCTTCTATAGGGAGTCGCCTTAAGCCTTAGCAATTGTCATTTATGACAGAATGATCAAGTAATGTTAGCTGTAAACATTTTTGAAGCTAGATTTCCCACATATCTCCTTATTTGCTGTTCTGTTCATGTGGGGTATAGTCCCACTAGCCCCTTTCCTAGAATCTACAAGTCATTTAGTGTTTTTGTTGTTTTTATGGTATTCTGTGGGTTGTATTGGACAATGATCAAAATAAGACTATATGCTTGCTTCAACAGTGATTTAATGGTACCGGGGAGGTCCATTTATCAAAATTTGGATTTGCGTGGGTTTAGAGGGTTTTGAAAGCATTAAAAAACACATTTTCGGGGGCGTGGCCAAGCTGACTTCCTGAATGGCAGTGTGATCCGCGAGCTCCGTGTACCCGCTTCATTAGCATCCAGAAAATAAGCATCATATTCGGGTTTGCAGCTCCGATACCGAGCGGAATCTGATCGATACTCACCAGATGGCTCCCAAACCGAGAGCCACCCACAAACCTGACGAAGTGGCCGAGTTTTTCAAGCGCAAGGATCCGGCCTCATGCGGCCAAGATGGCGACGAGGCGACTGCATCAGAGCTCTCGTCAGATGCGACTGACCAAGTCAGCAAACAGGACCTGAAGGCCCTATATGAAGACTTGGCTAAACTCATAACTACCTCGCAACAAAGAACGGTGAAAGAGATTACTGCAGAGGTGACGGCCCTCGGGGAACGAGTGTCCGAAAATGAAGACGCCATTGAAGGCCTTCGAGCTTACTGCGCCCAAACTGAGGCAGACATCTCTGATATGAAAAGACACCTGTTTGCCTTGCAAGACCAGCAGGAAGACCTCGAGAATCGCTCAAGGCGCAACAATCTGCGCATTAAAAATTTGCCTGAAAGTTACACAGACCTGGAATCGACTGTTCAGAAACTCTTTCAAGCTATTTTGCCGGACATTGAGCCAGCCAAGCTCGAAATTGACCGGATCCACCGCACTTTGCGAGGCAAACCCAGGGATGGTGACCCACCCAGAGATGTTGTGCTGAGGATGCATTTTTTTAGAACCAAGGAAATGCTACTTCGCGGCACGTATAACAAAGAGACTAAGCTTGATGACGACACGGTCGTCCACCTATACGCCGATAGCTCTCCAACTACGCTCAAACGACGGAGAGAGCTGAAACCCTTAACTGAACTTTTAACTCAACACCAGGTGAAGTACCGCTGGGGCTTTCCGTTTAAACTGCTGGTGAACCACAACGGACGAACCACCGCAATCTCTGATCTAAGAGACCAGAATCGGTTGCTGACGGCTCTTGGGCTTCCTCCGACAGCTGATACTGCCTTACCCAGCTCTAAGCGGATACCTCCGCCGACCCCGAAGTGGTCCTCACCCAAGCCACAACGCACTTCGGAACCTCCAGCTGCACAGCCAACCTAAGCTGCACGATGAAGATGATGCTTCTCTCTCTGTCCATTATTGGCTACCTGCATACCCGCGACTGATCCTACAGCGGGTGCCCGGGCGTGAGTGCACGCTCCCTGATGCTTGATACCTGCCTGGAAGGTAGCAGTGGGAAAGTGCCCGCTCCGACTAGGGAACCCAGAGTTGTTCCCTTTTTTGTTTCACTGTTTGGCTTGTGGGCACTGCCATTCACAGGCCATATTTTGTTTGTTTCTGTTTCTGTTTAATGCATTACGTAGTTATCATGTTGTCACCGTGTCACGATTTGCTCAAAGCGCTCCCTGGGTCCCACCCAACACTGCTTATCCAAATTGAGGGTCTCCATGGATTTGATATTAATATCCCATAATGTCAAGGGCCTTAATAACCCCCGTAAAAGGCGACTAGCAGCGAAATACTACAAAAAACTGGGCGGGGATGTGATATATATGCAGGAGACCCACTTTATTAAAGGTAAGGAACCCAAACACTGGGCAGGAGGTTTCACAACAAGCTGCTATGCTTCTGATCAAGTCAAAAAGCGGGGAGTAGCGATCCTCATTAAAAAGAACACCCCCTTTGTTGAGAAGAAAGTGATCAGGGACCCCAGGGGGCGCTTCTTGATTATTGACGGTGTTTTGAATAATAGAGATACCACTTTGGTGTCGGTCTATGCTCCTAGTGATAGACAAAAACTGTTCTATGCTGATCTGGAATTTAGATTAGCTACAATTAAGTCAGGCTATGTCCTAGTGGGGGGTGACTTCAATACCACACCGCAGGCCAGTCTAGATAGGTCAGGCAATCCTCACCCCTCCCAAGTGCCCTCACCCACTAAAATACTTACCACCTTTATGGCTAATCTGTCACTGTGTGATGTGTGGCGTATTCAGCATCCAGACGATAGGTCTTACACCTTCTAATCCAACGCCCATAAAACCTACTCTCGCATAGATCTTTGGCTCACTAACCCTATAACCTTACCCTTTATAACATCCACAGATATCACTGAAATCTCTTGGTCTGATCACGCAGCGATTCTTCATACATTAACGGACTGGGGGGTCGCTCGCACAGGCAAAAGATGGCGGCTTAACGAATCGCTATTAGCTGCTGAGAGCACTACCCAGGAATTAGCGGATGAAACCAAGCATTACTTTACACAAAATACTTCTGCAGACGTTAGTATAGCAACCACCTGGGTGGCTTACAAAGCCGTAATTCGCGGCCACCTTATCAAGCTGGCGTCCCAAAAGAAGAGGTCTAGACAACAGAAAATATTGCAGCTTACGTCTAAAATTAGGCTACTGGAGAAAGAACATAGTCAGGGTGGTGATGAGACCATAGAACAAGCCCTTATACAATTTAGAGGCGAACTCAATGTGGTTCTGTATGAACAGGCGGATCAGGCCATGAGATACACTAATAATAAATTCTACGACAAGGCTAATAAAGCTGATACGCTCCTAGCACGTAAACTCAACCCCAGAGCTCATGCCCAAACCCTTCACCCACTTAAAGATCGCAGTGGGTCGGTCGTTGACGTACGATTCGCAGCATATAGTGCATTTGTTCCAGAATTACTACTCAGACTTATACTCTGGGCGAACAACTGATCAGGCCACTAATACCCCTGTTCGAATTGCTTCCTTCCTTGATAAATTAGACATCCCTCACCTCCATTCTAATGAAAAGGATGCGTTAAACGGTTTGATCACTACTGAGGAGACTGAGGAGGCTATAAAATCTCTACACGCAGGCAAAGCCCCGGGGCCTGATGGCTTCTCTGCACAATTTTATAAAAAATTAGCTACCACTATTTCCCCACACCTCACTCACTTTTACAATGCGGTCTTAGACGGTAAGGCTTCGTTCCCTTCTGAAATGCTTCAAGCCACTATAGTTGTGATTCCTAAGCCGGACAGAGATCTAACCAATGTTAGCAATTATAGGCCAATCTCGTTGATAAACACGGACGTTAAATTGCTGGCCAAAATCCTGGCTAACAGATTGAATACAGTAATAGGTAGATTGGTCCACCCTGATCAAACCGGCTTCGTTCCGGGTAGGCAGTCCACTGACAATGTCAGGAGGGTACTAGATATCATGGCTTATACTAAAGCGAAGAAGGTGCCGTCGGTCACTCTGTCACTGGACGCTGAAAAAGCTTTTGACAGAGTTGACTGGCGGTACCTTCGATGTGTCCTCGTGAAATTCGGCCTCCCCCCTAAATTTCTTAATGCGGTCATGAACCTATATTCCAGCCCTTCTGCCAGAATATGCAATCTAGGCATGTCCTCAAATGACTTCCCCATACTCAATGGCACCCGCCAAGGATGCCCACTTTCGCCACTACTGTTTGACCTTTGCATAGAACCCCTAGCAATACTTGTCAGGTCTGACCCCTCCATACAGGGGATAGATATAGGCCAGGGAACCTACAAGGTCGCTTTGTTTGCTGACGATACGGTTTTCACCCTTTCACGTCCCCTCACGTCGCTCCCGAACCTATTTCGCTGCATTACAGCCTTTTGCGCTGTCTCTGGCTTTCGTATTAATGATTCCAAAACGGTGGCTACCCCACATAACCTCACAGCTGCCTCTCTGAAGCTGCTTAAATTGAACTTTAACTTCAAATGGATAGACAACAGTATGAAGTATTTGGGGGTCAAATTGGCTGACAACCCTTCCACACTTCACCTTCTCAATTTCACGCCAATGTATACCTACTTGAAAAATCTTATGTGTAAATGGATGTCTTACCCGATATCCCTCCTGGGTAGAGTCAATGCGGTAAAAATGATAATCCTTCCGAAACTCCTGTACTTATTTAGGGCCTTGCCCATCATACTACCCGATAAGGAATTAAAGACCTTCCAATCCCACATAACTTCTTTTCTATGGCAAAATAAGAGGGCTAGAATCTCCACGGCTATATTAGCTAGGTCGAAAGGCAGAGGTGGGTGGGGATTGCCGGACATTAAGAGCTACTATTTGGCTGCCAGGATGGCACAGTTAGTCCAATGGAATTCTGTTATAGGGTCCCATAGATGGGTCGATATTGAGCATTTCCTCACCTCTCCTGTTGGGGTCCAGGGGCTTCCTTGGCTCGCAAAAAAACACAGACCAGCATTGTCAGATTGCCCGTCTCCCTATATACATCACACACTATCAGTTTGGGATTCCTGTCGCTTGAGATATAATTTACAAGGCTCACCAGGCCTGGTTGTCCCAATACATAACAACCCAGATTATGCCCCGGGCCTGGTGACCCTTGGCTACAAACGCTGGGCAGCTAAAGGACTGTGGTCTCTGCACCAATTCATCCAATGGGACAAAGTCCTTACATGGAACGCTTTCAAGGATAAATTTGCCATGGCAGACCAGGATCAGTTCCAATTTCTACAACTGTCCCATTACATTTCTACTAGATTCCCTACAGGGCCCATAGCTAAGCCTACTAGATTTGAATGGTTATATTGTAACTTCTCTTTTCGTAAAGCCTTAATTTCTGAACTTTATAGGCTGATCTGGCATGATAGGCCGCCAGCAAAAACTAAACACCAAATACGGTGGGAGACACACATAGGCGAAAGTTTATCGGATGAGCAATGGACTGATATCTTCCTCACCATGGCAAAGATATCGATGAATGTTCTTATAAAAGAGAAGCCATACAAAATACTGTATGATTGGTACGTGTCCCCCATTTTGCTTCACAAATGGGACCCCGCTAAACCCAAAATGTGCTTTCGTGGTTGTGGCCAGGATGCTGATAATTGGCACAATTGGTGGACTTGCCCAATCGTCCAACGAATATGGACTGACACGTTTGCTTTGATTTCCTCAATCCTCCAGACGCATGTAGCTCCGGATCCATGGGCGGCGTTGTTTGGCAGACGCCTCAAACTCTCCAGCCACCACAACAAGTTGGCCACACAAATCTGTTCCGCTACGAGATGTGTTTTAGCCTCAATGTGGAAGGGCCCTGGCCCTCATCGGTCTGAGCTGGAGCGGAAAATTTGGGGGATTGCTGCTAACGAAAAAATTACATACCTGATGAAAGATAAACTGGACACTTATGACCTAATATGGTCTCCCTGGACTACCAAAGCTGGCCCTACCTAGTCTGCCCACATGGTCCTGCATATGCTATTTCCCTGTTTTCTGCCTATACGGATAATTTGACTCGATGACACGGTGACACCAGACAATGTATTCAACATGTATCTTTATTCTATTTTCTTCTGTCTGTTTTTTCTTTTTCGTTTTTCATTCCTATTACTTTCCCTTTACATTTTTGTGTGTTGTAACACAGGTTTGCAAATTACAGCTATTTTCTGATATTTTGTATCTGATGAAGAACCTGAATAAACACAAAGTTGAAAAAAAAAAAAAAAACACATTTTCATTAAAAACACAAATGTAATTTATTAAAAGATCCTAATGTAAAAAGCATGAACAAAAAAATGAAAAAAGGACATCAAACCTAATTTCAAAAGAATTTATATGCGATTACAAGCATCAAAAACCTGATAACTTCAAAAACCACTAAGCAAAGAAAGATTTTACAATAGAAAAAGGATAGCCTCCTTTGACTTTACACAACCTCGGCAGCCTTTAGGAAAAGTTTTGTATTACTGTTTTTCACACTTTTTACATTTACAGGGTTATTTATTAAAAGTCAATTTCTAGTCGAGTTTTTTTTAGTGAAAAAACTAGAATTTTTACAGGAAAAAACAATCACATTTTTATAGATTTATTATGCTCCAAAGCTGACAAAAGTCTGAATCCGAAAATACTCCGCCTTAAACATGTCAAATTCATGTAAAGGTCAATGACAGCTGTCCCCTTAATCATTTGAAGATGTTTTTTGGGTGTTTGACAGTGGTTTCCACTCAAAAACTCAATAAAGTCAAGTTAAGTGGCAATTCAATATAGTTGTATGATTGGAATTGAAACTTGAATTTTTAGAGTATTTGAGTTTTTTTAAAAAAAAAAAAGAATTGGCCCTATAGTATGGCTAATGCTGCCATATGTGACACTATCCATAGTAAGTGTATGGTAACAGGTAGAAATGGGTATCAACCTATTTAATGTTTTCCATGTTTAACTGCTGATTCAGTAAATTCTAGCTAGATTGCAAAAGAAATTGCCACTCTGCTCCTGAATAAGCCCTTTATTTTGAATAATAGTATAATCAAGATAGTGGTTGATCGTGGCTTCTCTGTGAATGCACAGCAGGAAAGGTTTCTCTCTCTTCAACCTGAACTCTGATAATGAGATATTTTAAACATTACCATCAAATGACAAGTCTATTGGGCCTATTTATCAAACCTCAAATTTTTCTGGCCGAGTTTTTACATTTCGAATTAAAATTGGTCATGACTTTTTCTTGCACCAATTTTTTTTTTTCTAGTATAATTATTGGTAAATTAAGGGGATTCACGTTTTGGAATTTGGTCCATTTTTTTTAATATAGTGACAAAAAGCTGAGCTTTAGTAAAAAGCCTCTAATAGTGGACCCATTTGTGGAATGTTTTGCCAACTGCATGTTAAAAATAGCTTAAAAATTGTACAGGATAATTTTAGCTGGGCATATCCAGAGTCATTACTAATAAGGCTTTTAAAGGTGATCTTTTTGGCCATGTTGTACAAATCATTTTAATCCTGAAAACAGTCTGTCAAAGAAATATAGTTGTGCTTACATCTATTGCATTTAGTTTATCGATAGAGTAGATTTATCTCTGCTGCAGTTATGGTTTAGGGGAGCTGTTTGACATATATTAATTGAAATGGTTGGGCAGACAGTTCAATCATGGATATGTTACAAGATTCTTCTCAGTTAAATGAGTCAATAATTCTTCCTACACAGCATACTCCTAAATACATATTTAGGGTTTTCTTTGGCTTAAGTGTTAGCCATGGTGTCCTGGTGGACATGACCCACTTCTTTGAAAAGCTGCCATCTTTTAGGAGCTTTGATCTCTTACCCTGAAAGTGTTTTTGGTGTGTGCAACACACACGTTAAGGCCCTGCTTTTAACCCAACAGCCATCTTTCCAATGTAAACAGCATACTATGAGGGTTATTTACTAAAATATTTACTAAAATCTGAAAAACTACAGAGGGCCTAATAAATGGCATCAATTGTCACTGCTCGTAGAGGTCTATGCAGTTATACAGTAAAAGTGGCAGACAATCTATTTTGGCGTTGTAATTTTGACCAGCTACATAATACTGCAGTTACCGTTGAGCAAAACCAGACACAAAGCCTTGTTGGACTTCCCTTTACCAAAAAGGTACCTCTGGGGCAACACCTGAGGTATCAACCCTAATAAGTCTAACAGAAATGGAAAGCACATCCTCTGAAGCATCTGTGGAACATAGTGGCACTAGTTTCCTCCCCTAGAAGACATCTCAAGGCATTGCCCACAAAGAAACATTGACTCCCGGAAAGACAACTTATAGTCTGTGATTTTTAATATCCATTTTCTTTTACAGGTGTTATCACCATGAATCTTGAAGGGGGAGAGAACTGTTAATTTATGAGATAAAGTAATTGGTGCACATATTTCCTATTTCCTTGCTGATGCTGTTCTAGTACTAGAGGCTTCGTGCTGAATCTGCTGTTTTCTCTGCTACTTTATGTTACTGTGTTACGGAGTTTCCTTCCTTTTTTTTTTTTTGTTATCTCTTATCTTTATTTTGAAAATATTTTATTTGATTTTCATGATAAACAAATAATAACAGTATGACAGCAATTTTATGCAGATGAAAGACAAGTTATAATCGACACAATGGGATAAAATTATTAAAAACTAAATACCATTTAATGAGACTGACAACAACTAACTAAAATGAACTAAGCCAGTGGATGTAAACATATTGAAAGAAATAAAGAAAAATGTCCATTCATTGACTGGAATGTCTGAAAGCACATCTTATAAATTGAGAAACCGTCCTATTTGATCTCCTATATTAGAATAATAAGCTTCAAAAAAGGGAGACCAAAAAAAAGAGTCAATGGAATTATTTCCTTTGGTTTTGGTTAATAAGGCTTCTTGCCAACTAAGCTGGTTCATAAAAGAAATGTCTGTTAACGAAGAGGGTTCTTTTAGTAACCAAGAATTAAATAAAGCTTTCTTGGAAGCTGAAAAAAAACTGTCAATAATTTATTTTCAGGGGAAATAAAATTTGTGTTGGGAACTGAAGGAAACACTACATTATCTAGATGCAAAAAAAGCAAAGCACAGAGACAATTTAATCCTTATCTTCAATTGATAATTCAAAAACCCAAAAATTTCCCTCCAATATATATCAATCTCTGGGCAAGACCATAAATAATGAAAAAGTGACACATTAGTCTCATGACATTTAGGACAGTATGAAATAGGGCCATTAGAGGAACGGAGTTTCCTTCCTGTTAAGTAGTGATGGGCGAATTTGCGGCGTTTCGCTTTGCCGGAAAATTCGCGAATTTTGCACGAAATTCGCGAAACGGCAAAAAATTCGCTAAATCGCGCCGGCGTCTCGTTTTTGACCCCGGCGCCCGTTTTTGGCGCCGGCATCCGTTTTTTATGAAAAATTTTTTTTGACGCCGGCGAATTTTCGCGGGAGTTTCGCGAATTTATTCGCTGGCGGCGAATCACGCAAATTCGCCGAGAATTCGCCCATCACTACTGTTAAGCATTACATCAATTACTCCAGTAGCTTGTCTGTGTGCTTCTCTGTTCCATGGACACTAAACATGGCAACTTGTGCCTAAAATGTCACTTTGCACCCTGCACTTACTGGTATCCAAACTGTATGTAGCATTGGGAGCAAACATTTGGTGGTTTTCTACAGGATACACAAAAATTAAAAGAAGCAAAATTATTTGAAAATGGTTTGCTCAGGTTATCTTTATATAAGATTATTTTAATACTTGATTTCTTCAGTTGTATACTGAAAAATGATACTACGTGTAAAAAAAAAAAAAAAGTACAGGGGTCATTTATCATACTCATTTTCTATGTACTATAAAGAATACAGTACCTCCTGTCGTGCGCAAATTATAAATACAATCAAGCAGCATTGCTCTGGCGCTAATGCTAAAGACTTCTTCTGTGATGGATAATATGTTTATTATTTACAGTAGGGCACGCATTATAACACACCCACACACAGTAAAACATAACTAGTATTTACAATCTTTAAAACCAAGATTATGCTACACACCAGAATACAATTTTGTTAGTGTTATGGGAAGGTACAAATGAATTCAGATATCTTAACCTTAAAGCTCGCTTTAGGCCATTCCACAACATTTTATTTGGATTAAAGGAATTGTTCAGTATAAAAATAAAAACTGGGTATATAGATAGGCTGTGCAAAATGAAAGATGTTTCTAATATAGTTAGTTAGGCAAAAATGTAATGTATAAAGGCTGGAGTGAATGGATGTCTAACATAATAGCCAGAACACTACTTCCTGCTTTTCAGCTCTCTTGGTTTCCACTGACTGGTTACCTTGGTGACAAAGCAGTAACCAATCAGTGACTTGAGGGGGGCAACATGGGCCATAAATATTGCTTTTGAATCTGAGCATGAATTGCAAACTCACTAAACAGTTATGTCCCATGTGGTCCCCCCCCTTCAAGTCGCTGAATAACAGATTCACTAAGGGACGAATTTTTGCCAGCGTCACGCCTATCGCACCACAAATGCACTACGAATATGCTAATTCACAAAAATGCAAAGTTTTGTCCCGGGTCGTCGAACGCTGGCGACTTTTTGCTAGCGTTATTTCGACTGTGCGAGCGCTATATAGCGTCAGCATTCATTTGTGCCTAGCGAAACTTTGCTAGTGATCTTGCGCTTAGGTCAATTTGCATAGGGCGGCAAATTTAAAGTTGTCTGGACGTCTTTATAATAAATGTTGCTTCAAATGGTTTGTTACCTGTTTATATTACACATGTCCAGAGAACCTTAATACAGACAACAGAGTCAATATAATGCCTGTGACAACTAGACCTGTAGGGGTACCTGGGTCAGTGTCTTAGGGCCGCTTTCCACAGTCTTTTAGGGTAAAAACAGTCACAGTAGTCGCTCCTCTTAAAGGCAAATGCCTGCAGTTTATTCTGTTACACAGTCTTTAGTAACAAGCACACAAAGAAATCAAAAACAAGGAAAAATAAACCCTTGCACCAGAGCGCTGGCTAAACACAGTTGGCAGCCTAACTACAGTTGGTTGGCTTTCCCAAAACCAACTTAAAACAAAAGAATCAAAATATAACACAAAACTCTGGTAATCAGTACCTTCATTGTGCAGGGAAGCTCCTGCTCTCTCTCTCACTCTCAGGTGGGAGGGGTCCCTCCTCCCAAGGTCAGTCAGGTACTTTAGCTGCAGCAATTACCTTGCAGCTTTGGTCTGTATTAATTAATCCATGTTCCAGGGTGTTGTATTATATAACACCCTGGGAGAAACATATCGCCCATCTATAACTAACCCAGCTGCTTTGTTACATGCCCTACACATGAGCCCACTGTAAAATTCATGTTCCATATGTTATAAAATGTGTGGCGAAAACCGCTTATCCAAAAAAGTAAGTTAGGACTTTTGCAGCCAATCCCGCTTAAAAAAAGGAAAAGTCGCTAGGGTTTTTTGAACTTTGTTGCATTTTCGGCTCACAGCATATGATGTAAGTGACAGAAGATTGAAGAAGTTGTAGCTGCTTTATAGCACTTCGCCTGGTCTGAGGTGGTGAAGGTAACTCTGGAAAAACAGGTAACAATCAGTAAAATCAGCATTCTTGTGAATTTGCAGAGTTAACGTCTGTTCGCCAGAGCGAAAAGTCACCTGCAAATAGAATGCGAATGACCGCTAGCAACGGTCTGTTTCGCTAGTGAATTGGCACCTGCGCCTGTTAGTAAATTGGCAATGCTCCAGTGGGTGCTCACGCTAGTGAATTGTTGCTACCATTGGCCACTTCACTCCTTAAAGTAAATCTGCCCCCTAGAGAGCAGAAGAGCAGGAAGTTGGATTCTGGCTGTTATGTAAGACATCCAGTCACTCCAGCCTTTATACATTACATTTTTGCCTAACTAACTATATTAGATTTTTTATTTTATTTTGCACAGCCTATCTATTAACCTAGTTTTTATTTTTACACTGAACTGTTCCTTTAAGATCAGAACTTTCACTTGGCCACTTTAACCATTTAAGCATTGTCTTGCTGCATGACCCACTGGAGAAAAATATCCAGCATGGCCACTGCTTTATCATAAACCACTCTATACTCTAACCAATTTGCATTTTAATGTCCACAAAGGTGACATGATTAATGTCCCGCTTTAAAAAAAAAAAAAAGTATTTATTATAGTGAAACAAATGACTAGGGAGGGAGCGTGTAACTAAACAATTATCCTGCACCCCCTGATACTGCAAGATCCAAGTAAGGTCAAGTTTCATGTGCCATGTTTTAATTTTTCTAAATAATAGTTAGACTAGAGTATTAACACAAGTTTATTGGGGGATATATTAAAGGAACAGTAACACCAAAAAATTAAAGTGTTTTCAAGTAATGAAGTTATCATGTCCTGTTGCCCGGCACTGGTAAAACTGATCTGTTTGCTTCAGAAACACTACTATAGTTCATATAAAAAAAAGCAGCTGCTTTGTAGCAATGGATATATTGCACAGGATAAATAGTGGATAACAGATAACACCATTATGTTCCACAGAGCTTATCTGCTACCTGCTGTGTAACCTGAGCCTTTTCTACTTTGAATGGGGGCAGCCCCCATTTCTACACAGCAGCTTATTTATATAAACAATAGTAGAGTTTCTGAAGCAAACACAGCAGTTTTACCAGCGCAGGGTAACACTGCATTATATTTGTATTACTTTACAACATTTTAATTTTTGATGTTACTGTTCCTTTAACCAGAGGTGTGTATCTCCCATTCGGTGTAGCTTCAAATACATGTTTTAAGACTTGTTTACATTTTCTCTTTATTTTCAGTGTCTTGTACTAGTGATGGGCGAATTTATTCTGCAGGTGGGAATTCGCTGCAAATTCCCTCTATTTGCCGCCAGCGAATAAATTTGCAGAACTGACGCGAAAATTTGCTGTTTCATGATTTTTTCACCGTTTCATGCTGGAAATTTGTAAATTTTTTGGTAAAACGAAACATCCATCACTATCTTGTACTTGTTTATTGTTGCCTAGACTGTTTACTGAACAACTAAACATCTTGCCTCATAATTCTTTGGCAAGGTTTTTATATGCCAGTGTAATAATAATAGATTGCCAGCTTGTGTCTAATTAGTAATAGCTGTCAGTAAACACCATTATGGTGCCTGTGACTGACATGATGTTTAAGTTAGCAGCTTGCTGACAGATATTAGAAAGATAATTAGACATATATTTCAAGCATAAAGAACATATAAGAGATTAGGAAAATAACACAGACTCTGTTGGTAACAAATGCAGCCAGTGCAAAGTTTGTCAAACGTGCAGTTGCAAGGAAATGTATATATATATTTATTTTTACGGTATTCATTTGCACAATTAACTGTGTGAATGACACAAATTACTGTAAAGCTTCACACAGATTGATTGTGGCCTATAAGTAAAGCTGACATTTCACAGCATGGCAGCAGGTGTATTTTGTAGAAAAAAAGGAAATCTGTATTGCGGGGTGAATGTATTGTCAATATTTATAGTTATATACCGTGATGTTCTATGAAGAACATTACTGAAATAAACTTTATATGCTGTATCTATAATCTCATGGCTGTACAGACAGAAAAATGATAAGAGGGACAAAACTTTTTGCCCACGTCCATTTTATGGCCACACCCCCTAATTACCATGCCCGTTTTACAAAATTAGGCAGGCTATGAAAGTTTGAACACATTTCTGGGAGTTTTAGTGCAATGTTTTATGTGTTATAACAGTTTTGCCAATGAAAGTGAATTGGCCTTTAAACTGCTAGTCTCAGTTCTCCCAAGAGACCTGCTTATCTTAAATAGTTCCAGTTGTTTCTTTGCTTATCTTAAATTGTTACAAAAGTATCCAAGTGCAGCTGCTGGCTGTTCTGGGCTCTCTGCCAAAAAGCCTCTTATTTTAATTAAGCTTCAGAAACTTTGTATCTTTTTCTCGAGTCAGTGCAGGAGATCAAACAGAAAGTCTGGACATTTCAGTAACAAACCCAGGACTGCAGGCTGAGCTGTCAAAATCGGGACTGCCCACGGAAAACGGGACAGTTGGGAGTTATGAATTTGGATCTCCTTAATTCTACTACAAAAATACTTATATATAATATAAATAAATAAAAAAAAAATATATATATATATATTTATATATATAAATTCCGAGGGATGCCAGCACTCACGAAAAAAGAAATAAATATGCCTGGGTGCGCAATCAGTACATAAGTTATACAAAACAAAAGAGAGATCAGCACTCGCAGGTCTTAGAAAAAAAAAAATTATTTATTGAAGAGCTATGGACTGACGTTTCGGCTCCACCAGAGCCTTTTCACTTTGAGAAAGGCTCTGGTGGTGACGAAACGTCAGTCCATAGCTCTTCAATAAATAATTTTTTATTTTTCTAAGACCTGCGAGTGCTGATCTCTCTGTTTTATTTATATATATATATATATATATATATATATATATATATATATATATATATATATATATATATATATATATATATATAACAAACAAGGGAAAGTTGTGCTCACCACTATTTTTTAAAACCATTAGGCGGGGGTGCAATGAGGCTGTGACCACAAAATACATATAGTCAAATACAAGAGTCCTCTGCACTCAACCCATTATCAATATATTTAAGACAGCGACATTGATAATGGGTTGAGTGCAGAGGACTCTTGTATTTGACTATATGTATTTTGTGGTCACAGCCTCATTGCACCCCCGCCTAATGGTTTTAAAAAATAGTGGTGAGCACAACTTTCCCTTGTTTGTTATAGTTTATACAGGAGCAGTGACCAGCTCTATGTTGTAGCTCCCACCCTTCCCAGCTATAGTCAGGTGATCCCACTGGTGTCTAATAAAAGGGCAGCCAAGTATGGAGGTTTACTTTGAAAGCAGCAAGTAAGTTGCAGGTAATACCTAGTCCCTTTGTAAAATGTATAATGAAGCAATAGAATTCTTAATGAATCAGATAAAATTGAGCATAGGACTGGCCAGATATGGGATGACTTTGACGTAGTTGGCCAGCTTAAATATATTGCAATATATGGACAAACAATCCCTGTTTTGTTTAAAGGGTAAGGCATTTTTTAGTAGCAGTATGCACAAAATGTCGCTGTCTTAAATATATTGATAATGGGTTGAGTGCAGAGGACTCTTGTATTTGACTATATGTATTTTGTGGTCACAGCCTCATTGCACCCCCGCCTAATGGTTTTAAAAAATAGTGGTGAGCACAACTTTCCCTTGTTTGTTATAGTTTATACAGGAGCAGTGACCAGCTCTATGTTGTAGCTCCCACCCTTCCCAGCTATAGTCAGGTGATCCCACTGGTGTCTAATAAAAGGGCAGCCAAGTATGGAGGTTTACTTTGAAAGCAGCAAGTTAAGTTGCAGGTAATACCTAGTCCCTTTGTAAAATGTATAATGAAGCAATAGAATTCTTAATGAATCAGATAAAATTGAGCATAGGACTGGCCAGATATGGGATGACTTTGACGTAGTTGGCCAGCTTAAATATATTGCAATATATGGACAAACAATCCCTGTTTTGTTTAAAGGGTAAGGCATTTTTTAGTAGCAGTATGCACAAAATGTCGCTGTCTTAAATATATTGATAATGGGTTGAGTGCAGAGGACTCTTGTATTTGACTATATGTATTTTGTGGTCACAGCCTCATTGCACCCCCGCCTAATGGTTTTAAAAAATAGTGGTGAGCACAACTTTCCCTTGTTTGTTATAGTTTATACAGGAGCAGTGACCAGCTCTATGTTGTAGCTCCCACCCTTCCCAGCTATAGTCAGGTGATCCCACTGGTGTCTAATAAAAGGGCAGCCAAGTATGGAGGTTTACTTTGAAAGCAGCAAGTTAAGTTGCAGGTAATACCTAGTCCCTTTGTAAAATGTATAATGAAGCAATAGAATTCTTAATGAATCAGATAAAATTGAGCATAGGACTGGCCAGATATGGGATGACTTTGACGTAGTTGGCCAGCTTAAATATATTGCAATATATGGACAAACAATCCCTGTTTTGTTTAAAGGGTAAGGCATTTTTTAGTAGCAGTATGCACAAAATGTCGCTGTCTTAAATATATTGATAATGGGTTGAGTGCAGAGGACTCTTGTATTTGACTATATGTATTTTGTGGTCACAGCCTCATTGCACCCCCGCCTAATGGTTTTAAAAAATAGTGGTGAGCACAACTTTCCCTTGTTTGTTATAGTTTATACAGGAGCAGTGACCAGCTCTATGTTGTAGCTCCCACCCTTCCCAGCTATAGTCAGGTGATCCCACTGGTGTCTAATAAAAGGGCAGCCAAGTATGGAGGTTTACTTTGAAAGCAGCAAGTTAAGTTGCAGGTAATACCTAGTCCCTTTGTAAAATGTATAATGAAGCAATAGAATTCTTAATGAATCAGATAAAATTGAGCATAGGACTGGCCAGATATGGGATGACTTTGACGTAGTTGGCCAGCTTAAATATATTGCAATATATGGACAAACAATCCCTGTTTTGTTTAAAGGGTAAGGCATTTTTTAGTAGCAGTATGCACAAAATGTCGCTGTCTTAAATATATTGATAATGGGTTGAGTGCAGAGGACTCTTGTATTTGACTATATGTATTTTGTGGTCACAGCCTCATTGCACCCCCGCCTAATGGTTTTAAAAAATAGTGGTGAGCACAACTTTCCCTTGTTTGTTATAGTTTATACAGGAGCAGTGACCAGCTCTATGTTGTAGCTCCCACCCTTCCCAGCTATAGTCAGGTGATCCCACTGGTGTCTAATAAAAGGGCAGCCAAGTATGGAGGTTTACTTTGAAAGCAGCAAGTTAAGTTGCAGGTAATACCTAGTCCCTTTGTAAAATGTATAATGAAGCAATAGAATTCTTAATGAATCAGATAAAATTGAGCATAGGACTGGCCAGATATGGGATGACTTTGACGTAGTTGGCCAGCTTAAATATATTGCAATATATGGACAAACAATCCCTGTTTTGTTTAAAGGGTAAGGCATTTTTTAGTAGCAGTATGCACAAAATGTCGCTGTCTTAAATATATTGATAATGGGTTGAGTGCAGAGGACTCTTGTATTTGACTATATGTATTTTGTGGTCACAGCCTCATTGCACCCCCGCCTAATGGTTTTAAAAAATAGTGGTGAGCACAACTTTCCCTTGTTTGTTATAGTTTATACAGGAGCAGTGACCAGCTCTATGTTGTAGCTCCCACCCTTCCCAGCTATAGTCAGGTGATCCCACTGGTGTCTAATAAAAGGGCAGCCAAGTATGGAGGTTTACTTTGAAAGCAGCAAGTTAAGTTGCAGGTAATACCTAGTCCCTTTGTAAAATGTATAATGAAGCAATAGAATTCTTAATGAATCAGATAAAATTGAGCATAGGACTGGCCAGATATGGGATGACTTTGACGTAGTTGGCCAGCTTAAATATATTGCAATATATGGACAAACAATCCCTGTTTTGTTTAAAGGGTAAGGCATTTTTTAGTAGCAGTATGCACAAAATGTCGCTGTCTTAAATATATTGATAATGGGTTGAGTGCAGAGGACTCTTGTATTTGACTATATATATATATATATATATATATATATATATATATATATATATATTCATAGGAATAGTTGAACTTTTGTCTTTTTTCACCTAACTGTGTGATAATGTAACTTGGACATCAATAGGTCTTATGCACTCCAGGATATGGAACAAATATGCTCTTGTTTCAGGTTGGGAATTCACATAACACATATATTGTATATATAATTCAGCCTCCTTCTCCTTTGATGGTAGCTAAACAGTAAATACTGTTGACCATATGTATGTGTTTTTAAATTCTGAGTATGTTGGACTTTTATATGGTATGAGACCTGTTATGCTCGGGACCTGAGGTTTTCCAGATTAGGTATCTTGCCGTAATTTGAATCACAATACCTTAAATCTACTAAAAAATATTTTAAATAATAATGAAACCCAAATGGATTAACTATATCTTAGTTTGGATCAAGTACAAGGTAAAGTTTTATTATTACAGAGAAAAAGGAAATTATTTTTAAAATATTACATTATTAGAATATAGTGAGAGATGAGAGATGGCCTTCGCTTAATTTGGAGCTTTTTGGATAATGGGTTCTATACTGTACCTGTAGTTACATTTTCTATGTTAGACAAAAAGCTAATTACTATTTACGTTATCTGGAAACCCGTTGTCCAGAAAGCTACAAATTATGGAAAGTCTGTCTCCCATAGACTCCATTATAATGAAATAAAATGTTTAATTGTTTTTCCTTTTTCTCTGTAATAATAAAACAGTAGCTTGTACTTGATCCCAACTAAGATATAATTGACCCTTATTGGAAGCAGAACCAGCCTATTGGGTTTATTTAATACTTACATTATTTTCACTGGACTTGAGGTATGAAAATCCAAATTACGGAAAGATCTGTTATCCGAAAAACCCCAGGTCCCAAGCATTCTGGATAACAGGTCCCATATCTGTTTTACTGCCTGCATATCTGCAGTAAATGTCTTCCCTTTTGCACCTTGATGCAGCTCTTAGAACCGATGAATTCTGATACATAGAATTGCAGTATTAGTGTTTGTGTATGCAAGGATAAATGAAAGTCATGTGTGCTTTACGTTTCTTGCTTACAGTACATTTTAAGTGACTAAAGGTAAACATAATGCTGCATGTCCTGCTATAACCAATAGGAATAGCTGGAGACATTTTATCTCTCATTCTCAAAAGCTTCACAACAACCATTTAGTGAAACACCTGAACTCATCCCTGTGGAGCAAACATTTGAAAAGCCATATGGTGTGTGGAAATTACATATTGTGCTAAGGGGCTAATTTTATTTTCTTCTGCCAGAAACTTCTATTTCCGTCTGACATACTGAAATTGAAGGCATCTGTTGTCCCTCTTGGAGGATCAGCATCCAGTAGCGAGGCCAGCAAGTAAACTATATTTGCCTTTAAATGAAGAATACGAGGCTAGGGTATTAAAATGTATGCTGCATTCTATTATTCATTTTTACAAATCTGAATGTTTATAAAGAAAAAATATAGAAGTGTACCAGGTTTTGACTGATCATTTTTTTCCTTTTAATTTTCATGATTTTTTCCATGAATTTCTGGGCTTGGAGTAAGGTTCTTAGTTCCTCCATGCTTGGTATTAGGTCCACATTTATTTAACTTCATTAATGACTTAGGGGAGAGCATTGTAAGTAATGTATCAGTGTTTGCAGATGACACAAAACTATCCAGCCCAATAAATTCCATCCAAGATGTGGCATCCTTGCAACAGGTTCTTAACAAACTGGCAATCTGGGCAGCTAAGTGGCAAATGAGATTCAATGTTGATAAATGTAAAGTCATGCACCTGGGATGTAACAATATACAAACAACTTATACCCTTAATGGGACTGCACTAGGCAAATCCATTATGGAAAAGGACCTTGGAGTCCTTGTAGATGATAAACTTGGCTGTAGAAAGCAATGCCAGTCAGCAGCATCAAGGGCAAATAAGGTCTTGAGCTGTATTAAAAGGGACATAGAGTCAAGGGAGGAGGGGGGGTCATTCTTCCACTTTATAGAGCACTTGTAAGGCCCCATCTAGAATATGTCGTACAGTTTTAGTCTCCAGCGCTCAAACAGGACATTAAATCAGAGAGGGTCAAGAAAAGGGCAACCAAGCTGGTAAAAGGTATGGTAAATCTTAGCAATGAGGAAAGACTGGCCAAATTAGGGTTGTACACGCTGGAGCAGAGATGCTTAAAAGACACGTCAACCCGAAAAATATATTTTGGCCTAATAAAAGAAAACATAATTCTAAGCTTTGCAACAAACATTCGTTACATATGTTCTATGGTTTTTTCAAGGTATTTGTATTGCTACTAAAAGCAGTTGTTTTTCTGGCCCTCTCTATTCTATGCCCTGGTGGCTCTGGCTTTTGAAACAATGTAAAATAATCCAAAGGATTAACAGACCTGTTTTGCTGGAGGAGATTGGCTTTTGCAACTTTGTTTAAAAAGTAACAACTGGGAATTAAGCAAATGCTGCTTTCAGTAGCAATTCAATTTACAAATAACTTATAATTGTGTTTTATTTTATTTGGCATAAAATATTTTTTGGGGTTGACGTTATTCACAGGGAGAGTTATAACTTTGTATAGATATATAAGGGGATCGTCTAATAATCTCTGTAATGCTTTATTTACCAGTGGGTCTTTCCAGCTGACACAAGGTAACCCATTCCGATTAGAAGAAAGAAGGTTCCATCTAAATAGTCAGGAAGAATTTTTTTCCCCCTATGAAGCAACTTGGAGAGGCTTCAATGTTTTTTTTTTTGCCTTCCTCTTGATCAACTAGCAGTTAGACAGGCTATATCTAGACTTGAGAGGTTGAACTTGAAAGACGTGTGACTTTTTTCAACCTAACTTACTATTTAGTAGACAAAAGAACCCCGGTATTATGTGGTGAGCATCTGGTTCCTTAATAGGATAATACTTTTGTAATGATAGGGATAGACCCGACTTACATCTTATATATTGAACCTACTTGTTCAGCTACTGCACCAACTTTAATGTTGGGTGTATTATTACTGAATTACTGCACATACAGCTTCTGTGGGGGAAGTAAACCGCTATATAAGATTTGGATCTTTATACCCTGTTGTGAGAAGATTACCTGGTGGTCCAGTGGTGCTGAGGGTTGCCCACCATGATCCCTACAGGGATGCCCCTGCAGCCTCTGATTCCATCTTAATGCGTGCCAGAACGCGCAAGATTAAAATATTTAAAGGGCTACTCGTCAAATGCGCATTGCCCAACATAAAGGTTCTTTGCTAGTTCCTGGGTGCTTCTAGTCTGTTCTGAGATGTGCCCTTGCCTGTCCCTGACTCTATCTTTCTGCCTGAACTGACTCCTGCCTCTATTGACTAATCTTCTGATTTCAATTTGGTGCCGCTCTGCTTCTCTGTGTATGAACTTAGCCTGTGACCCCGACTTCATTCCTGCTGTCTGTTTGCTACCGCATTACCCACTTGGTTGATCTGGCCTGTTCCTTGACTACACTGTTTGCTCCCCCATCCCTTCCGTACACGCTCGGGTTCTCATGCTTGCCCAGAACTCTCTCCCTGGTTCTCCCATAATAAGACCTGGCTGCATCTGAGGGCTCCACTGAAGCTAAAGGCGGCTGCGGGCTTCCCCACAAGGAGCCGCACCACTGGGCCTCCAGGTAATCTTCTCATACCAGTACTCTAAATCTTCTAAAAATAATTTCAACATTAATTAAACCCAACATGATTGTTTTACCTGCAATAAAGATTAATTATATCTTAATTAGGACCAAGTCTGATTAAATGAAATTATTTGATTAAAATAGTGTCTACAAGAAACTTTACTGTAATCCAGAGCTTTCTGGATAACGTGTCCTATACCTGTACATAAACAAATGGCGAGGGAAGTGAAGGTAGTGGGAAATTTTCTAAGGGGGAGCAAAGTCATCAACCAAACGCACCCTGTTTTTCTAGACTAATCTTGTACACAATTATTGTAAGTGCTAAGGTAACAGCAGAGATGATTACTAGGAAATTCAATTATTGGTAAACCCAGCAAGTTCAAGGTGAATGCCTAGAACCCAATCTAATTCTGATCTATGTGCAGCCATATTGACAGTAATATGTAGTACCAAACACTAACCTGATCAAATTCTAGTTGCCTATAAAGTTCTAAATAAGAAAGTAAGAAAGAAAAATAACGTAAGAAACTTAATAGAAGGATAGCTATGCTTTTTATAACTCTGTTAATCATATAGCTTTCAGCAAAACTTTTCATTTGTCGGTTGTTGCATGCAGCCAACAGCCTATTATTATTTCAAATAAATAAGTGCTTCTTATAAGACCTATATAGCACTTCCCTATCCAAGACAATTTTAAAATATATTCTTTACCTTTTCCAAACAGTCGAACAGAAATGATTTCCACCGGGCAAAGTTCCAAAGTGGACTGACTTGCCATTCAGCTCATTCAGAAGAAGAACAAGGCGGTAGTTTGTGAGGGAATTTCAGAACCTTCAGATAAGTACTTCAAATCCAATTTCCTGTCCAAAAACAGCACATAAAGGAAATATAAAAAAAGTCAAATCTTGCTGATTTCAGCGCTAGGAGAAAGAAAGCACTGCATTCTCGCACAGACAATTACAGGAGTGGAGGGAATCATCTTTTAAAAGGAGCGACATGACTATCAAGCAAGCAAACTAATGAACCGTCTCAGGTTAGAAGGTGTAAAGTCTATGAATCAATAAATCACAACATTAGTTGAGACATCATTTGTCTTTCCTGTAGGCTTCCCTCTACTTGGGACTCAACATGATCGAGTAAAATGCATTTTTGACAAAAAGCAAAATATGATTTAAAGATAATGGTATCATTGCGCCGGGGCTTAGCAACATTATATTGTATTATTATTATCATGTTATCTGTGAACAGGTTTGAATAAGCCACAGGTAAGGGAAATTACAAGATTGTGCTGTTTTGTAGATAGAAGCAGCTAGTCATTGTCACAAAGTTCTATTATTTGTTTCCGCTGTACTGTTGGTGTATAGGCAATTGCGTTCCCACAAGTGGCAATAAACGGTCGGGTTTTAAAGGGAAAACTAGCACTAAAAATATTTATGCTCTTTCTAAAAAAAAGAAATATTATTCCTGTTCTGCTTCATTTGCTATACCAGGTTATCAAAGGGAATTTATGAAAGGTATTTCTAATTTCCACTCTGTTGTAGAAAATCATGGCGTTAGGGGTCTGAGAATTGAGATTATATTCATGAGACAGGCATAAAAAAGGAAGAAAAAAAAGATTTAAAACTTGTATTAATCTTCCATATTATAATAGTCCTTTTTGTGGGGGGGGGGGGGCAAAGTCATCAACCAGAAGCAACCTGGTTTCCTAGACTAAACCTGGGTATAATAAAAGTGGGTGCCAAGGTAATGCCAGTTGATTTGATGGAAATGTATTTGAAACTGCTTATTTTATTGCTGTTCTAGCTGTTTAAATAGAAAGAATAAATCATGAAAATATGTTGCACTGTATATTTTGGTAGGTATTCTTATGCCACAGCCCTGGTATTCACTGGGGTTCAGTTGCAATACCTGTCCTTATTTGGTACTAATTTTCCCATGAGTCTGTGTGTCCCTGCCTACACATAATAGTACAGATGGGAGAAAAGCCACAGAACTGTACTATCAGACAGCAGGGAAACTATAAAGATTGCAGGAAGAAAAAACAAAATAGTTGGTGTCTCAGAAGCGGTTGGATAACCTATGGATAAACAAGCCTTAAATACACAGATATACCAGGTCTCTGTTATACCAAAATCACATTATTTATTCATTTAATACAGTGGAAAGAATCTCCAGGGACTGTTGGGACAGTAAAGCTCATTTGTTCGCATGATCAATTTAAGGTAACCATACATAATTGTGAGCCTTTAATTAGGAATATATATAAAATGTACTTTCTAAAAGTAGAATTAATAGCATTACCTTGCCTGTATTTCAGCTGTACTTATCAAAGTAGCAGAATACTTATAGGGCCTCCAATTAAGCATAAATGCATACATTTAAATATATATAGTTCCTCTGATCTGGCTTTTGCTGAGCTACAACGCCCAAAAGATAGTGAATCTGTCTATTGACATAAGTTCATAGTCTTTATATTGAGAGGCCTATTGGGATAGTGAAGAAGCAGGGCAGGTATACAGGAGCAGAATTGCCAACTAATAGAAATATTAAGGCAAACCCTAAGAGACATTTAACAGAAGTATAGACATGCTTAACCTCCTTCCTCGTAACAGAATTACAACAGAGGAGTCAGGCTGGGATTTGGTGGGTTCCCTTGGTGCAGCAAGTAACCCCCTAACTGCACAATAATACAGCAGATTTTGCCTCTTATCCATACTGAAGCAGAGCCATTTTCTACTGCACAACTAGTCTGGTTCTCACATACACAGCATGTTATGACTAGGCTGAGGCTCAGAAAAGATATTCATAGCAATTTCAGACACCAGTCTGACAGAATGAACTGCATTGTATTTTATGAGAGATGCGTTATTGGAACTTGGAGCATTTGCTTTTGCTTTTCTTTAGAGGGGTAGCTTCAGGTGTGGGGGCGGGGGGCAACTTGGGGTTGTAAATAGGGATGTAGCGAACGGCGGAAAAAATGTTCGCGAACTTGTGTCCAAAAATGCGAACGGTTCGCGAACGTCGCGAACCCCATAGACTTCAATGGGAAGGCGAATTTTAAAAGCTAGAAAAGACATTTCTGGCCAGAAAAATGATTTTAAAGTTGTTTAAAGGGTGCAACGACCTGGACAGTGGCATGCCAGAGGGGGATCAAGGGCAAAAATGTATCTGAAAAATACATTGTTGACACAGCGCTGCGTTTTGTGCTGTAAAGGGCAGAAATCACACTACGTCACTCAGGTGATGTTTCTGGACACGGAATGTGAAAAAGCTCACACAGCTAGGTGGCACTTGGTTAAAGACTGGGCAAACAATGCCTGCAAGGGCAACGTATACAGTAGTGGATACGGAATATATTATTGCTGCTGTAAAAACATCACTCAGGTGATGTTTACGGACACGGAATTATTATTGTTATTTAGACAGAATGTGAAAAAGCTCACACAGCTAGGTGGCACTTGCATACCTCCCAACTGTCCCTCTTTTGACCACTCAACCCCCTGTCCCTCTTTTGTACTGGAAAGTCCATCTTTTATCTGCACTGAACAGCCAGAAAAAAACCAGTTTCTAACTTAATTGGCTTTTGGCAGAGAGCTCAGAACAGCTAACAGGTGCAAATAAGATACTTTGTAACAATTTTGACTCTGGTTGGTGCTGGTAGTGGTGAACTACTAGGAGGAGCAGCACACCAGTCCCTCTTTTCTCTGAACTGAACAGCCAGAAAAAAAACAGTTTCTAACTTAATTAGCTTTTGGCAGAGAGCTCAGAACAGCTAACAGGTGCAAATAAGATACTTTGTAACAATTTTGACTCTGGTTGGTGCTGGTAGTGGTGAACTACTAGGAGGAGCAGCACACCAGTCCCTCTTTTCTCTGCACTGAACAGCCAGAAAAAAAACAGTTTCTAACTTAATTAGCTTTTGGCAGAGAGCTCAGAACAGCTAACAGGTGCAAATAAGATACTTTGTAACAATTTTGACTCTGGTTGGTGCTGATGGTGGTGAACTACTAGGAGGAGCAGCACACCAGTCCCACTCCCCAACACAGCTAGACTAATAGCACTGGGCTCTTACAGTAGCAAAGTAAAAAAAACAAAAAAGAAAATAAAAGCAGTCCTTACAAGGACTATTGGGTTACAGGCAGCAGTCAGCAGATGAGAGATCAGCAGCAGGACAGCTGCCCACAGCAGCTACATACAGAGCACTGCAGTAGAAGGTAGATTACTAGCCAGCAAAGCTACCTAACCTAAAATGTCCATCAAATCCTTGCAGAGTTCTGTAAAGGGCAGAAATCACACTACATTTCTAAACTTGTGTAATAAACTGCTTTAAAACGTCCGGCGTCTACATGCCAATCAAGTCATGTAAAGGTTACAGCCTGTTCACACGCAAAGACAAAACGCGGCGCTTACTGCAACGCAAAAAAACGCAAAGAGCTTTAATGAATGATACCGTCAAGTGAGCAAATAATAGTTTTTAATTACTAGTTGCTTCTCACCTCCAGGATGTTCGTCCTGTTGGTGGCAATATTTCTGTAGTGGTGTGTTTAGCAGTCACCGTGCTTGTGCGCACGTGCACGGTCAGGCAGAGGTAATTCAATGTACAGTGAAGTGAACCAAAAAACACTGATTCTGCAGTGTGGGCCCAGTTTTGGTCTACTTTATTGATCACCTGCGGTGACCATAAAAGATGCGATTTTGCCACTGTTGCAGAACCCTGAAAAATTAGGCATGTGTACTTTCCTGAAAAATTATGTTTTTTTTGTCGCAGCCACTGAAGCACAGAGGCCAGAAAAAATATGCCATATAAATGCTAAAAATATAAAAAAAATTTGTCGCAGTCACTGAAGCACAGAGGCCAGAAAAAATATGCCATATAAATGCTGAAAATATATATTTTTTTGGTTGCAGCCACTGAAGCACAGAGGCCAGAAAAACTCAGGATTTACCTGTCCAAAAAGTTTTGCTTAAAATGAAACCAGTAGGGTTTGCACCCTAGTTTGTAACGGTGGCGGAGGGAGGAGGACGCTAAAGGACAGCTGTGTGTGGAGTCATGCGGCGTGCAGAGAAGGACAGCTGCATGGGGAGTCAGAACAAGTCTTCCGGCGTGCAGTAACCCTCCGAGATCCATGCCTCATTCATTTTAATAAAGGTCAGGTAATCCACACTTTTGTGACCTAGGCGAGTTCTCTTCTCAGTTACAATCCCTCCTGCTGCACTGAAGGTCCTTTCTGAGAGGACACTTGAGGCGGGGCAAGACAAGAGGTTCATGGCAAATTGTGGCAGCTCTGGCCACAGATCAAGCCTGCGCACCCAGTAGTCCAGGGGTTCATCGCTCCTCAGAGTGTCGATATCTGCAGTTAATGCCAGGTAGGCCGCTACCTGCCGGTCGAGGCGTTCTCTGAGGGTGGATCCAGAAGGGTTCTGGTGCTGCCTTGGACTGAAAAACCTTTGCATGTCTGACGTTACAGAGTGGCCAAAGTGCATTGTCCTTGCAGGTGCGCTCGTGGCAGGATTACTGGCACCTCTGCCCCTGGAATGTTGATGAGTTCCTGAAGTGACATCACCCTTAAAAGCATTGTACAACATGTTTTGCAGGCTGGTTTGTAAATGCAGCATCCTTTCAGACTTGTGGTATGTTGGTAACATTTCTGCCACTTTATGCTTGTACCGAGGGTATAGTAGCGTTGCGACCCAGTACAGGTCCTTCTCCTTAAGCCTCTTGATACGGGGGTCCTTCAACAGGCATGACAGCATGAAAGACCCCATTCTCACAAGGTTGGATGCAGAGGTATCCATCTCCGCTTCCTCGTTATCAAGGACTACATCATCCACGGTCTCCTCCCCCCAGCCACGTACAAGACCAGGGGTCCCCAAAAGGTCACCACAAGCCCCCTGGGAAGCCTGCTCCTGTTGGTCCTCCTCCTCCACAAAGCCACCTTCCTCCTCTGACTCCACTTCTGACACCTCTCCCTGCGTTGCAGCAGGTGCCTGGGTTCGTTCTGGTGATTCCGACCAGAAATCGTGCGCTTCCTGCTCCTCGTCACGCTGGTCTACAGCCTCATCTGTCACTCGTCGCACGGCACGCTCCAGGAAGAAAGCAAAGGGTATTAGGTCGCTGATGGTGCCTTCGGTGCGACTGACCATGTTTGTAACCTCTTCAAAAGGGCGCATGAGCCTGCAGGCATCGCGCATAAGCACCCAGTAACGGGGGAAAAAAATCCCCAGCTCTGCAGATCCAGTCCTACCACCCAGTTCAAACAGGTATTCATTGACGGCTCTTTGTTGTTGCAGCAGACGTTCAAACATGAGGAGCGTTGAATTCCAGCGAGTCTGGCTGTCGCAAATTAAACGCCTGACTGGCATGTTGTACCGCTGCTGAATGTCAGCAAGGCGTGCCATGGCTGTGTAGGAACGTCTGAAATGGGCCGACACCTTCCTGGACTGCCTGAGAATGTCCTGGAATCCTGGGTACTTCGAGACAAAACGTTGGACTATTAAATTCAGAACATGTGCCATGCAGGGCACATGTGTTAAATTGCCCAGTCTCAGTGCTGCCAACAGATTGCTTCCGTTGTCACACACCACTTTTCCGATCTTCATTTGGTGTGGGGTCACCGATCGGCCTGTGACTGCAGAGATGACAGGAGTACAGATCCGGTATGGTTTCTGCTTTCCAGGCACGTCATCCCCAAGACAGCATGACAACGGCGTACCTGGCACGTCGAATAACCTAGGGGGAGCTGGGGGTGCACAGGTGTGGAGGAGGAGGACCCAGCAGCAGAGGAGGAGGAAGCAGAGGAAGAAGACGAGGTAGAGAGCGAAGGAGGAGTAGAGGTGGTGGCAGAACCTCGTGCAATCCGTGGCGGTGACACCAACTCCACTGTTGTTGTTGAGCCACGCATTCCCAGCTTCCCAGCCATAACCAAGTTCACCCAGTGGGCAGTGTAGGTGACATACCTGCCCTGACCATGCTTGGAGGACCATGCGTCAGTAGTCATATGGACCTTTGCCCCAACACTAAGTGACAGAGATGCGGTGACTTGGCTCTGCACATGGTGGTACAGGTGTGGTATTCCCTTCTTGGAAAAAAAATTGCGGCTGGGTACCTTCCACTGCGGTGTCCCAATTGCTACAAATTTGCGGAAGGCCTCAGAGTCCACCAGCTGGTTTGGTAAAAGCTGGCGGGCTAAGAGTGCAGACAAGCCAGCTGTCAGATGCTGGGCAAGGGGGTGACTCGCAGACATTAGCTTCTTACGCTCAAACATGGCCCTCACAGAAACTTGGCTGGGGGCAGATGACTGGGAACTGGTGGTCAAGGTGGAAGGCGGAGTGGAGGGTGGTTCAGACGGGTCAAGGACAGCAGAGGTAGAGCAGTAAGATGCTGGACCAGAAGGAGGGTGGCTTTAAGTTTGTCTGCTGCCTTTGAGGTGTTGCTCCCATAGTGCTTTGTGCTTGCCGTTCATGTGCCTTCGCATAGAAGTTGTACCTATGTGGGTGTTGGGCTTCCCAAGACTCAGTTTCTGACTGCACTCATTGCAAATTACAACGCTTTTGTCAGAGGCACACACATTAAAAAAATCCCACACTGCTGACCTTTTTGAAGCTGGCAATCTGGCGGTAACAGTAGAAGTTGGCGGCAATGGCGGGTGCGTTGGCCGGCTGACCACAGGTGCCGATACATGTTGTTGCCCTACTGTTCCCTGCGAGCTGTCCTCCCTGCTTCTTCTAAGTCTTATTCTCCTCCTGCCTCTCTGACTCTCCGTCTCTCCATCTGAACTATCCTCCTCTTGCTCTCTTCTACTGGGCACCCACAAAACATTAATCTCCTCATCATCATTCTCCTCAGATGCATCAATTTCTTCTAACAGCTCACAGAAGGAAGCAGCAGCGGGGACCTCCTCATCACTCATTATGTCCATCTCTGTTGTGTTGTCTGCCAGAATTATATCTGGTGTAACGTCCTCATCTCCTTCATCTTCTTCTGCCAATAATGGTTGCGCATCACTCAGTTCAAGAAACTCATGTGTAAATAACTCCTCTGACTCCAGTGAAGAAGGGGCGCCGGTGGTGGAGGAAGTGTTACGTGGGGTGCCCATAGCAGAGGAGGATGAGGATGTTGTGGCAAAGTTAGAAACGGTAGAGGATGGGGTGTGCTGTGTAAGCCAGTCAACTACCTCTTCAGCATTTAATAAAAGGGTAATTGCCTTTGTAAAACTGGGCAATTTCCTAGGGCCACAGGATAGCATAGCAGCACGGCCCCTAGTGCCTCTGCGTGGCGGCCTGCCTTTGCCTGGCATTTTTTTTAAAACAACAACAACTCAGGTGATGTTTCTGGAGACGGTATTATTATTGATATTTAGACAGAATGTGAAAAAGCTCACACAGCTAGGTGGCAGTTGTTTGAAGAACACACTGGGCAAACAATGCCTGCAAGGTCAACGTATACACTACAGCAGTGGATACGGAATATATTATTGCTGCTTGGAAAACGTCACTCAGGTGGTGTTTCTGGAGACGGTATTATTATTGATATTTAGACAGAATGTGAAAAAGCTCACACAGCTAGGTGGCAGTTGTTTGAAGAACACACTGGGCAAACAATGCCTGCAAGGTCAACGTATACACTACAGCAGTGGATACGGAATATATTATTGCTGCTTGAAAAACGTCACTCAGGTGGTGTTTCTGGAGACGGTATTATTATTGATATTTAGACAGAATGTGAAAAAGCTCACACAGCTAGGTGGCAGTTGTTTGAAGAACACACTGGGCAAACAATACCTGCAAGGTCAACGTATACACTACAGCAGTGGATACGGAATATATTATTGCTGCTTGAAAAACGTCACTCAGGTGGTGTTTCTGGAGACGGTATTATTATTGATATTTAGACAGAATGTGAAAAAGCTCACACAGCTAGGTGGCAGTTGTTTGAAGAACACACTGGGCAAACAATGCCTGCAAGGTCAACGTATACACTACAGCAGTGGATACGGAATATATTATTGCTGCTTGGAAAACGTCACTCAGGTGGTGTTTCTGGAGACGGTATTATTATTGATATTTAGACAGAATGTGAAAAAGCTCACACAGCTAGGTGGCAGTTGTTTGAAGAACACACTGGGCAAACAATGCCTGCAAGGTCAACGTATACACTACAGCAGTGGATACGGAATATATTATTGCTGCTTGAAAAACGTCACTCAGGTGGTGTTTCTGGAGACGGTATTATTATTGATATTTAGACAGAATGTGAAAAAGCTCACACAGCTAGGTGGCAGTTGTTTGAAGAACACACTGGGCAAACAATGCCTGCAAGGTCAACGTATACACTACAGCAGTGGATACGGAATATATTATTGCTGCTTGGAAAACGTCACTCAGGTGGTGTTTCTGGAGACGGTATTATTATTGATATTTAGACAGAATGTGAAAAAGCTCACACAGCTAGGTGGCAGTTGTTTGAAGAACACACTGGGCAAACAATGCCTGCAAGGTCAACGTATACACTACAGCAGTGGATACGGAATATATTATTGCTGCTTGAAAAACGTCACTCAGGTGGTGTTTCTGGAGACGGTATTATTATTGATATTTAGACAGAATGTGAAAAAGCTCACACAGCTAGGTGGCAGTTGTTTGAAGAACACACTGGGCAAACAATGCCTGTAAGGTCAACGTATACACTACAGCAGTGGATACGGAATATATTATTGCTGCTTGAAAAACGTCACTCAGGTGGTGTTTCTGGAGACGGTATTATTATTGATATTTAGACAGAATGTGAAAAAGCTCACACAGCTAGGTGGCAGTTGTTTGAAGAACACACTGGGCAAACAATGCCTGCAAGGTCAACGTATACACTACAGCAGTGGATACGGAATATATTATTGCTGCTTGAAAAACGTCACTCAGGTGGTGTTTCTGGAGACGGTATTATTATTGATATTTAGACAGAATGTGAAAAAGCTCACACAGCTAGGTGGCAGTTGTTTGAAGAACACACTGGGCAAACAATGCCTGCAAGGTCAACGTATACACTACAGCAGTGGATACGGAATATATTATTGCTGCTTGAAAAACGTCACTCAGGTGGTGTTTCTGGAGACGGTATTATTATTGATATTTAGACAGAATGTGAAAAAGCTCACACAGCTAGGTGGCAGTTGTTTGAAGAACACACTGGGCAAACAATGCCTGCAAGGTCAACGTATACACTACAGCAGTGGATACGGAATATATTATTGCTGCTTGGAAAACGTCACTCAGGTGGTGTTTCTGGAGACGGTATTATTATTGATATTTAGACAGAATGTGAAAAAGCTCACACAGCTAGGTGGCAGTTGTTTGAAGAACACACTGGGCAAACAATGCCTGCAAGGTCAACGTATACACTACAGCAGTGGATACGGAATATATTATTGCTGCTTGAAAAACGTCACTCGGGTGGTGTTTCTGGAGACGGTATTATTATTGATATTTAGACAGAATGTGAAAAAGCTCACACAGCTAGGTGGCAGTTGTTTGAAGAACACACTGGGCAAACAATGCCTGCAAGTGCACTACTATTGGTGCACTACTATGAAGAACAGCAAACAGCACTGGACACGTTAAAGAACAGTAAGATAAGTAAAATAAAAAATATATATATATATATTAAAAAAAAAAAATTACTCTGGTTGGTGCTGAACTACTAGGAGCAGCACACCAGTCCCACTCCCCAACACAGCTAGACTAATAGCACTGGGCTCTTATAGTAGCAAAGTAAAAAAACAAAAAAGAAAATAAAAGCAGTCCTTACAAGGACTATTGGGTTATTACAGCAGTCAGCAGATGAGATCAGAAGCAGTGCCCACAGCAGCTACATACAGAGCACTGCAGTAGAAGGTAGATTACTAGTCAGCAAAGCTAACTAACCTAAACTCACTGTCCCTCAAATCCCTGCAGAGTTCTGTCCCTACAATACAGAGCAGTATCAAGTAGATTACTAGCCAGCAAAGTTACTATCAACTGTCCCTCAAATCACTAAACAGCTCTCTCCCTACACTAGCTCTTCCAAGCACACACAGGCAGAATGAAAAAACGCTGCAGGGCTTCAGTTTATATATGGAAGGGGAGTGGTCCAGGGGGTGTGGTCCAGGAGGGAGAGCTTCCTGATTGGCTGCCATGTATCTGCTGGTCTGGGGTGAGAGGTCAAAAATAAGCGCCAGCTAAGGCGAACCCAAATTGGCGAAAGTCGCGTGACGTTCGCGAACATTCGGCGGACGCGAACAGCCGATGTTCGCGCGAATTAGTTCGCGGGCGAACAGTCCGCGACATCCCTAGTTGTAAAGACACACATGCCCATCAGCTTCTAGTTGATCCAGAAAATTATGAATAAATGCAACTCGAAGCTTGCTTCAGTTTCAGCTCAGAAGGGGAAAATGTCTTGACACCTAAAAGAGATATTCATTCAGACTAATACTGTACTTGACTATGACTAGAGGTCTAGGCTAGACCTGTGTTTGCGGAACACAATGTTATAGTCCCAAAATATCTTCTTAATCTGTTAACATCTACCAGGCTCTCTTAATCTCTACTTTACCCTAAAAATTTCTAATCTGAGTTGTCATGTGGTAGTCTTGACAACCCAGTTGTCAACCCAATTAGGGACCTTGGACCCAAGGAAAAAGCGAACACAGCTACAACCAAACATGTCCCTGTATCTGGTTCACCATATTCCCTTGCTCACTTCATGGCCAAAGGAAATGCCCATCAGAACAGCCATGGTACTGGGCTAGCAAGTATTAGATAAAATGGCAATGCTGTAATAACTGATAGAACCAGGACATTTCAAATAGAACTATGCCACGAGCAGCAGCTTTTTCTAGAATATGCAATACAGTTTTGGTCTCCAGTGCTCAAACAGGACATTATTGAATTAGAGAGATCTATGATCTTAGCTATGAGGAAAGACTGGCCAAGTTGGAGAAGAGGTGCTTAGGAGAATTCAACCCTAAAGTAGAAAAAACCCTACCCTCTACTCTACATAGACCCCCCTCCCTCCACCCCCCCAGCCTAGCTGCTACCCCAGGCAAATGCCCCTAACTCTTTACTTATCCTTCTGTGCAGATTCTGTCCAGCGGAGTTCACGGGCACCATTTTCTTCTCTTCGGTAATCTTCGGGAAATAAGTGCTGTATCAGTGCATGCGCATTTGGAGCAATTTTCTGGCGCATGTGCCGAATGCTGGGATATGACCCGAAGGTTACCAAAATGACTGAAGATGGCGCCCGTGAACTCTGCTGGACAGAATCTGCACCGAGGGGTAAGTAAAGACCTCGGGGCATTTGCCCAGGGTAGCAGCTAGGGGTCTATGTAGGATAGGGTTTTTCTTACTTTACTGTTGAATTCTCCTTTTAGGGGTGATATGATAAATTGGAGAGGCTTGAAATGGGTTTTTTGTTGTGGGAAAGTGTGGCAACGGACCTAAATACAGCACTGCTTATATTTCATTGTGGGATTATCCATTCACCTTCTTTCGGAACGGAATTAAATACCAATAGGGCTGGCTAATTTATTAAAGTCACATATACAGCTGTATATGGAAATTACAAAGATCAATGCAGATTGCCATATTTTCAACCCAAAATGCAGTTCTGCCTCAGAATTTTAGGGGCAGTTTATAGGGGGTGCCCGCAAAACAGAAAGCACAGCAGCTTGTAAGCTATTAGCAGGGGAGCTTTTTACCCATAAAGTGGATCATGTACCAGAGGCCACCCCTTTAGACTAGAAGAAAAGAACTTTCATTTGAAGCAACGTAGGGGGTTCTTCACAGTCAGGACAGTGAGGTTGTGGAATGTACTGCCGGGTGATGTTGTGATGGCTGATTCAGTTAATGCCTTTAAGAATGGCTTGGATTATTTTTTGGACAGACATAATATCAAAGGCTATTGGGATACTAAGCTCTATAGTTAGTATAGGTATGGGTATATAGAATTTATGTGAAAGTAGGGAGGGGTGTGTGTATGGATGCTGGGTTTTCATTTGGAGGGTTGAACTTGATGGACTTTGTCTTTTTTCAACCCAATTTAACTATGTAACTATGTAACCAGTGCTGGAAGAAATGAGCATAGCTAAATCCCATATATATAAGCTGAGCCACAGTTATTAACTGTCTGAATGGAGCCACTTCTGGTGCAGTGCTGCATGTGGCATAACTAATGCAGCCAGTGGGTCATTCTCTAGAAAACATGAAAAGTATTGTATGAATAAGGTCAGTTTTGCAAGTGACATGCCCCATTTATAGGGCAATACACTTTCTCCTGATGTGCTTATACGTTGCTAAAAGTTAGGACAAATGATTAATGTACAGCTACTACCCCAAAGCATAGCTAGGAGTTAAAGCAACACAAAGGAGAACTAGATTTAATTAGCAGGTAATGAACTGAAACAAAAAAAAAAAATCTAGATGGTGAATTATCTCTGTATCGATCAGAGTTGGTTCTGTTAGATCACTGGGAATGTTTAAATTCAAGTACCTACTGTATTTCAGCATCAGGCTTACCCAACCAATCATTTTAATATCATGCCCAGGACAAAAGTATCTATATTTATTGCTCTTCAGCAAGTAATAAAATCAATTCAGGTATATTTCTATAGAAGTCTTCGCACTTTTGATGTATAATTGGTATGTCCAAAGCCAATGAGCTCCCTGCAAATGACTTATAAATAAATAAATAGTGACAGCAGAGTGAATGGCCCTCAATACTTTGAGAATTCTTAGCTTGGGGAATTAATGACATATGCAGAGTGATATCTTTCAACCTAAGATCCTTTTAATAAAGTACACATTTACTGTATTTTGTACTTCTAATATCAGTTAATCACTAGTAACGCATGACAGAATCCTTTGTAAAAGTTCTTTTTAAGCATATGCATTTACAGCATTTTGATTTAGTAATTGCTGAAAGTGTCAAAGAATATATTTAGTGCAGTCAATTAAAAACCTAATAAAAGTGCTTAATGTATAACATGAATTGTCAGCTCCTTGATGCAGCAGTGTACTGCATGTTGTATAATTAACTAAAATTAAGTAAAATACAGATATGGGACGGATGATGACCCGGACATAGATCCACTTGTGCATTTCTAAATAACTAAGAAACATAAGACTGGTGCTCTCCCCCCCATCTCATATAATAAAAGACATTGTGTAAGTTAGTAGGTCCACTATGGCAGCATTGGGTTTTGTAGGATTAGATACTGTATAAATATATAAGCATAGGATGTTGAGGGTAAAGGCAGTACTGCTCTCTAGAAAAGAATTGCAACACCAAGACACCAATTTTGATTGTTTAGATGTTTTGTTTAATACAATTTGACTTGTTTGACATGAAGCAATGTAAATTGTAACAGCAATGTTATTTTGTTGACTGCTTGTACAATAAAAGAATTGTTAAAAAAAAAAAATACAGATATGGGATCAAATATCCAAAAACCCATTATCCAGACAGCTCCAAATTTCCGAATTACAGGAAGGCCATCTCCCACAGACTCAATTTTAATCATATAATTCAGATTTTTTAAATTGATTACCTTTTTCTCTGTAATAAAAAAAAAACAGTACCTTGTAAGTTATAATTAACCCTTATTAGAAACAAAACAATCTTTTTGGGTTTATTTAATGTTAAAATTAATTTTAAATAGACTTCTTGTATTAAGATCCAAATTACGGGAAGTTCCCTTATCCAGAAAGCCCCAAGTCCCAAGCATTCTTGATAATAGGTCCCATCCCTGTATCATAAAGGACAGTATAACATTTTTGGTTGACAATATTTTCACACACACACACTGCATCATCACGTGGCATATACAGGTCTGGAACTTGTTATCCAAAATGCATGGGACCTGGGGCATTCTGGATAATGGATCTTTCTGTAATTTGCATACCTTATTAAATAAACCCAATAGGCATGTTCTGCTTCCAATATGGATGAATCATATCTTAGTTTGTATCAAGTACAAAGTACTGTTTTATTATTACAGAGAAAAAGGAAATCATTTTTAAAAATTTGGATTATTTGGATAAAATGCAGTCTATGGGAGATGGCCTTTCTGTCACAAAAATTCTAATTTTCTTACAGGGTGGGGAAATTATCTGCTCTAATACATTTGAAGTTATATCACACGCCAATTACTTATTCCTAATAGATATGGGGTTTGTCCAGAACCAGTAGTCAGATCATCTATGTGAGTTTTATTTAAGGTCAAAGGCAGATGGCTTTGGTTAGTTGATAATGATACATAACTTCAGTAGCTATAATTTGTGTACAGGAATGGGACCTGTTATCCAGAATGCTCGGGACCTGTTTTTTTTCTTCCAGATAATGGATAATTTGGATCTTCATACCTTAAGTCTACTAGAAAATCATGTAAATATTAATTAAACCCAATGGGTTGGTTCTGCTTCCAATAGGGATGTTACGATCGGCACCCTAAATCCAGAACAAGTGCCAGGCTCCCTGGTCTCAGCTCCACTTCCGCCTGTAATAGCCACCTTACATTCCGGGAGGAGCCCTCCGTTAATCGGATGCCACAAGGTCTTAAGAAGAGAGGAGCCTAGCAAGAGTTCTGGACGAGCAAAGGGGCACGATTGTTTACCAAAAATTTTTGATGGAAGGCCACACAACTCAGGAGGAATAGCGTGGTCAGACAGGCCGGGTCGGTACAAGCAGAGTTCAAGCAAGGTCAGACAGGCAAGGATCAGGATTGGAGAGATCAGAATAGTCAGGCAGGCTAGGGCCAGGATTACAGAATTCAGAATAGTCAGGCAAGCAGGCAAGGGTCAAAACCAGGATACACAAAAGATTCCCATCCAAAGCCCCTTTTTATACTTTTAAATTTTGCGGCATAACGTTTGCGCATAAACAGATGGCAGCACACGGTGGGCGTCCCCGCCAGATGCACGGCGAGCGTCCCTGCTGGCCACTAGACCACCAGGGTAAAGGTGGCCATACACTGAGAAATCCACTTGCTTGGCGATATGCCGATCTTGAGGTGGGCGATATCGGGGCGATCCAATAGTGGGCCCTAGGGCCCAACTATCGGATCATAACAACGGGTAAATGGGCGGTCGGATTGCAGGACCGCATCAATGAACCATTGTACTTGGCAGAAGTCGTTCCAGAGTGCAGTCTTATTGTCTAAAAGCTCAGGAAATATTCTTGTTTGATATTTTTACTAATGCAGAGTTTTACAGTTTCCTCTTACTCATGTCTATTTTCTAAATGGATGGGGCATTGTGACTGAGCCCCCTAGACCTGTATAAAAAATAAAATACATTGGATTTTGAAAATGTCGGTCATTATGTATCCATGGGAATCCCTATAATACTTCTAACCCCAAATGTCCAGAGGGCATTAGCTGAAATGTAGTTGTTTTGTGGCTGACCTTAATTTTCAACCTTCCAAAGCCAGTGTGATACCTATTTATCAGAAATAGTCTTCATTGTTAAACTTTCTTAATTCTAAAAGGGTGTTTCTATTTGTTTCTCTGGTTTTACCTTGTGATTGATAGCGCTGGGTTAAGAAAAATGTGTGTTGGAGTTGAGCTTCCCAAAGGACAGCAACCAAAAGCAAAATATCTTATTGATTTTCCTTCAGGTGGCACCAGAGGCTATTATCAGATAATAGCAAAAATTCACCAAAATAAATAGGCGCGTGACTGAAGGACTACCAGCAAAAAACTGAAATCAATATATTGAGCGTATGAAGAGTGAGTGCGTAATTTGTACAGTATGCCTTTTTCATTCTAATGCAGTGTAGATTTGCAGTTCATTTTTTTTTTTTAGCTCTGTTAATTACTCATCTGCAATGACCCAAATACCTTGATTATTGTTTATTATTAGCTGGTTTAATAACCCTTCTGGTGCCAGAGGTGACGCATAGCTCATTACGCTGTCACTGTAGCTGTAAAAGCCGAAGAGTGAATGGTTTCTCTAAAATCTATGTTTCTTAAAACATGTTTTTGATTAGACTGTTGGTCTGGCAATATAAAGCTGTATTAACTCCGACAGCCTATTTGTTTTCACTTTGGTCCAAAAAATTAATTAAAGGCATGCTCAGTGTAAAATTGATTGATACAGGTCGGTAGAGATATCTAAAAAGTCTTACAAGCTGTGCAGTCCTTTGTGGCTCGTGTTCAACATAGGTTCTTATTTTTACAGGGCAGAACAGATTAGGTTTTTCTGCTATACTGTAGATGAAATTATTTAAATATGTAGCTATGCAGTTTGCTGCTTCTTTTTGGTACTGTACAGTGAATATTCTATAATTTTTTATATTATATTGGTTACGGTTTCATAGAAAGATTGCAAATTCTTATACATTGTACTATAAAATCAAGTAAACATGAAATAAACCCAATAGGCTGGGTTTGCTTCCAATAAGGATTAATTATATCTTAGTTTGGATTAAGTATAAGGTAATGTCTTATTATTACAGGGTAAAAGGAAACCCTTTTTAAAAATGTGGATTATTTGGATAAAATAAAGTCTATTGGAGACAGCCTTTCTGTCACAAGAATTCAAATTTTCTTGCAGGATGGTGGAATTATTTGCATTTGAGGTTATATCACACATCACCTGCTTACCAGAAGAGATATCTCAAAAGCCTTACAAGCTGTGCAAACTTTTGTAACTCCTGTTCGACATATATTCTCATTTTTACAAGGCATAGCAGATTTGGTTTTACTGCTATCGTGTACATTTAGGGGCAAATTTACTTATGGTTGAATATCAAGGGTTAATTAACCCTCGATATTCGACTGTCGAAGTTAAATCCTTCGACTTCGAATATTGAAGTCGAAAGATTTGCCGCAATTCATTTGATCAAATGAAAAATTGTTCAATCGAACAATTAAATCCTTCGAAACATTCAAAAAAAGATTGCAAAGCCTACGGGGACCTTCCCCATAGGTTAACATTGACTTCGGTAGGTTTTAGGTGGCGAACTAGGGGGTCGAAGTTTTTTTTTTAAAGAGACAGTACTTCGACTATCGAATGGTCGAATAGTCGAACGATTTTTAGTTAGAATCGTTCAATTCAGAGTCGTAGTCGAAGGTCGAAGTAGCCCAAAAGAAATTAGAAATTTGAATTTCGAGCTAAGTAAATGGGCCCCTTAATTATTTAAAAATGTAGCTATGCAGCTTACTGCTTCTTTTTGGTACTGTACACTTAATATTCTGATGCAAGCATTCATTTTCCTGCTTAGAATTTTATATTGGTTACGGTTTCATAGAACTATTGCAATTTCTGTTACCACCTCATTTAGTATACTTGAAATGCAGAATTTGAATAGATTATGCAAACATCAAGATTTAAATTGGTACAAACTGACAACAAGTAAGTGAATTGTTGTTATTATTTTCCATAATGTGAACAAATAATCTAGTGGGACACAAGCTTAAAGTCTTATCTCTCCTCTGACATTACACTGTTGATATCGGAGCGGCAGCGTAATTAGTGGCAGCAAAGCCTGGGTGCAAGATATTCCATCATTCCCCTCGCTCTCCAGATGCATGCTCTAGTCCTCCAGAGGCACACACACAAAAACTCTGACAACATGGTTCTCTAAATATAATATTGATTTTCAGGCCTGCTTCACTTGTTATTATTTCTAATTTAGGTATTGTCACTTCTTACGGCAAGGTTTTCATGTACACTTGAATAGCATTATGCAAAAATTTCATGAAAAATTGCTCATGTAAATTGAGCTGAACCATGCACATCCTAAAAAACATTGAGGCATTTCTTAAAGGTATTTATGGCTTGCTAACATAGCTGCACTTTTCCCATTTGTCATGCCCATCAATAAAGGTGGAACCAATGTGTACTTAATGTTGGGGATGGGAGAAATGTTGTCTTGAAACAAATAAAAATTACATCCTAGCTTTTCTTGGTGTGATAAAAAAGCAACCAACTCATATTAATATTCTCATTTCTTGTATTGAGAAGACACAGCCTAATTCTGTGCAGTGTCATTCTGTGGTTACTAAATCAAATAAAGTTCTGTCTTGCATAAAAAAAGGGCATTAACTCAAGGGATGAAAACATAATTATGCCTCTTTATAGGTCCCTGGTGAGGCCTCATCTGGAGTATGCAGTGCAGTTTTGGACTCCAGAGGGATATAAATGAGCTGGAGAGAGTGCAGAGACATGCAACTAAACTGGTTAGAGGGATGGAAGACTTAAATTATGAGGGTAGACTGTCAAGGTTGGGGTTGTTTTCTCTGGAAAAAAGGTGCTTGCGAGGGGACATGATTACACTTTACAAGTACATTAGAGGACATTATAGACAAATAGCAGGGGACCTTTTTACCCATAAAGTGGATCACCGTACCAGAGGCCACCCCTTTACACTAGAAGAAAAGAACTTTCATTTGAAGCAACGTAGGGGGTTCTTCACAGTCAGGACAGTGAGGTTGTGGAATGCACTGCCGGGTGATGTTGTGATGCTGATTCTGTTAATGACTATAAGAATGGCTTGGATGATTTTTCGGACAGACATAATATCAAAGGCTATTGTGATACTAAGCTCTATAGTTAGTATAGGTATGGGTATATAGAATTTTAATTAAAAGTAGGGAGGGGTGTGTGTATGGATGCTGGGTTTTCATTTGGAGGGGTTGAACTTGATGGACTTTGTCTTTTTTCAACCCAATTTAACTATGTAACTATGTACCAGCCAGCAAGACTCAAAAGCTAGCATCTGATTTGGCACCTTTTGATAAAACTCTCTCAATGGATGCTTTTCACATCTATATCTATCTGCTAAAATATCTAGAGCAGCTGAACAAAAAGCCAAATGACTGAAAACCCATAAAAAATAAAAAATGATGACAATTGCAAATAAGTCTCAGAATATATCTACCTACAACATACTAAAAGTTAATCTGTTCATTTGATGATGATTAATTTCTGTATTTTCTGCAGCCTCCCTAGAATAACAGGTTATATCTTATAACACACATCTCAATATTCAACAATTATGTCGGATCTCTCCTGCTTCTGTTGCACAGTGAAATGAGATTAAGAGTTGGAGATCTTATTCATTTGGTTTCATAAGATAGAAATGAAAAAACACTGTAGGCCGATATGCAGTTTGCTGATTTTTCCAAATCGAATGACCTATATTATGCCGCCACATTTGCCTCGCTGCAACAGCGTTCGATTCTGCTTACTTTATAAGAACACTTTTCCAGTAGATCAAAATGGAGGTCATGGATACTGCTGAAAAAATGTGTTTGCTAAAGATTTTAATTTTAGTTCACGTGTGCATGAAATTTAGATTGAGCAGTTTTTACTGTGGTAATAGCATGACTTTAACTTTACAGAAGGAACGGGTAAGATCTGCAAAGACTGCTAAATAATGATTAGGTGCATTATTTCTTTGAAATATGATTTAAAATGATTTAGATATTTGGGCAAGGCCTTGAGACAGTGAAGATTGTTCTTTATGGCACATCACTTGTGGTTGATAATGCCACTCAGTGCCAGATTACCCACTAAGTGCCCTAGGCACTTGTCTAGGGCCTGCCTAGTATTAGGCCCGGCCACCCACAAACCTCAGAGTTTAAATAAATGGTGAGATGCAATCAGATCCATCATCCAATCGCATGACTTTAATCTAATCTAAGATTCCTGCAATCTAGTTGTCTCCAGGTTGCATCAGAAGAGAGTAAAAGCAGGCAGCTCGAAGAACAGCAAAAGTGCCACACTAATCATATTACAGACTCACTACCAGTTTTTTTTAAGTTCCTATCCACACATTGGGTCCTGTGAGGGAAAGAATTTCTTCATGCTGAGCTATCCATAATCGAACTGGCGGGCGCGGGGCCCATCGGGGCTGCTGTCTCAGTGTCCCCCCACCCCAGCTGCAACCCAACTGCAAATTTCCCCCCCCCCTCGTATGTATACATGGAATTGTCACTGTGTCATCCTACTATGAATTCTGGAAATATTATACATGGAATTGCCACTGTGTCATCCTACTATGAATTCTGGGAATGTTTTACATGGAATTGTCACTGTGTCATCCTACTATAAATTCTGGGAATATTATACATGGATTTGCCACTGTGTCATCCTGCTATGAGTTCTGGGGGTATTTATACATGAGCCATCAGTGTTTATTTTAATGAGAATGATAAGATGTGTGCTTTATAAAGAGCTAAAATAAATGCTTAGCTATCTATTTAATTAATAGCCTTAGATTTCACTTTACTAAACTGATAGCAACTGAGATTATACATTACCCCCCACAAAGCAGTTATAAAGGTGGGGGCCCCAAAAGCACTACCTTGCCTAGGGCCCGAATTAGTCTTAATCTGGCTCTAATGCCACCATAAATTCTTTGTGGTAAGTGATTGCCAACAGCTATGGTCCAATGGCATAACTACCTATATAACAGACTCTGTAACCATGGGGGGGGGGCAAGGGGTCTGGATTACGGGGTCCACTGTATGGTAGTTTAAACTCTGCTAGCTCACTCAGGAGTTGGGCTTCAACATGAGCGGCAGACCCCTTCTGAAGATGTTTTGCAGGGGGACCCTGATTTATCGCAGTGCTACTGCTATGGCCCAATATTTAATGTAATTGATGTCATTTTGAACCCTAAGATAAATATTTTCACTAGAATGAGTGTTTTAGTTTCAGTGTATCTGGTATGCCAATGACTTTAGTGCTTATTTACAGTATAGCTGCAAAAGCAGTCATGGTTGCGCTTAAATGGACACAATTGTTGAGTGAATTTATACTATTAATTAAAGTAATTGCATAAAGCCAGTCTTTGCTGCTGGTGCATCCATCTTTCCACTTGTCCCAAATCCAAGGCAAGTGTAGACACAGATGTCATTTTAAAGATGAACGATGGATATGATGCATTTCTGGTTAGAAAATGTCCTGGGCAGTTGCAGTCCAATTGGTGCTAAAGTTTAATTGCATGACTCCTTTTGATTTTCTTTGAAGGAAGGAACATTGTTATTAAAACAAAAAAAAATTGCAAATAATATTTAGTCTTTTCTAGGAACACATTCCTACCATTGTGCAACAAGCATGGGATAAATTGCAAATGTTTATCTCTGTTCTGTGCCATCCTTCTGGGGCAGTGCCGGCCCAAGCCGACCGGGCGTCCATAGGCAACCTGGCTGGCCAGCCCACTCTCCCCTCCGCAAGCTCCCCCCTCCGCAAGCACAATCGAAAGCAACCTGCGAGCGCATGCTCAGTAGCAAAGGGAAGTCAGGCGAACGAGGGGAGAGCATCAGAGGATGGGAGGAGAAAGCCACAGAGGGAGGCAGGAGAGCAGGACACAGGGATTAGAGGTAGGCAGAACATGGTTTTACAGGTACGTGCCTGTTGTTGTGCCCTAGGCAGGTGCCTCTTCTGCCTAGTTTCGGCCTTGCTCTGGGGGCACCCCTCTGTAATTGTCATCACTTACCAGATATCCCTGGTCTGGTGCTCCTGTTAGCAGAAAACTGCACCACCCAGGGATATTATTTAACAAACATCACAGAGTCATCCTGTTTCTTCTTTCACTTTGCTCACTAAGAAGAACCCCAGGCCAAGGCAATCCTCTGCTAAAAGTAGCACCAGCTCAGGGTAAATGATTACAATCACTGGGCTTAGTGCCTAACAATCGGTACCCCCTGTGATTTACACTTTCCTTCTCCTTTAAGTTATATCCTGATTAATTAGGGGGAATTGTTTAAAAAACTGCGTTCTAAGGAAGGAAGAAGGTTCCCTTCTCACATGCAGTTTGTGCGTTGATGTGGTCCAATGAATGGCAAATATATGGTTGATGAGGCATGGGGAATCTTGAAGCAGGCTCTACCTAAATTGCACGTGACGTAAGCCATGCTAAGGAGGCTGAAGAAATGGTGTAGGCAATCCCCTGCATCGGAACAATCAGAAATGTTTTTTGTGGTTGGAAAATTGCCAGTTGAGTATCTCCTAAACCCTTTATTTTTGGTAGTTAATATGTAGGGACCCACAGGGTTAATGTGCCCCTACAGCTTTAACTCTTTTTACTTCCTGATCTCCCTAGTTGCTGGGCAGATTTCCATGTAGCTAGAGGTAATTTGCAAAGATGTGTTATTGGCCAGGAGGTGATGTGACCACATCCTGTCACACTGGGTATAGTGAGTGAGAAGGGGTGGATCTTCCTTTTTGGCTGCTGGATGCTGATCCGGCTGGGTGTTCCCAGGGGAGCCTGGGTACAGCAAGGCCAGAAAGCCATGTGTCTAGAGGGACCGGGTCCTCTAATGTCTAAGTCGGGGAGCAGGGACCCTGTGAATGAAGCTAGTAAAAGGCAGGGATATATCTGTAATAGACTCTCTAGGAGAGTGAGATAGAGAGCACAGATAGTAAGAGCAGCTTGGCTCCAACTAGGAGGGATAGCAAGGAGGTAGCTCTCCTCTCAGGCAAGACTGACCTGTAGTATAGGGACACAGCCTGATAGGGATTAGTTCTAGTGAGTTCCCTGATCCCCTGTGTGAGGGTCCAGGTGCTGAGATCATGAGGGGGCCTCTATCCAGGTTTACGATATCGCCTCAGGGAGTTCCACTGTGCTGTCTCTGGAGGAAATTCCACGGCATCTACCTTGGGAGGTCTGTGTGAGCATGTGTGCCTATATATTCTGGAAATGCCTCTGTACTGCTGTAAGTAAAACTTGTGGATAATTTGTCTTGGACAAATAAAAGTTATTTTGTTATACAACAAGAACCTCCTGGCACCCATTCTTTTCCTGTTTTATTGCACAGCAGCCTGTGGGAGTTGTAGTTACACTAAACCACACCTTCCATGTAGTGAAGGCCCTAGCCTGAAGTGTTAGAGTCACGTGTAACCCATGCTCTAATAATTAACCCCACTGGCCCGTATAGCCCAAGATAGTGTTACAAATGTAAAGTGCAAAGAAAACCGTACATACATTTTATTATAAAGGTAAGCCACCCCTTTAAAGAATGTCACAAATCAGACAGATACAACTCTACCAGGCTGGTTTAGTTCATTCAATAGCTTTACCAGGCTGGTTTAGTTGTTCATTCAATAGCTATCAATGATGAAACAGGCAGGTTTATTTTTATTTTATTCCCTGGTAATGGAACTCATCTTACTAGAGGCATAATGCTGTAATATTCTCTAATATGATTGTGATATTTCCCGAGGCCTAGTTATACTGTAGTATGAGTTGGCACTTAAAAGCAGATTTAATTATTCAACAAAAAGGTCTATTAGCGAACTGAAAACATTAGAAGGCAAATGTAATCAAGGCTATTGAATTTCGGTTCAGTCATGGCTAAATTATGTGATAATGTATCATTTGAAATGAAAAAATTGGCAAGCAAAATAAATATAATTTGATCAAGGGTTTATCAAGCATTTATTAACATTGACTTTGAAGAACTGTCTCACTCTTGCAGTGTAACAAGATATCACTCAGCATCCTGTCTTAAATTACCGGTCTGCAGATAAACCTTCTGTACTATAACCTCAACCTTATCTGAAATCCTGGCAGCAGCTGGGGATAGGAGGGGTTTCAGAAATTCACAATTTGGCGGTAGACTTTTTGGCTGCACCTTGGCCATGCTCCTGTAATAACTGCTTGCTTCCATAAAGACAAATTTGGGAGAGGCCCAACAGGGCCCCAATTGGGATACGTTTGGGTGCAAGCCACCGTTCTGTGCTGCCGATGGTGAACGGGACAAGGAGTGTGGGGATTTTAAAAAAAGAAATAGAAGAGTTAATGTTTGGGGTTTGTTTATACAGTGGTCATGGCCTCTAAATAAGCTCTCCTCATTACAGAAAGAAGAAGCACAGATAAACAGAACAATGATCCATGAGTGCTTCAAAAATAAAAGGTAAATTGAAAATGCTGTACTATTTTAATTAAAATAGGCAGAACATAGGCACTTGTCCTATTTATAGTGCTCAGTCATGCTGAACACATATTTATAAAGCACCCACAGATCTGCACAATAGGATGATGTACATTGTATGCATCAAACATATAAATTATATACACATACCCAATTACACAGGAAGCAAAGAGGGCCCTGCTCTTTTCAGCTTATAATTTAAAATATAAAGACATAAACTGCCTATTTAAAGCCATGTTCGGCTATCTTTGCACCCAGGATGCTGTGGGTAGCTGACACCCTCTCTGTATATACTGTGCATGGACTCGCTTCAATATAACAGAAATCCGCTTGTGTTCCCCTGGCTAGTTTTACCAATGTTTCTGAAATCAAATATTGAGTCAGTATGAATTTCCATGTAGTGGAAGGTGCATACCTTTATACAGAAGCATGAAGTCAAGTGTATACCCTGGAGTAAATACTGGTTTCAGCCATATACAGTAGCTTTGCTCATAAATCATGTTAGTTTCATCTGCATGAGGTTCGTTATATAATATTGTTACTATATATTTCACTTTTCAGTAAAAGTGTTTCAGTAACTGCATTAGATACAGAGGCTATTTAGGATTCTTTTTTTAAATGTAGAGTCGTTTTTTCTAATAATTTCTTTTTTTACTTTTTTTTTCTTAATACTTTTTGCATTATTTGCTTTCTTCTGACTCTTTCCAGCTTTCAAATGTGGGTCACAAATGCTCTGTAAGGCTAAAACATTATTGTTATTGCTACGTTTTATTACTTTTCTTTCTATTCAGGCCCTCTCCTAATCATATTCTAGTCTATCATTAAAATCATGGTTGCTAGGGTAAGTTGGACCTCAGCAACCACATTGATGAATTTACAAAGTTGAGAGCATCTACCAAATTAAACCTTTCTTAGCTCAAATACAGTGGCAGAACTACCGGGGGAGCAGGGGGTGCGAGCGGGCCAGGGCCCGCACCCCCTCAGGGACCCCTGGCAGTCCGCGAAGTCCGCGCGCTGCTGCGCGGTGCATACCCCCGGACAGTTTCCGGGTGTACGGAGGGGGCGGGGGCCCGGCTGCGTGTCCTGCGCCAGGGCCCGCCCCCCTCTTGTTACGCTTTTGCTCAAATATATTTTACTGTTACAGTGAATGTTAGTAGTAGGGATGCACTGAATCCACTATTTTTGACTCAGCTGAATCCCCGAATCCTTCACGAAAGATTCGGCCAAATACCGAGACAAATTTGAATCCTAATTTGCATATGCAAATGTTTTACTTCCTTGTTTTGTGACAAAAAGTCACACAATTTCCCTTCCGCCCCTCATTTGCATATGCAAATGAGGGTTCGGATTCGGTTCGGCTGGGCAGAAGGATTCAGCTAAATCCTGGCCAAATCCTAAACCGAATCCTGGATTCGGTGCATCCCTACTTTATTGTTCTCATAGAAATAGGGGAATGGCCATGAAATATGCCAAATGTCTAGCAGCATGAGGGCCCCCTGACAACTTGGCCCACCCGGACTTTTCCTGGCATCCCTGTGGGCCAGTCCGACACTGTTTTTTTATTCTTGTTCCATAAACAGTTTAGAAAGAGTCCTTTCTTCTTCAGTTTTGACCTTGTGGCACCAACGGATCTTCGGGTCTCAACGTAGATTTGTGCATGCACAGTTGAAGCCGATCCCTGACTTAGCCCAACTGCACATGCACCAGCAGGCTTTGGCACGGCGAAGAGATCTGAAGTCAACACGAAGATCCGGAAGATGGCGAATGGGAGCTCCACTGCGCTTCTATGCATTTACGGGTCAGAATTTTAAAAAAAAAATTTTAACACTAAAGCACATCACGGGGAGGGAGAGAAGGGCAATGCCTGCATGATTGGGGGGGCTTTTGGTGGGGGGGTTTAGTTCTCCTTTAAATGAGAGCTTTCTTAATACTTTGGATAGTATGTTCTGTGCAAAAAAAATCATCATAATTCTGCAAATCTAAAAATACTACTATACTACTGTATCTATGGTGAAAATAAGCTGTCAAATACAGCTGGATACTGTTCAGTAGCATCTGCTGTTTAATGCCTTTCCCTGTAGCTAAAGGCTTTCCATTTTAAACAGCCTATGCTATCTCATATGGATCACATCTCAAAGGAAGAGCTAATAGAATATTGCAAAAAATTTTGTAAAAACAGTGCAGTTTTGTCTCTTTTTTTTTTTTAAAAAAAACTTTTTTACTTCTATTTCAGAATTGAATCACACTCAAAACACTTCTTTGTCTTTTAATAGTATAATATGAGCTCTAGTTTAGACACTATCAATAATTAACCACCACTTAGATGAGGGATCGTTTCTACGGTGTATTGACAGAATACACATCTTATATACAAAATGTAAAGTTTCATAAAATTGACTGATTTATCAAATATGGAATTGGGGGATCCAATAAGCTTTTCCCAGAATTTGATATATTTCCCAGTAAGGAAGATTTTGAACTCTTTGACATTTGTCAAGCCTGTTTCCTGGGTCAATAGAAGAATAGAGAAGCAAACCCAAAAATTAAAAAAACCCTACCCCCCCTACCTTTCATAGACCCCTCTCCCTCCTCCCCCAGCCTAAGTGTTACCCCGGACAAATGCCCCTAAGCCTTAACTTATCCCTCGGTGCAAATTTAGGCATCAGAGTTCACAGGTGCCATCTTCAGCCAATTATCCAGTAATCTTCAGAATGAGACCAGCATAGTGGCGCATGCATATTCGGAGCATTTGTCTGTTCTGCGACAACTGCGAATGCGCCGAAACTTACGAAAATTGCTGAATAGCTGGTCTCATTCCGAAGATTACCGAAGCAGCTGAAGATGCCGTCTGTGAACTCAGATGCCTGAATCTGCACAGAGGGGTAAGTAAAAGGTTAGGGGCATTTGCCCAGGGTAACACTTAGGCTGGGGGGGGGAGGGTCTATGTAGGGTAGGGGGGGTAGAAGTTTTTTAACTTTTGGGTTTGCTTCTCCTTTAAGAACGGTCCAGGTCCCAGAGTTGACAGGGAGGTCTGATTCTTTGCACTCCTGATAATGCTGTCTCCCAATGCCTCATGCATGCTGAATGGCTCTAGTTCAATGTTGGGAAGAAGGGACTATATATGCTTCTTTAGCAATGTGTGTGACTGTATTTATTCTGTTAGAAGTGGGGTGGTGTGTGTGTATATCTCTTCCCATAAAGGGCCAGATTCAGTGAGAAAAAGTTAAAATGTGAAAACGCATGGATTGGATACATACAATAAATCAACTAGTGTCTGGCCTCCTACTTACACTTTTTTTTATTTAGACTAAGGGACTCAGAAAATCATTGCTCTAAAGAGGGTCAAGGGGGTAAGTTTGGGTGTGGTGTGCTGTACTGAAAGCTTTTCCTGCATCCTGCCCCTTTGTGTAAAAAACTGGGGGTAAATCTTTTAGGGCTGCCACAGCCCCCATCCCTCCTAGTTCTAGCCCTAAAATATAGACCATATAGTGCTAATTATTGGACTTGTTATTTTCAGTGAGTATTAATATTATATATAGCTGTATCATCTGCTGCCGAGCTATACAGAATAAGGGCATACAAATTCAAACGTTTTTAGTAGTTCCTTTCTCTATATGTTCTTCTTTTCCCTTGGCTATTTCTGTAATGCAAGTAATCCTTGTTTCTCAGAAGATGTATGTTTTAATCTGTAAACATCTCTCACCTCTGTAATCCTTATTCCTGGTGCTTCTTACATTTAGCTCATTAGCCAGGTATAAAACTGCCAAATTTCAGAATGTCTTTCTAGTGGCACTGCTATTTTTCTTTATCTCTCTCTCCGTTTCATCTCTAATGGTAAATTTAAAAAATCCCTGAATGTTTTTATTTTAAGGAACCTGGAACGTTCTTTTTTTCACCAAATTAACACATTACGGTTTACCGTGAACACATCATCGGTTGTAAAGATTGTGCACTCTTAGGTGAGTTCTACTGATGCACTCAAACATCAGTTGTTATCATTTTGAACAAGTAAACCAACTTAAAAAAAATACTGTGAAAAAATTGCTTATACAGATATGTTATCCAGAATGCACAGGACATGGAGCTTTTCGGATAATGAGTCGTTCCGTAATATGGATCTCAATACCTTTAGCCTACTAAAAAAAATTATTGAAAAATTAATTAAACCCAGTAGTATTGTTTAGTCTCCAGTAAAGATTAATTACATCTTAGTTGGGATAAAATAAAAGGTGCTGTTTTATTATTACAGAGAAAAAGGAAATCATTTTTTAAAAATTAGAATGATTTGAGTAAAATGGAGTCTATGGAAGTTGACCGTCCTGTAAATAGGAGCTTTCTGGATAACGGTTTCCTGGATATTGTAGGACCTCTCTTATTGAGATCTACATGAAAACACCAATTTTTAGATACCAAATGTTTACACATGTTTACAAATGTTTAATGTTTAATAAATCCCAAATGTATTGATAAACCTGCCTTGTCTTGGGAAAGCATGTCTGCCCCAAATCCAGTATTTCAAACTGCTAATGGGATTGCTACAGAAATTATTTTCCAGGAGTTGTATATCTCCTGGCAGGGGTGTAGCTGTATTGGCACCACCAGCCTCCTGGGTATTGCAGAGAGTGCTGTTGTGCCCATTCCTCCATTCCTCTAATATTGAGGCTCACATAAATTAACCCCAGTATCCATCAATCATAGAGACTTTTTAATCCTTCCATAATGATCATTCTTATTTATTGCCCCAACCATTGCTCCATAAGGACAGCAGATTGGTCAAATTTGACAAAAAAAGAGATTTTGCAATTTGAGGTGGAAGTGGATTAATACTGATATCATCAAAGAAATATTAAAAATATTAAGTAACAAAATGTAGTAGAACATTCTAAACACAATAAACTGCAATACTAGCTAAAGTACTACATTAGAGTCCTGTGCAATTTTTTAAACCCAAACTGTGTCCTGCAACCTAAACCTGCAAACTGCATTTTTATCTGCTACCTGATCCCAACTGCAATTGCCTTATCCGCAACCTGAGCTCCATTAAACGGGAAGGTGTAAAGAAGTATAACTTGCTATAGTTAAGAGCCTCAGACCACTAACTCCCACCTATACCCGCATCTGAAAGTCCTACCCCCAACCTGCAGGTTACCCACTTTTTTGTGGGTACCCATAAGTACCCCACAACGCTCTTACCTGCATCTACCAACATATCCACCGAAGCCACTGCTGTAAATATCAATGCTGCTTTATTGGGACACACAATGTGACATTGCTGGGGCAGTGGGTGTGCAGATAAACTTACGCGTTTCGTGCCTACATACTCGGCACTTCCTCAAGAGTCTCCCATAAGCCATAAATACCCAACTTGCTGCAGAACCCTATACTAAATTACTGCTAAAAGTGTTACAAAGGTTTGTTAGCGTAACATTGGAATTGATTTGTACACATTGTACATGCTGATCATATCCCAAGAAATAAATCACATTTATTTTTGTATTTTATTCATCTTTGCAGTTACTGTCTACACAATCACATTTGTGTCATTTGTCCAGATTCTCTGCTCACCACTTGTCAAGGGCTGTTTTGGAACACAACATTTTTGAGGTCACTACCGCAGTTTGCACCATGCAGATGCTGTGACAGATGCACAAATTGCTATTTGAGTATTATTTACGTATGAGCGAGCACAGCGTCTCACTAAAACAAAATCCAGCGTTACAGGCCATATCCTTCTCATGCATCTCAAAGCCGGAAACTGCTTTCGGCAGTATAGTAATTATTTTCTTATTTTAAACATCAAAAATGGCTTTTTAAATTGTTTTTTTCCCTCACATTTGATAAAGCAGACTTTTTCTTTTGATTTAATATTTTTTCTTTGAATCTGGGTATGTTTGATGTCATCTTTTAGCAATGAATAGGACTGGCTGTATTCAAATAAGGTAACATGTATGATGTGCTTTCAGTTTATGGAAGGCAGAAGAAGGTAAAACTGCCATATGAAGTAACATTACTCTGAGAAAAAATATATACTACACTGAATTAACTCTAGAGGGAATCAAAGTGATGGGGTTAACAACTGAATGCTAACATTGCTCTCTATGGGGTATATTTATCAAAGAGTGAAGTTAGAGATCGCCACAGTCCTCTAGAGTGAAATTCCGCCACTCTCCATTCATTTCTATGGGATTTTTAAAAGAGTATTTATCAATGAGTGAAAGTGAAAGTTCATCCTTTGATAAATACGCCTTTTAAAATCCCATAGAAATGAATGGAAAGTGGTGGAATTTCAGTCTAGAGGACTGTGGCGATCTCTAACTTCACTCTTTGATAAATATACCCCTATGTACATATATATTTTAGTCATAATTAGACACCAGGGGGCAGATTCACTAAGGGTCGAAATTCGAAGTAAAAAATACTTCGAAATTCGACCCTCGAATTGAAATCCTTCAACTTCGAATATCGAAGTCGAAGGATTTAGCGCTAAACGTTCGTTGGATCGATCGAACGATTTTTCGTTCGATCGAACGATTAAATCCTTCGAATCGAACGATTCGAAGGATTTTAATCCAACGATCGAAGGAAAATCCTTCGATCAAAAAAAGGTTAGCAAACCTATGGGGACCTTCCCCATAGGCTAACATTGACTTCGGTAGGTTTTACCTGCCGAAGTAGGGGGTCGAAGTGTTTTTTAAAGGGAAAGTACTTCGACTATCGAATGGTCGAATAGTCGAACGATTTTTCGTTCGATTCGTTCGATTTCGTTCGTATTCGAACGAATTTAACCAATTCGATGGTCGAAGTACCAAAAAAATACTTCGAAATTCGAATTTTTTTCATTCGAATCCTTCACTCGAGCTTAGTGAATCGGCCCCTAAACGTCAGGTTTATCCTGATGCTAAAAAGGCCCCCATTATACTGACGTGCAAAATGTTTTAACCATGCTCCTTTTTTGGCCACACCCCAAATACCTCACACATTTTACCAAAACATAACGCAGGCATGCCATTATAGTTACTACGGAAAATGGATAATCAGCATATAACTCCAGCTGTGCCAGTATAATGGGTAATGAGCAGACAAGCAAGAAAATCACTGAAAATGGCCAATAAGCATTCCATTAATTCTGTACATGCCAGTCAGATGCCTATGAAGACATCTCAATCATTAAGTTATACAGTATCTAGTAGAATTAAGTGAAAAGACTAGTGATGGGCGAATTTAATTTGTAAAAAAAAAAAATGGACGCCGACGTCCGTTTTTTGGACGCCGGCGCATTTTCGTTTCGCGAATTTTTTCGCAAATTCGCCCATCACTAGAAAAGTCAAATGGACTTTTAGATTTTTCTTGAAAACGTTTCCCAATAATTCACACTTCCAGTCATGTACATTGAAAGATAAACTACTGCCTCAATGAGGATCATGGTATCATTGTGACTAGATACTCTTTCGCACATCTGTGAGTTTCAGCCAACACCTTATTGAAGTTCAATAAAACCATTGTGATTGGATGTCTGTGACCAGTGTAGGACTGTCCCACCGGGATACCAGGAAAACTCCCGGTGGGCCCAGGTGTCCGTGGGTTCTCATGCTGCTAAATATTTGCCATATTTCATGGCCATTCCCTATTTCTATGAGAACAAAGAGGCTAAATAGGTGGAATAATAGATTATAGTATTTAAAGAAAAGAGACAAGAGACTAGGAGAATAGAGATTGAGTGAGGAGAGAGAATAATAGTAATAAGAGTGGGCCCCTGGTCTAAGGTTTTTTGGTGGGCCCATGCGGTCCCAGTCTGACACTGTCTGTGACTTTACTACTCTCAAGGGTTCAAATGCTTCGGTTGAACTGAAGAAGCTGTTCGGATGAGTAGTGAAACATTTTCAAGAAAACTCTATAGTTCAGTTGCCTTTTGACTTAAGTAAGTAATGTATATAAACTCTTGAGTGGGGCAATATACTGGACATGAGCTCTATCGTCTGTTACCTTGAAAACACCAATATTTAAAATTGCAATTAGGATTGCTAAAGAAAGTGTTCCAAGTATTGTATATCTTCTGGAGGGGGAAGGCTGTGTTTGTACCCACCAACAACCTGGGTATCACCATGTCCCCCCCCCACACACACATTATAGTTTTTCAAGCAGAATTTCAGCACATCTGTGGCTGCATGGGGAGTTATGCCCACCATAATTGCACTTGATCAAGAGTTTTGCCTGCTGTTGAGTGGGAGATGCACCAATTCCAACACATGGAGCTGAGGTTATTGGAGCAACTTGCTGTTGAAGCACTGGAATTACAGGCAAATTCAGGGAGGTGGTAGCTAAAGGGTTCCCCAGTATCAGCACTAGTGATGGACGAATTTATTCGCCAGGCGCGAATTTGCGGCGAATTTGCGCGTTTCGCCGCCAGCGAATAAATTCGCGAAACGCCCGTGAAAATTTGCGGCAAAAATTCGCCGGCGTTAAAAAAATTTTTTTCGGAAAAACGGACGCCGGCGCCAAAAACGGGACGCCGGCGCCGTTTCGCGAATTTTCCGGCGAAGCAAAACGTCGCAAATTCGCCCATCACTAATCAGCACACGATTCAGCAGAAGAGAAAGGACAGACAGAAAGCTATTCAGAAGTGTGTGTTTATATTTTGAGATGTAGATGTAAGAAGTATTATTAGCCTTCCTCTTCTGACTTGTTCCAGCTTTCAAATGGGGTTCACTGACCCTAGCAGCCAAATATTGCTTTATGAGGTTACGATGTTATTGCTATTGTTACATTTTTATTACTTATCTTTATATTTAGGCCCCCTCCTGTTCAAATTCCTGTCTCTTGCGCAAACCACTGCCTGGTTGCTAAAGTAAATATAAGCCTAGCAACCAGATAGCTGCTGAAATACCAAACTGGACAGCTGCGGAAAAGCTAAATATGGGAAAACATATAAAAATATTAACGTCTATTGTACTAACATTTAATTGACAGTGGAACAACCCCCTTAACCCCTTTAAGGCAGAAATTAAAACTGAATTCTTTAGGGAGAGACTTTCTTCATAGTATTTTACAAGTATACCTACTTAATACGTAATTCTGTATTTAACATCTGGTTTGATGTGTCAAAATATATATCAGTTTTATAGCATACTTTTAATTTCTTATCAATGCACCTTCATTATTTCCAGACCCTTATTTATATGCATTTAGGCTTATATTAAATTCTAAATCCTTATTTTTTGCAGACCCAAATCTAAAGAACAAAGATACTTGTTTCAAAACTGAATTTTAATGATCTGCATGAAATGGAATAGAAGAGCAGACAGTTCAACTTTGGTCCCCTTTAATTAGCTTTGCAGATACTTCAAGATGTATCTCAGACGCTCCAGCTAATACCGCTCCAACTTAATAAAGGATATAATGAAAAAACACATTTTACAAAAACCCTTAAGATAATACATTTGCAAACAAATTTAATGTTTTAGGATCAGCATCAGCAACTGCATTTTCTAACCAAAACTAAAAGAGAGAAAGTGGTACTAGAGAAGTAATTTAGAGAGTACCCAGATATCCAAGAGACAAAAAGGGAATCAGTTATTGGCTTTGGTTAGATTTACATGTTGTGGCAGTAAAGAAATTTAGAGAAAGAATGCTACTACAATTTTTTTAAAGGAGAAGGAAAGCTGCAGAGGCAGTTTTATGCCAATACATTAGCCACAATAGTACATGCTAGAAAACTATATTTATTCTGTAGAATACTATAGCATACCTGAGTAAACAGACCTAGAAGCTCTCTCTGTTTGTTTAGGATAGCAGCTGCCATATTAGCTTGGTGTGACATCACTTGCCTGCGTTTCTACCCTCACTCATAGCTTTGGGCTCAGATTAAGGCAGGGAGGGGAGGAGTAAACTGAGCATGCTCAAGCCCTAAGCCTGTAGGTTTAGACTGAGAGAAGGAAGTCTGATACAGAAACCCGTGTATACACAATAGAAGGAAAGAAATGCAGTGTTTTTTTACTTTGATGGTTTAGTGGTGTATTTATATAGACTTTTCTGATAAAGCTCACTTGGTTTTAACCTTTTCTTCTCCTGTAACTATATAGAGATAGAAAACAAAACTCCTTTTTAGTGGTGTCACATAAAGGCATAGGGAAGGATTGCAAAGGCTAAGCCTCCCTAAACCAATACCAATGGTTTATACAGTACATGAAACTGACTCTGTATTTATGCTGCCATGTGTCCTGAGAATTATCAACTGTGGAAGTTTAAAGTAGAAATGCTGCTATCAAAAGATGACCTGATGTTAATCACCATGGGTTAAGAAAAACAGACAGGCACGGGCACAAAGTCTGTTAGTAGAAGATGACCAGCTTATTCGTATAAGGCATCAGAATATTGCTAGAGGTATGCGGGATGCATTGCAAAAGCTGCATGAAAGATCCAGCCTGAATAGCAAACTATTCCTGCTAAGGAAACTATGGGGCAAATTGACTTACCTTCGAAGTTGCGCCAGCGTTGACTTCGCCGCACTTCACCAGGCGTAGATTCGTCAGGGCTGTGCAAATTCAAGAAGATCCAAAGTTGCGCACAAGTTACTGATCGTTTGGGAAATTGCTCTAGCGATGTTACAATCAGTGGTTCGAAGTTACGTTAGCGATCGGAAATTTGCATACATCGCGAAATAGAAGTTTGAATGGACGTGTATGCTGCAGCAAATAAATAACACTACACAAGCCCAGGGAAACTTAATAAATTTATATAGAGGTGGTCTAATGCCCTACACATGTACCCACAGTATAGTTTAGGTGCCATATGTTAACAAAAGTAGGGGGGAAGGAGGGTACCCTAAAAATAAATTCAATCTTTTTCAGCCTATCACCCTATAAAAAGTAAAAAAACGCCCGCGTTTTTTGGGACTTAGAAAGATTTTCTACTTTTTTTTACAAACTTCTATCTACTCTATTGCACTTCGCCTGGTCTGACCTGGTGAAATAAACTCTAGCGAGGTAACGTTCAGAAAAAAAAAACGTATTAAATTTGCGTAGCTTCGCTCCTTCACCAGAGTGCAACTTCGCCTGGAGTAAGGCAAATTTTCCATTGTCTTTATTATCCTACTAACACTTTTGTGTTCTTTCTCCATACTAGTAATGCTTTATCTGTATATTCAAGTGCAGTGCCTTACTTTGTATAGAACAACAATTACCTACCTTCCTCTCCAGTGTAGGCAATTTAATAGTAGCAAATCCATTTTTGCCAATTATAGTTCCAGAGCATCAATAGGTGTCCTTGTGCATTATTCATCAGGGCAGGGTGCTTTGGTGCTCAGAGCTAGTATGCATAGGTGCAAGGAGTGTGTTTGGCCTTTAATAATTAGCATCAGTGTGCATATAACTTTGCATCTTTTTTTGCATGCCATGCTTGCTTGAGGTTGTAAATGAGGCTTTGTATGTTTTATTTTATTTGTAATTTTTACATTTTTTTATGTAATTTTTACATATTACTAATGAGATCTAAGAGTCATCTTAAATGGTAGCATGGTGTATGTGGTGTGGTCTTTGTTTATAAATCAAGCAAGTGTTGTGTCCAGCAAGTGAGTTATGATTTGGTCCTGATGATAACCACTGCCTCCTTAGATTATATTTTATCATGGGATACATGGTACAGAAAGAGAGAAGAACCCGGTTACACTCCATACAGGAATTATCAACAGGAACTCCAGCATTAACATCTGAGCCTGACTTGCACTTTAGTGATTTTCCATCCCTATCTGAATGTGCAGTATCTGAGCAGCCTCTGCATTGCCCTACTAAAACGAAATTCTTGCAATTGCAATTACTGTATATTTATGAAGTCATACGAGTTTACGGGCAAGCAGTTTAATCCAGATTTACTGGCCTTTTTCACAGAACACTTTCATTCTACCTGCTAAAACATTATGAACACGCAGAGGTGACCAAGCAGGTACAAACCACTGTTCAGCCTTTCATGATTTTGACTGCATCTTCCATGCCAATATATTATTTGATTTGTCCATAAAAATCTACAGACCCATCTGTTCAGCAAAAATATTTAAATTTACATTGCTATATTATTTTCCTAGTGAACAGCTGTAAGGCATTACCGCCCCAGTGCATTTCATTACCAGCTATACTGCTGCTTGTACTTTGATATGAGCTGAAAAAAAATCAAACACCCACTTTAACATTGGCCAAGTTTTTGATAATTTGGTTTGATTTGCAGTAAATTAATCCATCTGCTGTGGCTTATTGATAAAGCTACAAGACAGACTTTTAAAATTAAAGGACATTTCCCAGTATCTCAGTCGCCTTTTTTCTATTGGAAACTAAATTTATTTAATCTTTACAAACGGCAGAGCCAATATGTTAAGGTTTAAGACCCAGGATGACTTTGCATAAATAAGAGAGGATTATTCATTAATCCAGGGCAGTGAGGTGCACAAATGTTAATTAAAGTCAATGGGACCTCTGCTCAGTACTGTCACAGCTTAATGAATAGCAACAGGATTCAGAAAGAAGACCGTTCCATCTTTCAACTTGATGACTTTTGCAAACTTAGCATAACATATTGACCATTGGTGATGATTTGGACAATGTGGAATGCACAGGGGTTTGCATGGTGGGGATTTTAAATGACTAAAACTTTCCATAGTCGAAATGTAAGTAAACAGGAGAAGAACTTTAATAATAATGAAACTGAAAGCCAAGACTTTGTTTTTCATGTCATCTACACATGGCTCTATGTTGTTCCTAAGCACAATTATTTAGTGTATTACATCACTATTACTACATCACTATTTGCTTTAGAACCATTGTTTGAAACCACTGCAAGTTGACTTGGAAAGGGCCTGACATAAACTCCAATTAGTATTCAACTGCCAATAACACTATAATGTTTAACCTCACACCTCAATATATTTTATGTTCTGGATTATTGGACACATTCTAAAGCTATCAAGAAAAACCTTGAATAAGATATTGATGTGATTAAAATATTTGAATATCATATATGTTAACTTCACACAAATTCTAAATAGGCCTTTAAACAATTGTCATCACAAATCATTATTAATTATTTCCTTTTCAAAGGATCCCACTAATCCACCATGTAAATCATCTCCAATTGTTTGCACATGACCGTTAATCCTTCATTTTTGCAAACTGAACATATTAAGCTCAGTTTCAATATAGTTTTTAAGACCCCGATGTGAAGTGTTAATGCAAAATTTGGCCAGGGCAAACAGGACCATAAAAACCCTTCGCATCTGATTCTCAATGCCAAGAGCAGGATTCCTTCCATATATATAAACACATGTTGTTATATAAATGTGACGCCATATAATAATATTTGAATTCTAAAAACAGATACAAATTATGTTCCTTATTCAGGCCCTGTGGGTAAAGAGAATTCAATCTATTGATCCACAAGACCACCCTTTGTTTAAATTTCAGTTCACAGTCCCCTCCTCTCTTTACAGGTGAAACCCCTTAAAGAATACGACCATCTTCCTTAAAGTACCTAGAGAGTGGTAATACCATATTCCCCAAATTTATAGTTGACTTATGTTAAGAAAAGTGTGATTTAGGGATATGCCAATCTCCTCTTTGCTCTATCCAAGATATAGTGGTTTATTAAGCAGCCTTTCCCAGTCTGTATGTGTATACAGGTAGCTGGAAAAGAGACTACTTTTGATCATAAAGTGTGACTAAAGAGAATGAGAGGAAGCAGGAAAGATGCCATAGACAGTTACTATTTATTGGGCTAGCGGAGGTCTGTTTGGCATATGTGTACCTGAAATACCAGGGCCCATTTTTAATCCCAGTCTGGATGTGAGAGGAAGAGAAAAATCAACAAGCTGTATGCTGAGAGCCCTCTGCCAGAGGCTTCTGGGACTTTAGGCTCCAAATCCAAGAGCCCGCCAAGCAGTGAACTCTTAAAGGTGGTGTTATACTGAAGTTTGGGTGCTAAAACTGTGCCCAGGCTATGGTCCCTGCTATCCTGCCTTACAGTATATATCATCGATTCCCAATCTTTTTTTACCAGTGACCCACACTGAAATGTAAAAAGAGTAGGTGGGCAACACAAGCAAGATGATAGTTCCAGGGGGTGCCAAAATGGCTATGATTGGCTATTTGGTGGACTGGGAGGCTACCGGAGGGTCTGTTTGGCAGTACATCTGATTTTATGCAACCAAACCTTGCCTTCAGTACAGGAATTCAAAAATAAGTACCTGCTTTGAGAGCTCATCTTAGGTCGACAGATGGGTGGTAGCTGAAGGCAAAGGTTGACCTCTACCTATGGTGAGCTCTAATATGCAAATTCCCTTCTCTCTATCCATAGCGACAGCTTATTATACTAAGCTGTCGCTATGGATAGCAACAGCTTATTATACTAAGGTATAACATCGCTAGACCTCCCTGTAGATTTCTCTCTATCCATGAGATAAAGTGCTTGTCTTTTTTTCCTGTTTTTAATTGGATGTTCTGTGTCATGGCATGTACAACTTTTAACTTATTTGTACTATATAATATATATATATGTATACTGTGTATATAATATATAGTAGACTTAAGGTATGGAAATAGAAATTGAGGAAGGATATCATAGATCATAGAGAATAAGACGACCTATACCTGTATAGGATATAATTATTTACATGCATTTTCACCTGTTATGTTTAAGATAATGGTATTATCATACTGCATTTAGGAGTTCAAGTTGATGGGGTGAACAGTCCTGTATCACATCTCTTGGTTAACCCTGGTGTTAGATACAGGTTGCAGTTATCACCTAGTCCCACATTATGGCAAAAGCATATTGTAAAGTGCCCTGCTCTATGTACATTGTTGTCTGTAATCAAGTTTTCTATTAGCCCTGAATATGGTGAAACTAAAGATGTATGGAAAGTGGATGATTTATTCTTGTGGGACCCTACATTTCTATTATTAAAAAGGCAAAACAATATTCTTCCCAAAAGTATATTAAAATATGAAGTTGTTTATCCATTATGAATGAAGTCTTTTCCACAGTGGCAATTAATTTTTTTAGCTTTATTTTCCTGGTTCACAAAGTACAGACTTAGTATAAAGCAGATCTATCTCTAAGAGCTCCTGTGGTGAAAATGCTTTTTAGCTGTCCTTAGTTATTTTAACTGGGTGGTGATTTAATAACAACAAATTACAATAAGAACCTGACAGGAGAAAACAAATTGTGCAATAAAAGAAATAAACCAAAAAAAATTAATATATCCTTTGATAAAAATAGGGTCAGCAGCTAAAGTCGGAGTGTGACTGCCTCGCAAATGCATTTGTTATAAAGGACTATTAGTCAGATCTAACAGGGCTGAAGGCCTTGTATTTATTGCCACACATATTTATCTTACAGCCACCTATGCTATGTGGGAATGTAGCAGGCATGAAGTGTGATGAACACTAATTTACTGCTGCACAATTGTTCAGACCAATAGCTTTTCCGGCCAGAGGAGATCATTATACCTTGAGCCCTGAGAATACTCAAATTAAATGAAAATGTTTGTCAGCATTCAAATAATACAGAGGCTTTGGAAAAAGGCCATAAATAGTTTTGGTTACTTTAAAATATATAATGCGTCTTTTAACATATATGAGTTTAGCCTCAAGACTAGAGGAAATGATAGTGCTGAGTATGAATTTTCTGATGCAATCTGATTGGTCAGTTCTTGGTTTTTATAATTGGATTACACACAAATTGTTTAAACAATATCCAGGAAACAGGTGCAGTCTTTGTAACTTGCTGTTTTCAGATGGGTGGAGTCTAAGAACCAAAAGACATCCACACCAATCTAGGAGATGAACTCAGGAATTGTGTATATTTATCTTCACAGTCCTTGAGGCATTCACATAGCTTCAATATTATTTGTAAGTTGTACAAGGGATCACATCACATTATAACTTCCTACGGCCCATCTCCCCACAAAAACACATGGCACCTTTGAGGTTGTGATCTCTCCTTCCTCAGTGGAGCCTCAGCTGCTTGGATAACTGGCTTACTCCTGTCTTTCACTAACTAAGGTGAAATCCACTGAGCTGTGAGGGTTATCATCAGAAGTTTTTGTTTAATCAGGACTTCCAAATGAAAAACTGAATAAATCATATAAAAAAAGTACTATAGAGCTATAATATCTAATAAATTATTTCAGGAACATTGTAGGTTCTAATTTTAAGCAGCACCAAAAGGGTTAGAAGATTGGAAATCCTAATTTAAATTCTGTAATCATAACTGGAGACAAGTTTCTATGTTTTGCCTTTTGATTGCTCATCGATGGATTAATTAAAACTGTTATGTTGATTAACACATATCAAGTATTTCAAGGCTATGTATATCAGCCAGTGCACATTAATTATGTAATTAAAAATGCTTATAGGAAAATGTTCAACAGTTGCAAATATGGTTCAACGGTGTTCCGCTGTGCATCTGAGGAGTAGTTCTGTGCACCAGTAGCTTGCCAGCATTTTTTTTCAACGTATAGATGGAAAAGTAAAGCCCCAATAAACAGTGGGGAACAGATTTAACAAGTCAGGCAGTGTTGAAGGGGGAAGGATAGATCATTGTGCTCCATTCTGGAGTGTACAGACCTACACTCTTAGAGCAATGTGCTTGACAGGTTGCAAAATTACAAAAAAACATGGCATTTATTCGTTGAATTCGTTGCTCTGAATTTTGTAAATGACTCCTAGTATCTCCCTTGGAAGGTACCAGATATGTGGAGTGAATTCTTAATCCACATAAATTGTATATATGTGTGTATATATATATATATATATATATATATATATATATATATATATATATATATATATATATATATTTCTTACACCTCTATAGATGCTCAATTGCATTTGTATACCTTTTTATTCACTTTATTATGGCAACTGTATGTATGACTTGTAAAATACAAATACAAATTACTGATATTAAAAAGATGATGTCTATATATATATATATTACCAATTCAATTTAACTTTCCCCAAAGAAAATAGTGAATAAAATCCACAATGATGTCATGAAGTTATGTGTTGATTGTATTAGCAAGATTGGAGCTTTGATGTGTTATTAAACCTTCCAGGGAGAGAGCGACGAGAGAGCGGCGAGTTCAAAAGAGGTGTTAAAGAAGCCATATATGTAAATACTGAAAAGCCAAGTCTGAATAGAGGCAGGAGGAGTGGGTACAACATCTATTGTCTGCCACATACAATGCTGTTTAGGCACCTCTCCCTGAAAGGTTTAATAACACATCAAAGGTCCAATTTTGCTAATACAATAAACACCACCACTTCGTGACATCATTGTGGATTATGATAAACAGATTATGCTGATTGGAGCAACATTCCAGAGGATATATATTCTCAAAGGAAGATTTACAAATTATTGTGAATTGAGAAAGCCAGTTGGATGTCTGGTGAAACGTCCTCAAGGAAAAAAACACAGCAAGTCCAGTTGATTTGATTTATTTCAATAGATATACCATGACCTGAATAAATGAGAATCTTCACAAACATATATTATTTTTAAAAAATAAATAAAAGCAAGATCACATTTTATACTTTAAAATGCAATGATATTTTAAGACACTTTTCAAAATTAGCCATCAAGTTAACTAGGCAGAGATAAATATAACTGCGCTCCGCTCTCAAACTGGAAGCCTTTCCACAACATCTGTCTGTGCTGAAAGGTGTCTTGAGCCTCCCATAGCTGTACTGTCAATTCCAGATTCATATTCTGGTTTTCCTGAGGCTACACTCTGCAGCAGGCAAAATGTATGATTTATAGAAATAAAGCAAAGAGCAAAGAGAATATATTTTTACATTAGGTGCTACCTGAAAGTGAGTCACTGACATCTGTCTCTTAATTAAAGCATAGCTATTTTCACTTAAATTTAAATTTATTATATAAAAAAAATCAGAAGGTAGGAGATTTGTATTTCTTACTATGCCCAGACATTATGTGCTCATTACTTCATGCACTCTGCTACCAATTTTATATATATATATATTTATATGTGTGTATGTGTGAACAATGCGCAATGAAGCCTTAATTGATATTATATCATAATTAGACTTCATAATGAACTGATATAGCTGTCAGATAAGTGCCAAGGTAGGAAGATAGTAAATTAACTTAAATGTCACATCAGGTAGTGGAAAGTTTTCTGAAAAATGTATGATGTAATCCATATCAAAGTTTGCCGTAATATTTTACATCAACTGTAGCTCTGAGTTTTATTATCAAGCAGGCAAACCCTGATTCAGAGCTAGGGAGGTTTGGACATAGGTGAGCACCCCGCTGTGGGGTCCAGTAAAGCAGCATTTGTGTGTACAACAGAGGGAAAGAAAAAACAAAGTCAACTGAATTCATATTTTCTGGAATGGGGTTACAGTACAAAGAAAGGAAAAATTGTGCCACATTGTATTGTAGAGCTATGCTACAGAGTTAAAATATGAGATCAATATGGTCCCTTGATGCTGGAAACTTTGCTTTTGTTGTAACTCGACATTTATGCTAAACTCGCATATTTCTGAAAAGTAATTCAGTACTTCAAAACGGCAGGCTTTACGTCAAAGGTTGCCTTAGTTAGTATCACAGAAATCTATGGCGGAGGAAGCAACAGAGTAAGTAAAAAAGGTAGACGAAAGAAATCATACATTTTATTCATAACATTAAGAAAAGAGTTGCAAGATTTTCAGTTATGATTGAATGGATTTGCCTAATCTATTTGTCAAAAAAGGAGCAACCTTGTCTGAAACAATCCCTTTCATGTTACTGTTTACTGAAGCAATAGAAAAAAGTTCACGGAGCACCAGACTGTTAAATACTGTAGAAATAAAATGTAACTTTTATTTATCTCTTATAAAACACGAGGCAAAGACATGGTAGAACTTGTCCTTATGTGTTTTGTGGCATCTTAACGCTTCCTCAGAGCCGAAACATTAATGAAGCATCCTAAAGGTGGTTATATATGGGCAGATTTAAGATGGCAATTTGGCAGTTTATCTGCCCGTGTATGGCTGACCAGATCTCAATTGGATAGGCTTGATTTTCCGGTCTGATTGAGGAATGCATCAGCTCATTCATACTGTCCTTGTCTGTAAAATAGATATGCTGACATAATTTAATGCTTCTCTCTTGTGCATGCTGGGAGAAAATAAAGGGAGAGTTTTCCGCAAGTTACTTGAAAAAAAACAAAAACATTTCATCCTTCAGGGTCAAACCTTGATTTGGAGATCCGGAGCTCAATCCAGTATAAGTTGTCTCAAATGTCTGTCTGCAATGGCATCAGGGGATATTGTTTATTATGTAACTGAATTTCCAGGGTCAACAGTTATTGAAAAAAGATACTAAAATCAAATGGTAATTATCACATCCATTTCTGTTATGATGGGGCAATATATAGGGTTGCCACCCAGCATAGCCGGTAAAACACCTGCCAAGGCCGCGGCCGGTATTACAAATTTACCGGCAATGTAGCTGCCGGTAAATTTGTAATACCCCTAAAAAAGACCCTTGGCCTACCCCCAATCTGATCAAAACTTACCTTTTACACTGCCTTCTGCCCATCGCGTGCCGTGGCTCCACCCTCTTTTGTCATGGACCGCCACTTGTGTTCCTGCCCCCACCGCTGGCCCAACACATGCCGTGGCTCCACCCCAATTGACGTCACAGTCCGCCCCTTTTGTTCCCGCCCCCACCACTGGCCGGTGAAACTTTTGTAAAAAGGTGGCAATCCTAACAGTATACTACGCTCCCTTCTAGTGTACGTTGCATGTGATACACCCAACAAGAATATGTATTTTTAAATGATAATTAAATGTTCTCCAAAATGTTATTTTCATGTATACAGTTATGGGATCCGTTATCCGGAAAACCAATATCCAGAAAATTCCGAATTACGGAAAGGCTGTCTCTCATAGACTAAATGCAGATAATCCAAATTTTAAAAAAATATTTAATTTTTCTTTGTAATAATAAAACAGTACCTTTTACATCCAAACCACGATTAAATTCATCTTCATTGGAAATAAAACCAGCCCATTGCACTTATTTAATGTTTACATGATTTTCTAGTAGACTTAAGGTATGAAGATCCAAATTACGGAAAGCCCCATTATATACCTGAGCATTCTGAATAACAGGTCCCATACCTGTATTGTATTTAAACATTGTGTTAGGAGTTGCAAATGTGTAAGACATCTGTATCACATTCCTATCAGGATTAGAGTATAATAACAGAAAGGTAATTATAGGGCTTAAGATACTCAATATTTTTAAAGGAGATTTGTTGATAAACAATGGATGTGGACATCCCATTGAACTGCCTTAAACTGTTTTTTTTTCCTGTAAAAAAGACTGATGGCAATTAACTCATCTCTAATGCATGAATCCTTGGATAACAGTGGGATAGATTCCTACTGTTATGCTACAGATGTTGAAATTTGACAGTAAATTCTTCTTCATATGTATCTATATGTAACCCATTTTTGGCCACCCCCTCTGACGATTTACTGACTTACAGGTCCTGAGTCCCCTTTGCTAGGTGAAAGGGTCCTGGAGATTCTTCTCTCTGGCAGTGCCTCCACCTAATGGGATCCGGGAATGCACCTGCGAATGGCCCCATTAGGAATAACATGAAACACACACTTTATTATATAAAAACAACAACTTTATATAAGGAAAGTGTCATTTAAAGGGTAAGTAAAAACACATTTACATCAATCAAATATAGCCCACTCCCATGGGAACCTATGGCAGTCCATTTTCTGGCCCTCCATGCCAGGTAAAGTCCCACACCACTCATTTGCAGATTAAAGTCTCGGTCCCTAATCCCAAATGAGTACAATAGGTCCCAAATAGCAATAGCAGCCCAAAATACCTTTCCCTCCATTTAGTTACTGGCTGCATCATGGCAGGCATAAACAAAGCCTGTGTCACAAATGGAAATATGCCAGATCCTCTCTTTTTCCACCCTCCCCTGGCATCACTCACCCGAGGGCTCACAGCGATGAATCCATTCCATAAACATACGCAGCTTGTATTAGCTTCCATGACATAGCTCCCAGCACTGTCTATAGTGCGAGCACACTGTTGCTGAATCCATAGCTGAACTGTAACTCCCAGCACTGTATATAGCGCGAGCATTTCACTTTCAGTTGGACAAATCTGGAGTTTCCGACCCTCTTGATCGAGCTCCCGGGCATGGGGTTGCACCCCAGCTGCCGAGGCCTTCCTGCCTCTACATAGTGGCAGCTGAACTCACTACTCCTTGTAGTGAAACACGATCAGCAGCAAAACTTCCAGCAGTAATGGCTGATTGAGCACATGGCAGTCTCCTTTTATAGGGCACAGCGACACCTTGTGGCTGCTTTTGGGATCAGCCATACTGCACCAATCCAAGTGCTCTGCCCCTGGAAAACTCTGGGAGACCCCACTCTCAAGCCAAACAAGGAAATTCCCACACCATGAGGTCTTAGAGGATTAACACTACGTGTAGGTCCCTACATATATGTACAGAAATAAAAAGGAGGAAGATTTTAATACCTAAAAAATGAATTAATCTGTGAAACCACACCAAGTAATAATTATTAGAAGGCATTTGGGGAAAATGTAATATTGGTTGCAAATTTCGCCATTGAAGTCAATGGGCAATCATATTATTATGACGTGCGTCAATGTCGACACCTGCGACAATTGCTATACGCGCACTTTTTTTGGCCATTTACATTAGTCAATGACAGTCCGAATAATTTTGATGTATGACAATGTTTATGCGCGCAACTATTCTGACGTGAGCCCCAATTTTTTTCGACCCGGCAGATTTTTTCAGACCAAACTTTGAAGGCATGAGGGGCAGATCATTTGTAATAATGCAGAAGTTTTAGTAAAACATGTGAGCCAAGTCACTAATCATTCATTATAATGGATAACATCACTAAACACAGCTTATAAATGTAGAACATACAGTCACTGAAGGCTCCTTCACTTGTATTTTTCCCACCTAATCGTTTTATTGTGTAATTAATTGCTATTCTGTTATGAAATGTATCCATAGAGACACATGGATCTAGCAAGGGGTTGTCCACATTTAAATTAACTTTAAGTATGATGTAATGAGCGATATTCTGAAAGAATTTGCAATTGGTTTTCAGGTTTTTATTATTTTTGTGTTTTGAGTTATTTAGCTTTTTATTCAGCAGCTCTCCAGTTTGCAGTTTCACTTGTCTGGTTGCTAGGGTCCAAATTACCCTTGTAACCATGCATTGATTTGAAATCCCTATGATTAAGGGATTTTGTTCCCGAAACGCATAAGGCCATGAACTTCTGCAGTATCCTGCAATAAATACTTGCCTTTTACTGGAGTGCTGTTCTTTCGTTCTGAGTGTTATATGTTGGCAGTGGTGACGCTGCGGACTGAGCACCCGGATTTATAGGGGAGCAGCTATGGGGTGGTGTGTTTGGAGCGGCCCTATTTGATTTTTGATTTGACAAAGAGACTGGAATGTGGATAGGAGAGGCCTGAATAGAAAGATGAGTAATAACATGTAGCACATAATAACATTTCTAGCATTACTAAGCATTGATTTTTAGATGGGGGTCAGTGACCACCATTTGAAAACTGGAAAGATTCAGAAAAAGAAGGCAAATAATTAAAAAACTATAAAAATGAAAGCCAATTGAAAAGTTACTTAAAATTATCCATTCTGTAATATACTAAAAGTTAACGTAAAGGTGAATCACCCCTTTAATATTGTAATTTGACCGTTTCATCATGAAATTTCTTTTGAATGAAAAATTAACTATGATATAACATAATTAAGATATAGGGGCAAATTCATCAAGGGTCGAATATCGAGGGTTAATTAACCCTCGATATTCGACTGGGAATGAAAATCCTTCGACTTCGAATATCGAAGTCGAAGGATTTTGCGCAAATACTTCGAACGATTAAATCCTTCGAATCGAATGATTCGAAGGATTTTAATCCAACGATCAAAGGATTATGCTTCGACCAAAAAAACTTAGCCAAGCCTATGGGTGCAGCACACATAACCCCCCATGTGTGCTGCATTGAATATAGAAAAGTTCCCATAAATTCCATCTTGGTCAAATGCCCATCAGTACTGAAACTTAAAGGAGATATATAGCAAAAGTGAAGATCTTGTAGGCAATAATTAATAATATACAGTGCTGTTTTTAAATATATTGATAATGGGTTGAGTGCAGAGGACCTTTTGTATTTGTCTGCTGGTTTTACTTGGGGCAATTATATTATCTTAAAATATTGCCCCTTTATTGGAGTTCCCTACAGACCCTCTACAGTCCCTGTCCATGTTTCAAATGAGGGGTGGGCGTAGCCTCACTGTTCCTGTGCTGTCCATCACTGCTATATCATGGTAGCAGATGTAACTAGATTTCAGCATGGGGCTTATAAATCCCTGATGATGACTTGTTTTCCAAGATACTCCTTGACAAAGACCAAAAGTTTCTACAGGATTAATGATGACAATTCACTTAGCTACATTTTGTTTTAAGGTTTAGGCTCATATAAATGTCTACTTTTCAAGTAATTTTGCCCTAAAATTAAGTATTTTGAAGAAACACTCTATGGTTATTTTTTAAATAATACTATGTGAATATAATTTTGTGCAATTTCTAAAAAATTTCTAAATCTAATATTTGCATTTGATGATGACAAGGTAATTGGGAAAGGGGGAAAGTGTCCTATTTCCCAAGTAGCCATTGACTGGCTAATTAGACTGTAGGGAAAATGTTTCCATGAAAACCATTTTTCTGGAGTCAAATTGAAGGCCACAGAAAAGGAATTCATGCTCTGCTTAACAAATCTATTCTCTGCCTCCAGCACTGCAGAATTCATATGAGGCACATTTAGATTATCTACTGTATGTTTCAGTCTGTACTAAAAACTGATTTAGACATCTTTAAGATTAAAAATTTGTTAAATTAAACCTGATTATTGTATCCATTTTATGTAGGATTTGCTCATTGTTATTATTAATAACAAATGTGGTATTCATATTATGTAAGTGAAAACATTTCTATGTATATATTGTTTTAGAAAAGTGCTGATTAGTTTAAATAGCACAAGGCAAATATTGTGTAATAAGAGCTTACATTCTAATGGCTTAGGCTGCAGGCAATAGAAGTAGAGTGGCCTGCATAGATTTGCAAGTAACTTACATTCATTTAAAGGAATTATCACTCAGTCTCATTCACCAGCTGCACTTCAACTTACTGCAGATGAGCTTGTTTAATTTGAAGAATCCAAAAGTACTGTGTATTGTCCCTAAGGACTAGGAAGAGTACAAATGTGCTCGTTGCTATTCTATGCCGACATTTATACTTTCAGTCTTCATACATCACATCTCCTTTAAACTGTCTCTCCTTGATGTCAGCTAGAAATAAAGAGGAATCCGAATAAAGAAGTATGTTTAGTCCCAATGTATGAATCCACCTCTCTTCATTATTTATTCAGGTGTGGTGAGAGATAGCAAATTTAAAGAGTTAACATAGAGTCTTAAAGGAGAAGCAAACCCAAAAGTTAAAAAACCCCTACCCTACATAGAGCCCCATCCCTCCTTACCCCAGGCAAATGCCCCACAGTGCAGATTCAGGCATCGGCAGGTACCATCTTCAACCGGAATCTTTGGAATGAAACTGCCGTTTCTGCACGGAGGTAAGGGGAAGGCGTGTAAGACTGAGCAGTGTGGACTAGGGGTAGGCAGAAGGAAATTTTAGAGGTAGCTGCCCTCCCTATTACTGCGCCCTAGGCAGCTATCTCTTCTGCCTACCCCTAGTTCCGGCCCTGATTGTTTGGACAGTGGAGTAACTAGATGTTATGGGACCCCACAGCAAATTATATTTAGGGCCCATAGTATGTCCAGAGGTTGTCCTGTTCTACCAGTATATATTAATAGTTATCATTAATTATAGACTCATAGAGCCCCCTATACCATCTGGGCCCCCTGCAGTTGCAGGGTCTGCTTCCTCTGTAGTTATGCCCCTGAATAGAGTCTATGGGGCAAATTTACAAAAGGTCGAAGTGACTAACACAGGCGAAAATTCGCCAGTGTGACGTCATTTCGGAACTTCGCTGATTTAATAACGGTTAACGAAGGAGATAGACTCTAGCGGTACTTCACTCCCTAACGCCAAGGCGAATTTGCGCTCTGGCAAATGGACGTAACTAAGCAAATTCACTAAGATGCACGTTACCTCTTTTGCCAGATTTGCTTTCGCCACCTCAGACCACGTGAAGGGAAATAGAGTAAATAGGACGTCCCAAAAAACGCTAGCGTCTTTTCCTTTTTTCTAGTCTGCAAAAGTCATAATATACAATGGAGTCATGTGTAGGGCAATATAACAACTCTATTTTCTCGGGCTTGTGTGGTGTAATGTATTTGCCGTAACATATACGTCCATTAAACTTTAACTTCCCGATGTATGCAAATTAGGCAACGCTAGCGTAACTTCGCAATTTTGGATTTTTTGTGAATTAGCGTTGTCCTGGGGAATCTATGCCTGGCGAAGTGTTGAGCTGTGAGCGAAGCCATCACTGGCGAATTTTCGGAGGTTAGTAAATTTGCCCCTATGGGAGAAGGCCTTCTGTAATTCAGAGCTTTCTGAATAAAGGGTTTCTGGATAATGGATCCCATACCTGTATTATTAATTCCCTCCCAAAACTAACCCCTACCCTCCAGCTCTATTACATTATAATAATTAAAACCTGTCTAATTTTAAAGTACAATTTTATGTATTGATAAATTCATTAGAATATATATATATATATATATATATATATATATATATATATATATATATATATATATATATATATATATATATATATATATATATATATATATATATATATATTGATACTTATGGGTAAATGTTATGAGAAAATGATTTTGGGTCTATAATTTAATCACCCTTTTCAGTTGGTTAAGTTGTGCAGTAAATTTAATATGAAATTAGTTTTTTTTCTTGAAAGTTATGTAAAACAAAATACAGGTCACTTCTTATTAACTAATTGTCCTTCGTTTTGTGACACTATGTTTTTAAATGTGTATGTCTGTTCAACTTGTAGCTCAAAAATAAATAATTCATAGCACATTATTGGTACTCTAAACAATTGCATTAGCTAAGGATTTAATAAGCATATTAAGCAGAAGCTTAGAAAATACTTGTCAATACTGTTCACTAATAATGAGCTCTAGTTGCTATTAACAGGAGCCTTATTCAAACGCATTCCAAAGGTTTCATCCCTAGTAATTCATGCAAAAGCATTACTTATAGAGAATCCATTATGGTTAAATTCTCACAATAGCTCTTATGATGGACCTTTAGTTAGCTCACGCATGCAAATGCAAAATTTAGCACAACTTTTTTGATATAACAGGGCATTTTCAATCTATTCTACAACTTCCATGTACTGCCTTTGTTTATGTATTTTTACTGGAGAATGGGTACATATATGCCCTTTATTTTCAAATAGTTTCATTCGCAGAGAATAGTTTAAAGGGCTTGTCAAAAAGACAAGAAATGTGTAAGAAATTAAGACTTTTGCATTTACTAAGATAAAATCTATGCAGAAATGGGGAGGCCTATTTACTAAAACGCGACTTTTGACCAAACTCACAAACCAGAATCCCCTTAATTTGACAATAATTATCCTCAAAAAAATCGGTGCAAGAAGAAGTCGCAATAAAATTGTGTTGAGTTTATCAGATTCTCTAACATAAACCAGTGCAAACAGCCCACAACTATAGAGAATCCTGAAGGCAAATAACATGTTCCAATTGTTAAATGAACCATCTGCCATTGACTTCTACATGATTTTGACGGGTTTTAGCTGGAGTGTTTTTGGATTAAAATTTTTAGCAGCTTCAGAGCATATTAGTAAGACAAAACAGAGGCGCCAAAAAGGATAAAAATAGCTAAAAGCACTTAAAAACCCAATGGGTAATTCAGAGGAGGTAGTAATGAACTTACCTCCTCTAAGCAGACACCAATGAAAGTGGTAATTTTCAATAATAGTTTATTCACAAAACAGTATTGCAACGCGTTTCGCAGGCATTTCCTGCTTCATCAGGCAATATGGAACGGGAACAACAACAACTAAAAAAACACAGAGACAGGCAAATTTGTAAAATATTATTGTATACAGCTGTTCGGATTATGGGAAAGTGTGGATACTAAGTGATGCCCTTGGGCCAAGTATATGGGGGGGAGGGGAAACAAGAGGAGGAGAAATAGTTCACAGCATGGGGAAACAAGTGCTGATGGACATGGGGGATAGGCTGCTAGTATATATTATCTAAATTGGAAACCAAGTATCTTGGTGGGAGACATAATAGGAGACATACAATAGTAACATAATAAAGAACGTGACCTAGGGTAAATTTAAAGCCAGGGGATGTAGCACAGATGTCTAAACCAACAAAAATCAATGAAATTAAGATAAAGTGAAAAAAACTTACCAGTGCCTTTGTATAAACACGCCAGGCGCCTCTGTGCTGCTTGAGGACGCCTGAGCGTGTTATATAGTGTGACTAATTAATGGGAAGTATGTGGGGGGAGGGGAAAACAAGAAAAAGAGGAATAATTCACAGCATGGGAAAGCAAATGCTGATGGACATGGGGAATAGGCTGCTGGTATATATTAGTCTAAATGAGAAACATAAAGTATCTGGGTAGGAAACATAAAATTAAACTATGTGGGAGACATAAATTAGTGAGCTAAGGTATATTTAAAACAAGGGGATGTAGCACAAATGACTGAAGACAACAAGAAAAAGGGGAAATCAATAACTTTTAAGAAGGAATAGATATAATCTTACCAGTGTCTTTGTATAAACACGCCAGGCGCCTCTGTGCTGCTTGAGCTTCAGAGCATATTAGATTTTTTTAAATTTATTTCCTCTAAAAATTTGAGCTTTTCCCCTTTAAAATTCAACCAGGAACATTTGCGTTTAAATGAATTGGCCAAATAATGTACATTTATATGTATGTATTCTTTTAATATCTAGTATCATTTACTGTTTGCTGCTACCCCTTGAAGTATTGTAGATTTGAGTCTCTGTCTATATATTTATATAATTTACAGTTTGGTCATTTACTAAATTCTATAGTTGTATTGAATGATTGAATTATTTTTTTGGATTTGACGCCCAAAAACTTGGATTATCATCTGAAAACCACCAATTCTTCGGATTATCATACGAAATCCAGCGCATATCATGATATCTTCCAATTGAATAAGGGACACATGCCACTGAATTCTACATTACCTCAGCAGGTTTGAGATGGAGTATTTTTTATTTGGACTTTGAGCAGCCTTGAAGCAATAACAAGGAGAAATCAGATGGCACTCACCAAGCAAAGAATGTGCTGAATTTTTGTGGTTTATTCAGATCTCTGCAGCCTTGGTATATAATAAATCTTGAAGATTTTTAGTTTTCTTTACCATGAAAAAATTGTGTTTTCCCCTTTACAACTCCAACCAAAAAAAATTGCACTTGTAATAATTAATCCCCTAGATGCCACCTCGGAGTTACAGGACCTGTATAAAATAACTTTTATATTGTCACATAAACCCTTGGTGACTTCTAATATCTTTATATAAATTCCAGTATATATAGTCTATTGATGGGCGAATTTGTCCCGTTTCGCCACAAAATTAGTGAATTTTTAAAATAAAAATGGAAGTATTTTTCATTAAAAATAATAGAAAAAAAATACTATTAAAAAACTTGAATAACTTAACTCAAAAAAATTGTTATTTGACCAAATTGCCACCACAGGGTTGTATTTAAGGACATGAGAAATTGTAGATTCAGCTGTTTTTACACAAAAAAAATCTGACTTTATTGAGGGGATGCATATGCGATAAATGTAAAGCACTGCGTAGTGATGGGCGAATTTATAAGACAGACGCGAATTTGCAGCGAATTCCCATGATTCGCCGGTGTCAAAAACAAATGGACGCTGGCGTTGAATTTTTTTTCACAGCGGTTTTGTGAATTTATTTGCTGGCAGCGAATCGCTGCAATTTCGCTCCTGGCCAAAAAAACCTGATACCGGCGTCCAGAAAACGGACGTCTGTTTCACTAATTTTTCGCCGTTTCACTAATTTTTCAGCGAAGCGAGACGCCACAAATTCACCCATCACTAGCACTGCGCACAATATGAAAACAGAAGCAAAAACAGCAAGAGGTCATAAAAAAGGCATTAGTGAACTCTTTTGCTTGGTATAGTATTTCTACAACACACGTTTTTGCCAGCAGAGAATATTTTTGCAAATCTGTACTAGAATTTTGCCATTTGTATTGTTTTTGTTTTGGTTTGCTGTAAAAGTTGGATTTTCTTTCTCTGAGAAAAAAAGGCCCTTGACACCAATTCATCTGGTATGGATTTTATCCATGGTTTTGCCAATTTTTGTTAAAGCTATATGGACCAGTTTCACTCATTACTAGTCATAAACCTTGCCATGTCCATTGATGCCAAAGCATTTACCAAAACGTCATCAAAATGTTGGATTTTTGCAGATTTTTCTACAGTTTTGCAGCAAAGTGAAATGAACCAGTTGCAATCATCTCTAGTCATAAACCTCAGAGACTTAAAGGAATTGTTCAGTATAAAAATAAAAACTAGATAAATAGGTAGGTTGTGCAAAATAAAAAAATAAATAAACAAAGTTATATAGCCAAAAATGTAATGTAAAAAGGCTGGAGTGACAGGATGTCTAACATAACAGAACACTACTTCCTGCTTTGCCGCTCTCTTGGTTTCCACTGGTTTAAGTGCCACTTTACTTGCATAAGACAAACCTGTATATTGGGGTATAATTATGAGAAAAACAGAAGGATTTTTAAACAATTATTGATAAAGATTTAGAGAAATGCTTGGCATTCTGGGCACAATGTAAGACATTTCTTATGAAACAGATGGCTATTTGGATTGTTACAGCAAAGTAGGAGTAGTCTGAGCAGGGTTGGAAAGAAGATAGATAAACTTGGAAACAGCCCAGAAGATTTGTTAAACCCCTCTTTACCACACAAAGTGAATACATTGCTTTTTGTGTGCAGAGTGTCTCAAATCTAGAATCCTAAAGAATCCACTTTTACTTGGCAGCAACACAATAACAGAATGGCAAGGATCACCAGTAATTAGAAATGTAATTATTTTTTTTTAAAAAAATGGCCTGTTGATAATTATTACAAAGCATATTGTTAACAGAGGAACGTCTCACTAATTTGCGTGATCGGTTTTAGACACAATTTGGTGATGTTTTTTACTTGCCTTTGATGACACATAACTGATATAAATGGAGTACTGTTTCTTTTCAGCATTTTTGTTTTCTTCATTTGCATGAAAATAAGAATTCTGTGTATGTACTTTAAAGGGGACCCGTCAACCAAAAAAATGATTCCAAATCTAATTTTATCATGTTAGTCTAGCAAAGTGAAGTTTAATTACACTGTATAAATTATTTGAATCTTGTTTCTGATGTGAGTTTCTGATGTGAGCCATTTTGTGGACACTGTTATTAAGGCAAGCCTTGCATCATGTCAGAATCTTGTTTGTGCACCAGAATGGGAGATCTGATGTCCATCCCCATGCCCTGGCTACACAATTAAACGGTGAAGAGAACGGGGGAATGTGAGGAGAGCAGTGACATCTAGGAAGTGCTGAATGGAAAGTGAAAGTAATTGTTTGTCCGGCCTCTATGCTTAAGGCATAGAGGAGGAGCAGGCAATATTTGATTGACAGCTGAGATTTTTAAATGAGTTTACAACAGCTAGAATTTGGATTTCATGTTTAATTTGAAAAGGGCTTTTATTATACAGCTTTTTATGTCTGGGTGACAGGTCCACTTAAAAGGAGAAGGAAAGGCCTATTTACTTGGGGTGGCAAAAGTTAGGCACCCCCCGAAGTGATTGTAGATATGTATCTAAACCGGTGCTCTTTTCAGCAGAAAACTGCACCAGTTCGGGGGTTGTTCCAGTGAGCACCACGGAGTGATCGGCTTCCTTCTTCTTCTTTCTTCAAATTTCCAAGGGCAGATTCATGCACAGTAGAATAAAATAGTTGACTTCTTAAAGTTCGGCTTTTCACGCTACATGCGCCTGCACAAAGAAAGAAGAAGCCGATCGATCCATGGTGCTCGCTGGAAGAACCCCATGGCCGGTGCAGTTTTCTGCTGATAGGAGCACCAGCCCGGAGTTCAGGTAAGTATATACAATCACTTGAGGGTGCCTAACTTTTGGCACCCCCAAGTAAATACAGACTTTCCTTCTCCTTTAATACGACATGAGAATTTAGTTGAACAATATTGGTTTCAGAGGAAATGCAATATTTTCTTTAAAAAAATTCTGTGCTCACTGGTGCAAGTAATTATTACTAGACAGCTGTGGAGATCTGTTCCTATGGGTCTTTTGGCCCCATAGTCTGTAGTCTCTCAAATTAATTGGCATCAATGATATGCGAAATAATATTGCAGTTCAGGTGTTTAGCTCTGCAATAGCGTATACTTTGCCTTTCCTTGTTAGAGAAGCTCCTTTCTACCATGATAAAACTTTCATAGAAAATATAGGTTTCAGTGTTGCCAATTTCTTCCAGATAACAAGGGGAAGGCCTGGGGGGAATCCGATCCCAATGACTGATGTGAAATTCAAGGGGAGCGTAATAATGTTGTCTATGTTTTCTGTATTTTATTGGTTCAAAAAAACTTGTTCATCAGTTAGTTGAAGTAGTAATAGGAGTAGTGGAAGTAGTAATAGGATTAATGGGAAAGTCGTCATTTTTGGGAAAAACAAGTCATTAAAATAGAACATATTGTATTGGATTGTTTTTGAAGTTATTCATCTTAAATAACTAAAATTAGCATTAGTGATAGTCAGCGGAGAGGCTTTTGATGTGACAAGTCTAATAACAAAATAAAGACTTGTTGGCCCCAAAAATGACAACTATCCAAATACTCAGTGGAGTAACTAGATGTTACTGGGCCCCACAGCAAATTAATTTTACGGCCCAAAACATATCCAGAGATTGAAATGTTTTACCAATATATGTTGAAATCGCTCATTAATTTGGGCCTCATGGGCCCTTATAACTAACTCCTAACCCCCCCCCCCCAATGCAGCAGCAGGGTAGTTCCCCCTGGGGATAGTTATCTTCCCATGTAACCAGTCTTATAACAAAATAAAGACTTATTGGCCCCAAAAATGACAACTTTCCCAGTACTCCTATTACTACTTCCACCATTCAATTAGCTTTGACCTTTTGCTATATAGTTTACCCTGGGTACACAGGGAACTCATTCAAAAAAGTGTGGTTAAATAGAAACTACATACATCAAAAGCAGACTCAAAAATATATATTGCACGGTATCACATTTTTCGCACAGAAATGAATAAAGTTAGAGTATGTCTTGTTGTGTCAGCTACATATCCTAAACCTCTATAATCTGTGTGCCATTGAGCTTTGTTTTGTGTTGTTTGTGTATGGGAACTATTTTCTTTAAATGCCCAGGACCAGGGGTTTCATATAATGGGATGCTGTGATTTACAGCACCTAAAAACATTTTAACTTCTAAAGGCAATAAAGTAAAAGACATAAGACATTTTACATCAATGCTTATCAAAAAGAACAATACTAGCACTTTGCATGGAGCAATAGGTCTTTATGTTTGCCTTGTGCATTGCAAAACAAGGAATTCTTATGTAAAACTCTTAGGCTTCTATGTTTTTCTAATGAGGCAGAACAATAGAATCAGGTTTGAGTGATATTTAAGAGCTTGAGTGACATTTGCTCTCATATTGCACTATGCACATCTTATGTACGGAAAGATTATCTGCCAAAACCAGATTGTATTAATATTAACTTGTGCAATAAGGGCAGGGCGTTGGGCTGTTATAGGTCTAATGTTCAAAAACTCTCAATGGCTTAATGGTTGATTGTTTATAGAATATAACAATTCAGGTTCCAAGGCCAGTGGCCATGCAAAACCCAGACTCAAGCCTGATGACTTCATTTAGCAAATTTAATTAAATTTAATTAATTTGACCATTTTACTGAGACCCTTGGCAGCTTGGAGCCATAATACAGATGTTACTTTACTTTTACCTGAAAAACATCATAGTATATTTCTTTTATATTATTTTCTCTGTCATATTCAAATTACATTTTTAAAAAATATTTTGGAAAAAACTTGACCATACTTTTTTTTAGTTGATATTCACATGCTCACAGTGTCTCAACTGCACGTCATCTTGGTGCCCCGTAAATCTATGCATTTTTGTTGCATAGTGTATGAGTTTATTTCAGAGCTTTGTATCAGGATCACTGGTTGTATGGTATTTTTTATTTGTTTTGTTATTTTCCAATAGATTCTTGTACTTTCATCTGACTCATAAATTACTTTACTGACTGCTGCATCTCAGCTTTGTTTCAGTATGTATGGCAGTAAACCCAAGATGGATGGTTCACTTGCTGAAAGCGCTTGAATATATGCATTAGAAATTACAGAGGACAGTGTTACAGAATACAAAATAGTGATATGTAGACAGCAAACAACTCACAGAAAGAATAATTCTGACAATTCATTTCCATGCACCCATATTTAACATGCCACACATACTCATTTTAGAATAGATATTAACACTTCACAAAAGCTTGCTTCATAACCAGTTAGCCAAATGAAAAATATTGGCAAGCTTAAATACTGCAATGAAATGTGTTTAATTTATTACTTTTATTTTTGTTGCAGTTTAACATTTTTTTTTATTTCATTACAAATTCCTCTGCTCGTGAAATTTTATGTCTAAACAGAACAGAGCATATTGAGCTACAATAAGTCTGAAGTGCACACTAGTGGGCTTATTTATCAGAATTTGAATTTGTGTCGTTTAACGTTTTTTTTCTAATTAGAATAAACAAAAAAAAAAAATTGGAATTTGCTTATTTATTAAAAAATCAGAACACGAAGGGGCATATTTATTCAGTTCGAGTGAAGGAATAGAATAAAAAAAACTTTGAATTTCGAATGGTTTTTTTTGGCTACTTCGACCTTCGACTACGACTTTGACTCGAACGATTCGACCATTCGAAGTACTGTCTATTTAAAAAAACTTTGACGCCCTACTTCACCATCTAAAACCTAACGAACCTCAATGTTAGCCTATGGGAAAGGTCCCCATAAGCTTTGCAAGCTTTTTATGGTCAAAGAAAAATCGTTCGATCGATGGATTAAAATCCTTCGAATCGAAGGATTTAATAGTTCGATCGAACGAATTTCGGTAAATACTTCGACTTCGATATTTCGAAGTCGAAGGATTTATCTTCGGCAGTCGAATATCGAGGGTCAATTAATCCTCGATATTCGACCATATGTAAATCTGCCCCGAAATATTTGGTTGAAAAAAAAACATAGGAAAAAAATTAGAATACCTTCAATTTTATTTCATTTAATACTAGTCTGCACACAGCTTGACCCACTGGTTTATGATTCGTTATGTAACACAGATCAACATATAATTAAAGATATATAAATATTTGTAAACATGAGCACAGAAATCTGTGGCATTTCTGCCAGGCAGTGATGTGCAAAAAAAAAAAAAAAACACGGAGGCCTGTTTATTAAAGGTTGAATTTTAATAGTTTTTGAAAGCACGACTAAATTCACATTCTCTAAAACCACGATTATCATGGTATTTATTAACAGATCTGAATATAAAAGGTATGAATGAAATATTGCGCTAAACTATGCGCTAAAAAGTATACCTCTACAACTCTACAACATCTAAAAATTTTAGTTTTTAGACAATTCCTAGAGAAAAAAAAATCCAAAAACCTCTAAAAGTCCAAATTGATTAAACGTGGTCCAATAAGATCAGTCCCATTCACTTCTATAGGACCTCAACAACTTTTATTTGGTGAATTTTTGCATTAGAGGTTACATTTAAAAAAATCTTGAATTTTTAAAGAAAAACCACAAATGTTTCGAGATTTGTAAAAAAATTTGCACTCATAAATGAAAGCTATAGATTCCTAAAATTTTTTTCACAACTATTATGCTCATAGTGTAGCTATAAATATCTTGTTGCTTAGGTCTTCTCTCCTGCGCAAATATGTATTTTTGTATGTGTAGGTCTCTTATTTTCCTTTGACAATTCACTCCAGGTGGCCATGCCAGTCCTATCTTTGTCCACAAAAAAGTGTGGCACAGCCCCTTGAACTTATAGCTTGGTCATAATTTAATTTGCATCAAACCTCAAGCTGGGTACAAATACTCATTTTTCAAGCCATACAAAAAGCTAGTTTCCAAATTACATTTTAAAGTAAGAACCACTTCCACTCTTTCCCGATTTAAATATTAACTGCTAAAGAGCCAACCTGAAATATGCAACAAAGGAAATCCAATGTAACAGGCCACACTTGAGGCCTTAGCGTTTTATGATATAACATTACTTACATCAGTATTATTGATACATTGCACAATAAAATCACCTTTTAGATATGATTAAGTATATTTTATGTACAATTCATTTAAAAAAAAAAGAAAGTCATATTCATGGTTCATGACTTTAGGCAAAAGTGGGGGCACAGCTTCAATTACCAAAAATATGAGGGACTCAATAGAATATTTGTGTTCAATAAAATGGGCATGGACAACGACTTTAAGTGACCTCTCTGAATAGTTGATTTCTGTTGACTGATCCTTTCTTTATTGGGCTGTGTGGTTTAACCCACATACAATACGTCACACAGGTACTTGATAACATCAACAACAAAATTAGTTAAACAGATATAATATTTAAGATATATGTAAAGGTATAGAATCCCTTATCTGGAAACCCGATATCCAGAAAGCTCCAAATTACGGAATGGCTGTCTCCCATAGACTCCATTTTATCCAAATAATCCAAATTTTTAAAAATGATTTCCTTTTTCTCTGTAATAATAAAACAGAAGCTTGTACTTGATCCAAACTAAGATATAATTAATCCTTATTGGAAGCAAAACCAGCCTATTGGGTTTATTTAATGTTTAAATGAATTTCTAGTAGACTTAAGGCATGAAGACCCAAATTACGGAAAGATCCATTATCCGGAAAACCCCAGGTCCTGAGCATTCTGGATAACAGGTCCCATACCTGTATATATATATATATTATACAATATACACCTTTTAGTTGTGTTTTCGTTATATACAAAGCATCTCAGTCATTTTAATAAGTAAAAGACAATCTAGTTATACCTTTAATTAAGCTTGCCTGGAAGAACCTATTTCCTGTTAATTATGTTTCCTCATTATGCTTAATCCTGATTAATGATACAAGTAATAATGTTTATTAGCTAGGCAAAGAATTGCAATTCATGCAAAATAAAAAGTGTTTATGCCAGTTCGCAGAGATGGTAAAACATAACAGAGCAACACAAAAAAAACCAAGAAAATGCCCCAATAGCTGATATTCTAACTGTAGGTCTTAGCTTTCTTACACTGTGGGGGGGGGGGGTTTATTTATCAAAATCTGAAAAGTTCTCACTATTTTCTGAAAACTACTCCCACAAATCCGCACAGACTTTACCCCCTATTTATCGATACATTTTTCCAAAATTTTTTGTGGAGGGAAAAAACTGAATCGTACAAATATTTCGAATTTGGCGCCATAAATTTAGAGGGTTATTTACTAAACATCAAATGCATTTTGGAATTTATTAAACCTCAAGGATGTAAAAGTCTGAATCAGAAAATCCGGCATCTCATATCTGTCAAGGTTGCACATAAGTCAATGGGAGAAGTCCCACTGATTTTTTTTGATGTGTGCTGGGTTTACTGCAATACCCCGAAGGTTTCAGAGTTTTCGGGCAAAAAGAGTTTTTGGGTGAAAAATACGAAAAAATTGTGAAAATCTGATTTTTTTTTTTCTTGCAAAGAAAATTTTCGGGCAAATGTAATAATAAATAAGCACAAAAAAACCCAGAGCCGATTTGATCAGAGTTTGTAACAGAAAATATTGAGATAAATTTGGACTTTTTCAGATTTGACAGCCAAAGACTTTTTTTGGATTTGACACCTAAAAACCAGTAAATCTTTTGATTATTGAAAGAAAACCAGCACAAATCAGGATATCAGCAGGACATCTGCCATTGATTTCTACATGAACTTGGCAGGTCTGAGTTGGAATACTTTTTTATTCACACTTTTAACCATCAGAGTTGAAAAAAATCTCAATTTTTTTTTAAATATTTGAGAGTTTTTTTTTTCATTTAAAAGTCCGACCAGAAACAAATCTAACTTTTCTTTCCAGAAAATAACTGCTGCCATGAATTGACATCAAACCTTAGTATAGTGTAGTTCAGGAAACTGTAGAAAATACATTTTCTTAAATATTCAACAAATACTTTTCCAGCTTCCAAATAGAAGGATATTACAAGCTGCTTGTTACAATGGTTGATTGCAATATAAGATTCCAGTTCTAGTGTTATACAAGTGCCCCAAGAGGTGGACTTTTGAGTTTATTTCTGGAGAGACTGAGGGAGTATTCCCTTCCCAATGTAAGGAGCAGCATTTTTTTTATATAAAATCAGATTTTTCAAAAAAATCACAAATTTTTCGGAATTTATTAAACCCAGAGTATGGAAAAGTCAGAATCTGAAAATCCAGCATCTCAGACCTGTCGAGGTTGCATATAAGTCAATGGGAGAAGTCCCAATGATTTTTTGATGTGCGCTGGGTTTTTGGCAATACCCCAATGTTTTCTGAGTTTTCGGGCAAAGTTCTTGTGTTTTTCAAATTCAAAGTTTTTGGGTGAAAAATCCGAAAAAATCTTGAAAATCAGAATTTTCTGGATTTTTTCCCGCAAACGAAATTTTCGGGAAAGTGTATTAATAAATAAGCCCAAAAAATCTGTGCGGATTTGGTAGGAGTTTTTTCTCAGAAAATATTTAGATAAATGTGGACTTGATTATCAACGGTCGAAGTGAAAAAACGAAGTAAAAAAATTTGAATTTCAAGATATTTTTGTGTACTTTGACTCAAATAGACCAAAATTCAATTTGAATTTGAAAAAAATGAGACTATTTGAATATTGAAATTTATCATGTACTGTCTCTTTAAAACTTCCAACAATTCGACATCTAAAACCTGCCGAATTTGCATTTTTAGCCTATGCGGGACTTTGAAAAATCTAAGTTTTTTGGGGCAAATCCTTTGATTAGAATTCAATCGAATGCGCTAAAACTTTGATTCTAACGATTGAATACAGCCTAGCCTATTCACCCGAAGTCAAAAACTTAGATTTTTTTAATAGATTTTGATTGGTCTTTTTTTATTCGAATTTCGAAATTCGACCCTTGTTAAATCTGCCCCTTACAGTGGGTATTTGTGAGGGCGAGGGCCAAAACATTGATCCAATTAAAAAAAGTAATTATTGTTTAAAAAAAGTCACTATTGTTTATGTTTCTGTTGGGCATGAGTTTTTTTTTCAAATTTAGAATTATTCTCCTGCCTCTGCCTCAGAGATCACCTGACCAGAAATACTACAGATATAACTGTTAGGAAGAAGTGTGGAAACAAAAGACAGAATTTTCTATTTATGATTACCCAATGGCATATACTACTAAAAAGTATATTATTAGTATATTATTATGAACATTATTTATTTACATGAAGCAGGGTTTTACATATGAGCTGTTTTATGCAATATCTTTTTATAGAGACCTACATTATTACAAAAAAGCTGACAAATGTTGTTTCTCATAAATTTGGCACATAAACAATAATGCTTTGGGTTCGCCTCTTAATATGGAAACTGAGTCTGAGTAGAGCGATTGAAAATTATATATGTTTCTAATAATATAGTGCAGATGCTGCCAGATATTTATTATAAGAGAGGAGTCCTGCTGTGAAGATATTATAAGGGAGAACCCCACTGTGAAGAATATAATGTTCTGTAATCTGCTGACTGCTCAAATGCACTCAAAGGATTTACAGGCTTGTCGTGCAAAGACTCAAAAGCCACATTTCCCTGAAATATTTTAAGACAACCCATCACATAACAAATGCTTTATGGAAGACATACAAAAATAGAGAACATTTCTAAGGCATAATTCTATATAGACGAGTTTTGCAAAATGCAGAATTAAACATTGTACGTTTCAAAATTCTTTACAGAAAATTGCACGAAACCTCATATAAAAAAATCTGTCATAAGATGAGAATTACAAATAAACAAAATAATATTTAGACTGTAATTTATTTCTCAATAATTTGTTTCCCCAACCAAGGTAAAAAAATGTGAGATCATCGTTTCCAAACACATAGGGGCAGATTCATTAAGGGTCGAATTTCGAAGTTAAAAATACTTCGAAATTCGACCCTCGAATTGAAATCCTTCGACTTCGAATATCGAAGTCGAAGGATTTAGCGCTAATCCTGCGATCGATCGATCGAAGGATTTTTCGTTCGATCGAACGATTAAATCCTTCGAATCGAACGATTCGAAGGATTTTAATCCAACGATCGAAGGAAAATCCTTCGATCAAAAAATCACAGGCAAGCCTATGGGGACCTTCCCCATAGGCTAACATTGACTTCGGTAGGTTTTACCTGCCGAAGTAAAGGGTCGAAGTTTTTTTTAAAGGGGAAGTACTTCGACTATCGAATGGTCGAATAGTCGAACGATTTTTCGTTCGATTCGTTCGATTTCGTTCGAATTCGAACGAATTTAACCAATTCGATGGTCGAAGTACCAAAAAAATACTTCGAAATTCGAATTTTTTTCATTCGAATCCTTCACTCGAGCTTCATGAATCGGCCCCCCAGTATTGCGCAAAGGAAAACCAAACATTTATTACAAATGCAATTATTTCTGATAGGAGGTACATTTCTATGTGCTCAGTTAGTATTAAATGACTACAGAGTGTGTATGTGAGTATCATACTATATGCTGATGCAAGAATTAATCTGAATCTTATTTGTATCCAAGAAGGAATTGTAACCTTTTCAGATAAATCATTAGATAATCGTTTACCCATCTATTGGTTCAAAAGAAAATGAAACAGGATCCATGTCTGATTCTTGATGCCGTGCATAATTATATACTTTTGGATGTGCATATGTATTTCTGTATTCTATGGTAGAAATGAAGAGAATTAGAGAAATAAAAATTAACCAATACAGGTGTGGGATCCACTATCTGGAAGCCCGTCCAGAAAGCTCTGAATTATGTGTGTGTGTGTATATATATATATATATATATATATATATATATATATATATATATATATATATATATATATATATATATATATATAATATGTATAAAATATACATTTTTTCAGAACTCGAGCCGTCTTCAGGAAAAGAAAACAATATACAGGTATATATATATATATATATATATATATATATATATATATATATATATATATATATATATACTGGTATGGGATCCCTTATGCAGAAACCCATTATCTAGAAAGCTCCAAATTACGGAAAGGCCACCTCCCATAGACTCCATTATAATCAAATAATCCAAATTTTTGAAAATGATTTCCTTTTTTTCTGTGATAATAAAACAGTACCTTGTACTTGATCCAAGCTAATATATAATCATTAGTGATGGGCAAATTTGTCCCGTTTTGCTTTGCTGAAAAAAAGAGAATTTTGATGCCTGCAACAATTTTGACTCCCACGACAGTTTGACACACGCCTATTTTGTCCAAATGCATTAAAGTCAATGGGCGTCCGAATAATTCTGAAGCGCCTATATATGTTTTTTGGCACGGTGCAGTTTCGCAAAACGCAGAAATTCCCTGCAAATTTGTGCCTTTGCGAATTTATTTGTCCATCACCAATAATCAATCGTTACTGGAAGCAAAATCAGCTTATTGGGCTTATTTAATGTTTACATGATTTTCTAGTAGACGTAGGGGCAGATATATCAAGGGTTGAAGTGAAAATTCGAAATAAAAAAATTTGATTTTCAAGCTATTTTTATGTACTTCGACTAGGGAATAGTCCAAATTCGATTTGAATTTGAAAAAAATCTGAAAATTTGAATATCGAAATTTATCATATACTGTCTCTTTAAAACTTCGACTTCGACCATTCTCCTTCTAAAACCTGCCGGATTGTTATTTTAGCCTATGGGGACCTCCTAGAACCCATATGGAGTCAATTGGTGGACTTTGAAAAATCAAAGTTTTATTTTTTAAAATACTTTGAATCGAATTCGATCAAATACGATCTTACTTTGATTCAAATGATCGAATACAGCCTAGTCACCTGCAGAAAAAAACTTTGATTTTATTAATACATTTCGGTTGGTCTTTTTTTATTCGAAGTTATGGGAGTTCAAAAAAACTCCCATTACTTCGAAATCCGACCCTTGATAAATCTGCCCCCTAAATTATAAAGATCCAAATTACGGAAAGATTCAAACCCCAGGTCCTGAGCATTCTGGATAACATTTATCTTTGTTCCTTATTCCTAGCAATGTCTCCTGTGAGTGACCACAATTGTAAAGGTAAAACTAACTCAATTGTAAAGGTAAAACTACTCTCTGAGTAGAGTTTTTTTTTTTAATCATCACAAGGGTAATGTAAACCATTCTAGCAAAGAGTAGGAGATTTAATTCAAACAGTATAGAAAATGTAAAACACAGTGATACAATCAGGAAAAAAAGATTAAAAATGTAGACACGAAACTGATAAAGGTGGAATACTAATTCTATGATTAATAAGCTTGTTATTAGTCTGCAGCATATGAATTAAACATATTCTAGATTTTGGACAAAAATACTCTGGCTTAATCTTGACAGTTAAGAAATGCTTTAATTACCTAAGCATATCTTTCACAAATCCAGTAAGGAATAAAATTGCATATTTGGGTTTAAACTCTTTAGAAATGCAGTAGCATTGGAATGATTATTTGTAGGATAAATTACATTTATTATTCCATTATAGTCAATAATGGAGCCACCTTCTGTGGAAACTCCTGGCAAGTGGGACTTAGCAGAAATACACTTTTTAAATGTCCTGATGGAGTGGTGAAAATTGCTAAATGGGGTAATTATTCACAAAAATCAAGTGTATTCAAGTTAACGTTTAGTATGATATATAAGGAATAGTGATGGGCGAATTTATTCGCCAGGCGCGAATTTGCGGCGAATCTGCGCGTTTCGCCGCCAGCGAATAAATTCGCAAAACGCACGCGAAAATTTGCGTAAAAAAACGGGCGCCGGCGTCAAAAACGGGCACCAGCGTTGGAAAAACGGGCGCCGGCGTCGGAAAAACGGGTGCTGGCGTCGGAAAAACGGGCGCCGGCGTCAAAAACGAGACGCCGGCGCCGTTTCGCGAATTTTTCGCCGTTTCGCGAATTTCGCACAAATTCGCCCATCACTAATAAGGAACATTTGTTAGCAACATTTCAACTGATCTTCATTTTTATAGTATTTGAATTATTTAGCCTAATTTTTCTGCAGCTTTCCATATTTGAAATGGGGAAGTCAAGAAAATATTTCTGTGCGAGGCTACAGTTTTATTCTTATATTTTATTACTTGCGTTTCTATTTATGCCTCTCCTTTTTCATAATTCATAATTCACACCACTGCTTTGGTAAATTGGCCCCAAGCAACCAGATAGCTTCTGAAATTCCAAACTGGAGGGCTGCTGAATAAAAATCTAAATCATTGAAACACCACACGTATTAAAAAAGGCAAAACGCAAATTGTTACAGAATATCACACCCTACATGATACTAAGGGGGTTATTTATCAAAAAAATTTATGTTTATTTAATCAAAACTAGTATCCGTGTATTGACCTTATTTATTTTAAAAAAAAAGCTTGATTTAATCAAATCGGGGAAAACCTTGATAACATTGAGCGAAAACCCAAATCGTACGATTTTTTCACATTTTTCTCCCGAATTGCTAGATTTTTTTGCATTTTCGTCGGAAAAGCCCAAAATAGTCCGATTTTTGGCTAATTCCAGCACAGACCACAGAAACTTCCAAATAGGATAGGGACCTCTCCCATTGACTTATTTACAGTACAACAGTACAGTGAGTAGTGAAACGTCTTCATTGATTACTCAGCAAGTCCAGTTGTTACCTATACTAGATATGGAAAAATTCAAGTTTTTTTTCCACCAGAAATTCGGATTTTAGAGTGAAAAAAACTTAGATTATTCTAATTTTTTAGCTTTCGGACTTTAATAAATAACCCCCTAAAAGTGAATTTAAAGGTGAACCCAATTTAACAGTTTGAATCTCCTGCTCAATCCCCAAGGTGCCTTTTTTGTTTCTGATACTTGAAGTATAGTCAGTTATAAGGGAAGGTCTTGCACACCGTAAAATTTGCCATCCTAGGGTTGGGCCTTTGTGCCTTCCAACAAATCTGGGTCTGCCAATATACTTTCAATACTCTGCAAAATGTTTGTAGTATGTGGGAAACAAACAAGCTACGGTAATGCAAACTGTTGTTTCTGCTATACATTTTAAACCCCAGATATTGCAACATACTATACAGAAAAATTGTACTTTAATTATTTCTAATGCATCCTTGTTTAAAGAGCTAGAAGCCTATAATACAGGGAATACTTCAAGATAATAAGCACAATTGACATACTAGTAAACTTAAGTGGAGCCATACTTAATTTACAGGAAAGAAAGTAAAATACATTGTTTGCTGAAGGTTTATATAAAATATTTGGATTATTGCTATTAATACTATTATAAAGCTTTCTTCATAACCATATTTATTTTATTCAATGAAAATAAATGTGTGAGGAATTATTGCCTGACCTAGAGCCCAGTGAATTGCTGCTACCTGCTTTGGAATGTCATTCTCATTAGCTGGAAGCAGATGTTAGAAAATATTTAATTTGTAAAGGGCACTGAAAGCGAATTAAATGCAGGGGCAATAATATATTAACTTTTTGAATGATTGGTTAACTCATGAGACAGCTGTGGTGTGTAGAATAGCATAACAAGCAATATTGTTCATATTTTTAATTGAGAAGATAAGCATCCTTTTTCATTTTATGTTGGGCATGTTTCTGTTTTGCTGTTCATAACTGCTGCCATTAAGCTGCTCTAAATTACAAAAGTTTTACAAAAATTGTATAGAAAGGAGCCACTGGCACAAAATCAGATGAGAAGGACCAAGAAACAATGCCCTAATTGTACCCTATTATTTACAAGTGAATCCGGGGTTGACAGGGACTAGTGAGTATGAGAATTATGAGTATTATGAGAAAGAGGCTGCTCTGACCTTCTTCAGTTTTAGTAATTTTATTTAATTTTAGTAATTTTTTTCCTAAGCAGAGGAACGTCAGAGCAAAGTTCTTAGAATAGCAAAGTTCTTAGAATAGCACTCATCAAATTTATATTCATATTTATCTTAAAGGTTTACTAATATTTTAAGGTCTATGGGGCAGATATACATACATGCAAATTTTCACTTCGGAAATCTTCGCCACACTTCGCAAAACTACGTCAGGCGAATTTGCATGTTCATCAAAATACACAACTTCATCTCAGCTAAAGAAGGCTGGCATACTTTGTTCCTAGCAAAACTTCATTAACTTACTTACACTTTTGTCAATTTAAATTCAGTGGGTACATAAAGGTCATATGTATTATTTATTAGTGATGTTGGTGAAATTGCTGGAAGTGGCCACTTATTATTAAAAATGTCCAATTAGGCAAAATCAAGACTATAGAGATAAAGGGCATGAGCCCACTGTAAAAGAAATGGGGCATGAGCTTCAAATGTTAAAAAAAAGTATAAATGAGATATTAAATAAGATATTAAATGAGATATTAAAGATATTTAAACATAATTCAACTTTATGAATGTGGAAAAACACCTGTGTTTTGTCTTTTTTAAGACTTTTTTGGAATACAGGATATGATGTCACTGACATAATAATGTTGAGGATGAAGGTTAATTTTATTCATTTGTCACAACCTGGCGAAATAGACTTTCACATTTTGATAAATAAGCAGATTAGCAATCGTTTGCTTTAGCGAAAATTTGCCCGGCGAAACTGCTGAGTTTTTTTCTCTATTGAATTGTCTTACTCGCATATGAATAGGTGATGTTGCTGTGGATTGTATTTTTAGCAAGAATTCATTAAATAAAAACACAATTCGCTCTTTAGTAAATGTACCCCTATGTATGCGTTATTGGGGGATTTTGGGGGGGTAAATGTTCTAGTAACTATTGTAGCTACCAAATTACCATAGTCTAATAATTGCCAGAGCTATTTAATTGCTAATTACTGCTGGGAAAGAACATTGGGACATTGACTGCAAACTGAATTTGTTTATGTATTTGTTGTACCTTTATTAAAATTCTAAATATGAAAAAGCTCAGACCAATGGTCAGTAAATAGCAACATTATGTGCCCAGACTCATATGTCATGGTGAAGTGTTAAATGCTCAAGTAGAAAATTGGTGGTTTAAATGAGTGTGAACACATCACAGTATTTCTCATTCCCATGGGAGAAAACAATGAGTGATCCACGGCTTGGTTTGTCTTTCTGTGGTATTCTATTTCTGTCATAACCAGTCACTGTAGTGAAAAGATCAAACGTCAGGCTATAGCAATTAGTATACACTGCAGCATTTTTCTCATTAAGAGAAGCTTTGAAGAAACCCTCATTTATATTGAAATTATAGGAATTAAGGTTCCCCGAAGGGCTGTTTGTTTTTGTGAAGTCAGAAGCTGAAGAGCAGATTCACACCTTAAAAATAATCAGTGTTGCATTTATGTTTCCTTCTGATACCGCCAACAATGAACTGAATCTAACTCAAATATGTTATCCCAATATGACAGTTCAGTATGGAAACCATATTATTGGGAAGTAATGTTACGCTTTCTCCACAATGTATTTAATATAAGTAATTCTAAAACAACTGGACTTGCTGAGTAATCAATGAAGACGTTTCACTACTCATCCGAGCAGCTTCTTCAGTTCAACTGACTGGTGTGGGAAGTTCTCGGCATATAAACTCTTCCACAAATCCACTCACAATGGAACATTGTAACTCTTCAGAGAGGTGACTCTGAAATTCACAGAGGTGTTGATTTTATGTAGTTACTGTGATAGGATTACTCAATGTGTCATGCAACTTCTAGAAACAGGTGTTACTTGTGAGAGTTGCATGAATGGATGTGTGAAGTGTTCTGAAACCGCCGGGGTACAGATGTGACAACAGCTTTGTATGTAGCAGACAGGTGGTGTCAAAGGCCCCTTTCACCTTCACATGAAGCGTCTCCTCACACCTCTAAACCAGCGGTCTTCTTTATCCAAGATTTGGACTTGGATTTGAAAGAGGCGTGATAGAGGTGATTTATGTCAAGAGGAGAAACCATCCCTGAACAGAGGCGGAGGCCTTCCACAAGCATAGAGTGTAGTGCTACACAATCAATCTCACCGCTTTTTGTAGCGTCGGGTGCCAGCTGCGACTCTGTCTGCCCAGGTCTAGTGCAAATTCCGATACAAATTCCAGCAGCACTCCGGTATAGTGAAAGAAATTTATTTGTGCAAATGAAGCAACGTTTCGGGCATAACCAGCCCTTTATCAAGCTTCAGAGGCGGAGGCCTTCGACACCACCTGTCTGCCTGGTTGTGTGCCTGGTTTAGAGTTCTGCATGTAATAGAATGAAGGACTGACAATTAGGGAAGGTAACAAGTGATGAGTGAATCTGTCCCTTTACACTTCGCTGCAAAATTCACAAAACTGCTAAAAACGGTGGAAAATTCATGAAACGCATTGAAGTCATTATACAGTATGAATAACTGGCATAATCATAAACGTCCACATCAATATTAGTTCTAAACACAGGTGAAATGCAGAGCCCCGGTGTTGTACAAGTATGGAACCTATTATCCAGTATGCTCGAGACCTGGGGTTTTCCAGATAACACATCTTTACTAGGGATGTCGCGGACTGTTCGCCGGCGAACTTGTTCGCGCGAACATCGGCTGTTCGCGTCCGCCGCAAGTTCGCGAACGTCGCGCGACGTTCGCCATTTTGGGTTCGCCTTACCTGGCGCTTTTTTTTGACCTCTCACCCCAGACCAGCAGATACATGGCAGCCAATCAGGAAGCTCTCCCTCCTGGACCACCCCCACACCCCCTGGACCACTCCCCTTCCATATATAAACTGAAGCCCTGCAGCGTTTTTTCATTCTGCCTGTGTGTGCTTGCAAGAGCTAGTGTAGGGAGAGAGCTGTTACTGATTTCACTGATTTCTTTGAGGGACAGTTGATAGTAAGTTTGCTGGCTAGTAATCTACTTGATACTGCTCTGTATTGGAGGGACAGAAGTCTGCAGGGATTTGAGGGACATTTTAGGGTAGCTTTGCTGGCTAGTAATCTACCTTCTACTGCAGTGCTCTGTATGTAGCTGCCTGCTGTGGGCACTGATCTCTTATGATCTCATCTGCTGACTGCTGTAATAACCCAATAGTCCTTGTAAGGACTGCTTTTATTTTCTTTTTTGTTGTTTTACTTTGCTACTTTAACAGCCAAGTGCTATTAGTCTAGCAGTGTTGGGGAGTGGGACTGGTGTGCTACTGTGCTGCTCCTAGTAGTTCAGCAGCACCAACCCGAGAAATTTTTTTTAATATACATATAATTTTTTTTTTATTTTACTTATCTTACTGTTCTTTAAGGTGTCCAGTGCTGTTTGCTGTTCTTCATAGTAGTGCACCAATAGTAGTGCACTTGCAGGCATTATTTGCCCAGTGGCCATCTAGCTGTGTGAGCTTGTTCACATTCTGTCTAAATATCAATAATAATACCGTCTCCAGAAACACCACCTGAGTGACGTTTTTCAAGCAGCAATAATATATTCCGTATCCACCACTGCTGTAGTGTATACGTTGACCTTGCAGGCATTATTTGCCCAGTGTGTTCTTCATTTTCAAACCACTGCCACTTAGCTGTGTGAGCTTTTTCACATTCTGTCTAAATATCAATAATAATACCGTCTCCAGAAACACCACCTGAGTGACGTTTTTCAAGCAGCAATAATATATTCCGTATCCACCACTGCTGTAGTGTATACGTTGACCTTGCAGGCATTATTTGCCCAGTGTGTTCTTCATTTTCAAACCACTGCCACTTAGCTGTGTGAGCTTTTTCACATTCTGTCTAAATATCAATAATAATACCGTCTCCAGAAACACCACCTGAGTGACGTTTTTCAAGCAGCAATAATATATTCCGTATCCACCACTGCTGTAGTGTATACGTTGACCTTGCAGGCATTATTTGCCCAGTGTGTTCTTCATTTTCAAACCACTGCCACTTAGCTGTGTGAGCTTTTTCACATTCTGTCTAAATATCAATAATAATACCGTCTCCAGAAACACCACCTGAGTGACGTTTTCAAGCAGCAATAATATATTCCGTATCCACCACTGCTGTAGTGTATACGTTGACCTTGCAGGCATTATTTGCCCAGTGTGTTCTTCATTTTCAAACCACTGCCACTTAGCTGTGTGAGCTTTTTCACATTCTGTCTAAATATCAATAATAATACCGTCTCCAGAAACACCACCTGAGTGACGTTTTTCAAGCAGCAATAATATATTCCGTATCCACCACTGCTGTAGTGTATACGTTGACCTTGCAGGCATTATTTGCCCAGTGTGTTCTTCATTTTCAAACCACTGCCACTTAGCTGTGTGAGCTTTTTCACATTCTGTCTAAATATCAATAATAATACCGTCTCCAGAAACACCACCTGAGTGACGTTTTTCAAGCAGCAATAATATATTCCGTATCCACCACTGCTGTAGTGTATACGTTGACCTTGTAGGCATTATTTGCCCAGTGTGTTCTTCATTTTCAAACCACTGCCATCTAGCTGTGTGAGCTTGTTCACATTCTGTCTAAATATCAATAATAATACCGTCTCCAGAAACACCACCTGAGTGACGTTTTTCAAGCAGCAATAATATATTCCGTATCCACCACTGCTGTAGTGTATACGTTGACCTTGCAGGCATTATTTGCCCAGTGTGTTCTTCATTTTCAAACCACTGCCACTTAGCTGTGTGAGCTTTTTCACATTCTGTCTAAATATCAATAATAATACCGTCTCCAGAAACACCACCTGAGTGACGTTTTTCAAGCAGCAATAATATATTCCGTATCCACCACTGCTGTAGTGTATACGTTGACCTTGTAGGCATTATTTGCCCAGTGTGTTCTTCATTTTCAAACCACTGCCACTTAGCTGTGTGAGCTTGTTCACATTCTGTCTAAATATCAATAATAATACCGTCTCCAGAAACACCACCTGAGTTGTTGTTGTTTTTGTTTTAAAAATAATGCCAGGCAAAGGCAGGCCGCCACGCAGAGGCACTAGGGGCCGTGCTGCTATGCTATCCTGTGGCCCTAGGAAATTGCCCAGTTTTAAAAAGGCAATGACCCTGAACTTCCAAAATGCTGAAGAGGTAGTTGACTGGCTTACACAGCACACCCCATCCTCTACCGTTTCTAACTTTACCACAACATCCTCATCCTCCACTGCTATGGCCACCCCACGTAACACTTCCTCCACCACCGGCGCCCCTTCTTCACTGGAGTCAGAGGAGTTATTTTCACATGAGTTTCTTGAACTGAGTGATGCGCAACCATTATTGGCAGAAGAAGATGAAGGAGATGAGGACGTTACACCAGATTTAATTCTGGCAGAGAACACAACAGAGATGGACATAATGAGTGATGACGAGGAGGTCTGCTGCTTCCTTCTGTGAGCTGTTAGAAGAAATTGATGCATCTGAGGAGAATGATGATGAGGAGATTGATGTTTTGTGGGTGCCCAGTAGAAGAGAGCAAGAGGAGGATAGTTCAGATGGAGAGACGGAGAGTCAGAGAGGCAGGAGGAGAATAAGACTTAGAAGAAGCAGGGAGGACAGCTCGCAGGGAACAGTAGGGCAACAACATGTATCGGCACCTGTGGTCAGCCGGCCAACGCACCCGCCATTGCCGCCAACTTCTACTGTTACCGCCAGATTGCCAGCTTCAAAAAGGTCAGCAGTGTGGGATTTTTTTAATGTGTGTGCCTCTGACAAAAGCGTTGTAATTTGCAATGAGTGCAGTCAGAAACTGAGTCTTGGGAAGCCCAACAGCCACATAGGTACAACTTCTATGCGAAGGCACATGAACGGCAAGCACAAAGCACTTTGGGAGCAACACCTCAAAGGCAACAGGCAAACTAAAAGCCACCCTCCTTCTGGTCCAGCATCTTACTGCTCTACCTCTGCTGTCCTTGACCCGTCTGAACCACCCTCCACTCCGCCTTCCACCTTGACCACCAGTTCCCATTCCCAGTCATCTGCCCCCAGCCAAGTTTCTGTGAGGGCCATGTTTGAGCGTAAGAAGCCAATGTCTGCGAGTCACCCCCTTGCCCGGCGTCTGACAGCTGGCTTGTCTGCACTCTTAGCCCGCCAGCTTTTACCATACCAGCTGGTGGACTCTGAGGCCTTCCGCAAATTTTCTGAATTTAATAGTACAACGTTTTGTCTCAAAGTACCCAGGATTCCAGGACGTTCTCAGGCAGTCCAGGAAGGTGTCGGCCCATTTCAGACGTTCCTATACAGCCATGGCACGCCTTGCTGACATTCAGCAGCGGTACAACATGCCAGTCAGGCGTTTGATTTGCGACAGCCAGACTCGCTGGAATTCAACGCTCCTCATGTTGGAACGTCTGCTGCAACAACAAAGAGCCGTCAACGAATACCTGTTTGAACTGGGTGGTAGGACTGGATCTGCAGAGCTGGGGATTTTTTTCCCCCGTTACTGGGTGCTTATGCGCGATGCCTGCAGGCTCATGCGCCCTTTTGAAGAGGTTTCAAATATGGTCAGTCGCACCGAAGGCACCATCAGCGACCTAATACCCTTTGCTTTCTTCCTGGAGCGTGCCGTGCGACGAGTGACAGATGAGGCTGTAGACCAGCGTGACGAGGAGCAGGAAGCGCACGATTTCTGGTCGGAATCACCAGAACGAACCCAGGCACCTGCTGCAACGCAGGGAGAGGTGTCAGAAGTAGAGTCAGAGGAGGAAGGTGGCTTTGTGGAGGAGGGCTAGTGGTGACCTTTTGGGGACCCCTGGTCTTGTACGTGGCTGGGGGGAGGAGACCGTGGATGATGCAGTCCTTGATAACGAGGAAGCAGAGATGGATACCTCTGCATCCAACCTTGTGAGAATGGGGTCTTTCATGCTGTCATGCCTGTTGAAGGACCCCTGTATCAAGAGGCTTAAGGAGAAGGACCTGTACTGGGTCGCGACTCTACTAGACCCTCGGTACAAGCATAAAGTGGCAGAAATGTTACCAACATACCACAAGTCTGAAAGGATGCTGCATTTACAAACCAGCCTGCAAAACATGTTGTACAATGCTTTTAAGGGTGATGTCACTTCAGGAACTCATCAACATTCCAGGGGCAGAGGTGCCAGTAATCCTGCCACGAGTGCACCTGCAAGGACAAAGCACTTTGGCCACTCTGTAACGTCAGACATGCAAATGTTTTTTTGTCCAAGGCAGCGGCAGAACCCTTCTGGATCCACCCTCAAAGAACGCCTCGACCGGCAGGTAGCGGACTACCTGGCATTAACTGCAGATATCGACACTCTGAGGAGCGATGAACCCCTTGACTACTGGGTGCGCAGGCTTGATCTGTGGCCAGAGCTGTCACAATTTGCCATGAACCTCTTGTCTTGCCCCGCCTCAAGTGTCCTCTCAGAAAGGACCTTCAGTGCAGCAGGAGGGATTGTAACTGAGAAGAGAACTCGCCTAGGTCACAAAAGTGTGGATTACCTGACCTTTATTAAAATGAATGAGGGGTGGATCTCGGAGGGTTACTGCACGCCGGAAGACTTGTTCTGAGTTTCTGATTCTGACTCCCCATGCAGCTGTCCTTCTCTGCACGCCTCATGACTCCACATAGAGCTGTCCTTTAGCGTCCTCCTCCCTCCACCACCGTTACAAACTAGGGTGCAAACCCTACTGGTTTAATTTGAATCCAGGTAAATCCTGAGTTTTTCTGGCCTCTGTGCTTCAGTGGCTGCGACCAAAAAAAACAGAATATTTTCAGCATTTATATGGCATATTTTTTCTGGCCTCTGTGCTTCAGTGGCTGTGACAAAAAAATGGATATTTTCAGCATTTATATGGCATATTGTTTCGGCCTCTGTGCTTCAGTGGCTGCTACAAAAATAAATGAATATTTTCAGCATTTATATGGCATATTTTTTCTGGCCTCTGTGCTTCAGTGGCTGCGACCAAAAAAAACAGAATATTTTCAGCATTTATATGGCATATTTTTTCTGGCCTCTGTGCTTCAGTGGCTGTGACAAAAAAATGAATATTTTCAGCATTTATATGGCATATTTTTTCTGGCCTCTGTGCTTCAGTGGCTGCGACCAAAAAAAACAGAATATTTTCAGCATTTATATGGCATATTTTTTCTGGCCTCTGTGCTTCAGTGGCTGCGACCAAAAAAATTGAATATTTTCAGCATTTATATGGCATATTTTTTCTGGCCTCTGTGCTTCAGTGTCTGCGACAAAAAAAATTTATATTGTTAGCATTTATATGGCATATTTTTCCTGGCCTCTGTGCTGCAGTGGCTGCGACAAAAAAAAATTAATATTGTTTGCATTTATATGGCATATTTTTTCTGGCCTCTGTGCTGCAGTGGCTGCGACAAAAAAAAATTAATATTGTTTGCATTTATATGGCATATTTTTTCTGGCCTCTGTGCTGCAGTGGCTGCGACAAAAAAAAATTAATATTGTTTGCATTTACATGGCATATTTTTTCTGGCCTCTGTGCTGCAGTGGCTGCCACAAAAAAAAATTAATATTTTCAGCATTTATATGGCATATTGTTTCTGGACTTCTGGTTCAGTGGCTGCGACAAAAAAAACTTAGCTGTCAGTTTTTCCAGTCTAAATTATAGTAATTCCAGCAGTGCATTGGTCCATCCTCAGTTGTGTGTAATTTACAGGCTTCAGATTTCTTTATACACATCACATGTTCTTTGCTTTATAAATCAAACTTAATATGCATTGCAAATCACTTTCCTTGACCCTCGCTTGGAAATGGCAAACTTTAAAATTCAAGTCCAAAACATAATGAGAAGTTGAAGTGAGATGCATCATTAGTTGCTAGGTAACCATTAGATTAGATGCACAGAGATTAAAAAAAAATAAGGAAAACGGTTGATAGATCTTGTATCAAGAACCAATATTAAAATGTCTGTTTTTGTTTTTCACAGAAAAAAAAAACAATTTGAAGTTTCTAACATTTTCCAATTTAAGTTTTTTCCCCCCTGTAAATGAACAAAAGTTGGATGGTATATTGTAATCAGCACAACTGGCAAAAAACGGCATTGTGCATTATTGTCATGGCATTTGGAGGATTTGTAACAAAAAGCAGTAGTGGCTGGAAAAAACCCTGAAATCAGAACAGTTCCTGCAGTCTGAGCATTGAGTTTTAGGGGCTCATTAATGATGTTGTAATTTTTTTTTTTTACCAGCAATGGAAAAATGACTCCCCTAAACATCAGTGTTACCACAGCTACTGCTAACCAATGCAAAATTTTGTGTTTACTAGATGCAAACTCACTGGCGGAACTATAGAGGAGGCAGACTCCGCGGTTGTGAGGGGGGCCTGGTGAACAGGGGGACCTAGCAGGCCCGGACTGGAAATCTGTGGGTTCTGGCAAATGCCAGAGGGGCTGCTGTAAGATGCCATAGACACTTACTATGTAGTGGGCTGGTGGGGGCTGTTTGGGCCTTTGTCTGGCCTGTTGGGGCATCTGGGTAACTGAAATGCCAGTTCTCAGTCCTGACCTGCCCTGACTGCAGGCTCTGCTTCCTCTATAGCTGGAAGTATTCCCCCCTCTCCAACCACTCTCCTACCTGAGAGCTGGGGTGCTGGGCCCCTTCAAAGATTTTTTTGTGGGGGGAGCCAGACCCCCTCTAGTTACTCCACTGCACAAACCGGAAAGCTACCCTAGAAAAACAGACACCTTGTTTTCAGAGTTTTAAAACATAATATTGTTTTGGTGGTTTCCCATTAGGAACCTCTTCTAGATAGATGTAAATATATTATATATGTATAGCCCTCTTCTGCTACTGCATGAGATCTAGCACGCATTTAGTTGTGTGTGGCGCTACAGGAGTCCTGTGCCTCCGCTATATGGGAGAGCAGGTTCACTTTAATATGGCGTGCCTCCACCCAAGGTCAGGACAGGCTAAACTGTAATACCCCTCCCTGGGAACTTCTCTGATGCACAGTGGAACGGTTGATTTGTTTATTTGGCAGGACACTATACTTTTAAACTGCAGTGATACAGGTAGCCTGCCAGCCAGGAGCAACCTCACTCAAATAACACAGCTGATGATCTCTAGACTGCTGAAGGGAATCCCCACTTATGTGGCAGTTGCTTCAAAGTCCTGAGAAGGATTCCCTTTGGTTTTCTGGGCCCTGAGAAGAGCATGCTTTGCACTTCAGAGCCCTGACAAGGACCCCCTTTCCCTCCGCACCCCAAAGAGAGCGTGCTTTTCTGTCACTGGGGTTCCCTACTAAGTTTCCCACACAAACTCTGGGAGCATGCACACTTTACTTGTACTCTGCTGCTTCTATCACCCAGCAGCACTTCCTCTCTCCCTCTTCCTTCCTGTCAGCTTACAGAGGGTGGGGCTCCTCTCCCTGCTTGCACAGAAACAATACAGAGGATAGACAAGTGTACACAGCTCTCCTACATATGTAAAGATAACAAAGGTTCATTTATGATCACGAGGATTAATGCAAACTATAACATGCCTTGAGAAGGAGTTACATACAGAGCTCCCTTTGTGTCTTGCACCTATACATGCAACGGACTCGTAAATCCCCACTTCCCAGTTGACAAGTTATTTTACACTGTTTCAAACCATTGTTCAGGCAGAAGTTGGTGAAAGAAAAAGCACGTAAAAAAATGACGCCATTTTACACCCTTTTTTACATGGCGATGTGTCGAATTATTCCGCAATTTTTTATACCACATAATAAATCTGCCCCTGACTATACACATACAGTATATTCCCCACCTTGCCCAGCTAAGCCTCTACATTGAACTACATGATCCATGGAGATTTAAGTACTCTGTCCTTTGTTAAATGTTTCCGTGATAACCGCATAATGGCCCCAATATAGTGTAGGGCCCTATAGGGTTAAATTGCCCTTATGGCTTTATTTCCCTACTCTTCTCCCTTGTAACTAGTGTTATATTTACATATCCTTGGTTATTGGCCAAGAGGTGTATGACCACTTCCTACCAAACTTCAATATCTTCCACTTAGCGAAGGCCCTAGCCTGAAGTGTTTTGAGTCACATGTAATAAAACAATAGCTGGCTTTCGCACACCCAGTGTAGAGATGCGAAGTCTGGTGCTCAGTGGTAGAGGTTCGGCCACCTCACAGTAGAATCCAATAGGAAAGAAATCCACGGCACACAGGCTGCTGCAAGCAAGGAACCCCTTGCACGTTTAATGCGGAAGTGAGCAACGTTTCGGGGTCACGCCCCTTTGTCAAGCCTACGGTAATTAGTGTATACAAACATAAATAGCCATACAAAGGCCATGATTGGTGCAGTAATCAGATCATGTGATAACAGTGCTAAGTGCATTTAGAGAACATTATTCCAATAAAAATACAAACATTCTCATACAAGATAGAAAAACATATTTTTGAACATTTTTATAAAAAAATTTTTTATAAAAAAGACAATTTTTTTTAAAAATTGAAAAAATTGAAAAAAATTGAAAAAAAATCAAAGTCCAATAGTGATACCAACCTAACTAAAGTCCATAAAGTATCAAAAAATTATCAAATAAGTAAAAATTAGCGCACAAATTGTATTTTTGTGCGCTAATTTTTACTTATTTGATAATTTAACACAATTACTAACGTAACTTTCAACTTGCACAAGGACAGTAACCAAAAGCAACTAATCAAGGCTTTCATTCTCTAACTTTGATTGTCTGGATAACGGGTTTCCGGATAACAGATCCCATACCTGTATTAAATCCTCACAAAGGAGAATTTGTTCGCACAGAGGCATAACTTTTCACATTGCGAAAATCTTTTCCAGTACTGAATTGTATTAAATTCCCCCTTAAGAGTGCCAATGTGTTTTTTTGTTTTTTGCCAAAAGATGGAAAACTATATTATAATGACAAATTATAAACATATAGCAGCCACACTTCTCATTAACTACGTCATTTCCTCCATGCTAATATTTAACATACATTATTGCCATAATATTCTCATATATATTATATGGTGAAAATATATAGCCCAGTCCGATCCTTAATATCTTTGTATCATATCCATCTCATATCCATGAGATTTATATAATCAGATAGAGAGTATGGTGAAGCTATAATCTCTTACCTATGTCAAGACCCCGGATTGAATACATTTCTGGTTAATGGATAAGTAAACCTTTACAATAGGTGAATGTAAAATTCTTTTTCAGTATTTTTGCAATTTCAATTCATTTTTTATTTATTTTTTTAATCCCAAAATATTATTGGATACATGTGCTGTTCTCCTGACAACTTTCCTTGATTATGTCACAGTCACAAACTAACCAGCAGGTGTCGCCATTGTAACAATTCCACCATATTAGCAGGGCATGTATCCCTTAAAGGAACAGTAATACCAAAAAAATGAAAGTGTTTTAAAGTAATGAAAATATAATGCAGTGTTGCCCTGCACTGGTAAAATTGATCTGTTTGCTTCAGAAACATATATACACAAACTGCTGTGTGCCAATGGCGGAAATTGAAAAAAGACTATATGGCACAGGTTAAATAGTGGATTACAGATAACACCATTATGTTCTACAGAGCTTATCTGCTATCTGCTGTGTAACCTGAGTCTTTTCTCATTTGAATGGCTGCCCCTATTGCTACACAGCAGCTTGCTTATATAAACTACAATAGTGTTTCTGAAGCAAACACAACAGTTTTACTACTGCAGGGCAACACTGCGTTATATTTTTATTACTTTAAAATGCTTTCACTTTTTGATATTACTGTTCCTTTAATATCTTGGAATTAAAAAAAATAAACAATGATTGTAATTTGCAAAAGTTCTTAGAATAGCAATATCTTCAAATTTCACATTCACTTATTTCATGTTTACTTATTCGCTAAATGGTATAGATTAGTTGAGAAACAAATGCTACCATAATTGACTGAACAATGAAATAATTAGGTGGTCCTGCTGGTATCCATGGGTGAGCAATAATGACCTTAACTGAGAAAAAGATTTCTTATTAAAGGAAAATTATACTCCTGAATAATGTAGGTCTTTAAAAAAATATATTGCATAAAACAGCTTATATGTAAAACCCTGCTTCTAAATACACCATTTTCATAATATACTTTTTCTAGTGTTATGTGTCATGGGCGGATAAATTCGGCAGGCACAAATTTGCGGCGAATTTCACACGACAGTCGTTCGCATCAAAACTTTGTGCATCTTTATTATGCGGCTGCCATTGAGTTTAACGCGGGCATCATAAGGACGCGATCGTCAAAATTGTTGTGAATTGATGCAGGCATCAAAATTCACATTTTGGCATAGCAAAACGGGACAAATTCACCCATCACTGGTCATTGGGTAATCCTAAATAGAAAATTGCTATTTTAAGAACTTAAGAAGTGCTGCCCCCTGTGATCCTTTGATTCATGGTGAACACAAACTAACCATAAAATGACAACATTTACTTAAATATAATCTCATTTGGTAATATTTTTTAATATGCCATGTAATATGATATAAACTATCTGTTGCTTTATTTTGAGGGTAAAGTTTTCCTTTAACAGAGATGCAAAAATTCTCACCAAAAAAAAAAAAAAAAAATCTGTTGTTTTATGTTTACAATGGTATTTCTATACCAGAGTAGTAGTTTGAATTACAAAAAAAAGGGATTATGTATGTAGTGTGGGGTGAATATCAGGGGGGAGGAGTCCAGCAGACGATAACGCTCAGTTTATATGTTCTGCTCATAGAGCTAAATGGGTCAGGTCACATGGTGGAGGTGGCAAACTTATTGATAGGGCTATAGTAGTAGCTATAGTGATATGTTCACTGTGAACAAAAACCTGATGAAGGATCCAACGACCCAAACCATGTTGTGCATAATATTTGCATTAAACATTATTATTTTGTGGCTTCCAGGATTAAATTCTATTTCTGATTATCTAGCATGTCTTTTTCCCATAAATGTCCCTATGCTTGCAGCACGCTTTGAAGTTATTCAATTAACTATACTCTCATCCTACCCAGCTATATTCAGTTTTGCCATGTAAATTAACCACGCTTACCTACATATGAAACGTATATTTTATCCCTCTGTGGGGGAATTCAATTAAAACTTAAATAAAAATAATTAGCAACGCAATCCCCAAAGATATTAGAAAAAAAAAAATATCCAAGGCCTATTCATGGACTAATGGAGTTAACTCTGTCATCAGAGATCAAAGTCATTAAGGAACATGACTGGAAATTAAACAGAAAGCAACAATATAATGAAGAAGGATGCGGAAACAGCTGTGAATGTGTGCCTCTTGGGTCCAATCTACAGATTGATTTGACATCACAAAAATTCCCAGTAGATTCTTAAAAAATGGTTAAAATCCCATTAATTACATAGCAAAGAATCTACTTTCTATAATTTATAATCCATTGGCAAACTCTTCTTTTGCCTACTGTACAGTATGTGCTTTCTAAACCCCTGTGATAAAATTGCAGAGGCATTTTATTATTATTTAACTTCGTTGTTCCCTTATAATATGCTGTCACATTTCCTAGCTGTCCATCAGAATGTTGCAGGTGCTTTTTGTCATTTTGCTGCAGATAAAAATAGGCATTTTCCCCCTGAGCAAGACAATGGCACGTGGAATGCTACAGTAGGTACTGTCAAAGTAAAATGGTGCCATTTATAACAAATTTCTGATTGGAACATATTTAGGCTTCTTATAGCTAATTAGGTTGCTATAGATTTATATACAGGAACTGCATTTTGTCCAATTTAAATTGCTTAAACCAAAATGGCACAAATTAACCAGATTAAGATAAGAATATTCCACAAATTATGGGAGTAGGGTAGCATTATTAAATGCAAATTAATCTGTAATTTTTTAAAAAAAAGAAACAAATACATTCACAGCCTCGTTTATCATTATCAGGATGTGCCCTGAATCATACCAGAGGAATATTTATTAACCTGCTAATTCTGTGACAAATGAGACAGCAGTCTTAGGGGTTTTAGGTGGCACATTAGAATAAAGAGCTCCTTCACCAATGTATAAGGGATAAGAGCTCAAAAGCTCTGAACTGTTTGTAACTGAAAAAAAACAGTTTATTTAAAGAATAAATATAAATGTTGACAAAAAGTTGGCCCACACCCGACCCTACCCTGCTCCTGACATTCCTACATTCCTTCCCCAATCAAAATCCAGGTCAGCCAAAAAAAATTCTGGGACAAAGTAACAGAATCGCATTCTACATCACTGCATAGAACTACCTTTCCCAACAGATTTTCCGATCAGTCCCGACCAAATTGTAAATGAAAAAAAATCAGGGCAAGTCCTCTCAGGACAAACCCAATTTTGCATGACGGGACAATTCCTTCAGGACCGCAAGGGGCAGTAGGGGGCAGACTACTGTGGTTCCAAGAGGTCTGGATGTGCCATTCCTCCGATGCCTGGGTTCGAGAAATCATCTCAGAAGGATACCATCTGAGTTTTTGGACAGCCCCCCCCCCGGAAATTCTTCATGTCAATACTACCCACCGACAAGGCAGAAGCATTCCACAAGTGTGTAAAAACCATGCTGAGTTTGGAGGTAATCATTCCAGTACCACACAAGCAGAGATTTTATGGGATTTACGCCAATATATTTATAGAAAGAGGGAAACTGCCGGCCAATTTCAGACAAGAAAGATCTGAACCGATATATCAGAACTGCAAAGTTCAAGTTTGAAACATTATCGTCAGTTATCAGGGGTATGGAACCAAATCAGCTACTCATGTTTCTAGACATTAAGGATGCATACCTGCATGTTCCGATATGGCCGGCACAGCAATACCTGAGGTTTGCATTCCAAAATTGCCACTACCAATTTGTAGCACTACCATTTGGCCTATCTTCAGCATAAAAAGTGTTCACAAAGATAATGGCGGCAGCACCGAGACTAAGGGGAATATCGGTGATGCCTTATTTGGAGGCACCAGAAGCAGAGGAGTCCTCAAGGAAGCAGAAAGAATCATACACTGGGCAGAGCGAAACTCAGTACAAATATCGGCCATCCACATTCCAGGGGTTTCCAACGTTCAGACAGACTTCTTCAGCAGAAACCAAATAGATCCGGGAGAATGGGAACTACACAAAGTGTTCAAATTCCTGACCCACCAATGGGGGGTATCTGCAGATAGATCTGATGGCTTCAAGAGCCAATTCTAAGGTCAAACGATTCTTCGCGCAACACAGAAACTCGAGAGCAGAAGGGATTGACGTCATGACACAAACATGGAACTTAGCGTACGCATCTCCTCTGATTCCTATGTTGCCAAACGTACTCAAGAACGTACGTCATTCAGATCTGTTGGTAATTGTGGTGGCTCCATTCTGCCCACAAAGAACTTGGTTTCACAACCTTCAAGACGCCCATTTCTCTGCCTGGCAGAGCAGACTTACTCCAGCAGGAGCCCATTCAGCCTTCTTCAATGTGATGGCATAGCTTTTGAGGAGTCCATCTGGAGAAGGAAGGGATTCTCTGAGGAGGTGATTGCTACCTTGCTTCAGGCCAGAATGACATTCCTCAAAAATCTACCACAGAGTCTAGAAATGTTACTGGTCATGGTGTCAAGATAATAACATTTCCTTTGAGATTTTTTTGGTTTCTTCCATCCTCTCTTTTCTGATAAAAGGCCTGGAGATGGGGCTGCAACTCAACTCCCTTAAGGTGCAGATTTCAGCTGTTTCTCTGCTTTTTTAGCATAAAATAGCCTTGGACAATACATTCAAAGAATTTCTCCAAGGAGTGGCGCATGTAGCTCCTCCACGGAGGCGCCCACCCCCCAGCTGGGAGTTGACTATGGATCCTCCTTTTGAGCTGCTCTCGTCTGTCGACCTTCAGTGGCTAACATGGAAGGTGGTATTCCTGGTGGCTATTTCTTCTGCACGTAGAGTGTCAGAGCTAGGAGCGTTATCATGTGATCCTCAGCTACTAGTATTCCACCAGTATAAGGCCGTCCTACGAACCAAGTCCTCATTCCTACCTAAAGTGGTTTCCACTTTTCATCTCAACCAAGAGATAGTAGTGCCATCTTTGTGTCCTGAACCAAAGAATCCCAAGGAGAAGCACCTATATGGTCTAGATGTTGTTCGAGCCCTTAGGGTCTATACCACGCATACCCAGGAGATCAGATGCTCTGACTGTTTGTTATCCCTTTGGGACCACTAGTAGGTCAGCCAGCATCCAAGATGACAATATCAAGATGGATCACAGAAACCATCAGGAGAGCTTACATAACGAAAGGGAAGTCTCCGCCACTTCAGCTAAGGGTGCAATCCACAAGGTCAATGGAGACCTCCTGGGCCTGGCGAAACTTGGCTTCGGTGGAGCACAGTTGCAGAGTGGCTACCTGGTCCACCAGTTACACCTTACAAATTGTTACCGTCTAGACACTTTTGCGTTGGCAGACGCAACCTTTGGCCTGCAAAGTACAACAAACAGTGGTGCAGGCCTAAATGGCAAGCATCACATATACTGTGACCCTACCTGTTTCTTTTGGGGCTGCTTAGTCCCCATAGGTCTCCTGTGGGGAGAGAAAATAGGATTTATGTACTCACCGTTAAATCCGTTTTTCTGAGTCAACAGGGGGGGACAGGACTTCCCACCTGGTTGCTTGTACAATAGTTAATAGTTGCAATAGCATTAATTTTCTTCTTTTTTCCTGGTGTCCAGACTTTGGTACCAACTGAGGCTAAAGAGGAAGTGCTAGCTGGAGTAGTCCTGGCACGCCCTCTTTTCATCTGTCAATCAAGTGTCCTGCCTCTTGAAGGATGGAGCTTTACCCCATAGGTCTCCTGTGTCCTACTGTCGACTCAGAGAAACGGATTTAACGACGAGTACATAAATCCTATTTTTCCCAGTGCAAAACACAATTTATTATTTTCCCTTAAAGGAGAAGGAAAGGCCTATTTACTTTGGGTGCCAAAAGTTAGGCACCCCCAAGTGATTATACAGCATATACTTTTCTCGCATAATCATAAGTGAGGTAAGGGAGCACCACCCATCAGTTGAGAAAACTAGTAGATGGTGTGCACGGTTAAAGAATTAAGTATTAAGAGAAAAGAAAAAGTTAACCCTTAAAGCTGCACCACCCCATCATAGAGTCTTATAACTCACAGAACAATATTAAATCGTAACTTATACTAATAACTTAAATAAAATCATTAGTCCAGGAGAACATTTAAAACAAAGTTAGAAACAGGGAGACAAGGAACCTTGCTTAGGTTAAGCGATAATTGCAACCCATAGGTTAAATCTAAGGTTGATACACAAAGTCTGTAGTGAGCCACTACAGTCTGCAGTAAACAACTACAATAATAACATGGTGTAGGGCAAAGAAGGACAAATATCACGTGGCCTATAACAGGTATAGGTAACCTCTTTAATTACCACCCTTTCCACCATCAATCCAGTTTCCAGCCTTAGTAATTCCGCCACCCCTTCACTCTCCGGCGCACCCTCCCATTCTCTTGGAAGAAATACTATGTCTAGGTGGCATCAAAAGTTGATCCACTAATTAAGTGTTAATAGTAAATTGCGGTACTGCGAAAACTTGCATTCATTCTACCCCAGAAGTGGCCCAAATTCTTGCAGTTCAGTCCCCCTGCCTAACTAAACTAAAATGCGCCTGACGCGCGTTTTACCCTCGTTAAGCAGTCTTTGACAAAGCCTGCTTAACGCGGGTGAAACGCGGTGTTTGGCTTCCTTCTTCTTCTTTCTTCAAATTTCCCGGGGGAGACGCATGTGCAGTAGAATGAAATAGTCGCCTTCTTTGTTAAAATTTGGCTTTTCGCACTACTGTGCATGTGCACCCACACAAAGAAAGAAGAAGCCAGAAGCCGAACTATGCAATTTTCTGCTGATAGGAGCACCAGGCAGGGGTGTGAGGTAAGTATATACAATCCCTTGGGGTGCCTACATTCTGGCATCCCCAAGTAAATATAGCCTTTCCTTCTACTTTAAATGTGTTTAAAGGAGAAGGAGAGGTTTTGTGCACTTGGGGTTGCCAAATGTTAGGCACCCTCAAGTGATAGTATTGACTTAACTGAAACCCTGGGCCGGTGCTCCTATCAGCAGAAAACTACACCAGCCCGGTGGTTATACCAGTGAGCACCACGGAACAATCCTCTTCTGGCTTCTCCTTTCTTCAAATTTCCTGGGGCAGACACATGCACAACGAAATAGCCGACTTTTTAGTTAAAGCTTGGCTTTTCGTTCTACTGCGCATGAGCAGCTGCACGAAGGAAAGAGGAAGAGGATCGCTCAGTGGTGCTCACTGGTATAACCCTGGGCCAGTGCAGTTTTCTGCTGATAGGAGCACCGGCCCGGGGTTTAAGGTAAGTAAATACATTAACTTGGGGGTGCCTAACATTTGGCACCCCAAGTGCACAAAGCCTTTCCGTCTCCTTTAAACTACATATAAAAAGAACATATAACATTATCTTAATTGTTCATCTCATCTGTCCTTAAAATCATAATTCTGCAAAAAATAATTACTTTTAACTTTTTTACTTACAACATTTTAATAATCAGTTGTATTTTACAAATGACTGACAACTGCATGTATTCGTATGCAATAAAAGCAAAAGGGCACATACAGTTTAATTTTATGCACTTTAGAAGCACAATTGTTTGGCGCTTAACCTAATTGATAAGAAATGGATCTTTAATAGATGAATGGTGGTAACTGCTAATTACTGTTTGGATTGAAACATCTATAATATTATTTTGAACTTTCACCCATGAAGGGTCAGACGATAGACTCATTTGGATGGGAAGATTAAATAGCATTTTAATATGAATGTGTCTAATGAAAAGTGGGATATTGAAATATATTGCCATAAACCACTTAGCGCCAAAATTATGGGTTTTTATTTCTCTGTCTGTAATAACGCTTTGTTTTGCTTAAAGTCACCTTCAGTTGATGAATCTGGGATTTGACGTGGGCAGCTTTTTCTGCTGTGGCATAACTACTATAATTCTTTGTATTTGTATTTTCTTGAACATTTCCCACATATACTGTAGCATGTGTTTTATTTATATGTCATAAATATATATATATATATTATGATGTCCTAGTTTGCCTGTTTACCTAGAAGCTTGAAATGCTTTGCATTAGATCAAATATGAGGAAGATTTTTACTACACTTAGGGGGTTATATATCAAAGGTCGAATTTTAGAGTAAGGTCATTATTTTAAACTCTAATAAATTCGATTTTATTCACAATTCAAATGTTATGTTATTTATGAAAAACAATTGAATGTCTAAAATTCGATCAAATAGCCCCGACACAAAAACTCAAATCAAATTCGAATCGAGCTTTCCTCGGGAAAAAAAAATATAGATTTTTGCACGTCAAATTTTTTTTTGATGTGCTACATTTTTTTTCAATGTGAAACCTGGCAAAAATTTGGTTCATGACTACTATTAACATCTTCATATAGTTCAAGGGACCCATGCCATTGACTTCTACATGAACTCAGCAGGTTTTAGGTGGAGAATAGTCTAATTAGACCTGTTTCCAGGGTTGAGATGTGATAAATCCCACATTCCGTGGGTGGTTTTAAATTCGAATTTTGACCAAAAATAAAATTCAAAATTTACCATTTGAACTTAGTAAATCTGACCCTAAATAGTAATACATTATATTTTATATTTAGTATGAACTATTGCATGTTGAGTATGTAATGCCTATGTGTATTTATATGGACACATATAAAAATTTAATAATATATACAAACATTCTGTCTTCCAAACATTTCTGTTATCTCATGATGGTCTTATTTGATATTGAAAGCTTACATTTATTTGGGAAGGAAACATTTCGATAAATTTTAATGTTGAATTAGAAGACAACACTTAGGGGCAGATTTATCAAGGGTCGAATTTCGAAGTAGAAAATAATTCGAAATTCGACCATCGAATTAAGATACTTTGAATATTGAAGTCAAAGTATTTTTCACCGAATTTGGCCATAAAAGTAAAAATCATTCGATCGAACAATTAATCCTTCGAATCAAGTTTTTTTACTTCGAAAATTCCTTCGAATTCACTTCGACCCTTGATAAATCTGCCGCTTAAAAATTGCTCAGGGGGCTTTTCTAAATATCTTTGCATTTTACAATAATTTCATTTTAATAAATAAATCATTTCTTTTTTTCTGTTCAGAGCTATTTAGGTTTTTAATAAATACCAAAATTACCACCAAAAATTTATTTTATAACAACAGCAGTTGGTCATTTCCTGTAACTGTACAGTCAAAGATACCTTCAGAAGTAAAACAGGGAAGTGTGCTGATGTTGCCCTGATAATGGGAAAGGGTATCTGAAGCTTCTGATCTCTTTCTTGAGCTGAGCAACATTTTTGTTCCCGCCCCTCCACCACCAAAAACTTTTGGAACAGGTGGCAACCCTAAGGGGCAGATTTTTAAAAAGGTCGAATTTCGAAGTGAAATATACTTCGAAATTCGACCATCGAATGGCCATACTTCGACTTTGTATATCGAAGTCGAAGTCTTTTTTACCGAATTTGACCGTTTTGCAGTCAAAGTAAAATAGTTTCGAATCAAACGATTTCAGCGATCGATCGAACGATTTTACTTTGACTACAAAAAATGTAGAAAAATGCATTAGAAGGTCCCCATAGGCTAACATAGCACTTCAGCAGGTTTAATTTGACGAACTATTGAAGTCGAAGTTTATTTTAAAGAGACAGAATATTCGACCATTCGATAATCGAAGTACTAACTATTTTACTTAGAGTCGAAGTCGTAGTAGCCTATTCGATGGTCGAAAAACCCAAAAATTTACTTCGAAATTCGAACTTCGAAAATTCACTCGGATCCACTTCAACCCTTGATAAATCTGCCCCTAAATCTATCATAACAGTGTGCTAAGAGAGTGGTACATTGCTACTATTACAATGACTTGAATCCTATACCCATTGTATGTATAACTTTTTTGTAAAGCACTATAAGGAGCCACAGTGCAGTACAATATATAAAAGTACACACAGGGAGGACAAGTAACAAATTAAATACTAAAAATATACAGTATATCAAGTACTTAGATCTTATATAAGGACACATAGCTTAAGTGCCATGTGTGTTGGAAACAAAAAGATAAATTAAGATTTAACCATTCATTTTCCAAGAAAATAAACAGTCCAATTTGTTAATTCTCACATGCCATTTGCATCAGGGATTGTACTGTGTACTAACACAGATAGGAAATCAATGTGTTTGACTGCTCAGTACATCTTTATGAACTGGCACATTTCTCAGCTTTGGTAAATGTGCCACTTCTTATGGATTGTTACAAAAAAATACTTCTTAATCTGCCCAGAGTAATACAGGTATTATAATAACAATACTTTAGTTCAGGCATGGGATCCATTATCTGGAATCTACCTTATCCAGAAAGCTCTGAATGACAACAAGGCCATCTCCCATAGACTCCATGTGAATCAAATAATTGACATTTGTAAAAATGATTGTGTTTTGTAATAATAAAATGTAGGTATGGTTTAGGTATGGTTTTACTCAGGCAGTTTCCCCTGTATTTGGACACCTATGTGGTCATTTGATTCCCCCAGGCAGCTACATTATGTCCCTTTTCCTGGGTCCATTGTAGTTCAAGGTTTGCCCATTAGCTGGCAGTAGTTTAAAAGAGAGCGCACACGTGCTTAGGGCTCTCTCTTTCTGGATCCCACTTTGAAGCAACTCCTGGGCTTAGGGTTGCCACCTTTATGTCTGGCTGAGACCGGGGCAGGGGGCGGGTCCGTGACATCAGTGGGCGTCTGTGGCGTCAGTGGGCGTGTCTGTGATGTAAGTGGGCGTGTCTGTGATATCAGTGGGCGGGCCCGTGACATCAATTGGCGGGGCTATGCCGTCAGTGGGCAGACCTGTGGCGTCGGTGGGCGGGGCTATGACGCAGCAATTGCCCGATCGCCGTTTCAATCAAGGGAATCCCGCCCAGTTTTCCTTATTTGGTTGGTCTGTGCACCAGAAGAAACCCTGGATTCACCTGAGGGTAAGGCACTTAAAGAGGGACACACAAACACTGCTGGGAGTTGCAGGGAGTTGCCCATAGCCTTAGGGTTCCTGTGATACACTGGCAGCCAGTCACACTATTGCCACACATCTCAGGCCCACCTACGGGTATGCTACAAAAATTTTACCTTGCACTTGCATGAATCCATATTGGTGGTAGTACAGTCCTGCTGGGTTTATTTAATGTTTAAATCAATTTTTAGTATACACAAAGTATGAGGATCCAAATTACGGAAAGATCTGGAAAACCACAGGTTTAAAGGCAGGGATCGCCATATAGTGGAAGGATTTGTTATCTGGCAAACCATAGGTCCCACGCATTCTGAATAATATACAGGTATGGGACCTGTTATCCAGAATGCTCAGGACTTGGGGTTTTCTATAAATTTATGTCTATACAAATCATTTCAACATTAATGAAACCCAAAAGGATCGTTTTGCCTTCAAAAAGGATTAATTATAGCTAAGGATTAATTATGGCCTTTCCATAAATCTGAGATTTCTAGATAAGGGGTTTCCGGATAATGGTGAATGTATGTACAAGATTATTCGGCTAAGCCTGAAGGAAACTGATCCAATGCACTATTAATATATTTGAACAGTGTAAACAGGGCATAGCAGAATCTTGCACAAAAAGAAATGTGTATATTTACTGCAAAGATTACAGTGCACCACTGGCTTGTAGTTTTTATTTAAAAGTATTTTTTTTAGTTGAAGTTGATAAATGAGAAAGCAGAAGGTGGTATCAGCAAAAAATGCACGCTCTTTTGTTTCAAGTTTTCATGTCAGACCGTTCTGTAAAACACTGCACGGAAATAAGAGCGAGGGAATAGAAAGCTCCTGCTGCCAATAGCAATTACCCTCAAGCCATTCTGCTTACCTCCACTGTGAGATTCTGCACTAAACCAAGTACATCAGCAATGCTTCTCTGTGCTATTGACAAAGCTTAAAGGCATATTAAAGGGGATTTAAGCACACTATAAAGCTGCCCCACTGGGCCCCCTGTTTTTCCTATAAAGTTGTCAGAATGAATAATATGGTCACTATTTAGAGAAAGGAAATTCACCAATGAGAATGCTGCTTTCCAGCACCATGTCAGTATTCTTGCTGTATCTTACATATGGCAACTATTGTGTATATGTAACACCTATTTGGGCCACCCGGGGTTAATCCACCAGCTAGAACACTAGAGCATGAGTTACACGCGACTTACACCCAGGGCAGGGCCTTAGCTAAGTGTAAATTGCGTGTAACCCATGCTCTAGTGTTCTAGCTGGTGAATTAACCCCGAGTGGCCCAAATAGGTGTTACATTTGGTGCCCAACGTGGGGCATTAACCCTTTAATTACCAGGCTGTGCAATTTTTGCTGTTTTGTGTACTTTTGCTATTTTGAGTACTGTCTCTTTAAATTTTGCTGACAGGCTGCCAGACCAGATAGGCAAAGGGTAGTCCTGCACGCAATGTCTATTTTTGTGCGAGCTCATGTTAGGCCGTGGGTTCGGGCTTGGAGGTTTTTCCCGATTACCCTTTTACGCCTGTGCCACTACTAGTCACGCCAGGCGAGATTTTGCTGGCGTCCATTTGTTCCCACGCAAGAGATTTTTTGCGTGCTTGGATGGGAGGAAGATGGATGTCCCGGATGGAGCCATTTCCTGCTCATGTGTGATCCCGGATAGTGGATCTGGAAGAGGAGAACCTGGAGGATGGATGCTTCTGATGTTTGCTACAGCTCTTCTATGGACTCCTGCAGAGTGAGATGCCTAGGGGCAAATTCACTAAGCGCCGAAGCGCTGAACGCTAGCGTTAATTCGCTAGCGTTTGGCATTTTCGTTACTGCGCAAATTCACTAATGAACGCTGGCGTAGTTTTTCTAGTGTTACTTCGCACCCTTACGCCTGGTGAATTTTCGCTAGCGATGTAACTACGCAAATTCACTAACTTGCGCAGTGTACTGAACGCTACCTTTTACGCTAGACTTCCTTCGCCACCTCAGACCTGGCGAAGCGCAATAGAGTAGATAGGGATTGTTTGAAAAAAACCAACGCTTTACTCACGGAGCGTCAATGGCGGAGCCCATCCGGACCGACATGCCTTCCTGCTAGGTCGCAGCTCTCGCGATAGGCCGGTCACTCCACACCGGCTAATGCTTCCAATCCAAAAACCACAAGTCGCTGTCAAGCGCTAACCAAGAATTCAGGAGTCCAGCACAGTTATCATCAAATATCGGCTTTTATTCGCACATTAAAAGGAGTTACAGTGGGGGGTGTGCAATTCTAACGTGTTTCATGCCCCATAGCTGGGCACTTCATCAGAAGTATGATGAAGTGCCCAGCTATGGGGCATGAAACGCGTTAGAATTGCACACCCCCCACTGTAACTCCTTTTAATGTGCGAATAAAAGCCGATATTTGATGATAACTGTGCTGGACTCCTGAATTCTTGGTCAGCGCTTGACAGCGACTTGTGGTTTTTGGATTGTTTGAAAAAAAGTCAAAATTTTTTCTAAGTCCCAAAAAACGCTGGCGTGTTTTCTACATTATGGGTGATAGGCTGAAAAAGATCGAAAACATTTTTGGGGCCCCCCTCCTTCCCCCCTACATTTCCTCACTCATGGCAACTTACCTAGACAGTGGGCACATGTGTAGGGCAAAATAAAAATTTTATTTGCTGATTTGAAGGTTTTCTAGGCATTTGTAGTGCTGATACGTATTCCTCCATTGAAATTTGAATTTCGTGCCGTATGCAAATTAGCCTTCGCTAGTGTAACTTTGCTTTACATTTTAGTGAATTTGCGGAGCGCTGGCGAAACTACGCCTGGCGAAGTGCGGCGAAGTTGCGCCTGGCGAAACTACGAATGTTAGTGAATTTGCCCCCTGGAGTGCTGCTTGCTTGTTTTTTTTGTGGCTGGAACGACTGCTGGACTAAGTGGGTTCTAATTCAGGACTATTGATCCCCACCACAACTCTTCTGCCTTGTTTCTGCACTTCAAGGATGACCTGTGTGGACCCTTGGGAGGAAAGAAAGTTTTTGGCGTATAATAAAGTTGACCAACTGCAACTGTTATTATTTAATGTTGAAACAGTATTGTGTATGCTGTGTGTTTCCTTTGCAGTGACCATTGTTACCAGGTATGCCTAGGAGAGGATACCAGAAGTGGATGTGATGGTACTGTAAGTTGAAATGTTGGGGATTGTTAAACCATTGTCAGGAGAAATGTTTTTTTTTCCCCCCGGGTGAATGTAGGGCCCTATAGGGATACAGGCCCTATAGAGTTAATCTTTTCACCATTTCCTTGGGTTATTGGGTAGAATCCCTGTTACAAAATAACCTTTACAGTGATAGGCTGAGAGATTTGATGACACTGCTCTGACTCACTCCTATATAGTGTGTGTAGGGAGTGGCCTCTTCCTCTTTTGCCTCTGGATGCTGATCCAGCTGGATGTGCTCAGGGGGACTGAGTGCAATAGGCCCAGAAGAAGGCATGTGTCCAAGTCGGGGACCAGGAAACCCCGTGAATGAGGAACAGATATACTAGGGCAGACTTGTCATAGTCTCTCTAGGAGAGAAAGGCAGAGAGGTGAGAGAGAAAGAGCAGCTGAAGCTCCAACAAGGATTTGCAGTAAGGGAGTAGCTTCCCAGAGGCTCTGTGTGTTGCCTCCAGTCAGGGACCTCAGTGAAGAGGGACTGTAGGGTAGAAGCTGCTTTCCTGACAACTTCCAGGAGGGAAAGGTTGTAGTGCATTTGCCTGTGTACTCTCTGTGTGAGCCTGCCTTGTTCTGTGTGAACTCTCAATATGCTGTTTTCCTCAACTCCTGCGTGAGTACTGAAACCTGTGGTCATTTGCCCTTTTTTGCATAATAAACCGTTCCTTATTGTTATGAACCTCCTGGCGCCCAAGTTGTTTTTGTGTGCACAGTAGCCTGGGGGGGATGTAGTTGCACTACACCATAGAGGGAACACTTCCACTTAGCGAAGGCCCTGCCCTGGGTGTAAGTCACGTGTAACCCATGCTCTAGTGTTCTAGCTGGTGAGTTAACCCCAAGTGGCCCAAATAGGTGTTACATATATTTGGCTTCATGAAACAGGTATGGGACCTATTACCCAGAATGTTCAGCACCTGGGGTTTTCCAGATAAGGGATCTTTCTGTAATTTGTATATACACAGTACCGATTTTTTCTCTATTTCTTTAAAACTCAAAAAAAAAAAAAATTGAGATTCATTTAGTGTAAAAACCACAAAAACACTAATACAAAAATTCATCAGGTAAAAGCTGTTGAGGTCCTATAAGAGTATAGGGAGCTGCACTGATGCTAATGGACCATTTTTAATCAATTCAGAGTTTTAGAGGTTTTTTTGTTATTTCTTTCGCTAGTAATAGTCTGAAAAAATTGAGGTTTTCAGATTTTATTTTTCGCTAGTAATACTTTGGAAAGAATTGTGGTTTTCGCAGTTTCCTGCTTTTTTTTTTTTTTATATTTGCATCTTAGCTAGGATCAAGGACAAGGTTATCACTTATTATTTTATATTATATGTATTATTTCAGAGAAAAAGGAAATCATTTTTAAAAATGTGAATTATTTGCTTAAATTTGAGTCTTTGGGAGATGGCCTTGTCATAATTCAGAGCTTTCTGGATAACAGATTTTCCAGATTACGAATCTCCTACTTGTATGTTTTACACTACAATCAGACCTTATATTAGCAGCTGTTTAGTTATGCAGTAGAAAGATGTTTTTAAAACACCCAGTTCCAGGAAAAACAAGGAGACAGATTGACACAGATCAGGTGGGATTTTTATCGCAGGAATAGCGCATTGCTAGACATATAGGGGCAAATTCACTAAGATTCGTAGTTGCGCCAGGCGTAACTTCGCCACACTTCACCAGGCGTAGTTTCGCCAGCACTTCGCAAATTCACTAAAATCCGAAGTTGCGCTCAGGGGTAGCGTAAGGTTGCGAAGTTGCGCTAGCGTTGCTTCACTAAGTAAAGCGAAGTTACGCTAGCGAAGGCTAATTTGCATATGGCGCCAAATTCAAATTACAATGGAGGAATACATATAAGCACTACAAATGGCTAGAAAAGCTTCAAAACATCAAATAAAAATTCTATTATGCCCTACACATGTGCCCACTGTCTAGGTAAGTTGCCATGAGTCAGGAAATGTAGGGAGGAAGGAGGGGAGCCCCAAAAATTTTTTCGATCTTTTTCAGCCTATCACCCATAATGTAGAAAACACGCCAGCGTTTTTTGGGACTTAGAAAAAAATCTGACTTTTTTTGAAGCAATCCCTATCTACTCTATTGCGCTTCGCCTGGTCTGAGGTGGCGAAGGAAGTCTAGCGTAAAAGGCAGCGTTCAGTACACTGCGCGCGTTAGTGAATTTGCGTAGTTACGTCGCTAGCGAAACTTCGCCAGGCGTAAGGGTGCGAAGTAACACTAGCAAAACTACGCCAGCGTTCGTTAGTGACTTTGCGCAGTAACGAAAATGCCAAGCGCTAGCGAAGTAACGCTAGCGTTCGGCGCTTAGTGAATTTGCCCCATAGACTTCACCTTGAAATGCAGCATGGTGGGTCTGATTTGTTCTATAAACCATACATAGTAGGTCAGTCATGAATTTGGCAACTTTTAGATGTCATATTTTTAAATTAGAGTTTTGTGCTTAATAAATCTCTAAAATTTAAGTTTGAATTCGAATGTGAGTTTTATTCAAATTCACTAGTTGATAAATCCCCCCTTAAGGGTTAGTCCACACGAGGAGATTCGGGGAGATTAAGTTGCGTGGCGACTAATCGCCTCTTCTTCGAAGCGACAATCTCCCCGAACTGCCTTCGCGTGTCTTCCTATCCGCTATAAGAAAAGTCGCCTGCGCTAAAGCACATGCGGCGCTTTGTTTTCCAAAGTCGCCTGAAGTTTCCTCGGAGGCAACTTCGGACGACTTTGGAAAACACAGCGCTGTGTGTGCTTTAGCGCAGGAGATTTTTCATTATAGCAGAGTGGGAAGACATGAAAAGGCAGTTTGGGGAGGATTGTCGCCCAGAAGAAGAGGCGATTAGTCGCCAGGCGACTTAATCTCCCCGAATCTCCTTGTGTGGACTAACTCTTAAGTATCGTATAGCTACCGGTATTATTGTCCAATTATATATATTTATTTTGTATTAACTAACTTTGTATTTGGGTGCCATCATGTCTCTAATAGATTCTTTCACAAAAAAGAGTGCCTGTTTCTTATGGTAAGTGGGTAAATTAAAGTTTGCTATGCTGTATCCAACAATATTCAAGACAATTTGCAATCAGCCTTCATTTTCATACTTGGGGCAAATTTACTAAAGAGCGAAGTGACTAACGCGGGTGAAAATTCGCTGGCGTAACTTTACTAGCGAAGGAGATAGACTCTAGCGGTACTTAGCTCCCTAATGCCTGGCGAATTTGCGCTCTGACAAATGGACATAACTACGCAAATTCACTAAGATGCGGATTTTACTGAACGTTACCTTTTGCGCGAGGCTTGCCTTCGCCACCTCAGACCTTAGCCTATGATTAAGTGCCCAAAAGGCACGAAACGCGTAAGGCATTTGGGATGTTGTTGTTCTAAATAAATACATTTTTTAACTACATCGTGGAGAGTGATCCAGTTTGTGCCAACCTTTTTCATTTGATATTCTGTCACAGTGCCTTCCTGAGCTGAAGGCTTAAGGTAGGGATCCCCAACCTTTTGAACCCATGAGCAACATTCAGAAGTGAAAGAAGATGGGGAGCAACACTAGCATGAAAACTTTTCTTGGGGTGCCAAATAAGTGCTGTGATTGGCCATTTGGTAGCCCCTATGTGGATTAATCTAATCTCAATCTACATTGAGGTTCTGTTTGGCAGTTCACCTGGTTTTTATACAACCAAAACTTGCCTCCAAGCCTGGAATTCAAAATTAAGCTCCTGTTTTTAGGCCACCGGGAGCAACATACAAGGGGCTGGAGAGCAACAAACATGTTGCTCACGAGCTACTGGTTGGGGATCACTGGCTTAAGGTGTGAGCACCTGGATCCCCCAATACATTGGGTAAGTTAAACCCTCAAAAAATTTACAATTTGGAGCTTGAAGCACTATACAAATTATTTATGTATATAATTATTGCTTTTTTGTTCATGCAATGTAATGCTGTTAGCCATGCATTGTACATGGAGCACTTTATAATGAACATACATTCTACCCTCCTTCATCAGTCTAGCTTTCAAGTTATATCAGTTGAAAAAGCCCAGAAAGTTATAAATCCAAATCTCTTGGCAGAAGAGGCTGGAAGAACTAACCATACAAATGTACTGTATATTATCTTGCAAACAACATAATCCTAGTACATCTATTTTTGGATTTGTGAAACATGCAGATAATAGGTTAGTATTGATAGCTTTATCCAGCAATTTCCATTTCCCAGTTTGTACTGTTCTGCTATTGATCCCCTCGGTTATATTTTCTTGAAGGATAGAAATAATACAGAAAAGGAGTGTTGTGCAGAGCCTCCCTGGTAATCACGGCAGAAACAGAAGCAGAATGTTTTTATTCTAAATAGCATTATTTCATCAGAGCCCAGTAGATCTACACAGGAGCTATTGATATTATGTCATATGCCATTATTATCATGCTGCTAACTCACAAGCAAATGCAATCCTAGATTCCTTCAAGCAACTAGGTAACAACAAACTGCCACTTTGCTTTATTTTAGTACTTCTGAATGATTTCCCTCTGGACAAACAAGAAACATTCAAATGACAGCCGAAGAAAGTATGTTTGACAGGCAACAAGGTTAGTAGAACAACAAGAGATTTACAGTCTGGGTGGGTCATTGTATTACAAATCCTATGATTCCAAAATACTTACAGAAAAGTGAACATAACCTGAAAATATATTCATTTAATTTTTCTAAAATTAGTTTATATTTAGAGTTCATAACTTGTTGAGTTTCAATTAGGTAAGAAGTATTATTTTACATTATTATATGCAGGACTGGGAAAATAGCAGTAGAGAAAATGTTATTTTTTATATTTGGAATTGTTTTGTGAAAGTTTGTTACTTAGGGCAGAGACACAGGCTCAGATTCGGTGAGATTAGTTGCCCAGCATCAAATCTCATCTTCTTCAACTAATCTCCCCGAACTGCCTTCCCCTGCCTTCCTGTGGGGCTAGAATGTAAATCGCTGGCGGGATGGCACTTGGAACGCTTCGTTTTCTGAAGTCTCCCAAAGTTGCCTCACGAGGAAACTTCAGGCGACTTCAGAAAACGAAGGGCAGAGATACACGCTCAGATTCGGGTAGAGTAGTCGCCCGGCAACAAATTTCCTTTTCTTCGAGGCGACTAATCTCCCCAAACTGCCTTCCCACCGGCTAGAATGTAAATTGCCGGCAAGATGGCACTTGGAGCTCTTAGTTTTCCAAAGTCTCCCAAAGTTTCCGCTTGAGGCAAGTTCGGGCGACTTCCGATAACAAAGTGCTCCGAGTGCCATCCCGCAGGCGATTTAGATTTATTTAAAGCCCAGTGGAAATCCTTGTTAGAAAATGTACTACGACCGTACCTGTTGTAAAATCTATCAACTCTTGGGGTACTACTTGAATTATTCATGGGGTATTATATCTACCTCGAAAACACAAATTCCATTCTCTGGTGATCATCATCTGGCACTGTACATAATAACACTTCTTGAAGGAGTTATATTGTCTGCTCAACTCCCTAGCCTTCATCATCTGGCTTTCCTAAAGAATATGAGCTTATGGAGCACATTAATCATTAATGCCACCTCTCTCTGTTTATTTCGATGAAAGCATACTATTTTTTATATATATCTTATTTTTTTCTTGACTTTTTTAAGACCTGATGATTGCTATGGTTTGTTTTCTTCTAGAATGCATCGAATCCACTATTTTGGATTCAGCCAAACCCACGAATCCTTCGAGAAAGATTCAGCGGAATACCGAATCCTAATTTGCATATGCAAATTAGGGGAGGGAAGGGGAAAAGATTTTTTACTTCCTTGTATATCTCCCCTAATATGCAAATTTGGATTCAGTTTGGCCGGGCAGAACGATTCGATGGATCCCTATTTTCATCTACAATGATTATTCATCAGTTTGATTTTAGTTGTGAGTGTTACATATATATATACTGTATTACTGTGTATATATATATATATATATATATATATATATATATATATATATCTCCTATCAATGATGCAATGTATAGGGCTGATTCTGCATTGATACCCAATGGCTGCTTGGTTTGTTACTTGTCATTTAAGTAAACGAAAATCTGTATTTTATCGAATACGTGCTTTTTATGTGCGTGATCTAAGAATAAGAAAAATAACCCTTTGACACATGCACTTGAATGCCATTACCTTGTGGCATGCATGAGTTACTATGGGGACCTGGGACATATAGCAAAGTGTCAGCATTAAGAGGTGTGAGTGACATTGACTGTGTGAATCAATAGCAAAAAGTGCAAAAAACAAACCCTTGTACAGTTAATTGCAGTTAATGGAAACACGCAAAGACAAGCCTTTTTTTTTTTAGCAGGGGAAGAGCATTGTCAAAAACAGACAAAGAAACAGATTGAAGAATGGAACAGGTCATCATACGGGTTATTTTTTCGAAGACAGGTAAAAAGTAAGGTTAACAAACACTGTTGCTTTGTTTTAGGAATATCAAAAATTAAGAGAATAATGAAAACCATAATGATTCCGACTTGTCATGTTGATGACATCAGAGTGTGGTTGCACATATAGATTGGAATGGCTGCCTTGTCGATAATGTCATTGATTTACCCATTGGTTTTATGCACCATAGGCAAAATAACTCTCCCCTAAATGTTATTATTTAGTACTCTTGGTTTCTATTTAAACAACAACACTCCAACGGTTTATCCTGTACGTACACACAATCTATTCTTCAGACGTTTCTATTGAAAAGCACCTCATTATGGCCCTTTTTAATAAGTCCTTTAAACAATACTAAAAACAATGATTCTTTAGCAGTGTAAAGAGAAATCTAACAGATGTTTTCATTCCTTGACTGAGAAGCAATTTAACATAGTTTTAATGCCAAGCACTTGTTCTGTATAACTAAAAGAGATATTAAAAGCAGAGTATATCTTCTAGAATCCTATCCGAATGCTGTACCCTATTTAGAACATACTTTCCCTATAAATCTATGTATCCCTGCACTTACATGATACTGATCCAAGGTTTCAGTTTGTCTTGCAGTTACCAGGAGTAACTGTATACATATTACATGAAAAGAAATGAATCTCAAAGTATAGTTCTTATAGTGTATTATCCCTTGTATGATGCTATGCCTTACTGACCTGCACTTAATTTTTATTTTTTTTATTGGGTTGATTTATATTTGAATTTCTATCATTCTCAGAGTTCAACTCCAAGAATGACTTTGTCCTCTAACCATGTTTCCCTGTTTTTCCCTATCACAGCTTTCCATTCCTCATCTGATTGGCTTCTTCAGTTGAATATACCTTTAGATCTATGCCACACACAGAGTATTATCCACCAGAAAAGTGACCAAATGTGGCTGTGCAGCCTATCATTTATTGCATATTCTCTCTAGAGAATGCACAAAATGCATTTTTAGTCTAAAATCATCCTGTCACTATTGAAATAAATGACAGACTGCACAACCAAATTAAGGCTTTCTTTCAGTAATGAGCAGATCCTGCGGGTTTTGGGTCCACTTCTGTACAAAGCTTGGAGTCACAGATGGGTTTAAAGGGGAAGGAAACCTAGTCGGCGCAAACCCCCTCTCCCGTTTGTTGCCCATCCTCCCCCCTGGCCTACCCGTCCCGCTGGGCAAATGCCCCTAACTTGTTACTTACCCTTCTGCGCAGTTCCAGTCCAGGGAGTTCACAGACGACATCTTCTTCCACGCGATCTTCTTCCTGCTTTGAACGGCGCATGCGCAGTAGATCCGTACCGGCGAAATGATCCTACGGCGCATGCGCCGTTCAAAGCAGGAAGAAGATCGCGTGGAAGAAGATGGTGCCTGTGAACTCCGTGGGTCCCTACTAGAAGTGAAAGAACAAATCAATTATAATGGTACCATAAAAATTAGTGAAGCAAGTGTTTTACACATGCAGGGGCGATATGTTGTGATACAGCTGTGTCCTAATATGACACCAACAAATAAATCATTCAGCACTTTATGGTAATTGTCCCTTGTTGAACAATATTAAGTACTAATAACTGAGTTTTGATGTCTTTACACCATAAAAAGTGTAAACACCTGCCATTGGTGATAATTACAAGTTACATGGTAATCAATTGTGTTCTACAAAAAATTTTCTGAAATATTTTTTCCAACACACTACTAATTTCGTTTATACTCTTTGGCACTCTTCTGCTGTCTAGGATTTTCTAATGAGGATTTTCCTGTTATAAGTGGCCACTACTAGTAATTAAACTCTTTAAACAATGCCTTCCACTACAACCTTGTGCTGAAAATGTATTTCTAACAACAGTTTCACTCTTTTTCATCCTCTGACAAACCTTGGTTGTGTTTTTTAGGATGGATTTAGTCTTTGTATAAAAACATAACAAACCTTTAACTTAATATTATTTTAGCAAAGTGCTGTAAACATCACTACCGCTAAGAATTACTCTTCCTATATTTATGTACCGTAAGCCATATGTGGATTTAGGATAACACAGAGAGGGAAAAGTATGCAGAAATGGAAACTAATGTAGGAAGAAAAGTTAGAGTTTGTGGCTCCATACAATGGATTACATCAGTGATACATAAACAGAAAAACAAAGCCATGGAGCAGGATTGCAGATTTTACAGGAAGCGACAAACAGGATTGTGGTTGGTGACTATGCATGCCTGCTTAAAGGACAAGTAAAACTTTAAAATAAGTGAATGTAAAACTGATGAGACTGCTATTCTAAGAAATGTATCCTGTACTTACTTATAAGGTTACTTGTCCTTTAATAGAAAATAGGCATTGACTATAGTGTGAAAGTGGTGATGTGAGTAACTTTGTATCATCATAGAACAATAATAAAATAAAAAATAATAGGAATAATATAATAATATAATATAACAATAATAGGAATGTGTTTTATAAGACTAAACTTTAGACTTAAATAAGAATATGACCTTGCTAAATTTAATTTGCATAGTTTAGTTCGTTCTTGTTAATATTTTCAAATACAGTTATCCATGCAAGAGCAGCAATGTTAGCCAAGACACGTTGAAGAACGTTAGCAGAGTTAGATGGCTTAGGTTTGCCTTTCTTTAATGGATACATTCAAATCTTATTTGTATATGTAGAAGGGTAAAGGTTTTGTTAACCTTTAGGTCCTTTGTTCCCCTGAGCATAATTTAGACAGCTAGGGGGAAATTTGCTAAAGGGCGAAGTGGCACCGATTTACTAACAGTAGCTGGCGTAATTTTGGTAAGGAGATAGACTCTGGTGCAACTTCGCACTCTAACGCCAGGCAAATTTTATGGCGAAAGAGCGTTACTACGCAAATTCACTAAGTTTTTGATTTTACTGACCGTTACCTCTATCGCCAGACTTGCCTTCACCACCTCAGACCAGGCGAAGTGCAATAGAGTAGATAGGAGTTCCTCAAAAAAGCTAAGGTCCCAAAAAAGCTAACATATGGCACCTATACTATACTGTGGGCACATGTGTAGGGTATTATAACAACTTTATATAATTTTATTAAGGTTCCCTGGCCTTGTGTAGTGTAATATATTTGCTGCAGCATATATGGTCATTGTACTTTAACTATGCTAATTAGCCAACGCTAGCATAACTTCCAACTGTTGAGCGTAATTTCGCTGCCGTAATTTCGCCAGCATTCGGTACCCTGTGCATAGATTCGGATCTCCGTGAATTAGGGTTGTCCAGACTAATTTACGTCTGGCGAAGTATTGTGATGTGCACGAAGCCAGCGATGGCGAATTTTTGACGGTTACCGAATTTGCCCCCATGACTGGGTCCTCAGTTACAGAAGGGAAGCTGATTCCTTTTTCCTATGTGAAAGTATTCTGCTGGCAGTTCATTGACTGGCCAGTAGATGTCTATTCTATTTTATAACAGGGTAAGGATTTTCTATACCCCAGGCATTTAGTTGGCCAACTAGGCTGGGTCCTTTTTCCCAAAGGGGAGGGGGAGTAGTTCCCCAAAGGTTATAAAAAGATATGATCACATGTGCTCATTCTCGCTGGACTGCATAGTTGCTAGTGGTGCTGCATAGAGACTGGAACAAAGGAAGGTTCCAGAATAGGTGAAGTGAGTATCAGGTCAGAAACTGTAATAGGTCACTATAGGAGTGACAGAAAAGTTAGTGAGCAGCTATGGCTCCAACAAGGAGTTTAGTGAAGGGTTAGTACCCTGCGGTGGCAAGGCCGCAAGGTAAGGGACTCAATTGGTTAGGCTCAGGGATCCTTGGAGCGTACGACCAGCTGTGAGATTGATATTCAATGGGGATTGTGCAACAAAGGAAGACGACTCAATTCAGAAAGCTGACTAACAAAAGATCAGACAGTATCCATTAGTAATATATTTGTGTAACTGACCTGATGCCGCTACTTGCTTCATGGAGTGTACCATCTGAGCATACACCTTGAATATGTGACTGACTATTGAGAAGTGCAACATCAGCTCAATAAATTGTTCTGCTGTTTTAAAGAACCACTGGCTCCCAAAGTTTATTTGATCAAGAGTGATTTCACCCGAGTGGTAATCCTTTCCTCCATACCATAAGCTGGGGCCCCATCTGAAGATAAAGAGTCAAATTAAATTGTGCCTACCTGGAGTTGCTGGGAGTTGAACCCCTTGCCCAGGTTTTGGAACTAGATAATAGTAACCCTAGGAAGGATAAGGCAGACCCTGACCCCTCCACTTGTTACATATAAAACCTAAATTAATTTGTCAATAACAATTTGGATGCTTACATTAATTTTTGTGTTAAATGACAACTATTCAGACAAATAATTTCAGACATGCAAGTTGACATTGTTAAAATCAATTTAAATCTCTTATGTCAACAAGTCTAGAAAAGTTTTAATAAATATTGACTATTTTATGAAATGTAAATTCTACAATATTTTGGCTTGACCAAACGGCTTTGATTTAATTTTCTATTCCATTTCACACAAAGGAAATTTGTTTTTACAAGTGAAAATAACATTTTCTTTTTGAAACAAACAATTTTTTACTGATGCTGCTAGCATTGATCGGCTTTCTTCAAAGATCATGCAAGTGTATATAAATGAATAATTTATTTGGCTTGCTTGGCTCAACAGATTTTTATTCCAGTCATTCCTACCAATTATTCCCTCTCCTTAAACTTCACCTACTCTTCTACATAAAAAGTGTGTTATTGTTGCGGGTCATTGAGACGGAGGTGCAGATTTGTGCTTTGCAAGGATATTTGGAAATAGATCAGTAAACTGCTAATAGAATGCCACAGGCTAAGAAAAATGACTGTGGCTTCTGCAGTACCCCGGGGACAACAAATCAGTATGACCTTGTAATTCCACACTGCCATCAATACATCAGCAATGAAGAGTGGCAGAGAATCTAGAGATGGTGTGGAGGAAAGAAAGCAACTCCAGTCAATATAACCCTCTCCAAGATGCAATAGTTGTGATCGGCTCCCTGCTAGGGACATTGCATAAGGTCAAGAAAACGTCAACATAGTTTAAGCAGAAAGCAAATTCTGGTTGGTCAAATCCAACAGAAGGTCAAAAGTGGTTTTATCTACATCTATATTTTAAACCACTATAGGCATTTATACAGTAATTACCAACTGTGAACGGTAAATGTGAAGTTTGAGACTTTGTGGGTTTTCTGCCGATCAGGAGTCATTGATTCCGAGAATAGAGAGAAGCATTCAAGTATAGCAAACAGACAGATATGGGAGACTCTCAAAGTGCATTGAAGCGTCAAACTTCATTGTATTGACTGAAGTGCACAGATCAAACAGGTGATATACTTGCACTGAATATTATTATTATCCTTTATAAGGGCTCATACACACGGCTGTTTTTTCCTGTGCTCCCCTGTGTTGCGCTTTCTTCCGCTCAGCCGCAGGGGATCGCAGGAGTAGACGCACTCAATTAATGTGAAGGGGCTGTACTCACACAGACGCATGTAAGCGCCAAATGCAGGTTGGGATGCAGCTTGTTGCATTTCACCTGCGTTTGGCAAATACATGCGTCTGTGTGAGTACAGCCCCCTTCACAATAATTGAGTGCGTCTACTCCTGCCCTACCCTGTGGATGAGCAGAAGAAAGCACAATGCAGGGGAGCACAGGAAAAAACACCCATGTGTAAGAGCCCTAATGGATCCAACCATAGCGCAATCACCGGGCACCTGCTTGAGATTGCTTTTTGTCAATTGGTCACTGGCATATAGACTAAAATACAAGCTCAAGCATGGTATGCAGAGTCTAATGAGAGATACAACTAAAATTTGTACAGGAATGTATTAACAGTTTAGAAAAAACATAGTTCCTATTTTTCTTTTAAGGAGAACTAAAGCTTAAATAAATAAGTAGGGAATAAATGTTGTGATTTGGGCTTCTGCACCAGCCGAAGGCAACAACAGCCCTTAAGCAGTGAAGATATATGCCCCAGTAGCTCCCTGTATTCTTTTCTGCTGATTCACTGCACATGCTCTGTGCTGCTGTCACTTACTGTGCACACCACACGGACCGGCACACAACATAGTGAATATAAATATAAAGGCTGATTAGTAAATTATTCAGATTATTGGTAATTGGCAATACAGGAAACCAGCACAATTAGCATCAAAATGTAATAATCAATGTAGCATCAGCTTATATGACAGGTACACCTCATTTTCTGCTTAATGATTTGAGCACTGGGCATGTGTCACAGACACTCCTAACAATATCCATGATGGGAAACAATGTGACAATCGAAGGCCTGGGTCATTACTACTGTAGAGATGTTGAACCCTTAGGCTGGTTCAGTAAGTTCAGTATATAAAATATGGCATTTCTAACCATAATCATTTTAAGGGTTTGATTTTCCTTTTATATATACATTCTTAATTGTACACTGTGCACCGTTCGTCTGTCTAAATGAATGATGTGCAGCACAACTAATGATACAGGGCTCCCACAGTGGCTGTGTCAATTGATGAAGTGTACTTGGTATGTCATGGTATGGTACTTGCAGATGTCATTTCGAAAGGCAATTGCTGATATTATGACATGCTGACATTGTACCAAGTGCACATTTAAACAGAATACCCATAATTGCCTCTGGTGCATCGTCACCAAGTGAAATTTTGGGGAAAATGCAGGAATGTAGGCAAAAAACATGCTACTTGCACCCAAAATTGCACTTTGAGCACTGCACTTGCACTCATAAATGTGCCCTTTATTCTTTCAATAGTCTGAATTATACACATTTGATAGAACCTGATCTACACCCTCTGGTATCAGAGATATATGTTACAGCTGTGGTAATATGTAATATGTCAAATATACAGTAGGCATATGCCAAGAAGATCATTCCTTATTAACAATGGAAAATAGCTTAGAGTGTTCTTTGGAGCACTTTTGCAATTTACTATTGTTTTTCTTGTTATAATACATTTGTTTAAATCCACTCTACAGCCTATGGCATCAGAAAGCTTTGTTACAATTTCATGTTACAGATGTGGTAATATGTCAGAAGTATGACAAGAAACTCACGCTTGATTAACAACACAACAATGTAAAATAACTCAGTGGGTTTTTTTGCCCACTGCTAATTTCAGGAATGCATAATGGGAATGACGCAAATTTATTTGGCAGGCGCAAATTCCTGCGATTCGGCGCCAGCGACTAAATTTGCAAAACCGACCGGCGTCCGTTTTTTTTGGACGCCGGCACAATTTCAACAAACACAGACACCGGCGTCAAAAACGAGATGCCAGCGCCGTTTCATGAATTTTTCACCGTTTTGCAAATTTCGCTGGAAATTCGTGCATTTTTTTGCAAAACGAAACGCCACAAATTCCCCCATCACTAGGAATGACTTGTGCCCCAGCTTGGACAGAACAACAAAAGCTTAATTTACAGAAAATGTCTAGTAATAACTTGTCAGCTACGTTGCATGGCTAAGAAAAAGGAAATGTTATAAGATACAGTATATGGATCCTCCCTCCCTTGGTTTAACCCTTTGTGCTAGTTGTCGTTAAGTTGACATGATATGATGAGTATTCAGGGTTATGATTAAGCTGAGCTGCGAGGTGGACAGCCTATCGTCGGGCGGGCGGCGTGTTGCTGGTAATGGGGATAGTTGGTTTACAGGTTCGATTTTACAAAGTCCGAAGTTGGTCAATGGGTGTAATGAATGCTTACCCTGGTGGTGTAGGGGCCAGTGGTGATGCCCACCACGTGGTTCCTCCATTGTCGGTTTTTCTATGGCGCACGATGAGCACTTCTGGGTTTTACGTGCCGGCGTGATGATGTCATCGCGCATTGGCGTGAAATTCAAAGGTTTTTAAAGGGACTTTGGATTTGAATTAGTGGCCCGTTGTAGGTCTAACTTGTTTAGTTCCTGGGTGCTTATTCTACGTGAATTGACCCTAGCCTTCCTGACTATTCTGAACTCTCCAATCCTGATTCTTGCCTGTCTGATCTTGCTTGAACTCTGCCTGTACCGACCAGGCCTGTCTAATCATGCTATTCCGTTTGTTCCTCCTGAGTTGTGTGGGCTTCCGTCCTAAATCCTTTGTAAACAATCGTGCCCCTTTGCTCGTCCAGAACTCTTGCTTGGCTCCTCTCTTATTAAGACTTGGCAGCATCCGATTAGCAGAGGGCTCCTCCCAAAGTAAATGGAGGCCGCTACTGTCGGAAGCAGAGCTGAGACCAGGGAGACTAGCACTTGTTCTGGATTTAGGGTGCCGATCGTGACAGTGGGACTCGGTTGGTGGTTTTCCTCTCAAAGAGCGTTGGTCTCTTGGAGGGTATGTTACATTAGTTGAAGCAGGCAACCCAGTGCTTGATAAAGAGTGGAGTGCCACTCGAAACGTTGCATGCTTATGCTGCCCCAAGATTAAATAAATAAAGGGGAATTTTAATTAAGAACTTGGAGTGCTGTCTGTGAAGAGAAACCTGGTGTACCCACCATGCTGGAAGGCACAAGCGGCTAGTGGCTGGTACTTCATTCCATATTAAGAGCATTATACAATAAAATATCAACATTGATATAACCGTAACCTAGTAACTTATCCTCTGCAAGATTCTTGGCATGACAGGGACACCCCGTCATGATTCCATTTCCAAGAATCTTGCAGAGGAGAAGTTACTAGGTTACTGTTATATCAATGTTGATATTTTATTGTTTAATGCTGTTAATATGAATCTGTTATTAATTTAGTTATGGTTATGTATTGTTAATGTTTATGTATTTGTAATAAAGCTGTATTCAATAAAGTGTAAAACAGTGTTAAAAATTAACTATTTCTAGGCCAGTTCGAGGGGAATGAGGCAGGTACAGTTGCCTCTGCCCATGTCATGATATAGCCCCAACTGCATCATACAGTTTATGGATATAATACACAAAAGATATGAATATCCTTTAGTAGAAGGAAAGTCGTTAACAACTTGGGGGTGCCAAATGTTAGGCACCCCCAAGTGAATGTATTTACTTACCTGAAACCCCGGAAACTGCACCAGTCTGGGGTTATTCCAGTGAGCACCACGGATCGATCCTCTTCCGTCTTCCTCTTTCTTTGCGCGGCTGCAGTAGAGCAAAGAGCCAAACTTTAAAAATTCGGTGTCTGCCCCAGGAAAGCCAGAAGAAGCCGGAAGAGGATCGCTCCGAGTTTTCTGCTGATGGGAGCACCGCCCCGGGGTTTCAGGTAAGTGAATAAAATCACTTGGGGGTGCCTAACACTTGGCCTTCTCCTTTAAATGATATCCTTATAAATGGTGCTTAGTGATATCATCAGTTTTAATTGCTGATATAATTTCTGTCACATGACTTGTGTATTTTAAATAAGTAATGTACCCCCTAGCAAAATACAAAGTTATTAGAGATGACCACAGAGTTTCATGACTCTGCTTCGTGCCTTTTATATGGTTATAGAACTCCTCAGTGGCTGAAAATATCCTTTTATTTAACAATAGGGGGTACATTATTCACTAAATAATCTACAATATTGTAAATTTCCTATAAACTATACAGTAAATGATATTCTTAGTGATGTAATTGTTATAATCATTGCTTAGTGATGGAATTTGTTACATGGCCCACTAAAAGTGTGTATAGTGGGTATTGTAACAAATAATGTACCCCCCCATGCAGGAAAATATGTGGATATTATAAGTCACCTGTTTTATGACCTGTATAAAAGCACTGGGCCTTTGGCCTTTTATGAATTTAATGTTTAATTTAACAGAATACAGTTTGTGATAGTATAATATCATTTTGTGCATAATTTTGAATTACTTTTGTACCCTACAAAAAATTACTTTTTGTGTGTGTTTGTATTTTTGTATAAAGGTTGTGTTCTTGTTGACAAAATATTCTTGAGACACACAGCACCCCATAATTTCATGCATAGCCTTATTTTATTTTTTTTTGCATCTATTATACACCTATAACCTATGCACCTAAGGTAATATAGTGAATACATCTACCATTACATCTTTCTTTGTATATATGTATATATATATATATATATATATATATATATATATATATATATATATATATATATATATATATATATATATCTATATCTATATCTATATATATATATATATATATATATATATATATATATATATATATATATCTTTGGAATGTTGGATATTTGTCAAGAATTATGAAACTCATTAACCTAAATATACTTAATAGTGAGACATTTAATTTAGGGATATCCTGTAACATATATGCTTTGTTTATTAACAAGATATCTATGGGTGCTAGCCAGTAGCTATCATCTGTGATGTCATCAGTGTGAAAGCAACTCACATGCCTGATTGATAAAATGGTATTTCAATCACTAAGGGGGTTATTTACTAAGCCCCGAATGCAAAAATCCCGGAAATTTTGTGATTTTTTTTTTTAGAAAATCAGGCTTTTAAAAATTCCCGAATTTTTCGGAATTTATTAAACCCTGAGGCTGGAAAACTCCAAATTTGAAATCCCGGCATCTCAGACCTGCCGAGGTTGCATATAAGTCAATGGGAGAAGTCCCTATGATTTTATTGATTTGCAATGGGTCTCGTACCAAACCCCGACGTTTTCAGAGGGTTCAGGCAAAAATCTGAGGTTTCGGTTGAAAACTCTGAAAAAATTTTGAGAATCGGGTGAAACCTCCGAAAAATCTTGAAAATCTGAGTATTTACAGCAAAGCTAATTTTTTGGGAAAATGTAATAATAAATAAGCTTTAAAAACCCGAGCGGCTTAGATCGGAGTTTGTAGCAGCCAATAATGAGATAATTTCGGACCTTGATAAATAACCCCCTTAATGCTCTGGTTCCATCAGTATGACCTATGAGGCCTACGAATGAATTATGTTATAGCAATAGTGTGGTGTTCATGCAAATGGCCTATAGATGTCACTGTGCTCATACTGTGCATACTTCCTGGTAGCTTGAAAGTGAAAGTGAAAGCTTACTGTTGTGTACTGCCTGCATGACTCTGCTAAGAAAGCACTGTTATACTCTACTCATCCTCGGCTACCCAAAACATAACAAATAGCAGCAAACTCCAACCTCAATGACTTCCTGAATCACTTAATTATCTAGAACAATTCCCTACACAATGTGCTTCCAAAAGTAGCACAAGCCAGAGGTGTTTTAATATACAGATGCAAATTCTGATATTGTCACATTCTGATCCTCTGTAACTACCTGCTCATGCCTAAACCCAAACCATCTGAGTGAATCTGCCAATATGACGAGTTTCTCACATTTTCATCAGATGTTCAGACATGATCGAACTGGTTAATAAAATGCCTTCTGTAAAAAGAAAACCCGAACATTAGATGGCATCTAATAGAAGCTTTATATTTGCAAATTAGATTCCATCACATTGAAAGCATGAAATTGGAAAAGCTTTGAAAATATGTGTGAGGAAAGAAGCAAAGGCAGATTGTCAATGTAGAATCACAATAGAAGGAGTCCAAAACATTCTGATGTGAACCTGAGTGCCCTGGCTGGGGCAAGAGGAAGGAATAATAGAATGGGTTGGTTTTTTTGTGGATTGAAAGACTGCAGTTTATATAATAATATACAGTGGAATTCAGAATAGATTGATTTACCACTCAGGAGCCGTGGCTTGTACAGAAATGTAGAAATTGATTAAAACTTTGCTTGCAGGCAGAAAACATGAGCTTTTAATGCAGATTGTCATTCACTATTCAGAAATTAAGAAGAGAACATGAGATGCTGCAGGGAAAGCATTATCTTTCCTCTTGTACTTTGTATGGGAATGTCTCAAAGAAGGATTATGTTCTTATCATGCTATAGAAGGAGAATCTCACACATATGCCATACACTAACTCACTTAGTAAGATGCTCCAGCAATGCTCATGTCATGTCAGTAAATTTATATTGCACCCATGCAGCCTGAGACGTATTTGATTTATAGGTACCTGTAAGAAACATACCTGGTGGTCTAGTGGGGGGACGGCAGGGACACCTGCTGCCCCCTCGGCGGGGACACCCGCCGCGTCGTGCGGTCTCAGCTAGGCCGCAGGCGCCAAACCTCTATGAAATTTAAAGGCGCAGGTGCCCTGGCGTAGTGACGCCAGCGCACAATGGCGCAAACCCTGCACAGTATAAATTGCCCATTCTGTCCATAGCACCTTGCCCGTGATAGAACTTAGTTCTAGTGGTTTTCCTGAGCCTTGTGCGTCTGTCTTTGAAATTCTGATCTGATTATCCGTGTTTGACCCTGCCTGCTTCCTGACAATCCGACAATCTGTATCCTGACCTTTGCCTGCCTACCACAACTCTTCTGCTTAACCCTTTGTTTTATCACTCAGTTTGACCCTTTGCCTGTTTGACGATTCTGATATCCGCCTGCCTCGACCCAGCCTGTCTGACCATCCTTCTGCCTAATCCTTTGTACCGTGACCTTTGGCCCAAAAGACTTTGCTAACAGCCGTGCCCCTTTGCCAGCCAGAACATCTCACCTTGCACCCCTCGTTAAGTCCAGGTGGCACCCAAGTAAGTTGAGGGCTCCTCCCGAAGCCCAACAGTGGTCACACTACTGGTGAAGTCGAGCCGAGACCAGGGTGCTTGGCACTTGTTCTGGTATTGGGTGCCGGTCGTGACAGTACCCAAGGAAAGTGCCTAAAGAAGCAGCTTCAGGTTTAGCCCTATATAGAAAATCTAGTATAGGTAAATCTAAAAACAACTGGACTTGCTGAGTAATCAATGAAGACGTTTCACTACTCATCCAAGCAATTCAACTGACTGGTGTGGGAAATTCTCGCCATATAAACTCTTCCACTAATCCAATCACAATGGCACATTGTAACTCTTCAAAGAGGTAACATCTGAAGAAATTCACAATTAGTTGATTCTGTGTAGTGACTGTGATTGGATTATCCAATGTGTCATGCAACTCCTAGAAACAAAGTCCAAAGTAATGAAAGTCCCGGTTGGTATGTTCCAAAGTCCAGCTCCTAGAAACAGGTGTTACTTGTGAGAGTTGCATGAATGGATATGTGAAGTGTTCTGAAACCGCCGGGGTACAGATGTTAGAACAGGATTGTATGTAGCAGACAGGTGGTGTCGAAGGCCCCCACCTCTGTTCAGGGATAGTTTCTCCACCTTGACATGAATCGCCTCTTTCACGTCTCGTTCAAATCAGTGGTCTTCTTTATCCAAGATTTGGAACTTGCTATCTTCAAAGGAGTGTCCCTTGTCTTTTAAGTGTAGAAAGACAGCTGAGTTTTGCCCTGTAGAGTTCGCCCTCTTATGCTGAGCCATTCGCTTGGTGAGCAGTTGTTTTGTCTCCCCAATATAGTCCTATATCGAAAAAGAAATCTGCATATTTCTCAAACTTCCTAGCCCACTGCTGTATATTGACAAACAATCCCTGTTTTGTTAAAAGGTTAGGACATTTTTTAGCAGCTTAAGGCACAAATGGGGGAATGTAATAAAAGTCGCAAAGAGCATTTGCACAAATAAGAATAAAAAGTCTAATTTTGCAATGTAATACTCTTCCTTAAACTGCTATTACATTGCGAATTTGAATTGCGCATTGCCCACTTTTAAGAAGTGCTTGAAGGTGTCGTAATCTTTTGGACCAAACAGAAAAACTTTTTCAGTAAGTTTTTATTACATGCACTGCCCACTGGTGATAACTATAAAATTCGCAAACCTTCTTCAACTGTCGGAAGTCGCTAAACCGTTTCTGGGTTCGCAAAAGCTATATTAAATTCGCACAAAGGCAAATTTGTTCGCATTGCAAATATTTTTCCCTTACCGGCTTTTATTACATTCCTCCAAAAATGTCTCAATGTCCTAAATATATTGACAATGGGTTGAGTGCAGAGGACTTCTTGCATTTGTCTTTTGTGGTCACAGCCTAATTGCATCTTGATGGTTTTAAAAATGAGGCATATACTTAAATACATGTTCTTCTCAAAGTGGGCTTCTAGTTTCAGAGCAGGGGCTATGCTTTATATGGCAATGTTATTGTATAGCGTTATAATACATAATTGTATTTTGTACTGTTTTATGATAATGAGCAAATTAATAGGCAGTGTACCAGACTAGAAAATTGAGTGTAAGCCCATGAATGATGATCCAAGGCTTATTTTTTCCTCCACCACTGTGAACAGACTTGCCAATGGCTAGACATAAACTTTCAGGAAAGGAAAACTGAGATCAGTCCGTCTCTTAGTGAAGGAAGAAAAAAAAGGGGATTAAAAGTAAAAAAAAAAAATCATGTCTGAGATGTTAGCAAATGTTGTGATCATCATAGAAATACAATATCTTCCCAAATAAAATATGTATCAAAGTAATTAATGCAGAAAAATACTTCCCTTTGTTATTTGTTTAGATAATTTCTTTGAAACAGCTGGATGAAGGATCTCTGGTAATTAAATTAAATTAAATTACGCATGAAAAGGGAAAAAACTGACTAATTCTTTATTTGGCTGATTAAGATGATGATGCTGCTAAATAATACAATAGAAAAATTTGTGAAAAAATGTAATTTATGTTTTATACTGAGCTTATATGCGCTGCTCTGAATAATGCACAAAAATATGGTGAGTGTGCTTTTTGGTAGCCTTTGTGGGAAAACTTTGCATAAATCTTTTAAACCAAAAATATTCCTGTTACAATAGCACAAAACTCAAATTGATTCTGTTTCAGTTGCACCATGCACACTTTGAGAATGACTCTGGTTACTGCTACATTCTCCCCCTTTGCCATATAAATCTGACTGGTTCCACCACTAATCCCTAGGGGGTTATTTACTAAACTCAGATTTGTTTCTGGTCAGAGTTTTAAAAGGGAAAACACAATTTTTTCTTAGAAAAAAACAATTTTTTTAATTAAACCCAGATGCTGCTAAAAGTCTGAATAAAAAAGTACTCCATCTCAAACCTGCAGAGGTCATGTAGAACTCAATTACAGATGTCCCATTTACAATCGTTAGATATCCTGATCTGTGGTGAGTTTTGTACAATAATCCGAAAAATTTGTGGTTTTCGGACGTCAGATCCAAAGAAATCGGACAATTCAGATTTTTCCATGATTTTATCGAATCTTTTCCACCACCAGATTTTTTCAAGTAAATGTATTCATAATTTTTTTTTTATAAAATCACGAATTTTTTTGGAATTTATTAAACCCTGAGGGCTAAAAAGCCTGAATATAAAAACATGGCATCTCAAACCTGTCAAGGTTGCATAAAAGTCAATGGGAACAGTCCCATTGATTTTTGGTTATGTCAGGGGTTTCGGGCAATTTTACAATATTTTCGGAGCTTTCAGGTGAAAACTCTGAAAAATTCTGAGATTTCGGGGAAAATTCACCAAAAAATGGTGAAAATCTGTGCTTTTCCCGCAAAGCAAATTTTCGGGAAAATGTAATAATAAATAAGCGTTAAAAACCCGAGCGGGTTAGATCGGAGTTTGTAGCAGCCAATATTGAGATAAATTCGGACCTTGATAAATAACCCCCCTAGTGTCTTTAAAGAAGATTAAGGATTTAGGATCTGTTATCCAGAATGCTCAGACTTGGGGCTTTACGGATTAGAGGTCTTTACATGATTTTGCCACAATAAGGATTAATTATATCTTAGTTGGGATTAAGTACAAGATAATGTTTTATTATTACAGAGAAAAAGGAAATACATTTTAAAAATTTGAATTATTTGATTAAAATGGAGTCTAAGGGAGACGGACATCCTGTCGATTTCTGGAAACCGGTTCCCTGTATGAGTTTTTTGGTGCAGATACACAGAATAGAAGAAAATGTATAAAAGACAGTACAGGTATAGGATCCCTTATCCGGAAACCCGATATCCAGAAAGCTCCGAATTACAGAATGGCTGTCTCCCATAGACTCCATTTTATCCAAATAATCCAAATTTTTAAAAATGATTTCCTTTTTCTCTGTAATAATAAAACAGTAGCCTGTACTTGATCCAAACTAAGATATAATTAATCCTTATTGGAAGCAAAACCAGCCTATTGGGTTTATTTAATGTTTAAATGAATTTCTAGTAGACTAAAAGCATGAAGACCCAAATTACAGAAAGATCTGTTATCCGGAAAACCCCAGGTCCCGAGCATTCTGGATAACAGGTCCCATACCTGTATCTTAAATAAAAAAAAATACATGGTCAGCAACACCTTTTATTGAAGGAAGCCATTGCTACAACCAACAAGAATTTCTATTAGCTAAATCAGAAAAAAACATCAATGTTTCTAAAATTCCACTAAACTGCTAATGAATCTGTTTTGCATATAGATTTTTTTTTACCTTTTAGCTTGCAATAGCTGTGTAGTGGTTGGCTATTCTGGTGCTGATTAATGTTGAGATCACCTTCCTTGCAAAAGAGAAATCACCCACTCAACCTGCCCAAACTTAATTCTTCCTTCATGCAGTTGTAGGACTACTACACATTTATAATTATCCCAACACTACTGTCTAATCCTACTCAGATGTGTTCAGTGTATCAAAAACACCCAAAACAAATTGGAATCCCATCAGAAAAATGAATAAGCACCCACCAATAACTTTACTTATGAACTGTCAGGACTGCCAGAAGCACCCGACGGCGCTGCTCACCTTCCCGGCAGTCGCGATAAAAATCCAAGATGGCGGCGCCCATGTTGAACACATGGGTGCAGCGTCACTGCATGATGATGTCATCACTGGTGCCAGGATTTTGACATAAAAGGGCACCCTGGACACTGAAACCCTGCCTAATTTAGGTTTCTTGTGCTATAGAACCTGGGTGTGTTATGCTATTGCTATTCTGATCCTGATTCCTGCCTGAAACTCTGACTTTGAACCTGATCTGCCTGCCTCCTGAAACTTTGCCTGGACTTTGACTATTCTCTTTTTTAACTCCTCGGATACCACGATCTTGGACTCTTGTTCCTGGCTTCCTCCTTGGTCAGGACTACTCCCTTTGGGAGCCGCTAGGCCCCCTGACAATGAACCGAATCAGAGCAGCAGCAGCAGCAACACACAAATTATATAGAAATTATATAGAAGCTGTGCAAGATCTTCAGCCTGTGAGACTATATGAAATATTTATTATTCTGAGCATAAAATTGAAATCATGGGGCGTCTGTGCAATATCTTGTAAGCCGTGGGTAGAAATAAAAGGAATATCAGCACTGTAGGGAAAAACATTGGAAGTTATTATGACTGTAATTGAAATGCTTAAGGGCTTTGGTGTTAAAATCTCCTAGAATAAAAGATGTACTGATAGTAGAAAAACAAGAGATTGATACTACATTTCCACTTGATTTAAATAAATAGCTGTGTTTGGTGATCCCTATAACCATATTAATTGTTTACATAATGATATTCTGGCTATAGGGATTACTATATTCATTGACAAAGGGGTAAAGCAAACCATGAGACTGGGCCACTATAGAATACATACCAACAGCATGTTACTGGAAGTAGATTGCTATCCAAATGAATGCTTATATACAATAGCATTTCATTCCTGCTTAAATACCCATGTTGTATTATAATGTAAATATGATTTTAAAAACTCTCTAAAGGGTTGAAAAGTGTGTTTTTCTATATACGTAATTCTTAAAAGCTGTAAAATGTAAGATATATTAAGGGGCCGATTCACTAAGGGTCGAATATCGAGGGTTAATTAACCCTCGATATTCGACTGGGAATTAAAATCCTTCGACTTCGAATATCGAAGTCGAAGGATTTAGCGCAGATAGTACGATGGAACAATCGAAGGATTATTCCTTCGATCGAACGATTAAATCCAACGATCGAAGGAATATCCTTCGATCAAAAAAACTTAGGAAAGCCTATGGGGACCTTCCCCATAGGCTAACATTGGCCTCGGTAGGTTTTAGGTGGCGAACTAGGGGGTCGAAGTTTTTTTTAAAGAGACAGTACTTCGATTATCGAATGGTCGAATAGTCAAAAGATTTTTAGTTTGAATCCTTCGATTCGAAGTCGTAGTCGAAGGTCGAAGTAGCCCATTCAATGGTCGAAGTAGCCCAAAAAACACTTCGAAATTCGAAGTTTTTTTACTTCGAATCCTTCACTCGAAGTTAGTGAATCGGCCCCTTAGTGTAAACCACAAATACCTCTAATACAGGTATGGCCTATTATCCACAATGCTTTGGGATGTGGGGTTTTCCAGATAATGGATCTTTCCATAGTTTGGATCTTCATACCTTAAGGAGAAGGAAAGCTCCAAGACAGTTTATTGGCAACAGATTAGCCACAATAGTGCAAGCTAGAATGCTATATTTATTCTGCAGAATGCTTTACCATACCTGAGTAAACAGCTGTAGACACTGTCTCTGTTTGTTTAGGATAGAAGCTGCCATATAAACTTGGTGTGACATCACTTCCTGCCCGAGTCTCTCCCTGTTACTTACAGCTCTGAGCTCAGATTACAGCAGGGATGGGAGGAGGGAGGGGGAGAGGAGCAAACTGAGCATGCTCAACCCCTGCCCTGGAGGTTTATGCTGAAAACAGGAAGTCTGATACAGAAGCCCATGTGTACACAATAGATGGAAAGAAATGCTGTGTTTCTTTTGACAGAGGACTCAGAGCAGCATTACTTTGAGGGTTTACTGGTGTATTTATATAGACCTTTCTGATAAAGCTAACTTAGTTTTAGCCTTTCCTTCTCCTTTAAGCCTAATCATGGAAAAATTCAATAAACCCAATAGGCTGGTTTTGCTTCCAAAAAGGATGAATTATATCTTAGTTTGGATCAAGTACAAGGTACTGTTTTATTATTATAGAGGAATAGGAAATACTTTTTAAACATTTGGATTATTTGGATAAAATGGAGTCTATGGGAGATGGTCTCTCTGTAATTCAGAGCTTTCTGAATAACGGATCCCATACCTGTACAAGAATGCACCAGGTAAAAGTTGTTGAGATCCTATAGAATTTAATGGGAACTGTGCTAATCTTATTGGACCATTTATCTATTCAGACTTTTAGAGGTTTTTGGCTTAGTACGGCAATTGTCTGGTATTTGTATTTTTTTAGAGCATTGTTCAGCAGTTTTTTTTCATTCATACTTTTTAAATTCTGATTTTTTAAATACATTTTGTGGTTTTATAGAAAGTGAGTTCAGTTGTGGTTTCAAAAACCTCTAAAACCAGTCAATTTTAAGCTTTTTTAAATAAGCCTCCACATGCATGTTCTTTGTATTTATAATAACAGTATATATTTTGTAGTATTTTTTGTGTGCTTGTACCCATTTTATGTAAAATGTCAGGTCTTATTGAAAAACAACTCTGTGTAACCCCACCGGTGTCATGATAGTCATGATACTTGCACTTTAAAAATCAACAATATATGTATACAGGTATAGGAGCTATTATCTAAAATGCTTGGAACCTGTGGTTTTCCAGATATATGTATCTTTCTGCAATTTGGATCTCCATTCCTTAGGCCTACTAAAAATCATTTAAACATGCAAAAAACCCAAAAAGATTGTTTTAAATCCATTATGGATTCATGCAGCTTAGTTACCATCAAGTAGAAGAAACTGTTTTATTATTACAGTGACAAAAGGAAATCAGTCAATGAGAGATGGCCTTCCTATGATTAGGAGCTTTCTGTATAATGGGTTTCTGGATAAGGGATCCCATACCTGTGTTTATGTGTGTATGTTTATGTAGAGACCATGGTATGTTTGTTCAGGCAGTTTCCCATCTGCTTACACATATGTGGTCCTGTAAGTAACCCAGGCAGCTACAGTATGTTCCTTTTCCTGGGTCCATTGTAGTTCAAGGTTTGCCCAGTAGGTGGCAGTTTTTAAAGGGACACGTTTTTTTAAGCACACGTGTGCTTAGGGCTCTCTTCCTGGATCCCACCTTGCGGGGAGGTGGGCACAGGAGTGGGTCTAGACAGTATGAGGCCCCAAGTAAGTGGGTGATCTCAGTCCCACAGCCTAAAGGTATCTGGGGTACACTGTCAGCATGTCATACTACTCACACACTTCTCAGGCATATATATGGTGAATAATGCACCCCTCTTGTAAATTATAAGGATATTATAAGTTATCGAGGAGTTTCATGACCATATAAATAAACATGTCTCTGCTTGCCTAAACTATGGTGAGGCGTGTGCTCAGAATGAACAAAGCCTTTACACGAACTAAACCCCCCTAATAACCAAGAGCCCCATTCACTGCCCTCCATCAGCCTTCCTCTCTGCTCCCTCCCCTGCTGAATCCATTACATAGAAATGAATCCCAAATGATGAACCTGATATATAGATTTAGAGTAGCAAAGCGGAATTCTCAGGTGCCATCTTCAGATTTAATTTGGAGCTTGCAGGCATATGCATGGTGGAGCTAGTTCAGGATTATCTTCAGATGAGACTACACCACACTAAACTATTGTGTTCTGTAAACATCCCACATAGTAGGTCTCAAAGACTAAAGCTGTTCCCTGTATAGAATGCCTTACATGTCTAGTCTGCATTTCACCAGCAATTAGCATTGATGTTCTATGATCAGGGTCGGACTGGACACCAGGAGAAAACCCAGTGGGCCCCAGCCCTGATGCTCCCCTGGATGTTCCATAAAGAACTGCTGTTGCACTGCGATCGGTTTGGCGTTAGAGGTTGAGTGAGAGGGGTCCCCCGGGGACTGCCAGGAGGGCCCTTTGGCAATGCTCCAGTCCAACCTTATCTATGATTTAGTTCTTTAAAAACTTTAGGTGGTTAAAAAATGCAAAAACCCTTTTATTTAACTATATACATGGCCAGGAATATATCTGATGGTCTTACGTCTGGTGACACAAGACTCACCAGAAACAGGAATGTTAAGATATCCCATTGATTTACGTATAGACAACTTATGAGGAAAAATATATCCTAATGTTGCTCAGCCTTTCCCTCTAATAAATGAATTACTTCATTTTAGAGTAGTCTCCCAAACAAATTCGAAAACACCAACTGTTCAAATGCATGGCCTTTGTTCTAGCTGAACTGAATACACTTGACATCAAATAAAAATGTAAGTGGGAAACATAAACTTTATGTTACATGTAAAATGCGTGTTTGACTATTTAACTAGCAACAGAAAGATGGATTTAATGGAATAATACTCCACCTATGTCACTTATCAAGAATTTGACATTTTAATAAACACTATTACAGGTTCACATTATCTCTTTAAGCAGCAGTTTATTAGAGATAAATCATATTATAAAAGAGAATAATATGTATTGGCATTACATGCGGAGGCATAATGAATGTACACTTAAAGGGGTTGTTCACCTTTAAACACTTTTTTCAGTGCAGTTGGTTTCAGATTGTTCAACAGAAATAAACACTTTTTCCAATGACTTTCTAATTCTGACCATGTATCTAATATTGAAGTGTAAAGTTAAATTTTTCACCTTCTAAAGCAGCTCTGGTAGGAGGGGTCACCGACTTGTTAACTGTTTTAAATTGATACATTTCGTTGATACATTTTGGGAAACAATTGAGAAAAGGCTTCATTTGATATGTGATACTGACATATACACGTATGACGAAAGGGGTAAGGTGGGTTTCCAGTGGGTCATTATGTAATTTTTTAATATGAGGGTTTAATAAACTTTGATTTTTATGGACTTTGAGGTACGGGATATTTTTGATAAATATTAACAATCTGAAAACAACTGAACTGTAACTGTGTTTGGAAGGTGAACAACCCCTTTAAAGGAGAAGGAAAGCTATGGAATTAAATTGCAGAAATGGGCAGCGCACGTACTATTTAAATGCAGTTTTGAGAAAAAAAACTTAGATTTTCTAATGGTTTTTTTGGCTACTTCGACCATCGAATTGCCTACTTTGACCTTCGACTACGACCTTCGACTTCGAATCGAACAATTCGAACTAAAAATCGTTTGAATATTCGACCATTCGATAATCAAAGTACTGTCTCTTTAAAAAAAACTTCGACCCCCTAGTTTGCCACCTAAAACCTACCGAGGCCAATGGAGACAATTTCCTGATCGAAGGAATATCCTTTGATCGATGGATTAAAATCCTTCGAATCGTTCAATTCGAAGGATTTAATCATTCGATCGAACGATTATTCCTTCGATCGATCGAACGAATTGCGCTAAATCCTTTCGACTTCGATATTCGAAGTTGAAGGATTTCAATTCGGCAGTCGAATATCGGGGGTAAATTAACCATCGATATTTGACCCTAGGTAAATGTGCCCCTAAATGTAAACATGTTGATTGATTCCTTAATTGAGAAGGCATTTGGGATTTGTGTGGATAACAAACTGTATTAATCTAGACAGTACCTGTAAGTGATGCTAAAAAAATTAAGTGCAGTCTTGCTCAAAGGAAATCTTTAACTCAAGGGATGTAAACATATTTTTTGCCTCTTTATGGATCCCTGAAAAGGTCTCACCTTGTATGCAGTGCAGTTTTCGGCTCCTTCCCTTGAGAAGGATATTATTGAGATGGAGAGAGTGTAAAAATGTGCAACTAAACAGGTTAATGGAATAGAAAAACTAAAATATTATAAAATACTGTTGGGGCTGTTTTTTTTTCTTGGGGGGGGAGAATAGTGCTTATGAGGGAAGATTATTAACCTTTGCAGCAAATTAGAGGACATTATAGACCAATAGCAGGTTTACCAGTTGCCTCCCCTTTAGGCCTAAAGGGCTCCACTGCCTATTGCTACCTTAACCAAGCCCTTCCGTCCTCACTTCTAGATGTCATAACCTGAGCAGTGGTAGCCTTCCATCAAGTACAGTGTCAGATCCGCAAATTTAAACAGGAGCGTGCACTAAATTCAGGAAAAGGGTGGTATTCTGCTTACCATATAACACACACGGACTGCCCATATCCCTCCCTTCTGTTTTAGTAAATTCAATGCCTGTAGTTTCTTCCCTGCTGGATGTGTGGCTGGGGCACACGGGGCATCACAATCATGGTACTTGGGAAAATAGGGTAAGGAACACCATTACATGTGGAAATAAAGGTAGTCTGAACAAAAGAAAGGAAAGACACTTTCATAGGAAGAGCAAAGGGACACCAAGAAAAAAACAGAAAGGAGGCAGAGACAAGCTGAAGGAGCAAAGTTTATTTGGGAGCCTATATTTACTTATATTGCAATTGCTGATTAGGTCATGAAACACTATATTAATAGGAAAATATATTATTTTTCTATATGCGTTTGGAGCTGGAGGTAGAAGTACATTATATTAAGTCTGAATAATTTTCCATATTATGATTTGCTGGAGAATAGTAATTTAGATTATCTATTATTAGCTTGCATTTTAAATCAAGTAGATTCAACATTTAAATAATACACTAATGTTTAATCAAGGAGTCACAGTTAAAAATTACCTTTGACTACAGGCTGAGAATAGATGCATGAGAAGTATGACCTTTTAGACTTTTATTATATGAAATATTAATTCTTTATACAAGTACATTCATTGAAATCTCGGCCGCTACTGATTTTGCTGCATATTGTTCACTTGACCTGTTGGCAAAAATGGATACTGCTCCTACTGGGTCTGTGTTCCACAAAGGTCACGCAAGCTCTCAAAAAGTCTGTCACTTAGCTTTTAAAGTCAGTGGGGGTGAAATCCTATAAGTAACTCAGTCAACAAAACATTCAGAAAAGGCATTATTGAACTGTGAATTGACAGATACATTCTGAATACAGAAAAGGCATAGACGCCGAATCCAAGCCGAGGCTGTTTGCAATATGAAAAGACTGAATGAGTACGTTATAGATTTTGTTTTTAAAGCAAGAAATAAATAAATAAAAGAACGACTGATGAAAGTGTAATATCTTCTTAAAAGCAGTAGGAAAAATAATACAATACAAAAAAGGGACATAAAACCAAAAATAAGATTTTGCCCATTCAATAAGAATGCAATTCTAAGCAACTTTCCCTGATGAAAATTCATCAAATGTTTTAAAGTTCTTTGTAAATGTACAAGGGCAGAATTTCAGCGGGCAGAACAGTAGAGTGAACATGGTATCTTGTCTCCCAAATCTACCACACCTGAGACAGTTCTTTCTCCTTTTTTCATTATCATGCTTTATTCATATAGTGCCTTACAGAGGTTGTACATCATTCCCTACCCAGTGGAGCTTCCACTCTATTAGATTCAAATACATCTTATCAGGAGCCTGCTTGTATGGTTTTTGGAGCGTGGAAGTATGAACCAGAGTATGAAGAGAAAACCTACACAGTCACAGAAAACATAATTGTAAAACAATTATAATAAATAACATATTCAAAATGAAAATCACAATGGTTCTACTGTAAATGTCCCATGCTCTTACCTAATTCCACAGCCTTTCTCCATTAAAGGAGAAACAAACCTTTTTTATTGAAATCCCCTACCCTACAGACCCCTCTCCCTGCTCCCCCTCAGCCTAGGTGTTACCCTGGGTAAATGCCCCTAGCTCTTTACTTACCCCACGTTGCAGATTCAGGGCATCGGAGTTCAAGGGTGCTATCTTCTTCTCTTCGGTAATTTTCAGGTCTTCTTCCGGTGCTACGGCAATTTCCGTGGCTTTCGGCTCAGTTGTTTGGGACCGGAACATTGTTCAAACTGCACATGCGCCGATGCTCCGCTCTCTTCCTGAAGATTACCGAAGAGGAGAAGATGGTGCCCGTGAACTCTGATGCCCTGAATCTGCAACGAGGGGTAAGTAAAGAGTTAGGGGCATTTATCCAGGGTAACACATAGGCTAGGGGGGCAGGGAGGGGGTCTACGTAGGGTAGGGGATTTTAATAAAAAGGGTTTTGCTCTTTTAAATGCTTGGGGCTCAGAATGCAAGAAGGTCCTTAATTAATACTTAGAGTCCTTTCTGGGTTCTCTGTCCACATCTAAATTTCCTCTTACTTTTCTTTTCCCATCCTAAAATCCAGTGGGTGGTTCAAAGTGTTGTTCTGGAAAGTTTTAAAGGAGAAGGAAAGGTTAAAACTAAGTAAGCCTTATCAGAAAGGTCCATCTAAATATACCAGCAAACCCTCAAAGTAGTGCTGCTCTGAGTCCCCTGTCAAAAGAAACACTGCATTTCTTTCCTTCTATTGTGTACACATGGGCTTCTGTATCAAACTTCCTGCCTTCAGCTGCCCAGAGCAGGGAGAGACTCAGGCAGGAAGTGATGTCACACCACATTAATACTGCAGCTCCTATCCTAAACAAACAGAGAGTTTCTACAGCTTTTTACTCAGGTATGGTAAAACATTCTACAGAATAAATATAGCATTCTAGCTTGCACTATTGCAGCTAATCTATTGGCAATAAAATGCCTCCGTAGCTTTCCTTCTCCTTTAAACCAACCCTGATATCTGCCAATATTACAGTTAAATATAGTGTAGTTAATTATTTTGCCTAAAAAGAAAATCTGTAAGGATTAGGTGCCATTATGTGAGCTCATAGAAGCCAATGAGTTTTGCAAGCATGGAATGGCAGAGCCAAGCCACTGGTCTAGTGCTATTGTTACAAGACTAAAAAACATGAATATTTTCTGGTACTGTAAATACAAAATACAGATAAGTGGTTACATTCACCAGAAAATACTCAGGATACAATGCTTATTTGTATATTGAAATAAGATAAAAAGTTTCTAAAAGCATTCACATACATCATAAAAAATTAGATCAGCAAAACAATAAGCAAGCAGCTGTAGGGAGAACTGGGTCCCCTGGGATAAGGGTTGGTATACACATTCATGCATGAATCTAAGGGTAATAAAATCTTGCTTATTACAACGTGGCAAGAAAAATCACATAAAGCAATTCAATGCATAAATCTTATTCAAATTAATTATTTAATATACTGAGACAAGCAGATTTAGCAATTTTCAAGAGTTTTTTTTACTAGCTGAGTTTTTTCAAGCAAATTCTGCATTTTTTTTCTTTAAGAAATTTTAATTTAATAACATACACACATGAAATCCTGCAGTCCCCAATCTAAAATGTATACAATGCCATTTGCTTTCTTGGATTTTTTCATTTTCCATTCCCTCTGAGTACATTAAATGAATTCAGAACACAAAAAGTTCCCTGAAGGGAAACATTGGTGGTAAATTAGCCTTAATTCTTTTACTGTGTGAGTCCAGAGATTTTAATTATAAAATGTTCAATTCACAGAGTGTTTTTTATGCTGCTGGGATCATGAAATGTGTTAAAAGCTTTAGTCATCGGTTTATTAATAATAACTGACAGATCATTTTGCATGCTCGGCAACAAATTCAGTCTCTTTTGACACTTAATATTTTTGCTCCTGCTAAATTTTGCCAAGGGTGGAAAGTTTTAGGAAATATCTTTAATTTGGATGCTAAAACTGAAATTGCATCTTTCTAAATAATTCCTCATAGTCCTTTCATTTCAGGGCTTTTCAATTGAAACTTGACTAGATATTTTTATCAGTACATATTCACATCTAAAAACTTTTCATGTTCCACAAATTTTAATTTCTGTAAATAAATTCTAAACATTCCCACTGTTCAATCATTTTATTTTTTGCTGAGTAATTAATGTGATTTTTTACTCTGTAATATAAACTGCATCCCCGAAGTATCCATCATAGTTAACAATTCCACTATCACCCCCTCTCCCCAGGCCCGGTGCCTTGGGGTTGTCCTAGATTCTGCCCTGTCATTCACTCCTCATATCCAGTCACTTATTAAATCATGTCACTTCCACCTAAGGAACATATCCAAAATACGATCATTTATCACCCAAGATGCTGCCAAAATTCTTATTCACTCTCTCATCATATCGCGTCTAGACTACTGTAACTCTCTTTTAATTGGCCTCCCCCTCCAGAGACTGTCACCTCTCCAGTGAGGCTCATACACCTCAGCAACCGCTCCTCCTCTGCCTCGCCATTCTGTCAATCCCTGCACTGGCTTCCATTACCTTTCAGAATCAAATTCAAATTGATGACACTGACTTTCAAAGCACTTCACAACTCTGCTCCACCCTACATCTCTGAACTCATCTCTATATACTCACCCACTCGCTTACTACGCTCCTCTACTGACCTGCTACTCAACTCTTCTCTCATTACCTCCTCACATGCTCGCATTCAAGACTTTGCAAGGGCTGCACCCCTCCTCTGGAACGCTCTTCCACGGTCTGTCCGACTTTCTACCAACCTTTCTGCTTTCAAAAAATCTCTGAAAACGCACTTCTTTCGAGAAGCCTACCCTCAATCTGCTTAACTACCAAACGCAACACCACATACAATACCACATTTCTCACTGTTCTGTTCCCACATGAAGGCGAATGAAGGTATAACTAACAGTAGCTGTGTGACTTCCTACCTTCGTATCCAAGCAGTGGGGCAGACCGGACCGGCAGACGCTCAGGTTGGATGGATTCAAACGTAGACACAGGGATGAAATCAGCCTGGGTTTATTTGATCCAGAATACAGCAATAAACGGTGATACAATACTGTCTGTAGTAGTGGTATCAATACTGTCCTGTATATGACTTTCCTGAGGCTAACTGCTGGTCAAAAACTGATGCCTTCACAAGCCCAAAATGTCTGAATGTCCAGTCACACAGTAAATGAGGCACTGAAAATGGCTGCCGGAAGTGAGAAGGACTGAGCTGCAGAAAACCACGCCCCTGAGAGGAAAAACTTTACTAACAAGAACAGAGGTGTGCAGCATGCACATTTTGTCCAGCAGAAAGCAGCAGTACAACAATGCACAGAAAATAACACAGATAAGAGGATTGATAATAATGTAAGCAATTAACAATGAGGAGAACAGCACACTCCCCGTCTGAAATTTACTTTGGAGATTTCACTATGACGAATGTTCATGAAATATAACACAAACCTGCAACAAAACATGTTAGAATGCAATAAACATAACAATATAGTTGGCTTTCTTGGCTTGTAATTGAGAAGATATCTATAGTTCAACTTCAGTCCTGTTCATCCTGCAGGAACGTTCTCGATTGGTAATATCAAAGTGAGTTCGTTAATTGGCCTTGCGAACGTTTTAAGCTCGCCCTTCCTGAAGATCTTCAACTCCACTTTTCGGACTTTGCCATCCTTGCTAGGGAAAACCTTTGTAATTAGTCCCATAGGCCAGGCAATCCTTTCAGTTTGTTGCTCCTTCATCAATACAAGGTCTCCTTCTTTCAAGTTTGGTTTTTGGTGTTGCCATTTTCTTCTCCTTGAAGAATATTGAGATACTCCTTTCGCCATCTGTTCCAGAAATAATCCGCCAGGTATTGTACACGTTTCCAGTGTTTTTGGTAGATATTCGCGTGAGTAAATTCTTCACTAGGCATTAGTATATTCTCGGTTTTTTGGGTAAGTAGAGTAGCTGGAGTCAGTATGGCTGGTGTTTCAGGATCCATAGACACTGGCACAAGGGGTCTTGAATTGATAATAGCCGAAACTTCAGCAAGAAGGGTGACGAGTCTCATGTGTGAGTCTTGAAGAGTTGACATCCATCAACATAGAATTTAAGATGTTGCGTGAGATCCCGATCATTCTCTCCCAGGAACCCCCCATATGGGAACTATGAGGAGGATTGAAGATCCAGGTGCAACCTTTCTCCGCCAACAGATCTTGAATGGGCTTGGTGTCGATGTTCAGTTCTCTACAGGCTCCAATGAAGTTACTTCCTTGGTCTGACCTCAACTGTTTCACTGGTCCTCTGATTGCGAAGAACCGTCTTAAGGCATTAATGAGACTGGATGTGTCCATGGATTCTATCACCTCTATGTGAACGGCTCGCACACTCATGCAAGTAAATAGCACAGCCCAACATTTACTGTTTGCGTGACCGCCACGGGTTCTGCGTGCGGACACCATCCATGGCCCAAAGACGTCCAGGCCAGTATAGGTGAAGGGCGGTTCTGAACATAGTCTATCCGCAGGCAAATCAGCCATTTGTTGGTGTAGCAATTTCCCTCTTGCTTTGCGACAGTGCACACAGTCATGCAGTATTCGGGCTACAAGTTTTTTCATACCTATAATCCAAAGACCTGCAGACCTTAATTTGCCTTCGGTGATTTGTCTGCCCTGGTGTTCAGCCTTTTTGTGATAGTGTTGGATCAGCAGCACGGTGATATGATGTTTGCTGGGAATAATTAGAGGATTTTGTTCTGCAACTCCTAGGTCGGCTTGATTCAAACGACCACCAACTCTGAGCAGGCCAAAACTGTCTATAAATGGATTTAGGTTGGCAAGAGGACTCTTTATAGGAATCTGCTGTTTGTTGTACAAGCACTTCCATTCTACGTTAAATTCTCCCTGCTGGACGTGACGTATTATGAGAGACTCGCTATGAGAAATGTCCCCAGCAGAGAAGGGTTTATGGCAGACGTGCCAACCATGACAATCTTTATCTTCCTGAGCATTGCGGTAACATCTAGCGATGTGCACTAACCTTGCAATAGTTCTGATGAGTCTCATCCAACTGGAGAAACGTTCAAAGCGATGACAATGGAGGCTGGAGGCTTGCCTTGCTTCAGTGACTAATGCACTCACTTCAGCGCGGATTTCTGGATCATTATCCGGATCCTGGATGCTGAAGTCTTCCTGTACACGTTCATCCGCCTCTCGTAGCAGAAACTCTGGACCTGTAAGCCAAGAAGAGTTAGTAAAAGAACCTATAGACATAGGCCTAGTGGCATGATCTGCTGGATTGAGTTCGGATGGTACATAGTGCCATTGTTCAGGTTTGGAGGACCTCCTGATTCTCTCTATGCGGTTACTGACATACACATAAAATCGTTTTTTCTGATTGTATATGTAACCCAGAACGACCTTACTGTCAGTGTAATACTGGACTTCATCTATGTCGCCATCCAATTCTTGTTGTATGAAATCCGCAATTTCCACTGCTAACACGGTCCCACAGAGTTCAAGTCTAGGAATAGTATGATCAGGCTTGGGGGCTAACTTAGCCTTACCAAAGACAAATCCAACGTGATTTTGATTGTTGGGGTCTGTCACCTTCAGATAGGCCACCGCTGCTATGGCCTCAGTGGAGGCATCCGAGAACACATGGAGTTCCTTCTTTACGCTAGAGGTAAGTGAGGTTTTAATATAGCATCTTGGGATGCGGATCTCATCTAAAGCACACAATGATTGCTTCCAGGCTTCCCATTTTTGCTCTTTATCAGAAGGAAGAGGGGTATCCCAATCCTTGATGGTTTCAGAAAGCTGTCTCAGTAGGGATTTACCCTGTATAGTGATGGGTGCTACAAATCCCAGTGGATCGAATAGGCTGTTCACCACGGATAGGACACCGCGTTTTGTGAATGGCTTGTCTGCACAACTTATTTGAAAACCGAAGGAGTCGGCTGAGAGATCCCATCTGAGGCCCAAGCTCCTTTGCACGGGTGGACTATCCTGTCCCAGGTTAATATCCTTGAATCCAGGTGCATGATCACCCGACTCGAAGGCCCTCATCACGGCCAGGCTGTTTGAAGCTATTTTGTGCAGTCTAAGTTTAGCTTGGTACAACATGCCTTGGGTCCTTTTCAGCAGATCGATAGCCGCTTCCTCAGTTGGTAGTGATTTGAGTCCATCATCTACATAAAAGTCTTTTTCCACAAAGTCTCTGGCATCTGTGCCGTACTCCGATTCTCCTTCTAACGCAGTTCTCCGAAGGCCGTACGTCGCTACGGCAGGTGAAGGGCTATTTCCAAATACGTGTACCCTCATTCGGTACTCCACCGTCTCTGCGTTGGTGTCATTGTTCTTATACCACAGAAACCTGAGGAAATCCCGGTGGTCCTCTCTGACTACAAAACAGTGGAACATCTGTTCGATATCAGCAGTGATGGCGATAAGCTCTTTCCTGAACCTCATCAGCACTCCGACCAGGTTATTTGTCAGATTGGGACCTGTAAGAAGGACATCGTTAAGGGATACACCTTGGTGTTTGGCACTTGAATCGAAAACAACCCTAATTTGATTAGGTTTCCGTGGATGATACACTCCAAATGAAGGCAAGTACCAGGACTCGTTGTTCTTTCCTAGGGATGGAGCTGGTTCTGCGTGGTTATTACAGAATATTTTATCCATGAAGGCAACGATATGTTCTCTCATTTCAGGCTTGCTGTTCATGGTACGCTGAAGAGAGTTAAATCTGGATAGCGCTTGCTCTCGATTGTTCGGGAGTCTTACCCTGGTGGCTCGGAAGGGTAATGGAGAGACCCAGTGATTGGTTTTGTCTTTAAAGAACTCACTGTCCATTATCTTGACAAACTCTCTGTCCTCTACTGACAAGGCTACTTTATCGTCATCTCTGGTTGTGCGAAAGACCGATCTCCCCAAGTTGTCAGCAAAGAGGGGAGAAATGATGTCAGGTGGTTGTATGAGGTCTGGAGACTTCTCTTTCACTTCATAGTGATGAGGACACGGCTTAATGCAAGTTGTGCGTCCATCTCCACGCACGTACGTTTTGAAGGAGTTAATTCTTGGTTGATCCAAGCATACATTTCCTATGACTACCCATCCCAAGTCCAGTCTCTGGGCATATGGCGCGTAGTCGGGACCATTACAGTGTTGGCGCACCTTGTGCACTCTTAGATTGTCTCTGCCGAGCAGGAGTAGAATCTCTGCGTTGTTGTCCATAGGTGGGATAACGTTGGCAAGGTGCCTTAGGTGTGGCTGGTGAAATGCAGCTTCTGGGGTAGGGATCTCATCCCTATGGTTAGGTATTTGATCGCATTCGATCAGTGTTGGTAGGGGTATTTCTGTATTCCCATTGATGGGAGAAGCAATGAATCCTTGTGCCCTCCTTCCGCTAGTCTCTATGCGGCCCGAGCAGGTGTTTAAGATGTAGGGTTCTGATGGTCCCTCTATTCCAAAGGCATCGAAGAATTTAGGTCCTGCTAGGGACCGGTTGCTTTGGTCGTCAATGATAGCATACATTTTTTACTGCCTTTTCTGGTAGTCCCTCTGGATAGACCTTGATTAGGCATATTCGGGCACAACATTTCTCACTCTGGCTGTCGCCACATACTTCCAAACATGAGCAGGAAACGGCGGTGGCTGAGTTAGCGTGATTCTGAGGCTCCCCGCCATGACTTGGAGCAGGACTGGTGGTGAAGACAGCTGGTGAGTCTCTGGTGAGTGGAATTGGGTGCATAGCTGAGGCATGTCTTTCACTATGACACTCCTCACACTTGATGATGGATTTACAGTCCTTAGCCATGTGCTCCAATGAAGTGCAGCATCTGAAACATACCCCAAGTTCGCTGAGGACTTTCTTCCGCTCCTGTATGGTTTTAGATCTAAACCCTCTGCATTTGTTCAGTGAGTGTGGTTTTTTATGAATGGGACATTCACGATTGAAGGACTTGTCTCCTGATGAGGTATTGTATTGTTTACACGTGGGTGCTGCAGGTGATGGTAGGTTAGTCTTTCTGACACTCACGCTGCTCTTAAAGTCTCTGTTTTTATGCAAGACACTTTCATACCTTGAAGATGGTGTCGCTGAAGCTGTAGTGTTGAACTCCAGGAAATCGAGGCTGGGGTCATTCCTCATCTGGGACTGTTCATCGATGAATCTGCAGAAATGAATAAATGGGGGAAAGGTGACGTTATGCACTCTTTTGTACCTTGAGACTGATGCCGCCCACTTTTCTTGCAGACTGTAGGGTAACTTCACGACGATTGGGTTCACTCCATGGGCTGTATCCAGGTAGCACAGGCCTGTCAAGCGAGGGTCTCTTTTGGCAAGCTCTAATTCCATGAGGAGATCACTCAAATCCTGAAGCTTATGGACATCCTTGAGATTGATCTTTGGGACGTTCTGCAGTCTCTTGAATAGGGCTTTCTCTATTGCTTCTGCACTGCCGAATGTACGTTCGAGTCTCTGCCAGGCGGCAGTGAGACCTGCTTCTGCTTGTCCCACGTAGACAGTTCTGAGGCTCTTAATACGACTTGTGGAGCCTGGGCCCAGCCATTTGATCAAGAGGTCGAGCTCCTGCTCTGCGGTCAGGTTGAGGTTGGCAATGGCGGCTTTGAAGGTTGCCTTCCAGGCTCTGTAGCTCTCTGCACGGTCATCAAATTTTGAGAGACTTGTGTTAATTAGTTCTCTGCTCACCATAAACCTGGCAAACTCGGACATATCCGATTTCTCACTGCTTGTTGCCATGACAACTTGTGATGCCCCCTGGGCGTGTGGGCTGCGTGGCGTGAAAGGGTGAGATGCTTCCGGGTAGAATGATGTTGCTGCAGGGTTGAGCTGTGGTCTAGTCTCTGTAGATTGTGATGACTGCTGCTTGAGCTGTGGCGGTAGGCCGGGAAATGCCGGGTAGCCTTTTTGCTGTAACACCTGTCCTTGAGAGGGCACATCTGGGTGAACATCATCAGGTTGCTCAGGTGCTGTGGGTGGCACTGGCACTGTAGGTAGAGTTGACTTGAGGGTTTCAGTGTTGTCGGCTTGGACAGTACTGCAAACTGGGGGTGGTGCAGGTAACTGTTTCAGTACATAGTCACTGGTGCGATCAGCTGGATCGTCTATCTCCTGTGGTGGCAAGCAGACTGGGTCAAGGCCTTGGCTCAATGCTTGCTCAAGTAGTCTTACTTTAGCTAATGCAATTTCCTCTTCCATCTCTGATTCAAGAATCTTTATTCGAGCCTCTGCTTCTGTCCTCTTAGCCTCTGCATCTGCTTCCTTTTCAGTGAAGGAGCGTCTCACCTTGGATTGCTCTGCATTTATGCTGGCCTCTAGTAGTCGGTCGCTTAGGGCTGAGCTTCATGAGCACGATGATCTGTATGACCGAGAGGAATGTTTAGATGAATTTGATCTGTGGGATCTAGTTTCTTGCAGATGGGAGATACGGAGTTCCGCTTTATCTTTAGCACGCTGCACCATGGCGTCTCTTTGTCCGTCTATTAATTCTGCCTTGCTCAGTTCTGATGGGCTTCATCATTATTAACATCTTTTAGAAAGGTTATATACCTTGTGGACAGTCTCTTATATCTTTCATGAGCTGTATTCAGCCGCCCTATAGCAACTTGTAAGCTTGTGGCATCGCCTGAGGATTTAAGTCCTGACATGATGGAGGAGACTCGTTCCCATAGCTCTTCCAGGCTATCGCATAGCTCATCTTTCCTGGTTTGATAGTTTTCTCTGACCTTTATTGTCGGTTTGAGAGAGCGTCTTGGTCGCACGACTTGGTCTGCTGGAAGTGTGGAATCTGCTTCCTGTTCTTCATAATGATCAGTAACAGGTTGCATTAGCATTGTTTCATCACTGGGAAACTGTGCGAGGTCTTTTTCGGCCATTTTGATTTAAGGTGCGCTGTCTCTTTAAGAAAATAAACCTTTGAATTGGGGGCTGAAAATAGCAGTGCGGCTCCGCTGAGGCACCCTGACAAGGTTCCTCAAGTGTTTTTGGTGAATTGCGGGGTTTGGTAAGGTGGGGACCCCGCGTGCATTAACAGTTCTTGTACTATGCGAGCAAAGGTTAATACAGGATGTAGAAAATGGCTTGATGGGTTGTGGAGGACTTTCAGGTGAGAGTATAGATACTGCAGACACGTGGTGCTTGCTCTTTGGCTTCTGTGACATGCACTGTATCTGGGCAGATTTGCTGCAGATGGGCCTGTTGCCAGGGAGATTTCTGAGTGTGGTACTGAACTGTGAGGTAATCTGTGGCTTGGGGTATGGGCATTAAGGCAGTTTTTGACTGTTCTGTTCCCACATGAAGGCGAATGAAGGTATAACTAACAGTAGCTGTGTGACTTCCTACCTTCGTATCCAAGCAGTGGGGCAGACCGGACCGGCAGACGCTCAGGTTGGATGGATTCAAACGTAGACACAGGGATGAAATCAGCCTGGGTTTATTTGATCCAGAATACAGCAATAAACGGTGATACAATACTGTCTGTAGTAGTGGTATCAATACTGTCCTGTATATGACTTTCCTGAGGCTAACTGCTGGTCAAAAACTGATGCCTTCACAAGCCCAAAATGTCTGAATGTCCAGTCACACAGTAAATGAGGCACTGAAAATGGCTGCCGGAAGTGAGAAGGACTGAGCTGCAGAAAACCACGCCCCTGAGAGGAAAAACTTTACTAACAAGAACAGAGGTGTGCAGCATGCACATTTTGTCCAGCAGAAAGCAGCAGTACAACAATGCACAGAAAATAACACAGATAAGAGGATTGATAATAATGTAAGCAATTAACAATGAGGAGAACAGCACACTCACCCACTCAATTCGATCTTGCCCACTCCCACACCTTGTGTATTACTCCCTTCCCTTTAGACTGTATGCCTATGCATAGGGCCTTCCTCACCTTTTTGTACCTGTATTGATTGTGATGTTTGTTACTCCATATATTCTATATATGTAATTCATGTGATGTAGTTGTATAATCACATTTACTTTACAGTGCTACGCAATATGTTGGCGCTATATAAATACATTTTAATAATAATAATAATAATAAATATTTTGAAATGTTCTTGTAAATAGGGAGGAAAGACAAACGTTACCCACTGAACGTTACAGGTCTCTATAAAATATATCATATTGTATAATCTCTATGTAAAATACTGTTTCATATCAATAAAGCCTTCAAAATTAACAAAATATTTTTCTAATAATATGTTCCATTGGATAATCCAAAATAAAAACATTGATGTTTAAAGTGTTAAAGAAATACTATAACCCTGAACAGTAAAATATATAAATATTTATCACATAAAACATCCCATAAATAAAAACCAGTTTTCAGAAAATAATAAACCATTTTCATAAAAATATTCTTTGCTAGTATGTGTCATAGGAGAATCCTGAATAGAAAAACTGCCATTTAAGTACTAAGGGCTGTCCCTTGGCTCTCATGATTCACTGTGCTCACACAGAACCGAGGGCACACATACATGCTACCTCAGCCAATGAATGGACAGTGCCCTTTTTCTACAAAAAGGTAATATTACAGCTTAAGTTATTAGTTTTGGTAACTGGATTGAAAATAAAACATAATTTTCATAGATGAAAATAATTATGGCCACAAGTTATCAATTTTTCCATGGATTTTTGGGAAGGACTTTAATTTGAAATAAATTATTATATGTTCTATATGTGGCATTCACCTTTTACCAGACTTACTACAACTTATTCATATTTTTTGTACATATTTGTAGAAGACTTTTTATAGGAACTAGATTTTAAAGAAGTTACGAATAAGAAGAAATATACTGGGTTATGACAGGTGAACTCTATTCTTTTCACTAAAGATTAAGCTCAACTGACTACTGGTTAAAGTAGCATCAAATGCAATTCATATAACCACATGTGCACATTAGAATGGAGCATGGTTAAGACCTGGTGGTATCAGTAGTGAAGGGCTCCTTCCTTCCTTCTTCTGGGTTTTGGGATAGCAAATGTGACTACTATACCTATACCCTTTTCTATGACTGATCATATTGTGGTTTATGGCTATGTTGCAAAATTGAGCAGTTTTTTTTTTTGCCTTACACGGTTTGGGTTACTGGAGTTATATTCCTCATATGGAATGAGTGAATGGGTCAAGGGTGTGTATAGAATGCAACACTAAATATTTTTTCTGTTTTTTCGCTCATTCTCAACTTCTGGAATTTCCAGCAAGGCCTGGACTAGCAATATGCCTGTTGGAAATTGTCCTATGGGTCGTTCTATTTGTTGTAAAGTGTGCTGTGGAAGCTGGCTTAGGGAGCCCCCAAAGAGAGCCAAAGCAAAGCCACCTAAAGGAGCCAAAGCTCCAGAGAACAAAATAGTTGCTGTTTCCAAAGAGGAAGAAGATTTTTAAAACTAAGTTTCTACTAAAAACCAATGGTCTTTTTTTTTTTTACATTTTAACTTTTATAGGGGGAGTCCTGACCACCAATGTGTTTTTTTTTTTACTTTTATGAGGGGACCCTGGCCACCAGTGCTTTTTTTTTTTTTAACTTGGAGTGTAATGGCCACTAATGTTTTTATTTTAACTGAGGGGGCTGGCCACCAATGGGTTTGGTTCTAACTTGTATAGGGGGGCTGACCACCAATGTTTATTTTCTTTTATGGGAGAGTCCTGACCAACAATGTTTTTAACTTGTAGGGAAGGGACTGGCCACCAATGTTGGATACTTTATGGGAGCTACTCCCTGTCCAGCCATGTTTCTGGCAACACATTTAAATCTTGGAACACTGTATATAGAACATGACCAAACATGGATGACTCCTCACCAACCTCAAAGTGTTGTCCTATAGCAGCTTGAATGTAATGGCCCTCGGCAATTTTCAATGTGAACAAGTCAGCTTCTGTGTGCATGGTGAACCTCACCCTTGAAGTCTGACATGGCCTTCATAAATCTTTAGGGTGGATTCATGTCTTGGTTTATGGGCCTCTGTAGCTAGAACTTCTTCGCTGTACAGGGAAATTAAGTTCTAAAATACCAACCATCTTCAATGTGTCTGAGATTGACCTTCAAGTTCTAAGTTTGTAATAATGTCATGAGATGCAATAAGCTGAGTATTTAAACTGTTGTTACAGTGGTTTCCACTTTCTAACATGATCGTTCTGCAATACTTTTAAGAAGAAAAAGCTCTGCAATATAGAAATGCTATTTTTCTGATTAACTTTCTACAAAATGCAGCATGTCCTTTTTATATCATCAACATAATTCCTTATATCAGCTATGTAAGCTCCATGCTTAGTTCCTCTTTTTATACAGTATATGGAATTTCAGTAGAATGTAGATGATAGGATCATATAATCTGACAACACTGTATCCCTCCTGCTTTCTTAAGACTTCACACTATCAATACTCCAAATCCAAAATGGAGGAAATATAAAAAAAATAATATTGAAATATAGCAATCCATGTATAGATGAGCTCAAATTCACATTAGTTTTATGCACAGCATGCTCTGCCTCAAAGAGAATTATTTTTGTTATGTGGCTATTATGTAACTTTTCCCACTTCAGCATACAATTTTAAAGGGCATCCCAAGGCTTCCATGGCTTTCCATAATTGCTCTACAGACAGGGCCCTCTACTTAGTGGTATCCAGCCCTTATGAAAAAGAAATACATCAGCCAATACAGTGCAAAAATTAAAGCACCCAAGAAGGCTGCCCACGGCAAGCGCCTCTGACACTGCCATTCTCCCTTTTTTACGCTGCCACTGCCCCCCTCAGTGGGCAGCGTAGGACTAGGGATAAAGGCATGAGGTATGTATCTAGGGTCCTAGCACCCAGGGCCAGAACTAGTGGTAGGCAGAGAAGGCACTCACCTTCTCTGCCTTTGCTATCCCCCTGGTCCGGTCCCTGTTCTGGCCAGCGTATGCGTTTGCGCGAGTGCGCATGTGCGAAAAATACTAGTGCGCATGTGCGAAAAACCAGAAGTGCGCATGTGGGTATTGGGCGCTTTACCAGGCCAGGCTGCCTGGGGCGCCTGCCCGGGTTGGCCCGGCACTGCTAGCACCCCACCCATAGTTCCACCCTAGACAGGTGGCTCTTCTGCCAACACCTAGTTCCGGCCATGGCATCAATAAAGAAATGAAGTTTTATTTTCTTGACAGACTTTAAAATTATCACATGATTTTGAAATGGAACAAGTTTTAGGAATTAAAAGCGATGCAAAAAAATTGCAGTAGTCATTGTCGGTTTTTACATGCCTTTGTGTTAAGCTAACACCTCATTTTTACACCTCAATTTTATTCCTTGACAAAATGTAATGCACATCTTTATAAGTACAAGTAAGAGTTATGTTCTCTCTGTGCTATGTATATAACCACATTTAAAACAAATAATGCGGACAAAGAATAATGAAACCACGCTAACGGCATAGCACCAGGCACATAACCTCTGCTCATTATCTGACTAATTATGCTGGCATATAGAATAGAAGTGTTATTATTTTAAAGCATTGATCATTTTAAAACTTTTTTTTTGGAAATTCACCACTCAAGGTTTCCATAGCAACTCGAGTTCTCTGTCTAATGCTGGTACGCGATTGTCTGTGGATGCACTTAAAGCCTTACCTCTGTATCTGCCAAAAATATCACGTTACAAATATTAGAGGTTGATGCACAGGAATAGTAAGCCTATCATTCACCTTCCTTTTCCCCCAGACCACCCCCAGCATTAAACAACATTTGAGAAAATATGCAACTTAGAAAACACATTTTGTAATTGTTTATGTGAAAGGTCAGACATTTGTACCATCGGTGCTAGCCAGACATCTCCACGTTCTACTGATAATGTACAAGAACAGATTAGTATCTTTCTCTTTTTAGTGTTTGTTCTGTGCTTTGTGAAGAAGTATGACCTAGACAACAACTTACCTCTTCACAAATAAGTACTAATTAAAATTTGTGTAAGCGATAAAAATCAAGAGACCTTGTGCTTTTTCTCTGCAGTGAACTGTGCTATGTGCAGTGCTTCTCAAATAAGTATTTCAAGGACATCTTACAAAGAAGCAAAGCCTTTTCTCTCCTTGAAAGTTTTAAAGGGTAAGAACGGTCAAAGTATGTCTTGTCTCCCTAAGTGAATGGGATTTAGATTTAGCAATGCACGTACAGGAAAGAGAATTGTAATATTGGGAAGACAAATATCACCGTTTAGAAAGTTTCAACAAGGAAAAGGACTGCATTTAAAGTGACTGGGATATCTGTGAATAGTTGGCATTATCATGATTAAAGTTGCCTATATACAGTATTGTGCTATTGGATCTTTTGTGTGTGTACTTTATGGGGATATTTATAAATGGCACTAAGTTTGCCTAGGAGCAGTAAGCAACCAATCAGCAAGTGAAATTGACTGGTTATCTGTTTAAAATGAAACATCTTATTGGTTTCTATGTGTTTCTTTAATTTCTTCCTTCTGGATTTGGTCAGGCTGCTGCCATTGGAAGAATACTTACATTCCCCCTCCCTCCTCACCATCTAACTTTGTAACCAGTGCATGGGCATGGGCATCAGGCGCCCCATTCTGGCACATTAACAAGATTTTGGCATGATGCAAAGCTTGTCTTAACAATAGTCTTTACAAAATGACTACTACCTACTTGCTGTGATGGAGAATGCCAAGAATAAAGGAAACATGATTTTAAACAATTTATATAGTGTAAATAAAGTTTATTTTGTATCATAAATTAGGATTTGGAATTATTTATTAGCGTGACAGGTTCCCTTTCAGGTTGTTCTTAAATCCTCAGGCAACTGGCTTCATATCAGTTCTGGATAAAGAAAGGCTTTGATGTGTTCTAAATATGTGGTAATAATGAAGTTTATCATCTCAGTTACACATGTCATAAACAGTTTATCATTTCATTGATTTAGTATATTACATAACCGAAGCAAAACTGTTACTGATAAAGAAAGTAAGATAAAATATTATCCACAATCCTCCCAGATCACTTATAGGCTATGACTTCCTTACCATTATGCTAGCTAGTTTCTTGACAAAGTGCTTATATTCCCATATGCTATATGCCTATATCATTTTTAATTTTTGTCAGTTGTTCTGAGCATGCTTGTGTATTGGACAACAGTGGAATGGCAATTTTATGACTATAACCTTAAAACTAAAAGCCCCAGTTTATAAAAAAAAAACCATATGCACTTACACAGATACTAAATCACTAATAAAAGAGGGTACCTGGGACTGTGCGTTGATAATTCCCATCTAGGGATGGGCCAATTTTTTCACCTTGTTTCTCCATGGAAATGACGCCCATAGACTTGAATGGCGTCTCACGTCAAAAAATTTTTTACGCCCATAGACTTTAATATGCGTCGCCAACGGCAAATTTTTGGCAAAACTAAGGGGCAAATTCATCAAGGGTCGAATTTCGAGGGGTTAAATCCCTCGAAATTTGATTGGGGAATAGAATCGAATAGGCAATTCAGGCGAATTTACGCGCTGGCGAATAGGCGCTCGCTCGAAGGATTGTCATTCGATCGAATGCCTTTTTATTCGATCAAAAACTTGGAAAACAAGCCTATGGGACTTTCCCATAGGCTTTTAAAGCAATTCGGTATGTTTTAGGTGGCGAAGTAGGCAGTCAAAGTATTTTTAAAAGAGACAGTACTTCGACTATCGAATGGGCGAATAGTCGCAGCGTTTTTGCGCTCGATCTATTCAAATCATTCTACTCAGGCGAATTTACGCCAATTCGATAGTCGAGGAGCACAAAAAACCACTCAAAATTTGAAGTTTTTTTACTTCGAATCCTTCACTCGAGCTTGGTGAATTGGCCCCTAAATGGGTCAAATTCACCCAAGCCTATTCCCATCTTTTGTATATGTGTGTAAGAGATGTGACCGGATCCATTCCATTGTACTTAGCCTTGGAGAGCTCCAACAACCCCTTTTGTGTATTTTTCTAGTAGACACCAGCATAGGACACTGAACTTAAGTGCAAATTGTACAGGGCAGTAAAAGGAGTAAAAAAAGGCTTCTTTATAAGTCCACTTATACCATATCCATACTGAATTAAAATTGCATTTGCAGGGGATATTGAAATATATGCAGCCCTACCATTGTCCAATTGAATCAATTTGTCTTTCATTGTGGCACACAGGTTGAGTGGTAGAAGAAGAGGTGAAAGTTAAAAAAAAAAAGCTTTAACGGAGAACTAAACCCCACCACCAAAAGCCCCCCTAAACTTGCAGGCATTCCCCTCCCTCCCCTCTCCCTTCCCGCAATGTGCTTTAGTGTAAAAAATAACCCTTTAAAAAATTCTGACCCTTAAATATTTCAATTGCACATGCGCAAATCGGCGTTGAGACCCAATGACTATACGAAGAGCCGGAAGATGGCGACCTGGTGCTCCGCTGTGCTCCTCTGCATTTAAGGGTCAGAATGTTTTAAAGGGTTTTTTTTTTGCACTAAAACACATCACGGGGAGGGAGAGGGGGGGGCAATGCTTACAAGATATGGGTTTAGTTCTCCTTTAAAGAAATTCATATAAACCTTAAAAGTTGTCCTAGGGAAGGTGCGAGAATTCCGTTTCCTTGTGCATTAGCAACAAATTCTATTGAGAAAGAGTTCATTCTAGGCCATAGAAATTACAGTAGTTACCTTTGAAGAAGCAGTCTCACAAATGTGAGCATACTAGTGTTGTGCTCAGCAAGAAAACATTTGTGCGGTACCCATGATATCAGGTTCTCTAATGTAACCTTAGTGCCCCAGTCCGACCCTGTAGATACATGATAGTGCTCAATGTTGATAAGTGTCAAGGTCACTTAAGCTAAAATGTTCATGTTTAATGTACAATAAAGCATAAAAGCTGGTGATTATGAAACGCTTCTTACTAATAATCTGCCAAACTGTGAAGCATTGTAATCTCACTATCTGTGATTATCATGCCCTATATGTGATGTGACAAAAGTGTTCCAACATCACTGGTAAAACTGCAGCAAAGCAGAAGAACAGTTTGCATAATTAGATTACAGATTGCTTTAAAGCAGATTCACATTCCAGACTCCATTAGTTTCAGTACCACTGTAATGAATCCCGGGAACAGGTTTAGAAGAGTTTAGTTGAGATTATTATTGATTTATATCCTCGCGAACTATCAGCGAGCTAGTATTAGAATTTTCAATGAAATTTGGCTAATCAAGAGTCACTAACATTATTTTCAAATGATTGTTTTAATGCTTTCATCAGCCGGTGCCTTCAGACATCTGGTAAATTCATCCCTCAATGCCCACTGTAAATTCCACTATTTGCTTTCGCCATCTACGCTGTAGTAAAGAGGGCTGCCTTTATGGAATGGCTATTGCACAGGAACATTAGTCATGCAAAACAAAGCATTTTTACATAAAAGTAATAGTTCTCATCCTCTTTCCTTCACAGAAATAATAATATAATAGAAAGTAAATGCTTCTTTCTTCTGGAGGCTATTGGAAGCAATTTTCCCACGCATCTATATGCTTGCTATGCACTGATTACAGGTAGGGCTGCAAAGTACTTTTCTACATTTTTCTGCCTTCTGGAGACCGGCTCAATGTGATATCTCAAGTTCTACCTGAAGTTGACGTATCACCGTGAACTGTGTGTATGGAACAAGTTGTATTTTACTATTATCTTGCCTATTACTTCAACACAAAGCAATTAAGGAGATGTATTTGGCCTTACTTTCCAACCCAATCTCATTCTAGACATCCAATCTAAGCACTGATTAGAACTGAACTAACTTTAGTCACTGGCTGATGGATTCTACACGGTGCCAATAGTTAGCCGGAGATATACGACTCACTTGAATGAACCTTGAAGACATTATTCTGTTATATACCAAGCATTAAACACAGTGATAGCTCAATAAATAATTAGGGCTCATCACATCTGTAGGAATAGCCTAGAATAATGATTCAAACCCCAGGCATTGTAGTGTCTTTGTATTCTATTTTAGGTAATATACCCATATTAGATGCTGGCAAAACAACTTGAAGTTCATAGGAACGCGTTTCCTGGAGAAGTGATGTAGTGTCGCATTGCAAATCTAATTTTTTTCAAAGTTAGGGATTGTGCTCAGTGAAGGTAAAATCTATTGTAGGCAATTTCTAATTATTGTGACTGAAGTATTTAAAACCTTGGGTTTCTAGGTAATGCAATACTCATAGCTCTTTGAGGTCACAATGATGAAGAAGTCAAACATTTTCTTTCCTGAGAGGCAGATGCAACAGCAGCCATTTGTAAAGTAACGTTAGCATTTGCAATAGACTTCACTAGATAATAGCTCGATAGTGACTCAAAAAGACAATTGTCTAGTTAACACAGCATGACCAAACAGAGGATGTTTCTGCTATTTTCTCCAGCAAGGATTTTTATTCTGCAGCTCACCAACATGGTGCTGGAAAAGTGCAATAGGACATGGTTGCAGGAACCCACTCACTACAATTATTATTTCCGTATTCTGGTTATTTTATGGTCTATAACAGAAGGAGTCCTGCGACTGGGGGACTTACATAATAAAAACAAGCATCAACCCTTTTTAGAGAAGGAGGTGCACCTAATGAATTTCACCCAATGAGTGAATGCATATAATGTTGCGTAATACAATTCTAATACAGTTTTGGTGGCTGTTTTGGTTTAAATCTCCTTTCTTCTGGTGCTGACCCTCACCTGTATATCAAACAGGTTTTCTGTATGCAGTACAGGCGGTTCCATTCCTCTTCGGCCTTTTAAGACAGAGGAGTTAGAAAGTAAGCAGAACAGATCATCCGTTTAATATTAGATCATACCAGTGAATCCATAAGTGACATAATAATATGAAAAAGTGGGATCACTTCAATGCTAAGTAAAATAAAAGCAAAGCATAATGGAAGTGCAAATGATCTGGCCAAACTTACAGTACAAACATACAAAAGAGAGTGAATTGATCATATCATGTTCCTTGGCCCCGTGTTTTAGAAACGTGAGTGCTTTATTTTCTAGTCTATTCTTGGTGGTTTAATAACTGAACTCTGAGTGAGTTCTCAGGTTTGTTCCTGTAATGATGTCTCTGACAGCAACTTGGACACTGGCCTTGGACACTTCATACATACAAAAAAGATTGATCAGTGTATATTTCCTGACCCCATGCTTCATTAGAAATTCTGTGACAGTGCACTCGTTTTCAAGATACAAGGTTATCATAAAATTACCAAGCCACATCAGGTAAACTTAACTATTTACCCCCAGCCATATTTTTCATAGGCTGGCACTGTGTTTGGTATGGTGGCAAGGCAGTGTTATGATCATATTCTTGTAATCTTGTATACCCTGTTTAGAAAATGTCTGCACTTGCACAGTCTACCAAGGATGAATAAATATCATTAGCCATTAACCCAGAGGTCATCTCAAAGCTATTAATTATTTTTCCTTGGCTGACAGCACAGTATAAAGAATGAACAATTAAAGTCTGTGAATTAAGAATTTCCCTTTTGCTCTCATAAATATTTAAAACCACACCGTTTATTGGTAAAGGTGTCATTTCTATTAATTTCCATAAATAATACTTCAGAGAAAGTCACAAATCCCTAGTTTCCTATTTGCGTTCAAGATGCTCATGCCAAGTGTAATGGATAATAGGTTATAATGTAATAGAAAAATGTCTTTAAAGCTCTTTATTGCATTAATCTCACTTCAGCAGGATGGCTTATTCAGTTGGGTTGGTTTATTGGAAATGTATATCATATAAATACATTAATATTTAAGGTATTTAAAAGATGGGCATTTGCAGGATTTTGTTAATAATAGGGTCATACATCACTCATGCTTACGTTTCTGCATAAACAAGTTGATTAGCATTTACTAGGACAAAGGTAGAACTATATCTAGAAATGCTACATATTATTATTATTATCATGTATTTATATAGTGCCAACATATTGCTTATAGTGTTGTAGGGTCATTTACAACACTGCACACTGCACAAAAAGGAATTATCAGATGAAATCTAACCACAGAGCAGCATTTTGTCCCACGGCTCCAGCATAACTGTGGCTGCGTGGGGCATTTGTGCATGATACATCAAAATGAATGCAATGAATTTTCATGTGGTAGTAAATCGGATACAGGCTCAAGCTAACAGCATTGCTTCAAACCTTGGATTTTATATTACATTAGCATGTGAATCCTAAAACACACGTTTGCACCTACTGACACAACCTGCTGTGGTAATCCAATCAGGATGGCAGTAGCTCCAGGATCTTAAGCTTGATAAAAGGCCGGAGGGGCCTGAAACATTGCTAACCAGGCCTTTGCCATGTAAACCCAATAAAGGTATTTTTATCTTTGAACCATTTGATGCTGTATGAGGATTCTGCTTCAGTAGCACCAGGATATCAGAGAGTCAGTATATGGTGCACAATTCAACAGCATAAGCGGTGCAAGAATGTTTGGGCACAAGTACTTTTAACAAATGGCATTAAAACACATACTTGCAGCAGGTGCGTAAATGACACCTAATCCTAGCCCTATGATTAAAGGAACAGTAACAACAAAAATTGAAAGTGTCCTAAAATAATGAAAATATAATGTACTAATGCAAAACTGAGGTGTTTACTTCAGAAAAGCAACTATAGTTTATATAAACAAGCTGCTATGTAGCCATGAGGGCAGCCATTCAAAGTTGAAAAGGCACAGGATACTCAGCACATAACAATGTCCTGTGCTTGAATGGCTGCCCCCATGACTACACAGCAGCTTGTTTATATAAATAGTGATGCACTGCAAAAATGACGCCCATAGACTCCAGTGAAATAAATTGGTGAGCGTCAATTTGTTGTTACTGTTCCTTTAAGTGCAACAAAGGCACAAAATGCATAAGGCTGTGTATTTTACTAAAGGGACAATAAAGTATCCAGTTTTATACTATGCCTGATTATGTGCAATTCATTGCCTGCTCTTGTTTGTTCAATGTTTGGTGGGTCTAACTGAGAATCATCACAAAGCAAAGCTTTAACACAAGAGGTCTGCAAGCCTTTAGTCTAACTAATCATCTTAGAACTGTAATTTAAAAATCTGTAAAACAAATAAAATCCCAAATTTTGTGGATGCATATACACTTTGCTTAATATGATAGTCACATAGAAAATCCATCCCGTTATTTGTCTTGCCAAACAAAGGAGCACAGAAGTACAGGTGCATAAAGGGAAAGCCTTCATGCTACTGAGACACATGTATTTGGCACAATGGAATTCTGTTTGATGATGTGAATCAAAGAAACAGAATCTTTGTAATACATGATTTACAGCGACTGAGATAGCTGGCAAATATCAAAGGTGATAATAACAACTTTTCTGGGTTCTATGGCACATGAATTCACTGAAAATTATATTTTCCAGCGATGTTCTTGCTTATTTTCTCTTTATATAGCCTTGTGTCAGCACAGGGCCAGCTAGACAGATTAGCATGAGCAGTATGATGACTTCGTACCATACATACACTGATTAAACTTTAGAGATCCTGTTCTCAACTCGATATTTAATTGTATTTAGCCAGCCACACACAGGCAGGCTAACCCCACTAGGAGGATCTGTGGTGCTGGGAGGGTAATAATAAAATTAAAAATGTATGCATTTATTATAATTAGAGATTGTAATGAATGTTGTTTTTTTTCGCTGTTGTCAATGTAACTGGCTGCTGTGTAAGCTGTCGACTCACCCTTTCATAGTTTCCAGATCACATTTTGTAAAAGAATACAGTATGTATAATGATGAGGTTTTTACGTCCTTATGGTAAATTTACATACCTCCAAAATTGCAACAGCGAAGGCTGCGCTGACATTGCAACACTTCGCCAGGCGTAGATTCGCCAAGACAACGCTAATTCACGAAAATCCAAAGTTGCATCCAGGGTTCGCGAAAGCTAGCGAAGTTGCACTAGCAATAATACGATAAGCAGTTCGAAGTTACGCTATCGATGCCTAATTAGCATACCGCGTGAAGTTAAAGTACAATGAATGTGTAAGTTGCAGCAATTACATTACAATATACAAGGCCAGGGAACTGTAATAAATAAAATAGAGTTGTTATATTGCCCTACACATGTGCCCACTGTATAGTTTATGTGCCATATGTTAGGAAATGTAGGGGAAAGGAGGGTACCCCAAAAAAAATTATGATCTTTTCAGCCTATCACCCTATAAAAAGTAAAAGACGCCAGCGTTCTTTGGGACTTAGAAACATTTTCAACTATTTTTGAACAAACTCCCATCTAATCTATTGCACTTCGGCTGGTCTGAGCTGGTGAAGTAAACTCTGGCACAAGAAATTTCTGAAATATCTGCATCTTAGTGAATTAGCGTAGTTACATCCCTTCCCCAGAGAACGAATTTACGCCAGGGACCCTTAGTAAATTGGCGAAGTGACAAAATGAGGTCACTCTGGTGAATTTTCGCCAGCGTTAGCCACTTCGCACTTTAGTGAATTTGCCCCCTAGACTTGCAACATGTCAGGGTCAGGATTTAAAAAAAAAAAAGAAGTATTACCATTATTAGTGGCCAGTGATGGAATTTCTGAAATTTTATTTTGTTAGCTGTAGTTTTCTTATTAAACATAGCCAGGAACATGTACAAGTGTTGCATAATGACGAATTGAGTTTATGTTCTTCAAGATGGCTCAGGTTTGTAGCTCAGAGAGCTAGATTGTTCATATTGATATCTTGTATATGAGACAGAAAAAGTAAACTCCCAAATTTTTGTGCATACATGACAGAAAGTTAAAATAGAATAAAAAGGAAACGCGAAGTAACTTTTTGACTTTTTTTCTTAAAACAGATCAGTTGTTCTGCGGAATAAGCAAGTGGTGTGGCATTCTGGAGATGCTTTATTGATTGCTTCATATCACACATAGATGTTTTGTCTGTAGCCGACAATGACACTGTTTGATTGCAGTATACAGAAGGTTTGCTTGCCAGCAACAGGTGGACATTGCTGTACAAAACATGTCAGAGTGCACAGAGGCAGCATTTAGAAAATACCAAGCATGCAATACAAAATGTCAAATATTAAATAAAATTCAAACCTAATATTGTGTGGCTAGAGAGGCAGAAACAAACCCAAATGAATTTTTCCAGTAAATAATTACCAAGACCCACAAGGAAAAAACTAATTTGGCCACTTAAAGTTGAGCCACCGTGGGGTCAGGAAAAAACAATCAATTGCAGAAATTCTTCCGTTTTCCCAAGGGAGAATCTGTTGACAGATTATTTCCAATTACAGTAATAAATAATTTAGAAACACCTGAAATGAATTTGTCTCTAGCCCTGGAAGAACTAATAAATGATTAGGGATGACGAAAATACAGTAAATCCAAATACCCGACGGTGTTTAGCTTTAGCCAGACACCTTTTCTTGCTTTTATGGACTCTGCGGGAGGAATTCACAAAAGTGGTGATTACAGAGACAAAATAAAATTAAAGATAGATTTTTTTTAAGTTTTCCCACCATACAATTACCTTGAATCTGTGTTTAGCTAAATCTTGCTATTTGCTGGTTTTGTGGTTTTGGATCTCTGCTTTCCAAATAAAAATGCTATCACCAAGGCAACGTTAGGGGTTGAGCTATTGATGACAGGATAGGGTTTCTTTGCAGGTTGGTCTTGTTTGTAACTGATTTTCATCAAAGGGGCTGTTCAACTTTGAATTAACTTTTATTATGATGTAGTTATTAATATTCTGAGATAATTTGCTATTGGTTTTCATTATTGATGTGTTTTTTTTGAGTAATTTAGCTTTTTATTCAGCAATAATTCAGCAGTTTCAGCAATCTGGTTGCTAGGGTCCAAATTACCTTAGCAACCATGCATTGATTTGAATAAGAGACTGGAGTATGAATAGAAGAGGGCCTCAATAGAAGGATGAGTAATAAAAAACATCACTAACAATAAATGTGTAGCTTTAAAGAGCATTTGTTTTTTAAATGGGGTCAGTGACCCCTATTTGAAAGCTGGAAAGGTTAGAAGAAAAAGGCAAGTAACTCAAAAAATATAACATATAGATAAAGAAGACCAACTGCAAAGTTGCTTGGAATTGGACATTCTATAACATACTAAAAGTTCTCTCAAAGATGAACCACCCATTTAATAAAATATGGCAGTGCATCCTCTGGGAATACACTTTGCACAATAAGGTTTATTTCCTTGTTGCTGATTGTAGACTATCAACAAACTCACTGACTGGGTATTAAAAGATACACTCTTATAAAAAGGTTTTGAACTATACAAAATCCAGAAGTCCCTCTTAGCTGTGATTGTCTACAGGACCGGGGAGGTACCACATGGTACGTGTATATTGACATTGTTCCCTCAACCATAAGAAGTCATACATGTCTTTGTGCCATGCGAATTCATTTGAAGCAGTTTGTAGTAGTTCAACAATACTGGACCTGCAAGTACATTTGATGTATGATATACAATATGTGTCCAGATTTGCACTTGACATACTGTACTTGCATTTAGGGTTGCCATCTGTCTGGTTTTGGCTCTTTTTTTTTTTTTTTTTGAAGGACTGGGCCCAGGTCAAAACTACCTGCCCTGTTTACCAAATTAGGAAAACCGGGCAGAATTCCCTATGATTGACCAATCCCCGATCGCTACGCCATAACCCGCCCCTGATATCACGACTGCCCCCCGCAGTGTTGAAACCCCGCCCCCATTGTGCAATGGCCCTGCCCGGATTCAACCGGGCCAAGAGATGGCAACCCTGCTTGAATCTCATGAGCTTTTTGTAAGAGTTTTTTTATACCATTCATTTCTTTGCAAGGCACAGAACTTTTATGGTAATCTTTACATTTTGGGTAGATATTGCCTTAATTTTTTTCAGTTTTACTGCACCAAGAACTTTATAACAGATAAACGTGCTATTTATATTCGAATCAGATTTTCATTCATTTCAATTGTTAATGAATTTGTTTTAGCACAGGTCACTTTTATTCGTGTACATTAAAATGGGGCTGTCTGTAAGTCTCTTTAAGACAGTAGCTTATTGATTTTGCGCTTTTACTCAGATACATTTCATATCTCCATCCCCTACAGTCATTGCTGATCAGTGGTTCTTTGTCCTTACAGATAATAATATGTACATGTGTAACAGTGAATTTATGCATATGAATATTAACCAAATATTTATGGTTTTGTTAAAGGAAACCATTTGGGCTGTACCAGCACGCTTACCAGGATTTGCAATGGAAACTTGTTAGTTCAACTGTTTATTGGGACCAAAGCAGGTTACAAGGGATTTCTGACGAAATTGTTTGATATCATAGATTAAATTGGTGGAGAATATATGCCAGGCTATATCTCGGTAATAGGCCCTCTCTAAACCCCCTAGGGAGTATTGCCAAATGGTCTGGTCCCTCCCCTGTGCATTAAGATCTATGGGATAGAGTCCTGCGCGGGTCCATTTTTTGGAACCCGTACCCGCAACCTGCATTCTTACCCGCTTGGACCTGCTACCCAACCGGACCCGCAAGTACCTTATCTGAAACCCAGACCCGCAACAAGTGACATCATTGGAAGTAGTTGTGATCAGAAAAAAAGGAGTAAAACAGGAAGTGCTGTCATTGTAAACCCGTGGCCCGACTCGCAAACCCACAGAACCGCCGACCCGCATCTGTACCCGCGCCCGTACCTACCCGCAACCCGCAGCGTACCGCGGGTTTTTGTAGGTACCCGCGGGTACCCGACCCGCTGCAGGACTATGGGAGAGGTAAGAGCACTGTCAGTGTTCTGTTAATGAAAAAGTATAATATTCTGTTCTAGAAGTTAATTTCTCCTCTGTATCATGTTGGATGTGTTCTCTTCTAGTTACTGTGTTTTGTGCAGCAACTTTACTGATTTTGCACTGCAGATTAGCTCCAGTTTATATGGAAGCCCTGCAGAGCACATGGTACATCCCAAGATGGCTGCTGTATGAGAAATCTGCCTGGTCTAAGCAGCACTCTGTTACTTGATTACAAGATTACTCGTTATCTACTGATGTTTCATGTATTTTGAGGGTGGGCTGGTGGCTTTGCTGTATACATGACAGTGTGTTTCTCTGCTGTTTTACAGGCATGCCATATCCATTGCTGTGTACTGTTTTACCACGATACGATCACCGTTTTGTTAAAACCAAGTGCATTAAAGGATAAGGAAAGCCCAATGACAATAAGGAGCGCAGGGAAAGGCCTCAATACAGGCTAATAGTGCTGTTAATTCACTGAAGTATGCATTCCTTTAGAAGATTTGCAGCCGTTGATTTTTCCAAAGCAATAAGTAAAGTGAAACCCAAAATGCACTTTGCTTCCATGACCAAGACACCCTCCTTGCATGCACAATAGGTAGGTTTCAATTCAGCGCATATAGTATTTGTCGCAAACACGCTTTCTTACATGGGAGCAGTCTCTTTCGAGAACCAGCGCAACTGGTTGGGGAAATATTGCACATAAACAGATCACTGGGAAGGACGCATTCCTGTTTAAAATGGTGAACGCAATTGATTACTGAATGGGAAAAATGCAGGGCTTAATTGTTCTATTTAGAAAAGGTATTTTGACAATCAAAGTTAGCAATCTGGGAGAGCAGGGAGTGGCTATTTAAAAGATGCAGTATGTATAAAATGTCTTTCTTGTCCTTTAAGATCTATGGGAGAGGTGGGCTGGTGGCCTTGCTGTGTATATGATGGTGCCAGTGTGTTTCCCTGCTGTTTTACAGGGCCCCAGCCAAGTGCACTCCACCTTAATAACAAATGAAAAACCCCAGAACAGCCCCTCTTAAGTCCTTTTATCAACAACTGTGTCTATATACTGAGTGAGTGTGGGGATCCAGTGTATTTATTGGTGGCCAGGGTCCATTTTGCAGCTTTAAATCATTGGTGACCTGTAAACAATTGTTTAATAATTAATGTACACAAACCAAATTGCACAGATGAACAACCTTACAGGGGTGGTGCATCTTTAAGTTAACTTTTAACATGTTATAGAGCTGCTATTTCTAAGCAACTTTTCAATTGGTCTTCATTATTTACTTTGTATAGTTTTTTTTAATTATTTGCCATTTTCTTTTGACTCTTTCCAGGTTTCAAATGGGGCTCACTGACCCCATCTTAAAACAAATGCCCTGTAATTGCTCCTTTTTCTATTCAGACCCTCTCCTATTCATATTCCAGTATCTTATTAAAATAGGTGCATGGTTGCTAGGTTAATTTGCACCCTAGCAACCAGATTGTTGAACTTGAGAGCTGATGAATAAAAAAAACTAAAATATCTCAAAAACCACAAATAATAAAAAATGAAAACCAATTGCAAATTGTCTCAGAATATCACTATCTGCATCATACTAAAAGTTAATTTAATGGTGAACAACCCGTTTAAGTCACACTCACTTTCATTGCACTTTTCTTTTTTACAGTCCTTGTATTTCTTTGCATTTGTTTTATGCTCCTCCTGCTGTTTCTTTAACGTCTAGGACTCCCACTCTTGGTTGGATTAAAGCACTTCAGTCTCACTGCCTGTCCTTATTGGCATTGTTACCAATAGAATGACTACAATATACAGGCCTCACTGCCACAGAGGGGACCAGACCACAGGCTCTGTTGTATTATATTCCCCTTCACCAGTGCAATAAAGTTTGCCACCTGTCCAAGTAAGCAGAGTTCTTAATGGGGCGGTATTTAATGAATAGAGTTTGTCATGACAAAATATTTTTTTTTTTTTACATTTTTCTTGAAATAAACAGGGCAAGAGGAACATTGTGTGATTCTTGTGAGGTAGATCATTAGATTTTCTGCTGTTAACAAAACAGATGGTAGATGTTCTTCTGTTGGCAAAACAGGGTGAAGGGAAGTGGGATGTAAACCTGCAATCTAATGATCTACCTTGTGAGGAGCTTCATTCTCCCTGTTTGCCCAGTTTAGATGAAGACATAACAAAAAAAGCATTGCTTTTTCCTGATTAAAGCAGTAATCCTAAAGTATGTTCATTGCAAGCCCTATTCATTGCACTCATTTTAACCAAGTGGATATAATGCCCCTTTATAATAAAAGCTCAGATCCTGGAGGCTACCCTCCATGCTTCCTTTCATATTTGTATGTCCAAGTTGTATACAGCAGACCTAGCAGGAGGCTCAGACTTTTACTCTACCCACCCCATACCCTCCCTGCATCTGTTCCATCCAGCAATCACATTCCACTCCCATAAACCCTTAGGCTATGGGCAACTCATTGACATTCCTACACGTGTGTTATGGCCCTTTGAGCATTTTACCCTCAGGTGAGCCCTGGCTTGTCTCCTGTTGCACAGATCAACCCACAGTTAAAGGATAACTAAACCCTAAAAATGAATGTGGCTAAAAATGCCATATTTTATATACTGAACTTACTGCACCAGCCGAAAGTTTCAGCTTCTCAATAGCTCCAACGATCGACTAATGACTTCAAACTTGTCACAGGGGGTCACCATCTTAGAAAGTTTCTGTGGCACTCACATGCTCAGTGGGCTTTGAGCAACTGTTGAGAAGCTAAGCTTAGGGGGTTGTCGCAAATTTTCAAGCAGAAATTGATGTTGGTCTGTAATATAAGATGATGCTACTGGGCAGATTATCACATTCTGATGCTAATAACACTGGTTTCTGTGCTGCCATGTAGTAATTATCTGTATTAATTACTAATCAGCCTTATATTGTGACATTTCTATTCTATGTGTACTGTATATTGTGAGTGGGTCCCTAAGCTCAGTAAGTGACAGCAGCACAGAGCATGTGCAGTGAATCAGCAGAAAAGAAGATGGGGAGCTACTGGGGTATCTTAACTGCTAAAGGGATCTGATTGCCTTGGGCTGGTACAGAAGCTCAAAACATAATGTACATTTCTAGCCTACTTTAGTTAGGCTTTAGTGCTCCTTTAACAGCAGCCCAGAGCATGCTTCAACTTACAGAAACTTTTCGTTTATTGAGCAAGTCAGTCAGTTTAGCTGTATTACAGTAGTCCCGTAGTATATTCTTCAAGCATATTCAGTTCAAACAGTGGAAACCCCTCCCACTTTAAGATTATTCCCTCTTTCACATCAGTCCCTCTTAGTGGGTAGTGCGACCTGTCTTGGTGATTTTCCCCAGCACTAGGGATCCCACGGGGTATCTTTCTCCTTGGCCCTTTCTCTGCTCCTTATCTTACCCACTTGTGTCCCTGTCTGGCGTCTTGATCACTGCAAGGGTACTAACCCCAACTAAATTTTGCTCCTAGAGCGGCTGTAACATGAAACTCTGACACGTTTCGATTCACCAAAGATTAGTGAAACGGCAAAAATTCACCAAAATGCATTGAAGTCTATGAGGATCACATTTTTTTGATGCTCGATGTGGCGCGTTAAATTTTTTTTGTTGTGCAACTATTTTTTTCACCCATTGGAGTCTATCAGCGTCATGAAGCGAAACTCTGAGAACTCTGGCTCATCACTAGCTATCACTAAATAGAACTGTCCCTACCAAGTTCATTGATTTAACTGCATGGGCCCAACTGCCTTTCCTTGCTTTCTATTAAGATAAATGGTTGTGCGTAGTAAAAACCTCTATAGAGATCCAAACAGCACCACTTCAGACCTCCCCTTAGCTGCCAAACTCCCTGCACCTACCCCACCCCCCATGGTGCTGCTCTCAAGTTTATAAAGGTGCTGTATATGTACTTATAGCTACACGCCACTTGTGATAGAAATCAGGAGCATGTTATGAGGTGTTGCTAGAGACACTTATCTCAGGTGCAGCCATAGTCCAGCTGTATGAGTTGCTTGTGAGAGAAGGATGAGCTGATACAGACAAGCACAGAGAGTCAATTGAGTCAGTAGCAGTGCTGACAGGTACAGTATAAGTGCTGACACTGTATAGTAATGGCCACCAGCATTGCTCTCAAATGTACCATTAGATTTTCAAAACGTGCCATTTCTAGAGGATAATTATCTGTGTACTGAGAGGGCCTAGTGCTCTTATACAGGACATGGCAATTTCCTACAGTGCTATTCTGTGTCTCAGCCCCATGTATGTGGAGAAAGCATTGCTTATCAGCAGGGGAGGGTCGTCACACATTGGTTGGTTGTAAAGAAAGACAGGAAGTACAGGTGGGCAGCAGAAACAACTTCCTGGGATGCAACTACTATAGGAATGGTAGGGGGGGGAATTATTTATTTCCCTGTGTGTAGCAGCACACCATGTGGTCTCTGGGCCAGCTCATTGTGTCTCCTCCCCCTTCCTACATAAGATGATCTGTGTCCAGTACTGACTCTTTCAGACATGGGTGATGATTTAATGAGGTTATAGGGGGTGCCAATAGACCAGCTTAAAAGATGAGGGTCACAGAGGATGCAAGCTGGAGAAAGGACAAAATAAACTCTGTCCCCTTTACTACTTGTGTTTGGTGTGATAATAATTTGTAGCCCTAACCGTGTCTAACAGCTGTGTCCAGGGGGGCACAATCCCTGCCTCAGCTAAGGGAAATCCTCTGTCCTCTTACCTGAAAATCACCCTCCCCGGCTTGCCCCTCTTACATATATTATCTGCATGCAATGAGAAAAAGACCCTCCTAGAAAGGAGGGACATGGACCCATGCACTGCTCTACCTGAAGTGACTGCATGTGCCATATGTCCCCAAAATATCATGGACACCTAATTTAGTGCTGACAATCTATAGTATAGTCACTATTACCCCAAGAGAACCTTGTCCATTAAAACAGAAGGTGCTGGGAGTTGTCTATATTAGTCAGATGAAAATGAAACAGCTTATACATTAAGGCCAATAAGGTCAACAGTAAAACTATAAAAGCAGATTGCAAACATTTGTTCATGAGAATAAAGGTGCAGGGAGTTTCAGGGAGTTTTGCTACTATGCGATGTAGTCATTCACAGCAGAATGTGCACAGTCACGTGACAGTTGGGACAGTTGCTCAGTGACAGTTGGACACTGAGCTTTCACTCTACTCAGAGCGTGTAGTAGTGTTTTCCGTGCGTCTCCCTGCGAGAAGCGTTTTTTAAAGATTTTGAAGTTTAAAGGATCCATCCATCATCTATGGGTGGGTCCAAACAAACTCCATCCCGTGGGCTCACGAGGAAAAGGAAAATGAAGGAGAAGAGAGAACAGGAGCCTAAAAACATCAAGGTTACAAGAACCAAAATGGAGGATAAGAACTTGCACCAAGAAGAGCAAGCGAAGGAGAAGAATAGCAAGAAGAGAGCAAGAGAACCAACAGAAGGTAAGAGCTTTCTGATCATGAATTAAATGATAGAATTTATTCTAGAGCTTTTCCTGCTTAGAAAGTTTATTTTCCCCTTTTAGTTTGTCAGTTGGTCTTAGCCCGAAGGACAGTTGGGAGGAAATTTATGGAGATTGCCTATATGTCTAGTAACCCAAAGAAGCTCAATCTAAAGGAGATTTGGTGTTAATACATTTCCTGTTGTACTCTGGTTATTTTGGGGATTTAGGGTCTGGTTTAAGTAAGTGATAAATGTCACCTGTGCCCACAGCAGCCAACCAGCATGTAGATATCAGTCACCTACAAGTTGGAAAATGGAATAAAAGATGTGATCGTTTGCTGTTAGCTGATGATATTTATTACCTATGCTCAAAACCAGCCTTAGTGATTTATCTATGGCAGATTAGCCATATTCTACCCCACTGATCTAGTCCTTCTTGCATCATTTGCCAACTGCCTCTTTCTTTGGGTAATTACAGTGTTTTAAGGAAAAAATCATCCTAACTGACTTTCAGAAAGGGCTTCCATTAGAAACTAGTGGAGCTGTATAAAAAAGGTGCATAGTTTGCTACTGGTCTTGTCACCTACACCAACCAATCAGCAGGTAAGATTTACTGACTGAAAGCTAAAATGTTGTACTCTTGATTACTGTACTCGGGCAAACATTGTGTATTTTATTACATATGGGGTGAACATTAGACAGCAAATAGGTTTCTCTACAGATTTCATCCTAACTGGCCTTCAAACTGTTACTCGCTGCTCTCTTTCCCTTAGGGGGTTTGTGAACCAATATGTAACACCCTCATAACTAAATGGCTGATACACTAATACCTTCATATATCTGTAGCTCATCGACTCAAGCAGAAAAAGGCGAGGGGAGAGTCATCCAAAAGGATCAAGGTGATGACCAACAAGGAGGAGGAAAGCTCACATAACTCCAGAACAGAGCATGAGAAGAAGAAGAGCAGGAAGAGAAAGGCAGATCCAGCAGAAGGTAAGGAGAACCAGCCTGAACATTGTTGTAGAAGTTATTCTTTAATTAACATTACCAAAAGTTTCATTGCCACCTGGTAATTTGTCCCTTGTAAACTGCAATGTTACAGAAAAAGCTGTATAATAAAAGTCCTTTGCAAATTAAACACACAACCTCTTTTTTAATAAAATACTCCTGTTATAAATGCATTTAAAAATTGGAGCTGCCAATCATATATTGCCTCTCCCGCGTCAGATATATAGGTGGAGCAGTAGATTATTTTCACTTTCCATTCAGCACTTTCTAGATGTCACTGCACTCCTCATTTACAATCTATAATCGTGCAGCCTGTGTATAGACATAGCCATCAGGTCCCCCATTGAGGCACATGCACAAGATTTTGGGGTGACACAAATAACAGTATCCACACAATGGCATCTGTCTGCTTGATTTGATTGCGAATTCCAAGACTGAAGAAAACAAGATTTAAAGAATTTATATAATGAAAGTAACATTTATTTTGCAGTATTAACTTGATCGAAAACAATTCAGACTTTTTTCGTAGGATGAAAGGGCCCCTTTAAAGGCAGTAGTTCCCAAACTGAAGAATAGGCTGCGTAAGGGTTTTCATGAACTTAACAGGATTGCTGCCATCTAAAATGTCTGTGTGTCTAGATACCTAGCCTCAAGTTTGGATGCTATTTAGGGAAAAGTTAGTTATTTCCATAATTCTTCTTAGGATAAAGTTAACTGATGGTTATTAATTAAATAAATAATGTGAAAAGTAACTAATTTCAAGCATTTATTAATGCAAATGAATTATAAAAAACAAAACGCATTATATTACACATACCATAAGACAGTGTTCACCCCCTGTCAGCATGTCAGCCATTCCATCCTAACACAGCCCCTCCAGGGACACTTAGTTATTTTATAAGCTTTTTATAGGACCAATACAAATGCAACAGGCCGCTTAGTTATTCTAAAGACTGGGCAGTTAAAAATATATCATGTTATTATATGTTTTGGATATTAATGTTATATGTTATGAATTGCCCTGTGTCAAGTCTATAGAATAACTAAGTGGCCCTGTTGTATTGGCCCTGTAACACGTGGGAAAAATAACTAAGTGGCCCTGGGATATGGTCAAATGAAAGGAAAAAGGATAAAGAATCCTGGAATATGTATTGGGACAATTATGCAGGTTATAAAAGGGATGTTACCTAATACAGCCACAGCTAATCTGATACTTACTGCAAACTGGAGAGCTGCTAAATAAATCAAACATCACAAATAATAAAAAATGAAAACCAATTGCAAATTATATACTCTCTACATCATACTAAAAGTCACTTCCGCTTGAAGTGAGTTACTTTGCTTGTTATTTATTTAATTGTTGTTTGCTACAAGACCCAATGCTTGGTACTCATTTGTGGACAGTATATATATTAAAGTTAACAGATGTTTAAAAAACAGGGACTCCTTATATACACAGGTTAATCTCATTGCAGTGGTTTTATCTGGAACTCCCAGTGTCCTAAGAAGACTGTAGCCACATACACATTTCTGTACTGGGTAAGAAAATGTTAAAGGGGTTGTTCAGCTTTAAATTAACTTTCAGTATGATGTAGAGAGTGATATTCTGAGACAATTTGCAATTGGTTTTCATTTTTTATTATTTGTGGTTTTTGAGATATTTAGCTTTTTATTCAGTAGCTCTCCAATTTGCACATTTCAGCAATCTGGTTGCTAGGATCCAAATTACCCTAGCAACCATGCATTGATTTGAATAAGAAACTGGAATATGAATAGGAGAGGCCTGAATAGAAAGATGAGTAATAAAAAGTAGCAATAAAAATACATTCGTAGCCTTACAGACCATTTGTTTTTTAGATGAAGCCAGTGACCCCCATTTGAAAGCTGGTAACAGAAGAAGAAAGCAAATAATTCAAAAACTATACAAAATGAAGGCCAATTGAAAAGTTTGTTAGAATTAGCCATTCTATAGCATACTAAAAGTTAACCAAAAGGTGAACCCCCCTTTAATGATGCCCCAATGTATAATAACAGACATGAATAAAAATCGCCTGTCACAGGATAGATTTAGGCAAAAACTCACTCAGTAGTGCCCTTGGTGTAGTTCAGACTGTGGTGTTACATTATTATGTGAAAATATTCCTGAAATCCTATCCTTAGGTCACTGTAGTTTGAGATTTGCGGTAACAGTTAATTTCCTTTCTGCTAGAGACCTGGAAAATGTGGTCATCTATTCAGAATGAATTCCAATAATGCTGGCGTCAAATAAACAGCATATAAATTAATACAGTAAGAGGACCTGCTAACCTTTTTGGATCTCCATAACTTTTGTCTACTGATAAATAATTTAAACACTTAATAAACCCAATGAATTATTTTTCATCCAAAAAGCATGGATTTTATTTTTGTTTGGATTAAGTACAAGGTACTGTTTTATTACTAAAGAGAGAGGGGAAGTCATTTTTAAAAATGTGAATTATTTGATTGAAATTGAGTCTTTGGGAGACTGGCTTTCCTTAATTCGGAGCTTTCTGGAAAACGGTTCACATGCCTGTATATCAATGGTGTTTTACGACAACTCACAAACATGTCATAGGCTCCAAGTTTTCCACCAACTTGATTTAGGGGTAGCTCTGATAGAAGGGACTATCTTCATATATGGTGGCACTACCTTATTGTTTCAACCCTTTGGCCAGAGGAATTTCAAAGGGCTTCTCAGATTATAGGTATTTACCTATTCAGTCTACTATTGAATCAGCATTATTATCTTTACCTGACCCAGAACTGACATGCAGGGGGTGCATGATAAAACAGGGCCCTTTGCTTATCACCTGCTCCATGACAGATGGGAAGAATAGGGCTTATCTGCATCTTGTGATGCTGCTCTCTGCTCTTTGGGTCAGATTCAATCCAGCGCAAGGAGAAAAGTGCAGATTTCTCCAGGGAACAAGTCCTTGTTAAAGGAACACTAACAGGTGCACTCACAAATGCAGAAGCAGACAAAGGCCCAAGACACCTGCCTTTGTGGGTTAATGTAAAGCAAACGCAACATAAGAAATGTCTTGCACACCTTTTTGTCATATTTGCTATTTGCCAGTTAGATACAGTATGGGTCTTCTTTAACTAATCAATACATTTACAGCAAAATACATTGATATACAGTGACTGATAAGTAGTAACAAAGCAACTTTTCACATTTATTCAGTCATTGTGTTGTCTTTCACAGTATGTTATCAATATGAATTATTAATTTCTATCCTTTCCCCCCAGAAGAAGGAAGTGGAGTGAAACAACCTTGCATTCCAGCAAAGAAGCCCAATCCCCACAAAATCAAAAACTATCAATTCCACATGGAACTGGGGAATGGAACCTTCGGCAAGGTGAGTGATTGCTTCCAAGAAATTGGAATTTTGAGGTGTATAGTATTTAGAAAAGGCAAGTTTGATAGTTAGTTGGTATGTATCACTGCTTTGGATTGAATTATCTTGGTAAATAAGATGGACTTCCCATATAACCCAAATGTCTTAGGTTGAATTTACATCATTAATGTAATTAATTTGGATTGGAAAAAGACCAAATTCCATCAAGTTCCACCCCTCCAAACACACCCAAGTGTACCTATATACACACACTTCTACTGACCCATCTATATACTCCCATATATAAACTATAAACACCAATAGCTATACTAATTATAGACTTTAATATCACAGTAGCCTTTGTTATTATTGTTTTTCAAGAAATCACCCAAGCTACTGCTATCCAACTGATTGAGCCGGTAATAATAGTGTAATTTATAAAGTTGACAGCTGGGAGTTGGTACAGTATGTGGTACAGGAAACTATTCAGCATTTATCCCAACAGCACCTCTTCACTTCCATCCAAGCAGAGTTATGAAAACTGAGATTAAAAAGTAGTTTTCCTGTGTGTCCCTTCCTGTTCCCTCCTCAGTCTACAGAGACATTCAGAAATAAGCTTTCTTCCACCTAGGAATCCAATCCACACAATGCCTTGCTCTTGTCTTTTGTTCTTCTTATTTCTGCTCATCACAGAACGAGGCATTGTGGGAATTGGAGTCTTGGCTACAGATGAGCTACCTGCCAATGCAGTGTTTTCATGGTGTGAGTAGTCAAGGAAAGGAGCAGAACATACTGTGTTTCAGCGCTTACATTTACAAATAACTTTTGATTCATGTTTGAGAATCATTTGATCGGTGTATCTTTACTAAAACTATCTGATTAATTTTGTCTTTCCTAGGTTATGCTGGCATCACTGACCAACTGCAGAGAGCAAGTGGCAATTAAAATCTTGCAGAAGAAAGACCAACAAGCACATGTCAACATGATCCTGGCAGAGGCACGTGCCCTCAGAACATCCGACCGTTGTCCCTTTCTTTGTCGTGGATATGCAGCATTCCAAACAAAGGTACAATAGAAAATCAGTTTGATTTGCTAGTGGCCTTACATTAGAAAATGTTACTGATTAGAAGGTTGGGAGCCCTGCTCTATATGATCACCACAGACTTATACCCCTATAGCTCCACAGATGCCCTTCTTTACAGCTACAAGATAAGGTTGGGGTCACACAGGGACTAGATCAAGCAGCTTGGCCCTATATGTAGTTGATACATCTAGTCATTTGGCTCCAGATTAATTGAAGAAATAGGCCCTACACAGCTTTCTATCTTTAAAGTTTGGATTGTGATTAACCCTTTACACAGACACACATTTGTCTGCAGAAGGATTAACTTTTTCTAGTTCCAAAGAAGCCTGCAGATGCTGCTTGGCCATTTAGTACTTTTTTACTATCCGGATGGGTTATGAATGTTTGTGATTTCTGTATTTGGTTTGGTCTAAGGATTGATACTATTTTATCACTGTACTCAGTTTAGTGCCTAGTGTCTCCCATGTTTCAGTCTCTTCTCATTTATTTCCCAGCTGCATGCTTTCCTTGTTATGGAGCGCGTGAGAGGAGGAAACCTGCAGGACCTAATAGATACGGAAGGTCAACTTACCAGGGACAGCATAATGTAAGTAGCAAGCTAACTGTAAAGAGCAATCTGAGGGAGCATAAAAATTATCTTAAAGAGACGTGTGCAATAATGATTTTGCCAAATAATTAAGTTATAATGTGTGTATCTAGGGTATAACGTGTGTATAGGGTATAGCATGTGCATATAGGGTATAACATGTGTATATATGATATAATGTGTGTATATAGGTATAATGTGTGTGTATATAGGGTGTAATGTATATATAGGGTATAACGTGTGTATATAGGGTATAATGTGTGTATATAGGTTATAACGTGTGTATATTGGGTATAATGTGTGTGTATATAGGGTATAATGTATATATAGGGTATAATGTGTGTGTATATAGGCTATAATGTGTGTATATAGGTTATAACATGTGTGTGTATATAGGGTATAACCTGTGTATATAGGGTGCTATTTTATGGAGTCTTTTTTAAAGGGTGTTAGTTTATTATTTTATTATACATTTACCAAGGTATTAAAGCAAAGAAAAAATTTAGCTGATGTTTCCCAAAGACATGATCCATAATTGATATTGTTTTCTGTTTTTTGCAAAGCTTCTATTCGGCTGAAGTGATCGTTGGTCTCCAATATCTTCATTCACGTGGTATTGTGCACCGGTAAGTAAAACTGTTCCACATCAGCCCTAATCTATCACTTCCACTATTACTACAACTGTAACCGACCCATATCCCTCAGCACCTTCCACCTGCAGTTTTTGGTTTATAAAGATTACGTATACCCGCGGGACCCAATCAGACCCTACAGTATGAATGCAGTGGCAACACCTATATGTTTGCCTCTTTATCCTGACGACTTCTATCCTGACTCCTTCTTTTCTACATCCAATTGCTAATAACTATTCTTCTAATTATTGTTTTTCAGGGATCTGAAGCCGCCAAATATTTTGCTTAGCGCCGAGGGACATGTGAAGATCGCAGATTTTGGCACAGTTGCAGAAGGGATTTTTCCTGGCATGAAGGCATATGGCTTGTTCGGAACCTACTTCTTCATGGCTCCAGAGGTGAGAAACTCAGTTTTATTTACTAACATGATACAAGGATTTTACTTTACTACCAAGGCTATACTTAGGATGACAGGCAAGGCATCTACGATGGATGTGGAACATTATGCAAGGAAGTTCCCATGACTAGTGCATAGGGTTGCCACCCAGCCGGTATTTTACAGGCCTCGCCGGTAAAATTCCTGCCAAGGCCGGGGCCGGTATTACAAATTTACCGGCAATGTAGCTGCCAATAAATTTGTAATACGATCAAAAGGAGCCCTCGGCCTGCCCCAATCCCCTGCAACTTACCTTTTCTTTTGCCTCTTCTAGCGTCTGTGGTGTGGCCCCGCCCCTTTTGACGTCACGTCCCCACCCCTTTTGACGTCACGGCCCGCCCCTTTGAGGCCCCGCCCCCAGCAGCCGGTTAAATTTTTTATAAAAGGTGGCAACCCTACTAGTGCATTTTCTTCTGAATAAGCACCAGCCTAGGGGAAAACTTTGAATGAACTGGGCAATACCTACCATATATTAGTGAATTTCGATTTACTTATCCTTATACTGTAATTTAAAATGATGAACTTGTTAAAGAAATGGTTCCAGAAGAAGCTTTTAATTATTCAATAAAGAATTTCTCATTGATTTTCTAGATTCTTTCAAGGACTGGATATGATGCCGGAGTGGATTGGTGGGCATTTGCAGTTATGCTTTACAAAATGGCCACCAGAAGATATCCATTCAGCCAGAATTCCATTCAGAAGCTGATCCATTCTGTCATGTATGAGCAGCCTCCTTTTCCAGTGAATCTCAGCAGCGATTTCAGAGAACTGCTGCAGGAGGTGGGTATGAATCCATGCAGGGAAGTAACGGCTAAAGCAACACAAAAACCACACTATCTTTAAACAGGAAAGAGTTCTTTGACAGCAGAATCAGGGACAGTGTACTGTCTAGGGATGCACTGAATCCACTATTTTGGATTCAGCCGAACCCCCTATCCTTTGTGAAATACCGAACCAAATCTGAATCCTAATTTGCATAAAATATTTTACTTCCTTGTTTAGTGACAAAAAGTCACGCAATTTCCCTCCCTAATTTGCATATGCCGAATCTGAATCCTGCTGAAATGCCGAATCCCTAGTCCTGTCTTGTGTACTCACAAGAACTGAGTTGGCTTGGATACAGACACACACACAGCTGATTTTGGCACAAGATATATTCTCACACTCATAAAAAGGAGTTTCAGTTAATAGACATTGTAAGCTGCGGGATCCATAACTGACACTTTTCTTCTCTTTAAGGCAGTTTATTTACATACAGGGGTGACCATTTCAGGATACAAAACAAATCATAAAAATAAATCCTTCCCACTGGGCTCTACCTTCACACATGAAGAGTTCCCTTACTAAACTGGGCCCCTTGTGGACTGCCAGTAAGTAAACACATAAGTAGGGGTCACCCCTGTACTCACATTTCTTCTGGGGGATTGCTCAGCCTCCTGGCTTTTCTCAGACAGACTCTGTGTCACTAGGTCTCGGCTCTCTCTGCACCTTGCAGTGGCAAATGGCACCCCCAGTCCCTCTGGGAGTTCCTCACACAGGCAGTATCCTTCCTGCTCTGTGTCCTGCTCTGAGAGACCTTCCTAACAGGCTCACTAGAACTAAATACCTTTCCAAAGGACAGCCTTCCTGTGGAAGATGAGCACCAATCCGTGACCTGGACTACTGGATTGGAGTACCTGGCTTGCCTGTTCTTTCCAGAATACTCCAGCTTCCAGGACCTGGCCACCAAAGCCTTTAAACAGAGAACATATTCTCAGTCTATTAACACCCATCTTGGTGCCTACCTCTCCCACTATGGAGATCTTAAAGGGAAAACACACCTTTTCCCACATTGTTTTGGTCACTCTACCACAACATTTAGAAAGTTTTAAAGGCATCACTAAGGCATTTAGCAGTGAAAGGGAAAAGTCTCCCAGAATAAAACAATTTGTGCCATGTGCCTATGGTAATTGAATCCATAAAAATGTTTAATGAAGTTTCCTCTTTAGCTCCTAGAGAAGAATCCCACAAAGCGCCTGGGCACAACAGGAGACATAAGGCAGCACCGATTTTATCAATCTGTTGACTGGACAGCGCTGGAGAATATGAAGATCTCACCCCCTGCCAAGCCAAGAGCAGTAAGTACATCACTACAGAAGGTCCAGCTTTATCCCCCAACCTCCTTTTATTCACCATAAAGATCAATGACAACCACTAGGCCTACTTGTAGTTCAGCATCACCTTAGGGCAGTGTTGTCCAAATTCACAGAGCAGTGATGCTCAAAAAAATTACCCAAAATGTTTCTCCTTTTAAAATTCTTTTTTCTAATCTTCATAATTATCCTGCTCTGTGCTTCTACCCGCTCCCCATTTGCTCACCAATTCTATCCTTCTTTTTTCATGTGTTCTATTCTCCTCTCCTCATGTATCACTTTATAACTTGCTTTCACCCATTCATGCTCTTCTTTCATATCTGCCCATTTACCTAATGTCCCACTTTTCTCTGTGTCCTTTTGTGACCTCTTCACATTCTTTGTGTTACTCCTTTCTTCTTTCAAGTATACCCCACTTTTCACCTGCTTTCTATAGCATTGAACTCCATCACATTATGGATATGAATGAATTTTCTTGCTGCCATGCTAAGAAATGCAGAGTGCCAGTGTCATACAAGGAAAGAGTCCTGGACAGCTATTTATTATCAGTTGTGGTGGTTTCTTTGTTCCCTGTATGCCAGTGATCTGTATTTCTTAGCAGAAGTGCTGTGACTTGACAATAGCAAAAGTGTAAAGCATGGGGCACAAGTTGTAAAGCCCTGATTTAAGTTAAAGTTTCACACTTAAGTGACGCTTTGTTTGCCATGGGCATAAGACATTCAAGCCTTCAAATATTAGTTAGATTTTAGGCAAATAATCTGAGCCACATTGCTGTTTCCAGACAGTCTGTTTCCAGACTGAATTTTGTGCCTTGTATCTTTGTAATGCACAAATGAATGAGATAAAATAAATGAATGTATAATTTCTTTCTTGCAGATACCAGCTGTGGAAACCAATGTTATTCAGAAAGAGCTACTGTCATTCCTGGAAGACATGGAATTTATCAGCACTTCAGGTGGCTCAACAATGATTCAGGACCTTGCATTCCTGAGTCCCAGCTGGAAAATGTAACCTGTTCCAGTCATCGGGCCCCTACCCTTGGGCCCTTTACATCGGCCCCTGCCCCTGGGCCCTTAACATCAGACTCTGCCTCTGATCCCTTAATCCAACCCTTTCTCTTGGCCTAACCATCGGCCACTTTTTATTGGCCTAACCACCGGCCTTATTCTCTAGGCCTAACAATAGGCCCCTTTCTCTTGGACTAACCATCGGCCCCTTCCTATTGTTCCTTACAAGTAGCCACACCATCGCTCCTCCCCACCTCAGGCCCACACCATCGGCCCTCCTCACCCATGGCCCATACCATCGGCCCTCCCCACCTATGGCTCAAAACATCAGCCCTCCCTACCTCAGGCCCCTGCCATCGGCCAACCCCACCCATGGCCCACACCATCGGCCCTCCCCACCCATGGCTCAAAACATCGGCCCTCCCTACCTCTGGCCCCTACCATTGGCCAACCCCACACATGGCCCACACCATCGGCCTGTCCCCACCCATGGCCCACAACATCGGCCCTCCCCACCCATGGCCCACAACATCGGCCCTCGCCACCCATGGCCCACACCATCGGCTCTCCCCACCCATGGCTCAAAACATCAGCCCTCCCTACCTCTGGCCCCTACCATCGGCCAACCCCACCCATGGCCCACACCATCGGCCCTCCTCACCCATGGCTCAAAACATCGGCCCTCCCCACCCATGGCTCAAAACATCAGCCCTCCCTACCTCTGGCCTCTACCATTGGCCCTCCCTACCTCTGGCCCACACCATCGGCCCTCCCTACCTCTGGTCCACACCATCGGCCCTCCCCACCCATGGCTCAAAACATCAGCCCTCCCTACCTCTGGCCCCTACCATCGGCCAACCCCACCCATGGCCCACACCATCGGCCCTCCCCACGCATGGCCCATACCATCGGCCCTCCCCACCTATGGCTCAAAACATCAGCCCTCCCTACCTCTGGCCTCTACCATCGGCCCTCCCTACCTCTGGCCCACACCATCGGCCCTCCCTACCTCTGGTCCACACCATCGGCCCACCCCACCCATGGCTCAAAACATCAGCCCTCCCTACCTCTGGCCCCTACCATCGGCCAACCCCACCCATGGCCCACACCATCGGCCATCCTCACCCATGGCTCAAAACATCGGCCCTCCCCACCCATGGCTCAAAACATCAGCCCTCCCTACCTCTGGCCCCTACCATCGGCCAACCCCACCCATGGCCCAAAACATCGGCCCTCCCTACCTCTGGCCCCTACCATCGGCCAGCCTCACCCATGGCCCACACCATCGGCCCCACCCATGGCTCAAAACGTCGGCCCTCCCCACCCATGGCCCACACCATCGGCCCTCCCCACTCATGGCTCAAAACATCAGCCCACCCTACCTCTGGCCCCTACCATCGGCCAACCCCACTCATGGCCCAAAACATCGGCCCTCCCTACCTCTGGCCCCTACCATCGGCCAACCCCACCCATGGCCCACACCATCGGCCCTCCTCACCCATGGCTCAAAACATCGGCCCTCCCCACCCATGGTCCATACCATCGGCCTTTCCCACCCCTGGCTCAAAACATCAGCCCTCCCTACCTCTGGCCCCTACCATCGGCCAGCCCCACCCACGGCCAAAAACATCGGCCCTCCTTACCTCTGGCCCCTACCATCGGCCAGCCCCACCCATGGCCCACACCATCGGCCCTCCCCACCCATGGCTCAAAACATCAGGCCTCCCTACCTCTGGCCCCTACCATCGGCCAACCCCACCCATGGCCCACACCATCGGCCCTCCTCACCCATGGCCCACACCATCGGCCCTCCCCACCCATGGCTCAAAACATCAGCCCTCCCTACCTCTGGCCCCTACCATTGGCCAACCCCACCCATGGCCCAAAACATCGGCCCTCCCTACCTCTGGCCCCTACCATCGGCCAGCCCCACACCATCGGCCCTCCCCACCCATGGCTCAAAACATCGGCCCTCCCCACCCATGGCCCACACCATCGGCCCTCCCCACTCATGGCTCAAAACATCAGCCCGCCCTACCTCTGGCCCCTACCATCGGCCAACCCCACCCATGGCCCAAAACATCGGCCCTCCCTACCTCTGGCCCCTACCATCGGCCAACCCCTCCCATGGCCCACACCATCGGCCTGCGCCCACCCATGGTCCACACCATCGGCCCACCCCCACCCATGGCCCACACCATCGGCCCCCCTCCCATGGCCCAAACCATCGACCCACCAATGGCCCAAACCATTGGCCCTCCCCACCCATCAGCCCACACCATCGGCCCTGGGCTTCTACCATCAGCCCCATGGCTCTTAACATCAGCCCCTGCCCCTTGGCCCTTAACATCGGCCCCTGCCTCGAACCCTTTCTCTTGTCTTAACTACTGTTCTGTGCCTCCATCCTTTTTCTCTTGGCCTAACCATCGGCCACTTGTTCTTGGCCTAACCACCAGCCCCTTTCTCTAGGCCTAACAATAGGCCCCTTCCTATTGTTCCTTACAAGCAGCCACACAATCGGCCCTACCATCTCTCCACCACCTCAGGCCCACACCACCTCTGGCTCCCACCATCAGCCCTCCCCACCTTGGCCCCCACCATCGGCCACCCCACCTTGAGCCCCCACCATTGGCCCACCTCCACCCATATCCCACACCATGGGCCCTCCCCACTAATGGCCCACACCATCAGCACGCCCACACCATCTACCCTCTTCACCCATGGCCCAAACCATGGGCCCTCCCTACCCATGACCCACACCATTTGCCCTCCCTACCTTGGGTCCCCACCATTGGCCCTCCCCAACAATGGCTCACACCATTGGCCCTGCCCACCCATGGCTCACACCATCGGCCCTGCCCACCCATGGCCCACATCATCAGCCCTCCCCACCCATGGCCCACGCCATCGGCCCTTGCCACCCATGGCCCACACCATCAGCCCTCCCTACCTCGGGCCCTCTCCACCCATGGCCCACACCATCGGCTCTCCCCAACCATGGCCACACCTCCTTGGGCCCCCTAAAATGGCCCTGCTCACTTTGGACCTCTACCATCAGCCCTGCCCACCATCAGCCCTCCTCACCTTGGCATCCACCATTGGCCCTCCCCACTTCAGGCCCCCATTTCTCTCTGTATTTCTTTTTCTGTATTTCTCCATCTGTATTTCTCTATCTGTATTTCTCTACCTATACTTCTCTATCTGTATTGTGCTGGGGGAATAGCTGATTGAGGTGCCAGATAAGCAACAGGGCGTATCATCAAGCTTGTGGTGTGTGATGAATCCATGAGATGATTTAATCTCTCCTGCTGATGCCACAAGCTTTATTGTTAGCACCTCAAAAGCTCAACTTCAGTGCAACTCCATAGTCTTTCTCTACCATTCCTGGCTCGGGTGAATCTGACCCTTTTCTCTTCACTACAAATTTGTAAAACACAAAAAAATTGCCAAACTCATTGAAGTCAATGGCCAATTTTTCACGCAGCATTTTTAGTGCACAATAGGTACATGGACTTCATATTGGGGGAATTTGACTGTATTCAATACAAGCAGTTCTGAAACAGTTTTGCCTGAGGATATGCAACAGCACAGATGGAGATGGAGAAAAAATTCAAAGATGCCTTAGAAAACAAAAGGTACAGGTATGAGATCAGTTACCTGGAAACCCATTATCCAGAAAGCTCCCAATTACAGGAAGGTAATTTCCCATTTTATCCAAACAATTAAACATTTTTAAAAAATGATTGCCTTTTTTTCTGTAATAATAAAACAGAGCTTTGTACTGGATCCAAACTAAGAAATAATGAATCCATATTGGAGGCAAAACAATCCTATTGGGTTTATTTAATGTTAAAATAAGTTTTTAGTAGATTTAAGGTATGAAGACCCACAGAAAGATCTGTTATCTGGTAAACCCCAGGCCCCGAGCATTCTGCATTAGAGGTCCGATACCTGTATGTAGAATTCATTTTTGGGGGGGAATTTGACCGTATTCAGTAGAATCAGTTTTCACACTCAGAGAACAGCCCTGTATAAGGCAGCTGGTTCCCATACATATTGCCCATCATTCTAAGTAGAAGAAGTTGTAGTTAAATATTCAGCAGGTTTTTGTAGCTTGTATTTGGGATTTGGTGATAAATCTGTTTTAATCTATTTTTCCTTCCTTTCATGCCAAACCGCAAATTTCTATGAGGGATATTATCTTAAATTCTACATGTAGGAAAGCAAGGATGGTGCCTCTAAACAGGTAACGGTTTGCACTTTCAAACAATATATAATTATTAAAGTTTTCATGGAAATTTTTGTGAGAAATGTAACTTTTGTTTTTTTTTTTTCCAGAATGCAATTATCAGAGAGACAATGGAGCGCCATGAACTGCACTGAATCAACTCCACATGGGGACCTGGACCAAATAGACTTGAACAAAATATTGGGCCTGACATTATAGTTGGAACCAGTAGCAAGTGGTCCATTAAGACTAAGAACCCGACTTACACAACTAATTCCAAGCACACCTGCAAACCTGATCTGACTATCCTAATACTAAAAACAAAAATAAATATTAACAAAAATGACTTAATATATCTTGCCTGTTTTTATTTCTTTCAGTCATTTTTTTTTTCTGTTATAAAAATGTAATGAATAATAGAAGGGTGGAAAAAGTGTGTTTTTGGCTGACAGTTAAGGAGCAGCTAATAGCCTGGCGGTGGGTTGTTTCTAGAAATACCAAACTGGAGGGATATTAGTTGTCAGTTGTGCTGCATTAACCCAGAGGTGCATTTGTCCATTTTGCTTCAGTGTCAAAGGGCTTCTTTATTCTGGTGTTGGTCAGGCGGGACTAGCAGAAGAGGCAAGTGGGCCAAGAAGAAGAGATGGGCCGTGAAGGTTTTGCGCGCTGCTGAAGCATGAGCAGGTATGTGGGGGATACGATTGCACTGCAAGAAAAGATGTCTAAAAAAAGAATTATTTGATATTATATTCACTCCCCAAAGCAAAAGCGGGATTAAAATTTTATTTTGACCATACATCCCCTTTAATGCTTTATCAGCGCCAGCTACTATGACAGATGGAAACCTCGAGCCTTTCATGAGCAGGCCTGAGCACACTAGTGTGTGTCAGTGACACTGCACATGCTCAGAGGACCTAATGAGATCAAAAGTTGGGGAGCTGCTGTGGTCAAATTTCTGAAGCCCTGGATTGGTACTGTAAATTCATTCAAAAACATTTTTATGCCATAATCTTTTTAAAGGGGACCTGTCATACAGACACAAAAAGCTGTATAATAAAAGTCCCTTTCAAATTAAATATGAAAAACAAATTCTTTATTTTATTAACACATCCATATCCGTTATAAAGGTATTTAACTGTCAGGCTTACATTGCCTGCTCCATCTTTATGCCTTATGAAATCACTTGCGTCTAAATCGGCGCGCGCCAACACTATTCGGATGCCCACGGACTTTAACGCCAGCGTCAGCTTGGACGCCAGCGTCAATTTCCATTTTTTATGACATTTTGTGAAAATGTCGGCTTTTCATGATTTTTCCATGAAAAGGTCAGATTTTCACGATTTATTCGTAGGATAGTAGGATATTCAGTAGGATAGCATTTGTGAATTTTATAGTTTGTGATCTCTGTAATCTGGTTGCTAGGGTCCAAATGCCCCTTGCAACCATGCATTGATATGAATATGAGACTGGAATATGAATAGGAGAGGGCCTGCATAGAAAGATGAGTAATAAAAAGTAGCAACAACTAATAAATGTGTAGCCTTACAGAGCATTTGTTTTTAGATGCGGTCAGTGACCCCCATTTGAAAGCTGCAAAGAGTCAGAAGAAAAAGGCAAATAATTGAAAACTATATAAAAAAAATAATAATGAAGACCAATTGAAAAGTTGCTTAGAATTGGCCATGCTATAAGTTAACTTCAAGGTGAACTACCACTTTAATGAAAAAGTTGTTACATTTGCTCCTAAAGTTTACGCCACCTACAAGCAAGTGTTTTCACTTAGTTCTTCTTTAAGTCATTTTATCTTTATGAAATATTCAGCAATATTATCTTGAAACCCTGCCCCGTAGGACATCGGAAGGAGACTAACATTAGGGTCACGTGAACTGGCTGTGATTTTAACTTTGCTACAAACTACAAAAACAAATCCTGCCACTGAGGATATATATATTTTGGAAGTTAAGGATGTTTCTGTAGAAAGAAAGTTTTCTAAGGCAGACTGATTTAGATGCAGCAGGTTGGAGATTCTAAGAAGATGAGATGGTTGCTGAACATATCTTGAACAGATGGTTAGTTAGGAAGGAGGGTGCTAATTACAAATCTTAGAATGATGAAGAGACCTTTTTTCATTTATGAGAATAGATTGTGCTGGTTGAAATGAATGTCTGAAGATGACAGATGTTTGGGATGAAGCAAAGATGATAAATAACACATGTATAAAGAAGCAAAATACTTTTAAGTAATTGGCAAAAGCATGGAAGCAAATGGCAGGTAATGAGATACAGAGAATATATGGCTGCAATATTACAATAAAATGTACATATACCAACATGTTTTATAATTTAGCAATATTAAAATAGTTCAATGATAGTTATTGTATTGATGGGCATTGACAACAGAAGAAGGAGGGATAAAGTAAAAATGAGAAATCTGTTGAATGCTATCATAACTAGTGATGATCAGTGATGGGCGAATTTGGGGCATTTCACTTCGCTGAGAAATTCACGAATTTCCTGTGAAATTTGCGAAACAGCAAAAAATTCACGAAACGGCGCCAGCATTTTGTTTTTACGCCTACTTCCATTTTTGCAGCGGTTTTGCAAATTTATTCGACGGCGGCAAATCGCGGGAATAAATTCGCCCATCACTAGTGATGATTATAGAAAAGAAACCTTGTTTGTGACTCTATAATACCTTTAAATTATAACACCCACTTGGGGAACCGATTTGAAAACAACTTGGATAGTCATCTCCTTCGACCAATTAATTTACAACTTAATCCCAATTATAAGTGGTAAATTAATTCGTCAGAAGGAGACGACTATCCAAGTTGTTTTCAAATCGGTTTTCTTTTCTATAATTGTCAATTGTGAATAATCCTTGTGTGTCTGCAAAATCAGGAAATATATTATCAAGGAAAGCTAGTGAACGCTCTTTATTACCAATAACTAGGGATGCGTAATTTTTTTTCCACCAGGCATGGATTAGTTTCGAAATTTTGGCATTTTTCCATCTTTGAATGTTTAGCGAAACTGTTGCAAAAATTTACCTAAAAAAAAAAAGTCGCTGCAAGAAAAAAAAACTGATTGACTACTGCATTTGGAGTGGGAAAAAACACACAGGAACAGTTCAGTGTAAAAATAAAAACTGGGTAAATAGATAGGCTGTGCAAAATAAACAATGTTTCTATTATAGGACAAAAATTTAAAGTATAAAGCAGCAGTGCCCATTTTTTACTAATGTGGGGTCTAATTTTAGTGATGTTGATCCCATTATGATCCAAATCCATAAAAGCATTGTTAGCATTCTGTTCCATGGAAAATATTCCTTAAATATTGATTCATGAGGAAATGTATATTGTTATATTTAACAAACAACTATGTCTTATGTAACTTTAACATAATAAATATCTGAATGAAAAGCATGGAAGAAGAAGGTGATTTAGAAAAGCTGTTTGCTGTTAGTATCTTGAGATCTACTAATGCCCAGCTAAAGATCTACTGGTAGATCCCAATCTACCTTTTGGGCAGCCCTGGTATAAAGGCTGGAGTGACTGGATGTCTAACATTACAGAACACTACTTCCTGCTTTTCCTCTGAGTTAGTCAGCGACTTTAAGGGGGGGCCACATGGGACATAACTGTTCAGTGAGTTTGCAATTGATCCTCAGCATTCAGCTCAGATTCAAAAGCAACAGTTATGACCCATGTGGCTCCCCCTCAAGTCTCTGATTGGTTACTGCTTTGGCACCAAGGTAACAGTCAGTGGAAACCAAGAGAGCTGAAAAGCAGGAAGTAGAGTTCTGACTATTATGTTAGAAATCCAGTCACTCCAGCCTTTATAGATCACATTTTTGGCTAACTAACTATGAGCAATAGCGCTCTCTGCACTACCGGAGCGAAATCCTAAAAATTGGGCATTTAAATTCACAAGAGGCGGCTTTTTGCCACCCCTTGTAACTGGCCACTCGCTGCTGCCAGAGCAGGGCTGGAATTAGGGGTAGGCAGAAGAGGCATGTGCCCAGTGTCGGACTGGCCCACCGTGATACCAAGAAAACTCCCGGTGGGCCCAGGTGTCAGTGGGCCCTTCCTGCTTCTAAACATTTGTCCGATTTCATGGCAATTCCTTATTTCATTAACAAATAGGCTAAATAGATGTAATAATAGATTATAGTAGGTAAAGAAAAGAAGAGAATAGAGGTTGAGTGAGGAGAGGCAGAAAATAGTACTGTGGGCCCCTGATCTAAGGTTTTTTGGTGGGCCCCTGGTGTCCCAGTCCGACACTGCACATGCCTATGGTGCAAAGGTAGAGGGGTGCCAGGCACTTATCTCTTCTGACACCTTCCCCTAATTCGGACCCTTGTGTCCTTAAAGGACAAGGAAAGTAAAAAAGTAGGCTATAAATGTTGTACATTATGTTTTGAGCTTCAGTTATAACCCCAGGCAACCAAAGCCATTTAGCAGTAAAGAGCTGTGTCTCCAAAGATGCCCCAGTAGCTCCCCATCTTCTTTTCTGCTGATTCACTGCACCTGCTTCATGGTGCGTTCACTTACTGAGTTTAGGGACCCACTTACAATATACAGTACACATAGAAAATAAATGTCTCAATATAAGGCTGATTAGTAATTAATACAGATAATTACTACATGGCAGCACAGAAACCAGTGCAATTAGCATCAGAATTTAATAATCAACCCTGTAGCATCAGCTTATATTACAGACCAAACTCATTCACTGCTGGATAATTAGTGACGACCCCTAAGCTTAGCTTCTCAACAGCTGCTCAGAGCCCACTGAGCATGTGAGTGTCACAGACACTTTCCAAGATGGTGACCCCCTGTGACAAGTTTGAAATCCTGGATCATTGCTGCTGCTGAGAAGCTGAAACCTTAGGCAGTATATAAAACACTGTATTTTTAGCCATATTAATTTTTAGGGTTTAGTTCTCCTTTAAGCTGTGGCTTCAGTTCCTTCTGAATGCGAGTGTGCCAAGGAGAAGCTCTTCCTGCTAGAAGCTCTTCTGCACATGCGCACTCACGCTTCCTCTGCGTTTCCGCTCTTCTGCGCACGCTCCAACGGTGAATGGTGATGTAGTCGGCCAGGTTGCCTAGGGTGCTCAACTGACTTGGCCTGGCACTGTACCTGAGGCATGTTTCTCATCTTGCATCATGGCAGGAGCGGCCCTGCTTATAGCTAGCCAGTTGATGCTAGGAGTTCTAATTGAATAACGGAAGGGTCACTGATGGTAAAGCTTTACTGTCTGCTGTTAACTTCTTGGTTTATTATTCTAGTACCTGCTAGAAGTGCTAAATATACAGTATAGGGGTCCCTTGCACATATGACATGTACTTCATTCAGAAAGCTCAAGTCCAGATGTGGTCGTCTTTCTCTTTGCAGAGGGAACCCATCAACTGGCTCCTGTTGCATACTGCAACATCAAAGGTTTAAACATATTGGGAACTGAAGTTTGGCAGCAATAGCCTTACCTACATTATATACATTATATACACTAAGAGCTTCTGGCTCTTGACACTTCTGCCTGATATTGACTACTCTGGTTGCTGCCAGCCCTGACCTGTGCCTGAAATTTTACCTAGAGAATCTGAACCCATTGCAAATTGGACTGTGTGTTGCTTCCTCCTTGGTTCTGACTTCTTTACATTGTCATTGTTGCAGCCACAGGTGGATTTTCTCGCAATTGCGCTCATTGCATCAAAACTAATTTGTGTCAGTATGGTGGGAAATCAAATGCAAGTTATAGTTAGACTTTTTTTAAAGTTCCATTTAAAATGATGTTTGTGTGAGATTCGTTTGGTGCATGTCCGCTGCAGCTATTGGCACAACCCACTGTTGGAACCCTGCCATGTTTGGGTGCAAACACCTGTAGTGAGTGGCATTAATATGCATACCTCCCAAGATTTTGGAAATAGAAGCAGGGCCAAACAGATTTGCCACGCGGAAACATTTTTTGACCATGCCCATTTTTGTGGCCACACCCCCTAATTACCATGGTCATTTTACAAAATTTGGCAGGTTATGAAAGTTTGAACATATTTCTGTGTTTTTTATGTGTTATTACAGTTTTGCTAATGAAATTGAATTGCCCTTTAAGCTGCATGTCACAGTTTCCCCAAGAGACCTGCTTTTCTTAAATTGTTACAATTGTTTCTTTGCGTATCTTAAATTGTTACAAAAGTATCCAAGTGCACCTGCCACCTATTCTGGGCTTTCTGCCAAAGCCAATTCAATTTTATAAATGTATCTTTTCATGGCTGTTTAGTGGTGGCGATCAAAGAGAAAGTGACTTTCCAGGATTGCGGGTTGAGCTGTCAAAATCGGGACTGTCCCCCCAAAAAACAGGGGAGATATGAATAAATGCAACACATGTGTTCATTTTAGTGCAAATGCACCTGCAGCTGGCTCATCAATGACCCCTTAAGACTTGTACAAGCTGCCATTTTGCTTAACTACTTCAAATATGGACAGGTTTCTGCAGACTACTTGCCTTTTAAGGCCATTTAAGTATAGGACTCATCTGTAGTCTTTAGCTTTGTTCTATCAAGCTCTGCTACTTTGTATACTGCATTTGTGCTTTATGGACAAATAATGATACTAATATGATTATTTGAAAGCATGGTTCTATTACAGCTTCTCTTGATGGTTTTCCTGACCTATAATCTTATTTCCCATTTTGGAAACAATTGAATTAGCAATTCATCTATGTAAATGGCGTATGTGCAAATTTAATTAAAACAAAAGTGAAAGATGTAGAAGCCAGGCCTGTCCTTTAAAATAGCTTTGAAATGGTTCTGTGTGCATGAGAGAGCAGTGCAATGATTTCAATGAGACAATACATTTTCTTAAATTAAATTCAGACCCTGAAGGAAAACTAGATAAAGTGTGGCAGACAAATACTGCCATTCCCAAATATAATTTTTAAAATAAGTGCTTTCTTAATGCTACATTGTAACAGTCGACCTCCCTTTTGATATTCCGTAGGATAAGTCTGCGGATGTATTGTCCTCTAGAACCAGCACAGATAGGGGAACATGGAATATCTTATCTATCGCTCTCTCTCTCTGCTGAATTTTATTTACATTAAATTATTTCACATATTAAAATATGCAAGCTCTGATAACACATTTCCATAATGCAAAAGGCAGGGATATATATATAATAATGTATGAATATGTAAAATCGTTGGCTTCTCAGACATGTAATAGAGGTCACGCAGAGCAAATCGAAGCAATAGAATTGTTAAAGAAAAGCATCAGTTTTTACTGTTAGACACAAGTTTCTAAAGGAAGCATTTGTTGAAATGAACTGATTGTTCATTTAAAAGCAGCAAGTAAGTTGCAGGTAAAACGTAATCCCTGTGTAAAATGTATAAAGAAGCAACAAAATTCTTAGGGGCATTTTTATCAAGGGTCGAATTTCCAATTGAAAACACTTCAAAATTCGAATTCAAAAAGGCCAACTGAAGTCGAAGGGTTTTCTTTTGGTTGAATAGGTCCGTTTTCGATTGAATAGGTCCGTATTCGGCCGAATTCGAATCGTCCAAATCGAAGGAATATCACATTCAATCGAATTTGTTTTTCCCAAAAAAAAATCATTGATTTTTCAAAGTCCACCAATTGACTCCCAATAGGTTCTAGGAGGTCCCCCATAGGCTACAACAGCAATTCGGCAGGTTTTAGATGGCGAATTGTCGAAGTCGTATTTTTAAAGAGACCGTACATGATAAATTTTGATATTCGAATTTTTGAATTTTTTTCAATTCGAAATTCGACCCTTGATAAAAATTCGAATCGAATTTGGACTATTCCCTAGTTGAAGTACACAAAAATAGCTTGAAATTAATTTTTTTTTTTATTTGAAAATTCACCTCGACCTTTGATAAATCTGCCCCTTAATGAATCAGATGCAATTTAAGAGCAGGACAGGCCAGATATGAGATGACTTTGACGTAGTTGGCCAGCTTAAATATATTGCAATATATGGAAAAACAATGCCTGTTTTGTTTAAAGGATAAGGCATTTTTAGTAGCTTAAAGGACAAGGAAAGTCTCAAATAGAATAAGGCTAGAAATTCTGTATTTTGTATACTAAATATAGATAGCGAAGAAGCACGCACTCCATGGACCAACGGATAAAATAAAAGATCTTTATTGAAACAGCTAAAACAATGATCCTTACGCGTTTCGTATCCGTAGATACTTAGTCATAGGCATAATTGAAAACAGCCGTGAGCTAACATTTAAACAGATAAAAAGGATATGACGTATAAATCAGTGATCCTAAATTTGAATTTTAAATTTTTAACCCTAAAATTGTTTCAGCTGAAACGAAAAATTCTGCTTTTGTACATATTCTTAAATCAAGTTAAATAATTAATTTATAAATCACAGTTAATGATATTTCTTAACAATTTTTATACGATTTTTATACACAAAACGATCTATTATTTATGTGGATAGAATACTAAGATTAATAATGGTAAGTTAACAATGATAAGTTAATGAATCACAATTTACATAAACTTTGATCGCTTTAAATCTAGTATCAAATTCAGAAGTATTCATTTACATTGCGAGATTTATGTTAGGTATAGACTTGTATTGCATATCATATTTATATCTATATCAGGCATCAGGTTTAAAAGGGAAAAGGAAAGAGGAAGGGGACGCAACCCAGATCATCTTTCGGCAAAAACCCAGAGAATAGCATTATTTGAGCTTCATCTAGACGTCTTACGGTTGAGCTAAAATATTAGAACTGATCCTTTATCAACTTTATTAGGCTTAAGACCGAAGCAATATGCCAAAGTAGATTACTATTATCTTGAAACAAGTTCACCAAAACTTAATGTGCTTTTTACAAATTAAATTATAACAAAGGGTGATTAAACAAACAAACGAAAAACGAATCCATTCATATATATAAAGCGCTAATAATAAATCGCTAGTAGTGAACAAAATCATAATAATATCAGTGCCCTTAGTGAATAAAATTTTAATTTTTATGCGCTATATTTTAAAATGAAATGCCATATCTCGCTTAATATAATTGATTTAAATGAAATTATACCTTCACCTATATCCAAAAATTACCACAATGTACATCTGTGCACTAATCCATCAATTTTCAATAACTTTAATGTGCCAATTAATATTCAAATTATTAAATTTTAACTTATTAAATTAATAAATTATTACATTATTAAATTATTAGATTCTCAATCCTCCAAAATGACTTCCTTATCGAGTTATTAATTCATTGTAATATAAATTTGCTCAAACCACCCACTCAATATCAATAACATACCATATTAAAACGTTGTCTCAAGTTGCATATTCATCTAACATAACCATTCTACTAAAGATCAGGAACATTAACCATTAATCCTAACCAGTCTCTAACCAATCAACCAACAAAACCCATTTTCATCTTATACAGGACTTTAGACGTGACAGGAAATGTCAAAACGCAAGTTCAAACCCAGCGGCTGTCTAGTTTCTAATGTAAAGATCCAATATGCTTCTCTGTAAAACAGTCTCTGCATCCGATCTCCACCTCTTGTGGTTGGGATGATTTTCTCTATCCCTTGAATCCTTAAGTGAGAACAGTCCCCATTACTACAAGCAAGAAAATGTCTCGAAACCACTGTAGAGGAATTACGTGAGGCTATCTGGCTGATATGTTCTCGCATCCGACACTTAAGCTTTCTAGAGGTACAGCCTACATATTGAATACCACATTTTATACAAGTGAGTAAATAGACAATATATGTCGAATTGCAATTAATGAAATCTTTAATCTTAAACTTCTTTTTAGTATTTCGACTAGTAAACTCCTTTGATTTAAACATGAAAGTACAAGTTATGCATCGCATTGCACCACACTTAAATGTTCCAGTAGTATTCAACCAGGATGTTCTCACTACATCACTATTGACCTCACTTGGGGATAAGATGTTACCCACTGTCTTGGCTTTCCGTGTCACAAATTTACAGCCTTTTGCCAGGACCTTTCTTAAGTTTCCATCTCCATTCAAAACAGGGAGATATCTCTTAATTATTTGCTTAACTTTATAGTACTGCTTACTAAAGGTTGTAATAAACATCGGTATATCCTCCTTCGTTTTATTTTTCCGGTGACTACTACTCATATGATCACATAAGAGCTCAGATCTCTCCGTTTTTAATGCCCTGCCAAAAGCCTCTATTAGGTGATCTAAACGATATCCTCTTTCAAGAAAACGATTCCGTAGCTTGATAGATTGTAATATAAATTCCTTGTCTGTGCTACAATTTCTCCTCAAACGTTGAAATTGACCTATGGGTACAGCCTTAAAAACATGACCTGGGTGGCAGGAATCAGCTCTTAAAAGCGAATTTCCTGCTGTTGGCTTTCGAAAAACTGTACTATTAATTTTGTGATTCCCTCCAGTGAGTTTCAAATCTAGAAAATCTATAGAAAATCTGTGAAACGTGCAAGTAAATTTCAAGTTCCAATTATTATTATTTAGTGTTTTTACAAAATCCATAAAATCAATTTCAGTGCCCTGCCATATATATAAAAGATCATCCACATATCTTTTGTAAAATTTAATGTGTTTTACTCCATGCACCAATCCATCAAAGATGTGCACCTCCTCCCACCACCCCATATAGAGGTTGGCGTATGTGGGAGCGAATTTCGCACCCATTGAGGTACCACACCTTTGAAGATATAAAACGTGATCAAATTTGAAAAAATTATGTGTAAGCAAAAATTCAAGTGCATTCAAAATAAAAATTTTAATATTTTCTTCATAATTACTGTAAAGATCTAAGTGATACCGTACAGCTTCAATCCCCTTGTCATGTGGGATGCAGGAATATAAACTTACTACATCAACTGTAGCCCAACTATAAAAACCGTCAATCCAAACGAAATCCTTCAAAATCTGTAGCACATGTTTTGTATCTCTTAAATATGAATCAAGCCGCTTTACTAATGGTTGCAATAACATATCAATCAGCTCAGCCAGGTGCTCATTGAGCGAATCTATGCTCGAAACAATGGGTCTGCCTTCAGGGGGGCGCTGTTTTTTATGTACCTTAGGCAAAACATGAAATATGGGGATTTTGGGATTAACAGGTAACAAGTAATCTCTTATCCTTTCATTGTAAACACCATTACAAAACCCCATATTTACCAAATCCGTCAGTATACATTTGAACGAGCTTTGGGGATTTATGCTTAATACTTGATATGTATTTCTATCCTTCAGTTGTCTTTCCACTTCACTTATGTAAGTCATTCTGTCCAAAACTACAACTTTTCCCCCTTTATCAGCTTTCCTTATTACGATGTCAAAATCAATTTTAACGTATCAATAGCTAACCTCTCACCTGCAGTTGAATTAGTTCTATAGTCACGTTTTTCTAGGTCATCAAGCTTCAATTGCCTTAGATCTCTCTCAACCAAATCCTGAAATGCATCAATATGTAGCCCCCTAAAATGAACAGGATAGAAATTAGATTTTACTCTCAAATTATTAATTTCACAACGTTGAATACCATGTGTTCGCTGCAAAGACATATCAGTTTCTGCCGAAAGAAAATGTAAATTTCGAAGAGCAACCTCATCCTTAAAATCAAAATTACAGGGATGTAAAGAAATATGTGAATTAATTAATATGGCCGAAGGGGTTGATCCCCCACCATCACTGCCCGAAACCCTCGATTCAAAGTGATGGATATCACTATTAGGGGAATCAGCTCCTTCAGCAACTCCTCTCTCATTATGCTCTTTAGTTAAGAAAAACTTTTTTAGAACCAACTTTCTAACAAACTGATTAACGTCAATAATAGTATTAAAAAAAAATATATTGCAATATATGGAAAAACAATGCCTGTTTTGTTTAAAGGATAAGGCATTTTTAGTAGCTTAAAGGACAAGGAAAGTCTCAAATAGAATAAGGCTAGAAATTCTGTATTTTGTATACTAAATATAAACATGAACTTACTGCACCACAAGTCTAATCAAACAAATGATTTATGCTTTTAAAGTTGGCCACAGGGGGCTGTCATCTTGTAACTTTGTTAAACATCTTTGCAAGACCAAGACTGTGCACATGCTCAGTGTGGTCTGGGCAGCTTAGGCATAGTCCTAAATTATCAAAACAGCACAAGTCAAATAATATCTGCCAGAAGCCGATACAGCAACAGAATATACAGACTGCACTGGGTTCTGTGTTGTCGTGGGATTTTATAGTTTTTGTATTGTTTAATACAAGCTTTCTCCAACTCTGCAGAATCAGTGGCTGCAGCAAAATAATACTCCAAATAGAATCCCAGTTTATCCGTTTACATCTGTCTCCATGATCTTTGTCCCTGCTGCTGGAGTTGGAAACATTAAATGGAATGTAAAAGCAAAAATAAAATCCAATACAAATCTCTTTACAGTCGCCGACTGCTCTACAGGGAAACAAAGCTGCTGGAGTTCTGAAAGGCCAGTAAGTAAGGCGGGGGCTCCCCCTGCTGTTCATAAGTATGATTTTTTCCCTGCTCAGCAGTTAGGGACCGTCTGACAATTCCTATCTACAGCAGTAAATGAAGGGAGAATTTCACATACAGTCAGGTTTCTTATAAAAACAGTACATATTTGTTAATTAAAATACATTGGAGATAGATTTCTTTTTCAATAAAAATAGTAAAAACGGGATTTTATTTTTTGCCTTTATATGCCCTTTAAGGCACAAAATGTTTCAATGTCCTTAATATATTGATAATGGGTTGAGTGCAGAGGATTTCTTGCATTTGTCTGATTGCAATGTGGAACAGCAAAAAATAAAGAGCTGAAAGAATACTATTGTGCGGGGAAGAGAAAAAGTGGATCAGTGAGTCAGATAATAACAACAAACTGGTATAATGAGTAGCCCATATGTTCTTGATAAGCAAGAGATATACCGACACCTCCAAATTCCGTGGAACACATTTCTCTTTTTAGTTTAAGATTATTCTCATCAGTTAACCTTCAAAGTCACTAATAAAGTAAAAAATCCCAAATAAATTTCTGTGTGAACACGTGGGGGCAGATTTATCAAGGGTCGAAGTGAAAATTAGAATTTAAAAATTAGAATTTTCGTGTTTATTTCAGTGTAATAGACTAGGCAATAGTCCAAATTCCAAATCGATTTTTTAAAAAAAATTTAAATTTTGAAATTTATTATGTACTTTCCCTTTAAGAATTCGATTTGACTATTCTCGATCTAAAACCTGCCAAATTGTTGTTTTAGCCTATGGGGGATCTCCTTCAATTAATTTGGAGTAGTTTGCTAGACTTCTGGAAATCAAATTTTTTTTGGAAAAAAACTCGAACGTAATTTGTTCGAATTTGATTCGAATTTGATTTGAGTTTGCAGGTCAATCTTATTCACGCGAATTTAACACATTTTTTTTTATACATTTCAATTGGTCTTTTTTTTTTTTCTTTCAAATTTTGAGTTTATGGGAGTTTTATAAACTCCCATAAAATTAAATTCGACCCTTGATAAATATACCTTTTATATCATTTTTATATACCTGTATATCTGTTGCTTAAATATTTATTTTGCAGGTAAAGTTTTCCTTTACGATGTTAAGCTCTTGTGAGTAAGGCCCGCTGATCCAATTTCTTAACTCTGTTACTTTTGTTTGTAAATTATTGAAAGACCCCTGTTTGTTATAAATGAATGTAAAGCACTATGTAACTGGCTGGCACTACAGTATATACAGTAAATAAAGAAATGATGATGATGATGACGATGATGCTTTAGCCTGCTGCAAATAGTCGTCTACATGTTGCTCAAGTGGAATAGTCATTACAACATTACTAATGAAAAGTAACATGAATGCAACATTGTCTACACAGTCAATCCATATTATAATTCACGCAATTATGGATTTCACATATAAGACATTACTTTTACAAGCGCTGACTGTGGTTGAATGTCAATACGTAGAGTATAAATCGGTGTTTCTTTTTTTTTTTACAAGCTAGCTCCTTAACCCAATATAAAATGTGGTTATATGCATATCCGGTAATTTAACAATGAAGAAAAAATCCCATTATTCTGGCTGAATTTAATTACCATTAAAGCAGAATGCTGATTATTGGCAAATTTACTAAATTGGAGTGATGGTTCGAATTTCAAAAAGTTCGAATTTTGAATTAAAATTTTGGGCACTTCGACCTTTCGAATAGGCTATATTCGACCATTCGATAATCAAAGTACTGTCTCTTTAAAAAAAACTTCGACTTCATACTTCGCCAAATTAAAGCAACCGAAGTGCAATGTTAACCTATGGGGACCTTCCATAGCACTTTTCTATGTTTTTTTGGTTGAATAGAAATCCTTCGATCGATCGCTAATCGTTCAATCTAATTTGGCAGGATTGCCAAATTTGTTGAAAAAACGAAGAATTCAATATTCTATTTCAAAGTTTTTTAATTCGATGGTTGAATTTCGAAGTTTTTTGTACTTCGTTTAATTTAGAAGTTTTTTGTACTTCGAAATTCAACCCTTGATAAATCTGCCCCTAAAACAATTAAAAGTCCTTATAACAGCATGATATAGCAAGGATACATGTTATGTGGATTTTATCTCCTATTAAGACAGGAATCATATTGCAACACAAGTCAATATTATGATTAATCCAATGTATGCTGAATGGAGTATATACAATTTTTTTTAAGTAATATGGGAAACCTGGTCCATTCAATCCTAAAACAATAATTAAACTCATGAATTGCTTGACGACTTTCCCAGGAACTAGTAAATTTAATCCTCATGAACCAAAGCTCCTTACTATACATATATCAACTACACTTGTCCATTTTACTACATAGAAAAACTGTCTTAAAAGTCAAATGCATACTTTTGAAGCAGTTTAAGGATGTCTAATGTGATGCATTCCACAGTTCACCTTCAAATGACTCTGGCAAAGAAAAAAAAAATTACAAATAACCTGGAAAACGCCAATTTTTATTGATGTGATAAAATGGAAATGGCCTAAAGTTAATTGAGCAAACATGAATTCATTCTAAAGTAAAAAATTAAAATCTTCCTATTGAAAGTTCTCATTACAAGACTCTGAAATAGCACTACTGTATATCTAATATTAAATAGAGTGCTGCTGAAATTGGGTCTTACAAATGTTAAAAAAAAAGATCACACTGACAGGCCTGTTGACTAAGCTAAACAATTATTTTACATTAAACCTTAATAGCATTGAGCCACAACTCCTACATTTACATATCAGATGGGACGTGTAACGTTCACAACGAGGAACTGTTGTGACCGAGGATAGCCACTCCAAGGGGAGTGGATATGGTGGACGCCCAGGGGTGTAGCCATAGGTAATTGTAGGCAAAGACATAATGGTGATGAAGTTATAGTAGGTTTATTGCAGTCGGAACACAGAAACACAAAAGGCAGGAACAAGCAAAATGGCTGATCGAGGAATCCACATGGTGAGGGAAAAATGGGGAACACAGGAACAAAGGTACTCACTCAGGAAACAAGGTTTTCAGGAACAAGACATACAAGGTATTCAAGATTCAGATTCAGGTTCAGATTTGCAGGTCAGGAACAAACATAATACAATCAATGACTCAGCCCTGAGCAAAGCTCAGGGCGGGGTTTATAAAGGGAAGGTGATTAGGAAATGGGAAACACATGAGGGTAAACGAGGTGGGTGGAAAACACTGTGAACAGGCATATAACAGAAAACAATACACACCAGAGTTCAGAATCAGCCCTGAGAGCCCCCAGTGGCTCATCAGGTAAGTGCTGCAAATAAGCAGAACAGCACTACCAGAGTTCAAGTCCCGGGCTGATCCTGACAGGACGTTTGTGGAATATCATTTGTTTCATGACTCATATCAGATATATAGACCATAAGGATATACATTCTATGTCAGTTTGCTACCTCTTAGTTAGTGCTAGAATTAACGGGCAGAACTATCAAAGGATGAGATGCAAGTATCATGCTTTCTTTACAAAAATAACACCTTTCTGCCACAACTATATTTATAAATTTTTAACTCACAAAAAACTACTGACAGCCATTCAAGACAATGGTCACATTATAATTAGCTTGAATGAAAAATCATTCTATCACAATCCACTTCATACTTATATGAGTCATTGAGAGTTCTCAATTCCTTTTCCTAACAAAGTTGATCTAACTCTTACCTTAAAAGATGGGGAAAAAAACATTCTCCAGAAAATCTACAAGCTACAAATGATAAATACGCAAACGATGAGTAGCTATGTGACATGTAATAGTTCGACTCTGCATAGGCTATCGTGGGTAGCAGAATATTTTCAGTGAAATAAACCACGAGACCAGGTAAGCATAATGTGACAGTACCCTACTGTACGTGCTTAAAAACCTTACCTTGCACAATAAACCTTAGGGTCACTTGTCAATGCCCCAGACAAAAACAAGAATACTTTTGAATGCTTTTGGTGGAGCCTCTCTGCTCTCTGGGCCCACCAGCAGCTCTCTAGTTTCTCTCACTGTCCACCATGTGGTTCTCTCAGCCAGGCTTTTCTCATCTACCAGCATCTGCGACTTCCTCTTCCTGCCAGCAACTAACTAGCTGCTGTGTCACTTCCTGCTGCACTGAGATCACTGAGCAGCTGGTTGCTAGGTAACAGCTTACCGCACACAGGCTCTGCTTGATCCCTTACAGGGATAAGTGCAATGGTTTTGCACTAATTCCCTACACTACCCTAAACTGAGGAATGGTCAATATGTATACCAACATGTATCTGCATTGTGGTGAATACTTATCAATTATTTTTCACATGCTTAAATAGTTTATGGTTATGCTTCCTCAACCAAACCTAACATATTGTATTACACATTGCTGATTCATGCTGGAATCAGCCAATTAAAGCAGGTGAAATCTATTCTTGATTTACAGCATGATTGTGTTGATTTCAGCGAGAAAAATTATTAATATGAGAAAATAGATAAAAAATAATAAACAAATAATAAAAATGAAAAAATGTGAAAATAAATAATCAAATGGGGCACATTTACTAAGGGTCGAATATCGAGGGTAAAATCCTTCGAATATCGAAGTCGAAGGATTTAGCGCAAATCCTACGATCGAAGGAAAAATCGTTCGATCAAACGATTCAAAGGATTTTAATCCATCGATCGAAGGATTTTCTTTCGATCAATAAAACCTTAGAAAAGTAATGGGGAAGGTCCCCAAAGGCTAACATTGTACCTCGGTAGGTTTAAACTACCGAAGTATGTTTTTTAAAGAGACAGTACTTTGACTATCAAATGGTCGAATTGTCAAATATTTAGTTTGAATCGTTCGAATCGTAGTCGAAAGTCGTAGTAGCCTATTCGATGGTCGAAGTACCCAAAAAAATACTTCGAAATTCGAAGTTTTTTTTACTTCACTCGAGCTTAGTAAATGTGCCCCACAGTGTCGGACTGGCTCACCTGGATACCAGGAAAACTCTCGGTGGGCCCAGGTGTTAGTGGGCCCTCTTGTTTCTAAACATTTGGCCTATTTTGTGGTCATTCCCTATTTCTTTATGAGGAAAATGCTTAATAATGGGAGAATATTGTAAATATATATAAAAGACTAGGAGAATAAAGAGGTTGAGTGACCAGAGGAGGAATAATAGTTTGGAAAGGTCCACTGTCTAAGGTTTTCTGGTGGGCTCACAGTTTTAGGTTTTCTGGTGGGCTCACAGTTTTAGGTTTTCTGGTGGGCCCAAGGACTAAGGCTTTCTGGTGGGCCCCTGGCATCCCAGTCCGACACTGTGTATAAACAACTCTGAGGAAAAAACTAAAATTAATTAATTAATTAATTAATTAATTAATTAATTAAATATAAAAAAATTTGAAAATAATCAAATGTATAAACAACCCTGAAGAAAAAAACAAAACAACGTCTTGTGAACTAGATTTATTAAACATCCACTACAGTTAAGTGGATTTTTTCTATAGTATTGACTGTCCCCCTTGAATTAGATGCTATTGTATTGGCCTTTTCCCTGATAATTTATTGTTGCATGTATTGTGTTTTGATATTTTCGATTGAAAACTTGGCTTCCACTGTGGGTTTCTTATTTCAAATATATTATATATTGCTTGAAGCGTTTGGACTTCAAACGTGGCTTTGCAATGAAGCATCTTGTTATGGAGGAGGGGGAAGATTTAGAATTTGGATTGAAGCCTATGGGGATGAAGTGAACGATCACAATAGCAAACTCATTGTTCACTGCCCTGTCAACATCTATTGGAAAATCTGATTCTGGAAGCAGTAGTTGTCTTCTGTGACAAATCATTTTATAAATGTATGTGCCACAGGTTCCCAGAAGCTGGCCCTGTATGTACAATCAATTCTGAAATCAATACAAAATGTGAAACCAAAGATGAATATTTGAATTTCCAAAATTCAAGAATGCATTTATATTACCAGTAGCCAGAGCTCATTATTTAACATTCTTTTATCTGGTAATGTCTATCCTATATGATCTGTTGCATGAACAATTTGCTTCTTCGGTAATCAAGTTTCATCTGTCTGACTCGAGTAAAATGTTACTGGATAGAAATATATGATATATTGCATACGGCACGAATACGAATTTTAAATTTAAAAAATACAAATGACTTAATATAATGGCTACAAAAGGCTGCACAAACATTTCTGTTCTAAAACGTGGTTAATACTGTAGCACATGGTACACTTTCTAAAATCTGTAAAAATCTGCCATAAAAAGAGTGTTGGCAAGAAAAAAAGAAGCATTAAAAATAGCATTGACATCCACAGTTTTTACACATCATTTTTGACCACAAAAATAATGAACTGATACAAGAGTGTATTTTCTAGCCAAAAACTGGATGGTATTCAGCCATATGAAGGATCTCTCCTACCCACAGGTCCAAGAACAGCTAAAACGACTGACTCTTCACTGAGCATCTAAAGTCATTATTATCTAAGAATGTAACCTTACCTTCATGTTCAGAGAAGAGTTGGTGTTTTACTTTTAGACTTTACTAGCTCCTAAATCTAAATTTCATCAAAACAAAGTGACATCCCCTGAAAGGCAAATTGTACCAGTATGATTTTAATTTTTTTTACCCAGAGTCATATCAAAGACCTTTACCTAGTCCTCCTCCTCTGAATGGAAAATATACTTAATTGGCTAATTTATTAAAAATTGAGTTGAAAACGCACATATTTCTTTGAAACCTTCAATAGTTTTTTTTGTGAAAGAAACAAACTGAAATCGCCAATAAAAGCTGGTGAGTTTGTATAGATGTCAATGGGATGTTTATCTAACAAATCCATTTATTTATTTTTTTTCTCAGTTTATTAAAACATTCAAGTTTTTTTTCAATAATTAATGGAAAGATGTGATTCTCACTTGTGTGTAAGTTTTTTACTGAATTTTCTGTGCTTTTTTTCTTAAATAAAAGAGAAAAAAAAGAACAGAAATATCACTCTTGTTTTGTCTGTATTTTCTCCCCCTGTGCTCTTATTTCCCCCGCATATTTATATTTTAAAAAATAAGGCTCCTAGTTTTAAAAGCAATAATTAGATACTGACTGGTTGAAGGTCAAAGGCTTGCATATGATTTTCTCTAGAGTCACTCGCCAAATAAATCTCCCTTTTTGTTTATTTTAATGCAACATCAACCCCCTTTTTCCAATTCCAGTCTTGGAAAATTGCCCACATCTTTTCAAAACAGTGAATTTAATAAATAAAAATGTATATACATAATATTTACATTTTGACAAGTTGAAACAAGATAAATTCATGTTTTCGTGTTTTCTTTCTCAGCAGGGTATGTAAAGAAAGGCATGTATGCGTAACCGTGTGTTTTGGCACTCACTGTTTACAATGCAAAAACTATGCTTAGGAGAAAATCATCTGCTTCAGTAAATAGGGTTGTGCTAAAAATAAATATTCAGAATGTTGAGCAAAAGTTCGATAAAGTTTCTTTGAACTCAAGGAACTCAAATACAAGCTGCTTAGAAAGCAGAACACCTTTTATTTAGTATTTTGTTCTCTGTAATGCATATTAAAGCTTTTTAAAAGGTCTAAGGCAAATCAACTACAATAAAGAACTTGCTATGTTTAAGGAAAGTTCTGTTGTTCCTCTAGAGAAATTTTGCTAACTACTTCTTTTCAGAGATCTTTGCACTTGCATTTTTATCTCCCTAACCACCTTTTGGCCTTACTTCCCCATTATTTTTTATTTCTCCTGACACATAGAGGCTACATTTCTTAGCTCTCAATTCAGATTTTTTTTAAGACTTGATTGTGAAGATTATAATGAATCATGATTACATCGGAATACAGTAACATAGCAAGTTAGGTTGAAAAAAGACACACATCCGTCAAGGTCAACCTTTTAAATCTCTATATAAAGATTATACTTTTTTATTGGGATCACAACTTACACAAAAATAGCATTGGAACACTTTTTTTCAATGGATTTATTTTTTTTGCTGTAATTTTCTTGAATCAAGTCACAATGTTATCCATTTTATCACTGTCACGGTTGGCACCCTAAATTCAGAACCGATGCTAAGCATGCTGTTCTCGGCTCTTGCTTCCGCCTTTAACAGCTGCCTTTCACCTCGGGAGGAGCCCTCGGCTAATTGGATGCCGCCAGGTCTTATAAAGAGAGGTACAAAGCGAGGGGTTCTGAACAAGCAAAGGGGCACAACTGTAATGCAGAGTCTTTTGGGCAGATGGTCACGGTACAAGGCATAGACAGAATCGTTGTCAGTTCAGGCCGGGTTGGGGCAGGCAGAGTAGAAACTGAGTCAGGCAGGCAAGGGTCAAACCAGGAGATCAATCAGCAGGGATACAGAATAAGCAAAGTCAGATATCAAGCAGGGGTCAGGATACAGATGTCAGAATCGTCAAAAGCCAGGCAGGGGTCAAAACAGGAATCAGATCACAGAATTCAGAAGCTTTAACAGCACAGAAACCACCAGGAAACTCACTAGGGAAAACCTATAACGGGCAATGATTCACACCTGGAAGGGCCCTTTTAAACATTTGAAACTCGCGCCAATGCACGCCCTAAGGAACCGGCGCCTGAGGCAGTGAGGACCGGCGCAGGTGTCCCTGCCATCCCCCACTAGACCACCATGGTATGTTATTACAATCACATTTTAACATCAACTTTTCTATAAAGAACCCCACTCAGATCTTACATTATTTTCTCACACAGCACCTAAATTATCCTCTCTGAAAATGTCGTGTCTGCATTTTTTTCCCTTCTTGACCTTAACCCACGGTAAATCATCTGCAAAAAAAACCACAAAAAAATCACAACAAAAAACACAATCTTGAACGTTTACAAATTCAAGTTTTTCAAACTGGAATTTTCAAGATTTTATCCGGAAAAAACATACTGTTAATCCAAGTTAAAAAAAGAAAACCAGCAGATAAACCCTATATAAAATCAAGCATCTACAGAGGCCAAAGGAAGGAGTAATTTCAATTCTCTCAAGATTTTTAAAAAGTAACATTTTTACAGATTCATTTAAATCTAACAGAAAAATAAGCCCAATTTATAAATGTTTAATTTTCATTTTTTTTCCAAAATAGGATTGTGATTAAATTCAATTAAACTTGTTTTTGCAACAGTGATATTTTTTTCGATCAGTAGTATTTGTGGGAAAACTTGATCGCAAATGATTTGGAGGAAGAAACTCTTCCTTGTAATGCATCATCCTGTTTCTTAGCCTAATATCTTTTATAGTCACACACATATCCAGCGTTGCCAAGCAAGGCCACCTGTTATTAGGCTATCCAATTTGCTCAGTCATTAACTTACAACAGAATTTGTTCTGGGAAAATAATGTGGACTGAATTTAAACTAGACACTGATCACCTTCAATCTGGAAGTATGAAAGACATTTTAAGTAGTGATGAGCAAAATTTTTCACAGAGTTTTGCCGTAAAAATCCAAAAATTTTCGCTAAACAAAAAAAATTGATGCCATAGACTTAAATGCATTTTTTTGCAAATTTTGTGAAGTGAAACGGGTCATATACGTCCATCACTAGTTAAAGTAAAGTCACTACCAAATGTGAGCTAATTAAATAATGCTGTTCATGCCCTGACATCTGTATCCCTTCTGCTTCTTTAGCTTTGCCCAGAAAAGGTCAATATGCTGTATGTTTTTTTTTTTCTAAAAATGTAAAAGTGGTAGTTCAGCAATCCATGACTATGGTAAAAAGCATACTAACCCTAAATCAGCTGAGTTGTTTATAAATGCCCTGGATGCATATCTGCAACTTGTACTACAATGGTGGGCAATTTGGCAAGTGATAAGTGTGGGACTTCTTTGCACCTCAAGGGCCCCTCAGATATACAGGAACTAGTCTCCACTTCCAGGGTCAAAGCATGACCCCTAATTATCCCAGGTTTAGCCACTAGGTGGGACTGTGTGACAATATAAATTGAGCACACATGGTGGAAGCTGGACAGGTCAGGTCTAATAAGAATAGGTTAGCTCACTTTCATAGCTCACTCTAGGAGTGATAGATAGTTAGGCTGTTAGCCGAACAACTGAGGCTGCACCAAGGAGTGTGAGTGGGATTATGACTCCAGGTACCAATTGGCCAGAAATAGGGAAGCTGGGTGTACCTTCGTAGATACTGTTAATGCTATAGTTTCTGGGGGACTTATACTGACCACTGGTACTTGTGAATATATGCCTATCCACTGATGTTCATGTTCCTGCTTATCTCTGATTAAACTCCAATGTGGATTACCTTGTTCTTCAATAAATCTCTTCTTTGATTCAGTGTTCAAGAACCACTGGTGCCCAATTATTGGCTATTACAGTTATACTACACCCTGCCTCCACACCGTTGCTAGGGCTTACTCCGTGAGACTTAAGGTCTCATCCAGAAACATAGAAAGTAGTGCTACACAATCCATCTCACCGCTTTTTGTAGCGTCTGGTGCCAGCTGTGACTCTGTCTGCCCAGGTCCAGTTCAAATTCCAATACAAATTTCAGCAGCACTCCGGTATAGTGAAAAAATAATTTATTTGTGCAAATGAAGCAACGTTTCGGGCATAACTTGATAAAGGGCTGGTTATGCCCGAAACGTTGCTTCATTTGCACAAATAAATTATTTTTCACTATACCGGAGTGCTGCTGAAATTTGTATTGGAATAAGGTCTCACCCAGGCTACATATTGAAGTAAGGTTATAAGCTGGATAAATGGTGCTGCTCGTTTTACTATAAGCTTACACACCTTTGGAAGGTTTTTTCAAACTAGGGTAGCAGAGTCGCCTACATGCCTTTCCAAGCCACCACTCGTGAATAGCTAGCTGCCAAACAGGGTAACTCATACCTTGCACTCCATTCTGGAACATAAAGACCTACATCTGTAGAGCAAAGCGCAGGGCAGGTGCAAACAAGGAAAAAAACATGGCAATTCGCACCCTGCTCTGCACTTTGTAAATGAGGCTTCAGTGCTGTTGTGATTACAGTGTACCTCTATACATTAATTTTAAAAAGATCAATGGTTTGCTAATTATCTGTATATGAAATTGCTATTGAAAACATTGCCTGTCTCGCTGTTAATAAGCAGTTCAGGTTCCAAAATGACTTACAGGTAGCTGAAACCAGCTGCTTAACTGACCTGAAGGAGAACTGACTTCTGCTTTAGTTAGTCCAAGCCAAAGGACACAACATGGTAAAGCAATACTGCTTTCAATTATACTTTAAAACCATGGAAAATGTAAAATTAATGTACTGAATACTGGATCTTTGCTTGGCATAACATGCTTCACTCATTAGACAAAAAAAAAACCCTTTCCCCCTTTAATGTGCCAGGAAAGTTGCTTATAAGTTTAATGCATCCATTTACTTGACTCTTTCTTTTTCCATTTCACTGTTAAATGAGCCCCAGGCATTCCAAACAGCACAGTAATTATTAATGATCAAAACAGAAGGGTAATTGATCCTGCTTTGTATTGTGGGGTATTGACTCTGATTCTAAAGGGATGTATATCTAGAAATCCTGCAATAAAGCAAGGTAGAACTTCTGTTGTTTGCCAGGAAAGAAACAGTAAATGGGTTCCTACATTCCAATATAAAAGGGCCAATAACTTTTCCAAGACACTATTGTGCATTGTTTTTAGGAAGAAGCAAACACTTTTAATTTTCATCCAACGTACCCAGTTTTAGTGATTCTTTGGTACTTTATTTGCTTCATTCAGCTGGCGACGAGTGATGAGAATAGAGATTACAAACAGACACTGTTTTTGTTTGATTCATGAGTGCAAAAGAGCAAGATAATTCTTACTTGGTTTCATCCTAGAAATGTTAAGCTTTAAGTATCCATATCATTTGCTTAACATATTCAGTAGGTATTAGCAATGAGCAAGAATAACTTTTACTATTTGTTAAACAAGTGTAGGTACCCCCCTTCTGCGGCAGTTCCCTGTAATGGAGCAGGCACAGAGCCTGTGTGCTGTGAGCAGTTGCCTAGCAACCAGCTGTACAGTGATCTCAGGGCTGCAGGAAGTCACACAGCAGCCTGGAAGTGGCCGTCAGGAAGAGGAAGCAGGAGAGCCTGGCAAAGAAAGCCACAAGGTGGCAAAGGAAAGAGACCTGCAAGCTGCCAGTAGTGCAGAGAGCTGGAAGACCCCACCAAAAGTATTTGGCTCAGGCTGGCACAGGGAAGGCAGATACTGTGCCTGGAGAGACAGAGAGTGTGTGAGGAATCCATTTTGGAGGAATCAGTATCTGCAGGAGATTCCCATCTGAGTATCCAAAGGGGCTGGTATTAGGGTAGAACTACACGGATGTTTTTGGCGGGATCCGACACGCTGCAACAATACACCAGCGTCAAATCGCATGCAACAGAAATAAGGTATGTGAATGAATTGTCGGATGGTGTCACAGCGTTGATCCGACGCAACACAACTGTCGGATGCAGATGCAGCGTGCATGCGTCTGCATCCGAGAGTCGCGTCGCGCCGAAAAAAGTCAGTGTAGTTTTACCTTTACACTGCATGTCCATAAGTGCTTGACCTGAAGATTATTTATAAAGCATCCAAAGAGACTTTTGAAGTGAGTATCATATTTAAAGGGGAGGTTTGTTAAAGGAGCACTTGAAGATTTTATAGACTGTATTTGTTGGACTGTTTTTAGTAAGTCGAACAGTTTGTACCTGCCTAGTTAGTTAGTGAGTAGTTGTGAGCGAAATTATTTCGCCAGGTATTTCCATAAAAAGATGGCCATAGACTCCAATGGTTGAAAAAAAAATGCACGCCAAAAAATTGTAGCTCGGTAAATAGAAAAATTCAATGCATTAGGCAAATTTTATGCCGTTTTGAAGCTAAACGGGTCAGATTCGCCCATCACTATAAGTGAGGCCCCTATTGCCACATGTTAGGAGTGCCACCAGGTAAGCACCACATGTAGAGTGTAACAATGACAGAAGGGGTAAATTTTCTGCATTGTGTCTACAAGAGTAATATTAGAGATTCACCCACAATTAATGGTGTGGTATTGCAGATTTCTTCACATTCATTGCAGCCCTGTTTGCTCAGTTAGGTCATTAGCGGGTTTGCTTACAGCCTCCCAGATGCTACTTTGCAAACTCACCTCTAAACACTAGTTTCCAAGACTGTGATATTGTCATATGGAAAACTAGAACTAGAAATATATACAGTAGCTCAGTGGGCTGAAGAATTTGTTGATCTGTGCAGGGGTTGATGAATTATAATGATGCTACTGTATATGTGTCATTGCCTGTTCAGGGTCTACATCATTGTGCAGGAGGTGGATAGGATACAAGCAAAAAAGGACAGGAATTAATGATAATATACAGGCTGCATTTTGAAAATCAAAACTATTTTAAAACCATTATGTTTATGAAAAAGAGTTTCAAATGTGATAGTTCCACCGCACACCTGTAATTCACATAAACTGCAATAGTGATTCTGGTCTTCAGCAGACCCAGCCAGGTCCCTTAGCAACAGAAAAGAGATCCGCACACACAGAGTAATGCAGTCGGGAATTAACCCTTATTATTTACTTATTATTTATACATCAACGTTACGGGGGGGGACCCTCCCTTCATCAGAATCCTGATGAAGGTTTCTCCCCCCCCCCGAAACGTTGATGTTACCCCCCGAAACATTGATGTTACTGTCTTTTCATTTTTAGTCTTGACCATTTTCAGCCAAATAGGATTTCTACTTCTGGGTCCAGAACAACTGCAAATCCTTTGAAACATTGGTTTTGGACATATATATGTTCATATGACATTCATTCCACATACATGAAAGGTGTGATAATTTGATTGATGTCAGAAAGTCATATTGGGGATCATTGATCACTGATCAAACTGTGCAGAATCCAGTAGTTGAGACAACAGGGCAAATAGCTAGGAATGTATGTGTGGGATATACCTTTAGCCTGTGAGTCAGTAAAGACAGATAATTGCCGTATTATTCTACCTAAATGAATCAGGTTTAAATATACTACATAAAAACATGGCACATTCACATAAAATCTCCCTTTTAAATTACGTGGGGATCTGGGATTCTGCCCTTTTATTTCACTTCCAACCAAAATTAATTGGTGAAAACCCCTCCAAACAAACAAATGTAAAATTGCTCAGAGCACACTACTAAACAACTTTGAGAATGAACTTTGTGAGGAAAGCAACGTTTTGTGATGTCGCTTTGGTTAGAAATTGAAGTTAGTAAGCAGAAAAGAGTCACCTGATGTTTCTCTAGTCTAATTATGATGTTGCTTTTCTAGTGAAATACATTTTGACTTGTTGGTCACTTGGCTGACATGAACAGCTCTTGCGTTTTATCAAATTTGTTATAATAGCAGTGTAAAAACAGCTAATATCTTGGAAATTATCAAACCTAACGCAAATGGCAAAACAACTATCTGACCAATTTCACATTAAATTTGTTTTTGAGGTTTTACATTTCCTTGAATTGTAAAAAAAAAATCTGTTATTGCTTTGTTAGGAACCAGGTGAACATATCATCAGAATGCTTATCTTCCCTATAAAATAAGCACACATTCACTATTCAAGAAATGTTCCTAGGTAGAAAAAGAAATGCTTCATTAAAATGGAATTTTCAGTTCTCCTGAAGCTTATCTGCAGACTTCTGTTAGAAGGCGCGTTACTCCTTACTGTGTATGCTTTTGAATTTGCCTACAGAGCTGAGAAAGAAGTGTAAGGGTTGTGTGCCAGAGGAATACACAACAGTCTTCCAAGTCTGCAAGCCAATTGTGATGCTGAACAGAAAGATAACAGACCTATCAAGATTCCCCATTGAGCAGCAGCCTCATTTCATATGGGATTTATCACATTGTATGCTGGAGTACTGAGATATGTAAACACAAAAATGTCAAAGCTTCCAATAGCAAACGCTTACTGTAACATTTCATCTGTTAAGCTGAAAAAAAATTTAAATATTGATTTCCGTGAACTCCTCTTGGAGACACTAAGGAGCCCATTCACTAAGTTTTGGCTACTTCGACCATCGAATGGGCTACTTCGACCTTCGACTACGACTTTGAATTGAAACTAAAAATCGTTCGACTATTCGACCATTCGATAGTCGAAGTACTGTCTCGTTAAGAAAAAACTTCGACCCCCTAGTTCGCCACCTAAAAGCTACCGAAGTCAATGTTAGCTTATGGGGAAGGTCCCCATAGGCTTGGCTAACTTTTTTTGGTCGAAGGATAATCCTTCGATCGTTGGATTAAAATCCTTTGAATCGTTGCTTCGAAGGATTTAATCGTTCGATCGAACGATTATTCCTTCGATCGTTCGATCAAACTATTTGCGCAAAATCCTTTGACTTCGATATTCGAAGTCGAAGGATTTTAATTCCCCAGTCGAATATCGAGGGTTAATTAACCCTCGATATTCGACCCTTGAGACATTTGCCCCTATGACTTTTCTGTCTGATCTGACCATATTTATAACCAAAAAAAGGACTATAATATATTTAAAAAAAAAAAAAGATTTTTAAAAAGTGCTGTAGTTTAAAGAAATAGAAAGGCTAGAAAATTACAAGCAAAATTTACTTTAGGTTTGATATAATGAAAGAAAATTCCATAACTAGCATGAAAATGTAAGCATGTTTTTTTATGTTCTGGTTGTTACTTCAACTGTAGAAATACAGAGGAGGAGTTAATTGACCATATAAGCACAAGGCCGCAGGTCATGCAACTTCAAGGTTATAGCTAATATTTTTATCATTGTTAGTACATTATCCATTATAATCTAAAGAATTTGTATGTGTAATGACTTACATTATGTTTGTATGTTTCTCTCTGTTTTCCTCTTTTGATCTTTTGTTCCCTCCAATCAGTAATATCATCAATAGACATATTAGGTACAGACAGGTTAAACATCAGACAAGTAGGGAGAAAGGTAAAGGAACAATAAGGTCCATTGGGGACTGGAACCAAAAGGGAGCCAGCAAAACTGGTAGGGTAGGAGGCAGGACTGGAGAGAGGGTGAGCAGAACCGAAGAGGGAGGGGGCTGGAATGAAGTGAGAGTGACTGGAGGGAAAACAAGGAGGGGGGCAGAACCAGAAGTGTAGGGGGCCAGTACTGGATGGGGGAGTAGCAGAACAGGAAGTGCAGGGGGCAGAACTGAAGTAAAAGTAAGTAGAACCAAGCAGGAGAAGGTTGGACTGGAGTGGGAACATCTAGGAGGGGGAACAAGCAGAACAGAGCAGAACCAGAGATGGAACAAGGGGATCAAAATCAGGATGGAGCAAGGACTAGAGAGACCACGCAGGTGCAGAGAGGGGGGGAGCAGAATAAAATAGAGAGGGAAGGAGTGAAAAAGTGGTCCAAAGAGTTTAGAGAGGGAGGGAGTAGGTTCAGAGAGGGAGAAGTTCTGGGAGAGAATAGTTGCAGGCAGCAAGTTGTGATGGAACAATCTGTCCCATTTCGCTTTGCAGACAAAAACATGGAAGTTAATGGGCTACTTTTTCCAAAACGCACACATTTTTTTCAGCGCACAATACATTGGAGTCCATGGGTTTTTTTTATGGCAAAGCCTGTTGAAAATTTTCCACCATCACTAGCAGCAAGTGATGTGCGTTATAAACAGTATGTTCAGACATGGGAGCACACCATTTGTAGGGATATAATTTACAGTTTGGTCCTATAGGGAAATGACCAAACTGTAGAGTGTAATAGAATAAATATCACAGTGCTTGACAGTACATAACATTCTTTGGTCACCAATTAATACCTTTGTGATTACTCCGGATACATGTTAAATTTCAGACCCAAAATTATGGTTTTCTCCCATACTCCTTAAACAGTTCTGGAAGGTTTATTGGCTACACATGCATTGTTGAGGATTAGCAGTGCTCAATAGTGAATATACAAACCAAAATTTGGAAAATAGAAACGTCCCCCAGCATAGAGAACACCTTTAAAGCACCACCCACAACTAGAAAGATCAAAGGGGCAGATTCACTAAAGGGTGAAGTGGCTAATGCTAGAGACTTTTCTCCAGTGTTGCCACCCGAAGGGACATCACCAATTCACTAACAGGCGCAGGCGCCAATTGGCTAGAACAGGACCGTTGGTAGCGTTCACTCGCACTCTATCGCCAGGCGACAATTCGCTCTGACGAATGGACGTTATTCCACAAATTCACTAAAATGCAGATTTTACTGAACGTTACCTCTTTTGCCAGACTTGCCTTCGCCAGCGCAGACCAGGCGAAGTGCACTGGAGTGCATAGATCTTCCTCAATCTTCTGTTACTTATATCATATTCTGTAAACGGACATTTTTTTTTTGGGTAACCATATATGGAACATAAACTATACAGTGGGCTCATGTGTAGGGCATTATAACAACTCTATTGTATTTATTAAGGTTCCCTGGACATGTGTAATTAACAGTGGAAATGTAATGTATTTGCTGCAATATATACTGTAACATAAAGATGCCCATTCAACTTTAAATTTCCCGCCATATGCAAATTAACCTGAGTGCAAGACCTCTAGCGAATTTGCACTAGGCAGAAATGAACGCTAGCGCATCTTCGCTTTGAATTGCTCGCATTGCCAAAGTAACGCTAGCAAAAAGACGCCAACATTCGGTGCCCGAAACTCCGCATTTTTGTGAATTAGTGTTGTCTGAGCGAATTTTCACCTAGCGAAGTTTAGTGATAGGTGCGAAGTGTTTACTAGTGACTTTTCGCCGGTTAGTGAATCTGCCCCAAAGTGTTGTGAAAAATAGCATCAATAATATTTTTACTAGAATTTCACTAAAATCAATATTCTAATAAAAACTAATGGCAGATGGGGCTTTTGTAGAATGATTTTTATACATATAAATTCCACATGGTATGGAAAGTAGAGAGTCTGTCTAGGAGCCACTAACAATGAGTGAAGGAAAGATCTCTAAATATGACTTTCTGTATAGAGTAAAAAACAGAGAAGTGACACAGCATGGAAGTGATTGAACCCTGACTCATTTTGTGCCTAGCCATGCTCCCAGGTTGGCCTAACCTAACTGACGTCAAGAGTGAAGTAGAAACGCTCATGTGGAGTTTATAGAATGAGCAAACAAGTCATTGTAGCTTCAATCTCATAAATGAATCATGAGCAGCATTCTGATCTCTGGAGGCTTTTATAAATAGTGTGTTTATCTCTTTGTAATAGGTTATTTCTGTAGCCTGCTAGGCATGGCATTAATTCACTTGTAGGACAATACAGATCTTTATAATGATGTCATTTAGATCACAGCACTTTTACATTTACAAAACATCTGAAATACCTTCATAATTATTAAGTAAAATGCCATGATCCTTCTACAGGGTACGAGACCATATCAAAGGCTTTGTTGCAATAGGAGAATCGCACCATTGATTTTTAATATGATGAGTGCAATGACATTTTCAATCTGTGTTTTTTTGTTTTTTTTTGAATAGTTGAAGTTTTTAGTTTTGTTCTGTGGCTCTTTCTGGAGGCTCTGTTAGTGTAGGCTTTAGGAGAGAGCCATTCTCATCTTTCAAACCAAATTACCTGCATATCCTAATACACTTAAGTTTTCCCTTATTTCACACCATTTTGGTGACCTCACCAATATATAATACATGATGTAATTCCCTGATTTAGCATATTGCCCAATTGTATTCTGGTTCCTTAAAGGAGAACCAACGCTTAACTAAAGAAGTAGACAGGGTCAGAACTAGGTGTAAGCAGAAGAGGCACCTGCCTAGGGAGCAACAATGGGGGGGGGGGCACTGGGCAGGTACATATTAAAGTGTCTTCTGCCTACTCCTAGTCCATGTTCGCTGCCCTCTGTCGCCCCCTCCCTCTGTCACTCACCTCTTCCTTCCCTTTGCTACTGCGCATACTCGGTCTCAGTTGGGTGCACGCGTCCATGGGGAGAGCACAATGGCCGGCCAAGTTGCTTAAGGCAAGCCCTGGAAGTAAGGCAGAAACATTGTACATTATGTTTAGGCTTCTGTACTGGTTCAAGGCAACCAAAGTCCCTTAATAGTAAAGATCTGTGTCTCCAAAGATGGCCCAGGAGCTCCCCACTTTCTGTTCTACTGATTCACTGCACATGTTCTTTTCTGCTGTCATTTACTGAGCTTAGGGTCCGACACACAATATCCCAAATATATATATAATATAAATGTCACAATATAAGGCTTGTAAGAAAATGATTCAGATTATTGGTACCTGGCAGCTCAGAAACCAGAAAAATTTGCATTAGACTTTAATAATCAGCCCTGTAGCTTCAATTTATGTGACCAGCAAACCTTATTTTCTGTTTGATGATTTGTGATAACCCCTAAGTTTTGCTTCTCTACAGCTGCTCAGAGCCCACTGAGCATGTGCGTGTTGCAGACACTCCTAACAAAATCCAAAATGGGAAACTCCTGTGACAACTTTAAAGGCCTGGTTCGTTATTACTATACAGATGCTGAACCTTTAAGCTGGTGCAGTAAGATCAGTGTAACACCTATTTGTGCCATATGGGGTTAATTCACCAGCTAGTGCAATAGAGCATGGGTTACACATGACTCTAACATTACAGGCTAGGGCCTTCGCTATATGGAAGATTAAAGGTGTGGTGTAGTTTAACTACAACTCCCAAAGGCTACTGCGCAATAACAAAAGACTTGGGCGCCAGGAGGTTCTTAATAAAACAGGAACAAGGTTTATTACTATGCACGAGGCAAGTGACATCAGGTTTCTACTCACGCAGGAGTTGAGGCAACAGCATATAGAGAGGTCACACAGATCTGCAGGCAGGCTCACTTAGAGCAGACACAGGCTGACACTCCCTGGGGACAGACTTGGCAGGTATCCCACTTCACCTCTGTGACATATGCCAGTAGTAGTCTCTGGATCAACCTCAGGGCAATCATCTCTCTTGATTCCCTCTCCGCTGGGATCCCTATACTACAGGCAACATGGCCTGGGAGAGATAACTCCAATCTATCACTCCTGTGTTGGAGCTCAGAACTGCTCTTTCTCTCTCACCTCTCTACCTTTCTCTCCTAGAGAGACTATGACAAGTCTGCCCTAGTATATCTATTCCTCATTCATGGGGTTTCCTGGTCCCCGACTTGGACACATGCCTTCTTCTGGGCCTTCTGTACTCAGCACACTGAGCACACCCAGCTGGATCAGCATCCAGAGGCAAAAGAGGAAGAGGCCACTCCTTACACACACTATAGTGCAGTGTAGCAGGAAGCTGTCACACCTCTCCTGGCAGGTCACTCTAAGAAAAAGGTGGGGGCCTTAAAGCTGCAGGGTAGATTAACCCGTAGGGGCCCCTACATTCACGTGGGGGGGAAACCCATTTCGTTCCGACAATGGTTTAAACATCCCCAACACATATCAACTTACAGTACCATCACATCCACTTCTGGTATCCTCTCCTAAGGTATACCTGGTAACAATGGAAAAGGAAAAACAGCATGCACAATACTGTGTAGCGTTATAGTAAATTGTGTGTTATGTACAGTACTACTGAGCTCCACTCCCAATAAATGTGCTCTGGATGAGACCTATTATCTTAGGGAGTAAGCCCTCGCAACGGTGTGGAGGCAGGGTATAGTGCAACTGTAACTGGATACAGGGTATAATAATTGGGCGCCAGTGGTTCTTATAACTTAACCATGAACATATTTATTGAACATACACAATCTTCAGTAGAGTATACATTAGAGCAAACAGGATTTGGCATCACATTGAATAGGCAGTACTCACAGCACCATGTGGTCAGAATTAGTCCCCACAGGCAAGAGGACGTGCTCAGCAGCAATAAAGGTACACCCAGCTTTCAGCCTTTTCCCTAAGTGGAACCTGAGGGGAATCGATCTACCCTGTTCCTATATACTTAGTCTAGGGTTGCCATCTGTCCGGTTTTGACCCGGACAGCCCGGTAGTTTGAGGGGCTGCCCGGGTCTATACTTCCTGCCCGGTTTTCCAAATAAGGAAAACCGGGCGGGATTCCCTTGATTGACACGGCGATCGGCCAACTGCTGATCGCCGCGTCATAGCCCCGCCCACTGATGTCGTGTGTCAGCCCACTGACGTCATAGCCCCGCCCATTGACGTCACAGGTCCGCAACCTCAGGGCAATCACTCTCTCCTGATTCCCTCTCCGCTGGGATCCCTATACTACAGGCAATATGGCCTGGGAGAGATAGCTCCAATCTATCACTCCTGCATTGGAGCTCAGAACTGCTCTTTCTCTCTAACCTCTCTGCCATTCTCTCCTAGAGAGACTATGACAAGTCTGCCCTAGAATATCTATTTCTCATTCACGGGGTTTCCTGGTCTCCGACTTGGACACATGCCTTCTTCTGGGCCTGGTGTACTCAGCCCCTCTGAGCACACCCAGCTGGATCAGCATCCAGAGGCGAAAGAGGAAGAGGCCACTCCTTACACACACACACTATAGTGCAGTGTAGCAGGAAGCTGTCACACCTCTCCTGGCAGATCACACCAAAAAAAAGGTGGGGGCCTTAAAGCTGCAGGGCAGATTAACCTGTAGGGGCCCCTACATTAGCATTTCAAGCCATATTAATTTTAAGTTTTTAGTTCTCCTTTAAAAAAACGTTAAATGGGGAGTTCTACTGTACTTCCATTTTCAGAATAATAATCATGAATTCAAATTTCTAATAGTAGTTTAATGGACTTGTCTGAAACTGACAGGGACCAACCAATGCTTGAAAGTATCCAAGTACCTCAAAACATTCAGGGGTACACAATTTTTTTAATTTTTCACTACGGAGTTATCTTTTTGGAGAGATACCACAGGCAATAAATGGTTGGTTACAGTTTAGTTAATGTGAAATACTGCAAAATAAAGAAATGGACGTATTTGTTTTTCAAGCCACTCTGCAGATTTTATTTAAAGCCTTTCCCTGCAAGTACTTCGTACATTCGCTCATCTGAGAATAGAATTAGCTGTGCTGCTGTTTTCTGGCTTCACAGAGCACTTCTATGCAAGCATTTAACACACTATTAAATTCTGGGGCATGCTGTCTGTACTTTAGGTAATTTGATTCTGAGTGATGTTTGTATCCTTTCTAAGTTTTTTTTAAGTCGGCAACAATATTATTAGCAGAGCTGTTTAACAAGGTAGCACAAGAAGATTTGGAAATGGACTCTAGACTAAATCACCAAGCAATTAATCCAAAACGCAAGTACAACAGTATTGATTTCCCTTGCCTCAATAGTGCATCAGAATAAGTGTTATTTTCATAAGTGGTAAATAGAGTATATTATTAATTATGTATTGAGACCATACATGCACCATCAATAAAAGTCTAATAAATGAATATAATATCAGCAAGTCTTTTTGCTTTCCAAATAGTATGCTTTCTGAGCAGAATAGCAAAGCTCAGTTCATTCGTTCATATGGAATGTCACCAGACACTAGACTGACCTCCATGTAAAGATGTGAACTGACCTCTCCAATGGGAATCTGCAAATCCTAGAAGAGGTTGTACATTGCTGTGATCCATCCATCTAAATGGTACTTCAGATCCATGAGTTCATATAGGTTAGACCTGGATGCAGCACCACTGTATGTACTGTAGTGATGGGCGAATTTGCTTTGCCGAAAAATTTGCGAATTTCGCGCGAAACAGCGAAAAATGTGCGAAACGGCGCCAGCGTCTCGTTGTTGACGCCGGCGCCCGTTTTTTTTGATGCCGGCGCCCGTTTTTGATGCTGGCGCCCGTTTTTGACGCCGGTGTCCGTTTTTGACGCCAGCGAATTTTTGCCGCGAATTTATTCTCTGGCGGCGAATCGCGCAAATTCGCCACGAATTTGCGCCTGGCGAATAAATTCGCCCATCACTAATGTACTGCCCTTATGCCAAACGCACATGAAGCTTTCAATATGACGGTCTCCATCTCTACCCTTCACATGGTGCATATGCTATTCACCTGGCATCTGCATAATATAAATATATATTCCAAAACGAAAATAAACGAACCGGTGCAGGTCCATAGTAATATCAGCTTCCATAATATCTGGACTGTGTCACAGGTGATGAATTTCATGACCTCCCTTGTAATGTGCTAGGAATATTATCAGATTACTTAATAGAAAACCAAACCTGGTTAGGGTAAGATGGGTTAAAGGAGCCAAAAAGCCCTTCACAAGCAATTACATGCAAAGTGAAACCTTCTGAAATCAGAAGGTATTTACTTGTCTCATGCCATACACATAGCACTGCTTAAATACCAAAAATGGGAGTTTTAATTCTCTCATACGGCGTCATGGGCGGAGACATGCAAATCACTCCTTTACGTCTCTTTTTCTGCATCCAGAACCGCTGGTTTATAGCACATATACAGCCTAATGGTTCAGAGCCATATATATCTTGCAGGCAGCCTGTTTCAATCTTGTTAGATCTCATCAGATTAGATAAGTACCAAGGCACGAAATCAAACATATGGCCATGGTCAGTAATTTATCTACTTTACCATTGTGGTAGTCAAAGTTTATGTTTAGTATTAGCAGGAGTTTTTTTACATGGGGATTTCACATAAAAAAGATAATAGGTAAATTTGTTTTGTATGGTTTTTGGATGTATGTGGATTGCCCCAACATTTTTCGTACCATGGGGATTGGTCGTTTAGTTGATCAGACAGGGTATAAGATTTATGTCATCTAACAATAATATCTCTGCATGTATTGCACATCTGACGATATCAATGGGTGACACTTCTACTACTATTTGTTGGGCATAACCTGTGTATGATTGCTGTCATGGCCAGAACATAGTCTGATTTTTTTTTTTACTACTTTATTTAATCTGAATGGTTAGTGGCAGTTTGTAAGATTGTGACATACGGATACAAGGATAAAATCTGCATGGACAGTTTAAGGCATAAATCAAATGTAAATAGGTGTGGATTATATACTAGGGATGTTTTTTTTTAATACCCATGACTTGATATTTTGACACAAAGCTGAGCAGACTGTTTTATCAGTTATGGAAATCAAAATACAATATCCCATGTTTCGAAAAAACTTTTTCCTCTATTCAAAATATATCTGGATTGTTATCCTCACATAGTAATATAATTACATTTCTGTCTACAATCTAAATCTGAGCCCTTTAAATGACTTTATTACCTGCTCTCAGATTGCTCTAGACCTCATTGAGACATGATTCATTTTGCAGATATAAAAGAATAATGAAATGAATAGTAATATTTTTTGAGCAATAAATCCTGGCTGCTTAGAAATTAGGACAAGCTAGCCCTTGTGAAATATACATTTCAGATCACGTCTTATTTTAATCATCTTTCTACATAAATGCGTCTGAAATTAAATGAATGTAATAACAAATGAAAAATAATAAACTAAATGTGTTGCTTATCTCATTAAAGCCGTCGAGGATAGTCAAATATACAGATTCATTGTGACGTGTGTTTCTATATGTTGTTCATGTGCTATACTTTGAACCCCAGTAAGGCAAACAATGGTAATATGGTATGGTCATTTTTGCCCATAGCAAAATTAGCCACAGAGAGTTGATTTGTCCATATGGCTGTAGACTAGCTCTTTTAAATATAATACAAAAGCACCATAAGAAACCTGTTAATGCATATATTCTTAGGGAGGTCATTTGCTAAAATCAGTGCTTAGTGACATCAAATCATATATTTTAAAATAATGAACTCACTGTTGTAAAATATAATATAATACAGTGATACTTATAAAGGCACTTGGCCCATGGCTTTGTGTCTATACAAATGCCAACACTCTAAAAATATCAGTCACCCTTTCAAGTTCCAAAACCGAAGTGTCACTTGTGATTGGTCCTTAGGTGTCTCCTCACCTAATCAAGGGGTCAGAGCTATGGCTGGAGAATTGGAAGGGTAAGATAAATGGTAAGATAAATGTGAAGCTTGTGGGGCAAGGGCATATTCTGTGATTAGTAGGCATATAGATAATAAATAATTAATTACCAGTTTAACCTTACAGGATTTTGGCAACAGCACCTCAAGTTTCAAGGAAAACTATACCTCCAGAATGAATACTTTATCAACAAATGGTTTGTTTGGCTTGTTTGTGTGCACTGTGAATCATAGGATCCCAGGGGGCAGTCCTTGAAAATTTTATATTAAGGATTACCCAATGGCACATGCTACAAAAAGGTATATTTTTATGAAAATTGTTTATTTAGATGAAGCAGGGTTTTACATATGAGCTGCTTCATGCAATATATTTTTACAGAGACCTACATTGTTTGGGGGTATAGTTTTCCTTTAACCTACACAGAAAATGTCTAAAGAAAATACTGAATTCATTTTGGATCTGACCACAAGTGACCATATTTTATAGGATTCAAATATGGCAAAACCCTGAGTGCCTTCGTCAATCCCAATCCAAACACCTCATATGACTTTAAAGCAATGAACTCAACTCAACAGTTTTTTTTCACAAGAAGATGCAATTTTTCTGACATTTAGAGCACATTTAGGGGGCACATATACTTAGGGTCGAACATCGAGGGTTAATTAACCCTCGATATTCGACTGTCAAAGTAAAATCCTTCGACTTTGTTTATCGAAGTCGAAGGATTTACCGCATTTCCTTCGTTCGTACGATCGAAGGAAAAATCGTTTAATCCATCGATCGAACGATTTTCCTTCGATCAAAAAAATCTAGGAAAGCCTATGGGGACCTTCCCCATAGGCTAACATTGATGCTCGGTAGGTTTTAGGTGCAAAGTAGGGAGTCGAAGGTTTTTTTAAAGAGACAGTACTTCGACTATCGAATGGTCGAATAGTCGAACGATTTTTAGTTTGATTAGTTCGATTCGAAGTCGTAGTCGAAGTAGCCAATTTAATGGTCGAAGTAGCCAAAAAAAATACTTCGAAATTTGAGTATTCACTTGAGCTAAGTAAATGTGCCCCTTAGTATTCAAAATAAGGTTTGGAATAATTTTTGAGTTCAGCAGAATCTGGGGTGGAGGAGGGTGGTTGGTTTTAAGCACTAATGTTGTCTATACCATCCAATTAAAAAAAAATGAAGGTTAATAACTTATTGGTTGCTATGAAGCAACAAGTATTCTAAGTACACAGACCTACTTTCTTATAGAACAGAAAGGGTTACATTGACTGAGATCAGAGGGAATTGTAAATTAAATTTTTCATGAATCATTACAGGTACATCATAATGAATATTTCACACCTAGCAAACTTCTAATGAAAATGTCATTTGGTACAAAATTTGCCTGGCAAACGATTAATCATGTTGCTATTAAAGAATAAAACAATAAAGAAAATTGATTTTTTAATTAGGCCCAGCAATATTTTAAATTAAAGGTTATTCCAGTACAATTATCATAGAAGTGTTACTTTCTTCCAAGTCTCGGAGGCGCACTGTAGTCAGAACAGTCAGTGATAACCCAGTGTTCATTTGTACAAATGGTACTGGAATAATCACTCTAAATACAGTGCATTCAGGGGAACATGGTTTAAAATACATTATTTAAGAGAGCTGTCTATTTAAATGAATGCTATAGGCATTCGGTGTTAACCATTAGGTTAACATTAGGTAACATTAACAGTGATGCGATTACAGTAAGACAAATGGCATTGTGATGTGTTCACTCATGATTGCAATGTCATGTAAAAAAATTCATTTTTAAAGAAATATTGTAATATTTTTTAAATATACCTGAGAACATTTTTATTTACAATTAATGGTTTTATAAGTGGAAAATGTTTTTGTTGCACCCTTCCAAAAACAAAAGACACAGAAAGCTGAATTAACTGGGGGTTCCAGTATGTGAGCCAACCTCCAGTAAATTCAGTTGTTAAGTTTTTTTTTTGGCCAGTGCATCTCTTGTGAAGATTTTTGCTTTACACATGCAATGTATGCTAAAGTAAAGAAATGTTAGTATACTGTTCATGTGTTAGTGTAAGGGACCTATGAATAACGGTTGGGGCAAGCTCCCATTCCTCTCCTCTTAACTTGCTGCGTGCACCATGAACCAAATCACCCATTGAATCCAGCCTTTAGATGGGTCAAAAATTGTAATATCTGGCCTGGAGTTGAACCAGTGACCAGGTGTTTCTATTTAGTCTGCATTATTTTTGCCCTATGTGAGCAGCTATTCTTGTATTTGCAAGTAGGCATGGCTTGTTTCATCTGTACTGGAACAAGATAGAGCAGGCGCACACCCACGGCAACCTCCTGAAGATAACGCCTGGTGCTCAGTAATAGAGGGTACGGCAACCTCCAAATTGAGTCAAGAAACAAAGATACCGGCACACAAGGCTTGTTTGCAGGGAAACCCTTACTTTAATTCAAAAGTGCGGAAGTGCAACGTTTCGGGGACACGGCCCTTTGTCAAGCATACGGAATCATTGGTGAACAAGGTATATATAGGTAATACAATTAAAATATTTGCATCTTAATTAGAATACATAATTAAAAAAAAACGTTGCACTTCCGCACTTTTGAATTAAAGCAAGGGTTTCCCTGCAAGCAAGCCTTGTGTGCCGGTATCTTTGTTTCTTCTTTCATCTGTTACCAACCTGGCCACAGGTGATTAGTGTAGGCCACTAGGCTGCCTATAAAACCCCCTGCTCTGCACTGACTCATTGCCCAACACAGGTCTTTTTCCTGGGTGTGATTCTCGTCTGATTTTCTGTTCCTGCCTGCTTTTGACCTTGCTATAAGCTGTCTGAACCGACCCTTGCCTGTTTGACAACTCTTCTGGATCCTGGCTTTGTACTGTGTTACTGATTGGTTTTCACCCTGTTTATCCTGACTACACTCCTGGTTCCTGATTCTATACTGCACTGTCTGTCTGGTACTGTTTCAGTCTGTTTATCATGACTATGCTTCAGGCTTCTGATTCTGTACTGTGCTGTCAGGTTGGTAATGTCACAGACTGTTCCACAACTTCACTATCTATCCCCCATTCCTCCTGTATACATTACAGTTCCCTTGCCTGCCCAGAACGTTCTCCCTGGTTCTCTCACTTTAAGACCTGGTGGCATCTCAGTAGCGGAGGGCTCCTCCCGAAGCCTACGGTGGCTGTTATAGGCAGAAGCGTGAGCCGAGACTGGGACCTTGAGGTTTGTTCTGGGTTTTGGGATATCATACGTTACAAGAATAAAGTAAGGCGGGTAAAGCCTTACTGTTACTGTTAAATGGTATCTGTTATCCGGAAACCCATTATCCAGAAAGCTATGAATTACGGAAAGGTCATCTCCCATAGACTGCATTATAATCAAATAAGCCACATTTTATAAAATGATTTTCTTTTCCTCTGTAATAATAAAACAGTCGCTTGTAATTGATCCCAACTAAGATATAATTAATCCTTATTGGAAGCAAACCCAGCCTATTGGGGTTATTTACTGTTTAAATGATATTCTTATAGACTTTAGTAATTACAGTAAGATCTGTTATCCAAAAAACCTTGGGTCCCAAGCATTCTGGATAACAGGTCCCATACCTGTATATTCTTAGTTTAGAAACATACATTGTGTTTTCCCTAAATTGCACCCTTTAAGTGACTGAATATTTTAATAATGAATGATGTAAACACAGTGCCACCTTTTCATCCGTCACACATTAAATGAACAGGCTTTGCCCTTGTCATTGACTGCATGTCCTGTTATTGAATAAAGCCATAGATCATCATTTCAGTGTTGCTGACTGAGGAGATAAAGATAGATATACATAGATTGGGTGTCCTACTCTGTTAAATGAACCATTTCATTCACAGTGCACAGTAAGAATATTTAAAATACACATAATGGGTAGAGATTTTAATATATAGACCGAGATTAACTCTATGTACAACATATAATATCTGAAAACCATGTAATCTTCGGATTATTTTATGAAACCCAACGCAGATCATGATATCTTCCAGTTGTAAACGGGACATCTGCCATTGACTTCTACATGAACTTGGCAGGTCTGAGATGGAGTAATTTTTTATTCGGACTTTTAACACCATCGGGGTTTAATAAATCACAAAAGATTTGAAATTGTGTTTTCCCCTTTAAAAGTCCGAACAGAAAAAAATCGGCCTTTAATAAATAACCCCTCTAATGTATTTTGAGTGCTTCTATTACCTTGATAAATGCACTTAAATACTTTGGTAGTCAGTTATTGCCTCTTTAGAATAGGGATGCACCGAATCCACTATTTGGGATTAGGCCGAACCCTCCTTTGCGAAAGATTTGGCCGAATACCGAACCGAATCCGAATCCTAATTTAAATATATAAATTAGTGGTGGTAAAGGGAAATCATTTTTTACTTCCTTGTTTTCTGACTAAAAGTCATGCGATTTCACTTCCCGACCCTAATTTCCATATGCAAATTAGGATTCGGTTCGGCCAGGCAGAAGGATTTGGCCGAAACCTGAATCCTGCTGAAAAAGGCCGAATCCTGGCCGAATCCCGAACCGAATCCTGGAGTCAGTGCATCCCTACTTTAGAGATCAAACTACATTACAAAATACACTGTGGTACAAGATGGCAAGCAAAATGAAATTTAACACTAGAAGAGGACGTGAAGGGGCACATTTACTTAGCTCGAGTGAAGGAATAGAAGAAAAAAAACTTCGACCATCGAATTGGCTACTTCGACCTTCGACTTGGAATCGAACGTTTCGAACTAAAAACCATTCGATAGTCAAAGTACTGTCTCTTTAAAAAAAACTTCGACCCCCTACTTCGCCAACTAAAACCTACTGACGTACAATGTTAGCCTATGGGGAAGGTCCCCATAGGCTTTCTAGCAATTTTCTGATCGAAGGAATTTCGTTCGATCGATGTATTTAAATCCTTCGAATCGTTCGATTGGAAGGATTTAATCGTTCGATCAAACGATTTTTCCTTCGACTTCGACACCAATTTTAGGAATCCTTCTACAAGGAGATAACCACACACACTCCAGTGCCTTTAATTGATCTTCTGAGGACCCTGTGAAGAAAGAGATTCCAGCTTTACGTAAGGCCTGAACCTTCTTTTATATGAACTCTCTATTTCATTTTTAAGCATAAATCAATGAGAGAGAGAGAATAAGAGAGAGCGAGCAAAAGAGAAGCAGGAACCAACTTCATCATGGTAGCCACCATACAATTAAATACTCTTCTTTAATTCACAATGGGATATTTTTATTATCCTGCTAGTGAGATGTTGGTCAAAGTTTATATTTGATGGTCTCCCAGATGTTTGAGTTTGGTCCCACTCAATCTTGAAAAAAATCTCTTCTATCGACATAAGTTTAGGGCCTCTTTTACAAAACAGACATTGGGCTTAGGCAAAGGCTTACTATGGCAGCATTACTAACAGTTTATTAAGGATTTTGGAATAGCCCTTGCTTATCTGTGCCTCAATATATTTCAATCAGACTGTATTGTCCCTCAAAGAGATACAAGGCTCTTTTAAAGCTATTAATGGAATCTGCTAACAAGAAGAGAACTCCATAGCCAAGTTGTTCTAGGTGAAAACCTTTTACAATGATGTTGCCTCCAAACTAAAGGCCTCTTATCCAATATGCAGTATGAGAAAAAAAAATCTCAGCACCAACATTCTTTCCTCATGGCTGATCGGTTTATTTGCCCCTTTCTGCACTTTTTCCACTTTAATAATATCCTTCACATGAAACACATATTCAAGGACTCATTATGCCCAGGCAAATTTCTCTACCAGTGTTTTAAATTGTAAAACTTCTGTATTTTGTAACTATACAAATTCCAACCCATAGTGTGTTAACCAACAATAGACAGAAAAAACACCTTGTATTAAAAATGAGCCTGTGTTACTAATTTTGACCCGAAAGGCTTTGTCACAATCATTGTCACATTTCTATCCATGGATAGCAAGAATTTGTGTGCATTTGTTTCATCTCCTTCTAAGGTTTTGTAATTAATGAAGTGTTGTAATTTCCCCTGGGAGAACATTCTTAATTGCTCTGGTTCTCACTTATGTCTTTAAGACATCCCTGATGGCATTGATTAATTTCAATTTGCATTCCTGCACCGTTTAATTGCAAAGAGACAGTCAATACATAGAGACAGTGTCTAATCATTCATCACACTTTGGTAAAACAAGTGCAATTGTCAAAGAAAACAAAGCAGAGCTGTGTAGGCTGTGTTGCCTATGTATTAGGAAGTATGGGACTTTTTAACCAAAGCATAGGCACAGTTGCAGAAATGTCCAATGTCCATCCGTGTGCTACACTTTGCATGGCAGCCATAAGTTGCTTCTGCATGTGGGGGAGCCAGTTGCATTGTGGGCAAAATACACAGTGATTTACTCCTTGCCTGCCTTTAGTAAAGGATTCCAACTGGCACAGATAGCTAATTGTTTTTTTTATTGCTTGTATTTATTTTACAACTCTCTCTCTCTCATGGGCATACTCAAATAGGAGTGAGTTGCTGACTGCACACCTCTGTATTATTGAACCAGTTCCCTGCAGCTACTGCTCATTTATTTCTCAAGGTTTAAGTCCTGGTACAGCTGAACATGAATTGGATTGGCTGGAGGGATTTACCCTGCAGTTATCCAATCACTGTGCAGCTTCACATTTCAGCCTATCCAATCACTGTGCAGCTGTACCAGGAATTAAATTGAGGGGAAGCAGCAGGTAAGGTACAGTGCACCCTTCCTTATATCTATTCATGCAGCCTCACTCATAAAATCCTAAAATCTATGTTTTTAACTTGTTTAAAGTGCCACTAATATTGAGTGTTCCTACTGTTTGGTCCTACACTGTCTTCCCTCTCCCAACCCTCAGTTCAAGTTTACTTACTCAATCCTGCTGTGCCCTGTCCCCGCAGGGACATCACCAATTTACTAACAGGCACAGGTGCCAATTCGCTAGTGAACGGGACCATTGCTAACGGTAATTCGCACTCTATCACCAGGCGCCTTTGCTTTGGTGAATTTTACTCCGTAAATTTACTAAAATGCGGATTTTACTGAACGTTGCCTCTTTCACCAGACTTGCTTTCACCAGCTCAGACCAGGCAAAGTGCAATGGAGTAGCTAGATCTTCCTCAATCTTCTATCACTTACATTTTATTCTGTGAGCCGAAAATGCACCAAAGTTCAAAAAAAGCTGGTTATTTTTTTTTTTTTTCGTAAGAACCGGCCTCCTCCATACATTTTCCAACATTAACTTCACAGTGGGCTCATGTGTAGGGCATTAAAATAACTCTATTGTCTTCAATATGGTTCCCTGGACATGTGGTTTAACAGTGGAAATGTTAAGTATTTGAACCAACACTGACAATAAAGACGTCCATACAGCTTTAAATTTTCCACCCTATGCAAATTGATCTGAGCACAAGATCACTATTGAATTTTCGCTAGGCAGAAATGAGCGATAGCGCATCTTTGATTTGAAATGCTCGCATTACGGAAGTACCGATAGCGAAAAGTCACCAGCGTTCGGCACCCAGGACGAAACTTCACATATTAGTGAATTCGATTTGTCCATCCTAGGTCCTATCTGTCCACCAGGGGGAGGTGCTGGGGATGCATAAATCATACTGTAGTTTCAATACCCAGATCTATTTTCTGCTCCGCATTCCCCTTACTGAATATCTTGCTGCCCCTCTAATTTTAGCTTTCATATCCTGCTATATATATATATATATATATATATATATATAAACACATACATAGATGGCAGATGGTATTCAATCAAAATGTAATTATCACAAACAGCAAGTCTGCAAGTCGAAAACATTGCATACATCATCAGCAGCAAAAGCATCGGAATACTGAGAAGACACAACACATCCTAAAATATGTTTGCTGTCACCTTCAGAGCTGGTGACTCTCTATGTGTGTGAGGTGTTTTTAAAAGTGTAGGCTTGTTAGTTTCCAATCATTTAGGGGCTGCCAACTGTAATGAATTTCTATATGAGCATTGATCAAAATGTTATATTATGGCATGTGTTATTAATACAATCTAGGAATAAAGGTAGCTTTCAAGCTGTGTAAAATTGGTACTGAAAAATAACTTACTGTAATGTAATCTGTTGTTTGTAGTTAAAATCTGTGTAAGATCTCTAATATTGTTCTTCTTCAGTTGCAACCAGTTTTAACAGGGTTAAGTGCTCATAATGGGGTTGGTCACTTTAAATGAACTTTTAGTATGGTGTAGGGAATGGTATTCCGAGACAATGTGCAATTGGTTTTCATTCTTTTGTTTGCTGAGTTATTTAGCTTTTTATTCATAATTCCCCCTGTTTGCATTTTCAGCAATCTGGTTGCTATGCCCCCAATTCCCCTAGCAACCATGCACTGATTTGGATGAGAGACTGAAATATGAATAGGAGAGAGCCTGAATAGTAAGATGAGTAATAAAAGGTAGCAACGACAATCCATTTTGTAGCCTTAAAGAGCATTTGTTTTTTAGATTGGGCCAGTGACCCCCATTTGAAAGCTGGAAAGAGACAGAAGAAGCAGAAGGCAGCTAATTCAAAAACAATAAAAAGAAAAAAAGGGCCAATTGAAAAGTTGTTTAAAATTAGTCATTCTAAAGGTGATTCACCTTTTTAACTTTCATTGACTGCCATGCAATGTCCTGGTTGAAATGAACCAAAAATCTTTCCCTATTGACTAGAGTCACGATCAAGGGGGGTCCCAAGTAGAAGGTCTAAGACAACTTTAGACTGACAATTACTTTCTATATTTTTTTTTTCTTTCCTTTGCAAATTAAACATGGAACACACGTTCTTTTTTTCAATAAAACATCCATACCTGTTATAAAGGTGTTTAAATATCTGAGCTGTCAATCATATACAGTATTGCCTGCCCCACCTCTATGCCTGAGGCAGTCAATTACTTTCCATTCAGCACTTCCTACAAGTCACTGCTCTCCCCCTTCCCTCCTCAGCCTCTATAATTGTGTAGGGCACTGCGCATGGGCGTTAGGGCCCCCATTCTGGTACATACACAAAGATTTTGGGGGCGATACACAATTTGTCTTAATAACAGTGTCCACAAAATGCTGTGATCGTGTAATTCCAAGACTGAAGGAAACAACATTTAAATAAGAAATATAGTGTGAGTAAAGTTTATTTTGCTCAACTAACATGATAGAATAGAATTTGGAATTATTACTTAGGGTGACAGGTCCTCTTTAAATATTCACTAAAAAGGGCTCAAGATCACCAGCAGGGCACCCAGCAGTTAAGTTGCACGCTATAGGCACGTTAGACATGAGCACTTGGTACCGCAGCCCTTTCACTTGCCTACTTTATCAGCAGTCTGGTTTCTCACTGCAGTAAACAACAATACACCTGCTTTTAACCATCTGTTTCAACTCTCTGACTCCCTGCTCCATCTCAGCAACATCCTACCTCTATCCTACCTCAGCCACATGCCTAATTGTGTAAAACCCCTTCAGAGTGATTGTTTTGCATTCTGTATATGAAGCTTGCTGTGTTATCCGTGCGCAGAGCAAAATCAATTCAGGGATTGACCTGAAATCAATCCCAGACCTGCTATGATTATCAATCACACACAGAGAATCTAAAGAAGTAAAATAGCAACAGCAGAACTGCAAACCAGCTGAATAATATTGTGAATCAGACTGACAGTGCTCTGTACAGCATTATCACATGTTGCTCATTTATCATTCTCCCAGTCATGTGTGAATGGAGGCATCGTTGGTTGATTTATTTGTTGATAGGTAATTAACCCACAGGGGTCATCAAACTTGGCCTGCCAGAGCAGCCAGACAGAACTGCAGTGTCACAGACAAGTACAACCAAAAGAGGTTTCCCTTAAAGCTTGAGAACCTATGAAATTGCACATGGTACCATCTAATGGTTCATAAATGCTTTTAAGGGCAGATTCGGGGAGATTAGTCGCCCAACAACAAATCTCCTTTTCTTCAGGGGGACTAATCCCTCTGAAGTGCCTTCCCCTGCCTTCCTGCTGGCTAGAATGTACATCGCCGGCGGGATGGCACTCAGAGTGCTTCGTTATCTGAAGTCGCCCGAAGTTTCTTTGTGAGGCAACTTCGGGCGACATCGGAAAACAAAGCGCTCCGAGTGCCATCCCGTCTGCGATTTACATTCTAGCCGGCGGGAAGGCAGTTCAGAGAGATTGATCGCCCCGAAGAAGAGGAGATTTGTCGCCGGACGACTAATCTCCCCGAATCTGAGCGTGTGTCTCTGCCCTAAGAGGTGCTTGGATGATTTCTTGGACAGACATAATATCCAAGGCTATTGTGATACTAAATTATTTTTCCAACTCAATTTAACTATGTAATTATGTAACTATAAAGAATTACCCTCGTTCATCAGGAGAAATAGATTGAGTTTTGAACAGTGTTATGCCATTATAGTCATACCTGTACATGTAATTGTATGGAGTGTTAGACAAGATTGGCAAGGCATATTGGATATTACATTTATTAATACCATATATGGACAAAATCATCGTCATCATCTGTAAGGTTCTTTATAGAGTGTGACCCGCAATATAATACTAGATAACAGAACTCCTGTATTCTTTTCAAAACCTTCACCCAAGTGAAAAGTTTTTGTCAGTGTGCCAAGCTACATGTAGCACTTGTTAAGAATTCAACTGGGCAGCACTCTGATTAAAAAAAGCCTTTATTTTTCAAATGCAGGGCAACAAAGACAGAGCAACGTTTCGGGCCCACCTGGCTCTTTGTCAAGCCTTGTATACGTGCGGAAGGACACGTGGGAAAAGTGCACCAGTGAATCAAGTTGCAGACAAGTGAGTGCGACCTGAATTGACTACAAAAGCTACATGTAGCATCTGTGCCAATATACACATCAACACATATCTAACCGTAACAACATCGATGTAGCACCTGCCCAATTCAACTTGTGAATGCTGTACTATTTTTCTACTGAAGCTGTACATGCTGCAAAGGCACAATGGTAGAAGGTAGCATATAGGATTTGTCCCAATAGATCTTGCTTGATACATTGAAAAATACCACGAATAATGCCAGTGGTGTACTGCATCATTATGCACCATAGCAATATACTTAATCATATATCCACCTAGGGCCATAGTATAATGTCAAGTGCACTGTAATCATTATGAGGAGAGTGGCTTCTTAATCATGTGATAATCAGGTCAGTTCAAATGCAGAAGTTAATCAACAAATATTGATATAATTACCGTATATACTCGAGTATAAGCCGAGTTTTCAGCCCCCAAAATATGCTGAAAAACTCTACCTTGGCTTATACTCGGGTCAAGCGCAAAAACGGTCGCCGATGTCTAAGAATAGTCGCCAGCGCCTAAGAATAGTCACCAGCGTCCAAGAATAGTCTCCAAGAACATTCGCCGGCGTCCAAGAATGGTCGCCAGCACCTCCAATGGGAGCAGAAACCCTCAATTTTTTGATTGAAACTTACCAGAAGCTGCTGCATTTCTCACGCTAGGCTTATACTCGAGTCAATAAGCTTTCCCAGTTTTTGGAGGTAAAATTAGGTACCTCGGCTTATACTCGGGACGGCTTATACTCGAGTATATACGGTAATAAAATAGACTTTCTTCAGTCTTTATGCAGCAATTGCAAGATTCTCCATAAACTTCATATGGTTAATTCTCAAAAGCTTATATACATTGAAACAAAGCCTGTGATTGCAGACGATACAAATGAACTGCATAGCTTGGTCCCATAAGTCAGGATAAAAGCTAGGAAAAGTGCATTACACCCATTAGACCACCCCATAAATAAATAACATAAATAAAACAAAGCTCAGATCAATAGAGCTTCTGTTCAAGCAACCCCTTTAATACTCAACAAAGCATCTTCCCCAATAATTGCAACAGATTCTCCTCATACTAATTGGTCACAATATAGCCACTATTTTCCCTGTAAAATTGTAATTGGTCAACAATTTCTTTGCGTGCAGCACCTGGTCTAGACTAGTCAATTTCTCCCCATAAAACTCCTGTGTTCATGTAGTCATAGAGCCTTTCTCTCTTGAAGCCCTACAAAGGCTCACTGCTAATGGATCAACACAGATAAGTCTTTTTATCTCCCTGTTTGATGCAACAGACTTTCATACAAATTTAAATAGCTCTAAACTTAATTTATCTGCCAGTAAAGTGTCTATAAATAGCCACATTAATAAATGCTAAATATATAATGATTTGCAGACAATTATACTATTAAAACTCGAGCTGCTTGGTTTAATAGTATTGGTATTGGCTAAAATAATGCACTATATTATTGTCCCCACATTTTAGGGATTTATGCTGTAAGCTTTATAAAAAAAAATAACTTTTTTCCATGGCCTCGATAAAAATGCTTTCTATAATAGCAAAAGAGATGAGCAAAATACATCTGCAAATATTTCAGTGTTTGTTTTTTCAAGATGCAAAGGTGTTAAACTTGAGGCAAAGTCAAATGTGAAGTAGTGCTTACCAGAAGTGATGTGGAAAGCTGCCACGGAATCAGTTATTATTGCGTTAACTCTGTTACCCCTATTATACTGATCATCTAGATGCAGCTGACACATAAATAATTGTCAATTCCACGAGTACCGTATATACTCGCGTATAAGCCGAGATTTTCAGCACCCAAAATGTGCTTGAAAATCCTACCTCGGCTTATACGCGGGTCAGCTGCCTTACCGGTAAGCGAGGCTGCGGGTGAGGAGGATGAAGGGGGAGGGAACAGGCCAGTTGAGACGCGCCGTGTTTGTTATGGGCCGCACTTGCAGGGATGCCATGTTTGCGGCAAATCTGTTGTCCAGCTATGACTTACCGGTAAGCGAGGCTGCAGGTGAGGAGGATGAGGGGGGAGGGAACAGGCCAGTTGAGACGCGCCGTGTTTGTTATGGGCCGCACTTGCAGGGATGCCATGTTTGCAACAGCGCAAGTGTGTGCCTACGCTGACGTCACCATGGATATAGCATTGTAAGAAGCAGGATAGCTAGAGTGTGCTCTGTGTATCGGAGGACTGGTGAGAGAAGAAAAGTTACCGGTATGTTGATACAATCATGTAAGGGCCTTCAGTGCTGGAACAGTTAACGGAATTATCATGTGCTTGGCACCAAAGTGGGAATAAATGAATATGAAATCCTGTAATACATAGTACAGAAGAACAGGTGGACTGTTAGAGAGCAATCTCTCAGTCTGAATTGAACTTGTTAAGGGTTATTTTAAGGGTTATTTACTGCTTCGGTTGCTCATTTCTTGGGCCAGGTAATACATTTCAGTGATGCAGTGATGATTTCTGAGACTTCTGAGTTGTGTCTAGGCTTATACGCGAGTCAATAAGTTTTTCTGGTTTTCATAGGTAAAATTAGGTACCTCGGCTTATACGCGGGTCGGCTTATACACGAGTATATACGGTAATTAGCAGAATCTTTTTAAATTGTTTCTGACAAGGTACCAAAATGTGAGATCATTTTGGCTATGACTAAAAGTCACTTCTATCCTCTGCTTTCTTTAAATGTTTTTGCTAACGTATGCTTCAAAAATTAGGAGCAAGTTTGCATTTCCACCACTCCGTGTTTGTTCTTCTTGCATACAATATGATAGTTCGGTCATTTCCGGAGAAAACTCTTTGACTGGCACCTTTAATTAGTCGTATTGACTTTTGTCTGTATTAGGCATGTTACAAACAGCTACATAACATATTTAAACTTTTTCTTTCACCTGTTAGTACAGTATTTGTTTTTAACATGGATATGATGAGCAACATGTTTATGGTAGATCTCTATGAAACTGTCCCACTGTATCCCAAGTTCCGGAGATAACATGGCCAAAAACATAATTAGTTAGAGAATCTACCAGTGGTGTAACTAGATGTTACTCGGCCCAACAGGAATCTTATTTTAGGGCCCCCAAAATATCCAGAGGTTGTCTTGTTTTACCAATATTGAATATTGAAATTGCTCATTAAATAGGGCCTCATGGAGCCCCCTATACCTCCTGGGCCCTCCTGCAGCTGCAGGATCTGCTTCCTCTGTAGTTACGCCCCTGGAATCTACCAGTAAGGGAGTTGATTATCAGCATCTTGTCACCCATATTCCTGTTATTTTACATAAAGAGATGACGGTGCACGTTTGGCTTCTTGATACATCCATACAAACATACAGTACATACTGTATATTCATACAAACATCAGAAGGGAGACATACTAGTATTTAGTTACTCTGTGGTAGAGAGAGGGCTGACTATGTAGTTGTTAGAGTCTTCCCCTACCAGGTGGCACCAATTATTAGCCCACTGGTCACCTGGGCCCCTGGGTGGAGGGCTATGCCTACAAACAGAATGAGGCACCAATGAAAAAAAATAGCATGACCACACAAATCACTAGGGATTTTTTTGCTTGGTACAGTTCGACTGGGAAATTCATGTTTTCGCGTTGGCAATTTTTTGTAAATCCATGCTTAAAATTCACTATGTGTTATACCAGAAGATATTTTTTTCTCCAAAAATAAATACAGAAAACACACTTATAACATTATTATGGGCTCCTTGTCTTAAACATCAACCAATCATATCGAAAACTGCCCCAGCCCTCCTCATCTACCTAAGCAGCTATCCTGGTGCCACTGGCAGGAAGGAACTGGCAACATGAGATCTTTTTTGTTTCTATGAAGATTATTTGTAGTATTATGGGAAGGATCTTTTCTAGCAATTTAATCAATGATTATACTATTGCAGAGCTAAAAATGCTTTAAAGGAGAAGGGAAGTCGAAATCACTGGGGGTTGCCAAAAGTTAGGCAGTCCCTTGTGATTATATTCACTTACTTGATACCCTCTTGTGGTGGACCTGACATCAGTACAGGTATGGGAACTGGGATGCTTTGGACCTGGGATTTCCCGAATAAAGAGTCTCCCGAGTAATTTAGATCTCCATACTTTGTCTACTAAAAAAACGATTTAAACCCAATTGAATTGGTTTGCCTCCAAGAAGGATTAATTATATCTAAGATAACGAGTTTCTGGATGACAGATCCCATACCTGTACTGAAATTAGTCATAATGCCATGGGTCCCCAAGGAATAATCTCTGTCCTCCCCAGCCCGTGAACCTTTCATCTGAATGAAACATATTTCCTCTATTATTTCTCTTTTGCTCTGAAAGAAAAACGGTAGTTACAAATTTGCAGTAGCTGTTATCTGGACAGCCTGATTTGAAGGTTAATTTAAATAAGAATAAGTCCCAAATCAGCTCTTTATACACATTCCCCTTCTCTGAGATCTTAGTGTGAAAATGAAGAGAGAATGGAAAGGGGCTTGTGAATATCCAGCTGACCTACCCTTGAACTTTTCTGAGTTCCTGGAATGTTTCAGTACATTGATTTTTGGAGAAGTCTTCCCATAAATAACAAGAATAATGAATTCATGTATTTTTTCCATTTCATTATCCACAGTTCTAAATAATTTATACTGATGACCACTGCAGGAAACTCCATGGCAATTAAATATAAACAATAATTTATATAGCTTGCTCTTTATCTCCATAAATGCATATATAATCGCTATTGCCTTTCTGATATATTGCCATGTTTTACCAGTCTCACCAATTAAAAGAATAATATTTCAGTGGAATTGGTACCTTGCAGAACGTTTGTCAGGAGAATATTTCTTTTCTACCAAATGCCATCATCCCTTGTATCTTTTCTTGGCAATGTAATCAAGCTTATATTAAGCTGAATGCTCCGCCAAAGAAAGTTCTGCTCTATGGTTATAGAGCTTTTAGAGATAAAAACAGGACCTAAAATACTACCCAAATCAGCTGATTTATTTCCTGGAGCCAATGACCTGTTGAGGAACAAAGGGAAGCTGGGCATGACAATGCTATGAGGGCTGGCCACCCTTTACTGCATAGTGATTGGTTGGTCCAGATCCTTGGTGTGTATGGAGTATGGGTGGTTTTGGAAGGTACCTTGAGCAGGTGGAAAACCAGAAGCACAACAGCAGCATTACTCCAGGACCACAGCTGCATCTTTTCCTCTCTCTCTATGGATGGTTGGCGAGGTAGTTTTCTCACAGTTGGTGGGGGTGCTTTTGACTGCCAGGGGTTAGTTGAAATAGGCAGTGGGCAAAGTTAGATGGGATCTAGGTGGGCTAGGGTCCTGGCGGAAGGTGGACAGTCTCAGTTGAGCACTTTGAGAGGAGGCAGGAAACAGGCTTCAGGCCCAGGATCGGGATTAGTCCTGTGGGAGGATACTGGGAATTGTTTACTTGTGTACTAGTGGTCTGTTACAATAACTTATTGCTGTTAAGTATTATTTATGTAAATTATTATTGTTAATAATCAACTGTTGCTTTCTCTCCCCAATGATGGTCATGTGTCAATTTTTTGGTGGGGGGTAAAGTGGGAATAAAGGCATGTTGTCATCCGCAGAAAATTTTCCAGGGGGAGCAACAACATCAAGCAAAAGTGGCACCTAAATACCACCCATTTAACCAATACATACTCCATGCCAGTATATTACAGAAAATGGATAATGAGTATATTAACCCAAGACATGCCAGTATAATTACTACAGAAAATAGATATTCAGCATATTACCTGAGATATGTCAGTATTATTGCTATAGAAAATTGATAATCCACAAATTAACCCCAGATGAGCCAGCAAGTACTATGGAAAATCTATTATCTAACTACTAAATGTATTTGGATATAATTCATATATGGAAATGGGTAAAATCACTCTAGAAATGGACAATGGGTACTTCATTAACTCCACTGAAAAATGGGCAATCATTAACGCCAGACATTCCAGTAAGCTAAATGCAGAAATGGATAGATTGAATGTATTCCCTCACCTACAAATGCACAAGCAGAATACCAGCATCATAGTTCTTCATGCTGCTCCCACACTACTTCTCTCTCTCTCTCTCTGGATTCTGTAAAAAAATCCAAGATGGTGATGTGTCCCACAGTTCTCAAGAAGCAGGGAGCTAAGAACTGAGGACAAGCAGGGCAATGTGTGACATTAATACAGCAACTTGGGACAGCTCCTATTTGTGGACATCCATGTATCGATGCTGCATTTGTCATGTATTTGTTACAAGAGCAGCATAAAAATATATTGCATCAAACAGCGCATATGTAAAACCCAGCTTCATGTAAATAAACCATTTTCATAATAATGTACTTTTTTAGTAGTATGTGCCATTGGGTAATTATAAATAGAAAACTGACATTTAAAAAAATAAGGGCCGTCCCCTGGGATCCTACGATTCACAGTGCACCAAAACAAACCATACTTGTTAGGTCACATGAGCCAATTAACAGACAGAGTTCAATCTTTTGCTTCCACACTTCTTCCTGTTACAGTTAGAGCTGCAGTTTTCTGGTCAGGTGATCTCTGAGGCAGCACAGAGACAATCACAAAATGGTGGTTCAAGGCATGAGATGTAAAAGGGCAATATTAACTTAAATATATATACCAGTTTGGTAAGATTATTTAATATGCCACTTAAATTGATATAAACTAAGTATTTATTTTGGGGGTATACAGTAGCTTTCCTTTAAATGGATTGTATTGCGTATGTGTGTATAAATAGATAGAGCGACAGATAAATATAGATGCACCCTACCCCTGAAAAAAATGCAACTAACAAAGAGTTTTGCAGCTTCAATTAAATAGATACATGGTTAAATTAAAATAATTTTAAAAAAATATGTGAATTCTGGACAGTAAAAACAACCTAATTAAAATAGGAAACATGCATTTTTACTGTTGCGTTTACTATTGTAAAATATTGTTGAAGAGTTATCAGCTATTTTCCAACACAGCTTGTAATAGGTTCCTCAAAGATATGTTTTCAATTCGACTTCATAAATTACTGGTTAGTATGTAAATCAGTGAAAATGAACCAGTAGAAGACTTTATTTAATTAAAAACACAAGAGTCTTAGGCTCCCAAGTAATTTAATTTTTTTCTTGTAGATAATTCATCATGATAAATCCTGATAATTATACCGAGGAAACTCATGCTGCAGTTTTCAGGCAATTTTTGTGAGAAAACAGAATCTATTGTAAATATTCAATTGTCTTATTGTATTTAAATAAATGGTAAAAAGCTACACATTATGTATGTGTGTATACATTACATCTTCATTATCCTGTATTTACACACACAGGTATAGAATCTCTTAACCAGGAACCAGTTATCCAAAAAGCACTGAATTACGGGAAGGCCATCTGCTATAGAGTTTATTTTAAGCAAATAATTCTTATTTATAAAAGTGAATTCCCTTTTCTTTGGAATAATAACAGCACCTTGATAGGAACTTAAATGCAAAAATCTATATTGGTGGCCAAGCAATCCGATCTACTTTATTTGATTGTTAAATGTTTTTAATACACTAACGTATGATGATACCTACAGTATATATATATATATATATATATATATATATATATATATATATATATATATATATATATATATATATATATATGTATATGTGTGTATATAAAATAAAATAAAATTTGAATTCAAATTCTTATTTACCATTCGATCCTTAGTAAATCTGCCCCTTAGTGTAGGGCAATATATATTTACATCTCATTGCCGCTGCAAACAATTGCACCCAAGAGTGAGGGGCCTGCCCGTTGTTCCTCCTGGGAATGGCTTTCCTCCCTAGCCCATGCCCCTTCCACCAAGCCATTCCATCACTTTGGCCCATGCCTAATCCATGTAACACCCTACTATTCCCAGGCAGCCCTTCCCACTGCAACACTACACTAATACCTCCCAGTTATATCCCGTTATATCGCTACCACCCTTGATCTAAGGAGGGCAGTCTGTTCAAGGTAAAACACCCCCCCTTCTTTTAACTGGCCATGTCTCTACCCATCCCCACAGCAACCAAGGAAACTACAACACCCATAATCCCTAACAAACAACACCCAAAATACCTAACACCCTCTTCCAGTTTCCTATTTCCTAGCCCTGTCATGGTCCTGACATTACCAGTTCCCGGCTCACTCCCCCAGGCATTCTTTATCAAGCTAATACCCAGCTTTGCTTGAGACCAACCTGGGCAGCTGGGGACATTTCCCCAAACCCTGGTTCTTACCCCATCCAAGTTATATCACGGCCACAAGCTCCTTCTCTTCGGTGCAAATTCCAACAGTACAGAACTATTACTCCTATACCCAAAAACCCAGTTAATCTTTCCTGTGCTCTCTGGAATGCCAGATCTGTTTGCAACAAACTCACGGCTATACACGACCATTTCATTGCAAATTCCTCTAACCTACTCGCACTTACTGAAACCTGGCTTTCTCCTACCGACACTGCCTCACCTGCTGCCCTGTCCTTTGGGGGCCTACACCTTACTCATACTCCCAGACCTGGTAACAGACCTGGAGGTGGGGTAGGTTTGCTTCTCTCTCCCCACTGTACTTTTAAAGTTCTTCCACCTGTTCCCTCCCTATCATTCTCCTCATTTGAGGCTCACTGCATTAGGCTCTTTTCTCCTGTTTCCACTACCACCTCTATGCTGACGATACTCAGATCTATCTCTCATCTCCTGATCTCAATCCAGAACTCCTAACTCGCGTCTCCTCCTGCCTGTCCACTATCTCTACCTGGATGTCTCAAAGCTACCTTTAATTAAACCTCTCTAAAACTGAAATGGTTCTCTTTCCTCCAACTAACACCAGTAACATCCCGGAAGAATTGATCATAGCTAACAATGCCACTATCACCCCCTCTCCCCAGGCCCGGTGCCTTGGGGTTATCCTAGATTCTGCCCTGTCATTCACTCCTCATATCCAGTCACTTATTAAATCATGTCACTTCCACCTAAGGAACATATCCAAAATACGACCATTTATCACCCAAGATGCTGCCAAAATTCTTATTCACTCTATCAAGTCTAGACTACTGTAACTCTCGTTTAATTGGCCTTCCCCTCCATAGACTCTCACCTCTCCAGTCCATAATGAACACTGCTGCGAGGCTCATACACCTCAGCAACCGCTCCTCCTCTGCCTCGCCATTCTGTCAATCCCTGCACTGGCTTCCGCTACCTTTCAGAATCAAATTCAAATTAATGACCTTGACATTCAAAGCACTTTTGCCCCACCCTACATCTCTGAACTCATCTCTATATACTCACCCAACCACTTACTACGCTCCTCTACTGACCTGCTACTCAACTCTTCTCTCATTACTTCCTCACATGCTCCCATTCAAGACTTTGCAAGGGCTGCACCCCTCCTCTGGAACGCACTCCCACGGTCTGTCCGACTTTCTCCCAACCTTTCTGCTTTCAAGAAATCTCTTAAAATGCACTACCAAACGCAACACCACATACAGTACCACATTTCTCACCCACTTAATTTGATCTTGCCCACTCCCACACTTTGTGTATTACTCCCTTCCCTTTAGAGTGTATGCTCTTTTGCATAGGGCCTTCCTCACCTTTTGTACCGGTATTGATTGTGATGTATGTGATTTAGTTGTATAATCACATTTACTTTACAGTGCTACGCAATATGTTGGCTCTATATAAATACATGTTAATATAATAATAAATTATAATAACCTAGGCTGGGAATCTTGCTTATACCAAAATACCCGAATCATATGCGGAGCAGGAGAATGAGATGCAGGAACAAGTTTTAGCTGTTACTCATCCCATATCAGGAGCACCATACATACAACTAAATGGCTGGGTTCCCAATGACCAACATAGAAAGCCCTTTGTAAGTAGCATGTGGACTAATTTATTGCCTTGTCTGTCCTTGTCACTGATGGTGGCCCTGTCCTGAATATCCTCTATAGACTACTTTACAGAAAGCGATGGCACTTGATATTTAAGGAACCATAACTATCTTTTTTAGAAATAAATATGTTATTTTACTAATTTTTCATTTATAGAAATATAATACCACATATGTCATATTAACCACCCCTAAGAAAGCCCAGGCAGGATAAATCAGATTCTACAGTATTGTACTGTATGTAATAGTGCTATGTAGTAGGTACTGTACATGGGCTGGGGTGCTCCAGTAATGCTCTTGATTTATATTTACCTACAAACAAGGTGAAATGGTACAATATAAGCTCCTGTTTATTCATTTTAGTACAAGCTTTTCTCTGTGACGTGAGAATAGTGTTGTCATATAATCTACTATTACAGCCTGCTTCATTTACTGCAAATAAAAATGCAAGGGAAATTCCACAGTACTTGCAGCTCTAAATGATGGGAGCAATATCAAGCCAGTCAGCAGCGCATGCTAATTTTATCATTTCATCAATACCAGACAGATACAGCTGCAGGGCTGCTATAGGGATGCATATGCAGGGCATCCGGCATCAGGGGCGTAACTATAGAGGAAGCAGACCCTGCGGTTGCAGGGGGGCCCAGGAGTGTAGGGGGCCCAGTGAGACCCTAATTAATTAGCAATTTTAATATATCTTGGTAAAATAGGCCAACTTATAAATATTTTGGGGCCCTAAATTGAATTTGCTATGGGGCCCAGTAACAACTAGTTACGCCACTGTCCGGCATCTACAATTGCTCTTCACTTTGAAATAGTGCAACATTTTGTTCTTCCCTTCAAGACAGTTTCCCTTTAAATTTCTACTAAACTTTAAGTTAGGTTTCATAAATACAAGCGCTTAAACCTGTGCTCCCCTGCATTTGGTGTTAAAGCTTTCAGCTGCAGGGGAGCACAGGAACACAGAGTATTAATTTAAAGGGGCCTTTACTCACATCACTGGCAGAATGCAACATGCTGCTTTCCACCTGCATTCAGCACTTACATGTGCCTGTGTGAGTATGGTATGGGATTTATAATCCATTATTGGTCTGTATCCAAAAAGGATTATTCCTATCTTAGTTGGGATCAAGTACCATGTACTGTTTTATTATTTTCAGGAAAATGGAAATAATTTTTAAAAATCTAAATTAATTTATTAAAATGGAGTCTATAGGAGACTGTCTTCCTTTAGAGCTGGATAATGGTTTCCAGATAGAACATCCCGTACCTGTACAAGGGGGGAGCTACACGTACAGTTCCAGCACAGCTATAGAATGCCACTTACTAAACTTTTGCAAGAATTTCTATGAAAAGGCAGACAACTGGCATCACATCAGAGTGGCACCTCACATTTAGAGCTCACATTCTACATTCATGCCATGATGACCCCAAGCATCCTGGGTAAACTGCCCGACCTGCTAGGAAACAAGACCAGGACTGCAGGTACTCCGCACAGTAATTAGCATTCTGTTGGCAAATGAGCCTCATTAAACCACACCGGTGTTGTAATGACAATATATAATAGTGACTTTGTTTGAGCTTTTCCAAATTAACCTATTGGCAGATAGATATTACATTTCACTGCATGCTGACTTTCCTGCCCACAAAACCACAATAACATTAGAAACTGACATTTGCAATGGGGGACTTGTGTTTCAGTTAATGAGGCAAACCTTTTCACTTATTGAGCAATTAGTTTATGCTATATTTTCCTCATTACTAATTATATTCTGTTAATTCAAATCTCGCATTGGCTATCGCCATTAACCCTCACACTGACCTAAGAAACCCGGCGCCACAATACTTGGCTGGCATTTCAGCTAATTAAAGATTTGCATGTCAGGCCAAGCTTAATTCTCTAGATATATTACAACACTACAGACAATTTGAACTACAGGGGGAGATTTATAATCAGTCTGTGCCCTCAAAATGCACTCTTATAACAAATCTCCTGAAGGAAACAATGACTAATTAATGGCTTTGAAGAGGTGTAATCATCAGAATAAAAAGGCTCCATGCCTAAGAGAAGCTTCATTCAAATATTTGCTCAGAAAACACACAAGCACAATTTGACCATAGGAGGAAAATACATGGTAAAGCTGAGAGGCTCCAATAGGAGTGCCAAGATCCTCTTTTGCCGATTTGATTGCATTGTTCTGTTTTTGCCTGTTATCATAATTGGCCATTTTTGTGCCAATTGCAGTACGGACCGGCAATAACATGGGCACACTGTAGGGCTCATTTGCTTAATTGCTAGAAGCAAGAGCACAAAGTGATGCAAAATCATGGTTCTTAGTTCTAATTGACACTGCTCTGTACACGAAACCTGGGCTAGGTTCAGAGCTCAACGTTGACTGGTGCAAGGCAGCCCTCTAGGCCACAGGGAGTTGGTAAGTAAGGTGGCAACTTAATGAGTTGTGAGGTCATAGGCTACATCCACAGGTCCCTGTTTTAGGCTACTACTGGTTCCAGATGCGTGCAGATCCAGGTACACATGTACCCCAGCTCTTTATACTGGGTCAGGTTCGGTACAGGCAATGGACAACACTGGATCTGCACTCACCACCTGCCTTCTTCTCTCAGCAGGTGCTGACCCAGAAGTGCAATAAAAACAAATATTAAAAGAAAATAGAAATAATAATTGAAAAAATCTAGATGGGCCCCTGATCACACTAGACCCCTAGGGTATAGCCCAGGGGAGCCTGTGCATTAATCTGCCCCGGGTAAGTACAGAGCTCTGGTATACCTTACACCTGCCAACACTGCTTAATTTGTGTCTTGTAATGATGAACAAAGTACAGTAGTAGAATTGTCTAAGTGTAAATCTACAATGTGTAAGTGAATGTTCAGGTGAGGGTCTTGCTCACAAGACCTTATAATATAGGCAGTAGATATCTAGCAGAACGGATAAAGAATGCCTACCAATGGCCTTGACCACTTAAAGCTACTCTCTCTGCAGTTAGTTATTAGTTACTAGTTTCCTGCAGTAATGGTTGCCTAACACCACTGAAGCACATGCACACCCGAGCCCTTCAGAGATAATTAAACCCAGTTATCCCGGACAGGACTTTAAACAAAAATTATTGCAGCAAGAAAACTAATGGATATGGACCTTACAGACACAGACCCCTAGAGGGCTTAATGAGGAATTTAGCCTAACATGTTTTTTGTAACATATGCATTGTTTGATGTATCAACTTGGTATTAAATCAATCTTTTTTATCTTTCAGATATTGATATGAAAAGCAAAGATTTTGCATCCAGGGTGAGGTATAATTCTCTTCTTACCAATTTTCAGGGAAAGTTTTTCTCAGGATTCGTTAGAGTTTATTCTATTCTATTGTTTACACATGTTATGTGATCCTTTTGCATTTTTCTAATGTTTGCTAATTTTCTACTCTTTTTGCTATTTTGCTATTTGGAAATATATTGCATTGGACATTAATTACACCCCCGGGATTGGACACTGCTTTGATTTCAAGTTAATGGACAATTTTTTATTCATGAGGGGGTGGGTTTCACGTGTTATTTAAACCTTGTTCCCTAATGTGGTTGTATCACCTGACAAAGGGGGAAAGCCCCCGAAACGTTGTGACGCTAAAAAAAACACGTAAGGGGCTTGTCCCCGGTTTGAAATTGCCACAAGTGCCGGTACCTATTTTTCTGTTCCTGCCTAACACCACTGACACTATTCATCTAAAATAGATAACTTTGAGTGGTCCTAGTTTATCTCCATTTATCTTGCTGGGGAAGATCCTCCCATCCAGGTCGTGGAAAGGCCACAAAGGCCCGGGCCTTGGGCGACAGAATTGTAGGGGGGCGGCAAGCACTGGGGATTCACAGGAGATACAATAGTTTTTAAAATATCCTGTGCGCCAATCCCCAGTACTCCGGACCCAATGCTGAAAATTTGCACATGTGCAAAAAGAAAGAAGAGGGGACAGGGTGATGAATGTCTGTGGGCCTAGGGGCACCTGTTATGTAAATCTGGTCGTTCAGCATCCCTACCTTGGACAACCAAGGGCTACAACTCTTAACTAGGTCTTTCTTCACTGATTCTTGCATAATGTTTTATAGAAGATTTCAAATCATAAGGCTTTTTTTTGCGTGGACAATGCATGAACTTGCTTGGCTGATGGAAACAGGGCTTTAGATAACTTAAGGTGGCCATAGACTCCAAGATCCGCTCGTTTGGCGACATCGCCAAACGAGCAGATCTTTCCCCGATATGCCACTAAACTGCATGGCTATATCGGGGGTAATTCGAACGATCAGATTACGATGTGCCAAGCGGCTCCGACGGGTCGGTCGGGTAAAAATCCAACCTTCCCGATCGATATCGTGGCCAGATATCGATCGGGAAGACCTGTCGGAAGCCCCCATACACGGGCAGATAAGCTGTCAAATCGGTCCAAACGACCGATATCGGCAGCTTTATCTGCCCATGTATGGCTCACCATTATGACCACATAACTACTCATAGTACGCCACCACCTAGGCACTTACCCTTCAAAAGTAAAGTGTTTGGAGCAGAGAAGAGTATAAGGAAAATAGGAGCAGAAGATAGAGAGAGCAGAGCAACACCTTTAAGATAGTGCTTAAAACTTTTAGCAATTCAAGGAATTTGACACTGTTTAATGCTTAAGTTTGACCATAAATAGTATGTTAACTGATAAAATGTATACTCTTCCTGTATTCTGTGTGTGGAAACATATATAAAGCTTGTTTTTGTGGGGAGGCTGTTTGATTTCTGCCTGGACTTCAAAGTGCCTGGTTATGTTGGAATTGCTGTGGAGCCATTTGCGTGGCGGAGTCCCTCAGCGACTGTGCTAAGTATCAAAATCACTCCACAGAACAAACAAGAGCCCTTCTCAATAAAAATGATTTATTAATAAATGTGCGATACCATCATTTATAAAATTTCTGCTAAATACAAAACTAGAATAAACAATTAACACACAATGAACTGAATGAACAGATATTGAGGCAATACTGTTGAGGTATGTGCCACCTTGTTTGGTAATAGCATGGTTGTCTTAAGGTATGTAGGTTGGATTTAAGAATATCATGTCTTTGTCCTATCTGGTTAAATTCACAGGCCATAAGAATGAAATAAAAATGGACAAATGTGAAATTTCTTAAGAAAAGTTAGGCAATAACTGCATCCACCATTCATAAAACAGATACAGGAGCCACACGCATACAAACACAGTAGATATCTAACAGAACTGATAAAGAATGCCTTTGTACCTAGTTATAAAGAAGAATGTGTCTCGTTGTTGTTTATCAGACAACAGTCAGGCTGTGAAGAAGCTGTTGCTAGAGTATTCATTGGTAGAGCTATTCATTTTGGGAATACATTTCTGTACAACATAAAACTCGTAGACACTGCAGATAGAAAAATATTCTGAGAGTAGATATAAGGGATGCATTGTGTTTATTTCTTCCTGATGTCACATAGCACCGCATTTGATTGATGAGTTTTGCTTTTCTACCACTGGAAGGTAAAGCATATTTATAACTTTCAACATGTGCCAGAGACGATGTCTTACAAAAGCAATGGATTCATTTTCAGTTTAGAAATACAGCATCAAGTCGGTAAGTATAAAAGATTGGAAAGTTCTCCTCAAAGCTTTTCGCACATTGTAAAAATGTTTGCTTACTGTGTAACCAGCAAACATATGCAGAGCTTGGTTATCAAAGGATCACATTATTATAATAGCACTAAAAGTCCTTGAGCAGTGTAAGCTGGAAAGCTGGAGAAAAATGTCATTGAGGAAGACCCTAACTATGGTTGTCTAGCTGGTTCACCTACACCATAAAGCAACCTACTATTAAGGGTTGTAATACAGAAAGAGCAGTGGCCAAAGGCACCAGATGCCAATATAAAAACGAAACCAGCAAGCTTTATATATATAAAAGGACAATAATTTGCTTGATATTTCCTTAAAAGGCATTGGCTACTCAGTTGATCTTTTTTTGACCAAAATGTAAACATTTGTAGAGGCCTATGTGGTTTTAAGCTAATGGACCTCCATCTGTGAGCAGTCCACATTCTTAACTTATTGGTGCTACTAAATACAGGCAGTTTGACATATGCTGAACATGTGATTATATTCATAAGTATTTATGTGATTAGAAAAGTGGGAGCAGATTACTTGCATAGTTGCTAAACCGCACCATTGCCCCCTAGCAATCAATGAGAAAATTAAATTGAATTTTGCAAAAGAACATTATCTGGGTATTAGGCACCATTGTGTTCCCGCATTCCCTCTTTTAAATTGAGTGCAAATGCACCTATTGATTTTTGGGAACCCTAGAGCTCTCGCCACCACCTTTTACTTGGTAGTTAGTGCAGAATTTCCTGAACCCACTTTATGAATAGGTGCAGCACAATTGGAGCTTAAACAAACATAATTTTGTCTACAGTTGCCTTAAGCATGTGATCCAATGACAAATCTATTCACGCACTCTTAATTGAAGGCCCAGCTCCCCATAACAAGTCGTGGGGAAAATGCTGCATTGTTCGTAAAAGAACATGGCAAGTTCCTTCAGATATTGTATTTGCACATCTCACTTGTAATTATAAACGAACCCTTAGGAGACCCTCTTGTATGAACTTGTATAAAGGATAGGCAAGTTGTTCTTTAGATAGGATTTAGGTTTACTAAAGTCTCTAGGTGACATACCGGAATGTTCTTCGGTGTGGTGGAGGCATTGTAGTGCACAAGGTACATTACTCCATACATTCTGTGGCTGCCCCCTCATCCAACCTATATGGACTGAACAGGATTTGTGGCGAGGTCTCAAAGGCCTAGGGTGGCAACATTTTAGGGACAGCATGCTGCCCACTCACATTCTAAGGTAGCACTGGGGCCACACAGCTCCCCCAGTGCTCCAGCTCATGTGCTTGTGGTGGTAGTGGGTGGGGTGGCATGCGTGCAAAGGTGGGGGGGCAGGCACTAGGACCACTCAGACTATGGGTACCTGTGTATGAAATCCGAGCCTGGGACTGAAGTGTCAATACTTTTGAGCCATCTCTTGGGATACCAAGTTCCTATAGAAATACTGCATCAACCTTTCTCCTAGGCAAACCCTTCCATAGAACTCATTGACACACACAGGCTTTGCTCAGTCAGGTGCCTTTTCTTTATCTTTGGAAATGTGGATAATGAATGTGCAGAACATGAAAAACTTTTGTTATGTCACAGTCATTGATGATTTCCCTTCTTTTCTCTTCCTTTCACCTTTACTTTCCTATTCTGTAGTTGTATGTATGTAAACTCTGTAATAAAATTTGCAAATTAACAAAAACCTTATAAAATACTCGATGGGGCAGTTCTATCAAGGGTCAAATTAAAAAACTTCGAAATTCGATAGTCGAACTTTTCGTTTTGAATTTTTTGGCCGTTTTCGGTCGAAGTAAAATCGTTCGATTGATTCGAATGATTTCATCGAACGATCAAATGATTTTTCAAAAAAAAAACTATGACTTTTTAAAACTTAGCCAAATTTTGGCTCTAGGTTCTAGGAGTTCCCCATAGGCTAACATAGCAATTCTTTCAGGTTTAAAGTGGCGAAGGGTCGAAGTTTTTTAAAGAGACAGTACTTCGATTTTCAAATGGTCGAATATTCGAAAATATTTTCAATTCTAATCGAAGTCGAATTTGGCCTATTCGATGGTCGAAGTACCCAAAAAAATACTTCAAAATTCTAAGTTTTCTTATTCGAAAATTCACTTCTGCCCCTAAATGTAAAAATTGGAAATGTACTGGCTTCATTTTAAAGTCCAATATACTTCAAGTCCTCATCAATTTAATAGCATAATTGTATAAAAAAGCATAACTATTTTTAAGATTTATCAACAATATTTCAGATTATGGGAATTATCCTGTTTTGGTATCCCTTAAATAATACATTGTAGACAGTCTTTAATACCAAAACCAAATAGAGGTAGAAATTCATGGAAATGGGGAGGACATGGCCCTTAAGCAATGGCTGTGTGCAACCTGTAGCTAAAGTTTAATAGGAGAGGTATAAAGAATTCTTTGGATGCTTGGTATTCTGTATTTCTGGAACTGATTTCTCATTAATACTTTGCTGGACTCTCTGGCTGTAATGAGCTATATAATTATATTCATGGCTCACTGTGACTTAACCGAAATAGAGTCAGTGTACAGTATTTCCTAAAAATTGCCATTTCTATTTTGAAATATCTTTATATAAAAATGGTTTAATTATAATGTACTTTTAATAACTGTGCATATCCCTAGCCGTGAACTTGATGACAATGAGATGCTATTCCATATTTGATTAGAACACCGGCAGATTAGCTCCTATATTAATCCAGGGAAGCTATAATGAAAATAAAATGTGTTTCAGGGAGCCTTGGGCTGCACTGATTAAAATAGTGGATTTATATGAATCTTTCCTTTTCATCTCATGTGTTACAGTCTCTATAGAAGGAGCATTGCATGTCTGACACATCGGCCTTTGCTTGTTTGTGTATTCTCTTACAATCCACTATATTTATTAGACAGGTGTAAGTGCTGTTTGGTGAATATAACGTTGCCCAAGTCATCATGCTGAGACATTAACACATGGAAATTAGTCTGAGCAGATGGAGGTCTTTTACTCTAACCTTATCTGCAGGGTTAATGTACATGAGGGATTCTTAATCACTAATGTGTAGCTGTTATCTACCAATTCAGCATATTGATCTAATTATTAAGGCTACAGTTTAGTAATGCCATCCTGGATTTCTTTCCTGTGTGTGCGATAGGGTTTGCATTAATGTCTCCAGATCAAGCATGTGTCCAAAATTATTTTTTCAGCTTGTATAATGATTTCTGCAGCAATAAATATTAAAGAAGGCCAATGTATTTTCCTGCCCAGTGTTAATATCCATGATAGTGGGCTTTAGATTATAGCTATATGAATGTTATAAGCGTTTTTTATGTCATTTTTTACATAAGTAAGTTTTCAAGAAGAATATGCCTTTCATTTTCTATTTTATTATTGCAATTCAGTTTTATGGTGCTAAATGACCACTATAACTTATTTATAATGAAAATATTAATGTTATTTAATTCTCTTGCCTTGCTTTTACATGGTACTAAGTTGCAGTTTAACCTTGCCCAAACTTCCATTATGCCTCCTGTATATAAATATACTACTATAAATATAAACTAATTCCCAGTTCCTCCTTTATAACTTGCCTACTACTAACAACCAGTTAGTATAACCATTAACAGCTTTGCCCACCAGGACCTGGGTTGTGCACTTAAGAAGTATCTGTACTGGAACCAGAGGATTAGGCTTAAAAGACTATTCCTTATTAGTGATGGGCGAATTTATTCGCCAGGTGCAAATTCGAGGCGCATTCCCACGATTCGCCGCCGGTGAATAAATTTGCAAATTTTTCGTTGTTTCGCAAATTTCGCGGAAATGCCCCAAATTCGCCCATCACTACCCTTTATAGATGTAACTGTTAGGGGCAGATTTATCAAGGGTTGAATTTCAGTTTATGGGAGTTTCTAAAAACTCCCATATTATGACAAATTACCAATAAACTGATATAAATGAGTTTAATTTTGCATCCATTTCTTAAATGTAAATCTTCCTGTGCTTGGACATGAGGATTTTTTTCCTGGAAAATTTGCAGCTGCAAAAGTTTTTCAAATACTCTGATGGTAGACAGTTCAAGTCTATTTCCTCAAGAGTATTATTTTCAAATTTCATGATGATAATGGCTTTCTTGCAGACTATTAACTGCACAAATGAGGCTAACAAAATTTTCCCATATTGCTATTCCTAAAGGAAATAATATTTTATGTCTTTTTATGCTATGGGAGATGGAACTGCGTATAGGAATGAGCCTAAAAATAAAATGAAATGGGAAAAAAGTTGTTACAATACTGAATATTTATATAATTCAGTGTAATAGAAAACAAGAAGTAAGATGGTTTGTGCCTGTGTTAGTATAATTAGACATTGGCAACACTGATGAAAATTGTTAAGGTATTTGTGAAATCAATGTGGGATCCCTTATCTAGAAACCCATTATCCAGAATGCTTCAAATTATCTTTAAAAAGTCCACATCAAGCAAATAATTCTAATGATTTCCTTTTTGTCTGTTATAATAAAAAAGTACCTTGCACTTGATCCTAATTAAGCTGCATAAATTCATATTGGTTGCAAAACAGTTGTATTGGGTTTATTTAATGCTTAAATGATGTTTAGACCTAAGGTATTGTGACACGCTTTTGGACTATCCAGGCCAAAGGGGTTAATCACTAGCTAGTATATTAGAGCATGCGTCACACTGGACTCGATCACTTAAGGCAGGGCTTTCACAAAAGGGAACTATTGAAGGTGTGGTGTAGTACAACTACAACTCCCACAGGCTACTGTGCTTTAAGGGCTCTTACTGATGGGCGGTTGTAGCTGCGCTCCCCTGCGTTCCATTTTTCTGCGTTCTGCCTCAGGGGAGCGCAGGAATAGACGCATTACGTTTTTTCCAATGGGGCTGTACTCACACAGGCGCGTGTAGGCTCCGAACGCAGGAAAAATGCAGCATGTTGCGTCTCAACCTGCGTTCGGCGCCTACATGCGCCTATGTGAGTACAGCCCCATTGGAAAAAACGAAATGCATCTATTCCTGCGCTCCCCTGTGGCGGAACGCAGAAAAACAGAACGCAGGGGAGCGCAGCTACAACCGCTCGTCAGTAAGAGCCCTAAACGAGATACAGTCATAACGATGCTCAAGTCAGGAACCAAAGAACTGAAAGACAAAAGCCTTGATACATTTTTTGCTGGTTGCACAATCCGTGGAAACCAAGAGAGCTGCAAAGCAGTTAGTAGTGTTCTGGAATGTCAGGAAGTCTGCAAACAACATCTCCCATTGACTTTAACAGCAATTCAGCAGGTTTTAGGTTGCAAATAGTCAAATTTTAGTTCTTAAAGCGCAAGAGTATGATAAATCTCTAAAATTCAAATTTTTTGAAAAACTCGAATCAAATATTAATAACTCCCTAGTCGAATTTGACAGTTTTGACTATAAAAAAACTCTAAATTTATTTTTAAGTAGACTTAGGGGGTTATTTACTAAACTCTGAATGCAAAAACCATGAAAAATTCGTGATTTTCTTTTTATAATAGTCAGAATCTGAAAATCCGGCATCTCAAACCTGTCGAGGTTGCATATAAGTCAATGGGAGAAGTCCCAATGATTTTTAGATGTGCACTGGATGCAATACCCCGAAGTTTTCAGGTGTGAAAATACCAAAAAAAACTGTGAAAATCTGAAAAATCGTGAAAATAGTATTTTTTCCTGCAAAGCAAATTTTCAGGAAAATGTAATAATAAATAAGTGTAAAAAATTGGAGTTTATAGCAGAAAATATTGAGATAGATTCGGACTCTGATAAATAACCACCTTAATGTTTGAAGATCCAAATTACAAAAAAAGACCCTTTATCCAGAAAACCCCAGGTCACGAGCAATCTGGATAAAAGATACCATACCTGTACTAATTTAGCACAGCCCTGCTGGAAACAAATAAGAGGACCAATTTACTCATAATATCCATATTCATCTAACAAATCTGCAGTAAGATGAATACGGCAAAGAACAGTTATATTATCTAACACAGTTCCCACATTGCCAGCTTGGGAGACACAGATCTTTTCACCTGCAAAGACTTGCTACACGATCAACTCTCTTTCTGGAAATTTTCTCAACACAGTTCCATATTTGACATGATAGGATTTGAAAAGGAGACAAAATAGCTACACGCAGAATAGCTTTAGCAACTTAACCAGATGGCTGCTATATAAAATGAAACTGTCAATTTTCTTAGTAAAACCTGATGTAGATTTTCAGCAAAAATCAAAGAAAACGTGTACAACTAGCTTTTTGAGGGTTGAATATCCCACCACCCCTGATCTTCTCCTTCTTCATTTTGTTTTGTCAGTTTAGTAACTCAAGTAGCCATAATATGCTAAAGGTATGTTGAAGCTTGATGTGAGTCAACATTCTTGTTTTTGTGTAGCCAAAAGTTTTGTAAATGGCAAATTCAACTTAAAAAGACACCAGAAAAGCAACACCAGGGATGCTTATTGAATATATGTTTAATCAGCAGTATTGTAATAACCACTCAGGGAGGCAAGAAACAGGATTCATGGAACACAACAAAGTTATAAGTAAGTTACCAACCTCAAAAAGAATTCTTAGGGGCCGATTCACTAAATTCGAGTGAAGGATTCGAAGTAAAAAAACTTTGAATTTCGAAGTATTTTTTGGGCTACTTCGACCATCGAATGGGCTACTTCGACTACGACTTCGAATCGAAGGATTCCAACTAAAAATCGTTCGACTATTCGACCATTCGATAGTCGAAGTACTGTCTCTTTAAAAAAAAATTCGACCCCCTAGTTCAGCAGCTAAAAGCTACCGAAGTCAATGTTAGCCTATGGGGAAGGTCCTCATAGGCTTGCCTAAGTTTTTTGGATCGAAGGATATTCCTTCGATCGTTGGATTGAAATCCTTCGAATCGTTCGATTCGAAGGATTTTATCGTTTGATCAAAGGAATTATCCTTCGATCGTATGATCGCAGTATTTGCGCTAAATCTTTCGACTTCGATAATCGAAGTCGAAGGATTTCAATTCCTAGTCGAATATCGAGGGTTAATTAACCCTCGATATTCGACCCTTAATGAATCAGCCCCTTAGTAATCCAGCTATGCACAGAATAATGAAGGAATAGGAATAATGAAAGCTAACAACAGACTGGTTGCTTAAATTGAGATTACATTTTCCCTTTATTAATCTTAAGCCTAAAGTCACCTCATATGCCAAAATAAACAATGGTTTTAAAACTTTTGGGGTTAAAGCTCCTTATTAAGGTCTAGTGTGGGAGGCAATAACCTCATAACCAGGTTTTAGATATTTGAAGAAAAAAGTTTAAACATTTCCTCCGATGATTCCAAAAACATCTTGGACAGAATAAACCTAAACCTTAGCAAATGAAACAGAGGGAAAGGTCAATCCAGAAATGTGATCTTTATTTCTAATTCGTTATGGAGCTTTTATCGGAACAGTTTTAAAAATTTACGTTGAGCAGTAAACCATTGGAATTCAGAGAGATTTAAATCTTCCTGATTATTTATGGGGGTACTCTATTTTGGACATTTTAGAGGGACATTTCTGCATCTTAGAAACCATTCTGACCACAAAACTATACCATTTTTTTTTAGTTCATCTTTACATTTACTTTTTCAATACCAAAATAAGTGAACATTTTCTGTCCCTCTATTGCTCAGGTTGCTTTTCTAAACACTTTGCTATTTATATTTTTTTTTTAGTTTTATAAGTATTTCATAATTTTCAATTATTTTTTTCTATTAACTGCAAATATAATAGGACTTCCCAGTGGCCCACACAGGTTGTTGCTGGTTTCCGGCTGTAAGGAGGAAAACAAGGAACTGTTCTAATGTTGCTTTCCTCAGGAAAGAGATCAGAAACCCTTTAATTCCCTTTCTCATCTTAACAACACAACACTCTCTTTCTTTTCCTTCTGAAATTCTCTGTGACCATTCAGTTGCATGAGTTGACCATCAAGTGGTACTTTCACTGCAACATTTATTATAGGGAGTTTATAAAAATATAAATATCTCTGAAACAAAACAAAAAATATGTACATTCCAAAAGTACTTAAAAAAATCACAAAAAGTTTTTACATTTTTAAAGGTTTACTTATCCGTTAAGATGACATAAAAAAACATTTCGCGACTTTTAAAGCAACGTTTTAAAATACTGGAAAACCGACTACAGTGTTGGCAAAGGGTGTAATGGATGACAATACCACAGGACAGGCAAGCACTTTAAGGCAAAAAATTGTTCTGAAACATGATCACACTATCATAAAAATTTAATTTTTGAGCAAACAAATAACATAAACAGCAAATTAAATTATAAATGATTTTTTGAAATGAATACTAAAGAAAGGGAGGGTTTGTTTGTCAGTTATTATAGCATATTTTCTTCTTTTATATTGTGACTCAGTAATACAAGTAAAAGTCTATTGCCAATAAAATATCCCAAACTGTTGGGGAAGAAAAATCAAAACAAAGACCAAACTAGCTAGCAGCCAAGTTTCACATTTCACAATTTGTTTTATCTTTGTGATCTCTGGATTGATGCAAGCAAATGGCTCTAGTTCAATAATCTCCTACAGATCCCCCCTAAGGGTAGGATAACTTTGTTTGATCCTCGAGCTAGTATTAAGCCCCACGAAGCCTGAGCGCAAGCTATCTTGTATCTTTATTTTTTTAACAGCTGTGTTTTAGTTCTCACTTATGCCCATTGTGCTTGAAATCTATAAAAGTAGATATGATTTGCTGCTGAGAACAAGGATGCTTTATGGAGGTAGAGCAGTACTAGTACTGGCACTCCTCTTCACTTGGCTTTGCTTATCAAAGAAAAAAAATATCAATAAATATCGAAAAAAAATCTCACTGTAAAAAAAAAAAGGACAAAGATTATTTTTGAAGCTAATGGATTAAATAGTATTAGCATTTGGCCTACATGAATGAAATCCTTTATACTGCAGATATATATATATATAGCACTATATTTAGTTAAGATAACCTTAGCTTGAGTTGAATAGCCTTTTGGTGGGTAAGCAATTTAGTGATACCCTTCAGTTCTCATTGGTGCCTAGTTAGATAGGGACAGTATCGGACTGGAATGCCAAGAGCCCAGCAGAAAACTTTAGACCATAGGTCCACTTTCCAAACTATTATTACTCCTTTCCTCCCTTAACCTCCTTATTCTCCTAGTTTTTTATATCTACTAACTCTATTCTTCCATTATTAAGCATTTTTTCCCCATAAATAAATAGAGAATGACCACGAAATTGGGCAAATGGTTAGAAGCAAGAGGGTCCACCAACACCTGGGCCTACCGGGAGTTTTCCTGGTGTCCCTGTGGGCCAGTCCGACACTGGATAGGGATGTAATAGATAGGTTATCATGAGAACAGGTGAGTCATTTAAAGTCTATGTTAGCTGGACTGGATTTTTTCAAAGGTAAGGATAGCCTTAAAACTTTCCCTGCTTCAGTAGATGCCCAGGAGAACTGGCTGAACATAATTATGCAGGCACCTCAGGTACAAAGACAATGGTTAATACCACACACTCTTTCATGCTTTGCTCCTTTGATAACACATTTCACTTTGCAGCCAAAACGATAAGATTCCTCTGAAACCAATTCTCAAAGGTTAAAGAGACTGTAAAAGATGAAAATTAATGTTTTCAAAGACTCAAACAGATGGCAGAAATGAAAGGTTATGATGAAAGCACAGTAAACTTAGTGAAGACTAAAGCTACAGAGAATGAAATGTGTCACACAGACCAGAAAAGCTGCAAAGAACGAATTGGGCCCCAAACAGCCCTTTGAGCTTTGTCTGATATTGTCTCTACAGAGAAGATTAAAAGAAGGATTCGACGATATTGGTACATTTTAGAATCAGATTATAAATGACCAGACTCTTTAACCTTTTTCCCTTTGATGTTTCCATAAAATGCAATTGCAACACAGAATAGATGGGTTTCATATTTGATTTTTTTTAGAAATTAGATCTAAAGGTCACTTTCAAAATAGGATATTGGAAGACATTTCTTCTGTAATTTGCGACTGATAATCCAGTTGTGTTAGAAAAATCAATTATAATATTTGGAAAACTTTGCAGCAAGAGTGCATGTTCAAACAAACAGGAAAAAAAAGCCTACGTAAAATTCATTCAAAAACATTGAATTTTTCTTTGAAATGCTGACTCTATTTTGCTACAGGACACAAGTCATGTTGCAACTGAAAATTCATATTGGACTATATTTTACCTGCCTGGTGTCTCTTTGTTGTGGTGTGCTTTACATTCAATCAGCTGGTTAGATTTAATAGCATTTAACACTAGTACAAATAAACTGTTTTATCCAAATACAAACAGACATCTATATTCTAGTTCTTCTCTGGTAAAATATGTACTGTTGCCCTACTGTCTTTCAAATGCATGCAACTAAGCACAGGAGTTAAGGTTATAAGGTTATAGGACATATTTTATTTGTACATAAGATCAAAATGGTATAATCCAAATTAGATTTTTCTGAATTGCAAGTAGCCATATTCACCGAAGTGAACCCTTTAAATAACTATTTAAATGCTATTATATATGGGCAATTCCAAAATGAATGCAAACATAAAATGAACTGCTTCAAATAACCAGGATATGGGGAACCCCCGGGCATTTATTTAGTTGAATGCACCATTTAGGGACATAGCCCTGATGAAGTGTGCTGCTCCATAATTCTGCATAATTCTAAAAATGCACTTTAAAAAATCATGCTCCAAAATGTAAGACAAAGGCCTGCATTCTTGAAAGTAATAAGCATTGCCTGCAATAGGAGCACTGTATTCATGAGAGGGCAGGGGAGGCATTTAGGCTGCCGGCCCCCATTCGTGTGTTATTTAGACTGATGTTTTTACTGACTCAGCTTGCTTACCTCCCAGGCCTGATGGCCACAAGTTTCCTTATACCTTACCTTAGCTCTCTATTGTGCTCTAATCCCTGGACAAAGAGTTACAGTATATAATATGACATGACTTGAGGCATGGCCAGTAAAGCAGGGACATAAATGGATCTTAGGCTTGGGCGAATTTGACCCATTTAGCCAAAAATTTGCCGCAGGCAAAAGGTCGCCGACACAATGCAAGTCTATGGGTGTCATTACCGCGGGGGAACAAGGCGAAAAAATTCGCCCATCCCTACTCTATACTAAAGGTAACCTTGTTTTATAACAGGTTGTACAAAATGATCAAACACCAATGTCATTATAGGTATTCCAATTCTAAGGGAAAACTTAAGGATATAAGTGGTTCTTTAAGATTGACTATAGGAACCATGATATAAGATTGGTTTTCTCAGATGGTTTTGTATGTTTTATCTCCAAAATGGAGTATATCTCAATATCAAGTAATCATAGGCAGTACAGGAAGGAACAGATTTTATATTTATATTTAATTTTGAAATCTGACATATGGCTAGAGATGTTGTTAGTTTTACCAGGTGCCTTCAGCCATGTAACTTGTGTGCTAATAATCTTCACTCATGCTTCACTGCTGCACTGCAAGTTGGAGTGAAGTCACCCCTTTGTGCCCCGCCCCAGCAGCCTTTCAACAGAACAATGGGAATGTAACAAGATAGCTCCCTAACACCAGCATTGATGCTCCCCAACTAATGGTAGATATGAGAATAGCACTCAATAGTAAAAATCCAAGCCCCAACGCAACTCCTCAAGTAGAATAGCTTGTCTGAAAGCAGTTCCATTGGGAAGTGCTACCTCTTTCTGAATGTACAGGATCAAGCAAATGACCTAAGATGACTGCCTACACACCAATATTACAGTTAAAAAAATTACACCATAAAAATCTTGACAGAATCCCTTTAAGGAGGTCCGTCTGCCACCCTCCAACTTTTGTTAAACTACTTAAAACAACTTTCTTTAGCTGTATATTCTAAAGATACCTAACAACAGTTATACAATATAATATACCCTGTGTTCTTTACTCAACCATAAACCTGGTCCTAAATATATTTCAGCCCATTTTCCCCACTGTACTTCATAATCTGGCTTCTGTGAGCATTTGTTTATGGTATTTAAAAGGAGAACTTTGAAATGTAGTTCTAAATATTTCCTTTCCTGCATTAGTGTTCAATACATTGATATTTTTAGACTAGTCCACAAGATATGTATAAATTGACTTGCTTGACCACGGTTGTGCCTACACAAGCACAAATTCCCTGAAACCAATACCGTCTAATCAGTCATTTTTATGCTTGCATTAAAATCTTTTATTGACAGTACTGATAAAGAAAGGTAACTGAAATCAATATGATGTCCACTAAAGGTCACATTTATTCATTTGCACAAATTAAAGTTTCAGTATTCAAGAATAAGTACTTTGCAGTGTTCATAATGATATTTATAAACATTTTAATAGAAAAATTTGTTATTTTACGAAAACAGATATTCAGAAAAATCTTTAAAAAAAGTATAGTGCTTCCCCCATATCACATTGTTTGAATGTGGCAATAGGAGTGGAGGTTATAGAAATAGCAGACCCTTCAGAAGAGACCAGACTCCATTAAAGGGCTTGTTCACCTTCAAATTAACTTTTAACATGACGTAGAGAGTGATATTTTGAGACAATTTGCAATTGGTTTTCATTTTCTATTATTTGCGATTTTGAGTTATTTAGCTTTTTATTCAGCAGCAGTTGGCAATTTCAGCAATCTGGTTGCTAAGGTCCATATTACCCTAGCAACCTTGCAGAGTGTAAGACTAGAATATGAATAGGAGAGGGCCTGGATAAAAAGATAAGTAATCAAATTTTGCAATAAAAATTGATTTGTAGCCTTGCAGAGCATTTGTTTTTTTTTTTAGAAGGGGTCATTGACCCCCATTTGAAAGCTGGAAAGAGTCAGAAGAAGTAGGAAAATAATTCAAAAACTATAAAAAAGAAAAAACAATGGCCAATTGAAAAGTTGCTTAGAATTAGCCATTCTATAACATACTAAATGTTAGCTTAACGGCGAACCACCCCTTTAATAAGATTTTCAATCTCAGTCTTATTAGTTAATATTATTGGAGATCTCCAAACTATGGGATCTCTCAAAGGGGCTGATTCATTAAAGTGCGAAATGGTTGACGCTAATGACATTTCACCAGAAATCCCATCCACAGGGACATTGCCAATATACTAACAGGTGTAAAGGACAATTCGCTGGCTGACGAGACCGTCCATAGTAGTGATGGGCGAATTTATTCGCCAGGCTCGAATTCGCGGCGAATTTGCGCGATTCGCGCCGAGCGAATAAATTCGCGAAACGCCCGCGAAAATTTGCGGTAAAAATTCGCCGGCGTCAACATTTTTTTTTCGAAAACGGACGCCGGCGTCAAAAACGCCGTTTCGCTAATTTTTCACCGTTTCGCGAATTTCGCGGGAAATTCGCTAATTTTTCGGTGAAGCGAAACGGCGCAAATTCGCCCATCACTAGTCCATAGCAATCATTTGCACCCAGGCGACTTTTCGCTCTGGCCATTTGATCTGATAAAATGAAGCTGACATCATATCCTGCATGCCGGAAATTCATTAAAGTTGTAAAAAAACGTTGGCGACTTTTCTTTTTTTACAGCAGGATTGCGTTCAAAAGTCAGAACTATTAAAGATTTATGTGTGAACAATTTTCACTAATTTCAGGGGCATGGCACATTTATTTTAGGGTGGGTCATGTGTAGGGCATTAGAGGATCTCTTCTGTCTTTATTATGGTTCCTTGGAGATTTGTAATAAAAAGTGGCCACTTCAAACATTTGCGCCAACATCTCTAATATAGATGTCCATATGACTTTTATGTACCAACCCTATTCAAATCGACCTAAGATTATGAAATTTTGCTAGGCAGAAATGAACGCTAGCGAATAGGAAAGGCTCGCACTGCTGAAGTAGAAAGTGAATTAGCGTATTTGCACTTGGCGAAGTGGTCACTGCCAAAAATTCGCCCTTTAGTGAATTCGCCCATTTTAATTAAATAATTCTATTTTTTTTTACAAAATATCTCCTTTTTCTCTGCAATAATAAAACAGTATTTCATAGTTTTTAGCAGACAAAGTGATTGAAATTATGGAAAGAACCCTTATCCTAAAAAAAACCCCAGGTCCAGAGCATTCTGGATAACAGGTCCCATACCTGTACTTTCATTCTTTTGCTTTTAAGAGGAGTTCGTACATGCCAAAAAGATAAGGAATTTTTGGCAACAGCTATCTGAATGTCTAGGATATTTGCTAGTTAAAGATGCTAAAAATGAAATGCACATTTTTTCCTACATGTGGCACTTTTTTTTTATCTCTTAATAAAACAGCTTTTAAAAATTATTATGGTATCTGTCTCAAAGCATTGCCATTCTTCCAATCACTAACAGTCAGCCTGACACCACATTTGGTTGATTGAAAATGACAATTCAAAAGCCAGTTAATGGATGAAAGAATAGCAATGCCTTCAGAAAAATACTTTAACTTTTAGTTAAAGAAAATTGAAAATTGCAGTATATTTAGAAACATATTTGCATAGAACACATTAAGGGGCAGATCTATAAAGGGTCGAAATGAATTCGAGGGAATTTTTCGAAGTAAAAAAATTCGAAATTCGAAGTAATTTTTTGGGTATTTCAACCATCGAATAGGATACTACGACTTCAAATTCACTTCGATTCGAAGTAAAAATCATACGACTATTCGACCATTCGATAATCGAAGTACTGTCTCTTTAAAAAAACTTCGATTTCAATACTTCCCCAACTTAAACCTGCCGAAGTGCTATGTTAGCCTATGGGGACCTTCCAAAGCATATTTCTAAGTTTTTTGTATTCGAAGGAAAATCGTACAATCATACGATAAAATCACTCGAGTCGTACGATTCGAAGTACGATCGTATGATCGGAATACAATCAGAATACAATCGTACGATGCAAAAAATCCTACGAATTCTACTTCGAATTTCGTAGTATTCAAATCGATGGTCAAATTTCGAAGTATTTTCCTCTTCGAAATTCGACCCTCGATAAATCTGCCCCTAAAAGTATTCATAGACATGTATCAGTAACAGTTTAAGTCTTGTCATTCTGGAACGTCAAAGACAATCATAATATTGGAAGGAAGATGATGGAAGACCAAGGAGTTGTCTTAAGAAATGGGAATTATGTTACCATAAGTCACTGTATGAAAAATGCTATTAAAAAAGGTATAATATCATATACAGCAAATGTATGGATATCTCAATAAGCTCTATAAGGTGCATAGTACTATGTGGCAGATGAACAAGACCTGTGAGGGGGGAACACACATCAATTAAAGATAAAAATTCAGTGGCTGAAAATGAAGCTTAATTTAATCAAACAGCACAATGCGTATATTGTCAATGTCATACTAAGCTTTCATTGGCTATTAGGGATGCACCAAATCTAGGATTTGGTTCAGGATTCGGCCTTTTTCAGCAGGATTCTTCTGCCCGGCCGAACCAAATCCGAATCCTAATTTGCATATGCAGTTTAGGGGTGGGGAGGGAAACCGCATGACTTTTTGTCACAAAACAAGGAAGTAAAAAATGTTTTCCCCTTCCCATCCCTAATTTGCATATGCAAATTAGGCTTAGGATTCGATTCGGTATTCGGCCGGATCTTCTGCAAAGATTTTTTTAGGAACGCCTATCTACTCTATTTCACTTTGCCTGATCTGAGGTGGCGAAGGCAAGTCTGGCGCAAGAGGTAACGTTCAGTAAAATCCACATCTTAGTGAATTTTGCGTAGTTATGTCCATTCGCCAGAGAGCAAATTCGCCAGGTGTAAGGGAGCGAAGTACCGCTAGAGTCCATCTCATTCACTAGCAAGTTACGCCAGTGACCGTTAGTAAATCGGTGAACTACTGAAATGACATTAGTCACTTCGCCCTTTAGTAAATTTTAGTAAATTTGCCCCTGTAGGTCTCTGTGGGTGCTAAGAATTGCAACAATCATACAAAATGTTACTGTAACCATCTTGGCCTGTTATGAGAACAAGTGCACAGCCTTGTTTGCAAGTGATTCGATTTCCCCATACTCAGCTTTCTAATTCCCAAAGATATTGGTAGTTTGTCCACTAAATAGCAACTGTCTCAAGAACAGCTCAAATTTTTCCTTCTTCTTTTACATGAGTTAAAATGCCCTAAAAATTTTTACATAGCGACAATTAATTGCTGTTTAAGAAAGCAAATAGTCTAAAGATATTTTCTGAAAAATCTAATAAAGACAACAATATAATATTTGCTTTAAGGGAACAGCATTTAGATTAGAAAATATTCTTTAAAATGGTTCCATCTCATCTCCTTTAATTCACTTCTCAAAATAATGCACTAGAAAGATGCAATTAAATCATAAAAACTAAGAGAAAATATTATTTCTTACAAAGTAATTTTACAACACTGAACATTAAGGGGGTTATTTATTAAAAGCCTAATGTTAAAATCTTGAAAAATTCAAGTTTTTTTACTATAAAATCTGAAATTTTAGTGGTTAAAAAAAAACTAGTATTTTTCAAGATTTATTTAAGCATTATGCTGCAAAAAGTCCAAATCCGAAAATACGGCATCTCAGACCTGCCGAGGTTGTATAAAAGTCAATGGGAGGGGTTTCTGTGGTGTGCGCTGGAATTGTCCCAAAAATCCAACTATTCCGGACTTTTCGGGCAAAAAATCTAAAAAATTCGGGCTTTTCGGGAAAATGCCTGAAAAAAAATCAAAGATTTAGGGAGAAAACCCTAAAAAATTGTATGATTACGGTTTTCTCGCGATTTTATCACATTAGTCCCCAATAAATAAGGTTCAATGATGGATTCTAGTTTGGGCTGACTTTTTTTTATTAAGATCATTATTTTGCTTAATAAACCCCTTAATATTTTCTGTAAAAAAAAAACTCTGACCAAATGCGCACAGGTTTTTTGGGCTTATTTATTAATACACTTTCCCGAAAATTTTGTGTGCAGGAAAAAATCCGAAAAAATTTAGAAAAATCAGATTTTCATGCAATTTTCAAAATTTTTTCAGATTTTTTTACCCAAAAACTCAGAATTTTGCCCAATAACTTTGGGGTATTGCCAAAAACCCAGCGCACATCAAAAAATCATTAGGACTTCTCCCATTGACTTATAGGTAACCTCAACAGGTCTGAGATGCTTGATTTTCAGATTCTGACTTTTCCCATCCTCGGGGTTTAATAAATTCCCTAAAATTTGTGATTTTTTTTTTAAAAGTCCGATTGTATAAAAAAAAACCAACACAAATTTTTCGTGATTTTTGCGTGGGTTAGTAAATAACCCCCCTAATGTGTTCCATCTTTCTCCAAATTTTTTGTGAAGTTGAAAATGTTTCTGAAGCATTATTATCAATTTGTTTTAGTTTCTTCTTCTTCTTGCTTTGCTGATTCTACCTTTCTTATACCTCTGACTATTCACTATAAAGCATGCATACAAGCTAACCAATCGCGATCCTGTCTTAACTTTGTTTGTGCTTTCTTATGCCCATATTATCCAGCTTCATAATAGATAAATAAAGGGAGAGTATTATGGACTAAAGTAGCTATTTAGAAGATAGGAGGTAGAGTGAAATGATAGGTATTACTTGTGGGTTCAACAGTAATAAAGTACTTGGTACAATAGGTCTTTCAATCCGCATCTTACCTCTACTAAATCTTTTTGCACAATTTTTGCATGCAGTGCTCAGTGTTTCATATATATATATATATATATATATATATATATATATATATATATATATATATATACTAAGCCGAAATTCTGCTTTTCAAACCGGAAATTCGGCTTTTCTAGTGCAGAGAGCGCAATTCCGCTCTCTGCACTAGCGATGTGGACTGCACCTGACCCCTTCAGCGCAACGTGGACTGCCCCCAACCCCCTCCAGCGCTGAAGAGGTGAGTGCTGTGGGGAGTGGTGTGGGCAGCAAAAGGAAGGTAAACTCAGGCAGCAAAATGACCAGGATTGTCCCTGAACACAAGCATTAGAGGTTCCTGAAGTTACAAATAAGGGCCATTGGTTATTTTTAAGCCCCTATGTGGACTGGCAGTCTAAAGGAGGCTCTTTTTTGAAGAACATCTGGTTTTATACAACCAAAACGTGCCTCCAAGTCAGGACTTCAAAATAAAGTGCCTGTTTTTAGAGTGACTGGAAGCAACATCCAAGGGGCTCAAGAGCCACTGGTTGTGGATCACTGATCTAGCCTGTTCTCTCCTACCTAACTAGTCCACTGAGAAGCCCCTGATAATGAGCTACTGAAAGGATGCAGCTTAGGGAAGAGAGGGTCTTGTTTGTTCATGAAATCAGAAGGATCCATTTTCAATGCAAGTCTTATTAATTGTCCTGATTTTTATCAAATGTGTTTTTAGGTGTATACTGTCCCTTTAGTTTGTGTTGAAAAACAACTGGCCATCATGTTCAGTTTTTCAGTATGTCTTAGGTGAGGTGAAGATACTTTTATCCTTTGAGTCAAAGCTCCATAAAAGAACATATTTTGCATGTATATTGTTTTTCATGTTTTGCAGTTTGATAACAAATACAGTAAGGCTCCCCTTACTCCCTTACTTTACCATATAGGCATGTGCCTAGGGCGCCAACTTTAGGGGGGCGGCCCTCGAGTACCTGTATGGTAAATAATATTTTCTGCAAATTTTAAAAAAACGTATCTTCCGCCTCCAATAAAAAATAAAAATATCTTAGCTTGGATCAAGTACAAGGTACTGTTTTATTATTACAGAGAAAAAGGAAATCATTTTTATAATATGAATTATTTGTTTAAAAAGGGAGACGGCCTATAATTCTGAGCTTTCTCGATAACAGGTTTCCGGATAATGGAACCATACCTGTATTAGCAGTTTAAAGGAACAGTAAAAGTATTGCCCTTCAATTGTAAATATTGAGTGTTTGCTACAGAAATACTATTTATACATTCAGAGTTTACATAAATAAGTTGCTGTGTAGCCATGGGGGCAGCCATTCAAGATGAGTAAGGCTAAAAGGAACATGGCTACACAGCAGATAACATATAAATCTTGTAGAATACAATGGTTTAGTTCTTACAAAGGCATTTGTGGCTACAGAACTATTGAATGAAAACCTCTCATGTAAAATAGGACATTTGTTAGTTTGTAGTTACTTTAAATGTAAAAAAGAAAAAGTTTTCACTTTTAGACATTACTGGTCTTTTAGGGATGGTCTGTACATGGGCCCAGGGCTGTTCTTTGACACATTCATGAGCCCTGTTCCATGCCTTACCATACCTCAATATAATCCACAATCCAAATCTACTATGTCTCAGATAATCAGTTAACTGCATGGCTGTTTGCCTTTCAGCTCTGTATGGATTCTGCCTTGGCTTTATTGAATGTATAAAGCTGCAGGCTTGACTTTACCTTTCAAAAAGGTTTTATGTGCACTGGAGAAATGTAACGGAATTGCAGCACATATACAGGGGCTGTTTATACAGTCATTTGTTCTACCTTAGAGTATTTCAAACTTGTCTTCATCCCAGACCTGTCAGCATGATGTCCACTATATTTACATGGCGGTAAAGTCTTCTGATGTCTGAATCATATCCATTCCCTAAATACCAGACCTGATATATTTATAAAAGAGCCTGTGCTGAACTGAATGATCCCATCAAAGTGTAAGACAGTGGTGTATGATAAAAACAATATTTGGACTTGTCTTACACCTACAGCCAGGAAGATATTTCCCAGTTCTAGAAAGGGTAGACAAAATAATTGAAACTTGATAAAAATGTATTTGAAAGTAATTAAATTGCAGCTAAAATGTTAGGGCTCATTTACTTACTGCAAAGAGCAAATATAATGCTGCCCTAAGTATCAGACTTTAGCCCTAAAGCCCTTAGTCAGTCCACTTAGTGCACCATTTTTTTCACTATTTAGGCACTGGAGGGCCTGTCCCTAAAGTTTCTGCCCTAGTTACTGGACCTATGGCAGGGGGATCATGGGCTGGATGTTTGCCTTGGGTGCCACTTACACTGGTCCTGGCACTCTTAGGTGATGAGTACTGAAACATAAGGTAAGAGTGAGTCCAACTGTTTTGTTGGGTGCCAAACTGAAACCGCCTGGAACTGCCTGTGAACCACTGACCTTATTTATTAAAGATTAAGCAACTGGTGTTGTGGCATATAAATTAGTATGTATTGACACATGTTGCTTTATGAATAGCTCTTGGATCTATAGAATTTTGCACTTTGTAGTCGTGTATGCATGGGTGGAAACCACAAAGCTTTTTGCAATTTGCACCCTGTACCACTATTAGCACCCACAGTGCTGCCAGTGCTTGGTAGAGCAGTATTCATGATAGCAAGGCTGTGAGCCCATCTCATTGAACTCCCCCTAGCATGACAGGCCTTTTCTCCAGCTACACTGCTCTCTACACCTTGTACCAGATGTTTAATCCTAAGCAAGTTGCAGAGCACAGAAGCCAGTGCCCCAGATGCTGCAGTTAAATACATGGGCCCCAAGAGTGTATTTTTGCACCCCAAGTTCTCATGCACTTTCATCTGGGGCAGCTGGGTATATGGTGTTAGCAGGATTTAACTTAGAGAGCTTACATGTCCGCTCCAGTCAAATTCAAAACAATCAACAAAGCAAAAGGTTGACGAGGTGTCTACCAAACCACGAGTTAAAAATGAAAAATAAAAATGGTATTACCAAGATTGTGTTAAGAACAGTTAACAGGTATCATTTGTGAGACTGGACTAGAACATATACAATCACCTGACGCGTTTTATGCCTCGTTCTGTCACTTCATCAGTTTTTTTAATTTTTAACTTGTGGTTTGGGAGACACCTTGTTAACCTTTTGCTTGTCGATTATATGGTGTTAGCAGCCATCTTCAGCTGCACAACTATAGGGTTTATTTACATGAAGAAGCAAAGTGCAGAAAACAAGTGAAAGCTTTTGCTCACAATTAAATTGTAGTGCCAAATGAAATTCTTTGTACTCACTGAATTGGGGAGAAAGAACTGCTCCCATGTATTTATGCCATGCTGACAGCACCTGAACCAAATACTGAAAAATACACTTAAGCAACTTGATTTCGGTTTCTAGACTGTTGCAGCCATGTGATCGCTAACGAGTTTTCATAACCCTACTATGACTTCGGTGAATTTGAAGCTCATTTGGTCCAAATAAAAGTTTTATTTAATTTCCATGAATACAAGGAATTTTAACAAACAATGGTAGAGTCCCTACAAAGCATCTAATTAGTTACCAGTAGATTTTGTTTTTTATAGTTTCTTTTATGTATACAATGCATTAGGTAGAGGAGAAAGAGTAGAAAAAAAACACTACAAGCTAATTAAAAGGGCATATACATGAAACATTGTGAAAGTAGTATGTGCCCTCAAATTTCAGTGCTGGGTTATTGCTGACACTATTTTTTTACTTTTAGTTATCAGCAATAACGTTCCTGTTCCTTTCCATTTTCCTACCCACCATAGACAGTAGATGCAAAGTGATAGTAGATTAAATACTGGATCAGTACTTTCTGTATTAGCTTCTGAATCAAGCCATTCTGTGCAGAAACATGCAGATAAAATGCCTGGATCCCATTATAATATGCTCTGATTCACTTTCTGCATGTAAATAGAATTAAACATTGGAGACCTCGCAAAATTCTCTTGCATTGGATTGATTGAGCTTCCCCCTGTCTAGATAGATAGATAGATAGATAGATAGATAGATAGATAGATAGATAGATAGATAGATAGATAGATAGATAATAGAGAGATAGATAGATAGATAGATAGATGATAGATAGATAGATAGATAGATAGATAGATAGATAGATAGATAGATAGATAGATAGATAGATAGATAGAATAAGAGAATAACATTTTATGATTTATCACCTAAGAACTCAACTGGGGTCTATATGAAAATTTAAATAGGGTTAGTGAATAAGTCTCAAAAAATGGCCTTGGAGTTAATGGGTGTTTTATATTGTGCCAAAAATGCAATGGTGTCAATGGAATCCACCCCTGTTTCATCACTAATTAGGGGATATGTTTTTCTCATCAAACTAAATCTGGCCCAATGTCTGCAAATAAAGTCAAAACAGGAAAATGTAACCTAATTTCGAGTCCAAGAACCATAAAAAAACAAATCACACAACATACAAGCAAAGACATGTGTATAATGCTGGGAATATTAGCAGTGGAGAGGGCTAAGTGCAGTTTTGTACACAACTTGCCATGATTGTCTACCAGAAAACAATTCCAGCATAACTGTGGCCACAAGGGGGAGTTGTATTCAAGAATTTTCTAGAATTGGAGGATACTGTGATGGCGATTTTTCCTAAATTATGCCATGCTGTTATTTATGAACACGTGTCAAATGAACGTTTGTGTAATTCTATAAGGGCTATGCACAATATTAAAAAAGGAGTTTGGACAGGTGCACCATCACTAAGTGCAATGGATATGCAATGGATGTGCAAAGAATGGCTCAGGATGCAAGTACATTTATTGAATGGTGTCAGTTTGCACCACAACACATTTTTGCATGTCCTTAATTATGATTGCAGTCATGAGTGAGCCCTATAATATTATATCAGCTGCTCAGCTAAATGTTTTTTTTTTTTGCACTAATTAATGGGGGTACAGAGATTTGCACCTCTCTCCCAAATACAGTACATCAATAATATTACATACTCAGTGCTGGGGATTACCTTGGAAAAAATACATGTACATCAAAAATATATTACAGGCTGGGGCATATTTACCATATAGGCACTTGAAGGTCTGTGTCTAGGGTGCAACTTTAGGGGGGGGGCCCTCTAGTGCCTGTATGGTAAATACAATTTTCAGCAAAAATAAAAAAATTGTATGCCCCATCGCCACCAGGTATTTCTAAATCCACTAGAGGAGGAGGTAGTGGGTAGGTTGTGGGCATTGATTTTACCGAAGTGGCATAATGCTTAAACTCATTACATCACTTACGTCCATGCTCATTATGCCACTTTAGAAATGCACAGCCCTTATCACAGGTCACGAAATATTCAGTATATAAACTAATAGGTTATTTTTTATCCATTGGTATGGCTGATGCAGTCAAATGAATTACAGCATACAGTATAAGCTTACTAAGACTGTTAAGTGGTGTGTTGGTAAAGTATAAAAAACTAGATATTATTGAATTAGAGAGGGTACAGAGAAGGGCAACTAAGCTGGTAAAATCTATGGAAAATCTTAGCTATGAGGAAAGACTGGCCAAATTGGAGATGTTCACGCTGGAGAAGAGGCGCTTAAGGGGTTATATGATAACTATAAATAAATATATAAGGGGATCATATACAAATCTCTCTACTGCAGCGCCGCACGGAAGAGGGTGGGGGGCGGGGCCCGGCTGCACGGCCCGCACCAGGGCCCACCCCCACCTAGTTCCATCTCTGCAGCTGACACAAGGTCACCCATTCCGTTAGAAGAAAGGAGGTTCCATTTTATATTCCGAAAGGGATTTTTACATTGAGAGCTGTGAAGTTGTAAAAATCTCTTCATGAAATAGGTACATTAGATAGCTTTAAAGGGGAAGGAAACCTAGTCGGCGCAAACCCCCCACCCCCCCTCCCGTTTGTTGCCCACCCTCCCTCCTCGCCCCTGGCCTACCCGTCCCACAAATGCCCCTAACTTGTTACTTACCCTTCTGCGCAGGTCCAGTCCAGGCAGTTCACCGATGACATCTTCTTCCACGCGATCTTCTTCCTGCTTTGAACGGCGCATGTGCAGTAGGATCATTTCGCCGGTACGATCTACTGCGCATGCGCGTGACTTTTGCCGCATGCGCAGTAGATCCGTACCGACGAAATGATCCTACTGCGCATGCGCCAAAACGCCGTTCACAGCAGGAAGAAGATCGCGTGGAAGAAGATGTCGTCTGTGAACTCCCTGGACTGGAACTGCGCAGAAGGGTAAGTAACAAGTTAGGGGCATTTGCCCAGCGGGACGGGTAGGCCAGGGGGGAGGAGGGAGGGTGGGCAACAAACGGGGGGGGGGGTTGCGCCGACTAGGTTTCCTTCCCCTTTAAGAAGGGATTGGATGCCTTTTTAGCAAGTGAGGGAATACAGGGTTATGGAAGATAGCTCACAGTACAAGTTGATCCAGGGACGGGTCCGATTGCCATCTTGGAGTAAGGAAATTTGTTTCACCTTTGAGGCAAATTGGAGAAGCTTCACATGGGTTTATTTGCCTTTCTCTTTATTAACTAGCTGTAAGGCAGGTTTTATTGAGACATAAAGATTGAACACACAGGGCATGTGTTTTTTATCAAGCTATGTTACTATGTTAAATAAAGTTTACCAAAGCGACTTCTCCATGATATACAGTATGCAGACAGTATTCTTTCACTAAAGGGTGTGATGGGATGGCACTGAATGTTGGCAGGATTACTGCTCAGTACTTTGCACCTGGGCAACATCCAACTTCTGCAAAGTGTCAGACTTTAACAGATGAGCAAAATTATTTTACGATGTGTCGGTAGCTTGAAAAAGTGATGTGCTTTTTTAACTTACACCTAGATTAGTTTTAAACATTAATTTTTCTATTTTCAAATTGGACTTATTAGCATACCCAGGTGGTTACTCTCAGAACATATGCTGCAGTGTCAGGCTTCACTCAGATTGTCAGTTCTCTCAGTGATTTGTCCATTGTAAACACTGCAACCTCTACCCTGCTGTATAATTTAAAGAGTGCAAAGGCAAAAACGTCATTTATTTCTGAAAGTAAGCCAAAAAACAAACAAATTAACCGGGAGCTTTGCAATTTGCTTCCTATCATCCCCAGATTTACGTCTTAAAGGAACCAATCAGCAGCTAGGCTGACCTGATAGGGAACTATAGCCTGTCTTTGCTTGCATGACTGCAGGGCTGTGATTGGATGTCCCTTTTTTACTGTTCTTCTGGCTGAGACCTTAGGACACATTCCACATTCAATTGAAACACTCACACAGGGACCATAGCAGATCTACAGGGAGCTCCAATAAAGGAGGCATTTTTGAAGATAATATTAACATTTAGCCCCAAATACTATTATTCATTATTGCCCACAAGATTAGAGATTTTTCATTCATCCTGTATGTCTCCATTAATATGGGTGGGTAGGCTACTTTACAGAACTTCTGGCTTTTTGCCACACTTGATACAATGTCGTCTCAAGCAAGTACTTACTTTTTCAGAGGGATAGTAGCACTTGATTGAGAGATGAGTTATCCTAAGAGCTCATTTACATCCACAAGTGCAGTGAGCAAAGTACATGCTATTTACGTGCTATTTTAAGCACCTGACACTACTGAGGCCTAATTGTCGATATTAATGCAATTATGTTTGCACTACACAGTAAACAAGTCTAAATTGTGCTAAAAGTTATTTCTGGTGTTCAGCGCAATGTGTGCTTCCAAATTTTTAATGTGCTCTGTTTGCTAACATACAGCGCTGAGAGTCCAGAAGTGGCAGTAGCTCCAGGAGTCCTCTGATTCAATACATGAAATTGCGATTGATTTGGATTGGGAAGCAGGAAGGAACTATACAGAAGTGCAAAGGGACCCATTTTGATGCAGATACAGGTATAGGATCCGTTATCCGGAAACCCATTATCCAGAAAGCTTCAAATTACAGAAAGGTTGTCTCCCATAGACTCCATTTTAAACAAAAAATCCAAATATTTAAAAATAATTTCCTTTTTCTCTGTAATAATAATAAAACAGTACCTTGTACTTAATCCAAAGTAAGATATAATTAATTCTTATTGGAAGCAAAACCAGTATATTGGGTTTATTTAATGTTTAAATGATTTTCTAGAAGACTTAAGGTAGGAAGATCCAAATTACGGAAAGATCTGTTTCCCAGAAAAACCCAGGTCCCGAGCATTCTGGATAACAGGTCTACCTGTACCTGTAATGAATGGTAGCGGATGCAAATCACTAATTTCTTGTCTTACCGAATCTGTTGATTTATGTAACATCATGATGTCATGATTACCAGGGACAGGCTAGGTCCAGTGGTCTATATATCTTTATACCTAGGCAGGGCCATTTAATTTTTTTCCCATCTTTTATTGATTTTTATCAAGTAAAAATAGCATGAGAATAGGACACCTAAAAGGTAATCATATAATAAAAAGAACAAAGAATGGGAAATGGAATATAGAGAAAGGGGTGTAGGAGTAGCTAAAGGGAGGATAAGAAACAATGTGCTCTCTAGGTCCTGTCATGACAAAAGGAAAGGGGACGGTCATGGTATGCTATTGCATGTAAAATTATACTCACAGTCACTACACTTGTGAAGGTACATGTGCCCTATTGGCTGCCATTCCTACTATAAAATACCAAGATACAAACGCTGAAGGCAGCATATCCCCCAGTAGGTGGCAGTATAATGTAATATCACTGTTGCCTGTATATAAACAAGGCTCATCCAGAGCAGCATTGTGCATCTCCTATGTGAGACAGAACAGAGCAGCACTTGTGCGCCAATGTTATTCCATCCATTACTGATTGACAAGCTTGACTCTCAGCCCTATAATTAGCAATTCATGCATGAGAGATGCTATCAGACAAATTGCTTTTATTTTTTTTAAATACCTGATTATCTGTGTTTGTAAATGAACATGTGCAAGAATATTGACCTTTCCTGCTCTATTAAAATTACATTTCTAATGCCACAGGATGTTCCGATTTGGGAAATGAATACCTCCCTGACCACGTTTCGCCGCGGTCACACGTTAATGCACAGTACAGGACTTTTGAATCCATTAGAGCTTCGTTAAATTGGTCTGAGCCAATAGGTAAATACTATGAATGATTTATGAAAATAGGTTCGCCGGTTGCCAATAGCAGCCAAGCAGCATTTGGTTTGGAAAAGCTTTCTCCACCTGATTACAAAACAAATGTGTATTATTTCCATATGGGATCCATACATTATTGGTTCTTATATTTTGTATGGCAGCTGTAGTCAGAGATGGTCATGCCCTCGATCTCCCTAATGTCTGCCCAGTGGTGCCTCTATAACAGATACATTCAGGAGGGTTTCTAGGGGTTTCAATAGCAACATCAAAATAAATTCAGGTTCAAAAATTCAGGAGCAGTTATAATTCATATTTTAAAAAGCAACTAATTGACCATTTTCTTATGAGTTACAGAAGCCTTTACACAACATCCTTACAAGCAAGGGTCACAGAATGAACCAGAAATGAGCTGTGTTCAAAAGAGCTTACAATCTAAACACCACAACGAATCACATTTCTTTTTAGCTTGTTAGTATGACCTTTGTTTTATTTCCATTTGCTCAAGTTCAGCTCCAAAACACAGCAAAAGGGCATGAAAATTGCTTGTTTGCAGTGACGCCAAGTGCTGAATCATATAGAGAGGAAAAATATATTCTATTAATAAATACCTTCTGTTTATAGTTCTTAAACAGACAGTGGTGCCATGGACCATAACTCAACCAGTCGCATACTTTGAATGTTTAGTATTATTTCCAGTGGTGTTACTACTGAACAGGTGCCCGGGGGAACCCATGAGGGGCAGATAGCAGGAAGCATGCGTTGCTTGTCACCTGTGCTTTCACACAGCAGGGAGGGCCCAGGCGCAAGCCAGTAATGATTTCAATTTTATATGCAGGCATTTAGAATGATTGACATCACATATAAAACATTTGTGTGCCAGCAGTCTTTTAAAAAAATTACAGTTTAAAGTAGGTTTTTTTTATTTTTCTGTTTAAAACTCACCTTGAAATCAATACAGCAGTGCTGCTCATATGGAATCATTTTAACAGGATATTTCTGGCCACCCCCCTGATCTGGCCAGAACTGTAATGTATGGTACCCCAAACCCAGAACAAACCACAAGGCCCCGGCCTCAGCTCGCACTTCCACCATTAGCACCAGGGTAGGACTGAGGGCCCACTGGGGCAGCTGATTCAAGGGCCCCTGCCCCCTTGAGTAACAACCCCCCTCAGCCCCCCCCACACACACACGTACCCTTTTATCCGTACCCTGGGGCCGGGAGGAAGGTAGGGGGCAGCTGCCATGCCATTGAACCAGTGTCGGACTGGGATGCCAGGGGCCCACCGGAAAACCTTATACAGCGGGCCCACTTTCCAAACTATTATTCTTCCTCTCCTCTCTCAACCTCTTTATTCTTCTAGTCTTTTATATCTACTTACTATATTTTTTCCATTATTAAGCATTTTTCCCCATAAAGGAAAAGTTAAGGATCATGAAATATGCTAAATGTTTAGAAGCAAGAGGGCCCACTGACACCTGGGCCCACCGGGAGTTTTCCTGGTATCCTGGTGGGCCAGTCCAACACTGCATTGAACTTTATTTGTTCTGCCTGTTCTCCAGTATCTGCTTTCTTCTAGCTCCACAATTCTCTCTACTCTTGTGGCTTCACAGCACCTAGTTTTTAGGATCCTTTTCTGTTTAAAGGGATACTGACACAGCAGGAAAATGGTCCCAATCAATTTCTTGCCTTTATTTTTATGAATTGTGTGGTCACACCCTCATTACTGCCCTACTTAACATACAATTGCTTAGTGGTAAGCTCAGCTTTTCCTTTTACGATAGTTTATATAGAATCACTGACCAGCTCTCTTTTGTAACTCACGTCATTCCAACTTCCTTCCTGTGGTTCCTGTGCTTTCCAATAAAAATGACAATCACTTGGGAATTGTAACCTTGGAAAGCAATTTGAAGACATGAATGAGATAAAAGTGAGTGTAAGACTCACAATTCCAGGGGTAGGGTTGCCACCCACTGTGTAAGGGCTCTTACACACAGGCGTTTTTTCGTGCGCTCCCCTGTGTTGATCTTTCTTCCGTTCAGCCGCAGGGGAGCGCAGGAGTAGACAAACTCAATTATTGTGAAGGTGCTGTAATCACACAGACACATGTAAGTGACGAACGCAGGTGGAATGCAACATACTGCGTCCCACCAGCATTTGGCACTTACATGCGGCTGAACGGAAGAAAGCGCAATGCAGTGGAGCGCACGAAAGAACGCCTGTGTCTAAGAGCCCTTATACCCACATTTGCCATTATCCTAAACCTGTAAATGCTGAATGTCAGCTGGAATCTCCTTTTCTAGTTTCCCTGCCATTTAAAGGGTTAAGTCAGTCCTTGTGCTAAAAGCTGGCTGAATAGATTCTGTATAGCCCGAAAGTGCTCAGGTGCATCCAAGCATCCCTGTACTGGAAATACACTGATAGTGTTAAATTCCTGTCATTGAGGCGCTCAGCCGCGCAAGTATCATAAACATGCATAAATACACACAGACATTTAGAATAAAAACATGTTATAATATATTAACATTGATATATCAATACACCCAAGCAACGCACGACACGCCCCGTTAATCATAGTAATAGCCCCACACAAGCAATGCTAAAGGTAAGGGAAAGGACTACCTCCTTGTTGATGGTTGTGCCAGTTTACTACACGTATCTTGGTTTCTACCCTTACAGCTCAGCTACAGATTTTTAAAATTGATTTTCTTTTTTTAATAATAATATTTTTTAATTTTAATTAATAATATAAAACAGCACCTTATTCTTGATCCACACGAATTAATCCTTATTAGAGGCAAAAACAACCCTTTTGGGTTTATTTAATATTTGCTTTAATTTTAAGTAGACGTATTGTACAGAGATCTGAATTACAGAAAGATCCCTTAAAGGAGAATTCACCCCCCATATAATAAAACCCACTACCCCCTACCCTCCATAGTCCCCCCTCCCTGCTCCCGCCCGCACAGGTGATAACTCCAGTAATTGTCCCTAATCCTATAATTACCCCCCTCATTGAAGAGTAAGTGCAGAGGAGCTCACGGGCCCCATCTTCTTCTCTTCGGTAATCTTCGGGTCTTCTTCCTTCCCTTTGGCTTTTCCTTAAATTTTGGCACATGTGCAGTTGTCCGGAACCAGAAGATTGCTTCAACTGTGCATACTTACTTTCCGAAGATTACTAAAAAGAAGAAGATGGCGCCCGTGAGCTCCGCTGCGCTTACTCTGCAACAAGGGGTAATTACAGGATTAAGGGCAATTACTGGAGTTATCACTTGTGAGGCCGGGAGAAGGGAGTGGGGACTATGTAGGGTAGGGGGTAGTGGATTTTATTATATGGGGGTTTAGTTCTCCTTTAAGTTTCAAGCATTCTAGATAGTAGGTCCCAAACATGTAACAGAAATCCATACAGCAGTAATTAGTAGAGCATGCAAAACAGAACAAAAATATATCTATACAGGAAGAATTTAGGGATAATAGTCTCTCTTTAAATAGAGACAGTGCTAAAGAAACTGATCCGGTGCCAATTCAGTAACTGAAACTGGGACTTATTGGGAAATACATCCATATGGTTCCCTGATTAGATCAGCAGAGTGTTGTATCTGTGAGCTAGCACTGTTTTTTTAACAACTGCATTGTTCTGAGGATATTTCTCCTTTCCCTAGGAAGAGAGTATTAGTTTCCCTTCCCATTCTGTATAAAGCTACAAGCCTTATTTCCCCCTTTATTCATATTATTATTTACAACGCCAGAAGAATGACCCTGTATCTGAATGGCCTCATCCTTAATCAATCAGACTTAGCAGTCTGTGCTGTGACCTTTCGCTCTCTTTTGTTATGTTCTCCTCCGAATCCCCTTCTTTTCAGTCCATTCACTATCTTTTTTTTGTTTCAGCCAGAATTCTGCAGTATTGTTGTAACGGCTGTGGGCATTTGCGGTCAGACTATCCTCACTGCTTTATAAGACAACCCACAATGTTACTGACTTTGTGAAAAGAAATAAACATGCTTTTTTTCCTCTGACCTCTTATGTCATCCGATAGACAAAACAGTGGTTTCCTTTCTATTTATTTCTATATAATAAATGATCATTATGGTCACACCGAGGAAAAGCAGCACCTTACTACCAGTTAAACGTAACTACTTCTTACCCCTAGCATACAAGCATATTATCTGTATATTACTGAGAGGGGAGGTTGTCGGTCTTTTGACAAATTGAATTTGATGGGCATAGATTGTTGAAAACTGTCAAATCATTAGTTTTTTCTTTATTGTATCCAAGATATATTATTTTTTAGTAGCTGAATTACTATATTGTTATTATCTGTTGTTCATAGACAACACATTTACACAGCACTTTATACATCATTCTCATTAGTACCTGCCCCAGTGGAGCTTACAATCTAATGTCCCATTCACCCTATCTAGGGTTGTCTCCTTTCTGTGCCTACGGCGGGGGCAGGATGGTAAAATCAGAGGGTTGGATGGGTGATGGGGGTAGGGTCTTGATGTTAGGAGGTGGAGTTGTGTGGCATTAAAGGGGGCGAGGTTATGTGTCATTAAAGGAGAAACTTTCTAGATTTTCTCATTTGGAAACCCTGACAGCCCTTACAAAAACTGGTGGCAACCTTACTAGGGTCAGTTTTACCAGGAGCCAATTAAAGGAAAACTATACCCCCAAAATGAATACTTAAGCAACAGATAGTTTATATCAAATTGAATGACATATTAAAGAATCTTACCAAACTGGAATATATATTTACATAAATATTGCCCTTTTACATCTCTTGCCTTGAACCACCATTTCGTGACTCTATCTGTGCTGCCTCAGAGATCACCTGACCAGAAATACTACAACACTAACTGTAACAGGAAGAAGTGAGGAAGCAAAAGGCAGAACTCTGTCTGTTAATTGGCTCATGTGACCTTACATGTGGTCTGTATGTGTGCACAGTGAATCTTACGATCTCTGGGGACGGCCCTTATTTTTTAAAATGGCAATTTTCTATTTATGATTACCCAATGGCACATACTACTAAAAAAAGTGTATTATTATGATAATGGTTCATTTACATGAAGCAGGGTTTTCCCTTAACCTGCATGTATGTTCTTAAGAGTGCAGGAAGAAACCATAGTACTGGAAGGAAACTACTAAAGACACAGGACTATTAGGTGTTCCTCTAATGCAATATTACCTCTTAATTCCTTCTCGGTTATGTGAGCGAAAAAAAATTGCGCACAATTTTTAAAGACTATGTGAACCCATTATGGCAAGCAAAATGTTGTGTTTTCACACACAATTCTTTGTGCGCACTACAATTTGCCGTGTGCCCTGGCCTTAGAAATTGTGTGCAAAGGCAACCAATCAGATTCTTGTACTGCAATTGACCAGTAAATTCTACTTGCTACGATGGGTTCACAATTCAGATTTCTCAGAAAACGGAACAGTACACTGTATTTGCACTTTTACTCTTTTGCAAGTATTTCTGTCTGTTAATGCCACTCTGTGAATGGTTAGGCTTAAGGTGGCCTTAAACAATTAATGGGAGTAACCTCCTCTCTGGCTCACCACCAACAGTGTCCCAGTAGACCTGCTGGGTAAGTGGAATAACAAGCCAGCAAAAGGGACTTGGCACAATAATCTTCAGACAGGCACTCTTACCTGCCCCCCGACCTCTGCCCCACACCTGCTGTTGTCCCAGCACACCATAAATAAGCTGGCTGGGGAGGGGGATTTCTTTTTCAATTTTCAGACCATGCAATCCGGGACTTCAGTGGGGTCTGCTTCCTCTATAGTTACTCCAGTGCTCCAGGTACCTTTCCTTAAAGGCATTTAAAGCCATAAGAAGCATCAGAGAGAAAAGAAAGAAGGTGTTGCACTCCAAGGCTTCAGTTAAAACACAGATCTTTATTATAAGGGCTCTTACAAACAAGAGTTTTTACCTGCGCTCCCCTGTGTTCCGGTTTCATATGTTCAGCCACAGGAGAGTGCAGGACGTGCTGAATTATTTTTAATGTGGCTGTACTCACACAGACGCATGTAAGCGCCGAGTGCAGGTTCGGACACAGCATGGTGCATTTTTCCTGTGTTCGGGGCTTACATGTGTAATTCAGTGCGTCTACTCCTGCGGCTGAATGCATGAAACCGGAATGCAGGGGAGCGCAGGTAAAATGCTCGTCTGTAAGAGCCCTAATAGAGTAAAACCATCAAGCAGAATCAGCCACCTGATGTATTTCTGCATCGATCCTTAATCACAGGCATGACCTTACACTAGCAAATCTACAGTAGCTGACCCAATGGCTGTACAAGTGGACATCATTCATATTCTGTTTGTGCAGACTGAAATCCTAAATGGACAGAACTGACAGGTCATATCAGTTCTAACCGTTCAGTACTTTCACTACTATCTGACATTTTCAAACATGTCAGATCATCCTGTCGGATTGCAGGATATGCCCAGATGATACGCTAGAAATGGGCAACACTGCCTTAGCAAATGTGAACATGGCTATGTTTTCACAAGAAGACGGGCTCATCAAAGGCATAAACACTGGCAGTTGGAGTACTGACATTTTAACTGAGTGCAGCTGATGTGAATGGGAAAAGTTTGTTTCAAGCTATAGTTCATTCCTTTTTGCTTCGATTATTGGTACCATATATCATTTTTATGGTAAATGTTTGTGCTTGGCTAAAATAAAAAGCTAGGTGCAGGATTATAATTATACTTACATGTCCTCTACTCTTATTTCTGGGTCTGATTATTTGTAAAAATAATCTAAATATTCAAAGCTAATCTAATCAACTGAATTTACACATCATTTTCAGTTTGGCAAATAAATATTTACATTTGAAATCATGCAACAATGTTAAGTATATATATATATATATATATATATATATATATATATATATATATATATATACTGTATATATATATATGTTTAGTCACTGCACGTTTCCATATATAAGGAAAATGTAATTATTTTTAAAGCAAAAAGGCAGAAAACAATTTTAGCTTACTTCCAGTAAAATAATCTTTATAGACTGTCTCAGGGGAAGCACCATGTGATTGTGGTACTAAAAGATTTTTGCTTGGGAATTACTAGCATATAATACTCTAATATCACAGGAGAATTTTCAGCAAGGAATTTGGGAAGGATGTATGGGGGATATAATTAAGAGAAGTTCTGCAGGGCTAGAAAATATATGAAAACATTAACCAAGGAAAACACACAGATCCTGAAAAATGTAGGGAGACCTCAAATATTATATACTGTACTAAAAATATTAAATATTATTTTTTTCATTATCACGTGTTACAAGTTAAACACCAGAAATGGAAGCACATCAGTAAGATTGTAAGCTCTACAGGGCAGGGACCCTCACCCTCCTGGACACATAATTTAATGCAATGCATCTTCCACAAAACAGATCAGCACTTCTATATACTGTATGCTTATCCATGGTTTAATCCTTTTCTGTTTATATTCTGCATAAAAAAAAACTAAGAAGCAAAACTTTTTTTTCTTATGGAATAAATATACTCCTATAAGAATTATGTACAGGTATGGAATCCATTATTTGGCCAATAAATGGAGAGAGTCCATTTTAAGCACTCCCCCATATGTAATTAAAGGCACTAAGTTTGCCCAGGAGCAGTAACCCAAAGCAACCAATAAGATGTTTGCTTTTAAACAGGTGACCAGTAAATGCTACCTGCTGATTGGTTGCTATGGGTTACTGCCCCGGGCAAACTTGGTGCCTTTTATTACATAACCCCACATTTTTAAATGATTTTGTTTTTCTCTCTAATAATAATACAATACCTAGTGCTTGATGCTGACTAAGCTTCATTCATTCGTATTGGAGGCAATATTATGTTTTTATATTTTTTAGCAGATATAAGGTATGGTGATCCAAATCAATCTATTATCATTCCTTATATTTTTGAGGTTTTTAAAAACAAAAAAGTAAGCTGCAGTTTTTATACTGTAGATATTCTAGGCCTTATTTCCTAATAAAAGCTAAGTGCAAAGTGGAAATAAAGCTGTCCAAGTGTCACAGCACTCAGGTCACTTTGGCTGCTGGAAGTCATTGCAAAATGTTTTGCTTGGCGTAAGCTGTGCTAAAATACAGACATTGTACATCAATTTAAAACAATAGGAAAGTAGAAATCCTGCTGCTTGGGGCATTACAGAGTTGTTACTGACACTTTCTGCTTGAAGTCTGTTGTGCACAAGCATATGCAGTACAGGTATGGGACCTATTATCCAGAATTCTCGGGACCTGGGGTTTTCCAGATAACATATCTTTCCATAATTGGGATCTTTAAACATTCAGTGTACTTAAAATTAATTTAAACATTAAATAAACCCAATAGGAATTATTTTTCCAATAAGGATTAATTCTATCTTAGTTTGAGCTCAAGTAAAAGGTACTGTTTTGTTATTATAGAGAAAAGAAAATCAATTTAAAAAATCTGAATTTTTTGCTTAAAATGGAGTCTATGGGAGACAGACTTCACGTAATTTGGAGCTTCTGGATAACAGGTTTCCGGGTAATGGATCCCATACCTGTAATCCAACAAATACAATTTTGAACCTTGATTGGTAAGAAAGTCCTAATTGTTTTCAGTGGGACCAGTCAAAACGAGTTATTGGTTGATTCCTATGGTTTACTGCATTTGGGCAAAGTTGTGCCTTTATTAGTAAATCCTGTTTGTCTTTAGTGTTGCAGCAGCACAAGTGAAATCAATGGTAATTGCTCATGTTATGTTTAACTGCACTTGGGCAAATTTGCAACTGTGTTCAATTGAGCAAGTATTGGCAAATAGTTGACTATACACACTAAGGGCTCTTACACACAGCGTTTTTTGCTGGGCTCCCCTGCATTCCGCTTTCTTCCGTTCAGCTGCAGGGGAGCGCAGGAGTAAACACACTCAGTTATTGTCAAGGGGGCTGTACTCGCACAGACGCATGTAAGCACCGAACGTAGGTGGAATGCAACATGCTGCGTCCCACCTGCATTTGGCGCTTACATGCGTCTGTGTGCGTACAGCAGAAGAGCGCAGCAAAAAACATCAGAGTGTAAGAGCCCTAACACATAAGTTCTGGGCCACAGGGGAGGTACAGGGGTACTGCACTCAAGGACCCCAAGTGCAAAGAGGGTTCATAGTAGACTAGACATTAAAGTATAATTTGAGGCTCAAATAGGCTATCTTATGTTTCCAAAAGACTAATTTCTGAAAAGCAGAGACATTGTGATGGTCTGGAGACTAGGTCAACGACAGTCATAGAACTTTTTTTGTCTTTGGGCGGCTTCAGAAATGAGTCTCTTTAGCTTGTACTTATACAAATCTGATAAATAAACAGGTGTAGAGGCTATTAAATGTATCCTATGTTACCTAAAAAGGGGAGTTGCCACCAAATTTCATAGAATTTGGGGACCCTGGACCGACATTTACCCCCAACATCCACGACAATTACCAGCAGTTTAGGTTAACTGGGTCCAGGAACCGGGAATGGTGTAATGACTTCATTTGTCCAACTAGGTCTGACTCCCTAGTGGGAGGCAGACCCCAATAATGTTGTAAAATGTTGTACCTATGACGAAGTATTTGGTGCATGCTATGCTTTCTACACCATGTTTTGTCTAAGACATGTAACCTGTGATACAATGTTCTTCCTTCTCTTGACTTTACATTGTAAACTGCTTACTTTATTTACTCAATAAACTACCCGAATTTAAAAAAATAAATAAATGTATCCTATGTTTTATTTTGAAGATTAAAATGAAATACAGATGTTGACGGGGTAATTTATCCAAACTGCAAAGGTTCAGAGTGTAGTCAGACTGGGGAAAGGCGTGCATGTTGAATGAGGACTAAGGGGTGCGCTCTTGCACCTTATAGTGCCCTGAACTTCTTCCCCAAGTCTGTAGCAAATCACCTTGTAAAAGTAATCATTTAAATAGTTGCCATAAAATATAGATTAACAATAAAACTAACCCCACACAAAATCACAGAGTCAGACAAATATAAAAACAGATCTATGTACTGATATGTTTAATTTGATGGTTCATAGCAAGCCACAATGATAAAATGTAATAGATTAGTAGTACTGGCAACTACTAGATTTAAGATTATAAAAATATATAATTGCCCATTTAATACAAATGGATATCTGCAAAGGTGTGAGTAATTTCTTTTGTTATTATTATACTTCATAATATATAATATCAATATATTCCTCAGCTCTCTACAAAGATTATACATCATTCATATGAGTCCTTGCATAAGTGGAGCTTCTTGTATTCACACACTGTGGTCAATTTTTACCCTGAGCCATTTAACCTTTCTGTATTTGTATATGTAGGAGGAAGCTGGAGTACCTAGAAGAAACCTATTCAAGCATGGGGAGAATATACAAATGACTTTCCCTGGCTGGAGTTGAACCGAGGAACACAGTGCTGCAAGGCACCTACCAAAGCAAAATAAAAATTGAAAATGGTCTAAAAAATAAGTGGAGAAAAAGTAAATAGTGTTTTCTATATGTGATGGGCTTTTCTTTGTCCATTTATTTGACAGAGGGGAATGGGTATTTAGCAAGTCTGTGCATGTGGAGACATTCTCAATAGACAGCCCCATTGTTATGATTTCTCCAAAATATCCAGCTCTTCGTAAATCTGCTTCTTGGTTCACTGTTGCTATTGGTATTTCAGGAGATCCTTTAGACGTTCCTCAGCTACAGCAAGTAATATGACACTACATCTGCTTGCATGAATAAACTGAAATGCAGAAAGAATGTTCTGTGCACACAGTAAGTCGTATGACTGAAATATTGTCAGACTGTTCCAGACTGAAACAAGGGTAGTGCCATTTCCATCGCATGGGAAGTTATTCCATCTAAGCATACGTCTGGTCTTGAGTAGGTGGCACTGGAGAGTTATATAAGGATACTTATATAACTATATAATATAAGGAATAGCTGGAAGATCCTAAGCTTAATTGGAACCTTTATAATTTAGCATATGTTTTTACTCTAAAGTATATGAACTGTACAGTGTGGAAAGAAGCAAATAAAATTGACATGGTGCTGCTGGTCTGTTTAACTGGATGCCCTGGGAATGAATGGAGCCCCTCCCCTGAGGGAATTTCATGGCTTCCATCCTGCCCCGGGCTTTATACATTTCTTTCTATGACATCATTGTCTTAATAGAATTCAGCTATAGAACCTGTGTTTGTCTATTGACAACCGGACAACATGTGTAAAATCTTTTATGACTTCCGCAACAACATATAGAGCAAGTTTCTCTGTGTTTAAGGGTCACTGTATTTGACACTGTATCGTCTTCCTTCCTAGAACAGAGTAGTGCTGTTGTGCTTTAGAAATGAGTTTTTCCCTTTCTGAAAATGCTGATGGTTTCAAAAAGTCACAGCAGCGTAGATGATTTGTAAGAGTTTTTTTGTTGTTTATTGCATTAGTTTAAAAAAAGGCCTTTGGTTGATGCCACACAGGCAGAGACCCACTCAAATCTGTCCTTAGGTTCTGGGAAACTTTTGACGGAAGCAGTACTGGCTCTCTGAAGCATATACCCTGGGTAATCAGTCTTACGAGAGATGATTTAAAGGGAAATAAATAAACTTTTAAACTACCATTTGCTATGTTGCAGATGGAGTTTAAAATATTGCCACTCTGTTTTGCAAGAGATGCCCTGTCTTACATTACCCTTACAGAACAAAAAGTTTTTTTTAGTTGTAATATTGGCATACAATTTCAGAAAGAGCCAGCACTTTAGGATGGAACTGCTTTCTGGCAGGCTGTTGTCTCTCCTACTCAATGTAACTGAATGTGTCACAGTGGGACCTGGATTTTTCCATTGAGTGCTGTTCTTAGATCTACGAGGGAGCTGTTATCTTGTGATAGAGAGCTGCTATCTGGTTACCTTCCCATTGTTCTGTTGTTTATCTGAACACAAGTCACATGACTGGGGTCAGCTGGGAAACTGACAATATGTCTAGCCCCATATCATATTTCAAAATTAAATATAAAAAGGTCTGTTTGCTTTTTTGAGATACGGATTTCAGTGCAGATTTCTGCTGGAGCAGCACTATTAACTGATTCATTTTGAAAAAAAAATTTTTTCCCATGACAGTATCCCTTTAATGGCACGACCCCCTTTGTCGGAGGTTGTGGCAAAAAAAATTATGTACCCACTCGGTGCATGCGCAAAATCTCTGCACTGAGTGCATGCACACAAACACGCGTACACGCTGGCGCAGCAGGGGAGGCCCTGGGGCAGCAGCCGCGGTGGGCCCCGGCCCCCCAGTCTGACCCTGGTTATAGGGGCCTGTCCCTGCTGGCTATTCTATAGTCAATATTTGTCGTACTGGGTGCAAAGTAAAACATCACCTCTCATCAACCCTGGGGCTGTTATTGAGAAATAAAAGTTCCTGTTAAAGCAGAAAAGGAGAACCACTTAAATAGAAATGTTAGTTGGGTGTTAGTGTTGTGCTCAAAAGTAACAGCTTGCTTACTGTAAACAAGGCTCTAAGTATTTTTTGTACAGTTTGGCTACATCTAAAGAATGGGGAGCACATGTCACTTGTAGTGATGGATGAATTTATGCGCCAGGCATGGATTTGCAGGGAATTTCCGCATTTCGCCACCTGGGAATTCTTTTGCAAAAAAAAAAACTGACACGTTAAAATTATTTTGATGCCCATTGACTTTAATGCATTTGAACAAAAGAGCCAAAGAGACAAAATTGTCATGTGCATAAAAATTGTCGTGCGTCAAAATTTATTTTGATGCCCATTGACTTCAATGCGTTTTGCAAATTTTTTGCAGTTCCGCAAATTTTTCGGCAAAGCGAAACGGGTCAGATTCACCCATCACTATTTGCACACCAGAAATAATGTCAGGTGGACTTCTGTGCAATTCTGTGCAATGAAATGCGTGTGCAGTTTAGTGACTTCTGGTGAATGGGACGCAGTTATGGCCACAATTACTCTACAATTTGGGGGGGAGGACGATGCATTTTGGGTGAAACTAGGGATACACCGAATCCAGTATTCAGTTCGGGATTCGGCCGAATCCTTCTGCCAGGCAGAACCGAATCCGAGTCCTAATTTGCATATGCAAATAAGTGGTGGGGAGGGAAATCGTGTGACTTTTTGTCACAAAAGAAGGAAGTAAAAAAACGTTTTCCCCTTCCCACAAATTAGGATTCGGTACGGTATTCGGCCGAATCTTTGATGAAGGATTGGGGGGTTTGGCGGAATCCAGAATAGTGTATTCAGTGCATCCCTAGAATAAACACAATGGCTGTTGCTCAGAATTGCACTTGTGAATGAGCCTTAATAAATGAAAGCTGGTCCCATGGCAGAGCTCTTGTTGGTAGAAATGCAATTTCCAGGCGATGTTTTCATTCAAACGTTATAGCAGTTGGGATGGGCAATAGTGTTCCACTGTCCTGACAAAAGAACCCAGGGGTTACCTGAATGAGAGATGCCCAAGCCCAACCTACAAGTACCCTCCAGCTGTTGTTGTACTACAACTCTCAGCATCACTGGAAGCAAAGCACCAAGTGCAGGTCCTTGTCCCTCAGTAGCATCAGTAGCATCAGTAGCATCAGTAGCAGCACCTCTGGGGAAGAGAAGGGAGGGGGGTCTTTTCTTTTGCCGCTGCCACATTGCCACAGCGATCCCGGCCTTCCCCTGTTCCTATAGCCCCGCCCATTCCCGGTGACGTCTCGCCCCCCGCTAGACACACAGAGACACAGCGAGACGGAGGATTGTGCTGGGCTGGTGTCTCGGGGCAGTCGTGTGGCGGAGAAGCTGAACATGGTGACTGCTTCAATCCCTCGGCGGCTGGCCAGGCGCTCCCGCACGGCTATAGTGGCGGCTCTCACCGTGCTGCTCATCCAGACTCTCATCGTGTGGAATTTTAGCAACCTGGATAGCGGGGACGAGCAGCGGGCAGGGGGAGGAGGCGGCGGCAGCAGCCGGGAGAAGAGGGACCGGGGCAGTTACAGAGATGATGTGGGGCTGCTGGGAGGACACGAGCAACAACAGCGGCACCGACGAGGAGCTGTACCCGGGGCTCAGCAGCACAGCCAGGCTATGGTATGTAACACTGCACCCGGGCTGCTCAATCAATGAATGAAACCCACACTCACCCCAATACATTCATCTCATCAGCCTGACACCCCTTTATTCACTGTCACCCCACGTGCCATGTCTGCTCACTACATGACTGTCACACTGGGACTCTCTCAGCCCACACACACACATATATGTGACACCCCTCACTAATACACACATATATGTGACACCCCTCACTATTACACACATATATGTGACACCCCTCACTAATACACACACACATATATGTGACACCCCTCACTAATACACACATATATGTGACACCCCTCACTAATACACACACACATATATGTGACACCCCTCACTAATACACACATATATGTGACACCCCTCACTATTACACACACACTAACATTTCTTTTACATTCAGCCTGTGCAATTAGCCAAGTACAAGAGCCACATTCATAGCACAGAGGCTGCACTTAATGAGCTCCTATTAAAGTGCCAGGGCAAGTTCACTCAGCAGCTCTATCCACGAAACCTTGTACTAAACACACACACACAGGGGAATGTTGGGGTACACTCCCAGCATAGCCTTTGCCTATGTCACTATGAAGTATCCCACTATCTCTCTCTCTCTCTCTCTCTCTCTCTCTATATAAGGAATGTTGGGGTACGCTCCCATTATAGCCTTTGCCTATGTCACTATGAAGTATCCCACTATCTATCTCTCTCTCTCTCTATATATGGAATGTTGGGGTACGCTCCCAGTATAGCCTTTGCCTATGTCACTATGAACTATCCCACTATATATACACACACACACACACACACACACACACGAATGTTGGGGTATGCTCCCAGTATATGTCAGTATGAAGTATCCCACTATACACACACACACACACACACACACCTTGGGGTACGCTCCCAGTATAGCCTATGTCAGTATGAAGTATCCCTATTTATATATATATATATATACACACGAGGAATGTTGGGGTACGCTCCCAGTATAGCCTATGCCAGTATAAAGTATCCCACTATATATATATATATATATATATATATATATATATATATATACATGAGGAATGTTGGGGTACGCTCCCAGAACAACCTTTGCCTATGCCGGAAGTAATTTGTTCCATAGACGCACCCCATGGAATATAAAACGTAACGTGCAGCACGTGTAACCGATTCCTCCCCATAATTTGTTCTAGTGAGGATGTTTAACCTGTGGCCTTGCATCTGTTGTTGAACTACAACTCCCAGCAGTAGCAGTCTGGGGATCCTGAGCTGTAGTGGTGGGCCACAGTTTGACATCTAAGGCTTGCAGGGTGTTTAGAAGTCATTGTGTCTTATACCCCTGAGTGTGTCTATGTCTGTTAAAAGTTTTCAGCTGGCGGTGATATATTTATGGTAACGGTGTGTATATCCTCCCTGCCAAGAATAAACATCCCATGGCTATAAAGGGATGCAGATGCTGTGCTTGTCTGCAAACCCCGCATGCCGTTGCTTGAGTCTCATAATGGTGAAGGGTAAAATAACCATCCCTAGCACTTGACTGAGTCTTAATGCCGACATCAAGCGGGGAATTCAGCAGGCTGTCAGTGTACTATATCTTGCTTTATTCTACAGGGGGCGTCTCATGTGTGGCCTCTTTCTTTTGCACTTTTTGTGCCCATTATTACCTTGGGGAGACCAGATGCTTCTCTGTGACCTCCTCTATGTGTAGAAAAGCTCCTGGAATTGACACTTACACATCATTTTGTTGCTTCCACCATGAGAACGTGACACCGTAGTGAGACTCCTTCAAACTCTAGTCCAAACAAAGACCCTTGCCTGCGGAATATGCTGTTTGTTGTGTTGGCCATTTGTTCTGAAGTTGTGCAATGCTTCCATGCCAGATAACTACTGCGAGATATTGTCAGAGGGAGCTTTATTACTTCATAGATTTAATAGTACCGGTATAGGATCAGTTATCCGGAAACCCGTTGTCCAGAAAGCTCTGAATTACGGAACGGCCATCTCCCATAGACTCTATTTTATTCAAATAATCCAAGTTTTTGGACATTATTTCCTTTTTCTCTGCAACAAAATAACAGTACCTTGTACTTGATCCAACTTAAGATATAATGAATCCTTATTGTAAGCAGAACCAGCCTATTGTTTTTTTTAAGTGTTTACATGATTTTATAGTATATGTAAGGTATGAAGTTCCAAATTATGGAAAGATCCATTTCCAGAAAGCCCCAGGTCCCGAGCATCCTGGATAACAGGTCACATACCTGTATTTACTATGAATGTATTTGGCATAATAGAATTTTCTGGGGGGTGAGGGTGTTAGATTATGGAGGTTCAGTTTACTTTTCCTCTTGAGAAGTTCATGCTCATAGCAATGTAGCAACTGTTCTGCCATCAGACACTGAACACCTTGTTCATATACAGGTATGAGCCCTTTTTTTCAGAATGCTCTGGGAGTTTTCTGGATAAGGGGTCTTTGCCTAAGTTGGATCTCCATAACTTAAGTCTACTAAAAAAAAAAATGTAAACATTATTTAAACCCATTAGGATTGCTTTGCTTCCAATAAGGATGAATTATATCTTAGTTAGGATCAAGTACAAGCTACTGTTTTATTATAACATTAACATTATTAAAATTGAATTCTTTGATTAAAAGTCTATGGAGGACAGTCTCTCTCTGTAATTCTGGATAATGAGTTTCTGGATAACAGATCCCATAACTGATCAAACGCTCACACTATTTGAGATGTGATGTAATGGACAGATGTTACCTGTTACCATAGAAATACCATTTTAACTATCATTTTGTTTAGGCACCAGGTACCTCGGTCTCCACAGCACCCTCCTGTTGTACCGTTGAGCCTTAGTATAAAAGCACTGCTCTGTAAGTGGGTGCTACAGTCTAATAGGGTGATCACTGCACAAGGAGACTGATAGAATGTAAGCATGTCTCCTGTTTGCGCATCTTTTGCTTTATAGAAACACTTGGCGCAGTGACAGTGTCCCCAGTTGAGGCTGATTTGATGGAGCCAGATGATCGCAGCATTACATGATTAAATGATTGGCGAACACGAGAATAACCGAAAACATATGCCTTGTGTGTTGCTTTCCAAATATGCAGTTGGAAATCTGTTTTTCTTTGTCTTCTTTTATTTATACAAGAAAGGGCGAAAGTGCAAAGTGTGCTATATTTGAAGCTACCATATTGTGGAAAAAGTCCGAATACCAAAAACTCTAACAATTCAAGTTTTTTTTACTATAAAATTTGAATTTTTAGTGGCAAAAAAAACTTGACATTTATTTATTTTTTTTATAAACCCCGATGCTGTAAAAAATGAGATATCCAGCATCTCAGACCTGCCAAGGTTGTATATAAGTCAATGGGAGAGGTCCCTATTGAAAGTTTCAATGGTATGCGCTGGCGTTAAATAGGCAATGCTGTTAACCTAATGTTGCAATAAACCCCCTCTAATCTATCCGGATTGCTGCCTGAATTGCTTATTTGGACCTATACGCCCTGGAATTAGCTCGAAAATCTTACTATTTCGGACTTTGCAGGCAAAAATACGGGTTTTCCGGGAAAAATCACAAAAAAATCTTATGATTTGGGAAAAACTCTGAAAAATATTGAGTTTTTCTCCAAACCAAGCAATTAGTGTTTTTTTTTTTTTTTAAATAATAAATCAAATTGTGGATTCTAGTTTGGTCAGACTTTTTTATTTAAAAAATCTGAAAGATTCAGGTTTTGATAAATAACCCCCTTAATGTTACTCCACTCCCCCCCATCCTTTAATTAACACAGGGCTGTCACATTCCCTAGGAAACAATTCAGTATTGTCTCCTTGCCCGCACTGAAAAATATAGGACACACCTGCTTGTCGCCTATACTCTAAACTGCCTGTTCTTACTCATGAAACTGCCTGTTCTTACTCATGAAACTGCTTGAGCACATGGGGAGGTGTCAATCCCTCCCAGTAATTTTTAGATTTGTAGCCATTTTCCCTGCTTACATTGTGCATATGCTTCAAAATAAATATATATATTTTTTTATTGTAGCCCCCACAAAATGATTATTAGCCATGCAGCACAGCTTTATGTGCCTGTAGCTGCTCCAGTCTATACCATTAACCACAGAGCACTTTTCTTGGAGTGCAATTTTCCAATAGCATCTGACAGATGTTGTCTTGTGAGTGGCTTTGTATTACAGTAATTCTATTTCCTTTGAGAGGATTTAAGATTGCAATGTTGCTACTGAAGCCAGTGGCAGTGCCCTTACTTTCCCCTGTCGTAGGGAAAATATAAAATGTTTGTGAAGCTATTGTGTTTCTTTTTGCGGTAATGAGAGCAGCCGCGTGCCCCACTTCCTGAACTTCCTTATACATGTTATCTTGTTCCACAGATCATTCAGGATCTCTGCTCCGTACAATCTATATACTTTTCTTTGAAGTATTTGCGTTGCGTTGTGTGTTTATATATGCCTTTATAAGGGTTGTTGGCAGCTATACACGTACAAATAAAGCATAGATTATTCGGAAACCCGTTATGCAAAACTGCTATCTCCTATAGACTCCATTTTATATAAATAAATCAAATTTTTTAAAATGATTTTCTTTTTCTCTGTAATAATAAAACAGAACTTTGTTTTAACTAACATATAGGGGCAGATTTACTAAGGGTCGAATATCGAGGGTTAATTAACCCTCGATATTCGACCAGGAACTAAAATCGTTCGACTTCGAATATCGAAGTCGAACGATTTAGCGATAATACTTCGATCGAACGATCGAACGATTATTCATTCGATCGAACGATTAAATCCTTCGAATCGAACGATTCGAAGGATTTTAATTCATCGATCGAACGAATATCCTTCGATCCAAAAAACATAGGCAAGCCTACGGGGACCTTCCCCATAGGCTAACATTGAGTTCGGTAGCTTTTAGCTGCCGAACTAGGGGGTCGAAGTTTTTCTTAAAGAGACAGTACTTCAATTATCGAACGATCGAATAGTCGAACGATTTTTAGTTCGAATCCTTCGATTCGAAGTCGTAGTCGAAGGTCGAACTAGCCCATTCGATGGTCGAAGTAGCCAAAAAAACACTTCGAAATTTGAAGTTTTTTTTATTCGAATACTTCACTCGAGCTTTGTAAATGTGCCCCATAATGAATCCTTATTGGAGGTAAAATAACCCTATTGGGTTTTATTAATGTTTAAATCATTTTTTAGTAGACTTAAAGGGGTGGCTCACCATTTGGGTAACTTCCTACGCAACTTTTCAATTGGTTTTCATTATTTATTTTTCATAATTTTATAGTTATTTGCCTTTTTCTTCTGACTCCTTGCAGCTTTCAAATGGGCGTTGCTGACTCCCTTCTAAAAAACAAATGCTCTGTAAAGCTACAAAGGTATTGGTATTGTTACTTTTTATTACTGATCATTCTATTTAGGCCTCTCCTATTCATATTCAAATCAATGCATGGTTGCTAGGGTAATTTGGACCCTAGTTACCAGATTGGTTAAGATGCAAATTGAAGAGCTGCTGAATGAAAAGCTTTAATATCTCAAAAACAAAATAATAAAAAATGAAAACAAATTGTCTTGGAATATCACTCTCTACATCATACTAAAAATTATCTCAAAAGCGACAAACCCCTTTAAGGTCCAAATTACGGAAAGATCCCTTTTCGGGAAAACCCCAGGTCACAAACATTCTGGATAACTGATCTCATACCTGTACCAAAGGAAAATGTTGGTAGTAACCCATAGCAACCAGTCAGTAGCAAGGTAGTTTGTTTTTGTGGACCCATGCAGCTCATGAAGATATTTGATTGGTTGCCGTGGATTACTGGATTGGGGCTTAGCCCCAGCTCTTATTTACCCCAATATACAAAGATAAAATGTGCAGGCAAGTTTTTGGGTCAATTTATGGGAGGGACAACGTTCTGCTATTCATTAAGTGTGGCTGGTATCTTTCTGGTAGACTTAGGGGCAGATTTATCAAAGGCCAAGGTGAATTTTCGAATGAAAAAAATTCTAACTTCGAATTATTCAATTCGATTTGAATTTGAAAAAAATGAAGAAATTCCAATATTGAAATTTATCATGTACCGTCTCTTTAAAAATTCAACTTTAACCATTCGCCATCTAAAACCTGCCGAATTGCTGTTTTTGCCTATGGGGGACCTCCTAGAACCTATTTGGAGTCAATTGGTGGACTTTGAATTTGATCTAATTCTCTATTCCTTTGATTCGTACGATTTGAATTCGGCGGAATACGGACCTATTCGATCAAAAACGGACCTATTCGACCAAAAAAAAAACTTCAACTTAATTTAAGTTGGTCTTTGAATTCGAATTTCGAAGTTTTTTTCAATTCGAAATTCGACCCTTGATAAATATGCCCCTTACCATCTACACAAGTGGGCTATAGTAAAAGGGGTTATCTCTTTTTTTAAGACCTTGTGCTTTTGGGTCTACTTTCAGTGTTTTTACACTTCTTGAGTGTTATTACTATTTACTGAATTATAAACTACCATAATTATTTATCTCCCTGTTATTATATATAATCACGCACATACCTGGGCAGTTAATGACTAATTTGTGATTAGTTCTAAAATAAAATTAATTGCATAGTTTTCAAAGGACGCTTTTGTAGTAGAACTAAAGATTTCTTTATCCATTCAGCATGATTTCTCTCCCTTCCTTCCAATAACCAATAGAAGCTCTTACAGACTGCAGAAACTGAACATATTTTTTATTCCTTTAAACACAAGGCACCTTTTATAAGTGGTGCCCAAACCTAATCCCAGAGACTGCTGGCATCCTATAGGAAAACATAGCTGTTGTGTACAGACTCCACTTTATTGACACATTCGCTTGGACTATTTGTTACTAAAACGGGTATGCGCAATGGTTAACATCATTAAACACATAATGGGTTATTGTATCAATCATTCTTTTTATAGTTTAATTGCTGCATTTCTATAAGCATTAAAAAATCCCCATACCCTTGATTTATTCTGCTCCGTTGATTACGTGATGCAAATTATGCCTCTTGCACTTTTTGTGTATCAAATCAATTAAAGGAGCATAATAAAGCTTTTTGTCACTGTAGAGAACAATGACATTGTGTATCCTTGAAGAAATATCATGTCATTAATTTGTAGATAAAATGCTGGGAATCAAGCTAGCATATTGTTTGGTGTAATCATACTTTACATGCAACGGTGTTGATTATTTGGTAAACTGTATAGGCAGAACATGAAAATGACCATGTGATATCGGCAATAAAAGTTGGGCAATATACAAAAAATATTCCTGTTGTACAAAACTCTACTCTTGACGTGTTCTCCTCCCCATTTTGCATTTTTAAGATCATTTTCTAGGGTTTTTGTGCATTTGAGTTTTCATTATGTTTGTGAATGTGATATAATATTAAATCCTTTATATGATTTTCCTTTAAAGGAGAAGGAAAGCTTAAAATTAAGAAAGCTTTATCAGAAAGGTCTATAAAAATATACCAGTAAACCCTCAAAGTAATGCTGCTCTGAGTCCTCTGTCAAAAGAAACACCTCATTTCTTTCCTTTTATTGTGTACACATGGGCTTCTGTATCAGACTTCCTGTTTTCAGCATAAACTTCTAGGGCTAGGGCTTGAGCATGCTCAGTTTGCTCCTCTCTCCCTCTCCCTTTTACAAAATGGTTTATTGGCCACATCATTTAGGGAGCAGATTTATGAAGGGTCAAATTTCGAATTCATGGGAGTTTTTTTTAAAAACTCCCATAAACTCCCATGAACTCAAAATTTGACCAATCGAAATGTATTAAAAAAAATCTAATTTTCTAAACTCAGGTGAATAGGATCGATCTTAAAAACTCAAATTCAAATCAAATTCGATTAGAATTTTAAAAACTCAATTCAAGTTTTTTCTCAGAGAAAAATTTGAATGTCAGGAAAGCAGCAAACAACTCTTACTGAACTTGCCTCATGGCAGCAGTGCCTTTATTGATGCGCAAACTATGTCAGGAAGGCAGCAAACAACTCCAAATTAATCCCAGGACGTCTCCAATTGACTAAAACAGCAATTCGGCAGGTTTTAGGTGGTGAATAGTCGAATTTGAGCTTTCTCCGAGAAAAATTTGAATGTCAGGAAAGCAGCAAACAACTCCTACTGAACTTGCCTCATGGCAGCAGTGCCTTTATTGATGCGCAAACTATGTCAGGAAGGCAGCAAACAACTCCAAATTAATCCCAGGACGTCTTCCATTGACTAAAACAGCAATTCGGCAGGTTTTAGGTGGTGAATAGTCGAATTTGAGTTCTTAAAGGGCCAGAGTATGATAAATCTCAAAAATCGAATTTTTAAAAAAACTCGAATCTAATTTTAACAATTCCCTGTTCGAATTTGACAGTTTTGGCCATAAGGAAATTTGAATTTAAAATTCGACCCTTAATAAATCTGCCCCTCAATGTGAGATGTGAGTATGGCCAACGTAAGAAAGTGTAATATACACAATAACCCTTTATAATAGACAAAAGCCATGAATATCCTGTAAATTATATCCTTATAAACGGTGAGTTCTGATGTCATCAGTTATAAACGGTGAGTTCTGATGTCATTTCTGTCACATGACTCACTTAAATTTGTGTATTATAATAAATAAAGTACCCCCAGTTGCAAAATATGAGGATATTAGAAGTTACGTCGGAGTTTCATGACCTGTATAAAAAGCACTCGGCCTTCGGCCTCGTGTTTTTATATGGTCATGAAACTCCTTGGTAACTAATAATATCCTTATATTTTACAAGAGGGGGTACTTTATTCACTATATAATAAACAAGACAAAACATAATGTGTTTCATCCCACACAGCTGGTCATTTAGAAAGTGATGGCCGAATTTGTCCAGTTTCACTTCGCCGAAAAATTTGCGAATTTCCAGAGAAATTGCGGAAAGGCAAAAAATCGACGCCTGGCGACAATGTTGACAGTGAATTTTCGTGGCAGTTTTGCGAATTTATTCCCCGAGGACTAAACGAGGAAATTCTCAACGAGATTGCACTTGGTGATTAAATTTGCTCATCACTAGTCAGTTGTAATGTAATAATTTTAGCCGACCGTTTCTTCCAGCTTAGGAACTTTTATCTAAGACAGTCTCAGGTGGCAGCCACAAAGGTGAATGCCGCCCATACATACCCATGCTATCTTCCGGTGGCACCTGCAGTTAAATTATTTGTTGGTCGTGTCCTTCCTGAGAAGAAGCCATTTTTCAATACTTGGGTTCGTATTAATGCCATGTGTCATGAATTATCATTGGGTTTTTAGCATTTACTGTAAAAAGTCAATGCACAAATGCCAACACATTTGTTAATATGTCTGCTCAGTGAAATGTAACTCTAGCCTGGTGGCGTTGAATAAGGTTTTTATGGAAGGCACATCTGTCATTTTAGTAGTTCTACAAACACGTATAGCGTTAGCCAGGGATTCTCTGCACTCTTTCTAATTAGGGCTCACTAATTGCTTTTGTATTAGCAAAACGTCTGAGGGAACGTATTTTTCAATCACTGGATCCTTACAAATGAAAGGGAAATATCGGTTTCTCTCTTTGAAGCACATTTGCTTAATTTCTCAATTACGAAATGTGAAAACTGAGGCTTGAATGATTCTCACTACCCAAGCAATTTTAGAAATTGACTTTTCAGCAGATGATAATTAATGTTTATTCTAGAACGCTAAGTACAGTTACTTTGTTACCATACCCAAGAATTATAGCTTTGTAAACTTATTGTTGGAGCCTACATTTACGAAACACCACCAATGAGATTCTTTTTTTTAAATTCTTCTTCTTTTACATTTATCTATTTTTTATTCTGCTTAAAAGCCCTCTAAACTTGCAGCAATCTTGTACAGGGATAAGTGTGAGTCATAGCATTAATTGGATACTTTTAGGGAAAAAAAACAAATTTGTAGTATGTTAGAAATAATTGCTTGTATTAAAAGGGTTTTAATTGCTAATGTAATCGTGCAATATTCAAATTTAAATTTGTGTTGTAATGCTCAAAAAGCCCATTTTAAGGGGTTATTCACCTTTAAAATCACTTTTATGTGGTTATTTATTAGTTCTAAAAACTTGAGTTTTCTACTATAAAATTCAAGTTTCCAATGGAAAAAAAGCAAACAAACATTTTTTGAGATCTATTAAACCCTGAGGCTGCAAAAAGGCAGGATCCGAAAATATCCGAAAATATTCTATCTTCAACCTGTCAAGGTCCTGTAGAAGTCAATGGCAGAGGTCCTATTTGAAATTTGAAGATATTATTGTCTGCACTGGATTTCACACAAGACTCCAAACATTTAGGGGGTTATTTATCAAAGTCCGAATTTATCTCAATATTTTCTGCTACAAACTCCGATCAAATTGGCTCAGGTTTTTTACGCTTATTTATTATTACATTTTCCCGTAAATTTGCTTTGCGGGAAAAAATCAGATTTTCACGGTTTTCCCGATTTTTTTTCACGAATTTCACAATTTTCCCGGTATTGCACGAAACCCAGCGCGCATCAAAAAATCATTGGGACTTCTCCCATTGACTTCTTTGCAACCTTGACAGGTCTGAGATGCCGGATTTTTAGATTCAGACTTTTCCATCCTCTGGGTTTGATAAATTCTGAAAAATCAGTGATTTTATATAAAAAAAAAATGTTGTGATTTTTGCATTCAGAGCTTAGTAAATAACCCCCTAGAGCTTTTAACGCAAAATTCTGGGCATCAAATCAGAAAAATTCAGATTTTTCAAGTGACAATACGAAAAAGTAATGGTTTTCATGCAACAAAATGAAAAAGTTTAGTTTTTTCGTGTTTTTTTTATTGATAAATACTGTAAGGGTAAATCGTGAATTCTATTTTGGTAGGACTTTTTTAATTTAAAAAAAATCAGAAAAATCAGAATTTTTACAAATAACCCCCTAAGTGTGTTGTAGAGAGTAGTAGTATCCTTAGCCAATTTGCAAATTATCATCTTTTTCTACTATATGTGTTTTTTTTAATGATTTAGCTTTTTTTCAGCAGCTCTCTAGTTTGGAATTTTAGCAGCTAATTTGTTGCTATGGTCCAAATAAGGAGGGTGTCTGAATAGAATGATAAGTAATAATAAGTAACTATAACAGTAAAGCTGTAGGGAATGGAAATAATTCAAAAAATATAAAAAATAAAAATGAAGACCAATTAAAAAGTTGCTAATAATTGGCTATTCATTGACATACTACAAGTTAAGTGAGCCACTCCGTAATTCTGAATGATTACCGTATATACTCGAGTATAAGCCGACCCGAGTATAATTTTACATACGAAAACTGGGAAAACTTATTGACTCTAGTATAAGCCTAGACACAACTACAGCCCTGTCTCCCAGCAGCGCACATTCTGCCAAAGCGACCCCACCAGCGATCAACCAGACTTCTTTGCAAAGTTGATGGTGACAGAGAATTGCCAAACGGATTACTGTGTGCATTGTCCCACTGTCCCACTACCATGTGCAGAGGGTGCTGTTTGATATTGCCATCACTGTTAATCTTTCATAAAACCAACAGAGGGCGCTGTGTGATATTGCAGTCACTGTTATTCTTTCATATAACCAACAGAGAGCGCTGTGTGATATTGCAGTCACTGTTATTTCATATAACCAACAGAGGGCACTGTGTGATATTGCAGTCACTGTTATTCTTCCATATAACCAACAGATGGCGCTGTGTGATATTGCAGTCACTGTTATTCTTTCATATAACCAACAGAGGGCGCACTGTTATTCTTTCATATAACCAACAGAGGGCGCACTGTTATTCTTTCATATAACCAACAGAGGGCGCACTGTTATTCTTTCATATAACCAACAGAGGGTGCTGTGTGATATTGCTGTCACTGTTATTCTTTCATATAACCAACAGATGGCGCTGTGTGATATTGCAGTCACTGTTATTCTTTCATATAACCAACAGAGGGCATTGTGGGATATTGCAGTCTCTCCCCAAGTGAACTGTTGGTATAGGAATGATTAAAAGTGACTGCAATCTCAGCTAATCGGGTCGGGTACCGCTGACCCGAGTATAAGCCGAGGTAGACTTTTTCAGCACATTTTGGATGCTGAAAAACTCGCTTTATACTCGGGTATATACTGTAATCCGTCAATAAAATATAATCCAAAAAGACTGTGTACAGCATTATAACCTTTTCTGTCATTATCTGTAAGAGGCGTTATGGCTGTATTCAGGAAAGGGAAATTCAAGGAAGCATGTTGTTTTGAGAAGCTACTCATGCACAGCTTGTCAGTGCACTCCTAGGGGCAGATTTATCAAGGGTCGAATTTCGAAGTACAAAAAACTTCGAAATTCGACCATCGAATTAAAAAAATTTGAATTCGAATATCAAATTCAAAGTTTTTTTCAACAAATTTGCCAATCCTGCAGTTGAATAAAAATCGAAGATTTTACCGATTGATCGAAGGATTTTTATTCGATGTGTAAAGGCTTAGAAAAATGTTGTAGAAGGTCCCCATAGGCTAACATAGCACTTCGGCAGGTTTAATTTGGCGAAGTATTGAATTCGAAGTTTTTTTAAAGAGACAGTACTTCGATTATCGAATGGTCCAATATTCGAACGATTTCTACCTCGAATCGAAGTAAATTCGTAGTATCCTATTCAATGGTTGAAGTATCCAAATAACTACTTTGAATTTTCGAATTTTTTTACTTCGAAAATTCCCTCTAATTCACTTCGACACTGAGTAAATCTGCCACCTAGTGCCTTTTTCTGTGTTGTGCCATCAGAATATATATATATATATATATATATTATTTTTCTGTACCAAAGGAGGTGAAGGTCAACATGCAAGATTTCTCAGCATATTTCATGTTGATGATAGCATTGAATAAATAGGGGAATGGGTCCTATTACCCAGATAATGGAACTTCCCACAATTCAGAGCTTTCTGTATAGCAGGTTTTCCACATCCTATACCTGTAACTAACATGAAATAATGATGCCCTTCTGCTAAGACAACAGCAGCTTTTTAATGAAGGCTTTTGGGATGCTAAGCCTTCCCTAAACCCCAATGAATTTCTTACAAACAGGATGGAGGTATGATGCATGGAATTAGCACTTTATCCTGCCATGTGTTCTTTAAAAGCATGGAGTTGACACTGTATTTTTCCTGCCATGTGTTCTGCTACTATTATTCATGAAATTGATGAGTTTTAGACTATTATACTTGGACTTGGCACTTTATTGATCTTTCCATTTATTCTGAGAAGATTGCTTATTAAATTGCAATTTTTCTTTAACTTGTCAGATTCTGGGGTACTATATATATATATATATATATATATATATATATATATATATATATATATATATATATATATATATATAATTAGCATTAAATGTATACATCAGCTTGTTTTCCATGATATTGTACAGGTATGGGAATTGTTATTTAGAAACCCATTATCCAGAAAGCGCTAAATTATGGAATTGCACTTTAAAGGGGTGGTTCACCATAGTTAAATATTAGTATTTTAAAGAATGACTAATTCTAAGCAACTTTTCAATTGGCCTTCGTAATATCTTTTTTTTAGTTTTTTAATTATTATTTTTTCTTCTTCTCTTTCCAGTTTTCATATGGGGTCACTTAAAAAAACAAATGCTCTGTAAGGCTACAAATATATTGTTATTGCTTCTTATTACTGTATTCATCATCTTTCTATTCAGGCCATCTCCTAACCACAATCAGTCTCCTATTCAAATCACTGCATGGTTGCTAGGGTAATTTGTGGAGTCACTTTTAGTTGACACCAACCTAAAAGACTAGAGGAAAGACTTTGAGACTGACCTTATTATATGCTTTTGCGTTTTACTCTTTGCCAAAGAAGGATTACTTCACCAGTTTACTAAAGAACAGCCGATGTCTTACATTCTGTCTGGATGCTAACAATTTGGCTTATGTGTTTGTGGCCTAACTTGCTTTACTCCACTCCCTTTATATTAGAATTTTATTGTTAAAGTCGCATGAATCCAGTCAAATATCAACTGTACCCGCTTCTGTACCCACTTCTGCTACACACATTTCAACAAAATGGATTATAATTAATTGGGAATATAACGGCGTTGGACAATTTGTTTTTTATTTTGTGTGAGAGCCGATTGCAGATGCTCCATTTGCAACGAATGCCTATTCATTCTGCTGTTTTAGCCCCGGTGCCAGCTGTTATAGACAAGGCAGATACAGATCCCATTTTCTTGTCATCAAGTATTGCAGATGGCTGCGTTTACAGTATGAAATACCCTCATTACCTGCCATTTGTTTAATTTATACCGAGAATAATTTCCTGCTGTGGCTCGTTTTTTTTAGTGGAAAGAAAAGAATCTGTATGATGTGTAGCTACCTGCCTGATTTTTCCAAGACAGATGAAAACTGGGACAAGAGATATGAACGCTATTTGGTAACTCTTGGATGCAACCAGAAGCTTTTCTGTCTAGATCTGGCATCTCCATATTCCTCCTTTGCTGTTGCCATTGAACTGAAACTCTCAGTATCCTTCAGCAGATTTCTCCTAGGATTATTAGTTCAGCAAACAAGGAAGACAATCATTTGCTTATTGGCTCGTACACAAGTAAAATTTGCCTGTAAGTGGGGACTGTTATATTCCATATATTCCATATTACTGTGCTCTTTCTCCAAATACCATGGTGAATTTGGCGAATTCTTCTCTTTTCCTTCCCTGGAAGTATGTGGACATGTAATGACAGCATGCAGGACCTTCAATATATTCAGATTTCCCCCGTTCCCTGCAGCAGTTATGAGACTACTTTTAATTAAAAATGTGCCGAGTGTCATTCGGTCCTGTCTCAGGCTTGTGTGCTGAGCAGGGTACATGCTGTTAAATATTGTCAAATTATACCACAGCACACACAGTTTTCAAGCAAATTAAAAGTGCATTTGATATTGAGGGAGTAGAAGAGATTAAAAAAAAAGAAAAAGGGAATGTGAAAAATATTTACTCACTGTCATTTTTAATAAAAAAATTTTTGAATTTTAAATGGCAGGATTTGAGAAGCAATAATAGTGAGGTCCAGGGTGGGATATAGCTAAAGGGCCATTTCCATCAATTTAAGGATAAGTACGTTGTTCCTTATACTGAACCGGAATTATTGTGCTTTACAGAAGTACAGGGTAGTTTTCATGGGGTACAGTTATTTCTGCGACCTAGAAAAATGTATAATTGCAGTTAATTACTTGATCGATCTATGTGCCATTCTTGCATCCCTGCCATGTGAATCTTTCTTCACAGAAAAGTGAAGTTTCCACGTGTAAGGGAGGAACTCCACGATGCGTCTGGTGCCGACACGTCGCCATGCGATGAAACACATGCGGCGTGTCGGATGTTGTGAAGATAACAGGAAGTGAAGGAAAAATCGCAGGTAAGAACTACATTTACGGTAAGCGCGCTGCGTTTTAATCTGACAGTCGGATAAATGTAGTTCTTACCTGCAATTTCTCCTTCACTTTCTGTTATCTTCACAACATCGCATGCGTTTCGTCGCATGGCGACGTGTCGGCGCGAGACGTATTGTGGAGTTCCTCCCTTAGGGTATATAAGGTGGGAGAGGTTGACGGTGGGCCTAGAATGATCTGGGTTAGTTTATGTAGAACAGAAAGGTTGCCAGAAATGTGCCTACATTTTTATTTGATAATGTGAGCTGGTATGCACTTCATAGTCCGCTTTCCTTGGAAATATCCCTGGTTTTAAAACTGGCCAACTGCACTGATGTTTTTCACCAGAAATTCCCCTTTAAGTTGTTTTTTTAGTATGTTCTAGTATGACTAATTCTAATCATCTTTTCAATTGGCCTTCATTTTTTTCTTTTATAGTTTTTGATTTTTCTGATACTTTCCAGTTGCTCCGTAAGGCTACATATCTGATACTATTCCAGTCTATTATTCAAACCAGTGCTTGGTTGCTAGGGTAAGTTGGACCCTAGCAACCAGACTGCTGACATTTAAAACTGGAGACCTAAATAACTCAAAAACCACAAATAATAAAAATTAAAACCAATGGCAAATTGTCTCTTAATATAACTTGCTACTGGCACAAAAGTCCACTTGCAGATCATGCCTTAAGACAAGTATTTTCATATATGGTAACAGCAGTTCTTGTGCAGCAGCACCATTGGTTGCCATGGCTTACTAGAAATAGAGCAAATATTGCACTAGCTATTTCATTACCCCAATATGCAGTAATATAGAAACAGGTGCAAACTTAGTTCCACTTCTAGCAGCCTAGAAAAACCAATCTTTACCTCTGTTTGAAAGCAGTTATTTGATTGGATGCTGTATATTACTTGGCTCCCATTTTAAGGGGCCTCCAACATTTTTCAAAAGTTGACCTGTTTTACCAGTGTTTATTGAAACTTTTCATTAATTAGTGACCAACTGTGTCCCTGAAGACAGGTAAATACATACTGTATGCACACGTAAAGGATATCATAGCATGTCTATAACTCTACCCAATGACTCCATGGAATCCGTGTAGCAGAAAAGTAAAATAAAGGGACAATGCCCACAAAATTGGGATATGAGCTTTGGCCCCTATTTTACTATAGTTTTAATTTCGTATGGGCATCAGTTGGAAAAAAACTTGCAAATATTTCTCTATTTGTACAAACCCATTTATGGCACTTTACCAGTAATTAAAAACATGTTTTTGGGGAGATTTAATTACCCTTAACTTTTTTTTCATTTTGTTTTAATGTGCCTTGATGGATAGTTATTATAGAAAGACCACATGTACTTTATTGTGATGCAGGTTGTGACATGCACAGAGGAAGAGCAGAACCCACAGAAGGTTCTTTTTAGTGCAGCATTTTAATTACTCACCAGCATGTAATAAAACAATTAACACAGATGTATTTGGGCTTTGGAGATCACCATAACAGTTAAATGCCAGTGGGATATAAAGACTTTAATGTCTCATTGTATTTATAGGAGGATGGACGGGAATTTAACAAAGATACTCTTAGCAAGCTTGTTTCTTAACAGCCGTGTCCTCTGGTCATTATATTTCTTTTTTTTTTTTAATTCTATTTCACTGAGGACTTGAATTCTACAAAAATAATAGTGGAAAATCCTGCAGGGAATATATATTGTTCAGGCAACAGAGAGAGAGAGAGAGAGAGATATCATCTACAGATATAGCAATTGGTGCCTTTTTGATGTGTCAGTACATTTCTGTAATGAGCATTCGTCAGACAGATAACTTCTCATGGATAATTCCTGTTTGATGTAATATTTTTGGAAGCTGCCGGAAAACTGGGATAACTGGGCTTTCATGTCCGCTCAGGTTTAGTTAAACTACTTACTAATGCTGTTTCAGGATTTGCCTCCAAAGACAAAATATCGCTGTTCTTGAGCTGTGACATAGTCCGGGGAAGCCCAGAAGGGGGTTTGAGCATGTGCCAAGGGCCCAATTTCAAGTAAACAGATGTTTAGAGCATTTTGCTGTGCCGACGTTACCTGCCTCACGGCTTGTCCTTTAGTGCCTTTTGCTCTGAAGGACATGGTTAAATAAAGTCAGCATTGCCTATGAGGAAATAGCAGTAGCTGCAGGTCTGCCATAGAAATCTGTGAGAGGGCTCTTCCAAGACTGCAGACTTGAGGGCTCAACAGCTGTTTGCCAATTACAGACTTAGGAGAACACATTTATCTTGCCTGCTATGAAACATTAGTATTCCGGCAGTCTCCTCTTGTGCTTCTCCTGCCTTGTACAAGGGATTTACCAGTAGTGCAGGGATGCGTCTGCATAGGAGGGCGCATTGTTTCTGCACATATAACAGTTAGTACTGCTTTATCACAACCTGCCATATTTTGAATTTGTGGACACCCCATGTGGCGGCACCATGCTGAAAAATAAATCATGTTGCATTTACAGTCTATGTTATGACTGATATATATATATTCCCATGGTTCCTAGCTTCTTAGAAATGTCACTGATAAGCATGGAAGTTATTACCGTCTCCTTTACCAGTGAAGCATATTGAAAATGAATTGTAATGGGAATGGATTTCAATATACCGGAGTTTCACATTTAGGGTCAGTCCCCAAGGTAATTAAATGTTTTTTACGTGCCACTTTTTGTGGCTGCAGGGGGCATTAAATTCATTGGCAGTAGATAGCTGGTGCAGAAAAAATGGAATGTACCAATGTCTGCTATTAAATACATTGGCAGTATATAGATGGTGCAGAAAAAATGGAATGTACCATTGTCTGGCACAGTCATCCTGTTCGTGCCTTGTTAGTTCTCTGTGCTGCTCGAGTATTGAATACCCCCTGTGGCAAAAACATAACAGTAATATAGATTCACTGCAAAGAATTCTTAAAAGGGTTGCTCACCTTTAAATTAACTTTTAGAATGATGTCGAGAGTGATACTCAAATTCGCAATTGGTAAATAATGCAAAAACTTTAGAAAAGAAAAAATGAAGGCCAACTAAAAAGTTGCTTAGAATTAAAGGTATCCTGTCATCAGAAAACATGTTTTTTTCAAAACGCATCAGTTAATAGTGCTACTCCAGCAGAATTCGGCACTGAATCCATTTCTCAAAAGAGCAAACAGATTTTTTTATATTTAACTTTGAAATCTGACATGGGGGTAGACATTTTGTCAATTTCCCAGCTGCCCCTGGTCATGTGACTTGTGCCTGCACTTTAGGAGAGAAATGCTTTCTGGCAGGCTGCTGTTTTTCCTTCTCAATGTAACTGAATGTGTCTCAGTGGGACATGAGTTTTTACTATTCTGTGCTGTTCTTTGATCTATCAGGCAGCTGTTATCTGGTGTTAGGGAGCTGTTATCTGGTTACCTTCCCATTGTTCTTTTGTTTGGCTGTTGGGGGGAGGGGGCGATATCACTCCAACTTGCAGTACAGCAGTAAAGAGTGATTGAAGTTTATCAGAGCACAAGTCACATGACTCGGGGCAGCTGGGAAATTGACAAAATGTCTAGCCCCATGTCAGATTTCGAAATTGAATATAAAAAAAATCTGTTTGCTCTTTTGAGAAATGGATTTCAGTGTAGAATTCTGCTCGAGCAGCACTATTAACTGATTCATTTTGAAAAGATGTTTTTTCCCATGACAGTATCCCTTTAAGCTGTATTATAACATACTAAAAGTTAACCAACCCTTTAGTGAATTGTATTTAGTAATGTGGATTACTGGCTGTGACCACCCTTGCACCCCTTGCCTGTAAGGAGGGAACACTTGCAGAATTATGAAACGGAGACTCGAGGTGCATAGCATTACTACTGTATATGGGAAGCAGTACAGCAAGCCTTCATTACCGCTTAAGAGTTGCTGTAGAAGGATACAGTTCCTGGGAGAGGTGTCTTAAATAGTCACCAGAGGCACATGGTGTTGCAATTTTCCTTGTTCATAGTCATTGTCTTGCATGGGTCATGTATTTCACTCATGGCACATCTCTCAGAAGTAGTACAGTATAAAGCTTGTATATATGGAAGTAGTGTGAATAGGTATCGTGGTCACTTTTTATCAGGGGAAGTGGACTTGTGAGCCACAAAAGTTTCACAAAAATTTCTCACAGTGACACAAAGGCTTGAATTGTATTATCTTTGTCCTGATTTTTTTTCTATCCAGCACTCTGTCTACAAGTAGTGTGTTTACTCGCCCCCATATTTTTTTTTTTTTTTCACCATCCCACCATCTAGAATCATACCGAGAGGTTAATTGGCTTGTGATGATAATGACCCTAGTCATGTGTGAATGCCTGTGGTTGGGATATTAAAATGTACATCTACGGGGATGGGACTGAAGTGAATAATTATGCATTCTCTGTATAGTGCTACTTACGCTAGTGTCTAGAGGATAATAGTTCTGTGAAACTGGAGGGAAAATAACATGTAGGACAATTTACACTATGAAAGTATGACACGCAAAACTATAGCGGACTCGGGTGGCATCAAACACCATTAATGTTGTATTACTGAGCCAAGTAACAAGAAACGAAATAATACATAACTTGCAATCAATTGTTAATGCAGTGAGGCAGCACATCTATAATTTATTGTACCTGAGGTCTGCTTCTAATTGTTCTTTTTATCTTATGCCTGTAGAGTAGTGCCATCCTGAGTAGACTTGAATTCTCACAATAACCTCATTATATTAGAGTTGCCTCTTCTCTGCAGGCAGTGCTGTTTCCCATGAGTCATGGCCAGAAAATATTTAATTGACCGATAATGACCATGGCTTTACTCGAGCTTCACAACAAAAAAATTATAGCTAGAAGATAAAGTTTTAGCAACTGGTCTCTCTTCCTCGGCTCATAAATTATTGGTTAGTGCACAGCTCCTATCAGTGTCGTACATGTTGTATAAACATTATTCTTTCATATATTATATTATATTATATTACAGTTTGGTATTTGTTTTAATGTAATAATATATTTCCTGTATGGAGTTTCTGACCATCTTGGTATTAGTGATAGAAATTGCTGTCTCTTATAGGTAGAAGAATGGGTGGAGCATAATAAACAAAAGTCAGATCTTGTCAAGCCAATGTCAACCCACTGTTAGTGAAATTAACTAATGTTGTGGCCCCAGCCAGAGGGCATCTTTAGTTAAAATATATGTGTCTGGGGTGTGTGTTAAAGTATTGACATGTTGACTTCAATTACTATGCCCCCTGTGCATACTATGAGGGTGCAAGCTTAGTTTAGCACTATTACCGAATTTACTGTACTGCACATATGTCTGCCAGTGGAGTAAAGGGAATACATGGGTAATTGGAGCCAACTCTGCAGCATGGCACGCATGAAGAAAGTATCCCAGGCTGGTTTGGTTCTTATGGCAAAATTTCAGTAGAGAAGGTGCCAGAAGCAACTGGTATAAATAACTCAGAAAGTTGAGGCAGTGGCCCAGCCCCAGCCCCTCAGCTTGGGGAGCAGAATACTGCCAGCAGTACTATCAGAGGGGGTTTCCAGGCACTCTAGAAAACCCAAAGGGCCACAAAAGTAAGTAAAAAACACTGTTTAATGTAATTCAATGAAAAAGTAAACATTGTGTAGGGCATGAAACGCGTAGAGCCATTGGAAATGTTTACTATTTTTTATTGAATTAAAAGTTTGTGTTTTTTACTTTGCATTTGTGGCCTTGTGGATTTCTTTGAGTGGAACCAAAACCAAGAATGTGACGCGTTACGTGCCTGTTGGGGCACTTTCAGGCAGCAAGTAAAAAAAAATACAAAAGTTTATTAGAACATATTAGGACATGGCCTGATGCGTTTCATTCCTGATGCGTTTCATGCCCCCAACAGGCACAAAACGCATCAGGCCATGTCCTAATATGTTCTAATTAACTTTTGTACTTTTTTACTTGCTGCCTGAACACTTTTTTGGAGGAACTCACATTCTTGGTTTTGGTTCCAATGTATATGCACCCTTGGACTGGGGTGAACTGTATGTATGTTCTAACTCATATTCTATTTTTGAAATTGTATTGACTTTAGAAGTGCTTACATAGGTTGGATGTACTTTTTGATTTCTTTGAGTGCCTGGAAGCACTCTCTTATAGTATTGCCGTTGATTTTTATGGAAGACACACATGGGCCTTAGGGATTAGTGATTTGACTTTTGATGCAAGGGGCAAAAGTTAAAACAATGAGGAGTCCCAATACAGTAGGCACCCTCCATGTGTTTTATATTTCTTTCTAATAGATTTGATATTGTTTGTATCACAGGTCCAATGACTGTCAAGTTGTGTATTCAGTATATGGGTGCACCTTGTTATAACAATGATAATCAAACCTAAAACGAATCCTGTGTAATATGCCTAGACACAAACTAAGATGAAAAACATTCATTCCTTTCAGAACTAGAAATTAATGAAGAAGACTTGAAGTCAGTGTAGTTTGGGAAAATGCATTGTTCTTTGTTTTGTGTCAGTTATTCTTATTATGGGAACACACGGGTCCCTCTTTGAATAGCCAGACTGTTTAAGGACATTCAGTTGCTGTTTATTTTCTTGCAGGAACACAGTGCTGCTACTGACTAAACCAAAACACAACACTGCGTGTCTTTATGCTTTATGTTGGATTAGTGTATCAATCTATCATTCATGTTTCACATTTATTTACAAATTGTTGAAGCCCAGGGCCAGGGGGGAGACTGCTAAAGACTTTAGATACATTGAGTAATAGTGTGCACCACAGTTAGCCTATTACTTGTACCCTTCTGCAACAAGAGAAGACATAAGACTGTCTTGCTTAAGGATAAATCCTCTATGTCAACCCCAGCTTGAGTTGGGAAGTTGCAGATTCCTAAAATTACATTGTGATTGAAATATGTCAGGCAGTTTTAATGTTCTGATATGGAATAAAATTACATTTTGACCAGTGTGAAAGACTAAAGTGCAGATACTGTATCTCCTCACCTGATTCAGCTACATCAACTAGGGTCACACTGAGACAAGTATCCCTATGTCCCCTTTCATGATTCAAGTAAATAAAATAGAATTCTCCATTCCCAAATTCAATGCAATGTAGTTGGCCTGGTCACTAACAGCATTATATGCTTTTCTAACTTTAAAGACCAGAGGTTGCTACCCAGTGGCCATTTTTCTTTACAAATCTTTTGTTTCATTTTGTGTTGATAGCACAAGCGCTGTCAAATGCACTATTCATCCAGGTTGCTGTTAAACAACAATGCTAGGCCTCCAGCCTCCTATGAACCCGTTGATCAACCCCTTCTTTAATATCATTGAGTTTTAACAACATGATCTAGGCAGGGTCTAACTAGTACCCTACATCTTTCCATTTACATAAAATTCTTGACAGTTCTCCAAAATATATGTAAGGCGTTTGATTTTATTTTCTTTAAATGTTTCTCCTGATCTGCGTCTTTCATCGGCTTTGTCCTGGGGTTTGTAGCTCTTTGCTGTTCACAGTGGTATCTTTGCTTTAACATGCTCTACTGTGAATGACTTCAGTTAAATCGGTGCTTGTTTTTTAAGATCATTCATTACTTTTTATTTGTACTAATTCGATCTTCACGTTACAAAGAATGTGGACGCTTTTATTCATGTATACGTTTTCCATGTTTATCTTTAAATGGCTACTGAACACTCACAGGAAATTTCAGTTTTATGGTTGTGGGGAAGAAACCATTATGTAAAAAATATTGTGGTTGCGTACATGATAATTAAAATGTGGAATATCCTGGCTATAAGAAGTTTGAACTACTAAACCTGTATATTTTAAAAATCTGCATGTTATAAAAAGGATATTACCGACATTCAGCATATAAGAGATACTCTTCAAGCCATAGCCAATATACATTTTCATGCAACATTATATTTTTGTATGTTTTTAAATGAATGCGTCTGCCTCTTCTTTTATACAGGTTCATATAAAGGGGCTTTTGTTCTTGGCTGTAACTCCTAGGAGAAATTGAGATTCTAATTAAAAAACGAATTATAATGAATGCAGTTTGGTATTGGCAGGGCCTCGCGAATGTGTGCCTGCTGCGCCGAGGATAGAACTTGTGAATCTCCTTGCTGCTGTGTGGCCAGATTTCATCCAAGTGGTGCCAAGCTTGGGGCAAAGCAACATCTTACTAAACTTTTCAGGAAGAGCAGTAGTTACTGTTGTTTAGGGACTAATCCCAAGCTTTGGTTGCAGGCCAAGGATTCGAGCAGAAAACTTAAATGTGTTTCTATTGAAGACACCTGTTCTAATTACGAATTTACTTGTGCTGCTGTGCGGAGAGGGTTCTGTATTTTAGGCATATTTTGCTGTTTATAATGGTAATGTATGACTCTCCGTTATGATCAGTAAAATGAAATAATTCAAATAAGTAATATACAGTAAGTAAAGCCCTAATGGCAAAATAATAGATGGTCTCAATACATGAACCTCAGTCTATGCGTTACTGTTAATCACCTTTGTGTAAGTGGCCCATTAGGCATGAAACGTGTTAAGCTATGTCCTAATAAATTACTTTTTATCTTGCAATTTACTTTCACTACTGCCTGAATTGTTGATGAATCCCACACTGTACTTATTTATTAAGTTTGCTCCTGGTCTAGTAACCAAAGCAGTCCAATTTAGAATAACAATATCAAAAGTAGTGCCAACTTTCCAGTTGTAGCTGCATTCATTTGAGAGGGACGTATTAACAGGTGCAAGTTTGCCCCAATTGTCAAAACTCATAGTTTTTAATGAGATATCTGCAGGCCACAAATGCAAGTTCGTATGAGTTACTGGACTGGATGCAAACTCTACAGTATTTCAAACCTGCGCCTATCCAGGGTGCTAATTACAGCATCAAAGGTTACCAGTGTTAAACCTTTTAAAGTGGAGTAATGACAACTTTTACTAGATAATTATATAGTTTATAGGCATGCTGTACTTTTCCCTGTCTATAAACCTAATGTAGTGGAAGTTCTAGATACCAGGAATACCTCATAACCGTATGGAAGTTGCAAAATGGTACTATGGCTTTGCATTCTTTCAGAGCATTATAATTAAAGGCCAAGGTCTAGTAACCCAAAGCAGCCAATCAGATGTGCGTTTTAAACAGCTAATTAGTAACTGCCGCCTACTGCTTGTTTAATATGGCATACTAGACCCTTAGCAGTAAAATGAGCCTTTTTGCTTATATTGGACTCAATTTGCTTATAAGCAGAGCTAAAGCTCAGATTCTGATACAGTCAGCATTATTAAAATATACAAAGGGGCCGAAGCTTTGGTTATTGCACTCTGTTTTTACTTTAAATGCTAATGGATCTCAAGTCATTTTTATGTTATTTGAAATTAAATTTGAAATGTGTCCATACTCAGTCATCTGTTGAAATTGTGGGTGTTACGTTTTACCATGTAAAATGCGTAGTGCATCCCCCAAATGTATAATTCCTAATCTTATTTCTTAAATTGACTAATTTTTATCACTTGTGTAAGATGTCCTTATTAGAATTGCCCAAGAAGACACTGGCACACAAAGGCTAGTAACAGCAGGGTTATACCCTTGCGTGTTTATTCTGCAAACGTGCAACGTTTCGGGGTCAGACCCCTTTGTCAAGCATAGAAAAAATGTGCAAGTGCAAACAATTTAACACCCCTCACAAAAATGCTTAATTTAAGTAGCAAAACTCCAAAAATTAAGCATTTTTGCCTTTTATTAGGTATCTGGTTTTATGAATATAAACCAGCATTTTTCTACAAATTTTTCTATGGAACTTTTTAAAAGAAATTTCTAACTTTTTTCACTACTGGCATTACTATTTATATTGTGGACTTTTTATTATCTTATATGTGTTTTTACATGTGGAATCTCAAGGGTTAATTTTGTGTCGTTAATTATGTATGCAAATGTGGGGATTGACCAATCAAAATTATGTGAGGGGTGTTAAATTGTTTGCACTTGCACATTTTTTCTATGCTTGACAAAGGGGTCTGACCCCGAAACGTTGCACGTTTGCAGAATAAACACGCAAGGGTATAACTCTGCTGTTACTTGCCTTTGTTTGCCAGTGTCTTCTTGGACAATTTGCTGAGGGGGGTGCCGATCCCTCCAACACCGTGCACCAGGCGCTGAACTGCTGAAGGCCAGGGTTGTGCGAGCGGGCTACACTACATTGCTTGTTAGAATTGCTCCACCTCTATTTTCCTGGGGTTTCCCAACTCCGGATACAGAAATACCCAATCCCCTTCATTCTTGTATTCTCAGAGAGAATCTCTTGCCGTTGGTTTGTACTTGAGGGTAGGACTACACGGACGTTTCTGGCGCCATCCGACACGCTGAGACAAAACGCATGAGACAAATCGCATGCGACGGAAATAAGGTAAGGGATAGAAATGTCAGATGAAGTCGCAGCGATGACACGACTGTCGGATGCAGACGCTGCGACTTCATCCGACATGTCTATCTCTTACCTTATTTCCATCACATGTGCCTCGAATCTCGCCGAAAACGTCCGTGTAGTACTTACCCTGAGTTTGGTTAATGCTGGCAGCACAGTCCTTCAATCTACACACCCACAGAATGGGTTATCAAATGTGTGATTTAAGTCTTGCTTTGTTGCTTTTAATAATAAAAAACATGAAATTGAAAATGTAGGCATCAAAAAAAAAAAAAAAAAGCAATGTCACAAGGGGTAACGCTTTTTTAATTACTTATACTTAGCCTTTTTGCTAGCGTGTAAGGAGTACAGCGCCAACTAGAAGACAATTTAGAGACTTTAATCTTTCTTCTGTGGTTGGTTTTGATGTCTGAATGCGGAGGGAAGTGCAGAAGTGCAGAAAGGTATAACCTGCATTGCCCTCTGTTCTTGCTGAACTACATTTCAAAGCATCTTCTCAGACATGAAGGCACATGAATTTGTAAAAATGGTGCAGTGTTAGGATTAGGTGTTAGGATTAGCTTTAAATGCTAAACTCTAAACACTAGCGTTTAGAACAGCCTTTTCTTCTAAAGCTATTACATTCTGAAATCAACAAAGCCCAACTCGTAACTTTAAAAGTAAAGAAAAATTGACTCCTCTAACCACAGTAAGAATTATATGATCTGTCTCTATCACATGCTATAATATGGGACATAACCGGATATGAATATCATTTCTATTTTACTGCCATTACCACCAGGGAGCTGCTTTATGCCTCAAACTGGACTTTAGCCACTTAACTGTACATTCAGTCTGATCTATTTACCGTCCTAGACAAAGTATTGGTCTGAAAGTCATGAATCTGAACTGAAATTCATCTAGGTACAGTTCTCTAAAAATCATTTAGGGGAGTGACACTAATATAAAAGTTACATACTAACAAAGAATATTCTCAGAATCCTCTAGGAGTGCAACATTACTCTATTTGTAGATGTAGGAATACTCAAGCCTTTGTGCTTGAGCATTCAAGTCCAAAAACCTAAACTAAGTTCTGCTGAGCAGATTTTTTCCCCTGAGTCGATCTTTCTAAAATGTAAAAAGCTTGGCACCTTAAACCTGGGGAAAAAAACCCAGAACTCTTGTGTGGTTTTTGGACCAATAATGCTCAAGCACAAAGGTTAGCGCATTCTTTAATTGGGCCCCAAAAGTCATCTTTTAGGGGTGCTACAATTAAAGGACTGAGATGCCAGCTGTTTTCTTCTCCTTGTATGGAGTTGCTGAACTATGCATTTTAACCCCTTTCAATACAAATAATTTTACCTTATATGGTCAAACCTGGGTACCATTAGCTTTAATTTATCTTTCTGTTCTGCTTGATAGAGCTACAGTGTACCCAACAGGTATAAACTATAATAGATATGAGTCTTATATTTATACTCATTTAAACTGCTGGGGATATTTTGTGACATGCTATGTTGCAGTGATACCTTACTTTTCATCCATATCACAAAGGCAAGGCTGTATTCCAGAAAATACATTTTCCTATTGCACGAGAAATAATGTTCAAGTTCAATATTTCTCTAAACTACTTTTATCTCATCAATTCTTTCTCCTTTACATAGCTACACACTTTTCACTCTGGTCTTATACAAGATTGCCTATGACTTAATATAATAATTAAACCATACATAATAAAGTAAAGACTCCTGATTGTAATAGGCAGACTATAAATAACAGTGGCATTTCCTGAACTCTGTATTGGCACATATCTCTTTGCCTTGTTTCTTCCTGCTATTAGCATGACTCCTCAGTCACCTCTAATATACTTGTTATCTGTAACAAGGTTGTTATCTGTTAAACAAACCATCTAATAGGCTGATGTCCCTTTATCTATGTACATATTAACTGCTAAGTATCTGTGTTTATTTTGTCATGCTGGGGTATGGCCATAAGAACGGCACTGTTTATCATAAAAACATTTTATGCTACAAGTCCTGGGGTGTCTCTAGAGAATGTAGTGGCACATAATGAAGAAAGATGCCATAGATTCAGAGAGAACGCTCAGTGTGCTGTGGCAAGGGGTCTAGACTGAGAATGAACATAAACATATATTGGAAATCTCATTAAGCAATATGTACCGTCTGTTTCCTCTAGGGAAAAATAAAGACCAATAAAAGGGACCCGCTGATATTTTTACAATAACATTAATTGGAAAAGCAGCTAGAAAAAAAAAAAATCTGTCCTCGGAAATTATATTTGATAACATTCCTGGAAGATTCAGCTGTGGAGGAGAAATCCCTCGAGCGCCTATCAATCAAGCATATAGCTGCAGAAATAGGTGTAAATACATGGGCTGTTTTATTGCTGTGTATGAAATGTATTAAATAATTTTATGCAGCAAATTGCATAGTTGAGACGATGAAACATCACAGTTCTGGTACAAGCACAACATAATATATTGCACTGAGTATATTTAGCAGTGTAATGTATACATACACCTTTATCATGGACAGTGTGTTTTGTTTTTAAACACGACTTCTAACAGCTTGCTATATGTATTGATTCAGTCATCAAAGTCTGCATTGATACAGGCTTATTGGGTTCAATTAATCTTTTTCAGTCATTTGGAATCTGTGTCAACTCAGATGAAAACGAATGGAAACTTGCCATACAAATTTAGAGGGGGAAAAAAGGCCGACAAAATAAATTGAGGGTGAGGTTGGCCAAATTGGCAGAAGTTGCAAGAATGATTGTAAGCTACCCGTCTCATTTATAATATATAAGTAACTGGCAAGCCTATGGCATCATCTGTCACTTCAAGTGATTAGGTCAACCAAAAAGTAATGATATTGATAGAAGAGCCGATTTGCTCAAGCAGTTCATTCAATCTTGACTTTCCAGTCCAATTATCTGAACATATATGGCCACCTCAGGGGAATGATTTGACATACTGCTGATCCAGTTGGATTATAGGCAGCCTGTGCAGACTGAATATTTCATGTGAATGCAGTGGTGCAACATTGACATAGTCAAAGTTAGAGGAACCACCGATCAAAACTGCTAATGAACTTTATTAGTGAAATAAGACAGTATCTGACAATTCAACCCAGGGGCCAATTAGATGACATCACAGTCTGCGGATGTGTCTGAAATTATTATGGTACCTCTGACATATCTTCAGGTTGGGACAGACGGGTAGATTCGGGGAGATTTAGTCGCCTGATGACTAATCGCCTCTTCTGCGGGACGACAATCTCCCCGAAACTGCCTTCCGCCTGCTTGAATGAAGAATCGCCTGTGCTAATGCACTCGCGGCGCTTCGATTTCCGAAGTTGCCTCACAAGGCAACTTCGGGCGACTTCGGAAATCAAAGAGCCGCAAGGCAACTTCGGGAGACTTCGGAAATCGAAGCGCCGCGAGTGCCTAAATGCAGGCGATTCTTCATTCAAGCAGACGGAAGGCAGTTCTGGGAGATTGTCGCCCCGCAGAAGAGGCGATTAGTCGCCAGGTGACTAAATCTCCCCGAATCTGCCCATCCAACCCTAATAGTTTACATACTATTTGTTTGCACGTGAGGCACAAGAGCCATCTCAGATCTAATTTAAAGCATACGAATGAAGCAGTTTATTTTTTGGAATAGGTTTGTCTGCACTTTAGTTTTACTAATGGTAGATCCTATAAGTAATTAGCCAATACCCGCTATCCTTTTTCCCACAATCTGTAGCTGAAGGAAACCCTTGGCACTTTTAGATTTAATAATTCCCATAATCTAGTGTGGAGGGCACCATGGTGCCATGAAACCCATTAAATCAAGTGTTACTTTTACATGTTGCGTGACTGTAGGTGAGCATTGTTGTTCGACTGCCATGCTGCCAAACATGCCGACAGTTGGTGTTGCAACCCCCTCCTTATAAGAAAGGATTGTTGCAGTTTTATATAAACTGGTTTGAGATAAATCTTTGTTCTTTGACATCTATCCAAAGGGGTACATTGTCATCAGAAAAGTGTCCATCAATCTTTTAGTTGCCCTTTTATTTTTTAGCTCAAACTTCACTGCAGCCACATATAACATGACTATATTGTTTTTTTCTGCTGTTATTTTTATGAAGGCCCACACTGGGTGTCCAAGCACTTTCTCCTCTGTAATGTTTATATTGTGTGTTGCACACAGTCCAGTGTTAGCACATTTTCAGTCCAGTGGTATAAAGTTCCATTGGGTGGTGGTAGTGCAACATGCCTTGCAACTGTCGGATTTCTGTGAGACAGTCCCGATTTTGACAGCTCAGCCCGCAGTGCCGTATTTTTAATAAAAAGGTCCTCGGTTTCTCTTTGATCTCCAGCACTGATTCCAGAAAAAGATACAACGTTTCTGAAACTTAAATAAAATGCTTTTTGGCAGAGAATCAGAAAACTTAGCATCTGCACTGAGATAGATTTGTAACAATTTAAGATAAGTGAAGATACAATTGTAACTATTTAAAATAAGCAAATCTAGCAGTTTATCTAGCATTTTAAAGGGCAATTGCACCTCCATTGGTTAAATAAAATATTGCCCTAAAACGCTTAGAAATGTGTTAAAGCTTTAACTACCAAATTATGTAAAATGAACATGGTAATTAGGGAATGTGGCCATAAAATGGGCATGGACAAAAATTTTGCCACGCTGCACGCGGCAGATCTTTTCTCCATATTTTAATTTTAACACGGTAACAGTAAATATTCAGGCTTTGTTGTAAATCACAAAAAAGACCAATTTATTGTCTTGTACATCATCCCTTGCAAACTTGATATTCCCATTTTGGATTTGTGAGTTCAGCGAAGGTTTTTGTTTTGTTTGTGACCTAGTTGTTATGTATGATGAAGACCACAGAGCTTAAATTCAATGGGGAACCCAAATGGATGTTATTCATTATTTACTGGACCTGGTTGATCTGTAATATCTTCATAGACATTGGAGGGCTACTTGAATTTCTACTCCTAGAATATCCGAAGACCTGGAGTTTGCTATCCTTGCTCTGCTTCCTAAGAAATTATGAAAAGCTGGGTGAATAATACATTTATGTGGCAATCCTGCTAGCCTGTATCTTTGTTCGCCATATATGCCTCCCTCCTGTTCCACCACTTTAAAAGTTGCTTATGTTTTACTGAGCTTTTTCATCTTTGATTGTTAATTAAGATGTTTCTGCACGTCTACTTTTTCTTCATTTTAAAATCACACATTCCATCATTTTGTTCAGGTGCTGATGCACCGATAATTAAACACCAGATTTCTTGGATAATGCGATTAAAGTATTATTTGTATCATGCAAACAGGTTTGGATCATTGAGAGGCATAGATAATTATCCATAAAGGTCAAAATTTGAAGAAAAAATAAAAAGTTATCCTGTGTGTGTGGGAAGGTAACACCCTGCATGGAATTCACGTCTTTACACTGCACAATGGACAGGTTTAACAGAATTATATTTTAAAAGGAATTTATGTTTGAAAATCATTTCTTCTTTTGTGAAGGAACATGCTGTACCTTTTACAGATATAAAACTGCTGTGTATTACTGTAATGTTAATATAACTTTGACAGTGTGCACAAAATTGATGCTTGATAAAAGTTCATGGAGTGCACCAACTTGTTTTATACTATTTATGGCACAACACACTGACCCATAACACTTAAGCATCCATGTATTCTAAATTCTTCAGAAGTCAACATCAAGACCTATTGTTTCTGCTTTGGAATTCTTCTCTGGGTCAGTGCAATAAGTCCACTTAGGATGAATTTGCAGTTTGGTGGAACTGCTCACTGGACAGCTCTAAGAGAACGTTGGTGGGCAGAAATCCTTAAGAACCCCGAGCTTTATTATGTTACAATTTCATAAGCATATATTTTTTATTTTGCTTGTTTTAAATACAATACTTTTTTTTACAATACTATTTTTTTTCCCTACTTTAGGTTTCATACAATATGCAATTTTGAAATATTTTTTCAATGTGTGTGTCCTTTTATCCTTGGCGGCACCAGTGAAACTGTTGGACAATAACATTTAGGGGCAAATTCATCAAGGGTCGAATTTCGAGGGGTTAAATCCCTCGAAATTCAACTGGGGAATAGAATCGAATAGACAATTCGGGCGAATTTACTCGCTGGCGAATAGTCGAATTGGCGAATATTCGCCAGGCGAATAGGCGCTCGATCAAATATTTGCTCGAAGAATTTTCATTCGATCGAATGCCTTTTTATTCGATCAAAAACTTGGAAAACAAGCCTATGGGACTTTCCCATAGGCTTTTAAAGCAATTCGGTAGGTTTTAGGTGGCGAAGTAGGCAGTCAAAGTATTTTTAAAAGAGACAGTACTTCGACTATCGAATGGGTGAATAGTCGCAGCGTTTTTGCGCTCGATCCAGTACTTTGACTATCGAATGGCGAATAGTTGCAGCGTTTTTGCGCTCAATCTATTCTAATCATTCTACTCAGGCGAATTTACGCCATTTCGATAGTCCAGGAGCACAAAAAACTTCACTCGAAGTTAGTGAATCAGCCCCTTAACCTTTGTTTATTGTCTGATCAAATGCTTTAACACTATAAATAGATTTTCTAATAGAAGAGCAAGCTACTTATGAAATTCAGCCTGTTCAGCAGCACTTCCGAAAACATTCTCTTGCATAACCGCTTTAAGTTATTTGACTCCTGAAGCTCATTTGGTGACTTCCATCACAATTTAAAATAACAATTGCCTCATTGCCAGACAGACCGTACACCGATAATAATAATCAGGAAAAAATGTGTAATACTTTGAATATTGAAAAAGTCAAAGCGCTATGAAATTCCTTTGCTCTCTTATATCGCATAACACATCAGCCTCATAGTTTGGTTACTCAAGAAAAGTTGAGGATATAAGGGTATACATAAAAATGTAAGCTTTTTCTTTTCGTTTAAGACTTTGAAGCAATACTTGGTGATTTGAATTAACAATGAATACAAGTAGCCCTAGAAATATAAATATTCATACATTTAGATAAGGACCACTGATCATACCTAAATTGCTTCTGCAAATACAAAATTATGCTTTCCACCGGTGATCGTGTAAATCGCTGGTGAAAAAACATGCGCATTGCTTTTTTCTACGAGGTTGCCCAAAGTTTCCTCGCAAGGTGCTCCTATCGGTCCAGGATTCTTCCAGCAAGAACCTTGGAATGGTCATCTTCTGCGCATGTGGAGTAGTGCGAAAAGCCAAACTTTAATGAAAATGTTGGTTATTTCATTCTAATGTGCATGCGTCTGCCCCGGGAAATTTGAAGATAGAAGAAGCCAGAAAATGATTGCTCCATGGTGCTCACTGGAAGAATCCTAGTTTTCTTTCTGATAGGAGCACCGGCCTGGGGTTTCAGGTAAATACATTTGATCACTTGGGGTGCCTAACTTTTGGCACCCCCCAAGTTAAAAGACCTTTCCTTCTCCTTTAAAGAGGTTGTGGTGCTCCTCATTATGAAACACGGTAGACTGTATATGTATACTTGTACTGTATGTATCTGTACCTATTAATATATATATATATGTACACGTGATTGTGAGGGGTTGAGTAGAAACTGTATTTCTGCTACAGACTCCTGCTAGTCACTCTCGGTGAATGAATATTTTGCTAAGGAAAATAGTCCTGCAAACAGCTCGTGTGATTTCCTCCTTTGTATGATCATTGCACATCGAGTGTTCCCGTGTTTTGCATTTATCGTGATTGTCACAGCACTCCAGCAAAGAATTTAGAGCGGTATTGTGAGAGTGTCATGGCATACCCTCATAGTCTCTTCAAAGAACAATAGCAAATATTGACTCATTCACAGCCGCTCAAAAACAACGTTGTCACAAGTGAATTGTTGCGGTGCAGAGCTATTAAAGGGAATGACAGAAAACAGTCACCTCGGTTGTGTCTGAGAGCCTATTAGTATTCCATCAATGTGTGCTGTCGTTTGAAAACACATCATAATGGGCTAGGAGCAAGCCTGGCTACCAGCAATTGACGGACTGGAACAGGCCCTTTATTGACACTGTAACTGTTAAAGTTGCACCCCTCAATCTTCCGTATCTTCTCTTTTGGTGCCTCCTATGTGCAAGGGGATTGCGTAGGTGTAAATTAAACTTTTGTATTACTTCTGACAGTTCTTTTAGGTAATTCAAAAATTATTTAAAGAAAAAGGAAGACCAGTTGAAAAGTTACTTATAATTAGCCATTCAATAGCATACTAAAAGTTAACTCAAAGGTGAACTGCCCCTTTAAAGGCTCAGCTCTTCACTGCTTAAGTGATGTGACCTTATATTGTGCTGAAGTGTATGGCACCTAGCGGTCGAAAATCAGCTTCCCACCATTTACAAAATAATTTACTTTATCATTTACTAAATATTAGCCATATAAGAAAATATGGAGACAGGGCTTTATTTAGGGCTGGTGCCAACCTGGGCACATGAGCTTACAGCGACCGCAACATATGATGGGATGTCACTTCTGGCTACATCATTTGCTCTGAGGCCTGTACCCCTCACCCACCTACATCACCCGAGGGCCGTCCAGTAAAAGCTTCCGCCTTTGGCATAAGCCTTCAGGGGCCTAGATAGATAGGTGGATAGATAGGTAGGTAGGTAGGTAGATAGATAGATGGATGGATAGATGATGGATAGAGATAGATAGATAGATTATGGATGGATAGATAGACGGATAGATAGATACATTATGGATGGATAGATAGATTGATGGATAAATTATGGATGGATAGAGATAGATGATAGATAGATAGATGATGGATAGATAGGTGGATAGATGATGGATAGAGATAGATGATAAATAGATAGATAGATGGATAGATGATGGATAGAGATAGATGATAAATAGGTGGATAGATGATAGATAGATAAATAGGTGGATAGATGATAGTTAGATTATGGATGGATATATGATAGATGGATAGATAGGTGGATAGATGATGGATAGAGATAGATGATAAATAGATGATAGATAGATAGATAGATAGATAGATAGATAGGTGGATAGGTGGATGGATAGAGATAGATGATAAATAGATAGATGATGGATAGAGATAGATAGATAAATAGGTGGATAGATGATAGATAGATGGATAGATAGATGGATAGATTATGGATGGATAGATTATGGATGGATATATGATAGATGGATAGATATATAGATAGGTGGATGGATAGAGATAGATGATAAATAGAGAGATGGATAGATTATGGATGGATAGATGATAGATAGATGATAGCAAGATGGATGGATAGATAGATGATAGATAGATGATAGCAAGATGGATGGATAGATAGATAGATAGATAGATAGATAGATAGATAGATGAATATGCTCCTGCATGTAAGAAATGTTAACATTGCTGATAGAAAATGTATTAGTTTAAGAAAAAAAATCAGTTGCTTGGCTGGAAATCTGCACAAATACATATTTGATCTGCAATAGCACATCACACTATCGTCCCGCTAGACAAAGTAGATACTGTATTTCATAGCTAGTATTGCAACAAACATTTCAATGTGTCTTTTACCAAATGTAAAAATGCCTTAATGCTGTTCCTGTTTTTTCTTGTGGTTGGTTTGTTAGTAGGAAGTATCTTGTGTGATAACCTTCCTGTTTTTGTACCAGATACTGATAATTCCAACTGGAAAATGATATCTTAAATGGTAGGAAACATCTAGTAAATTCCAAGTTGTATGGTACCTGTAATACAAGAATTTCTTAGATGCTCACTGACAATACAGCTGAGCAGCAGTGATATATTAATTTGAAATCAGCAGACACCCACCTCCTCATTCTGTTGCTGAGCAGACAAAACAATAATTTGAAGTGAGCCCTGGGAACTATGCATAGCTAAGCAATTTATTAAATAAAGATAATTACTGATACCACACTGGCAGCTTCTTTTTTTGCTGGAGGATATTGTGTAATAATGTAACTTGGTTTAGATTATCACTGCATAAGGAAGGGATATAAGGATACAGCATACTTGAGGAGTTGCTACCCAAGTGCTTTACTAAATTGAGTAAATACTGACCAGGTGTCTATTATAATTTAGTTTTATAATGGTATGGGATCCATTATCCGGAAACCTGTTATCCAGAAAGCTCAGAATTACGAAATGGTGATCTCCTATGGACTCCATTATAATCAAATAATCCAGATTTTTAAAACAGTATCATGTATATTATCCAAACTAAGATGTAATTAACACTTATTGGAGGCAAAACAAGCCTATTGCGTTTATTTAAAGTTTAAATGATTTTCTGGTAGACTTAAGGTGTGAAGATCCAAATTACAGAAAGATCCATTATCCGGAAAACCTCAGGTCCGAAGCATTTTGGATAACAGGTCTCATACCTGTATATATTATGCCTGTTGTAATGACCTGTGTTCCAAGCAACCTGGGTCCCTAAATTGCAGGTGAGAAATGGATGCAGCACTATATTTATATTGCTCTATTGTGAAACAGTGGTTTACTGTTTGGGGTCCTGTAGGGTAGCAGGAACACACAGGAAAACAGGCTGGCAGAATCCAGGGAAATAGAATTTATAAGGCAAGGCAGCTAGTTAAGTTTTAAAAATGTTCTAGTCTATTTTATTGTCCAAGTACAATTAAAAAAAAAGTAGCCTTACGCGTTTTGTGCCACACAAAGGCATTTCCTATAGGAATTTAAATATCCAACCAATTTTTCTGTCAGGTGTTAGTACAGTTTGCCATACTCATTGATGGCCAAATTGAATTGCTCAACCATACAGGTCCCTGCCCACAGGTGACTATAAAGTGGATACGTTCCTGCTCCTGGGGTCTGCTTCTAACACCCAATTTTCAGACCGACATGAAGTGCCAGGGGTTAAGGGCTTGATTTTGGTTATTAAAGCAGAAATCAATTAACAGTGCTAGGGTTTCCGTTTACTGTACATATAGTTTTTTTTTAAGTTCAGTTTCACCAGTATGATGATTAGGATGAGGTCGGGAAAATGTACTTGTACTGTCGACCCAGTAGACGTTATAAATCAGTTGCTGCATTCTTTAGTCTCATAATAAAGGTGCACCACAGCTTCAAATCATTTTCTCTCTACAGAGTATTGCTTGTGGAATGTATAACCCCTAATTCATTAAAGAGGCCTCTTTCTTTAGCAAAAGGGTGTACTGTCTGCCCATAAAAATTCTGTATCCCAAAGCATATATAGACATAACTTAAACAGGAACGTAAACGGATATGATCAGACTCTGCCAATATTGCTTCGGTATCAGAGGGCTCATTTATTATACCATCTATAGCTGCAGTCATTGCCAGAATAGGGCACCATTCATTAAAGGTACGAGTGGCTAAAGCCGCATCCTGCACCTGAAACTTTTGGTGCCACTGCACCCCTCCCATCTGTTCAAATTGTCTGCAGTTTGCCTATTGATCTTAAGGGAACCCTCAAAGTGGTAGCTACAATATTCCCACAGTTGTCTGTTGCAATTATAATTTAAGAAATGAGTAAATGACAGCACCTGACACCGAAGACATGGGGAGGCGCTTTTATCAAGGGTCGAATTTCAAATTTATGGGAAACTCCCATGAACTCAAAATTCAAACAATTTAAATGTATTATAAAAATCTAATTTTCTAAACTCTGGTCAATAGGATCAACCCGGAAACTAAAAACTAATTTGATTAGAGTCTTAAAAACTCAGATGTCAGGAAGTCTGCAAACATCACTAAATTGATCCCTGGATGACTCTCATTGACTTATACAGCAATTTGGCAGGTTTTAGGTGGGGAATGGTCGAATTTGAATTCTTAAAGGGCCAGAGTATGATAAATCTCGAAAATTACATTTATTTTTTTTTATTTTTTTTAAACTTGAATGAAATAAGGATACCTCCCTAGTTGAATTTGACAGTTTTGTCCATAAAAAAACTTGAAAATTCGAATTCGAAATTCTACCCTTGATAAATCTGCCCCTTAGTGTAGTTTTGGGTGATTCAGCACAAAGCAAGCACACAACTGCAGGCAGTTCAGTTTTAAAACTTGAATGAAATAAGGATACCTCCCTAGTTGAATTTGACAGTTTTGGCCATAAAAAAAACTTGAAAATTCAAATTCGAAATTCTAATTCAAAATTCGACCCTTGATAAATATATATGGCTGCTTGTACATGTGATTTTTGGGGGAAGTAGCAATGGTAGGCAGGTTTAGCAGAGGGTCAGGAGCAAAAGACAGGGACCTCCCTGCAGCATATAGGTGTCCATGGCCTCTCACCTTGCTCCCGCACAAAGTGAAAACTCACACCCGCCTTCAGTGGAAGGAGGGATCCCCGGAAACTGAGGGGTAATCCCACACCTCTTTTATCTGCAGCCCACCTACAGCCTAATCCGATAGCTACTTCTACCTGGACAGCTACAAAATCCTAAAATGGATTCACTCCAGGCCCCCATTTATCCAGTTTACCTAAACTGGCAAATAAACATAGCCTTGTTTGCTGCAGCAACACACAGTTTTCCCTGGAGTTCAAACATTTATATTTTACCACTGGTGAAAAATACACAAAATCTTCGTCCTTTCCAACACGTCTCTTAAAAAAAAAATATATATATATATATATATATATATATCCTTATATTCTTAAGGGATTTGCAAAATAACGCTTTAGGAGGAAAATGTTATCTGTAAATATGTTAACCTCAACAATAACCTCAAACTTTTGTTGTACAATAGTTACAATGTTATAAAATACTATTTGCTAAGGTGCGTCTTTATTTATTTTTTCCTTTAAATGCTATGTTTGTGGCTAACCTGCTTATGCCTCAGATATACAGTACCTGCCTGTACTTCTCAAAAAAACTGCCAATTAGAGATGGGAGTCCTAATAATGGCACGTTGTCTGCACATCCAGTTGAGGAGCTTCTGTCATGTGCCTTGCAGTTCATCCACTTCACACTTTTAATTAGAAGAGGTCTGTCAGACTGGAGGCCTTTATTCTGGATGCTACTTATCATGGGATTTGTATGGTCTCCTGCACTCCTAAGGGAGCCTTAGACAACTTTGTATGACATTATGATTTTAATATAATTAATCATCTCATAGAAAATCTCTTAAAAAATATATTTGTGTTGCTACATGGAAAGAGTTGGGAATCATTTCAATGGAATAAGACAGCAATTTAACATTACTGTAAATGTGTGTGCCCATTTTCGTGCTATATTTTCCATTCTGTGACATGCAGGCACTGGCATGGATAGCTGACTGAATGACATGATTCAGACATAGGCAGCCTGTGCCCGCAAGGATTTTAATTCCTTAGAGTAGAAGCTGAATTCTGTGTAATACTGCTAGACATTGCCTGTCCCTTATATTGCGATTGTTCCTAGCATATATCCTATGGCCAGATTTTTTGGGTGAAATTTGCCAGCAGGTTATATTCTTTTTCCGTGGTTACCCGGCTCTTGTGTTTATTATACTCATTGACCGGTGGGGAATATATGAACATTTTGCTGCCATTCCCATAAATACTGTCATAGGCCACTGAGTCATGGAACGTCTCCACTGGAAATAATGATCTACCTGCTTCTAGGTATATTTCCCGTTGGCGTGTATCCCCGCGTATTTATTGTAGCGCAGCTTGGTACAATCGGCTGGTTATAAATGGACTTGCTTCATTTGAAAGGCAGAAGTTGGCTGAGTAAGCAATTGGGTAACTTCTCAAGAAAAGAACTGCTTCCAAGAAAAACGTTCAATGTTGATCTGTAGGAAAGTGACATATTTGAAACAACCATACCAGCATTTCTATTATGTCATCCCAGAGAATAAAAAGCTCTTTCACAGTAGGTGGATAAGAGTGGACTGAGCATTAACCTTTTCCGTGCTCTTTGGGCTTTACATTCTGGATGTGAATAATCTACTTTGAACAGTGCATTAAAATCAATTTTTCTACAGAACCCCTGCGCATATACTGATATGAATAAGATAGATCAGGGACAGACAGCTCTCTGTATTTCTTGCACTACAAATTCCAGTACCCCTGACAGCATTTGGTCATAGTTGTATGAAGCTAGGAGTTGCGACAGAAGCTGGAGTGCTTAGGGTGGTCTTTCTCTTGAGATAGATTTGTAGGCACTGTTTATGGTGTTTCATTGATTTGAATTTAGTTCTCTATAATTACCTACTGTTTCCTTGCATTAAGCAGATCTAATTAGGAGATCTATCTGTCCCAACATGACTCAATTGTGTTGGAGACTTGCCCATCAAACATGCGTGAGGTCTAAAACAACAGTAAACAATGAAAACATGAACATGAAAGAACATCCTATGTAAATGTTTATAAATATTTAGAGCTATAACCTAAACTAATCCCAATATCCCAAAGACAAAATATTTGCCGTTTATGGAAGGCTATTGGGTACCCATTAACTGAGTAAGCCTAATATTACAGCTTGGGAATCTTTCAGTTTGTCTTTTAAATTGCATATTTTATCTTTGAACTGTTTGAAGTCTCTTGCATCTCTTGTTCAGAAAGCTGCTGATGTTTTTTTCAGTACAGGTTTGAGACCAGTTATCCAGAATGCTCTGGAATAGGGGCTTTTCTGTAATTTGGATTAACATGTCTACTAAAAAAATATTTAAACATTAAATAAACCCAACACAATTGTTTTGCCTTCAATAAGGATTAGTTATAGCTTAGTTACGATCAAGCACAAGGTACTTTTTTTTTTTTTTTTTTTTTATTACTACAGAGAAAAAGGAAATCGTTATTAGAAACGAAAATGGTTTAAATAAAATGGAATCCATAGAAGACAGCCTTCCCATAATTCAGAGCTTTCTGGATAACGAGTTTCCTGATAATGGATCTTTTACCTGTGAATTAATTTTTGTCGAATTTTGTTCTACAAAAATTAATTCAGCGCTACAATGCAGCAAACCTAGACAGGGTCAATGCTGTTTTTCAGAATTTAATTTGAGTTTCCTGGCCTCATTCTGCCTTCATACTAATTTATTATTTCAGTTGTAGTAATTGGGATCATTAACCTTAGGAACACGTACTCTAAAATATTGTTGACTGTTTAGCACATAATACGGTATAATGGCTGTACACATTCATAAAATGTTTTATGGCTGTTCTTTTTACTGCAGAAAGCTTGGCTGATTAATTCCTGTGAAATATGTGTTTTTCTTGTAATAAATAAGGACTACTACTCATCTCCAGGGCCCCCAAACTCAGAACATTTTTATATGTGCTGATAAATTAACTTTGTCTTTCAAAATAGAATATTACTGTTTGTGAAGTCATTTGTAGAAGCATAACTCCAGCTGTGCCAGAATGCGTTGAATCCTATATACTGTATGGGCAGAAAGCTAATGAAACGAAATCCTAATACTAATAATACATCTTGTTTGTTATATAAAGGGAGAACTATCTATAATGGAAGTGCTGTCTATATACATTTATTTACATTAAAGAAACAGTATTCCCACTTTCAGGCAGTGGCTTATGATTTGATAACTATTTTTGTACTACACAATTCATTTCCTGGCATAGATAAGTTTCCTGTTTTCAACTGTTTTTTTTTATCAAGTTCTGGTCTCTGTATACAACAGAGCTACTGTACTGCTGGCAAATGTTGTTTTATTAGATGAACGAGGTTGCTTTAAAGTAATAAAAATATAATGCAGTGTTGCCCTGCATTGGTAAAATTGCTGTTTTTGCTTCAGAAACTCTACTATTGTTTATATAAATAAGCTGCTGTGTAGCAATGGGGGCAGCCATTCAAAGGAGAAAATGCTCAGGTTACACAGCAGATAAGCTCTGTAGAACATAATGGTGTTATCTGTTATCCACTATTTAACCTGTGCCATATAGACTTTTTTCAATTTCCGCCATTGCTATACAGCAGTTTGTTTATATGAACTATAGCAGATCAGTTTTACCAGTGCAGGGCAACACTACATTATATTTTCATTACTTTAAAACACTTATATTTTTTGATGTTGCTGTTCCTTTAAGGATGCCTAAAATTCACTGTTTGGGTTTTGGCCGAATCCTTCATCAAAGATTCAGCTGAATCCCCCACCTATTTACAGATGTAAAATAAGGGTAAGAAAAGGTTAAAAAGAACCATGCTTGTAGCTCATTGCAATTTTCTTGTTCAAATATTTATTTATAGTCCACCCCTTCTCCCTTTTACATAGAAACAAGGTCCAAAGTCATCATAAATGCGAGAGTATGCCAGTCAGTTCAGCCTCAGTTGAACCCAGCAACATGGAAGCACAGAGTAATAAACTGTGAACACTCTTTGCTATGCCTTCTTAAAATATAAGATAGGAACAATAATTTAGTTTTCATTGAGACTGACTGAGGTTTCGTTATCCTACCGTAAAAGTACATGCGGTCGTGCTTTTTGTTACAGTACAGCTATGGGATCCATTATCCGGGAAAACGCATTATCCAGAAAGCTCCAAATTACGGGAAGGGTTTATTTAATGTTTAAATGTTTTTTTATAAGCAAATTTATGGTATGGATGATCCAAATTACAGAAACCTAACTTCTGAATAAGAGATTCAGGAGACTTCAAAGAGTTCAACAATAAAATATGCAATTTAAAGGACAAACTAAAACATTGCCAAACTGTAACAAGTGATTTGGGGGTTTTGTCCATTTGTTTAGGTTATAGCCCTAATTATAAATAAATATTTTCATAGGATGTTCTTTTGTATTCTTTGTGTGGGCAGGATTGTTTCAGACACTCACTGCTAACAGTATCCTCTTCTTCTGTTCACTTTCGGAAGCCTTGTGTTGGCTCCATCGAGAACAGTCAACAGATTTTGTCTAAGAAACATGACTGAAATCCAGAGCCGGTGCAAGTCTTCTGGACACAAAACAAGAAATCTCCCTGTGGATTTGAGCAGACTGATTTTGGCCCCATCTAGCCCTAACCTAAGGGGGAGATTTATTACAACTTGATTGGAGAAACAAGAAGGAGTCTCAGCATTTCATTTCGATAATTATGATTTATCAAAACTTTTCTGGCAAGAAGATGAATCGCTCTAAAGCAGAAAATTAATTGTTAAATCTAATATGATCAGTTATGTTTTGCCAATCGTTAACTAGCATTAAAAATAACCAAAGCATAATATATTGGCCCCTAAGTCGGACAGTGCTTGAGTAATGTTCAACTCAGGTTCGTAGTGTAAGATACTGACTTAATTTTATGAAATGTGGTAGAGAGAGAGAGAGATGAACACTACTTTATAGATTGGGTTTCTGGTGACCACAGGAACCACAGTCCATCAGTTTGACGGCATTGTCTGTTGCTCTTGTCCTGGTATGCTCTTGCATTTTCTGTCACTCACTATAACCTACTGTATATGTTTGTTGTTCTCCTTATCAGAGGATACTGCTAGTGGTGAGTGGCTGAAATCGTCCTGCCCACACATGAAAGAACGCATAAGAACATCCTATGTAAATATTTATATTTGTAATTGGTCATTTCCAAGCATTGGCCTTTCTCCAAGCATTGGCTTTTGAAAGGTGAAGTTAAACTACAGGGCTGCAAGGTGGACATCTTTGTTAAATACCACTGCCTGTTTATATCACCTTTACTATAAACAAAGTCATTGTTGTCTTGTCAACGTAATTCGATGCCATTGTCTTGTGCATGACAATGTGTAACCGATACATTATTGTTCATTTACCTAAGATTATCCCTAGTAGGGTATTTCATTGCTTGTAGGCTTTGAGAAAACCATTTCATTACTTAGCCTGAATGGTTTATACTTGAAGGGTGACTTGGTAACTCTTGTAGTTAGTGACATGGTATTCCTCAACAGAGAAAGGGCTTAGTGAGACATTAATGGGGGAATGAAATAAAAGTCACACAAATAAGAATAAAAATTCGCATTTCGCAATGTAATTCTCTTCCTTAAAATGTTAATGCATTTCGAATTTCAATTGCACATTGCCCACTTTTAAGAAGTGCTTGGAGGTTAAGATTAGCGGAAACATAACTTTTTCAGTAAGAAGTTATATTAAAGGGATACTGTCATGGGAAAATTTTTTTTTCAAAACGAATCAGTAAATAGTGCTGCTCCAGCAGAATTTTGCACTGAAATCCATTTTTCTAAAGAGCAAACCGATTTTTTTTATATTCAATTTTGAAATCTTACATGGGGCTAGACATATTGTCAATTTCCCAGCTGCCCAAAGTCATGTGACTTGTGCTCTGATAAACTTCGATCACTCTTTACTGCTGTACAGCAATTTGGAGTGATATCACCCCCCCAGCAGCCAAACAAAAGAACAATGGGAAGGTCACCAGATAGCAGCTCCCTAACACAAGATAACAGCTGCCTGGTAATTCTAAGAACAACACTCAATTGTGAAAACCCATGTCTCACTGAGACACATTCAGTTACATTGAGAAGGAAAAACAGCAGCCTGCCAGAAAGCATTTCTCTCCTAAAGTGCAGGCACAAGTCACATGACCAGGGGCAGCTGGGAAATTGACAAAATGTCTAGCCCCATGTCAAATTTCAAAATTGAATATAAAAAAATCTGTTTGCTCTTGATTTCAGTGCAGAAGTCTGCTGGAGTAGCACTATTAACTGGTGCGTTTTGAAAAAAACATGCTTTCCGATGACAGGATCCCTTTAAATTCACTGTGAATCCTTCTTCTACCGTCGGAAATGGTCGCTAAACAGTTTCTGGGTTCATAAAAGGAAGGAAAACAATTTCACACAAAGGCATAACTTTTGGCATTGCGCATATTTTTTCCGTTAACGACTTTTATTAAATTCCCCCATAAGTGGTTTAATATGCCTAATTATTGCACATGTGGGTGACATAATTACTGTAACTGATAAGGTTAAGTCAAGCAGTTAAAGTGCAATGGCCATAGATACCTTTCACAGGGTGGTATAGTATAGCATGAGTAGTAAGATGGTCTTTTTCTATAGGATCTGAGGAAGCCAGTCTCACCTACTCTACAACAGCTAGTAGAGCAGGAATCTACTGTATATGGAACAATCTAGTCTGATCATAAAAGTTAGGCACTTATCTTACTAGCATCAAAAAAACGAAAAGAATACTCTGTAGGTCCGGTAAAATATATATATGATTGACCGCTAGGAGTTAACCCTGTATAAACATAGGACTTTGCCACTGTACAATGTGATGAAAAGCTACAGCATTTTTAGGATTCAAATTCGATTCAGCCAGATACTTAGGAGGTTATTTATCAAGGTACGAATTTATCTCAATATTGGCTGCTACAAACTCCGATCGAACCCGCTCAGGTTTTTAACGCTTATTTATTATTACATTTTACTGAAAATTTGCTTTGCGGGGAAAAGCTCAGATTTTCACGATTTTTTCATGAATTTTCTCCGAAATCTCTGAATTTTTCAGACTTTTCACACGAAAGCTCCGAAAACATTGTGAAATTGCCCGAAACCCCCGACACAAACAAAAATCAATGGGACTGTTCCCATTGACTTTTATGCAACCTCGACAGGTTTGAGATGCCGTGTTTTTATATTCTGGCTTTTTAGCCCTCGGGTTTAATAAATTCTGAAAAATTCATGATTTTTTTAAAAGTCCGATTTCATTAAAAAAAAAAGACAAATTTTTCGGATTTCGGGTATTCGGAGCTTAGTAAATAACCCCCTTAGATTCAGCTCAATGTGCATCCTGCTGAAAAGAGTCTGAATCGTGGCCGAATCCTGAACTGAATCCTAAATTTGGTGCATCCCTAATATAAAAGTATCAGCAGAGGAGCCAGCCGTGAAAGGTTAGAATGGCATTTCTTCTACCGTGTTGAGGAACTCAACCCCTAAACTGTATTGCTTCCCTGCAAAAACTGGTTTGCTTTTGATTAACAAAGAAATACATAAGAATACTGATGTTTACGTAAGATTTTCTGAATTTCTAGTAATACACCTAGGGGCACATTTACTATGGGTTGAATATCGAGGGTTAATTAATCCTCGATATTCGACCATCGAAGTTAAATCCTTCGACTTCGAATATCGAAATCGAAGGATTTACCGCATTTCGAAGGAATTTATCGCAGATTGAAGGAAAAATCGTCAGATCGAACGATTAAATCCTTCGATCGAACGATTAAATCATTCGAATAGAACGATTCAAAGGATTTTAATCCACCGATCAAAGGATTTTCCTTCGATCAAAAAAAGCTTAGAAAGCTTATGGGGACCTTCCTCATAGGTTAACATTGGTGCTCGGTAGGTTTTAGGTGGCGAAGTAGGTAGTCAAAATTCGTTTTGAAGTCATAGTCGAAGGTCGAAGTAGCCAAAAAAACCTTAGAAATTCAAAGTTTTTTTCCTTCTAATCCTTCACTCGAGCCAAGTAAATGTGCCCCCTAATGTCATTGGTCAGGTAAAATTAGAAACATGATTAGACCCATTTGACTGTAATGTACATTAAATCCCTCTCGGTCTAGTCTATGCCATTAGTTGCCATTAGGATACATATTTTATAGCCTTCTGAAGTTATCTCTTCAGGAGCAATCAGTGCAAGTCGCAGAGAGCTTTCTTCGTCTGCTTTTAGCTCTATAACCGTACTATTTATTTTTCAATGTGCTGCTTCTCTTGAAATGAGTTTGATTTGTTAAGCAGCAGTGAGATGGAATCAAGATGGAATGAAACAAAAAGACAGTTTATGTTTATGGAATTTATTTTTCCTTGCGGTTTGTAAATGCAATGGATTGTTTGCCCCAGGTCTAGTAGTCCATAGCAGCCATTCAGATGTTTTTTTCTTTCAGATAGGTGAACAGTAAATACTACCTGCTGGAATTTGCTGGGGTAGGTGCTTGTCAAATGAGGTTGTATTGCTCTTATTTCATTATAATTTACTATATGTGAGGTTTGTGCACAATGTTAATAATAATAACAAGGCAATAATACAATAAGGTTGTACAAGATTTAGTGCTGAGTGATATATAAACTTAAACTTGCTAGATGACTCCTAGAAAGTACTGTGAAAGCTTTATACAAGCGACCGGCACATTCTCAGGAATGACTCAGTCATGTCTTGTTTATTAAATGAAAGCTGTGCCTCGAGTCATAGTGCTCTTCAAGTTCTCTGCTCTGCAAAATGGTGATTAAAGTGCAATATGCCAGAGATCACTAACTCAATGAAGTATTGTCTTTTGTAATTGCTAGAGGAGTTCAGTTTCATGAGTTCATTAACTGTCTAAGTAGCTCGTATGGACACAAAATCTGCTGAATATTTTCCAAACCACTGATTAATGAAACTCAGATGTGAATGTGAATACTGGCACTTGGTCATTCTAGGAATTCATCTTAAACAAATCACTTTAATAGGTGCTATTATATCACAAAACAGATATTCTCTATATTTCCTTACTTGTTTTTCATAATCAAGGACCTACACTTTCTTCAAACCAGTATAACCCTTCCTAACCAGTATTATCTATGCAAATGCTGAATTACAACTCTCAAAGTGCTCCAGAATATTATCAAGAATTAACTAGTGCTGGGAGCTGTAGTGCAGCAACATCATGGATGGATTATTAAAGGAGTTCACCTTCAAAACTTTTTTTTTTCAGTTCAGCTGTTTTCAGATTGCTCAGACTTTTTCCAGTTACATTCTATTTGTGATTAGTGATTGGCAAATCTGACCCATTTTGGTTCGCCAAAAAATTACGAAACAGCAGCAATTCACCAAAATGCATTGAAATCTATGGACGACTTTTTTTTTTTCACCCATTGGAGTCTATGGAGTCATTTTTGCAGGGAAAAATTCTGTTTTAAATCCACAGATACTGCTGAAATATGTATAAACTGAATGTATCAAATTGTAATAATTCAGAATGTGCACCTGGATCCCCGAGTTGCCAGACTAAAACACTGCAGACAAGAACAGTATACTTTAAACATCAATTTTGGAAAACCAGTAAAAAAAAAACAAAAGATGGAAAGCAATTCGGAATTATCACCGGCATCAAAAAAATTCGCCTATAACTAGTTAAAAACTAAAAGTAATAAACTTATTTTTCACTATTAGTGAGACTAAATGGAAACCTTGCATACAATAAATGTTATACCATACCATATAATGAATGGTTTTACCATGCTTTGCCTAAAGGGAAATATATCCTTTATATTTTGGCTAGTCCCGCAGGCCAGCATCATTTCTATTTTGCAACACAAAATATGTCTTGTTTTGTGACTCTAAAAAGACTGCAATTTATGTACCCTGACAGAGATCAATAGAGAACTAAATGGCACAAATAATTGCAACCTGTAATATTTGATTGTGCAATTATTTCTATGTTGGTGGATTTAAAAAGCACCGCTGTCACTTCATGAACTGGAATAATTGCAAGTTAAGATCAGCCATGCCTCTGTTTATGCAGCTAATAGCCTGGGGCTCCTGCAGCACTTTCCTCCCTTCACTGAAGACATAAAAGCAATTTATCATCCTTGCGTGAGTTTCCGTTACGTCTGCTAGGAGGACCTTTTCAAGGAGGTCACTCCTATTTATTACTTCTATGACAGATGCATTTTTACTTTTCGCTAATGTTTTGCTAATCATTTTTGATGACCCCGTCCCCCTTAGCTTCTTAACAGCACCCCGAAGCACACTGAGCATGTGCAGTGCCACTGGCACACAAAAGACACCCTTACAAGATCCAAGATGGAAGCTGCTTTGGACAGTTTCTACCAATTTCTACCAATATTCTTTTTAAGTCATTTTAGTTCTCCTTTTGTGTGTTCCTTTATTGTTATTCGCCTGTAACAGCTCAATGTCCAACTAGGAGCCAGTAAATCAGAATATAACATGTGGGGAAATGCAAACTTTACAAGCTGGCTGCGGTGAACTGTGGCTGAGTAGAAGAATGTTTCACGCTTGTCATCACCATATTGAATGACTGTAATCCCTGCCCCTCTACATGCAAATAAACCCTACTTCCAAAGAAGGTGGTTTCAGTTTAAGCTTGATAGGACAAAACAGCATAAAAAAGATACTGTGCAATGTTTCTAACTTAATTGGCTTTTGGCAGAGACCCCAGAACAGCAACAGGTTCAGATAAAATACTTTGTAACAATTTTGAGATAAACAAATAAGTAATTGTAACAATATAAGATAACAGGATCCTTGGGAGAAGTTAGACTTACTGCTTATCGGGCAATTCGCCTTCATTAGCAAAACTGTAATAACTGAAAAGAAAACACAGAAATATGTTCAAACTTTCATACCCTACCAAATTTTGTAAAACGAACATAGTAATTAGGGTGTGTGGCCAAAAATGGGCGTGGACAAAAAATTTCATCTGATAGCACTGTACTGTGCAGCGTGTGTGTATGTATGTTGGACAGACGGTCCTGATCTTTGTACCATGGATAGTTGGCCAGTGCCTGGCGCCTTAGCAGATAATGAAGTAAAGAAGAACCACAGCCTGCCGTTGCATGTACAGTAATAGAAAGGTGACTGTACTATGTATGGTAGCTGGTCACTGTAGGGTCACCTTTGAACTATGTTGTGAATTCAGTGTTCTGGAGAAGAGAGTGTAAGCTCTGAAGTGACTGTTCAGAAGAATGCTGTACGTACAGAAGGTCTGGGTATTCATTAAATTGCCAAGGACCCCTTCTATTTGAAATTTGCTTGGAAGGTGATTTAGTAGTCTACTAATAATAATATGGAGTCCAATATGTGGAGGCAGAAGAGTTGGCATTAAGTTGTAAGTCACTTAGGGAGACTAGAGGCCACCACATGTATCTGTATAGATATCCCTTATGCTAGAGTCCTGCAGCGGGTCCGGAACCTGCGGGTTACCCACAAAAAAAGAATAGGACTTTTGGATGCAGGTATAGATGAAGATTGACGGGTTTGCGGGTCACTGGTCTTATCTTTAGCAAGTTTTACTCCTTTACACATTTTTAAAGGAGACACTTTGTGTAAAAAATAATAATGTACCGGTGCATTATACTCATTTAGATACAGAAGAATTGTACTTAAAAAAGTAGTGTTTTATGTTGATTTATTGAATATTTCTGCAAAATCCCTAATAATCCCTCCCTTCTCTTCCACTTCCTGCTCCCTGAAATCCCAGGCTGTGCAGGGGAGCCGGTGGCTTTCAGGTCACTGCACTGTAGGACAGGAACCAATCAGCAGCTAGCAGGACCTGATAGGGAACTGAAGCCTGTATGTGCTTGTGTGACTACAGGACTGTGATTGGCTGTCTCCCTCCTACTGTGCTTCTGGCAGGGACTGTTAGGACACGCCCACCCCTCATTTGAAACACAGTAAGGACCAGAAAACATCTATAGGGAGCGCCAATAAAGGGGCTATTTTTAAATAGAATATTCATTTTTAGCACCACGTAAAAGCAACACCATATACTACGTATACTTGCCTACAAAATTAGTTTTTTTTTTTCATTTATCCTATATGTCTCCTTTAAATGTTTTTACCCTGTCTCTGCCCATTTCTGATGATGTCACTTCCAGTTGAACAGCAACAGCACTTCCTGTTTCTTAGTGGTCAGCAGATTATGGTTGTGGTTAAGGCAGTTGCGGGTCTGGTAGAGCAAAAATGCGGGTTGAAGGACCAGGTGCAGATTGTGGGATGTGGTTCAAGGTCGGGTCGGAGTTTGAAAAACTAGTTCCACACAGAACTCTGCCATATGTTGTTTCTCAAGTATATAGATATAGTCCTAACATAGAAAAGACATTTTGCCCTTATTTCCAGCTTCTATGAAAATATATATATATATATATATATATATATATATATATATATATATATATATATATATATATATATATATATATATATATATATATATATGTGGAGATATAATTTATCTTTTTTGAGATAATTTGATTTCTTGGAATAAAGCCTTTGATGGACAAGATGCTTATCTTAATGTGCAGCAGCAATGATCAGATACACAATCTGCATAGCCACCACGGTCATTAAAGGATACCCTCTGAATGGAAGAAAAGAAATGGAACTGCCTGTTCGCTTGTATTAACTTGTCTTAGGAAGTTTCAAGCAGATAAAGAATCTACTGAAGCACAACAAGGGGAAGTCTGTATAAGCAAGCCCGAACAAAAGGACTTTCTCTCCCTGCAAGAAATATAGAAAGCATTGGGAAAAGGATGACACGTATATTATATGCGAATGCTGCTGAGCTAATGTCTTCAGTGTATGATAGAGATCTGTACACTCAATATGTGTTTTCAGTACATTTCTTTTTAGGATAGTGGTGAGAAATGGAAGGCAATTAACCAATTTGCATCTTTATATACTACGTACTAATGGTACACTGGGATCCCTTTCTCTTTAGGGCACACCACTGGGCACCAAGTGCATCCCTTGTTTTCAGAGGAAGCACAGCAGCAATTTGTAATTGCAAATCAGTTAATCCGCTCTGTGGTTAATAAAGTGAAGCAGACCCCTTTTTATGAACCGCACTTGTTCTCCCCAAACCATTTGTTTTACGGGGCACTTTAAAGGAAAATTATACCCCCAAAATGAATGTTAATTGGCTCATGGGACCTAGCATGTATGGTTTGTTTGTGTGCACCACAGGGGGCGGCCCTTATTTCTTAAAATGGCAAATTTCTATTAGGATTACCCAATGGAACATACTACTAATAGAGAATAGTTTATTTACATTAAGCAGGGTTTTACATATGAACAGTGTTTATGTAAACAACATTCACTGAAAAAAAACTGGTATAATTGCTCATCTGCAAAGTGATCACAAGATGCAACAATTTGTGAAAACTTCTTACAGTTACCAGGAAGCGGGAAACTAAACACCAATCCGTTTCCATGTTTGCTGTATGGAGCAAAAATAACCAATTAATTAAACCTATAGGCAAACAGTATATTCAGCACAAGCCATATTCACCAAACTCATGCTGAAAAGGTGGCATACTGCTCCTTTAAAGGAAAACTAAACCCTAAAAACGAATATGGCTAAAAATGCCATATTTAATATACTGAACTTATTGCACCAGCCTAAGGTTTCAGTTTCTCAATAGCAGCAATGATTCAGGATTTTAAAGCTGTCACACGGGGTCACCATCTTAGAAAGTGTTGGCGACACTCACATGGGGCTCTGAGCAGCTGTTGAGAGGCTAAGCTTAGGGGTCGTCGAAAATTATCAAGCGGAAAATGAGGTTGGTCTCTAATATAAGCTGATGCTACAAGGCTGATTATTAAATTCTGATGCTAATTGCACTGGTTTCTGTGCTGCCATGTAGTAATTATCTGTATTAATTACTAATCAGCCTTATATTGTGACATTTATATACTATGTGTACTGTATATTGTGAGTGGGTCCCTAAGCTCAGTAAGTGAAAGCAGCACAGAGCATGTGCAGTGAATCAGCAGAAAAGAAGATGGGGAGCACAGATCTTTACTGCTAAAGGGCTGGGGTTGGTACAGAAGCCCAAAACATAATGTACAACATTTCTAGCCTACTTCTTTAGTTAAGCTTTAGTTTTCCTTTAAGAGATACTGGTACTTAAAAACTGGGGATCCTCTGCTAAACCCTTACATAGTGGGGAGATTTGTCTCTCAGGAGTAGCCTCTGGCAGCTGCTTAAGCCATTACTGAGACTATCCAGTCAGGGGATCTCAACATAGCTTTTTTTCAAACTGTTAACCTTAACACCAGATTTACTGCTTGAGAAATGAAATGAAGCATAGCAAAAACAATCAGTTTATGGTTAGACAGTCTTCCTCTTTGCATTACCAAAAGAGAGGCACGTCTCACTCATTGCACATGACAGTTGGTGAGTGTTCCAGCTGTGGCCCTTTAATTGCCGTGGAACAGCACTCTGCATAGACCTCAGCCTGAGAGGTGAAATATAACGGGGCACTTTCATAGGTTGGTATATTAGAAAGATACTGTAAGACATCTAAAAATATTAGCTGGTCTGGCTTTGAACTTTATACATTTACCCTTATTTTTTGTGAACTTTAAAAGCTACATTTTATAGTGTTATACAGTATGTGGATGCAAATGCTACAATTCTTATTCATGCTAATAGGTGGATTAAACTCAAATTACAGTTGTAGTTTTCCCATAAGAAATCACTGCTGGTTGGTTAATTTCCTTCAAATATTCCCCGCAATTCTAAGAAAAGTAAGTATGCCTCTGGGGATGTACTACTGCATGCAAACTGCGATGATTCTCCTGCTCATTACTATAGCTACTTGCTAGTTCCTCAGAATGTTCAGTAAAATTGCTCTGATTTCGTTTTTGGTAAGCCATTTGCTTACAATTTCAGTATGTCCTTTGGCGAACAGTAAAGTGGCAGATAAATGCATTGCCTTTATATACCATAAATAAAGAACAGTAAATAATAATGGAGAGTGGGGAATGAATTCACATATAATGGGCATTCGTTTGAATAGAACATTAATGGTTTAATCAGTAAGGTAGAGTCCTGCGTGGAACCATTTTCTAAGACCCGGACCTGAATCCGCAGCCTGCGACCGGAACCGCAATCCGCTTATTTACCTACTTTGATGCGCTACCCGACCTGCAACTGCCTTATCCGTAACCCGCAACCCGGGTCGGGTTACGGATCAAACAGGAAGTGATGGTGCTGCAAACCGGAAGTGACATCATCAAAAGTGGGCAGAAACAAGTTTTGTAAAACTTTAAAAGGAGTAAAATATAGACAATATTACATAAGATAAGACATTTAGATGAGACCCGCAATCACACAGACCCGAGGGTATACCCGCAGCTGAAAATCCTCCCCTCATTCCGCAGGGTGCCCGCTTTTTTTTGCGGGTAACCTGCGGGTACCCGACCCACTGCAGAACTCTACAGTAAGGCACCATTCATGACCAAAGTCACCATTGTATTTTCCCCACTCCTGGGTTTCTCTTGTACTGATTTAAGCTGTGCACATGCAGAGTAGAGTAAACTTCGTATAAAGTTATGTACTGTGCATGTGCTCGGCCAAGAGCAGTGCAAGGGACACCTGGGAATGGATAAAAATGGAAATGAAAGTTTCCTGGACTCCCTTTCATTTTTAAAGAAGAGTTTGATGGGCCCAGGCAATGTTTACTGAAAGGTCACTGCTAGTCCTGACTACATGTATCATTGAAATAATGTAGTAGATCCCTAGTAGACCCTGCTCCCTACAATAACTTGCATGTTGTGCCTAACAAATTGACACTCTATTAATATATTAATGTGTGTTAAACATGCTTAGGATTATATTTGCTTCCATTATCTAAAGTTTCATATTTGGGTTTACTAACCATCTAGACCGATAACTCCCAATTTATTATATTACATGCAGGCATAGCTTAATGAAATAGACCTACTTAAATAAACCACTAACTCAACTTACAGGGGAGTTCAGTTGCAGGTCTTGAAACCGTATGTGGAATCGTGTAATGATTTTATCAATGCTTGCAGAGGGTAAACCTATTCCTGAGGGATATGACCCAAAAGCAAGGCTCTATAGGTCCATTATGCTTCTTGCAAAAAAAAAAACAAAAAAAACCCAGGTTTTATTACACTCGCAAAAGACCATTTTATAGGAGTTGATGCAATAAACATGTTGAGTCAGGTTATAAAGCCTAAGAATACACTCCTGTGGTTGGAACTCTGTTACTACTGGTAGATGAAAAAGAGGACTCCTTTCCCTAAATTATAACTAAAAGACAGTTAAGTCTAAAGCTCAGCTGTAGCTTTAGCTTTGCAAAAGCAGAAGGCTGGACTTTTCTTATCAAGTCTTTTAGATTCTTTTACTGGTACTTCAAATTTTACATTCTTCCGCCACACTTCGAGGCACTTTGCCAGGCGCAAATTTGCTGCCACTTCGCTAATTCACTAAAATGCGTAGTTTTGTCTCTGTAGCCGAACGCTGGCGAAGCTTCACAAGTATTAATATGTCAGCGCGAGCATTTCATAGCGAACTTTCACTAACGTTTGTTTCTGCCTAGCTACACTTCATTAGTATTCTTACGTTTAGATCAATTTGAATTGGGGGTCGTATAGACGTCTTTATTAGAGATGCTGGTGCAAATGCTTGAAGTGGCCACTTATTATTAAAAATGTCCAAGGAAGCATAATAAGGACAAAAAGATCCTCTAATGCTCTAGACATGAGCCCACCCTAAAACAAATGTGGCATACCCCTCAAATGGTTGGGAAAAAATCTTTAATAGCTAGGACTTTTGAAGGCAATCCTGCTTTAAAGAACTATTATGACCTTCTGGCATACAGAATATGATGTCGCTGACATAAGATTTAGGTGGATGTAGCTTTGTTTTATCAGTTCGCCAGGTCTAAACTGGCGAATGGGGTAACGTTCTGTAAAATTTGCACTTTAGGGAATTTGCAGAGTAACGATCATTCGCCTGAGTGAAAATTCACCTGGCGATAGGGGGCGAAACTGCGCTAGCGATGGTCGGTTTCGCTAGCGAATTGTTGTCTACGCCTGTTAGTAAATTGGTCGTCTCTCTGTGGATGGTATTTCTGGCGAATTTTCGCTAGCGACGGCCACTTCGCACCATTAGTAAATCTGCCTCTTGATCCCTTAACACATGCCAGTTCTGCCTGATGGACACAAGTCGTTTGCTTGAAAACTTCGGTCAGCGCAACTGATCACCCGTTCATCATGAACAAGCGAGTACCGTATATACTCGCGTATAAGCCGAGTTTTTCAGCACCCAAAATAAGCTGAAAAACGCTGCCTCGGCTTATACGCGGGTCAGTTAAAAAAAACATTACCTACCGGTATTTCACTGATGCGCCATACGTGATGCGATCGTCTTCCCTGCGGCTGCTCTTCCCTGCGGCTGCTCTTCCGTGCGGCTGGGCTTCCGTGCGGCTGGGCTTCTGTGCGGCTGGGCTATGGTCACAGCAGGCTGTTAAAAGAATGTGCTTGTTACCGGTAAATGGAGAGATGGTAGTGGCTCAGAGAACAGGTAGCCAGCATTTGAAAGCAGGACAAACAGCTAGCTAGAAAAATATACCGTACGGTAATACAAATGCACTATAATGTCGTGCGGCTGGGCTAAAAAAGTTAAAAAAAACATTACCTACCGGTATTTCACTGATGCGCCATACGCGATGCGCGATCCTCTTCGCGATCCTCTTCCCTGCGGCTGCTCTTCCCTGCGGCTGCTCTTCCCTGCGGCTGCTCTTCCGTGCGGCTGGGCTTCTGGCAGCTGCGCTTCTGTGTGGCTTCTGTGTGGCTGCTCTTTCTGACCTGCAGCCGTCCAGGTACCGTCATCCTTAAAACAGGGGTGCCCAGTAGATCCCAGTAGGAGTGTTGCAGGACGGGAAGTCACAAGTCTCACGAGATGAGACAGAACAGTAAGCTGGCCTACGATTGGTAGCATGTACAGTACTCAGGGACTGCCTTCTGGGGGTTTCACATTTCTCAGCACCCTCTCATTTTAAAAACATTGAGCACAGCTAACATTTCAAAAACATTTAACCCACTCATGCCTCAATTTTTGATTATTGAAACTTACCAGTAGCTGCTGCATTTCTCACCCTAGGCTTATACGCGAGTCAATAAGTTTTCCCAGTTTTTGTAGGTAAAATTAGGTACCTCGGCTTATACACGAGTATATACGGTATATGTTCTCAGACAGAAGTCATTTACCAGCATGAGCAATTGCAGTTTCCCTAATTACAGTCAGAAATCTCTGTTAACTGTGAGCATTTTGAGAATCAGATTCTAATTTTTCATTAAAAGGAATACACAACCTATTTAAAAGATCCTTTGCAGCAAGAGATTGTCTCTCTCAAACCATAATAACCTTTCCCCTGGGATAAGAATGAATGTTTTATCGTTTATCACGCAGTTACAGGAGGACATCTCTCTCCCCCGTTGAGTTAAAATTCCGCAAAAGGGGTGCATTCCTAGAAATGTCTTTTACAGTTATGTTTGTGTATCTGAAATGTTGCTTTATTTACTGCTAATCAGAAGCAGATGAAGGACAGTGATAGGGCAGCAGAGAAAATGTCAGGGATAAGAAATTACAGACATTTTTTTTTTATTTGAAACAGACTAGACTGTAAATCGAACAGTAATAGCCAAACAGCTTGCGATATTTATAAGGAAGCAGAGAGCAGGAAACTCCATTTCTCATTATCATATGCAGAGTCCTTCAAAATCATCTCATGTAAATACAGCTGCAGCGGGACCACATGAATTAATCTCTGCTGGGAAAACCCTAGACTCCTAAACATGACTTCTGGCAGACAGACAAATCTTCCAGTGGTAACATTGGCTTGCCTTGTATTAATATGTTCTGACTGTTGCATTCCTCTCCGGCACCACAGTCTGGCCCCAAACCACTGGAATAAAGACAATCTGTAGGCATTCTAGATTAGGCTGTAAAGAACCGTGGCTTATTATCACTTGTGCGTCTGAATGCAGTTGCTCACTGACCTTCTACCTGTGCCTCCACTTATTCGGCTGGAGGGCAACAGTGTTTACAGCGTTTCCCTTCTTTCTCTGACACTCCTTGCCTCTGCCCTTTTTTTTATTCTATCACATGATAAAAAGCAGCATCACTTTATTTCTAAGGTGCTTGATAAAGGAAGAGTTAAGTCTTCCCTTGTCATCCTTTGGAGTGATCAAGGTGTACTTTAGCATTTTGGGTTTTATAAAGGTAAAACACCATAGAAGCTGCAGAATAAATGTAAACTCCAAGAGCATAAAATTTAAGACAAAGCCCAGTGGTTTTTGCTTTTAGTAGCCAGTCCTGTGCCTATGAGACCAATTGCATCCTTACAAGAAGTAGCCCTAAACACCTTAAGGGACCTAACACATGCAAATTTCTATTTTTTTTAAGAATCTATTTTTTTCTCTACAACTCGAGATTCACAATGTGTAAAAATCAAGAAAAGCTATAATACAAAAGCAGTCAATGGGCGCTGTGCTAATCCTATTGGACCTTTTTTTCACGAATTGTCCATAAATTCATGATTTTAGAGAAATAGAGTTAAATTATAGTTTCAAAAACTGTAAAATCGCTAAAATTGAAGGGGAAAATTTACTTATGGTCGAATATCAAGGGTTAATTAACCCTCAATATTCGACTGCCGAATTGAAATCCTTCGACTTCGAATATCGAAGTCGAAGGATTTACCGCAAATAGTTAGATCGAACGATCGAACGATTAAATCCTTCGAATCATTCAATCCGAAGGATTTTAATCGATCGAACGATTTTTCTTCGACCTAAAAATTGTTCCAAAGCCTATGGGGACCTTCTCCATACGCTAACATTGACTTCGGTAGGTTTTAGGTGGCGAACTTGGGGGTTGAAGTTTTTTTTAAAGAGACAGTACTTCGAATAGTTGAACGATTTTTAGTTCGAATCGTTCGATTCGTGGTCGAAGTAGCCAATTAATGGTCGAAGTAGCCAAAAAAAAATTCAAAGTTTTTTTTATTCTATTCCCTCACTCGAACTAAGTAAATGGACCTCTAAGTATTGCCTACATGAATCTCAGTAGAGAACACTGTTTTCACACCTCTACTAAGGACTATAAATGACTTTGCACTGGGTCGAATGTAGTAGTATTGTACATGTGGCCTTACCCCAAAACAATATGAATAACAGCCTGCTACTATTTGCAGGAGCAGAAAACATATCTAGTCAATGACCAGTATCCATGGTATATAGATATTGGTCATAACTCTCCACCAAACATACATGTAGGCAATAACAAACATGTAACTAAAACATGTTGTCTGTCTTGATTGGTCTGCTTACAGCCAGTGTTCAATTCAGCACATGGAATGCTCTGCTAAAAATATTATGCTGTAAAAATGACCTTTGCAGCAAAGTGGCATATTTCTGTCCTTTTTTTAATAACTCTAAGAAAGTGAGTCATCATTTTAAGATTTATGAATTTGTGAAATGGGCCTGTAAAGACATGATTTCATTGTGAATCATGGCGTAAAGGTTGCCCAAGACAGCAGCTGGCCCAGAGGTGAGATCTTTTGTTTTATGCCTTATTTATGCCTTATCTATTTATTAATCACCGCTCAATTTTCTTATAAAAATATATATATATAGCGATATGGTTTAATCAAAGACGGCATAAAAGGAAATCCATTGTGATTTTATACACATGTGCCAAGGGAAACCTTTGCTTTTATATAGTAAAGAGAATAATCAAACTGTCAGCAGTTGCTTAACAATTTATAGTTTAATATGTCTTCTTGGATAACCAGAGCTGTTCCATGGTCTGCTTGATCTTGTGGGGTTCTATATCCACATTTACTTTTTATGAATCATTTATTATTAACTCATTATATATTATTGAATGCCATGCTGCCCCCTATGGTAGCTCAGAACCATGGCGGGAGACCCAAATTGAATGTTACTTCGGGATTTGATCAAAATTTGTTTTTACAGATAGTCCTTGATGCCCACCTTGAAGTAAATAACAATAAGGTTTTGGGTGAATACATAAATGTTTAGTGCCAAATGGTGCTTAACCCAAAAAAAGTTTGAAAAAACAGACTTAGATTATAGACCAGCAGAGCTGTCAACTTTATTTGAAGAGTTTTCGGGAGATATGGATTTTTCTGGGTTGTGACATCAGCAAATGTGACATCACACGCATTAGCAGAACTTCTCCTAAAGCCACCAAACTGTGCTGCACATGAACACTTTGCTTCACTGATGTCACAGAATTGTTCCGCACATGCAGACACCGGATTCTTGCCTGCAAATCGCTGGAATACGGCCGCAATTGTTACAAATCGGGGGGAATGCATCAGAGTGACGGGAGACCAGGGGACAGAGCTGAAAATCTGATAACTCCCAAATAAATTGGGAGCGTTGACAGCTCTGTATGATTGTTTGGAGGTATGTAATCTGAAGAGTCTAAAATGGTAATAGGCACGGAAAAAATGGGGGTTATCCAAGACTGAAATGACAGTTACTTTGTGTTCATCACCCCAAAATAGTTTGGTGCCTCTGCAATGTATACTGTATATACAGGTATGGGACCTTTTATCCAGAATGCCTGGGACATTATTTTAAAACATTCGAATTATTTCAGTAAAATGTAGTCTAAGGGAGATGGCCTTCCTGAAATTTGGATCTTTCTGGATAGTGGTCTTTTGTATAATGGATCCCATGCCTGTATATACTGTATAATTTATCTGGAGTTTTTACAGATTTAGAGGTATGGGTTTAATTTAAATAAACATACACTCGTGTTATTCAACTGAATATTAATCTTTTTAAGAACCACTTTTCATATTGCCACATCCAATTGCAGTTGCAAATATATCCGTTGCTGACCAATTAAACGTTTGGTGCAAAGTCATAACGAACATAGAACAATTTGAAAATATATGTTGCATTTATTTAAAAAAAAATAAAAAAAGAATATCCTTCTGGAAATACTATTTTTAAAGGAAATCATTCAACCTTTTGAAAAGTAGGGTTTCATACTTGTTTGGTTAGCGTATTAGTATATAATACACAAAAGCCATGAATATCCTGTAAATTATATCCTTATAAACGGTGACTAGTGATGTCATCAGTTATAAACGGTGAGTAGTGATGTCATTTGTGTCACATGACTCACTAAAATTTGTGTATTATAATAAATAAAGTACCCCCAGTTGTAAAATATGAGGATATTAGAAGTTACCTCGGAGTTCCATGACCTGTATAAAAACACTCGGCCTTCGGCCTCGTGTTTTTATATGGTCATGAAACTCCTCGGTAACTAATAATATCCTTATATTTTACAAGAGGGGGTACTTTATTCACTATATATGTTGTGCATAGAGGTTCTCAATGTATAAGTGGGAGCAGCCACGATTTCTATGTCATGATACCATTAAATAGTCTTATCTAATCATGATAATGAAACAGTGCCTCTAGTGGACAAATTAGGAACAAAAAATGAAAAAAGAGTTAAATACCTGTTTGAGATTAACAAACAGTAACTTTTGAGAAAAGGTAATCTCTGTCAACCATGTGAGCACCCTAATTTGATTTAGCAACAAGAGCCATGCAAACATTTTCTAAATCCCTACTTGGTCAGTAGAATATATAAAAAAGTTCTAAGACTTGTTTTAGAAAGCTTTTTATTGTAAGTCAGTAATTTCCAAAGCTTCTCCCTCCAGAGTATCTGCACATTCTTCATCAATCACTCATGTAAGAATAGAACATTGTGGTGGAATCTCTGTAATGTGATCCGTGCATGGCCTGAATTACCATAGATGAGTGTTTTAGCAAGTGCTACTTAATTCAGATTTAAAGTGTTATGTTATGGATATTTGATTATCATTAAATAAGAGGAAGGGAAATTCACGCTATTCCCTAAGCTAGGGAGAGGATTAAATATTTAAAGGGGAAGTGTCTCTGAGAAACAAGTGCTCTACAAGACACTTTCTAGGAGAGCTATGAGATATAAAACAGATGTGGACCAGCAGTATACAAGCATTTGTATGTTCTATTCCACCTGTAGACTTGCTGGTGTGATATAATTTTGATATAATTAAGAAATGAGGGACAGTTGGAATATCAGAGCGTAGATATCTTATCCTTACACTAGGAGGCTTGAGTACCAGGAAACAAGAGTTTTTGGCAGCCATTGTTAGGTTCAGGTGATGGTATTTATTTGGCAAATTGTTTTCTGGAAGATCTGCTCATTTGGCGAGGTTGGCAAATGAGCAAATCTTTCTCCAATATGCCCACCTTGAGGTGGATGAAATCGGGTGATCACTATGATGTGTATAAAGGCCATCGGGGGGAGGACCACATCAACGAGACAATGTGGTCCTCATCCAACCAGTAAGCTGCCAACTGTGTCTGTCTGCATCTTTTATCAGGCCATGTTACTCGAAATCTCTTTTTGTTAAGACAGTAGAAACCACCGGAAGGATGGGCCTCCTGTACGATCACCTACTAGTAGTCAGCCTTGAGTATCGGAACTGTATAGTACATTAGACATGTAGATTTGAGCTCCGATTTCATATAAAGATATCCCTTGATAAATGGTTTTGCTGCATTTGGAGAAACATTTATTTTACATTTATTGCATCTGGGGAAATCCCATTGGCAATTTGATTTATTACTTTAAAAGCGGAGTCTCTTTCTATTCCAAATGCCATTCTGGAAAATGTTCACTTTGTACTTTTATAGCAGGTACCTGAAAGTCTACATTATGCAAATGTGAGATTAAAAAGAAGTAATAGTGTTCTTGCATCCTTCCACTACAAACTTTGACATGACTCATTAATCTTAACAACAGAAGTCAACTTACTACTTAAATGGAGGCTAATGGCTTACATAACGATTATGTTCTGGCAATCGTATTGACTTCATTGAGAGGTGGATTGTTGTGTTCATATGATGTCTTTATCACAGGGGTCACAATGCTACATGTGCCATTGAGTATTAGACATGGGAAGTTTATTGTATAACATGCACTAACTGCTTGTACAATTAATTCACTAGAAGAAAATATAGGAGACAATTTGTTTGCTTGTTAAATCCCACTAGAAGGAGGTAGAAAAATAATGGATGTATTACTAAGAGGGAGAGGTATTGGCTGCATCTTTTGCAATTAATATCTTTAGATTCTAAGGGGTTTAGAATTAGCATCAGGTATCAGTATCAAGAATTAGGTGTCAAGATGGCTACTCCTCTTATAAATAATATATATACAAGGAAGGAATAATCTGTGTACACTGACAACTACAGTGATTCAATGCTGGTGCCCCTCCAGTAGTTTGCCTTAGGTGTGAACAGTCTGGGTCTGTGGTGGGAACAGTACAGGGCTTTAGGGGTGGGAACAATGGAGATGTTACAGATGTGAACAATACAGCATTTTACTGTCTGAATTTAAGGTGTAAACAATACAGGGGCCAGTTAATCTCAGTACTGATACATTTTAAATTGTACACAAGGTAAGTAGTCAGAACAGGTAGACTTTCATGTGGGGGGCCACACAAGGGGGTCATGGGCCAGATGCGGCCCATGGGACACCAGTTGGACAGCCCTGGAGTAAACAAAATCAAGTATACTTTTTAATCCAACATATAAAATGGGAAACCAAAAAATTGCAGAAGTTTATTAAATTAGATATTATTGAATTGGTTTCAAGGGTGACCTTCATATGATTGAATAAACGTCTTTATACTTTCCTCCCCCCGCTCCTATCTATCTATCTATCTATCTATCTATCTATCTATCTATCTATCTGTCTATCTATCATATACCTATCTATCATATATCTAAATCTATCTAAATATATCCATCTTCTATCTATGCTATCATCTATCTATCTATATATCTATCTATCTATCTATCTATCTTATACCGAAGCTGAAAGAGAAAGATATGCCTTACTGTTCCAATATATTTCAGCTAAGAAAGAAAAATGTTGATATATGGGATTTGACATACTGTACTACATTCTCTGTCAAATTCAAAGGAATTATCACTAGACTTTAGGGAAATTTGGTTTATTGTATCAAGTCATCATGAAGAACCAAGGCCTTAAAGAAACTGAGTTGCTGAGAATTAAGGAAAATAAACAACTCATTTGTCTAGATAATGTCACTGCCACCTAAATTGAAGCATCAAATGAGATAAAGGGAAAGTGTAACTGCAGCCATAATGTTTGTATCATAATTAAGCAAGGGATTTTTCACCTCTGATGGTGGCAGTGCATATGAGCAAGTGGCCATGTGTTCACACATTCTCCCATAGGCTTGGATCATAAAGTAATAAAACTCAGGCTGAGCCAGCTAAAACAGGTTGTGTGTTATTTGACCGGCTCTTCTCTGTAGCTGAAGCAAGAATGGCAATGCGATACTTAAAGAATTTCACGAGTCCTTCCCTTGAAGAGGGGGTGGGGAAGTACGACCATGGTGGGCATGTTGCACTCTCAATAACTGTCTCCATGATCTACACAGAATTATGTACACATCAGTTTGCTGTTTCACCCGGACATGTATGGGAACTATTATTCAGATATTGGTTATTCAGATCGCTTCAAAATATGGAGATGCCATAACTCGTAGAATCCAATTTAAAGAATAATTAATTTTTTTACTGATTTGCATTTTTCTCATAATAAAACACTACCTTGTACTTACTTACATACTTACTTAGCAGTTTTAAGGCATGGTGTGCAAATGATTTCGATTTCTATTTCATCTGTGTACTTGTAGAGCAGTATTCTGGATTAGGAAGCCTTTTCTATTCTTGTTTTTCACAACAACCTCAGAATAACATGATCTGCTGAAACTGTTGTCCACACTGCAAAAGATACTTAACTCTGATTAATGTTAGATATTGCTGTTCTGTGATGTGTGCAATGCACCGATTTCCGAATTGTTGTTCTGCCCCCTAGAGAGTCCAAAGTTTATTTGCTCTTCTACATTCTTCAAGCACGTCATTCTTTCTCAGACTTTCACCTGTTTAATGGTGAAAAACTTAGCTCTTATCACTTGCTCAGTAAAGTCTAAGTCACAAATGCAGATAGAAGTATGTGATCTTTTATGCTGAATGCTTAAGACCATGGGTTTTCTGGGGAAGGCATGTTTCCTTAATTTGGACTGCCAAAAATGTATTCTGCTAAAATTAATTTAAGCATGAAATAAACCAAATAGGGTTATTTTTTTTCACCAGTATGGATTTGTGTAGCTTAGTTACCATCACATACATGGTAGTGTTTTATATTCTAAATAATTTTAATTATTTGCTCAACATGGACTATGGGAGATTGACTTCCATAGTTACATAGTTACATGTGACATAGTTACATATTTAAATTGGGTTGAAAAATGACAAAGTCCATCAAGTTCAACCCCTCTAAATGAAAACCCAGCATCCATACACACACCCCTCCCTACTTTTGATTCAATTCTATATACCCATATCTATACTAACTATAGAGTTTAATATCACAATAGCCTTTGATATTATGTCTGTCCAAAAAATCATCCAAGCCATTCTTAAAGGCATTAACTGAATCAGCATCACAACATCACCCGGCAGTGCATTCCACAACCTCACTGTCCTGACTGTGAAGAACCCCCTACGTTGCTTCAAATGAAAGTTCTTTTCTTCTAGTCTAAAGGGGTGGCCTCTGGTACGGTGATCCTCTTTATGGGTAAAAAGGTCCCCTGCTATTTGTCTATAATGTCCTCTAACGTACTTGTAAAGTGTAATCATGTCCCCTCGCAAGCACCTTTTTCCCAGAGAAAACAACCCCAACCTTGACAGTCTACCCTCATAATTTAAGTCTTCCATCCCTCTAACCAATTTAGTTGCACTTAGTCTCAGCACTCTCTCCAGCTCATTTATATCCCTCTTAAGGACTGGAGTCCAAAACTGAACTGCATACTCCAGATATGGGATCCCATACCTCTACTAAAAGGAATATCTAGTTTATAACTAATTGACTTAATTATAATCAAGTCACATGTTTTTTCTTCTATAGAATTGATGTTACCTGTATCTATAACCTATAGTTGTTCCATTCATATAGACGGGTATATTATATAGGCAATGCTATGTCACATTTTCAATTAAAAAACACATAGAAATTCAGAGATATTGTGAAAGAAAGTTATTTTCAAGTATAGCAGAACTGAAATAGTTGATCTAGCCAAGGTCAGTGCAATTAATTATATCCAATAATCCTGTGCTTGCTAGGTTACACTGTACATAAGGCCAATACTGACTGCAAGTAATTTGCTCATAGTAATGATTTAGAAGACTTTATACGGGAACAGCATATATTTGTGTGTGTGTGTGTGTGTGTGTGTGTGTGTGTGTGTGTGTGTGTATATATATATATATATATATATATATATGCGCCTTCAAAGGCATTTTCCAACCTGTCCGATGGATGAGGTGACTGATATCCAAGTATTTTGCCGATATCGCTTGCCTCCCACCATACATACACCAAATATCGGACGAGACAAAGTTTCGTACAATAATATAATTTCGTGTATGGCCACCTTTATGCAGGACTACTTACAGCTTTATAAATAGGTTTTATTATTTGTTATGAGGCAGTCAATCTATGATCCCCCTCCCAAAAGAAGGAATGAAAGCCGTTTGTACCCATTGCTTTGTGAGAAACGAGCTTCATACCTGAAGAAGTCTATGGCAGGAGGATGGAGATTAGAAGGACCTAATTTCTGTGATATGAGCCACCAAAGGCCACTCATTACCCTAAGTAAAATTTTCTGGCTTAACACATTTAGGTGACAACTTTTTGAGTACTTCTCAAGCAAGTGCTAAGAAAAGAACATTTCATCAGGTATATTAAAAGTTAATGCCTTCTGAAATCATAACATCAGCACATTTTTAGCACCCTGGTGGTCCTGTCTGCAGAAGCAGTAGGTTTTGATTTCATTATAGCGTAGTTGTAATGTAGCCAAAAGCTTCAGTTTCTATTTCACGCTGTCCACATCCTATACTGTATCCCAGTTTGTTACTGGGCAAAGAAAAGGAAACCTGCATTTCTTCCCTGCCCCTAGCTGGGCTTAGTCATTCTTTTACAAATAGATTTCAAATCCCCTGTTTCTTTTCATTAAATCAAACAAGACAGCCTTGTCAGAGCCTTATGCAGCCTATATATTATTTATAATATGCTTGCCACCTTGGGTTGGATTACGGCCTGACAGAGACTTGAATGTAAAGTCTCTTCTGCAAGATGCTCTGGGGAAAAAAAGGCTCCTTCTGACCTGGGACACTTAATGCTTTAATTTATACATTAATATAGATTTGGGATGGTGATTTGTGGTCTTGGCTTCTATGCTTGTCAACTGAGATAAAAAGTAACCTTGTGTAAGAACATATAAGCAAAAACAAAACCTTCTTATTGCACTCATCTATGCTGAGTTCAGCAACATTTGTATAATAATAATAATAATAATAATAATAATATAATAATAATTCAGGCAATACTTGTATATTTAATGCAAAATAAAATATAAAAACTCATGGAAGGTTTTCAATGGTTCTTAAACCTCTTTGTCTTGAGATTGATGAAGCTCATGTCAGTTTTTATTACAGTATTTTTAAAATCTTTTTGCATTGCTCTCATCTAGTGATGCACGGAGAGGAAAAGATATATACTTCAAAAATATTGATTTTTTTCACATATGACATTAGCAATAAAAGTGGTCAGATAACAAGGTGAACATAAGGTATAGCAGCAGAAAACAGTTACATGTTGACTTTTTTCACTGAAGAACACAGATTTACCAAGGGTACACCTTGCCATACTATCGCCGTGGCTTTAGGTTCAAAAATAAAAATAATGATTAAAACCATCCTTTTAAACCTTCTTTTCTTAACAGGCAAGAAGCTTTTAGTGGTGAGGCCATCCAGAAAACGGTGAGATTTATATCGGCCATACACGGGCCGATAAAAGCTGCCGACAGACCGAGTCGGCAGCTTATTGGCCCGTGTATGGGGGCCCCCGACGGGCTTCCCCAATCGAGATTTGGCCGAAAGTCGGCCAGATCTCGATCGGATGGGACTAAAAATCCCATCGGATCGCGGCCGCATCTGTTCGTTGATGCGGTCCCGCGATCCGATCGCCCGTCTGCGTTCACTAGGATCCGATTGTTGGGCCCTAGTCAGCCCGATATTGCCCACCTCAAGGTGGGCATATCGGAAGGAGATCCGCTCATTTGGCGACATCGCCAAACGAGCGGATCTTTGCATGTATGGCCACCTTTACTCATGGATGGCTTGGGTTCAAAGTATACAAAAGGGGCCTTATTTATCAAAAGCCACATTTTTTGATTATTTTAATAAAAGAAAGTCAGACCAAATTAGAATCCACGATTAGACCTTATTTATTTTGAAAAAAATCACAATTTAATCAGATCGGGGACAAACACAAAGAAAATCGTGGGAAATCCGTATCGTACAATTTTTTCTTTTTTTCTATTTTCTGAAAAGCATGAATATTTTTTGCCAAAAAAGTCTGAAATAGTCAAATTTTGGGGCTAATTCCAGTGTAGCCCACAGAAACTTTCAAACAGGATAGATACCTCTCCCATTGACTTATATACAACCTTGGCAGGTCTGAGATGTTTCATAGTTTTTTTTTTCCACTTAAAATTTGCATTTTATAGTAAAAAAAAAACTCAAATGTTTGAGTTTTTGGCATTCGGACTTTGATAAATAACCCCCTAAATATGCAAGTGGTGAGTCCAGACTGCACTAATACAAGGAAACTATCACCTAGAAAGTGATTGTCAAAGTAATGCCTTTGCTTCCCCCTTTTTTGCACTTCCCCAGTACTTTCATCTGTGACATTTCTAGCTTGTATGTGTTATACACCAATGACATTAAAGGGATACTGTCATGGGAAAATAATTATTTTTCAAAATGAATCAGTTAATAGTGCTGCTCCAGCAGAATTCTGCACTGAAATCCATTTCTCAAAAGAGCAAACAGATTTTTTTATATTCAATTTTGAAATCTGACATGGGGCTAGACATATTGTCAATTTCCCAGCTGCCCCAAGTCATGTGACTTGTGCTCTGATAAACTTCAATCACTCTTTACTGCTGTACTGCAAGTTGGAGTGATATCACCCCTCCATTTCCCCCCCAGCAGCCAAACAAAAGAACAATGGGAAGGTAACCAGATAGCAGTTCCCTAACACAAGAAAACAGCTGCCTGGTAGATCTAAGAACAACACTCAATGGTAAAAACCCATGTCTCACTGAGACACATTCAGTTACATTGAGAAGGAAAAACAGCAGCCTGCCAGAAAGCATTTCTCTCCTAAAGTGCAGGCACAAGTCACATGACTTGGGGCAGCTGGGAAATTGACAATATGTCTAGCCCCATTTCAGATTTCAAAATTGAATATAAAAAAATCTGTTTGTTCTTTTGAGAAATGGATTTCAGTGCAGAAGTCTGCTGGAGTAGCACTATTAACTGGTTCATTTTGAAAAAAAACATGTTTTCTGATGACAGGATCCCTTTAATTTGAGTTTTTCCAAAAGGCAGGCTAAGGTCATGTCCTATGTTTATTATTTCTCATATCACTAGAGTGTGTCCATAAGTATTCCTACATACAATAAAGGATAAAACTAATATATATGTGGAGACTGGAAACATCCAGCAAGTACAACTCATTCCTTCCCATGTATTCGGCCCTACTCTATGGCTCTGTCCTTGATGTATGTAAGGAGTGTTACTAGTCGTATTACTACTATGTAAGCCAATCTAGGGCCACTAACACTAAACCCTTTTTAAGTTGGATTTCTCTACTTACTTCTAAGCTTTGGTAGGTGAATGATTTTCCCTTGGTTTTTAGCTCATTTAAAATAGCACTAAAGGACTATAGCATTTTCATTCGATAAAGGATTTGAAATATTTTACAAGCAGACGTTCTCTTTTCATTTTCTTCTGCTTACTGCATCATTATTTTTTGATTAAGAAGTCTGCGAAGAGCTGGAAAAGAGCCATTCGTTCTTTCTTAAGTCTCAAGGGAACTTTCCTCCAGTACACTGGATAGAGGGCCGAAAGCATGCAGTTAGAAACAATTGTGCACATATATCCAAGACATTGCTTTTTCAAAGAGATGTTTAAATTTAAGAATAATAAGTGTTAGGTTATGAGTATGTTAGGTTACGAGTGTGAGTATATGGTTTAGATAGGTCTCTGTGTGGGCCAAAAAATAATGCAAACCCCATTCTAAATCTGCCAATCTTTCATTTAGATATTACTATTAGACCGGCTGTCCATACACAGTATAAGGCCAGTATTTCCCACCACTGGAGCAGACCAATTTGGTATTAATACATTTTGTTTGCAACCCCACCAAACTAGAGCATCTACCTTTTTATGGTAAGCTTTATTTTGTACTCTTAGGAGTGTTCCAGAATGGTAGACCTTCTAGGGGCTCTAGGGTTTTCTAATATTTAGTAGAGAAGGTAACCTGTGCAGCATTGGCTATTTCTAGTGGTCTTTGTCTTTAGCTTTCTTCTTGTGTGAACTGTAAATTGTAAGCCCTGGAAGGGGACTGACATAATCTTGTTGCAAAAAACATTTGTATCATTGTTGACTGCTGAACCCTATATGCTACATAACCAGTTTGACCTTTATAACCATTACAAAAAGATATAACTATTATCCAGTCCTATAAAGGCATTTCTGACCATGGTTCTGTGTGCATTATTAAGCATACCTTGGAGCAACTTACTATCTCATAGAAGTGCTGTATTATTGGAAGCATATACCATCTTATTGAATAGAGTTTTTTTAATTTATGTGTGTCTTTTATTAGATTGCATTTTAATGATATGGAAAAAATGATTCATGCAGCTTGAAACAATAAAGGCAATAATTAAAAATAGCTTAAGTTGTATTAGAGAGCTAATTATAATGTAAGGCATATACATAATTGTACAAAACATGTGAACCTAAAAATTGTCTGATACACATTTGTAAAGATAATGTTTCTTTTTTGTATCCCAGAACCATATTTCTGGTGTTCATTGTTTGGTAGCTCATGTTTAATACGGCTGTTTCCTTTTCATTGCACTTAGTTGCCCAAATGACCTTTGCTAGCTCTGGATCTGATGAGCTTCTTTTCCTTTTCAGTAAGTGATGATAGAGGAACTGTAGAGGTCAGTGCAACAGAGTTAGGAATGTCATCTTTGCTTTGATTTGTCTTCTCTTGCCAGTCAGTTGTATCAATTGTTTTCAAACTGGTATTTGGTAGAAATAAACATGCTATGGAGTTTGTCAATCGTGCGTTCAGTGGGTTCTATATTCTAACCTCTAAAATAAACAGTTTCCCCATATTTGTTTATATCAAAATCTACTACTACAGCTGTTTATTGCTGTAAAAGGAGTCTTTATATAAATTGATACAGTATTACAATACTATTGTTAGCACCAAACCCTTAGATGATGCCAAAGCTCAATCACCACAACTGTGTTTTCTCTTGTGTGCTCAATATATATCCTCAGATAGGCTACCTCTAGTCTTCTTGTTTTCCTGAATTTATGTACCCAACCTGAACATAGATCCTCAGTACCCGACCCTGTGTATTATTTTCCTATATTTCCAGACATGAGTATCTGAGTTCTTGACCTTTGGATTTTAAGGAAGCTTACACTTGTTTGTTTGCTGCTGGTTTGTACCTCGACCTGTCTCTGACTTTAAATTAGTCCTTTACTTTGTCCACTCTCTCCTGTTCCCTTTTCAGACTTTTACTTAGTCTACTTTGTTCATTGTCTGTCCAGGGCTGTACATTGTCCATTATCCTGTAGTTTATCTGCTCCATCTTGTCCTGTCCTACTGTATGTATACCATTTTCTCTAGTTCTATATTTCACCTGCTCCGTCTTGATCTTTTTTAATTATCTTCTTATCCCACTCTGCTCTGTACTTGTCCTTTTCCAAACTCTTTCCTTCCCAACCTTTTCCGATTTTTTTTACCGGTTTCTGGGGATTCCCCATCCCAGACCAACATACTTTTCCTCTGTAGTGTGACTACTGCATAGTGCATAACACACACCTCCTAATGGTTGTGAATTGGTCCCAATCCTCACTTTGGAGGGACAGTCTTTAATACCAGTGGCGGGCAATAAATAGATGTTTCAATCACCATTTATTTATATAGGAAACTTACCATCCGCTGTTCAGATATGGTAAGCAACAAAGTAGCTTCCATTCCATATTTACAATTAAATAAGTGTAGTTTTTATACTATGGCATGTCTTAAAAGACACCTATAACTTTACTTTAATTTTACTGGATTTGCTGAATGTTTTTCTTTTCCATTCTAAGCTTCTGGGAAAGTATTTCTGTCCCAGCTTTTAGAGTCTTTCTAGTCTCTTTCTAGTCTTTCCTGTGCAACCATTTTCTCTCTGACAAATAAGCTACAAAAGTTGTTAAATCTCCTACAGACTTCCCATTTTCTCTGGTGCCAGAACCGGGGCAATCCAGTTAAACACAGTTGTTGAGTAAATGAATGCGTGGGCCTTTAAGTCCATATAACTAAATCTGTTTATAATCTAGCACACAATTGCTCTCTTGTGTAGGATATTATTGAAACTTAAGTATTAGATGAACCATCTGTCTTTTAGGTTGTAGTTATTCAGTCTGGAGAGTATTACAACATAGTGTAGTGACGTATAGGACATCCAGGTAGACCTGGGGGATGCAGTCACTGTGTTTGTAATAAATCCGCAAACCATACTAATACCAGTCACTCCTTCAGCACTGCAGCTTTATTGTAATAAAGATTGTGTGTTTCAACAACTTGTTATTGTCATTTACAGTATTTGTCACTGCTGCTTTCCAATCCCCAGGTTATTATGTAGAGCCACTGTGAATCTCCTGACTTGTCAATAAAGTGAAATGACAATTATGAAACTCATTTATAGCTCTGGAATGTGTCCAAGGCCATTTTAATGCTCTGCCACAGTCTCTGCACTTTAACAGCATTAATAGGTTGATAAGAATGCAGCTTGGAAATTATCACACCTTGATGACAACATGATATTGTCGGCATGTGCTGCTCTCCGGTTCTCTGTATTTTTCCTGAAGTGACATGATTGGTTTGAAACTTGATTGCTAATATGTTATATGGGCCAGGAAAATCTGATCTTTTTCCCCATAGTGCATATAGTTTAAAGTTGGTTATACTATATTTCCAAGTATACAAAGGAAAATGCAGCTTATTAAGCTCTAATTTAAAAAATACTTTTCAAAAATGTACTCATTCTCTCTCTCGTCAAAGGATACGGATGTAGCCGAAACGTTAGTCCCTCCACAATAAACAAATCTTTGTCCACTAAGTCCTGAGAGTACGGAGAGTGGGAATAGTCTTTGAGATATAGATATATACAGTGGTGTGAAAAACTATTTGCCCCCTTCCTGATTTCTTATTCTTTTGCATGTTTGTCACACTTAAATGTTTCTGCTCATCAAAAACCGTTAACTATTAGTCAAAGATAACATAATTGAACACAAAATGCAGTTTTTAAATGAAGGTTTACGTTATTAAGGGAGAAAAAAAACTCCAAATCTACATGGGCCTGTGTGAAAAAGTGATTGCCCCCCTTGTTAAAAAATAACTTAACTGTGGTTTATCACACCTGAGTTCAATTTCAAAGGTTATAAAGCCATTTCTAAAGCTTTGGGACTCCAGCGAACCACAGTGAGAGCCATTATCCACAAATGGCAAAAACATGGAACAGTGGTGAACCTTCCCAGGAGTGGCCGGCCGACCAAAATTACCCCAAGAGCGCAGAGACAACTCATCCGAGAGGCCACAAAAGACCCCAGGACAACATCTAAAGAACTGCAGGCCTCACTTGCCTCAATTAAGGTCAGTGTTCACGACTCCACCATAAGAAAGAGACTGGGCAAAAACGGCCTGCATGGCAGATTTCCAAGGCGCAAACCACTTTTAAGCAAAAAGAACATTAAGGCTCGTCTCAATTTTGCTAAAAAACATCTCAATGATTGCCAAGACTTTTGGGAAAATACCTTGTGGACCGACGAGACAAAAGTTGAACTTTTTGGAAGGTGCGCGTCCCGTTACTTCTGGCGTAAAAGTAACACAGCATTTCAGAAAAAGAACATCATACCAACAGTAAAATATGGTGGTGGTAGTGTGATGGTCTGGGGTTGTTTTGCTGCTTCAGGACCTGGAAGACTTGCTGTGATAGATGGAACCATGAATTCTACTGTCTACCAAAAAATCCTGAAGGAGAATGTCCGGCCATCTGTTCGTCAACTCAAGCTGAAGCGATCTTGGGTGCTGCAGCAGGACAATGGCCCAAAACACACCAGCAAATCCACCTCTGAATGGCTGAAGAAAAACAAAATGAAGACTTTGGAGTGGCCTAGTCAAAGTCCTGACCTGAATCCTATTGAGATGTTGTGGCATGACCTTAAAAAGGCGGTTCATGCTAGAAAACCCTCAAATAAAGCTGAATTACAACAATTCTGCAAAGATGAGTGGGCCAAAATTCCTCCAGAGCGCTGTAAAAGACTCGTTGCAAGTTATCGCAAACGCTTGATTGCAGTTATTGCTGCTAAGGGTGGCCCAACCAGTTATTAGGTTCAGGGGGCAATTACTTTTTCACACAGGTTTGGATTTCTTTTCTCCCTAAATAATAAAAACCCTCATTTAAAAACTGCATTTTGTGTTTACTTGTGTTATCTTTGACTAATAGTTAAATGTGTTTGATGATCAGAAACATTTTGTGTGACAAACATACAAAAGAATAAGAAATCAGGAAGGGGGCAAATAGTTTTTCACACCACTGTATATATATATATATATATATATATATATATATATATATATATATATATATGCACCCGAGGAAGGGGTTTTCCCCCCGAAAGCTTGTGTGGGAATTCCGCTGGAATAAAATGTTTTAAAGGCAAAGCCTGAGGATGGTGTGCTTCATATCCTATTATTCAAGATAAGAAATTTGGCTGACTTGGAGGCAGCTTGGGAGTGGATGCACCCTGAAACAGTAAGTGGTGTGCTGAAGAAAACATTGTTTTTTGGACTCACAGGATTTACACAACCAAAGCGAATGTAGTTATAAAAAAGGAAACAGGTTTATCAATTCAATTTCTTAAAGAAAGCTTCCTGTGGGGGACGGAAATGTCAGATTAATTAACCTGTTTCCTTTTTTAAACTACATTCGCTTTGGTTGTGGTTCCTGTGGGGGACCAAAACGTCGATTAATAAACCTGTTTCCTTTTTTAACTACATTTGCTTTGGTTGTGTAAATCCTGTGAGTGCCATCACTACAGACATTCTATTTATATATATATATATATATATATATATATATATATATATATATATATATATATGTATATATATATATATATATATTCCCAACTCAGATATAATTAATCCTTAATGGAGGCTAAAGAATCCTATTGAATTAAATTAATATTTAAATGATTTTTTTACAGACTTAAGTCCTAAGAATTCTGGGTAAACGGTCTGATACCTGTACCATATAGGCACCTGAAGGATGTTCCTCTAAAACTGCCGCCCTAGGAACAACCTTGAAGTGCATGTATGTAAAATACCCCAGGTTCAGGTTTAGATGAAGGTGTCCTGCAGGTCTCGACATAGCAAGACTGTGTGAATGGCATGATGTGGCCACTGACTATTGTCGGCCATTTTCTACAAGCCAGGCCACATTCTCTAAAGTCACTGAAACAACTTTCTGCTAGTACTGCTATTTTTTTTTTACCAGTGTGTGAATGACAAAAAAAAAACACAGACAGCTGATTATTTAGATATTTTTTCTTCAGACACTTTTCGTGTTGTTAGGTGGCACTTGGGTCTGTTAATTATTTTCTGAGCTGACATCTAGTTTCCTAGTGGGACTGCGTCAGTGCTCAAGAACCAGTTCCTCTAAGCACCAGGCAAGGTATTTGTAATTTCTGCAAGGCTTAGCACTTGTAAAAATGATACATTGCAGTACATAGCCTCCTAAGCAATATTGAATTGGGCCGTCTGGATTATGGCCAAAGGGCTTTTTGCATAGCAGCACAGGGTTGTAGGATACAAGTGAGAAAGCTGTATGAGCTCTTAGTGGCTTCTGTAATGGCCTGCGCTGCACATGGCACACACATCTGGAAATCATTCTGCTCTTGGGATTTTTTCGTAATGATTTCCATTTCGCTTCTGACAATGTTCCCTATATGTAATAGCGGAGCAGTTTGTCTCAGAAGCCAGCATTTGTTTGCCTATTCAGAACTCTGCCTTGCATATTGTTTTGATCTCATTTACTGTAAGATTATTTATTCTAAAAATCTGCTTTTCACTGACCAAACTTTACCTAAGCTTTGGGTTTTATAAAAAAGCATAATCAACAACATGTCCAAAGGGAAGGTGAAAGTTGTACTAAGGAAATCTCTATAAACCAAACGAAAATGAGTTAAAGGGGACAGAGACCCCAAAACAACATTTCACTTGATGAAAGGAAATGTTGTGTAAGCGACTTTCCAATATACAATTCAGTATACTTTAAATGAACCTTTTCACCAGTTGTAAAGTTATCTTTAAATGTAATTGCAGCTGACAATCAGCAACTAGTTTTGAAAAGTTGACTTTAAGAAAACAAATGAAAGCAAAGAGCTGAGATTTACAGTATTGTGTCCGTTAATCCAGTGGAATAAATGTCTGTTGTGATGAGCTGTTCATTTAGACCCTAATATAATAAATACAGCCTATGATGGTTATTGTGGTGATTCACACCAGAAGTGCTAAACACCACAGGACTTCTAAAGCACTTATCATCCAGCTAAATAAAGATAACTATAATTACAGTTAATTATATTGATTGGTTGATGCTTGGTATGGCTAACATTTATAACACAACATTGTGGTTTAGACTAATAAAACAATTTCCGATAACTGGAGCAAGAAAAATGAGTCCGGCGCTACCAAAATAGATCAGACCCAAAGCAGAAATCTTTACAGGAGGGAATAATAGAAATGCCATCTTTCTAGTTTCTTTTCCTGCCTCCATGAGCTAAAGCATAAAGAGTTCTGCAGTAAAGCACAGAGCTATTTTTATATACTCATTGTAGAACTTATCTATATGCAGGTCTGACAAATTGTAGAAACCTGGAAGCTGTTGCTCCAGGTCATATTATTGCTACACACTGCCCAAGTGACCTAGATATCATTGCGAGCATCTGAAATTAGATTATTATTCTGACATAAATTTACCACTCACTTAATTAGCTGCTAATTTCAATTTAACATTCAGAGGTTAAGGGCAGGAGCACACGGGCAGATTCGAGGAGATTTAGTCGCCTGGCGACTAATCGCCTCTTCCCCAGGGTGACAATCTCCCCGAATTGCCTTCCGCCTGCTATAATGAATAAAACGCATGCACCAATGCACTCGCTGCTCTTCGATTTTCGTTTCCTGGTGAGGCAACTTCAGGCGGCTTTGGAAATCGAAGTGCCACGAGTACCATTGCGCTGGTGTTTTCTCATTATAGCAGGCGGGCAGTTCGGGGAGATTATCGGCCCGCAGAAGAGCCGATTAGTCACCAGGCGACTAAATCTCCCTTAATCTGCCCGTGTGCCCCTGCCCTAAAATCCCAGGTAAGATTTTTTTTTTCAATATATAGTTCACACAATAAAAAAAAATATAATTTGTGCACAATAAAACTCAACAGTTGTCCACTTAATTTCTTGTATAATACAAACTATAATGTTGCCCTTATTACATTGTCAACATGAAAGGTATTTAAAATGGGTAATACACAGCCCTATTTAACATAAACTCCCAATGTGGTTGAAAAACAATGTTAGTCTACTATCTTTCTATGATTCTCTTCTCCCCCCAGCCGGATGCTGGGCACATTTACTACATTTTTATCGTTATAGAATAATAAATCCCCATCAATCTATAACGATCACTGTAATTTCTTATGATTTGATCTATATTGTTGGAATCCACTTGAAAAGCTCTTTAAAAGAGACATTAACCTTGACCATAGGCATATATGGAAACCAACATCAGCAGGTGTTCAGAATAACAACTACTGAAGGCTTAGACAATAATTAATGTTGAGATTGATCTTTATTTATCACAATTGAACTAGTTTATTCCTACAAGCTTCTGTCCATATCAAATGATTGGCAATCCTGCAAGAAAGCAGAAAACCATACAATTTAGGAGATTATTTATTAAAGTTTGAATTTTGAAGGGGTAAAACCACCACGGTGTTAACAGTCCGAATGAAAAAGTTCTCCAACTCAGAGCAGCCGAGTTCATGTAGAATTTAATGCCAGATGTCCTGTTTATATTCTGATCTGCGCTGGGTTTCATTCAATAACCTGAAGATTTTGTGTTTTTCCGGCAACAAATCCGAAAAAATCGCAGGTTTCAGCGGCAAATCTGAAAAAGTTGTATGATTCTGAGTTTTTCACAATTTTATTGATTTTTTTCCCGCACAAGAGATTTTCTTGTCTACGGATTTGGGGGAAAAGTCTTCGGATTTGGATAAATAACCCCTTAGTGTTTGATGGAACCTTTAGACTTCCTGGGAGCACTTTGCTATTTGCTTACTAGTAGGAGCTTAGTATGCAATAGGTTATAGCTCATATTTGTTACCCAGTCCAATGGACAATTATACAGTATATCTTTGGGTCTGACATATTAGCGGAGGCTTTACGGCAAACAAGGTTTCTATTCCCCTTTGATTCCAAAGCAATTTGATTATAAATAAAGCAGGTCTCCAATTGTTCTTATACATGTCTACCATAATTCCATTTAACTGCGGGTAATGCTCAATGCAAGCTAAATAGTGAAATGTGAGGCTCCTTACCCAAAGTGACGGTTCTTTTGTCTGATAAGCCCCATCACACAGCAGACTTTATGGCTTTTTGTTTGTTTTACTGGATGTAATGGAAAGAGGCAAGTGTGAATAATTACAGCCTGCTCGTGTTGTTCAACTTGTAAAATATAGTTAGGAAGTAAGAATAAATTGATGTTAATAGTTTGCAGGGAACGGCTTTGAATTAATGACAGAAGGGGGAAAAAAATTTGAGTTTCTGAGCAACTGCTTATTTTGACATACTTCTATAATCAAAGGGAATTGGTTTCCTTAATTCAGTTCCGCCAATTTGCCTTCCAGCACATTCATCAAGCTACATTTATTTCTTTATGCTGGTTACATACAGTTAGCTTAAGCAAATTCTGCAATATAAACATTGTATACCATTTGGGGTTTCTGTTATGTTTCTGTAATTGTGTGTAAAACATATGGGCATGGGTTAGTATTGACTGCCAGGAAGAGAAAATTTGGAATTTACATGACTCTGTAATAAAGTCTTAGCTACAGGCCTGTTCTGCTCCACAGGACATAACATCCAATCACATACAGTATTTCAATACTTTTTAATAGCAATGGGTATTGGAAACGATTATTGTATTATGTTAGTTTGTCCAAATACTTCTGATTTTGGAACAGACAAATTTTTGCAGAAGAGTTGAGATTAAGAAAACAGGTGTTAATTGGGTCAATAGATGCTTTGGGAAGAAACATTTCACCAGGACCTGTGCTACAGTATCTAATCACTGTGAACAACACCTTCCAAAATCCACTGTTCTTCTGTTCAAATTTGACGTTTACTTTGTATGAAGAGCTGTAAGTGCCTATAAAAAGTCCATCCCTCTTGGGGGATATAGCCTTACCCCCTTTTGTGCAATATAGTGCTTATTATGTTTGCTAAGTACAGGTATGGGACCTGTTATCCAGAATGCTCATAACAGATCTTTCCCCAATTTGGATCTTCAAACCTCAAGTCTACTAGACATTCATGTATACATTAAATAAACCCAATAGGCTGGGTTTGCTTCCAAAATGGAGTCTATGGGGGACAGCCTTTCCATAATTTAGAACTTTCTGGATGATAGGTTTCCGGATAACAGATCCAATACCTGTACTCATAATTGCCTGTTTTCTGTTGTTCCAGTACTTCTACCTATCCTTGTGAAAGCTCAGTACAGGTATGGGATTCGTTATCCAGAAAACAGTTATCCAGTAAGATCCGAATTACAGAAAGGCCGTCTCCCATAGACTCCTTTTTATCCAAATAATCCAAGTTTTAAAAAATAATTTCATTTTTCTCTGTAATAATAAAACAGTTCCTTGTACACGATACAAACTAAGATATAATTAATCCTTATTGGAAGCAGAACCAGCCTATTGGCCGTATTTAATGATTTTCTGGTAGACTTAAGGCATGAAGATCCAAATTACGGAAAGATCCGTTATCCAGAAAACCCCAGGTCCCGAGCATTCTGGATAACAGGTCCCATACCTATACTAATTTAAAAGATTTATATAGTATTTTTTCATATTTTCAGTGCAGGCCATGTGTAATACTGGCACTACATGTGAGCCTTGGGCTTAGCTCATAGCTATATCCAAGAAGGGTATAATGACCTCATTGCTTCAACACCTGGGTATTATCTCTTTATTTTTGTCACCATAGTACAAAGCAGACTTTTCAGCAGTGCATCTCATTAGTGAAGAAGCAAATGCTGAGCTGGCATGTCATAAGCAGGAAAGTAAATTAAAATGAGCTTCTAGAAAATCTTGGAAGGAAAGCCTAATATCCTATCTTATAACATTTCCCTTAAAGGAATATCATTGTATCCAGTGGATAATTTATATTATTGTGGTCTGAAATTTCCTTTAAGGAACACCTGTTTTCCAAGGCTGTGTAGTGTATAGCAATAATCACACACACATGTTTATGTAAGGTGAGGTTTGGTCATATATATATATATATATATATATATATATATATATATATATATATATTTTGTTTTTTGTTTTTTTTTTCCCCCAAAAGCGCAAAGTAAATTAAAGTAACATTCTACTTACCAGTGCCACCACTGCCCTATTGCACTATGCAATAACATAAATAACTAAATTCAATAACATTGAAACCAGAGTTTCCAAATGTAGTTTCTGACATGCAAGTGCACTCTTGGGCCCATACCACTGCAATTTACTCAATTTGGGCCCAATAATTGCGCCAAACAAGTGTGAAGTTATGCATCAATTACAGTTTAAATATATGTGTAGAAATTTTAACATCCTGCCCAATGTTATGTCATTATTTTGGAGTTCATGCAATTTGCCTGCTACAGTGCTATAGATCTGTCACCCCCACCCTTGCACAGCATATTGGACTCATGTAGGCATTTGTTAGGTGATTGTTGCAAGGGAATGTGAGCACCTACAATGGCTTTGAGTTGACTGCTACTTAAAGGAGTAACTAAGCTCTAAAAATGAATATCGCTAAAAATGCCATATTTAATATAATGTATGTATGTATGTATAACTTTATTTGTAAAGCTCTGTTAAGGAGCCGCAGTGCATAAAAGTACAATATATATAAAAGTATACATAGTATACATGGGGGAGACAAATCACATAATAAATATATACCAAATCATAGGACAAAGAATTTAAGTGCTATGTGGTAAGAGACATAGTGGGAGGCTAACCTACAGGTACAAATTGGAGATAAAAGAGTGCACAAGGTAAGGCATACTCAGTAGTGACAGGACTAGGCTAATGTTCTATTGCTCCAAAAGGTAGACTCTTAGTTTAAAAGAGGATTCCTTACGGAGGAATTCAGGGATTGAATTCCAGAGGTAAGGAGCAGCAAGATAGAAGGGTTTGAGACGAGACGTGGTAGTGGATGTGGATGGTGTGAAGAGAAGGTGGCTCTGAGAAGAGCGGAGAAGACGACCAGGAATGTATAGTGAGACAAGAGAAGAAATGTAGTGAGGAGCAGAGGAGTAAAGGGCTTTGAATGTTAGTAGAGGGGTTTTATATGCTATATATGAACTTATTGCGCCAGCCCAAAGTTTCAGCTTGTCAATAGCAGCAATGATTCAGGACTCCGAACTTGTCACAGGAGGTCACCATCTTGGAAAGTGTCTGTGACACTCACATGCTCAGTGAGCTCTGAGCAGCTGTTGAGAAGCTAAACAGGGGTTGTCACAAATTATCAAGCAGAAAATGAGATTGGTCTGTAATAAAAGCTGATTCTACAGGGCTAATTATTAAATTCAGATGCTAGTTGCACTGGTTTATGTTCTGCCATGTAGTAATTACCTATATTAATTAGTAATCGGCCTTATATTTCTATTCTATGTGTACTGTATATTGTGAGTGGGTCCCTAAGCTCAGTAAGTGACAGCAGCACAGAGCATTCTCAGTGAATCATCAGAAAAGAAGATGGGGAGCTACTGGGGCATCTTTGGAGGCACAGATCTTTACTGCTAAAGGGCTGTGGTTTCTTTGGGCTGGTACAGAAGCCCAAAAAAAGACGTTTGCTTAGCCGTTCATTAATTTGGTTACAGCTGGCATTATCAACTCGTTTTATCAATGATTTCAGCAGCCAAGGAGACTTGTTTTTTCATTCTCATATACAATAACATATTGTTTTATTTGTATAGACCCTCGCCAATGTACTTTAGGACCCACACGTCATAACACCATATGAAATTCTCATTTAGTCTGGCAGCAAAACTGTTAAGGCTTTTATTTGTGAAACTGTTTTGACTTCACATTTTGCCTAGTGAGATGATTTAATTATCTTGATTTAGTAGCTAGTTTGAGAAAGCCAGATCTGTCCCCCCCCCTCTAATAATTATTTCTGCACTGAGTTAGGAATTCTCAGGAGTGCAGGCTGGGAAGAAGCCAAAAATATGTGCTATTCTTTAATTAGCCATTGTAATTGTTTCACACTAATCTGTGTGATTAGCTGCAGCATTAAATACAGAAGAAAGAACGGGGCTACCCTTGTAATGGTCTTGTACAATATATATTTAATGGGCTCTTCCACTATAGATACTGGAGCTCATTTACTAATACTGGGCACATTTGTTCACGGCAGTAACCTTTAAGCACAACAATTTTTGATTCATTTTAATCTGGTTGAATGATAAAAACAAAACTCAGATTGGTTGCTATAGGTCATGTGTTGGTAAACAAGCCCTCCTGTATCATTTGGCATTGGTGGAGTTGGTCAGGATATAAGCAGATTGAGTTGTAGGCATGAGAAAAGCTATGTCTGTAGCATAACCAAGTGCTTTGGCACCATGTATCCTCTTCTACAGCTAGAAAGTATGACCCCCTGTATCACACGGCATCAATTCCAAGGGGCCTAAGGGAAATTGGTCAGGATATGTGCTACAGGATTTGCAGAGTAACAAGAGGAGATAGGTCTGTAGCATAACCAAGAGCTTTAGCACTATGTGCTACAGGATTTGTAGAGTAACAAGAGAAGATAAGTCTGCAGTATAACCACAAGCTTTAGCACCACGTATCCTCTTCTGCAACAAGAGAAATTGGTCAGGATATGTGCTACAGGATTTGCAGAGTAACAAGAGGAGATAGGTCTGTAGCATAACCAAGAGCTTTAGCACTATGGGCTACAGGATTTGTAGAGTAACAAGAGAAGATAAGTCTGCAGTATAACCACAAGCTTTAGCACCACGTATCCTCTTCTACAACAAGGAAATATGGTCCCCTGTATCACATGGCATCATTCCAAGGGGCGTAAGAGAAATTGGTCAGGATATGTGCTACAGGATTTGCAGAGTAACAAGAGGAGATAGGTCTGTAGCATAACCAAGAGCTTTAGCACTATGTGCTACAGGATTTGTAGAGTAACAAGAGAAGATAAGTCTGCAGTATAACCACAAGCTTTAGCACCACGTATCCTCTTCTACAACAAGGAAATATGGCCCCCTGTATCACATGGCATCATTCCAAGGGGCGTAAGAAAAATTGGTCAGGATATGTGCTACAGGATTTGCAGAATAACAAAAGGAGATACGTCTGTAGCATAACCAAGAGCTTTAACACCAATGTGCTACAGGATTTGCAGAGTATCTAGAGTAGATAGGTCTGTAGCATAACCAAGAGCTTTAGCATCATGCATCCTCTTCTACAGCAAGGAAATATGGCAAGGTAACCTAGCTCCAGTCCTCAAGGTCATTATAAGGATAGTTATTAGGTTTAGCTTTTATTTTAGCCAGAAGAAGTGATTAACTAATGACCTGACCTGCAGTCAGGCAGGGATATAGTTAGATCCGGGCTTGTCAATAGCTTGGCATGTTAATGTTCTGCTCTGGGTTTGTGATTCATGTAAATAGATTATATAGATTATGTATGCTAAATCACACCTTGCACTATTATTTTCCCACTAAACAGTCTAATATTTATATGACCTAAATATGCAGTGCAGCTCTGCTGAAGTGGAAGATATTATGAGCGTGGACAATGATGTATCTCTGTGCTTGATATAGACTGGTTTTCAAGAGCACTTCAGAATAAAATGCTTTGAGTTCTTCTAGCACCCAAATGATGCAATGCTTCTCTGAGAGTTAATCGGAGCAGATTCAGAAACTCCATCTCTTCTTCAATCTGAGTGATGCTGGGGATGGCTCATATTCACAAACCACAGCTTAATTGTCCTCATTCTACTTGAATCACAAAACCGGGCATCATTTTCTAATTTCACATAGAAAATTGGTCCACATGCCTCTGCTTATGTTCTTGAGTGTCTATGAAGTGCCCAGGCTGTTGCTCCTGGTTACCGAGAGGTATTTCAATGTCATTTTCATTTTCTGAGCTCTAAGGAAAAGCAGAATTCAGAAGGAAATAATTACACAACGTTGTGAAATTATTACAAAACTTAAATTTAACATTAACTCTTTTGCCCAAATTTACTTTTATTCCCTTATGATTTTGCAGCATTGGCATTTGACCTTGTGAAAATAAGTTTACTGCTATTTTTGTAGGCTGTTTGTGAGGATTTGCTGATTAAGCCTGAAATGGCTGTAGAGAAGATTTAGCATTGTAAAATACCCATATAAACATTTTTCACATGAGACTAAAATGGGTATGCACATTAAAATACAATTGTGTGTTTTTACATACATTTCTTTCAGCAGGTTTTAGGATTTATTTGTATCTGTTGTATTCATGCAGGAAACACAAAGTATTAATTCTATTGGTTTATATCTCTAAAAATGTGTGGTTTTTCTATTGTGATCATATTGGACCACTATAAATCAATTCAGATTTTTAGAGGTGTTCGGATTTTTTCTCCACTAGAAATCATCCGAAAAACTTGAATATTTTCGAGGCATACCTATTTCTCTGTTTATTGTTAAGCGCTTTTTTATTCCGATTTTTTAATAAATCTCACAGCATCCGTAGTTTTAGAGTTTGTGCGTTTAGTCGTGATTTCAAAAACCTCTAGAAATCCACCTTCTATAAATAAGTCTCCACGACTGTTAAAAAATAATGTAAAGATCAAATAGCCCCAACACGATTGTTTTGCCTCCAATAAGGATTAAAATATAATAGCTGGGATTAAGTACAAGCTGCTGTTTTATTATTACAGAGAACAGGGAGATGTTTTAAAGTGTTCAAGCTACTGTTTTATTATTATAGAGAAAAGGGAGATATGTTTTAAAGTGTTCAATTATTTGATTAAAATGGAGTCTATGGGAGTTGGCCTTCCTATAAGTGGAAGCTCTCTGGATAACGGGTTTCTGGATAAAGGAGCCCACTGGAGGATGCTGTATTAATTGTAAATAGATATACAGTAAGTACAAACCACAGCAAAGTAGATAGAGGTAAGATATCTACAATAAATCAATACTAGACAAACCTAAAAAATGTAAATAAAAGTTAGCACTATAATAATATTTGTTGTATTCAATGTTTTAGTAGGTTTAAATGATGTGATAGAGCTGAGCAGTAGCAAAGTCCCAAAGAAGGGTTAATGGCAATTGTGGACTATTAATGTAAATATAAATTGAAAGAGTAAGAACTGCTAAGACCTTGCGCATATTGATCATCCCTAAGAGACACTGGAGATATCTGCTGGTAAGACAAACCCAATAACTGTAAAATGAGAACTATTTCCAATATTGCTTTTATAAATGTACTGCAAATGATACACTCTGGTTGGACATAATGCTGTCATAAGTACAATAACCTTGTGTCTTCTGTGAATACTTAATCCAGTTATTTATTTTTATGTTCGTAAAAGTACAGAGCTAATGAGGAGATGTACCATTCACCGGGAAATTGTAATTATGCCTGAAGATTACTTATCTACAAAATTCTCTGATAGGGTCAAAAATGATCTCTTCAGTATCTATCTATCTATCTATCTATCTATCTATCTATCTATCTATCTATCTATCTATCTATCATCTATCTATCTATCCACCTATCTATCTCTATCTATCTATCATCTACCTCTATCATCTATCTATCTATCTATCTATCTATCTATCTATCTATCTATCTATCTATCTATCTATCCATCCATCCATCTTATATCTATCTATCTATCTTATATCTATCTATCTTATATCTATCTATCTTATATCTATCTATCTTATATCTATCTATCTATCTATCTATCTGTCTGTCTGTCTGTCTGTCGATCTATCTATCTATCTATATATCATCTGTCTGTCTGTCTGTCTATCTATCTATAATCTATCTATCATATGTCTTTCTGTCTGTCTGTCTATCTATCTATCTATCTATCTATCTATCTATCTATCTATCTATCTATCTATCTATCTATCTATCTATCTATCTATCCATCCATCCATCCATCCATCTTTCTATCTATCATCTGTCTGTCTGTCTATCTATCTATAATCTATCTATCATATGTCTGTCTGTCTGTCTATCTATCTATCTATCTATCTATCTATCTATCTATCTATCTATTATCTGTCTGTCTGTCTGTCTATCATCTATCTATCTATCTATCTTTTAATAATAAGAATTTCCTATAGCTTTCTATTATTCCAATAGAATTAATTACCAAAAGATTCAGCATTGTTTGTCAGGTGGTACAGGGTTAGATTAAGTGCATCTCTAATATCCTATTTGTCCCCACAACTGGCACAAAGTTAATGATGTAAAGCAATAATACGAGAATAACAGAAGTCTTAAAGAAATATTTGTTTTCTTGGTAAAAGCAGCCTTATTTGGAATACATTTTTCACAATTATTGTTTTTTTCATAAAAACAAATTAATTATATAATTATATTGCTAAAAATATATATATCATTAATTAAGAGATCATTTGAAAGGAGTTATTGTTCAAAAGATTGTTTTCTAAAAATACATTTGTCAATTGTTCATTTTTCCTAAAATTCACTGGAATAATTTAGCAAATTATTAATAACAATGAAACGTGTTCTGTACAGCTATTGAATCAAAGTACATATATTAAAGATAAGTTAGTTTTTCTTAAACTTGCAAATCGATAAGGCTTATTCCCTGCTAATTGTGACATTTGACTAAAAATTGATTGACTGTCATATTTTGAACTGCAGTAAACAAGCCTGGAATATAATAGAAAGTTTTATATTTTCTTTTGCCCCTTTTGCAGGGCATTTTTATATTGAAAACCCCCAGTTATTGGGTAACGAGCTCTTGCAGGGCTTGAATTCTATACAGATGACTTGTTCACATAAAAAAATCTATTAGATGATGGTGAACAACTAGTTAGTACAAGGTGCCCTGTATGCTTAGCACCTTTTGTTAGAACCTACAGTGGAAATGGAAAGTGTGTACTTTAACAGGCTCTTCATCACAATGTATTACAATGAGTAGCATATTTTGTTCTCACCTTGCTGTGACCAGGGCTTCTCAGTAATCACATTAGCTCAATGTACCTTTAACATTAATTGATGTGTAGCCTCAGTAAGTTTCGATGGGCTTCCTGGTCTTATACTGGTCTTACTGTCTTATAGGTAACTCTGCACTTGACTCTGTATCCTGATGAAGGGAGGGTGTTCCCCATTAAATGTTGATATTTTGGCGCTTGAATAAATGGGGTATGCTCCCCAGCTGCATATACAGTACGTGGTGTAAGTGCGTGTGTATGGCTTCATTCAAACTTTTAGGGGCACGTTTACTTAGGGTCGAATATCGAGGGTTAATTAACCCTCGATATTCGACCATCGAAGTTAAATCCTTTGACTTTCAAATATCGAAGTCGAAGGATTTAGCGCTATTCGTCCGATCGAACGATTCGAAGGATTTTAATCCATCGATGGAACGATTTTCCTTCAATCAGAAATTGGCTAGAAAGCCTATGGGGACCTTACCCATAGGCTAAAATTGATGCTCGGTAGGTTTTAGGTGGCGAAGTAGGTGGTCGAAGTTTTTTTTAAAGAGACAGTACTTCGACTATCGAATGGTCGAATAGTCAAATGATTTTTAGTTCAAATCGTTCGATTCAAAGTCGAAGGTCGAAGTAGCCAATTTGATGGTTGAAGTTACTAAAAAAAACGTTCGAAATTCGAAATATTTTTTATTCTATTCCTTCCCTCGAGCTAAGTAAATGTGCCCCTAACTGTATTCCAAGGACCTAGCTGGCCAAACAGTAAGCCTGCACCAGCAGTAAAGTCTATGGGTAAATGACGGCTGTGCGGTGAATCACTACTACATTACTGGCCTCAAGCTCATTTATGGAGGCCATTTTAAACCCCATATGCTCTCTTTGAAATACAGGTATTGGACCATGGAATGCTTGGGTTCTGTGGTTTTCCAGATAAGGGATCTTTATGTAATTTGGATGACCATAATTTAAGTCTGGTAAAAAATAATTTAAACATTAAATAAACCCAGTAGAATTGTTTGGCCTCCAATCAGGGCTAATGATATGTTAGCTGGGATCGAGTAGAAGGTACTTTTTTATTATTACAGAAAAATAGGGAATTTTTTGATTAAAATGGAATCTATTGGAAATGGCCTTCCCTTAATTCAGAGCTTTGTAGATAACAGATCCCATACCTGTACTTAGGACCTGTACATTGAAGCCCTTTTCAGATTAACAAAGATTTTATATTACAGTGTGTCAATTCAATAGTTCGCTTTAAGCTTGAAACACATTATGGCAGTAGAACAGATTGTGGTTATTAGTTTTGCTAACTTCTTCTCCCTTCTGCTAACACTCTGTCCATTGTGCTTATATATACGCCGTTGCAGGCAAAGTAACAACCAATCATTTTGCTTGCTTTCTGTTCATTTATGGGAATGGCGGGTGTATTTACAGACTCATTCAACCTGGCTAAACATTTTTCTTTCTTAAACAATGTGTTGCTTGTCCGAAGCGTTTTGGCAGCACGTCCCGTTAACCAGAGGCAGCCCTGTGTCCCGCTGCTAACCACAGATGTGGTGCTGAAAGCTGGCCTATGTAATATCACAGGGCCGTTTTGTCTGCATTGTGTCCTATTAGCATCCACAGAGGGTGCTGCTAGTAGAAAAGTAAACAAGCAGATTGATTATTGCCCTCTGTGTGTTTGAACAGCCTTCCTTTCTGAATAATAAATTCTTTCAGTACATATCCCAGCCTCATGCCTGGCTTTGCTCTCTGGCGTCTGTAAGCAATGAAGGGAATTAGTGCGAACGAACTGATGCAGGACATCATTTATCATTGCAACCAGCGTTTAGCAATATTTCCCGCACGTGAATAATTGTATAGAAAATTGTATAAAAACTGTGAGGCTAGCGGAGGCTGCTGGGAGAATATATTCAGAAACAGCTGGAAGGCAGCAGTTTGCTATTCCAGATACAAAGTCATCGTTATATCTGCCCTGTGAATCTAAAAATCAGATTACAGCTCTGATAAATGGCCAACATTTGGTTGACAAATGATCTAGTCTTTAATCTCCATCTCCAGTTCCACCCCAGATTTATTAAGACACTAATGCCCTATCCATAACATTATGTTTTCAAATCAGGTCATAGGAGTGAAACACCAGAGAGAGCAGAGATTTTCTTTTTGTATCTGCTGTTCCAATGCCGACATATAGCTGCTGGTCTGTGTATGACGGCTGACCCTGTGTGGGAGTGGGGGGCTAAGGCAGAGAAGGCCCCTTGATAGAATGTATTGGCAGCCAAATGATTGGACATGACAGCATTCACTAAGGGCTATGTCCGTTTAGCTGTACTAAGAGGGCAAACACTCATGCATAAACACTCAATATATTATAGAGTGAAATATGACATTGAGACATTCCTAGAGCAGACTGGAGCTTTAAACAAGCATGCACTGGCTCTGGTATCTGCTAAACACAGGCATGAACATGGGCAGAAGGAGGCATCTTACCTTCTGTTAAAAGGCACATGTTACTCTGTTATGATCAGAGCACCTCAAGCACTTCAGCCCTTTATCTTAAATCCCTGACACACATCATAAATACACCCCAGTCTTCTCAATATAAAAAAAACAGTAAAGTATAAAAAATTGCTGCTTGAGAAGCTCTAATAGCTTGTAAATACATCAGTTTAGTGGTGGCAATCTTGTCCATATTGTAAGGCAGATAACAGATAATCTGTTTAGATTGCATCGGTTTAAGTTCTTAAATGGTCATAAACAGGAGTCAAACATCATTAATGCTTCTTTACATACATACAGGATTAAAACCTTTGTTTGTTTTTTTTACAGAATAATACTTCCTTCCCAAAAACAATTATTGGCTGTTCCAATTTTGGACGGTATAGCCATTACAATATATTGCACCCTGTGTCCATTAAGCTACTCTAGAAAACACGTTAAAGATTAAAGCAAGACCAAAGCTTAACAAATAATTAATCAAGGCACGTTGCACCATATGTTTACACTTCTGCACCAGCCCAAGGTCACCACAACACTTCAGCAGTGACGATATGTCCCTTCAAAGATATCCCCAGTAGATTCCCAAATTATTTGTATTTGTTTATATACAATATCAGAGAGGGTATCAGCCTGGTATCCTTCTAAAGAGGGCATTTATAGCCAGAAAAGGCTAAATGTAGTAATTAGATTTATTTGAGTAGATTGTCTAATTGTTTACTTGAGAGTTCTTCAACCTGCAGCTTTTGCTCTAATGCGACTTTCAATGTCTCACAGACAAAAAATGACTCACAAATACTGTGACTCAACAACAAGAGGCTGAGTCTCCAAATTCCATGCTCCCTGCATTGCCCTTCTGCACTCTTCTCTGGACTATATTGTTCTGTTACATGCAAATAGAACCATGGAAGTTAAGGTGGCCATACACGTAACTATTATGATATTTCTTGCGACCATCAGACTTTAGACATTTAAAGCTGAATCGTTATATAAACAGGTGGAAAAAATAGAATCCAACCTGTATCTGACAATTCAACAGTAAGCACTGGCCGATGTTCGGTTGCCTTAAAAGGTGCCCAATCAAAATTTTCCGACTTGGCCAATCAAAGAGCTGACTGATGCTATCAACTGGCTGCCACAATACAAGCAGCAAATATAATATCTGTGCATGTATGGCCACCTTAAAAATGTATATAAGTGGCCCACATGGTCTGTGTATGGGGTTCTAACAATTGTTTGCCTGGGTGAAAATCAGCAAGATATCTGACAGACAGGAGGGCTGTATTGACATGTTGATCTGCATAATCTGACCCCTTGTTCTTCCTGCTGTTGTAACTCTGCAGTCCCTCATATAATTGTGAAATATTGTTAAATGAACATAGTTTGCATCCACTTTTGTTGTATACAGGGTTATAAAGTGCAGACATTGTACCCATTGCCCTATAGAGTTTGCTTTCTAAGAGAGGACAAATCTTAAAAAAAAACTATAGAGATCCTATTACTAAATGTCTAATGGAGGAGAATGGATAGTCTTATCAGTGCAGAAAGTAGTCAGGAAATTGTTACCAGAAGGCATTTGTGTCCCCAAATTGCTCTGCTGTTGTAGTCACAAACTTCCAAAAGTTTAAAGGGAAATATACATGATTTGGCCCCCCTTAACTGCTGCATTCTATGCAAAAGACTTCCAGGGAGAATGAAATTTAGAATATATGGTACTCTGATTTGTATCTATTTGAATACACAGTGACTTGTATGTTTATATTGATATTTGCATTATAGGCAATAGTGGACGCTACCTTATTGTAAAAAGTGCTGTTTATAGAGATTGCATAATTTAGGCGATCAGTAAGGCAGCTCCTGTGTATGTAAAAATTCTGCAATGTTTCGTAGCACAGGTGTTTAACAAAGTTGGCCAGGGAAGTTGGGAGTTGTAGTACAAAGTCAAAAGGGCTGCAAAGGGGCTTTCTTTAATTTGTAAAGAAAATGTAACCCAGTGAGGCAGATTTTGCTCTGTGATTCAAGAAAAACTCAAGTAAAGAATATGTCTGCAAATGCTCTATTTTATATAATGAAACTTACTCTCGCAGACCAGAGGTTTAGTCCTGTGAATGAAAAGATCCATAAATTGTCCACAGCATGGCCCCATCAATTGAGTGCCAGTGACACTGCTCATGCTCAGTGTGCAGAAGGCTGCTGTTGAGAAGCTTAGACAGTAGCAGAAATTGAGGTTACATCTGTCATGGAAGATGATTATCGATACATTCTAAAGCAAAAGCAGGTCCTTATTTATCATATAGGCAATTGAGGGTCTGTGCTTAGGGCAGCAGCTTTAAAGGGACCATCCTTGGATGCCTATATAGTAAATCATTTTTTTTTTTTGTTGCAAAAAACCTTTTCCCACGCCGCATATATATCCATGAAATCCAGCAGCAGAAGTGGGGGGGTAGGGGGTACTGCTGCCGGGGTGCGGCAGAAGTGATGTCATGAGCATTCACAGTTCATTGTGACCCCCGCTTCCATTGTACACGTTCGGTGCGCACAGGCCGGAAGGGCATGGTTTCTATGCTTCCCTGTACTGTGAATATGAAGTAATTACTAATATAAATATATTGTGACATTTATATTCTATATAATACACAAAAGCCATGAATATCTTGTAAATTATATCCTTATAAACGGTGAGTAGTGATGTCATCAGTTATAAACGGTGAGTAGTGATGTAATTTCTGTCACATGACTCACTAAAATTTGTGTATTATAATAAATAAAGTACCCCCAGTTGTAAAATATGAGGATATTATAATTTACCTCGGAGTTCCATGACCTGTATAAAAACACTCGGCCTTCGGCCTCGTGTTTTTATAGGGTCATGAAACTCCTCGGTAACTTATAATATCCTTATATTTTACAAGAGGGGGTACTTTATTCACTATATATTGTAATTGGGTCCCTAAGCTCAGGTAAGCGACAACAGCACAAAGCATGTGAAGTAAATCAGGAGCAAAAAAAAAAAAATGTGGAGCTACTGGGGGAATATTTGAAGGCTCAGACTTTCACTGCTAAAATTTCTAATTTTATAGCTTTGTATTTAGCTAGGTTAAAATGTAAGCCCTCCATGAATGGAGGCCCATGGGGGTCACACCAGTAGTCTATTAAGGTCTTTGTACTGAAAGTGTACTTTACAAACAAAACAAGGTACAGAATTGTGGATCAGTAAATTATATATTTTAATGTCGCTTAGAGCCTGATGAGGAGTTATGATATTTCTTATTTTTGCATATTTTTTCCACTGTCTGTACCACTAAACAGGATACTTTGAATAATTATACAAATATATATTTGTATCCATAGGGGCAAATTTACTAAAAGGCGAAGTGACTAAAGCGGGCAACGTCATTTTGGTACTTCGCCGATTTACTAACGGTCATTGGCATAACTTAACAAGCGAAGGTGATAGACTCTAGCGGTACTTCGCTCCCTAATGCCTGGCGAATTTGCGCTCTGGCGAATGGACGTAACTACGCAAATTCACAAAGATGCGGATTTTACTGAACGTTACCTCTTGTGCCAGACTTGCCTTTGCCACCTCAGACCAGGCGAAGTGCAATAGAGTAGATAGGAGTTATTCAAAAAATAGTTGAACATTTTTCTAAGTCCCAAAAAATGCTAGGGTCTTTTCCTGTTTCAGGGTGATAGGCTGAAAAGGAGCGTAAATTTTTTTGGGGTAACCGGCTTCCCCCCTACATTTCCTAACATATGGCACATAAACTATACACTGGGCTCATGTGTAGGGCAATATAACAACTTTATTTTATTTTATTAAGGTTCCCTGGGCTTGTGTAGTGTAATGTATTTGCTGCAACATATATGTCCATTGAAATTTAACTTCCCGCCGTATGCAAATTAGCCAACGCTAGCGCAACTTTGCTTCGCTTGGTGCAGTAATGCTAGCGCAACTTCGCCAGCGTTCGGCGCCCTGGAAGCAACTTTGGATTTAGTGAATTAGTGTTGTCCTGCCAAATCTACGCCTGGTGAAGTGTTGCGATGTGAGCGAATTTTCGGAGGTTAGTAAATTTGCCCCATAGTATCCTTTGATGTCTGTTCTGGTCTTAGCACTTGGTCGGAATATGTTTGACTAAATATACTTTAATGTGGAAAATCAATTATTTAATTACATCAATTAGTTTTCTAAACTGAAGAAAAACATGCGTGTGTGCTCCAGCTGGTTACTTTGTTAAGTTAAGCAATAAAGTAATACATACATTTTAGTTTATATCACTAGCCTAGGTTTACATCCCTTATTTATACATAATATATACTGTATATATAACTGTATATATGTTAGCTTGTTGAATGTTTTCATATTTTTTGGATAATCGTCAGAAGACGGACCCGTAGGGTCTTGCAGGAATGTGTCATGACATCTCATAGTACATATGACTTCTTTCCTTGTATATTCATATCAGTGGAACAATCTTGTTTTGAGCTTAATTTTTTAAAATACTGTTTGCAGCAATCATTACCTGTCAGCCTAAGGAGATATGTCTGTAAAATGTGACTATAAATTACACTTGTCTTAAAGTTGAAGTTTACATTTGTCTCAAGAGCCTCCTTAATGCAACAAAAAGGAAGACTTAATTGTCTTTGATCCTACGAAATGTGAATATTAACACCACAACCTTATTTCTCTGTGCAGATAAAATAGCACCAATTTTCCGTCCCTCCTGAATGTCATCACCTCTGGGTCAAATATATTAAAATTCAGTCTTGTAATAGACTTAGCATTGACTTAACAAGGGCTGCAATGCACTCAGGAACAGTTGGCCGTGTAACTAAGAGTGATCTAGCTTTCAGCACTGGCTGCCGATCTAAGTGTTATTAAAGTTTGACAATGGTTTCCTGATCATTTCCTGAACATTTCTCTTGTATACTGACCTTGATGGGTCAGCTGTTATTTAGGTTCACATGCCAAAATGATATGTAGCTTTGGCATGTCTCTACTACATCTTCAGGAGTAATGTTTTTGTCTGTGTATAATAGGAAAGACCTGTCTTTTCTAGAATTATTCTAAAAAATATGAATTATTTATTTATTTATTTTGAACACTGCCAAAGTAAACAATCTCTCTTCCACTGTGGAACGAGGCAAAGTCCTAATTAATGTAATGCAAATTGCTAGCTCGGGTAGAAGCTGCCAATCATTAAGCCAATAACTGAGAATGATACAGCCACATTCCATGTACATGGATGCGTTATTCTTCAGGCCCCCTGTGATTGCTAGGTAACATCATCTGCTTGTTAGAGGACTTCATGAAATCTTCGAAGAATATATATAACCATCAAATACTTGGTTTTTCACTGAAAGTGTACTCAGCTCCTCAGTAGGTCTCCACCAGAATCTGCAAGTAAAAAAACGTGAAGACCCATCAAAGACGATTAATACTACTGAAAATTACTTAATGTACTCCTCTTTGCTATTTCTTGGTAAATGTGGGAAGTTATTAAAGTTGTCAAGCTAAATCATTATTTCCATATCTTTGTAGCGATTGCTAGGGTAACACAACTGAATGAATGCCAAGCAGTACATGTTTCCCCTCCTCCCATTAACTATTTAAATATCAGTCTATCGCTCAATCATTCATTTCACAGCTTGGTAAATGGCCTTTCCATGAACGCAATGCAATATACAATACACTTTCTTGGTCATACGCAGACTTGACAGCTTTCATCCAGTCATCTCCTTCACCGATGGTGTTGATGTGAGCAGGCTCAGAGATGCATTTTGAGAGACTTCAAACACTAATGGCATCTTAGTATGTATGGCGGCAAGTAGATGCCCATACACTAAAGAAAGGTTAGGTTGTGTAGGTAGTGTACTGAACAGGGATTATCACATTATAACAAAATTCGAAATTTTTGTTTTTCCTGTGAGAGCCACGATGAACATTTTGTGTCTTCTGCTTGATAATGCATGGCTGATTTTCATGAGTCAGAATCAGCATTCAATTGGGAAGGAATTCTATTAGACTTTTGCCCTACTGGAAAAATTGTAAAATATTTACTTATTAAAAAGCCTGGATGGATTTTTGACAGGTTTATGGATGAAAGTAGGATTCCTTACACACTGTACAAATGTGAATAACTGATGTATTATACTGTATGCTTCCTGTAGCTGTCTGACTTTCTCCCATAGCTGTTCATGATTTGGGGACAGAGACATTTGACCAATTCAAGTTGGACCCCTTACCAACCAGTCTAAAATGCCTAGGTTTCCTGTGGTTTTCATGGCTATAGACAACCATTCTTGTCTCCATCTACAGAACCAGACGGCTCTTACGTTGCGATTGGCATGTCAAGTTTCTACTGATGTCAATATAATGTAAGAACCAAGAACTAGCAAGACTAAAGACAGAAGAGGGAGCTTCTAGTGGCAATGTTCTACATTTTAATCTTCATTTCTCTTTTCATTCCCACATAAAGCAGTATCTACAGAAAGCGATGCACAGTTTCACCAATGTAGCTATGTAGTCCGGTTGGGTCATAACTGTCATCTATCTTATCTTTGAAACCACTACTTCTCTCATGGATATATGGACATTACATCCCTATTAATAATGCAACATAGCTGTCACATTACATTTTTCTGCCATAAAACAAGACAGAACATTAAGGGGCCGATTCATTAACTTCGAGTGAAGGATTCGAAGGTAAAAAGCTTCGAATTTCGAAGTTTTTTTGGGCTACTTCGACCATCGAATGGACTACTTCGACCTTCGACTATCGAAAGATTCGAACTAAAAATCATTCGATAGTCGAAGTACTGCCTCTTTAATAAAAACTTCGACCCCCTAGTTTGGCAGCTAAAAGCTACCGAAGTCAATGTTAGCCTATGGGGAAGGTCCCCATAGGCTTGCCTAAGTTTTTTTGATCGAAGGATATTCCTTCGATCGTTGGATTAAAATCCTTCGAATCGTTCGATTCGAAGGATTTAATCGTTCCATCGAAGGAATAATCCTTCGATCGTACGATCGCAGAATTTGCGCTAAATCCTTCGACTTCGATATTCGAAGTCGAAGGATTTTAGTTCCTAGTCGAATATCGAGGGTTAATTAACCCTCGATATTCGACCCTTGATGAATCGGCCCCCAATTGTACGCAGAGAAAAATAGTGGCAATTTATTCTCTTTTATTTCTTTTTGTATCACAGTAAAATATTCAAAGTACAACTTATTTATTACAGCCACACAATAAAACATATGGAAGAGGCAAACTACATTAACATCTGCTGCCTTCTCACCATCTGCTTCCTTTGGCGCTGTTCGTGCCCAGACTTGCCAAAACTGTTTGTTCTCCAAGGGTCTTATGGCATAATAATTGGTTCTTTTATTTAATTTCAGATTTTAGATTTTATATCTGTCAGACCAAACCATATCATTCATTGTTGCATTCAAGTTTCATTATAATTCCTCACAATATGCCATGTTCCTTTTGAACAGACATGTGTACTTCATATCAAATTATTCTTGAAGTTGTTTCTTTGCATCTCATAATAGATAATGTTTTGCTCTATTTTGTGCCTTCCTCTTAAGTGTTTTAGAGAGCTTTATGTATTATTTTTGAGATGTCATCAATAAGATACTATCTCAGCAGTAACAGCTGTTGTCTGTTCATGTGTCCTTAAAGTGTCATCACTTATAAGTAGTGATGAGCGGATTTATTCGCCAGGCATTTGTAGCGAAATTCCGCACTTCGCCACCTGCAATTGTTTTTGCGAAACTGCGGCAAAAATTTGTCTCAGAAAATTTTGCCGTGAGAAAATTTTCACCTGTACAAAAAAGTTGCCATAAGAAAAAACGACCATTGACATGGTCAATGTCAATGCATTTCGACAAAAAAAAGTCGGCAAGACAAAATTGTCGCGGAGACAAAAAATTCGCCATAAGAAAAAACAGCCATTGACTTTAATGCAATTAGCGTGAGAATTTTTTTTGCGTGCAATAACCCTTTTGACCCCATTTTTGTAGTTTTGCAGATTTTTTGTCGAAACGGGACAGATCTGCTTATCACCTTAAACAAAAAAACACATTACAATCTTTTGGGACTACAAAAACCTGAAAATGGCTGTGGCTGGCAAATCATTGTACACATGCCCTTTGTATCTTAGGTATGAGAACTGTGATTATGTATATACCTGTTTGCATAGTATTCACAGAAATGGGAGCTAGTGAGTTGTTCAGTATAGGCTTTCACAAGTGAGATGTGAAGACATCTGTTAAAGTTTGAAAGATGTTTTATTTTACCAGCCATCATTTTATTGAAGACAAATCTGATTTGCTCTGCTGGAGTGAGCAGTGATTAAAGCAAACCTATCGCTCACAAATCAACTAGTTGACATCTGAGCGTTGTGGAGATGTTGGCTCCCCAAGAGTGAGTTACGGGTCTTTTATGACCCATCAGTTATTTTTCTTCTAGACAACTAGAGCAGTTGTAACCTTGGGATTACCTGTTTATCTATGGCCATTGGTACAGAGGTTTTCATCAAACATGTGACCGATATAGATAAGACATCCTGCAATTTTTTGGACCATTTCTAATCTCTGTAAAAATAACTGCAAGGGATCCTAAAGACAGGTTAGTATAAGCTGCAAAATAGAGGTCATACAGTATGGTGTAATGAGCCTGTGAAGGAAAAATATCTCTGAAACTTTATACATTTTATTTTTTTTTAATAATTAATTGTACAAGTCATTGTAAATCAATACTTTGAAACAACTTTGCTCCTGAATATTAAGATATTTCATTTTTAATCGACTGAGTTTTTTTCAAGTTTTTTTTTAATAAATAAACATGCATTCAAGTTTGGTAAGTTTTCGACTTTAACAAACTTTCACAAACGGGTTACAGAACAAATGGAATGAGGGGACCATATATTTCTACTAAAATTACTTTCTAAAATAGTGTCAACATCTTTCTCTGAAATAGGCTTCTTATACTGTCTTTAAGGGCAGAGACAAGTGAAGATTTAGTCACCCAGCAATAAATCGTCTCTTCTTCAGATGACTTATCTTCCCGAAAAGCCGGTTAGAATCTAAAACGCCTGCAGGAAGGCACTCGGAGCGCTTCGTTTTCCGAAGTTTCCTCGTGAGTCAACTTCGGGCGACATTGGAAAGCCGAAGCAATCCAAGTGCCACCCCGTTGTCGATTTACATTCTAGCCAGCGAGAAAGCAGTTCGGGGAGATTAGTCGCCCGAATAAGAAGCGATTTGTTGCATCTTCCTGAAATAGCAGCATGTGTCTCTGCCCTAAATGAATGAAAAATAGCATTCCATATGTGCTAAATATACAACAATGGCATAAAAAGGCTTTTTCATGCACCATAAGCGTATGTGAATATCGTCGTTGATTTTATATCAAGAATAATAGATTATTTTTCTCATTGTCTGAACAAATGCTGTCTAGTCTAGAACATGGATATGTTCAAGCCTCTTAATACTCTCATAATTGTGACCAAGACTGAAAAAAAGAACAATCTGTATGTTGTGATGGCAACCACTGTTTCTTTGACTCAGATGGTGCCGACAGATATAAATGAATGGTCTTTGTGCAACAATTACGCTTTTAATGATACAAATTAAAAGCAAAACACCAATGTTCAATGTTTTTCAATGTAACACTGTTTTTTAGTAGTACGTATGTGTTGGCATATGCCTTATATAGAATAGCATTAAAAGGTAATTTCATTTCAACAGCTAATATGGTAAATAGATGATGCCCTACTCTAATGTGATGTAAACATAACTGAAAGGTTTGTATGGAAATTGCTTCCAGATCTTGAGCATAGCTCTAGCTTTTGAAGAAAAAATTTCCCATACAATAACAAACATCTCCCCTCCCGTCAACTACAGTAAACAGCATGACACAAAATATCAGCATTCAATATTACATTCTTGGTTCCTTATAATGAAACTTGGCATATCCTGCCTGAAATAGCACTGATACCTTTCAGGCCATGCAGTGTTTTCAAAGCTTGCTCAAGCACAGCATGGCCATTGTTAGACCAATACAATTAGAAAAGATTCTACTACATAAGTCAACACTGACCTCATGCAATAACGGTACTGTAGATGTTCACTAGTACCATTCACTTTTACTTTGGAAATCTTCCTTCGGGCAGTTGGTTTCCATATACTTTAGAATCTCCAATATGTTTGAGATTTTTATTTAGAAAGACTGGCATATCTGCACAGGGAATTTTATAGAATGTGAAGGGAGCATGAAATGAACTGAAATTCATGCATTTTCAATCTTTCGTGGCAGATAAACATTAGTAGAGTGTTAAAGCATCAAATTGTAACTTCTGCCTAGCATTACATTGCTCTTGTGTCTCTTGCTAACACCAATGCTCTCTTCTCCTTCATATAGGACTTGTAAAAAAAGAACCAGGTTTTTTGAACAAGAAGGTAGTTGACCACATCACTTGGGGTCCAGATGCCCATGCTCCAGAATGTCAGCTTGAGGAAAAACACCAAACTATTCTTGCACAAACAGTAAAATTGTAATCAATAAATTCTGTCTATTATTTTATTAAACGGTTCCGACACCCTTTAACATAATCTAAAGCAAGCCTGACCTGTTTTGTGCCTAAATGGGGCACATAAGGTGGCCATTGACGAAACAAGCTGATCTTTCCCCGATATGCCACTAACGGGCATGGCTATATTAGGGTAATCTGGACGTTCAGCCCCATGGCCGAACGATCAGATTACGATGATAGCGCAATGGGCTCTGGCGGGATCGGTTGGGACAAAATTAAACCTGTCCGATCGACCAAACGACCGATCTCCGCCGGACGAAAAATGTCGGGACTCTCTACACACGGTCTGAAAATCGTACGAATCTGAAATAGGATCTTTAGTTGTAGATATCATAGGATGTCATGGTCCTGTTTGTGCCGGCTCATGTATGCAAAAATTTGTTTGGTGTTTCTTCTCTTCTTCAACCCTCAAAAGTACTTTGGTATTTGGCTAAGTAATTTCACAATCACAAACCAAAGGGCAAATGCTAAGTATATCTTAATTTATGAGGTTAATCAACAGTTCAGCCATTCATCTGTAAATACACAAACTATCTCTCCAGGTGGTAGGGCAATTATGAGTTTGAAAATCAGTTTTTACCTACTAAGTTTAGGAAGAGTCCGTAAGCAAAAAACATTTGACCAATTAGTAAATGCTAGCAGGTTCATTATGCACCAAATTCATTTTAGGAAACTTCCTTCTAGATTTAATAGCCATGAGAAAACATTTGATGTGGAGATAACCATGAGATTTATTTTGCATATCCGTGTAAAGAACTTCTAAATTACCTCTGAGCAGGAGTTTATTATGTCAAAAGGTCCTAGTTCCATTGTTACTGATGTCTTTATTACTGGTTGGCTATCCAATTTAGACTTTAAAAGCATCCATAAAATGGCATCAGAATATTAGTGCTGAGATCAAAGCATATTCATTTTCTCTCTGTGTTTTATCGCTTTGCATGCATTTGCACTGAATTACCTGTGAGATTAATCAGTTTGTTTAATTGCTGCTAAGTGGAGAGAAGTGCCTCCTCGCTAATCCTTATTCAGCTAACTTCAAAAGGATTCTCTCTTTTCATTTCCATATTCAGCGATAAATCAATGTTTTGTGCAGTGATGTTACCTGTAACCAGAACTTTTGGGGCCTGTATATCAAAGAGCGAAAATAGAATTCTTCACAGTTTATCCTAGTTTTGTTGTATAAGATTTTTAGATGTATATTTATGAAAGGGTGACACTAGAATTTTCTGTATTTTTGATCTTTGCCCAGAAATATCCTGCAAGTATAAAGAGCGAGCCATGGCAAACCATGTTGAGATTTATTTTCACCCATTGATAAATATGGACCTTTGGCTACAACCTCATTCATAATAAAAGTTTTAAAGAGGTCTTACCTATAAACCTGTCTGGGAGTGAACATTTATCTAGCTATATAGCAGTGGATGTCAAAGCTGAATTTAATGTATGGTTTTATATACCAGCAGAAGTTTTAAAACAGTCACTGTGCTTTGTTTACTGACTGCCCTGTCTTTTATTTCATTACCATAAAAAGAAATGCTATGTTTTACAAGTGTCCTTCCCTCTGCCTATTATTGTCCTTCCTGCCTGATACAGCAGCTTTCTTTTGTTGGTTAAATGACAAAGGAAGGGATGTTTATGGTGGAGTGTGTTGCAACAGGCATGTTGCTCTTCTAAAAATACAGCTATATTTATATATATTTTTATAGGAAATCTATGGAGAGCTTGAGGAAACAGCATTTGGGCTTCTGATAAAAGAAAACAGCCGGGCAGCTGACTTTGGAAAGTTTGCAGAATTCATCACCGTAGTCCGACAGTACGAGGAATCCGTTTCCAATGTATAGGAGGCCTTGATATGGGTAGTGTCATTGAGACCAACATCATAGTTTTTGATAAATATTATTAGTGACATTAAGGGGCACATTTACTTAGCTCGAGTGAAGGAATAGAATAAAAAATACTTCGAATTTCGAAGTATTTTTTTGGCTACTTCGACCATCGAATTGGCTACTTTGACCTTCGACTACGACTTTGAATCGAACGATTCAAAATAAAAATCGTTCGACTATTCGACCATTCCATAGTTGAAGTACTGTCTCTTTAAAAAAAACTTCGACCACCTACTTCGTCACCTAAAACCTACCGAGCATCAATGTTAGCCTATGGGGAAGGTCGCCATAGGCTTTCCTAGCTTTTTTTGATCGAAGGAAAATCGTTCGATCGATGGATTAAAATGAACGATTTTTCCTTAGATCATATTAACGAAGCAAATGCGGTAAATCCTTTCGACTTCGATATTCGAAGTCGAAGGATTTTACTTCGACGGTCGAATATCGAGGGTTAATTCGACCCTAAGTAAATGTGCCCCTAAGTAATGTTTATTCTGGTAGGATGGGGAAACTGAAATAAGGTATAAATAGGTAATTTGCAGATGATCTTGCATCTAGTGTCTTGCTGTTCCCTGGATTTTAAGTACATCTTGAGGTGCATAGCAAAGTACTGTCAGGAGCAAGGCCACCCTGTTCTGACTACCTACTATACAAGTAAGGGAGCAGGAAGGTATGTTCTTCCAAACAACAAGCTAACATTAAGAGTATAGGTTATTCCTGAGAAGTGTAACTCGGTGGTGGTGGTGGTGCCGTGTCTTAGCCACAGAATGTCACAGCATTATTACTGAGCTGCAAGTTCTTCATCAGTAATTCATTAGTTACACCTTAACTCAAAAAGTCTTTACAGTCAAGGTTTCCTTCTCTATCATTACTATAGTGAATTTTTATGCTATCAGCCTTTTATACCCCTCACCTCCTTTTCCTTTCTCTTGTCTCCCTGTTGCTAAATGTCACAACATTCCATTAAAACAGATAATTCGACTGGCACAAACATTTATTATTACAATATTATTAAACTTAACTCATTACTTAGCTTAAAGGAGAACTAAACCCTGGATAGTCCCCCCTTCCCCCTGCTTTCTACCCGCATAGTGCATTATTCCAGAAAGTGTCCCTGGTAGCATACTCACATTTTTATGCAGAGTATCGCAGCGGAGTTCATGGGTGCCATCTTCCGGGTCTCCGCACTTCTTCTGCAAGGGAAAGTCGTATTTGGTGAATGCTCAGTTGGAGCGGTCCTGTATTTGTACCAACTGCGCATCTGCTGAAAAGTTCCTGGAATTGCCGAAGGGAAGGAAGAAGATCCGAAGAAGACCCAGAAGATGATGCCCATGAGCTCCGCTGAGCTACTCTGCATAAATAAGTGAGCATGCTGCCAGGGACACTTTCTGGAATAACATACTATGCAGGTAGAAAGCGGATGGACTATCTAGGGTAGTAGATTTTCTAATTGGGGTGTTTAGTTCTCCTTTAATACTTTTAATCCTGAGCAGTTTGGTGGAGGGACAGTGTGTTCAGCATCATGCCAATGCAAGAAGCCACAATCACACTTCCATTATGGATCCTTTTTTCCCTTGGTTTAAATATTCCTCATGTAATTCCTAGCCATGCACATTTCTTAAGTCTGTTGCTAGCTTTAGAGCCCACTGGGAGGGGCTGTACGTGGAATAAACCAGAGTAAGCCCCATTACTGATTCCATGACATGTCATTTATTTCTCTTCCCTGAAAGTGACAGGAACTCTTTTTATATTTCATTTGACTTTTATTGAGGCTGGTCTTGTGCCTGACACCTGTTGAATGTAGTACAGTTTTCTTTTATGTTGTCCATTCAAATGTGTTGTGGAACAGTATAAAAAGTTAGGCTTGTTTCCATGGATGTGTCTCGTATATAGATGACATTAATGATCTGTATTCCAATGATTCTGGAAATCATTTATATAACCTTGCTCACTTCACTGCTTGTCTGTTTTGTTTCTTCAGTTGAGTGAGGTCTGTTAAAGCTGGGGTCTTACCTTAAAATTGATTGATTAATTATTGGCTGCACCTGAAATGCATAAGGTAAAAAGGCTTTGATGTTTTTAAGCTGAACAAATAAAGATATGTTTTTTAATTGGAAGGCTAGCTGCTGTCTATACATTTTTATTTTGAATACAGATTCTTACAATTAGTTAAAATGAGAGCTTGAGTTGTTTCAAAAGAAACTTTCTTCTGTATTAAAGCAAGTCCATATTGCTGTGTTGGAAAATGGTGGTAGAACTGGTTAATGTAGCTGGAAGTACCTAAGACATGGTAACTAGAATTTAAATCAGGAAAGTCTGAACCATGGTTGAGGTCCTAGCACAGTTCCAACAGCAGTGTGCAAAATAAACAGACCTAGCACATTACAAAAGTATGTAGACACCAGTCTGTCCAACATCTCATTTCAAAATGGCATGGACCAGGCTCTAGAGTGGACCCAGGTCAGCAGGGTCCATCAGTTTTTTTCCCGGTGTCCCACTGGCCCAGTCTGACACTGTCCTCTGGGAAGGTTTTCACTAGATGTATTTTTCTACATTATCCATTCATACGTGAGAGGTTGGGCACTGATATTGGGGACTAGGCCTGGCTCACATCTGTGTTCCACGTTATCCCCTGGGTAAAACAAATAAGGATGCTTTTCCCTTAACTGTAATGACGTAATCTTTAGTAGAGTTGTGTGATGTACTAAATTAATTTCAGGACATTTAATTACTGAATGTACAACTGCCAGAGTCTACATATTTTTGTTCATTCAGAAGAAGGCTTTCAATGTCATTGACTCCGTAGCTGTAGCCATTTCAGGACACTTTTAATGTAGAGAATACAGAGAAGCACATGCCAGAGGCAGGTTGGAGACAGATGTAGAATTTTAACCTGGATAAAGGTAGAGAGTGAATGTAGAAAGGACAGCACTGCTTATTGGTCAAACACCCACATTTACATTGTTCCTAAGTTACATAGTTAAATTGGGTTGAAAAAAGACAAAGCCCATCAAGTTCAACCCCTCCAAATGAAAACCCAGCATCCATACACACACCCCTCCCTACTTTCACATAAATTATATATACCCATACCGATACTAACTATAGAGTTTAGTATCACAATATATAACTTGCATTTATATTTGTTTTGCCAAAGTGCATAACCTTGCATTTATCAACATTAAACCTCATTTTCCAGTTTGCTGCCCAGTTTTGTGACTGATTTATGAGCATATAACTGACAATAGACCTGGTCTGGAGGATTCTCTCTCTCTTAACAGTTTCATATTTTCTTATTCCTACTTGCAGAATGGTTATTTTTCTCACCGGCCCAAAGAGAAACACCGGACAGATAGCAACAATGAAAACTCCGTCCCTAAAGACTTTGAGAACATTGACAACAGTAATTTTGCCCCAAGGACTCAACGGCACAAGTACCAAACAGAGCTAATAAAGAAGCCTGTTAGCAAGCAGAAAGAACATATAAAGAGAAAACTCGCCTTAGAAGGCAAGGTAAAAGAAAATTCTCTGCTGGGCAAAAATTCCAATGAGGTGTTAAAATATGTTGGCAATACTTCCAAGAACACCAGCAAAAGCAATCTGAAGGATTCATACAAAAGCTCCAAGTCACACCACACCAAGAAAAGTGGCAACAGCTCCCCTGAAATAAAGTATGAGCTACCTCCCAAATGTGAGATAACTGGCAAGGAGGCAATATCAGCACTTTCTCGGGCCAAGTCCAAACAGTGTCGACAAGAAATTGCAGAGGTTTATTGCCAACATAAGCAGGGGAAGCTCATGCCAGAGAAAGTAACAAGACTGTGTCCTCTGGAAGGTGAGATTTTCCAATATTTTTCATATCCTAGCACAGATCAAAAGAGCTTGCAGTCTAAAACATCATGTTCCTTGATAATCTATGGCTTATATTGCCATGAGATATTTGTTTTGTTTTTTTATTGGACAGATTTCTCTAGATAGTTTTTCTGCAGAACCTTGTAGAACAAAACTATATAAATTAGTCTTTGCTCAGCAGACTGGCAAAACCTCCTGCAGTGCTCTGTCATCTAAGTTATGTTTCCAGAAATTTTCGAGTATGGTACAAATGTTACATCAATGTCTGTGGAACTGAAGCACATTGCATTGCTCTTTAAAAAAAAAGTACTTTGTGGGCTGTCCGAATGGAGAAATTAACCAGGTTTTTAGAGAGAAGCAACATCTATAAAGTAGGCATATCGGGCCATTGCCAAAAATATTATGAAGAAGGGATATATATTGAGCAGCATGTCATATTCACCTATTTAGAGCCATTTTTTGTGAAATATGTCATCCCATCAATAAAGTTCACCTGGAAATTAATTTCTTTTGTTGGCTCAGAAGGCCTTATAGAAATGAAATTCAATGCAAATATACCGCAGTTGAAACCATAAATTGCATTAATAGAGTTTACATTTTGAACAATCCCCCATGGAACTTTTCAGGCTGTTAAGTCCAGTGATAATTTGCATTAAGTTAATTCAATATCAGCAATATTAAAAGTGTATTCAGGGGCATGGATATTAATAGGTCTTCATGCACATTATGTTTTCTCATTGAACTGGGAATCTGGTGGCCTAGTTGCAATTGACTGGGTATTTGAACAAATGTTTTTTTAAATGTAGCTTTTAAAGAAAAGTACAATGTCCATGTCCATGGACCATGTTATATTTAAATATGTATATAATATGTTATTATTAATAAGCTTTGGGAGGTCCAAAATCTGCTGAGCGAGTAAAACTATGAAATAGTGATCACTAGCCAACACCAATACAGGGGCCAAAAAAAAAAGAAAGGTTTGTTAAAGTCACAGCACCCTGAAGTAGATGTGACACACAGTATTATATTTTATTGATATAATATTCTTTCTCTGATTTGTTACAATGCACAGAAGTCTAGACATGCCTCTTGTTGAGGCAACATTCAGATGATACCTCAAAGCTCACTACATGGGATTAGACCTCTAGTTCACAAACCGTGGGGGTTTTGTCCCTCCTGGGGGACAGTGAAAGGGGGCTCAGCCTGAAGTTAGGGATGGGTTCTCCTAGATACCACTGAAAGCCCAGGTAGAAGGGCACTTAATATTTGGGGTTGACATCTTTATGTATGGAGTATAATCTTGGAACTATGGCTGATTTGGAAACATTTCCTTGACTAGTATTGGACTGGAGCACCCACCAACCCTAGACCAAGGGCACACTAGACATATGGTTGGCTTCTCACCGCCTGTGTTTTGTATGCAGAAAAAAACAGATCTGCCAGGCATGGCATCAGCAGAGAGAAGTGGACCATATGCCAATGTGCCCTTGGCCTTGAATGTTTTTTCTTGCTTTAGAAACACACTGTTAAGCCCATGTTCATTGTGCATGCTGACATTAATATAACCATGGTGCTTGCCCTCTAAATGCCAGTTCACTAAAATCTGTGGCAATGAATTTGGCCTTTGTCATTTCTCTGCTAAGATAACCCTATCTTTCTCACAGCGGCACAAGCAGAACCTGGAATGGGGAAAGAGTTAATGCTCTATGCTTCAAGAAAAATCCCAGTACCCCAACAGGCCAGTCCAAATGTAAAATATGAGGCCTTGCAAAGGCAGGGAGCTAACACCCACTGGGTCAGACTATTCAGCTTGGCTTGTGCGTGCCACACAATTCCCCATCGATGGCATTTATCGCCATTGCAGTCAAACATCATCCAGGTGTTCAATATTCCAGGATTTATAAAGCCTCATGGCAGAGAAAAAAAAGATCTGCGGTCTGTTTCCTGACGATGCTTGCACTTTAAATATTTACGCATTAGGTTAACAGATTCATTTATTATGTTTGTGTATAGAGCTGTGGCTTCCACTGAGATGTCATCCTCTATGTAATTCCCTTGCATTCAGCTACAGATGCACACTGGTTCAAAGCTACACAGACGCTAAATGGGGATATCAATCATGATAAACAATTCCATGGAGGGTGCTTGTCATAAAGTCTTACTGAGGCAGTCACATCTGCTCTTATCGACAGGAATTACTTTCTGCAAATCTATTTCTTTTTATTTATTTTCCTATTGTTTTTTATTCTCCCTTGCCAAGAAAACAGTCTGGTGTGAGATATCTAGAGATAAACATGATTATATGAAATATTGAAAGCACAGAGCGAAAGCTGTTCCATGCTCTGAAGCTGGCGTGACAAATATTTCCTTCGGGCAAACGTTTGCCTGTTTTCTAAAGGTTATTAAAGGAGAAGGAAAGGGATCATCGCCTGGGGGGGAGCAAAATGTAAATGGTTGCTTCTGAAATTTTGATTGTTAACCGGACACCCCAGGTCCTCCTCTTCACTGAAAAAAGCACTGGTCTAGGGTAATACTGTAGGAGCACCTCTCTTTCCCATGAATCTCTAGTGGCTGATGTGCAGTAGAGTGATAACAAAATTAAAGCAAAAGTTAAAGTTTACTCTACTGCACACAGTGGCGTAACTAGAGTGTGCTGGGCCCACCTGCAAAAAAATCTTAAGACTGGCCTGGCGCATTACAATCCCCATCCTCCCACCCACTTACTCTGCTCCGCCTCAACCTACTCCCCGCCCCTATTCCGCTCATTCAATGCTGACTTGAGTTCCCCTTCCTCGTCGCAGGTAAGAGAGCAGCTGGGAAAGAGGGGGTTTTCTTATTAGCTATAGAGGAAGCGGATCCCACAGTCCTGGACCCCTGTTCCTCTGCCCCCTGTGACTGCGGGGTCTGCTTATTTTATAGTTAAGCACAAAAGAGATGAAAGGTGATGGCAGGTGCTTGTAAATTATTACCTTGGGCTGGAGCTGTTTTAAGTTAAGAGAAGCACCTGCCTCAACAGTTTGGCACCCCCAGTACAACTTCCACACTCAGCTTTGCCAGAGGCTAAACCTGAACAGAGGGTGGGGCAGATAGCATTGGGGGTTGAGCAGTGATGTTGGGGTGGGCATGATGACATCAGAGGAAGGAACAATGATGTCAGTGGTGTTAGTGAAAATGGCTCTCTATTTAGTTTTCTTAATGGTTTGGGATCCATTATACAGAAATCAGTTATCAAGAAAGCTCTGAAATACAGAAATGCTAATTTAGAAAAACAATTGCTTATTTTTGTTTGATTGGACATTGGTATTTTTTCAACCCAACTTAACTATGTAACTATGATTTGCTTTTTTTCTGTAATAAGAAATTAACTGTACTTGATAATAACAGCCATGTGAAGTTGAGTTGATTATCTTAGTATTTAAATGTTTTTTATTGGCCAGATTGTTCGGGTTTCATAAAGCTGAAAAGCCCGAACAGGTCTTAGAAAAACGGAACTGTCCAGGTCAAAACCGAACAGGTGGCAACCCTATAACATGTCCAAATAGTCATAATAATATACAAATTGATAACACCAAATGGATAATGTAAATGGATATATACAATTACAGGATTTAGGCAAATCACTGTTCACTGGGATCATGCTTGCTTTCTCTTTTTGAAGCAATTTCAAACTCTTTGCATTGAGGTTATTTATGAACACGCCCAGAATTGCTTTAAAATAGATGGAATGAAGAGTGCAGGTTGACACAATTCATTAAGGTATTTGGGTGTAATACACTGCTACTCTTCCAAATGATTACCAATGCCCCCATCCTGCCTTTTTTGATGAATGGTGCCCAACTGCACCTATTGTAACTAACACCACACTGGACCTGGTAGCATTTACACGGTTCCCGCAGTGGATTGTGTCAGTAAGAACACCAGTGCATAGTCTAAATCGGTTGCAAACATCCATTTGAGCATATGATCCAGAAGTGACCCACTTTAGCGAATGCTAAATGCAACTCATGGTTATAGTGATAGAAATTTGCACCCAAAAATGGACTTTGCACACTGCTCTTCAGAAATGACTGAAAGCTGTTAAAATGACCATTTCTTCCATTAGACAACATTTTGTTTTTGGGGTTTATATCCCTTTTAACTTTATGATAGCTTCAGTACAGCTGCATGAGTTTCCAAAAGTCAGTCTACAAAGGTTACAGAATTTTGTTCCATCTTTTTTTGTAATGTGATATATTTTAGTCACGTTCTCAGCTCACATTTATCTGCAGACATTTAATCCATTAGCCGACATAGCAGAAATGTTATGAAAGGCCATAAACAGTCTCACCCTGGCATTTCAGAAGGAATGCTTTTGCAGACTAAACACCACATCAATTGGATGCTCTATAGACTTTTTCTGTTGTAGTAAATTTACTGTGAATCTACTAATTACTGAATAACCAAGACTATAACAATATCAACAGCATTAAGATAGCAGCATGGTCTGGCATGAATTGTGCCAATGGAACAAGCTGTTTGCTTTTTCGTTAATATCCCACACGCAGTATATGCATTTTAAAAGCTAGGAATAGAAAAGGGCTGGAATAGCCCGAAACGTCGGTTTGCTAATGGTACGAATAAACAATTGAATCCCATATCGGAGTGCTGCTGGATTTATTGCTTTACAATCCCAGCCAGGGTGCTATCTGTGAGGAGTTTATATGTTCTCCCCCTGTCTGTTTGGGTTTCCTTTGGGTGCTATGTTGTCCTCCAGCACTCCAAAAACATACAGGCAAGTTAATTGGCTCCTGATTAAATTGAACATATTGTGTGAATGTGATATGGTTATTGGATGTATAAATGTGTTGGTACTATATAAATAACAGATAATAAATAAATGCAGCTGCACTTGTTGGGATCTAACCTATCTTTTCTCAGCAGAAGTTCATTTGCCTCCCCTAAAAGGCTGATGTTACTGTCTCAGAGACTTCATCCCAGATCTAAAGGAATCTGGGTGCATTTGGTTCTTCCCTAATCACATCCCTGATCCACCTAGGCCCACATTCCCTTATCACGATCCCTGCTTCAGTTGCTTTTGAGGACTTGTAGTGCAACTTTTTTGCTTTTCATTGGTAGGGTTAGCAAAGAATTTTGGTGCAAACTACTGACTTTCAATGACTGATCTCTTTGGCTCCAATGGCAGCTATTATGGCAACAAGTTTAGACCAGGAAGAGTAGTGCAAGAACAAAATAATAAATAGATTGCTTCTCTTTCTTACTGTTATACAGCTATACTGCAATATGTCCTGACAAGGCTTAGAGTTACCCTTGATAAAGCATTCTAAAAATTCAGGTAAAAATCTGAAAATGGGCAAGTGCAAGGCACATGAATGCTTGCTATACTTCATATATTTATTTTGTCATATTTGGAAGTGGAATTTTATTACAACCAATTTGGCGTTTTCTTGCTTCATATAGAAAAAGGCTACTTCAGCATGAGCTTGAATTGGAAAAGTTTAACAACCAATGGTCTAGAGCAGTATTCCCCAATCAGTATCTTGTGAGCAACATGTTGCTCTCCAACCCCTTGGGTGTTGCTCCCAGTGGCCTCAAAGCAGGTGCTTATTTTTGAATTCCAATCTTAGAGGCAAGTTTTGGCTGCATAAAAAACAGGTACACTGCCAAACAGAGCCTCAATGGAGGTTGACAATCCACATAGGGGCTACTAAATGGCCAATCACAGCCCTTATTTGGCACCCCAGAAACATTTTTCATGCTAATGTTGCTTCCCAACTCCTTACTTCTGAATGTTGTTTATGGGTTCTAAAGGTTGGGGATCCCTGGTCTAGAGGGATCACATCAGTTTGGTGTTTGTGTTTGTTATTAATTGATCCAAAACTGAGACCAGAGCTTCTCCTGATGATCTGTTGGTATAGTGCAATGTGGTCTTCCATGTGTATGGTCAAATAGCATTAATATCTGCCTGGCCAACATGTAGCAGTCGAGGCCTTGGCCTGTAGGTGGCCACTTTATGCATGTGCCTAAGGCCATTTTAGCAGGTGAGGACATCTTAACATTAGTTCTCAGTCTGTCTTGTACTTATTTCAGTAAGTACATAAAGGTTAACATAATGAATGATGGGTCTATGTTGAAGGTATCCCTTTCTGTTCAGTAACCATTATTGTATATCCCCGTTAGCATATAACAGTACAATGTTTATTGGGAATAAGCAGAAAACACGATTTTTCATAGGTGTTTCTAGATCATATTTAGACATGGAAAATAACTTTCTGGCTCCATTAAAAGGAAAGCAGGACTAGCATTTAAAATAAAATCCATAGCCGAATGACTGCAAACTGTTCCATTTTGTATAGTCCAGACAGTCATAAAAATATGTTAAATCAAATCTTGTGTTTTTATGACCTAGAAAAGCTACAGTTCTCTCCTTAAGTACTGCAACAACATATATTCAGCTAGAATTGAAATGCATTTTATATGTATCTAGGCAGGCACGCTTCTGTGAGCGAAATATAACCTTGCTGCCTACTACTGACATCATTTTGTGTTTCGGCAGCTTGTGAGTCACCTAATGTTCCCCTACGCTTGACAGACCAGCCTAACTTCAACAATATCATGCTTCAGTGTGTTCACATAGAAAGACGCACGTCTCTATCCAGTGTCCATGCACTAACCTAGGCGTAAAATAATAACCAAGGCAGGTACTACAAATATACTGTTGATGTACTTGCTGGTAAATTTGTAATACCCTCTGATATGCCCCAATTACTGCTCAGTCTCATTTTCTCCATCGTCCTACCACCCTCCCCCCAGAATCCACCAATCGTCTGACCATTGATGTCATCACTCTGCTCCTTTACACCATTGCTCCTCCCATTTATGATACTGTTCTGCCCCTTGACATCATTGATTTACCCCAATATACCCGCCCGGGATTGCTCGGATCCAAAATGTGGTAACACCAAACATTTTGATGGAGAAAAGACAGTATTTTTATGCTGGGAAAAGACCTGTAATTTAAATAGCAGAGAGGTTATTATTTACTGAAGAAGGAAGTTGTTTTTGTTCCTGTAAGTAAACTGGGAATAAAAATAACTCTGACCTTGATGACCATTTCCAGTAATCTACAATACAAGCTACCTATACACAGAAAATAGAAATTTTAATCAAATTCTGTAGATGTAAGAGTTTTATTGTATTTTGGTACAGGTATAGGACCTGTTATCCAGAATGGCTTAGTTTTCTGGATAACGGATATTTCCATAATTTGGATACTTTCATGTCTTAAGTCTACTATAAAATCGTGTAAACATTAAATAAACCCAATAGGCTGGTTTTGCCTCCAGTAAGGATTAATTATATCTTAACTGGGATCAAGTACAAGGTACTGTTTTATTATTATTACAGAGAAAAAATAAATCATTTTTAAAAATGTGGGTTATTTGGATAAAATGGAGTCTGTGGGAGATGGCCTTTCTGTAATTCTGAGCTAATGGATAAAGGGTTTCTGGATGACGTATTCCATACCTTTATTACTGGTTTCTCAAAGGACCACTATACCCTCATTGTTTTTATTTTCTCTTGTGTTTCTTTCTGAAAGATTCTGTATAAAAGTTCAACATTAAAGGTAATACATCCTGTTATAAGCAGAGTGTTGCAACAAATTTGAAGCTATAGCGGCCATTTAACGGGGGGGGGGGGGTTCCCTGTAATGTAATAATAGTTTTTTTTCTTGGTCTCTTAAACTAATGCAGTGAATGAAATGTTTGAGTGTAAGCATCAGACCAATACATGTTATTAGTTGATTAATTGCTAGTTACTAGAGCTGGAGCAAACTTGGCATTGCGAAAAGTTCACTTCTTATTTAGAGAATCAGGGGAGCAATCGTGCAGGGGGACCTGTTATTTGCACTTGTAAATATTATCTGTAGGTTTTATAAAGCTAGTGATTTTAGAAGCAAATAGGTGTGCAGTTTTGTTTCCCCGCACTCAAGGTCTCTTCTGATTTCAGCTTGGATTATGTGACTTTAACCCACTGATCAAGAGCCAAAGAGCCACCTTGATTCTGCCCTTTATTTATACTGTAAGTGTAACAGATTTAGGCAAACCATGAGTGCAGCAGAGCTGTAAAGGGATCAGAATCAAAGAGAACAAGGACAGGAAGAATAATAGTTTTGTTAAAACCGGAGTATTTATGTATGTCGGCAGTAAACGGCACAGCAATATTTAAGAAAAGACAATTACAATGAAATGGGAGATGCATGTGTATATATTGTCCCCAGGATCCCTGGAACAGCAAGAGTTTGGCGCTATGTCCCTATTGTCATACAGGTATGGGACCTGTTATCCAGAATACTCAAGAGCTGGGGTTTTCTGGATAACAGATCTTTCCACAATTTGGATCTTCATACCTTAGGTCTGCTAGAAAATCATGTAAATATTAAATACACCCAATAGCCTGGTTCTGCTTTCAATGAGGATTAATTATCTCATAGTTAGTCATGTACAAGGTACTGTTTTATCATGATAGAGAAAAAGAAAATACTAAGAAAAATTTGGATTATTTGATTATAATTTAGTCTAAGGGAGACAGCCTTTTCGTCTGAGCTCTCTATATAATGGGTTTCCATAACAGATCACATACCTGTATATCTTACTATTTTACAAGCTAAGTGATGTCCTGCAATGTGTGTATATATATATATATATATATATATATATATATATATATATATATATATAGATACATTAAACCCGAGGGGGTTCCATAATCCAGCTGCAGTTGGACTCCCTACAGTCAGGTGGGTTTTGGCCTTTGAACTACCCCACACTATAATCAAACGGAACTACTCTTAGTAGCTCACATTATGTATTTGACCCTCCTAGAATGTGCTTTAACAGGAGCTAACCTGCCACTAACCAGAAGCCTTAATTAATGGGGGTCACTTTCCTTCATTTCCACTGTGGAGTCCTGGCATCTTTACTAGTGAGGCCTCCTGTCCCAGGCTCTTCAGGAATCCATACTCTAAGTTGAGTGGAGTCCAGACAGTTATGGGATCCCAACTTTTTTATAGGCTAAGACTATCCCATAACACCCTAAGCCAATGGAAACATATTCACATAGGAAAATGCAAAAACTTCTGTTATATCTGTTCTTTTTATTACATGGTCATATTACTGCAAGGAGTAATGTTATATATGATCAATGACCCCAGCAACCATAACATTTTGATTTCCAGACGGGAGTGGGCCAGATAATGATAAGAAAATAACAATGTTTAATTACTCAGATCTACTCAGAATTTACAGAAATTTACTCAGAATTTGGGGGGAGTTTCCTCTTTAAATCTGAATCCTTGTTTAAGCAGTGGCCCTCCCTATTGGCTGTTTTCTGTCCTATTTATTAAATCTGTTCTCACAAATGTGGTTGCCATTGAGTATGTACCTGGTTTGAGGTGGTAAAAATGTATGCACATTTGGGAAGGCAACATTCACCTTGTGGCTGCATTAGTGCATAGTGATAGAGAACTAGAGTTATTTTACATTTCAAGCAGTTTCCTATCATTTATCCTTGTTCAGTATCTCCGTCTCCCCAGTACACTGTGCTCTGTCTGTACAGACTGGTTTAATAGAAATCCAATCCCTAAAGTGTGTTGTGGAATATATTTCAGTTATGTTGGCTAGTGCAGCTGAAGTAGCAATGTGTGGCAGGCCCAGCCAAGAAAAGACTCTGCTATTTGTTAGTGTTCAATTTCTTTTGTAATTTGTAGAATAAAATATTAGTGCAATAGAAAGCTTGATTGTAGATTATAATCCTGCCGGTGTCTGACATAAGGTCTGAATGGGATCTACATAAGAACTGAAAAAAGTTAGGCTTCATCCGAACAATTAATCTGCATCCAGCTTGTCCACTCTGCTCTCTCTGAATACCAAAAAGATATATATGTTGTGTATGTTTGGCAATCATGATCAAGTTAATCCAGGCAAATCTATAATGGCAAAATGTTTTATCTTAATGGAAAAAAAAATGATGTTCGCTTTGGCCTGCACTCTGAATAGAAATATTAAGATAACGCCTAAACTCTAATCTCAGTCTTTATTTTGTGGCATGGAGTGTTGAAGAATGATAAACAGGGAGATTGTGAGGAGAAATTTCTTTTTATTTATGTGGTCTTACAAATTCTAGAGGAGAAAATAATTCTGCAGACTTTAGGCGGGATACCTGCCTCATCATTCTTGTGCCACTCCCAATCCTGGGCGCACGCATCAATCGCATGCCACTCTCTTAAGACCACAATGATGCTGGAATTGTGGGGAGAAAAAAAACTGCATTATGGGTAAAAAACAGGGTGCTCACTGCATTTTAGAGTTGACACCTGTCCGGATTTCACCCGGACAACCCGATTTTTGGAAGGACCGCCATCAGTCGTCACCCCTGACATCACCCTCCCTGCCCCCAACGTCACGGGCCCATCCCCAACATCACTGGCCCATCTCCCTATGTCATCGGCCCACCCCCCTATGTCACCGGCCTGCCCCTCTGCCCATTATCGAAAAAAAAGTGGCAACCCTACTGCACTTGCAGATGTAAATGAGTCCTCCAAGGTGTAAGGCTTAGATATCAGTTCATTAAGAGAGAAAACAATACTCTAAATGTATTTTCCTGAGCTATAATAGATATTTTTCAACCTTCTAGCTACAACTCCCAGCATCCCAGACTACACTCTTAGGGCAGAGACAGCATGTCAGATTCAGGGAGATAAGTAGCCCGTCGACAAATCTCCTCTTCTTCGGGGTGACTTATCACTCCAAACTGCTTTCCCCTGCCTTCCCGCTGGTTAGAATGAATATCGCCGGCGGGATGGCACTCGGAGCACTTCGGTTTTCCGAAGTCGCCCAAAGTGACTAATTTCCCCAAATCTGACGTGTCCCTGCCCTAACAAGAACAAACTTAGCGCCAACGACTTGATATCAGTGTGTTATTACATTAGTCAGGTGTCCTACTGGCACACATCTCATTATATACTGCACGAATGTTTTTAGCTCCCCACATCATATGGGGGGTCAGGGATCTTTTATTATATGCACCCAAAGACTGATATGTTTTAGCTCCTGTGTCACAACATTCTTTTTTTTTTTTCCTTGAGTTAGCAAAGTCACCCAAGTGAAAAATGTGTCTCCGCAATGTTTCCACTTTTTTATTTCAATTCAGCTGCAGGTCATTTGGAAACTCGGAATCATCTTTTAAATGAGTTTGGAGATAAAGGTCAGTACATAGTGGCTGCGAGAGCAGTGGAACTTAAATCAAGATCAAATGCAGTTCCCCTTAGCTTGCATGTTCAGGCTGCAAATGGACAACAGTAGGAAATGATGCATGATATCTAACATAAACCTAAAGTGTCCCTGATCTCCAGCAGTTCAAGGGAAATGTTGTTTTTGTATGAATGGGCATGCTGTACCACTTGCGAAAATGTCTGTAAAGGCTGTTATAATCTATAAATGGATAAACTAAGAGGCAAATATGGAGCAAACCAAGAGGGGTGCCCCCACGTGTGTCTATAAGACATTCCGAAGCGTTAGTGTGCGATAAAGGCAAAGCCTCACACAGTCAGCACTTGTTACAACACACAAACGTCCTTTGTATTTTGCTTGCTGCCGTTACTGTTCACCTGCTGAATTATGAATACCTGGTAATTCCTGTTTGAGCTTTATGTACAAACGTGACATGTGGCGCCTTTCTGCATCTACAACTGCCCTCGTTTGTGAGCGAAGTGCCGCTGACAAATGCACAACTGTTTGCTCTAGAAAAACATTCACAAAATTCCATTTTTCAAAGTGCCCATTCTGTCTTGCTTGTATAAATGTAGGCTATGATTTAGCTGGGTATAATTGGTTTCTTGAGCTCTCCAGTAGCCACCTGCCAGCTTGTACCTCAAAGCAGAGAACTAGGGGGATTTATCAGTTTTCTGGGACATTTCAGGGTCTTGCAGCCCAGACTGATATTCTCCTTTTTTCGCTCTGATGTAAAACTCAGGGCTCATTTATAATCACTGGGTATATTTATACCTGGGCAGTAAACCATAACAACCAATCAGTGATTATATATTTTCAGCCAGCCTGCAGGTAGAACAATGGAAGCAACCATTTCATTGGTCGCCACTTGTTACTGCTCACGTACAATTTGCCCAGTGGTTATAAATGTGCCTCTTGCTTAATTCCCTGGATGCCTCAGGAATAGGCATCATCATTAACAACGCTCCCAGTAGGTTTGTATGATTTGGCTGCGTTCGGATATATCCAGGACAGTGTCGGACTGGCACACCAGGGGCCCACCCAAAAACCTTAGACCAGGGGCCCACTCTGAGTACTATTATTCTTTCTCTCCTCACTCAACCTCTATTCTCCTGGTGTCTTTTATTTACATAATATAATCTATTATTCAAACTATTTTGCCTCTTTGTTCTCATAGAAATAGGGAATGACCGTGAAATAGGCCAAATGTTTATCAGCATGAGGGGCCACTGACACCTGGGCCCACCAGGAGTTTTCCTGGTATCCCGGTGGGCCAGTCCGACACTGATCCAGGAGTTTGTAAGTTGGCAGAAAGGGTTGTTGAAATTAATAATTTCTCAAGATCTAGAGACCAGCATAGGTATAAATGTATGACAAAGTGTTGTGCCTGTTATAAGGCATAGTCAGCAGGTTTATGAGAGGCCGTGTGACTCTAAAAATGTAGTTCATGCATTCAGTTTAATGGAGAGGTGTTTTAATGGAGAACTAAAGACTAAAACAAACGTGGCTAGAAAAGCTATATTTTATATGCGGAATTGACTGTACCAGCAGAGAGGTTTAACAGCCCTTTAATGGTTGAGAATTTTAAATCGGCCCAAAGCAGCTCGCCATCTTGGATCTTGTTAGGCCACCTTTTAAGTGGCAGTGATGCTGCACATGCTCAGTGAGCTCTGGGCAGCTGATGAGAAGCTCATCTTAAAGGGGAACTATCACAATAATAAAAATGTAATATAAGCTTCAGCATAATGAAATAAGAAACTTTCTAAATACAACCAATTAAAATTTCTGAAATTATCAAATTTATCTTTACTATTCCTCTCTCAGCATCTGTTTCTCTTCATTCTGTCTTTATGCCGGAGTTGGGTGTCAGATGAATGATCCAATATATATTATAGGGGGCTCCTGTTGCCTAGAAGATATATTAAAGCTCAGTCTATTTAAATCACCAGAAATCCTGTCTCTCTACATGCAGAATTTGTGCAAAAGACAGTTATTTTGTTACATTTTGCATTGGAATCAGTTATTTGAGTAAGCTCTAATACATCTACTAGGAAAGGAAGCCCCCCTCCCTATAGGATATATTGGATCATTCATCTTACTTCAGTATGAGGAAGCCTATATTAAATTTAAAATTTTGCGATAGTTCCCCTTTAAAGGTCACAGGAAATCAAATAGAAAATTGAGTTACATCACTCATAACAACTGATGCTACAGGGCTGATTATGAAATTCTGTTGCACACCGGTTTCCGAGATGGGAAATAAAGGGTGCAAATTTTTTTGTTGTCTGATTTCATTCTCTTTTAGAATGAGGAATATGTGTATAAATACACTTTATGTGGTGAAATCGTTGCTAATTTCACTGGTTGATGATATATTGTATAACAGTACATGGTACATACAGTACATTCGCTTGATGTAAGTGAGCATATCGGCTGCATTTAAATCCATAACACGTTTATAAATACACAGAAAGCAGCAGGGGAGCAGAACTGTCAGTGCAGTTAAGTTTAAGTGTCACATTGTAATAACGCTTTGCATGTCTTTCTCAGTGATGTGATAAAAAAGGCTGCGGATAACTAAGAAAGGCTGTATTTGTTGTCTCCCCCCCCATGTTCTACTGTTATGTCTGCACAATATAAAGCAATCTGTTCAGTTCTAATCCAAGTTGTGCTTCTTTTATAGCAAAACAAATATAGTTGTATATGATAAAACCAGTGCACCACTAGAAAAACAATGTTCTGTTTATTATTTTTTTTTATAACTTTATTTTTAATTTTCATATGTTTTAAATGCAGCTGTTACATTTGGTATAAATTGCATCGCTGTGTTCAGCAGCCTGGTTATACGATTGCTATGTTATTCTGATATGTACAGCTTACACAAATCAAGTCAAGAGATTTGTTTATTTTGATCATGTTGGCTTCTGGTTTAGAACAGATGCACACTGGTTAATTTTGGACTTCTTGCCCACCATGTTTTTAGGAACCCAAACATACCTGGCTAAAATGCTTAAGATGATCCATAAAGGGCATGTAAAGCCAAAAAAAATAAAATCCCGTTTTTACTTTCTTTAATGAAAAAGAAACCTATCTCCAATATACTTTAATTAAAAAATGTCTACCGTTTTATAAGAAACCTGACTGTATGCAGTGAAATTCTCGCTTTATTTACTGCTGTGGATAGGAATTGTCAGATGGTCCCTAACTGCTGAGCAGGGAAACAATCATACTTATGAACAAAGTTACAAGATGGTGACCCCCTGTAGCCAACGTTGAAAGCATAAATTATTTGTTTGATTAGGTTTGTAGTGCAGTAAGTTAATGTTTATATTTAGTATACAAAATACAGCATTTTTAGCCTTATTCTATTTTAGACTTTACATGCCCTTTAAAGCCCTTCAGAGTAGCTAGGAGATCCAATCAATCCAACAACCTCTCTCACAGGACTTTTCATAGTGCCAAACAAATTGTAGTTTACTTCAATGTTTTGGCTATTAACTCACCGTCATCAGGAAGTGCAACACACACCAAACAAATTCCCATCATAATGGCCCTAGTGGCGCCAACAACTACCCATGATGGCATACCCCAGAGTATACAACATACGTGATGACATGTCTAGTGCCAGGAAGTGAAATATACACATAACCACATCGGTTCCAAGCCCAACATAAAAATCGTTCAGTCTCTTATACATTCCCCCATTGGTGTGCCCAATCCCGTGGTGTGGATCCCTAGTGACAATTAAAACAGACCAGAAAGGTAAATATAGAATTAAAACTTGTCTTAGGGGCATCGCCACCTATTTCCATTCCGAGTTCCGAATGGGAACTCAGTACCCACATAGAGACAATATGTCAACCGTATTAAGCAACTGCTAACTTGATATATCGCCCATTCCTGCAGAGTTGTAGCCACCTAAGAAGCAGAAGAAACCCCTCCATAATGCTCCGGAGACTGTCAATGCACAGTGCCTACTGGCAAACAACCACACTGAGTCCATCTGCCTCAATGTAGTTGGCCACATCTACCTCTGCATTGCGAGTAAGCCACTGCTCGGTGTACAGGGGCATTGTTTGTGTATGTTACTTTCCAAGTCACTTTCACATTCCCATGACATTACTGGTTCTCAGCCGTTGGCCATATTGCTTCATGCTCACCAGGATTAGTAGTATGAGGTACCGTCTGGCACGCACACTTTCTGTCCCCTCGTTGGCATACTTACTCAGCAAAACCAGTCAACCAATATATTGCCCATACACCAATGAATGGAGAAGGCGTTAGGCGCACCATGGACCAACATAAATGCATTCAGTAGGGTATTTTTTTTACACAAAGTGGATCGACAGATTTACTGTAAGTATCCTCGAATTCCAGGGGAATTTCTGCTTGGTGGTACGAATGACAGTAAAGGGCCTACCTTCTATTCACTCTATTATAGCTCATATTGTGGGTAAAAAGCCTGAAACAAAATAAGAGGAATCAAAAAATGCCATAATATCACTCCCATATAGTAATTGGCTGGGCGTGTATCCCCAGCCTAAGGGTATCATTATACAGCCAATGCACAGTCAGTTAATGAAATGACAAGAGAAACAACCTTCCTGTAACATTAAAGAAACAAATAATGCTTTGTAATTATAAACATCATTGTTTGTAACATTGTAAGTATTTGTGTCCTACAATAGAGGGACATTGTAGGACACAAATACCTACAATGTTACAAATGATGAAGTGCAGTGTCACTGGCAACTCCTAACAAAATCTAAGATGGTGAGCTCCTGTGCACAACTTCTAAGGCCTCAATCATTACTGTTATTAATATTCTGAAACTTTGGACTGGTTCAGTATGTAAAAAACAGCATTTTTACCCAATACTGATTTTTAAGGTTTAGTTCTCCTTTAAGTCTTCTCCTATGCATGACAGGAAACTCAATGTAGAATCTGAAAAAGGGTAAAATATAAGTGAGGAATCTTAGTTAGTAACAGCCATAAATAGTGGCACAATTTGTATTCTTTTTCATTGTTATACCCATTTCACCTGCAAGAATGGAATGTCCCCCATTGTATTGTCTGTGCCGTCTGTGAACTCCGATGCCCTGAATCTGCAACAAGGGGTAAGTAACAAGTTTGGGCCATTTACCCAGTATAACACCCAGGCTGGGGGGGAGCAGGGAGGGGGTCTATTTAGGGTAGGGGATTTTAATAAAAATGGTTTGGTTCTCCTTTAAAGTGGAGGTTCATCTTCAAACATTATTTTCAGTTCAGTTGGTTTCAGATTGTTCACTAGAAATAAAGATTTGTTTTCCAATTACTTTCTATTTTCTATTTGTGACCATTTTTATATCAATATTGAAGTGTAAAGTTTCAATTTTTATCTTCTAAAGCAGGGGTCCCCAACCGCCGGGCCGCGGACAAAAACGAGGCGCGCTGAAATTGGACACCGGCACGTCCAAACTTGCTGCTGACCCCAGGCCCAACCCCACCCCCCGGTCCTTGCAAAAAAAAAGAAAAGAAAAAGACTTTGTTTTTTTGCACCGGTCCCCGGTCCAAAAAAAGTTGGGGACCCCTGTTCTAAAGCAGCTCTGGGAGGGGGGTCTCCGACTCTTTAACTGTTTTAAATGAATACATTTAGTTTATACGTTTATTATCTTTGTCCCTGCTGAGCAGAGCTTCTGAGTTTCATTAAAGGCAGCTGTTAGAATTGATACAATAGTTGCTGTGATAGTCAACAGCTACTGCTGAGAAATGTATCAACTAATTGTTTCAAATTGTAACCGTTCAAAACGCTCCTAGATTACCGAGCTGCGAGACAGACACTAAAAAGAACATTAAACTTTAAATATTGGGAAAATGCTAAAAAATAAACGATGGAAAGCAGTTGAGAAAAGTCTTTATATATGGTGAACAATCTGTAAACAATTCAACTGTGTTTGGAAGGTTAACAACCCCTTTAAGGCCCTGAAAGGTATCCTTTTTATATGTATATTGGAGGTCAAAGCAGAAGTCATTTTGGTGTGTATTAATAAAATATCCCCCATGTCCCCAAGGTTCATGACACATTGATACATTTTAAAAATATGCTTTGCCTTTTAACCTTTGCCATTAATATGCACCTATTGAGAATAAAACGATGGGCTTGCCGGCTTATACAAATGTTAAAGTGCCTATTTTGTGCTCTGAACCGGTGAAAATGAATGGTATAACAACACAATATATTCTATAGAGACCTAACCTACAGGTGAATTAAGAAATTGAAATGTTGATACATGAATTACTTTGAGTATGACATTTGTTTGGGCTCACTGAACTGTCTGCTGTATTCCTGGTGTCAGCTTTGGGCAGCTACATCTCCTAGAAACGGATCAAAATCTATGGTTGTCACTGGGATACTGGGAAATATATCTTAAAAAATTCTGAAGGACAACTGGTTGTCTATATTGGCCTCTAGTTCGTAATTGCCACCATCTTTTTTTTTTATGGTGAATAGATATTTTCTTACACTTCACAAAAGTCCTTTACAAAAATGACTGATGACTAATGCATCAAGTTGGATTTATATTTGCATGCATATGTCCTAAACTATTATTAAGTTGAGTTGAAAAAAGACCATAGTCCATCAAGTTCAACCCCTCCAAATGAAAACCCAGCATCCATACACACACCCCTCCCTACTTTTACATAAATTATATACATACCCATACCTAAACTAACTATAGAGCTTAGTGTCACAATAGCCTTTGATATTATGTCTGTCCAAAAAATCATCCAAGCCATTCTTAAAGGCATTAACTGAATCAGCCATCACAACATCACCCGCCAGTGCATTCCTCAACCTCCTTGGGAAGAACCACCAACCTGCAACTTAAAGTGCTTCTGTTACCCTTTTGCTCCATGGGGTAGATTTATCAAAGAGTGAAGTTAGAGATCTCCACAGTCCGCAGAGTGAAATACCACCTCTCTCCATTCGTTTATATTGGATTTTTAAAGGCGTATTTATCAAAGGGTGATAATTCTATGTAATAAACTGAAATTCCCATTGCAGAGGGTGGGGAGAAGTGCAAGCGGCTCTTTGGTGATTTGTAGTCAGTTGAAATAACTGAAAAAGTATAGAGACTAGGGTAATGTTTTTTGTCAGTTTATCAGGCCCATTCATTGTTCATATGGATTGTCTTCTTGAAGTCCCATTTAGATTTGTCCACAAGCCTAAATGGGGAGAGTTTGCTGACGCTCAAATCCCCGTAAACCTATTACCCATAGGTAGCAGTAGATTCAGCAGCCGTCAGGGTAAAATGTACAGTGGTGTGAAAAACTATTTGCCCCCTTCCTGATTTCTTATTCTTTTGCATGTTTGTCACACAAAATGTTTCTGATCATCAAACACATTTAACTATTAGTCAAAGATAACACAAGTAAACACAAAATGCAGTTTTTAAATGAGGGTTTTTATTATTTAGGGAGAAAAGAAATCCAAACCTGTGTGAAAAAGTAATTGCCCCCTGAACCTAATAACTGGTTGGGCCACCCTTAGCAGCAATAACTGCAATCAAGCGTTTGCGATAACTTGCAACGAGTCTTTTACAGCGCTCTGGAGGAATTTTGGCCCACTCATCTTTGCAGAATTGTTGTAATTCAGCTTTATTTGAGGGTTTCTAGCATGAACCGCCTTTTTAAGGTCATGCCACAACATCTCAATAGGATTCAGGTCAGGACTTTGACTAGGCCACTCCAAAGTCTTCATTTTGTTTTTCTTCAGCCATTCAGAGGTGGATTTGCTGGTGTGTTTTGGGTCATTGTCCTGCTGCAGCACCCAAGATCGCTTCAGCTTGAGTTGACGAACAGATGGCCGGACATTCTCCTTCAGGATTTTTTGGTAGACAGTAGATGGTTCCATCTATCACAGCAAGTCTTCCAGGTCCTGAAGCAGCAAAACAACCCCAGACCATCACACTACCACCACCATATTTTACTGTTGGTATGATGTTCTTTTTCTGAAATGCTGTGTTACTTTTACGCCAGATGTAACGGGACGCGCACCTTCCAAAAAGTTCAACTTTTGTTCTTCGTCGGTCCACAAGGTATTTTCCCAAAAGTCTTGGCAATCATTGAGATGTTTTTTAGCAAAATTGAGACGAGCCTTAATGTTCTTTTTGCTTAAAAGTGGTTTGCGCCTTGGAAATCTGCCGTGCAGGCCGTTTTTGCCCAGTCTCTTTCTTATGGTGGAGTCGTGAACACTGACCTTAATTGAGGCAAGTGAGGCCTGCAGTTCTTTAGATGTTGTCCTGGGGTCTTTTGTGGCCTCTCGGATGAGTTGTCTCTGCGCTCCTGGGAAGGTTCACCACTGTTCCATGTTTTTGCCATTTGTGGATAATGGCTCTCACTGTGGTTCGCTGGAGTCCCAAAGCTTTAGAAATGGCTTTATAACCTTTGAAATTGAACTCAGGTGTGATAAACCACAGTTAAGTTATTTTTTAACAAGGGGGGCAATCACTTTTTCACACAGGCCCATGTAGATTTGGAGTTTTTTTCCTCCCTTAATAACGTAAACCTTCATTTAAAAACTGCATTTTGTGTTCAATTATGTTATCTTTGACTAATAGTTAACGGTTTTTGATGAGCAGAAACATTTAAGTGTGACAGACATGCAAAAGAATAAGAAATCAGGAAGGGGGCAAAAAGTTTTTCACACCACTGTAAATAAGGCTATGTTGCAATTAGGATGCGACTTCTCATTTACAAAGACAAATTGTCACATGTGTAATTTGTCCTGCTGACTAATATAGGCACTAAACATTTTTGGGATTTTTGCATTCATACTGTTTATATGAGCTTCAATCATACCAGTTTCCCATTAATTTCATGAATGTTTACCTTTGAATGTGTATAAGGAGGGAGGCAATGCTGCTACCATACCTCTTGCCTCAGCAGACAATAAGCAAATCACTCATTGTGGCTCTACGTGGGATAAACTTGAAGTATCTGTAGATTGTTGTATGCACTAATGTGCTTGAAAAATAGATTTACTCAGCCATCTCCCATTCACAGGCAATTTATATTTGCTTAATACTTTTAGGAATATTAATAGGAGCTGGTTATAAAGAACACATAGCATGTAGTAGCTCAAGCTTAGCTGCACTAGACTTTCTATGGTTCTGCTTGGGTTAAATAATTATTTAAAAATATATATGTTCTTGTTTGATTTATTATGGAAATATCTTGTTGTTCTCATTATTTAAAATCTCGCCATGGAATAAAAGTCCCAAATTGCTACCTTTAACAGAGAACGTTCCAATCAAGAACCACAACTGAGACTATCTTCTAAACAGCCTGTAATTTACATATTTCAGTACAACTGCTCAGGCATATATATTAAAACCACCATAAAAACAGCAGTCTGTGGGAAAAAAAGTAAATTATGATGCTGCGCGAGGTTGTGGGTTATTTATTTCTGCGCACAGGTGCGGCGAGTTTAGAGATGTGAAACTAAAGTAGACAGATATGTAGAACAGAATAATTGTTTTGTCCCCTTCTGCAGGTGTTGCTTATTTCTGAGTTAAATTGTGTTCCATGCTTAGAACTTTAGATGTTCTCATTATATGTGAAGCTTTGCATTCTCAGGTTAGGTGAATAACTCTTCAACAGACTGAAAGCTACATGAGTCCACCCAGTGAGAATGGAACATTATAAAATGATCATTAAGATTGATGTCAGTCTGTCTTAGAATAGCTACAGCTTTTCTTCTAGAAAAGCAACAGCAGCAAAAGATATTCTGTCTCATTTACATATGTAAGTACTAGTGATGGGCGAATAAATTCTGCGTCAGGCACCAATTTGCAGCGAATTTCCGCGTTTGGCCCCGGCGGATAAATTTGCAAAAGTGCTGTGATCAAAAAAATTTCACTCACGTCAAAACCGTCATGCGTCAACACTATTCGGATGCCCATTGACTTTAACACCGGCGGCAAAATTGACGCGGCCGTCAAATTTTGTGTTTCGCAATTTTTTTTGCCGTTTCAAAAATTTCGTAGGTAATAGTATCAATGGATTCAACTAATTTTATCAAGAAATTGGGTACTAATTTTATTATTGATGCTACACAAGTTGTGATGGACAGCGCAGAAGCTGTGATTATCCTGGAATTTGTGTTGCATTCATTTAGTGCACAACAGGGGGGAATGTAATAAAAGTCACAAAGATAAAAACAATTCACACCAATTAGAATAAAAATTCACATCTCACAATGTAATATTCTTCATTAAACTGTTATTGCATTGCAAATTTTAATTGTGCACTTTTAAGAAGTGCTTGAAGGTGTCGTAATCTTTTGGAGCAAACATAACTTTTTCAATAACTTTTATTACATTTACTGCGCATTGGCGCAAACTATAAAATTTGCAATCTTTCTTCCACTGTTGGAAGCGGTCGCTAAACAGTTTCCGGGTTCGCAAAAGCTATATTAAATTTGCGCAAAGAAAAATTTGTTTGCGCAAAGCCATACCTTTTCGCATTGCAAATGGTTTTTCCGTTACTGACTTTTATTACATTACTCCATTTGTGTTTTATTTGTAATGAGCCCTGCTTTCAGGTGTTTGCCATGTGTTTTTTTACCCATAATGCAGTATTTGTGCCTATAATTCCAACATCATTTTGGTTGCCAGACAGAGTTGCGCCTGACACAATTGTGACTGCCGCATCAAAATTGACTCACGTAAATTGCATGAAAAAAGAGTACGATTGGTGTAGTTTCTTGTGTGAGAGAAGCTTATGCGTCCTATTCTTTTGGTGTAACTGTGCTGTGGCAATTGATGCAAGCCACTGTGGTGAGTTCAGAACTATCACTTGGTTCAAAGGTGGCAGTAGCTTTATGGTCCCTCTGTATCAATAGGTGCAATTGTGCTCAATTAGGAACAGGAGAAGGATTACTAACCCAGAAAACTACAGAAATTCAAGGAGTGCATGGTGACCGTCTTGATTTTTCATGCATGAAGTGTGGACAATTTTGCAGTTGCAATTATTAATGAATGCTATTGCAACCTTTTTGTTTCTACTATATTTTAGCAATGTAGCATTTTGGTTAAATCTTTTTTATTTGGCACTTTTTTAGTAAATCTATACTTTGTATAGAAGTCTGACTCCGCTAACAGATATGTATTAGCGTCACTTCACTTGAATAGAGTTGCAGGATTGGATGGGTTGGACAGAGAACAGGCAGAATGTAGCCATCCGCTGTCGCAGGTAGGGTCACTTTGTGTATGTGGCTGTAGAGAACAGCTGAAAAAAATACCTTTAATGCAGATCTCTGCTGCCCTCCACCCTTCCTCTCCCAGTCTATATCATTGACCTTCTTTATCTCAATAGCTTTTTCCTGTTTATAAAGCCTCACCACATCCTTCCTTTTAACTTGACACATTCTAGTACCTACAAAGTACTTTGTCTCTCCCAGTGGCATTCTGTAATAACCAGTGACCTTGCATGTCCTCTGCATGTAAATCACCACGGCCCCTATTTAGAATACTGTAAGGAGCATTATTGTTTGCTTTTTACAGTTAAGCATTGTATTTATGGAACCCTACATACCCATTTCTCTGTTCTCCAAAACCATAGATGAGCACTTTATGTATGCATCACCTTTTTGAGCTCACTTAGAATCATATACATTACTGCATCCTCCCTAAAACTTGAAGTCTGCTGCAGCTATAGAGTTTATGATGGTCCACCATGTTTTTTCCTTACCCAGCCAACACTTCGACTAGAAAAGGAGGCCAAGCCCATCATACTGGGCAACCCTTGCTTTTTAAACATTTGATTTGCTGTACAGCAATGAAAAGATTCAATGTAATTGTGGTCATATTATTTTTTAATTGTATTAGTCTCTATCAGTTTGGTCATAATAGGCCAATAATATCTGGCCTTCAGTGGTCAGCTCAGTGTATGTGATAATAGAAGAATTTGCATGAGACTTATAACTACGTATCTGTATATACATTAGGATGCTATGTATTAGAACCATCTTTAATGGGGAGCAAACAGGAGGGAAAACCCTGGTTCCAACACTTTGTAAAAAAAAAACTGCTTTTAGTGCTTTGCAACCCAAGGATAACTCCAGAATCCAGCAACATGATTCCCTGGAGACACTGAAAGTTGTTTAGTAACAATAAAAGAACTATGGGTTAAAGAATAAATAATGCAACCCCATGTGGGGTATTTTATGTTGAGCTCCACCATCCTTAAGGACAGTGTACAGCCTTGCAGCTCGTATTCTGAGCCCTATGAAAGCTGTCAAGGTAAAGGTTCAGTATCAAAATATCTTTCCAGTAGTGAAATGATTTACTAGTTAATAGTGTGCCTGGGCTGAAAATTCTCAGTCAATATCTTTTTAAAGTCTAAATTGCTCTGGGTCTTTGACCTGTGTTATTGGACTATGTTTAAAATTCTAACTGCATGCATGATTAATTGCGGTACATATGCTTCTGGATGAGAAGCAGCAGTAAATCATATCAAATTGCACTTGGTTAGTAAATTAATCTCCGATTTCAGCTGTCATAATGTATTTGAAAAAAACTGTGCAATATCTTTCAGTGACAAAACAGAGAGCAGAATATCAACATTTTAAGGTTCATATATTTTATTTTTCAGACGATGGCCTTTGCTTCTAAAATGTACAGTATATCATATGTACTGTTTGTCATGTAATAGAGACCCAACAACTCAATTTCTTCTATTTAAAAGGGCAGTATACTCCCTTATTTAACACAGCTTCAATGATTAGGACTAAACATATGTTTTGCTCATGGACTGGTGTCCCCCATGCAAAAATTGTGTAAGGTTGCTGATCATATCCTAAAAATGAAAGTCTTCTATCCAAGTATTCGAAATAAAAATAAGTAAATTTTGTATGTCTTCTGCTTCTAAGCCAGCACACTCTTGGTGAGTCCATGAAGTTCTAAGGCTCATGATAAAGGTTTCTTTCAAATTCTTTTCCAATTTTTTTTTTTTTATTGTTTCTTTGCTATTTTCCATCTGTTTGTCAGATTGCTAAATTTGCTTTGAGATGTCCAGACCGTTCTTTTGCAAAGAACAATAATTTCCTCCAGCGCTACAGAACATTTGATTTACAATCTCCCAAAGATCTACTTGAAACAACATTGTCTTTTTATCTGGTTATGGGGAATCAAACCTGTTTTTTTCTGTTGATTAGTCTAAACCATTTATAATGGAAATCTTTAAGATATGTAAATAATATGTTTTCACTTGGGTCAATAAGTTACTAATGAATGTTTCTTTTATCAAACAGGAAAATCAAGCAACAATGTGCAGTGGGACGATGATTCAGTGGAGTACCCAACTGTGAATCCAGTCCGAATTGCCTTTGTTTTGGTTGTCCATGGCAGAGCCTCCAGACAGCTCCAGAGAATGTTCAAGGCAATTTACCACAAGGACCATTATTATTATATCCATTGTGACAAGGTACAGAACTCACATTCCCTAATTTTTGGTTAGACGACCATGGCCTGTGACCTTTTATGAACCAGCACATTTCTTCCATAGCTTCATGGTGGTTGAACAGCAACAGATGGATGCCCATGGGATACCTTGTCTCCTTATCAATAATGGGAAATCTAATGGTTGTGTTCGGTGCTCTAGGCCATCCTTTGCTTTTCAGATTGACCCTTAGTCTGCGGACAACCATGGAATTTATAAGATAGTATTTAAGTATCTCTTCACTTTATGAAGTTTTAATAGGCTACGTAAGCAAACCAAGTCTGGCTGTCTGGTCATAATATTGTTCTTATCTCACTTTTAAATGAAATGCAGCCCTCAACCTGTTCTAGATCATTAAGGATCTAGATTATTAAGGATTTTATATTATTTAGCCTTTGGGTTTTTTGTCAGATATACAGATTAAAGAGCCCTGGACACTGAAATAAATAAAGTATTAAAGTGGACCTGTCACCCAGACACAAAAATCTATATAATAAAAGCCCTTTTCAAATTAAACATGAAATCCAATTTCTATTTTTTATTAAAGCATTCATAGCTGTTGTAAGCTCATTTAAACATCTCAGATGTTAATCAAATATTGTCTGCCCCTCCTCTATGCCAGTGGCATAGAGGCGGGGCAGACAATTACTTTCACTTTCCATTCAGCACTTCCTAGATGTCACTGCTCTCCATATATTCCCCCGTTCTCTTTACTGTTTAATTGTGTAGCCAGGACATGGGAATGGACATCAGGTCCCCCATTCTGGTGCACAAACAAGATTCTGAGATGATACAAGGCTTGTCTTAATAACAGTGTCCCAAATGGCTCCTGCCTGCTTGCTATAATTATGAATTCCCAGATTGAAGGAAAAAAGATTCAAATAATTTATATAGTGTAATTAAAGTTCATTTTTCTTGATTAATGTGATAAAATAGGATTTGGAATGTTTTTTTTGGGTGACGGGTGGCCTTTAAGGATTTCATGTTATTTAGCCTTTGGGTTTTGTGTTGGGTTTATAACCTGAGAATAAGAGGTCCACTTTGGATGCCCGACCTGCCACTGCTCTCTAGTTGTCAGTGGACTAAAATTGCTAGATACTTGAGCTTTTAAATAGGGGTTGCTGGAGGGGGGAATGTGTAAGTGATCTTAACATATCACACACAGCAAATAAAGTTTTACTACTCTTCTTTAGTTACTGTCTCACTCTATCCATGGCATGTTCTCCACTTGCATCTGCCTGACCACTAGCTCTGAAATTTACCTTTCATGTTAAGGTTCTGCTTGTATTTCCTCGAATTACTGCTTATACATACATGCTGAGTGATTGCACAGCACACAACCAATACCTGCAGCCTGCCATTACAGGTGCCCACTGGCATATTCCTGGTGTCCTGGTAGGTCAGACTTACCCTCTTGTTTATAATGTTTGCAACCCTGCTTGCAGTTTGACTTTGGCATGGCAGAGGTAAAGGGTGCAGTTTTCCACAGTATTCAAAGAGAAACAATAATGGACAATCCATTGTACCTGTCTGAGGTTTGACCACTTTTTGGTAAGACACAGAATCAGACTATGAAAAAGAATACCCAGAGGGTGATTAATTTAATTTCTCTTCTTGAACAGCGATCCCATTATCTACACAGACAAGTGTTACAGTTTGTCAGCCAGTATCCCAATGTCCGTGTTACTCCCTGGAGAATGTCAACCATTTGGGGCGGAGCAAGTCTGTTGTCCACCTACTTGCAAAGTATGAGGGATCTGCTGGAGATTTCTGATTGGTCTTGGGATTTCTTCATCAATCTCAGTGCTGCTGACTATCCAGTCAGGTACGTTATTATTCTTTATAGTGTGTTTTATATTTTTTTTTTATAGAATTGATCTTGGCTTCTGTATTTTGTTTATGCAGAGTAAATAGGTAACATCACTGTGTACTTATTATTATTATTATTTCTATAGAGCCCTTGTTCCTTGTAGTGTTTACAAACCTGCATCTACATTGGTAGCGATTTCAAAAGCTTAGAAATATCCTTCACATAACAACAGAGAACTTTTAGACTCTCGGAAAAGCAAAATGAATTTGTAATGTTTTGTCCTGTTACTGTTGGCAAAGTACAGTTTAAGAGAATAAATGGATTAGTCCAGAAAGTAGCATTGTTTTTAAAAAGCATTTATGGTGTGCCAACATATTCTGCATAATGCTGTATAATAGGCATACTTAAACAATACTGATGACAGACAAATATTGATACAGGAGGTAAAGTGTAAAAGGTAAGGGCATCAGTTAGGGACTGATAATCTTTGATTGTCTTTGGTCTTTATATTTAGGTATTGTTTGTTTTTTTCACTTTATAAACCTTTATAAAGTTGTGATTGTATGAAAACGGAGTTCTATAAAATAGTTGAATGAACATATAAAAACTTGGCTCTTTGTACAAAGAAAATACCACCAATAGTGATGCAGGGGAACAGGCATTGTTGTAGTTGTTAACGTGGGGTAGGGACTGGGGCAAATAAGAACAGGGCCTGACCTGGGAAGCTCGATGGAATTGGGTTTGATATGGGGCATAGTTAATAGATCTGGGATGTTACTCTGCATTATTATGCTCTGCCCTAATACAATGCTTCAATGTATAAGAACTTCATAGAAAGGAGTATTGGAACCCAGTGGATTAACTACAGAGTTTGTAATTAATTACACATCACATGTTTCAGGCTCTGCACCACAACATGTAAGACACACACAGTTCAGGTGCATCTATCACTATAGTATTTGAGTGACAAATATAAACAGTGGTTCCCAATTTCTGCAATTTGTCTTAATTAGAAAATACTTGTAATAAAGTCTTATGTCAATTCCTTCTCCTGGATCTTCTAAACATGGCCCTGGTTGCTCAGCAACATAGAGCTACTGGTTAGACAAGCATTTTTTTCATGAGATCTAGCTGCAATATTTACCATGGGGTTTCTTTTCTTGCTGTTGATCACAGATTTAATCTCTGATGCCTCAACTGACTCAGTCAAGCTGACAAGTAGAAATGTTACGTTATCAGTTACAGCTAGAGAAGCTCTGTGGCTGAATATGAGGATAGCAAAGGGCTTGTCAAAGAATGGCTTACGCCTTCTAATACTAGGAGAGCAATTGACTCCTAAGGCCTCTGTAGCTAATTGGCATCATCTCAAGATATCAGGATGTTAAAGTCACACACATGCACAAGATGGATTGGTTTATCCTCTCTTGGACAAGTAGTCAAGGACATTGGAATGTGCCAGCAATCAGTGCTTAGATTTATTGTACAGTCCCTGACAGGAGCAGAGCACATTTGATATGTAATTATCTAATAGTGCCTTTAATACAGTATATCTTTCTTTGTCTCGCTGAATAAATGTCAATAGTGTTTTACATACTGACTGACAGGGGGCAGAATAGATAAGCGAGATAAATGCCGGCAGTTCCAGTAACTATGAAAAATCAGCATATACCACTAGATGTGCACACACACACACAAATGGCAGCAATGCAAAGTACACCGCTTACAAAAAAAGTGGATCTTGAACTACAACCGGCAGTTATTCCCTGAAAATGTGATGTTGTGAGCCATATGCTGCTCACAGCATTTCCCTATGTGGTTTAATGTGAAGCAATTACTATAACTATGACCCTATGTGCTGTGAGTGTTGTAGCAATTTGATAAGACTTTTCATTGTAATATAATAACTATCTAAGTGGCTCATTGGATGTTGCTCTCAGTGGTCTCAAAGCAGGTGCTTATTTTTGAATTCCTGGCAAGTTTTGGTTGCATAAAAATTAGGTGTACTGCCAAACAGCATCTTTTAGGCTACCAGTCCACATAGGGCTACAAAATAATAAATCAAGGGGTCCGTTTACTAAAGTGCGGTAAATCTGACTTTAAGTTTCCGCATGTTATCGCTGAGAATATTTTTACGCCAGAATATTCGCAGCGACTAAGTTTACTAAACAGCGATGCGCTCAGAAGTCATTGCGATCACTTGCGGTAACTACGTTAAGGAACTAGCTTACGTTAGCGGTAATTTTAGCGAGTTGCGAATTTTCTGGCGAAAAATTACGTTTTTGCGAATATTTATGCTATAAAATAGTCTTGTTTTATGGCGGTTATTATGGCAATTTTTACTGTGACATTTATGGCCAGAAATGCATCTTCAAAACTCATAAACTTTATTGACTGATGATTATACCATCCAACAACATCACCAGAGTAACACCAATCAAACATGTATGCATCATATAAACCCTTCTGCCAATAGAATCATAGGAAATGATACCAGTCAATCTCTTTGCTTCATAGAAATGCACAGTTTAATGTAGCCAATCCCAATGAAACCAAAAAAGTGTAGAGGCTGACGAATCCTTGGACTGTGATGCCGCTGCCAATAATACACCTCTGAGCTGAAACTGCTGCTGTTGCACCAGATAGAAGCAGAAGCCAAAACATCCTGTCAGCAATAGCTACAGATCTGTCTCCTGTCAGCAAAGAATGATGGGTAAAAAAAAAAACATTATTATGGGATATTTCCTGCCCCTTGAGAATTTTCTGGCGGAAAAAATACTTTTACGCCACTTCATAGGTGGCGGTAAAAGTTTGCGAATATTCTGGCGTTAATTTTGTCTTTAGCACATTTCGCTGTTTAGTAAACCATGCGTTAATGTGTACGTAGCGTTATTTTCAGCAAATGCGATAACTGGCGAACAATTATTCTTGCGTAAGAAAATTTGCAAATTTATATTTACCGCAGGTTAGTAAACTGGCGATAACATATTTGGCGAAAATTCTGTCTATATATTGTGCGAATATTTTTAACGCACTTTAGTAAATGGACCCCCAAATGCCTTATTTGGCTTTCACAGGAACTTTTTTAATGTTTTGCTACCCAACTCTTTTTACATTTGATTGTGGCTCATGTGTATAAAAGGCTGGGGATCTCAGGTCAGGGTTAGTGATGGGTTAATTTATTCGCCAGGCGTGATTTAGCGGCGAATTCCCGCGATTCGCTGCCGGCGAATAAATTTGCGAAACTGCAGCAAAAATTTGCCACGAAAATTCGTTGGTGTAAAAGAAAACCGTACACCAGCGTCCGTTTTTTTGGACGATGGCGCATTTTCGCCGGCAAATGAGACGCCGGCGCCTTTTTGGGAATATTTCGTCGTTTTGCGAATTTCGCGGGAAATTCACTAATTTTTCTGTGAAACGGGACAAATTCGCCCATCATTAATCAAGGTCAAATAACACCCTTAAACACACACACATTCACCCTGGAACCTTATTGTTTGGCGGTCTTTTTTGGTGTCAGGTCATAATCGTTTGAGAGTATTTAGCAAACCTGCTTCACCCCTTCTTATTATGCTTAATTTGCTTTGCACTTGGCTTTGAAATGTGTAAATCTGTGAAAAAAATGTATTTAGATTCCATATTCTAGTCAACATGTCCATTTAGCACTAATTGTTAAATGTGAGTTATTATCTTCACAAACCAATATCTGGATTTTCTGCCTTGCCTAACATTTTTTCAGTCTACCGAATCCAAGAACAAGAATTCATGGTTTGGGTTCCTGTACTATTTAGGATGGGTGTTCATGCTCAGACTTACTACAGTGGCAATGTTATTCAAAATAAGGTACATAATAGGGCTCCTTCATATCTGCAACTGCAGTTTGCAAAGTATCGTTTCAGACAGAATGTGCCTTGTGACCTAGGGCTGTCCCCTTTTTAAACGTTGAACACCAACAGGACGGGCCAACATTGTAAAGGGGGCTTGATGACAGCATAGAGGAGGCAGGTTGATGACAGGGAGGTGAATGGGTGGGCCAGTGATGGGTCTGATTATGGAGACGGATTCAGGACAATCAGGACAGAGAAGAAACTAAAAACATGGACAGACAAAGAGCATATTACACATTTCTTGGCAAATACATGCCAGTAAATTTGTATGGCTGGCAGCAGCCTTAGCTGAAGAACTGACCATGTGATAACCCTACCTTGATGTAAATTGGATTCCTTTGGACTAAAAATCTTCAGTGCCAGGATGTAGTCATTTGTGGCAATTGTCATAAATTGATATCCGCATCAATACTTCATGCACAATTGCGCAGTTTCTATTGATGCAGACCATGGAGTCACCAGTTCTGCTCAGAGTCATTTAACCAGCTATCAAACCAGCAGTCAAACCAGCAATGCAGAGAATATAAACAGTCAGATAGACATTCTCAATAGAAATAAATATCTGTAGTAATAAGTCAAATCAACTGGACTTGCTTTGTTTTACTTGAAGATGACTGGTGAAACGTCTTAAGAAAAAAACACAGCAAGTCCAGTTGATTTGACTTATTACTACAGATATACCATGACCTGGATGAATGAGGATCTTCACAAACAATAGAAATAACATTGACAAATAACATTAAAATCACTGAAACTTTTTAATCAACATATATTGTTAAGTTGCATTTACATTTGTTCAAGTAGTTCCCCTTTCATGTTTTTGGCTTTGTGAACCAGGCAGGAAGAACCTTTCAACAAAAATTGTTATTTAATCCAAAAACAGCATACGAAGAACCTGATAAATGCGTTGTTGCATTTATGAATTGAGAAATAAGCAATTGCCCCATCTGTACTTCATAACACATGCTCTATTACATGTTGACCTTTAATGAATATACCCCACAATTATACTTGGGAAGCACATTAGAAGAAAATTTCTTTTCCGTTTGGTTACTCATGCAAATGCATCGACTTTTCACTATGATAACAACCACTTGTAGGTGCCAAATGGAGTTTAATTTACATTTGGTTGTGGTTAATTTCTGTTTCACTGAAACCAAACTCATAATGAAGTGCAAACTCATAATGGGAGCCTGCATTGATCATGCTTGCCTGAAGGTTTGTTACAGGATCGCCTTTGTTTTAAACAATGACAAATGTTATTGAACAACCCTTTGTTATGAAGGTGGATATCACTTTATAGAGAAGATAATCATAAATACATTGAGTTCAGAACAATGGCTGGCATTTAATATGCTTAGTAAAACAAAGCTGGTTTCTGGTACGCAATTGCAGGGGCCAGCCCACACACTTTGTATAAAAGTATGTTTTGAAAAGCTATTGAAAATGATTTTATATATATATACAGCATTTCTGACTAAAAGGGAAACTTTCACACGGGAGCAACATGTCGTTTTACTTCACAATACAAAAGGACCTGGCTGTGATTAATAACCTGTATTGTGATATTTTGGAAGTTAAGAAATATGGAAGATGTAATAAATATTGGGTTTTTTTCACTCCAGACACAAGTGTGGACAGAGCTTTTATTATCAACTATTACCTTAACTTTTAGTAGTGTTTTTAATAAATATGATGTACTTGAAAAAAATCTAGTAATGCACAATACTGGAGTAACCCTGTGTTGGATATAAACCCAAAAGCATCCTGACCCGCAGTTATCAGGCCGGCCCCCACATCACTAGCGGCTACAGATAGCAAGTGCCTCTAGTCTGAGACATTAGTGTTTCTATCAATATCATTAGACATGCACAGCCCCATTAACAGCAGACTGCTCAGCACAGATATAATTATAGAACCCCTGTATTTATATACTGCTACATTTAGTACACTGTAAAATAAGCCTAAGCACTGTACATAAGAGCTGTTATCTAATGTTTATAAAACCACAGTCAGCTTTTCCTGATGTGCATACCGGCATTATTTTATTTTACTAGAGTATAAACCTGTCACGGGGCAGCACATTACTAAGTAATGGGAGCAGATAAGCCAGAAGAGAATTTAAACCATTACTTCAAGCAGAGAGAGTGGGAGAGGTGGCAGATTATGTGCTTGTTTACACTGTCTGATCTGTTGCAGCAACTCTCTTTGCTAAATTTACTGTAGCATCATTTGGAGCTAAAATGAGTAGTAAACAAGCTGGAAATCAATTGTTCTGTATAAATAATCTTGGAATTGAGTTGCTAATATACTATATTTGAATACAGGAATATTTATTTTCCTGCCCTAGTCATGCCATACCCATTACCCACCTCAAAGCTGACCTTTTTCCCGGTAAACTGGTTGAAAGTTTTTATTTGATACAGCAAAATAATATATAGAAAGCAGTATAGAGATATAGATATATATATATATATATATATATATATATATATATATATATATATATATATATATATATATATTATGCACTTCCCCTTTGTACCTGCACTAACTTTCCCCAAACCATAAATTTTCCCATATGGGATTGGTAGAAATATGTAAGCTCTTGAACCAAATATGAAAAGTTTAGAATGCAATTTTTAAAATATGCCTCTTAGTATAAACATGTAACTGGAGTCATATTGCTGGCCTACAGGAAGATATTCTCTATAAAAAGCTATAGACCAGATCCATTTTATGTTACTCCTTGAAGTAACATGACTGGCATGTCAACTCACCCTGGAATATTTGAGAGTCACATGGGTTTAACCCCAATTCACTGGTCACCTTCAGAAACAGCCTAGTGATCAGACCTGAACACTTTGCTTATACTCATTCAAAAGCACAGAAAATCACATCCTAAATTAAAGGGCATGTAAAGGCAAAAAATATTAAATCCCATTTTTACTTTCTTTAATAAAAAAGAAACCTATCTCCAAAATACTTTAATTAAAAAATGTGTACTGTATTTATAAGAAACCTGACTGTATGCAGTGAAATTCTCCCTTCATTTACTGCTGGGGATAGGATTGTCAGACGGTCCCTAACTGCTGAGCAGGGAAACAATCATACTTATGAACAGCAGGGGGAGCCCCCGCCTTACTTCCCAGCCATGCAGAACTCAAGCACTTTTGTTTATGATGATCCCTAAGCAGCCCAGACCACACTGAGCAAGTGCACAGTCTTAGTCTTGCAAAGATGTTTAACAAAGTTACAAGATGGTGACCCCACTGTAGCCAACTTTGAAAGCATAAATTATTTGTTTGATTAGGCTTGCGGTGCAGTAAGTTCATGTTTATATTTAGTATACAAAATACAGCATTTCTAGCCTTATTCTATTTTAGACGTTACATGCCCTTTAAGGATGCATGAAATCCACTCTTTTGGGATTTGGCCTAACCTCGAAACCATCATGAAATATTCCTGAAAAAAAAACATTTTAAAAATGTTCTTGTTTGTGTGACAAAGTCACACAGCATTTAGTATTCAGATTGGTTTAGTAGAAGTGTGCTGAAAAAGGCTGAATCCCAAATCAAATCCTGGATTCATTGCATCCCTACCCTAAATACTCAGAAGCCACCAAAGCAGAAAGCATAATCATGGGAAGTTGTCTGAGCAGATCTAGGGCATGGTTATGGGTGGTGTGTTTGGGGTTGGCATGGGAGGGCCAGATTCACCTGAATGCCTTTAGGTTTACATTGACGTCTCTGTAGGGAATGCCTTAGCCATGTCAATCTATTTTGTAGTTATCATGCCCATCTGTTTGTCTGTCAACAGTAACAGTTTTAAAAAGTATTTGTCTGGATGCAGAGAATCTTGTGGAAACTAAAGTAAACAATCAATGCTTTATCTCCCATCTCTCTATCTTCTTTCAGTCTCTCTCTCTCTCTCTCTCTCTCTCTCTCTCTCTCTCTCTCTCTCTCTCCTTATATATCTGACCATCCTTCTGTCCATCAACCCTGTAAGACTTTGGGATGCTTTAATATCCACTAATAGAGTGAAATGGTCAGTATATCTAGTTACATTTTTAGCAAAATACTTTGAGGCTAATGTAATATAAGTTTGCCTAAGTACAGTAACCCATAGCAACCAATCAGAAGGTAGCATTTACTGGTCTCCTGTTTAAAATCAAACATCTTATCGGTTGCTATGGGTAACTGCACCTTGGCAAACTTAGTGCCTTTTATTACATATGGGGGTTTATGTTCAAAATAAAAAGCTTGCAACCTCTATGAATTAGTGCAACGATTAGCCCTGGCTTTAAAGGTGAAGTAAACCCCCTTGCTAATAAAAACCCCTACTCTCCATAGTCCCCCCTCCCTGCTCCCCCCCACATAGGTATGCTGCTTACTTTCTCAAGTTTCCCGAGCTCTGCTGTGCTGACTCTGCAATGAGGGTTAATTACCAGCTCAGGGGCATTTACTTGTGTGAACACCTGTTCGTGGAGGATCAAGGAGGGGGGACTATGGAGGGTAGACTATGGAGGATAGGGTTTTTATTAGAAATGGGGTTTATTTCTCCTTTAAAGAATTTTAATGCAGTACCATTGCCTCCTGAGTTGTGTGTAGGGTGTATGCTTTCATTCTTTCATTGCACTGCTTAATCAGTAAAACACCCACAAAAGATATATAGACAGATAAAGTAAGAGAGATATAGATAGACGGAGATAGGTAGATACAATGATTGATAGAGATAGATAGATAGACACAAAGATGATAGCTGGCTAGCTAAATAGTAAGATGATGATGATAGATAGTTAGACAGGAAGATAGATGGCAAGCTCAATAGTTACGTAGGGATGAACGAAATATTTCTCTGTATTTCAGGGCAACCCCCCCCCCCCATAGACTCTAATATATAGTTTTTAAAAAATGTGCGCTGTTTGGAAAATGTTGCCTGAAAAAAAATCTCCATTGACTTCAATGTGTTAGGCTATTTCTTTGCCATTTCCCAAATTTTCGGAGAAGCAAAATGGGTTAGATTCGCCCATCACTATGATGATAGAAATATACACAGGAATATAGCTAGCTAGCTTTATAGTTAGATAGATGATCCATACTAAAGCTATAATAAATTACTATGATTCTAACACAAACAATGGAAGGAGCGGTACTTTGCCTAATGAATAAATGAGGCACAATTTGAAGATTCAGCAAATGGAAAAAAAACGTAATGAGCATTTGCCCCTGTGCCGCCATCCCCAGGCTTATTAATACATATCGGTATGGCATTTTTGTTTTCATTAGCTTAAGGCATCTGCTGGTTTCAAGGGAGACCGGTGTAAAGCATTCAAAACAAATGAACATTACATTCTAAACAGTAATGAGATTGTGTTTATAATTTGTGAGGTTGGAGAAACCAATAGCTCTAATTAGATTATGGAATCCTCTCCTGGGGATTTCCATAAATGTCTGTTCACTGTCATTTTTTGCAGGTGTATTTTTTTATGTTACTACTTCTGTGTTATCTTTCCAGCTGCTATTATTTTTCACACATGATTTCTATTTAATTCCAAATATAGATAAATTATCAAAGTGGCATACTTAGCGGGTTAAGTTCGAGTTTTCTTTTACTATAAAATACGATTTTTGTGGAATAAAAACCTTGAATTATTTGGAAATTATTAAACCCCGAGAAGTCCAGAAGATATACTGATTTGTGCTAGGTTCCGGCAATAATTCAAAGATTGTGTGGTTTTCTGGCAAGAATCCGAAAAAATTTGTGCAATTCGATTTTTTTCACAATTTTTTTTCCATGCACAGGAAATTTTTGGGAAAATGTTTTGATAAATTAGGGGGAAAAATACGTGTGTATTCAGTCTGAGTATTTTTCCAAAAATTATGAGAAGTTTTTAAAGTTTGATAAACAATCCCCATAATAACTAATTATGAATTCTGAAAATATCGGTTTTCTTGCTGAGTAATGAAAAGGATCCCTTCGTACCTAAAAGATGTGGCCTTAAAAAAACAAAAGAAAAAACACTCAAACATTCAAAGGAATGTATCATGAAAACCATAGAATTGATTTCAATTAAATAGGAAAAACCCTAAATATATTATAAAAAAACATCTCTTAAAAAAAATAGGAAACATCCTATGGGTGTGATTTATCAATGCTGAAATTGTCACAATTCCAATTTTTTTTTAGGTAAAACTCACAAATTTGAATTAGAGTTTAAAAAAAATGTAAATTATAGAGCTTTATTAAGCCAAAAAAACATAAAATGTAAAAAACTTGGCAGCTAAAACCTGCCACGTTCATGAAGCAGTCAATGGGAGTTGTCTTAGACAAAATGTGTTTTTTGCAATTGGAGTTTTTTAGATGTTTTTTTAAAGCTTGTAAACTCAATTTCCACAATTTTATTCAGTCACTTATTTAAATTCAGATTTTAAAAATGTGAGTTTATTCGAAGTAGAAAAAGTAAAAATTATAATAGTATAAAAATAGTAAAAAAAGTATAATCAATTACAAATGATGCACTATATCTGAAATATCTTTTTGTACACCAGAGTTAGGGCACATTTTGTGCAAAAAGTATACAATCGATTCCATTTTTTCAATAAACTATGAGCATTGTTTTTATTGGAGAGCAACTTTTCAATTATTCTTATAATGTTCTTTTAAGACTTGGAAACGCTACACACACACAAAAAAATCTCTTTAAAAGTAAAGATAAGTAATTAGTTCAGCTTATATCTTTAAAGTTCGGCAGTCGCTCTTATGTATTTAAAAATGATGCTTATATTTCCCCAACAATATATTTTGAGAAGTCCTGCTAAACCCTTAAGCATATTTGAGAGTTGCAGAGGTTGATAATTATTTTCAAGTACGGCAATGTTCCGTTCTCTTGATTATAGGGAGGTTAGGGCAGGCTCTGTGTGATTGTGAAGAATATAATTCTCACGTTGAATAATTAGGAATATACTGTGCAGCTAAGCCTGTTTATTGATGGCAACAGCTTTTTCAACATTGGAGGCTAATATTTGTAACAATAATGTGCAGCTACTTGTATAGGCAGCCTGAGACTGCAGCATAAACCCCACTAACCCTAGTTGTGCTGCAACAGATCAGACAGTGTAAACAAGCACATAATCTGCCAGTGCCACCTCTCCCACTCTCTCTGCTTGAAGTTTATTTTTATTTTTACTCAATATTTTTTAAAAAAACGAACGTATCATTAGCACTGGTCACTTCTTGTAATCATTACCTTAATCATTATGATAAATATGAATTAAGAGGTTTTTTACCAACCACTGCAGCACAGGCACTTTATAACTTAAATTAATCAATTATAATTCATTAGGTAACTGATATAATACTAAAAATCTGTATTAATGAATTGGTATTAGCTTTATTAGAGAATTATTAATTGATAAAATATACACAGAGCCGGTGTAGTGACAATCAATATTTTATTGGTTGTATTTATTTAAGCACAATCACTTTATATTTATTGGCACAAGGTGAGAATTTTATACATACATATTTACTGATTGGTGAATGAACTAAGTGAAAAAGTTGGTCACTAAGTCAATTGACATACGGTCTATAGAAGTGAGGGTTAATTTTAACCGTTGAAGGCAACTGGCAGTCACAAAACAAGGTTCTTTGTCTTTTCTCTTCTCCTTTTTACAATCAATTTTACCCTTGTGTGTACTGTAGTTTTACGAGACACTTTAATAAAGTTAGTGAAACCCTATTACTACAGTCTTCTGAAGTCTAGCACATATACAATAACACTGTTTCAGCTATGTATACATTCAATATTTTCCACAGAAACATTAGTGACAGTGAGCCTCAAAAGATGTGGCCCAAAATGAATTAGTCATAGATTTTGTACATCAGTCGGAGCCTATACCGAGTCCTAGATTTGGTCTGAACAAAATGAACGGACAATTTTTTGTTCACAGTTGATGCATTTTATTGATAATTCTTAAAATGTATTATGTAAATTAATTGTTTCCCAAATATTTTATTAAGGATTTGATATTTATACACTAAATGGCAGTGTGTTGGAAGTTGTCTTAAATGAGAAGGATCTAGGGGTCTTTGTAAATAACACGTTGTCTAATTCTGGGCAGTGTCATTCTGTGGCTACTAAAGCAAATAAAGTTCTGTCTTGCATAAAAAAGGGCATTAACTCAAGGGATGAAAACATAATTATGCCTCTTTATAGGTCCCTGGTGAGGCCTCATCTGGAGTATGCAGTGCAGTTTTGGACTCCAGTCCTTAAGAGGGATATAAATGAGCTGGAGAGAGTGCAGAGACATGCAACTAAATTGGTTAGAGGGACGGAAGACTTAAATTATGAGGGTAGACTGTCAAGGTTGGGGTTGTTTTCTCTGGAAAAAAGGCGCTTGCGAGGGGACATGATTACACTTTACAAGTACATTAGAGGACATTATAGACAAATGGCAGGGGACCTTTTTACCCATAAAGTGGATCACCGTACCAGAGGCCACCCCTTTAGACTAGAGGAAAAGAACTTTCATTTGAAGCAACGTAGGGGGTTCTTCACAGTGAGGACAGTGAGGTTGTGGAATGCACTGCCGGGTGATGTTGTGATGGCTGATTCAGTTAATTCCTTTAAGAATGGCTTGGATGATTTTTTGGACAGACATAATATCAAAGGCTATTGTGATACTAAGATCTATAGTTACCGTAGTATAGGTATGGGTATATAGAATTTAATTAAAAGTAGGGATTGGTGTATGTATGGATGCTGGGTTTTCATTTGGAGGGGTTGAACTTGATGGACTTTGTCTTTTTTCAACCCAATTTAACTATGTAACTATGTAACTATGTAAATACAAAAAAAAAATATGGATTCTGTGCACCCTTACTACTACTACATGATAGAGACTTTAATTTAAAAACTCAACTACAAGTAAAGGCAAGCCAATCTGGATGCAAAGTTGTGAATGTATCAATGCCATTCACAAAAGTTACTTGAACCCAAACATTCACTTTGCAATTTTATGTGTTTACAGGTGCACCCACCCAGCCTGCTCTGATGAATTGTATGCATTGATGCAGCGGAACCCTTGAATTACTGCCACTTTGAATGAGGCAGTAATTCTGGCTTTTCCCTTGGAGGTTGAGTCAGTAGCCACAACTGACTAGGGCAAACAGCTGCAAGCATACTCAAACTAACTCCATCCTGACTCTTAAAATAATGGTAGATTTATGAAAATGCACAAGGTTAGATGTACTGTATTTCACACAATTTAAAAGTATTGTACACAATTGTGGCAGCCGCAATAATTCTGGAATAACGGAGCGGGGGAATCTTGCATTGTGAGACGAAACATGGTGATTTGTGTACGAAAGGTGAACCAAGTCCCATACAGTTTGTTCATGAATGAGTCTTTGCCGCTGTATTTAAAGTTTACTTTGGCCAATGATTTTCTTCTAAGGATGGACCAACACCTAAGCAATTTTTGGTGGTTTGCCCTTGTGTGTTTGGGATACTATACAATGCAGGGAAAAAATTGTGTTTTTTTGTTATTGTCCAAAGTCTAAAATGAGTGCGGCTGACCAGAAAAATATTAAGAAGAGTGGTATTGCACTTACTGAAATACTGAAAAAATATTTTAATACATGAAAAAGTCCATTTTATTGCCTCAAAGCATACAAATATAGGTCATCGTATTGGGCCCTTCTGGACCCTTTGTCAAGGCTGGCTCACATTTATAAAACATTTTCAGATAAATATTTTCTTTACAAGAATCTTAAAGATAAATCAGTCCAGACCCAACGTCCCGTAATGTAACTATACATGCCATCAAGAAAGTAAAAAGCTCAGGCTTTTTCACTAAGTTCATGAGACCTTATTTAATTGATTTCCTTTGGCTGAAATGCTTTTACTTTACTTTGTATACTTTCAGGTCAAAGGATAATGTGGAAATTCTTCCTGAGCTATCCCAAATGCTACCCAAATTTCCTTCAGATAAAATTGCTTCTTTGCGGGCCGTAAAGAACTAAGCTATTGAAATTTTTTCACGTGGAAGGGTTACTAAATAAATTTACTAAATGCCCATTCATCCTGCTGTGACAGTGAATCACCCAAGCAGCAAATGTGAAAATCTGCAGTGCTTACTATAGAAAGAAAGATTTTTCCTGTGGCTGCTAGCCTCAGATACAGAAGTGCAAGTGAGATACAGACTCTAACACTAGACTGTGTTAGTGTACACATGAGTGAACATGGAAACAGGCCTTTGCTTCATTAGACTCTCCAGTTAGGGAATTGTAGCTCAGGGAAATCGACTACTTTATTTACCTTTAAGGGTTCCGATTTATTGTTGTTGAGGTTGTTTTCAGGTCATGCACAAGCTTTCATGACAATGACTAAATGCTGAAATACACATTGAAATGCAATTAATTATATCAAATTTAATAAATGTATGTGCACCCTAAGGGTAAGGGCACATGCTGCTATTTGGGGAGATTAGTCGCCCAGCGACAAATTGCTTCTTCCGGCGACTAATCTCCCCGAACTGCCTTCCTGCCGGCTACATTCGAAATAGTCGGCGGGATGGCACTTCGTAGCACTTCCTTTTCCAAAGTCGCTCGTAGTGGCGTCACGAGGAAAGTTCATGCTACTTTGGAAAGCCAAAGCAATCCGACTGCCATCCCGCCAGCGATTCACATTCTAGCTGGTGGGAAGGCAGTTCGGGGAGATTAGTCGCCTGAAGAAGAAGCAATTTGTCGCTGGTTGACTAATCTCCGAAAATACCACCGCGTGTGTCTGTCCTAAACATGTATGTCACTTTGACAGTGTTTAAATAATTTCCCCTTTTTTTCTTTCTATAGGACAAACGACCAACTGGTTGCATTCCTCTCTAGATATCGAGACATGAATTTTTTGAAGTCCCATGGGAGAGACAACGCAAGGTAAAGTTAATTAAATAATAACGGTTGTTATTCATGTGTATAGCGCCACCCAGGTTTTCTTAATGATTTATTTTTTTTCTACAAAATAATTGTTAGCACCATGGCAGTGGGATCTGGTTGGGCAGAATGTTTGGTTCTCCCCTTTTATTTAAAAGGATTACAATATTCTTAATGATTTTTGTTTTCATCAGTCAGTAGGCATACAAGATATTGAACCTGGCTGTTAAATATTTTATTTACATAGTTATACTCAATTAGTAGGTCTTTGTCTAATTAAATATCTCCTGATAAGTACAAATTTCATTCTACAATATTTGTTGTCTTGTTTCTAGCCTTGCATATCATATTATTTCGATTTGCATTTAATTTGCATTGCTGTCGTCATAACAATGAATAACTTTGCATTCGGTGTCAAGTTAATTAGATATTTTGGGTTTCTTAAATTCATTTGGCAGCTTACCCTAAAAAACACGGTTTATTTAAACATATTAAACAACAGTTAAACTGTAAATTGTAACAATTTATAAGGTACAATTTACTGCTTATTGAATAAGGATGGAAAGAGTATGGAGAAGTGTGCAGATGGAGAAATTAATTTCATCCATATTAATCGATATTAATAAATATATTCATCCATATGAATATATAAATGAAAGATATTAATGTCATCCGCTGTATTACCCTTCATTCTCTATTTAAAATTCCAGTGTAGTCCAACTGCTTCAAGAAGTTGAGAACATTCTAACTCAAAACATATGAAATTGCTGGGAATCATTCTGGGTCCCCATTTGCTTCTAATGGCTTATATTTTATCATTTAGAGTATGGGGTATTTCAGGTGACAATCATATTTTAGGTCCAACAACTGGGAGGTCAATATATAAAAAATTAAATCTTGAATCTGGAAAACAATTACCTTAAAACATAAGAAAGGAGTCTTGCCAGATTGTGTATGTCTTCTTTATTTCCTAATAAAAAATTTAAGTTACCAAAAAAAAAGAAAGTAGTCTTGCCAAATTTCAAATTGATCTTGAAAAGACGAATTGAAAAATAGCTTCATGTTTTTGAGCTTAATCAAGTTGGAGTTGTGGAAACTCAAATTTGCAATTTTTGCTGCAAAAAAAACTTGAATTGCTGTAAAAAATTGAATTTGATATACAGTAGCTGCCCCTTAATGTATGTAACTGACTACTGTATGTAAGTCTAGTAATGATTGACTGGCCATACAACCCTAAACTTAACCCTAATTTTATTTTCTGGGAGAAGAAGGCAAGATGCATGCATGGGTGCAGATCCAGTGACTGGGAGAGAGCTTGGGTGCACGTGTGTCTGGATCTGTATGCATCCGGAGCCAACAGTAGCCTAGAGTCTGCCACTGATAATGACCTTTTAAAAATAGGTCCCACTCATTAATAGCAATTCATTTACAAATAACATTTGAAAATGTCAACATTTTTAATTAATGAATATTGGAAAGTTGCTTAGAATTGCATTTTCTTTCATTAAGAAAAGGGAAATTTGGTGGATAATTTTGTCCTTGATGAGTGTTTCCCTAATTGCTATATTAAAACTTTTTAAGTAGTGATCCTATTTTCACCTTCATTTAGCAATATTTTCTGAATTCTCTCAATCAATTAATGTATTCATTTAAACTACTGTATATTTCATTTTAATGGAATATTGTATTGCATAATAAAGAATCTGTGCCCGTTTCCTTCAATAAGCTTTAATCCCAGTCTTCTGTAAAAAGTCACAGAAAATCGCAGCGCACTAAATATTTTAGAGTCTAAAGATAAAAAGAACATAAAGGTGAAAATGGGCCTTCAACTCAGCAGGAGATACATTCATTCCAGGAGATCTGGGATGCATTAACAGAAATTGCATACATGGGTTAGCAGTGGTAGCCGGCTCGTATTAGTGATCTTCCTTGTCTCCTTGCAGTGTCCCAAGTCATTAAAACCTTAGTGAAATCCCAGTAGTTCTCTGTGGTTAGAAGACAGAACAGAAGTTGTCCTTATGGTACCTATATATAAAATAGTTCATGCAAGACACATTTATTTTCTATTGTGCGCTTCAAAATGGATCTTGCAGAGGAAAAAGCAGTTAAATTTCCATGTTTATTAGAATCATTTACAATATAATAATGTGCTACTGGTCTCAAGGTACTTGTATAGTTGCTAAGCATTAATTATAAAAATAACTGTTAAACATAATACTTCATATATACCTTGGCCAAATGGCTGAATATTTTATATTTTCATACTGGGATATATCGCCTCCAGGAATACGCAGTTCTGCTATAGCAACACGTGTCTACTGTTCAACACAATGTCCCAAAATACATTTTCTTGGAGGATAAATCTTTTCTGTTTAGAAGCATTATTTACATGAAAGATCTGGTTTGCACCCAGTTGTTGTTTGTGTCAGTATATTTGTATATTTAATATGCAAAGGGACTGTGGGAGCAATTTAGGGCAAACAAATTATGAATAAAGTATTATGGAATAGCCATCAGACATCCGAAAAACCAGATTGATTAATGCAGATTCCCTGGCCTCATCTTTAGTTATTTATTCTGAGAAGTGCATACATTTTTTTGAAACAGGGAGTTTAGTTACAAGTTAATGATTATAAAATGGCCAAGCCACCATTGGTTCTAACTCTTTAGTCTAGCTACGGAATGTGCCTTGATCCCTAAAAAATACAAACAGTACCTTGTATAGTTCTACTTGTACAATTTAAAATAGAGGATTTTGTTATACTATGTACCCAAGAGACAATACTTCTAGAAAACACAAGAACAGTATCAGAAGTATACTTGTCTGGCCCCCATAGAATTAGAGAGAGGCATTCAAACCCTCCCTTGGAGGTCTCACCATTAGTTCATAACAAGGGTGCAGATACAGGAAACATTGCTACGTGTAGTTATCCATAGTTCCAAGAATATTGTATCCCCAAATCACACCATAAATAGCCTTCAACTGGGATTTCAGATGTATAAAGGAGAGCAACATTTTACCCTAATTAGCGTTCAGGCCCCAGAGGGTGAGCCCCACCATTTGACAATCAATATATGACTATTAACACTTTTTTTCACTTTCCCTAAAATTGTCGCTGAGAAACAGGACAAAACATAACTTAGTGCTGGCTGAAATCCAATCATGTGAAACATCAGGATGGGGTGAGCGTGAATCCGTAAGCATGCATAGTTGGCCAAAGGGGGGTAAAGGGGTGATTTGCATGTCTCCGCCCATAAAGCCTCATGTGAAAGTTAATCTCTCGTTAGTGGTATTAAGGCAGTGCTATGTATATGGCACGAGGCAAGTAAATATCTTTTGTTTTCAGAAGGCTCTTTGTTGCATGTCTTGCACATAAAGAACTTTTTGGCTCCTTTCAGCCTGTCTTGCGCTAACCAAGTTAGGTTCTCTGCTGTCCTGGTAAGATTTACCTGAGACTTCAGCAATGGTTTGACCTTCTGAGTTGTCCTATAATCTTCTCAATGTTTTTATATACATAACCAGAAAGATGATTACTTAGCACGAGCTCATGTACCATAGTAGGGAGGTATGTCTTGCTGAACATGGCTGAATCCTGACTGTATATGGTTTGTTCAGATGCAAAGAATTGTCCATCAGAAGCTTCAGCATGGTCTGCTCTGCCAGGGTAAAAATGTAATCTCATACATGATAACAGTGTCAAGAAAGGCAGTGAGAAGTAGGGGTCGGTCAACAAATATTGAGAATGACAACTGGGACAAGAAGGATGAATGGCCAAGTACCATAAGGAAAGTTGCTGTCCCGTGAATCAGTCATGTTAGATGGTATGCCTGGTAATATTAACTGATAGCTTTATGCCACTTTGGAGCGATTCTTTGCTAATATACAGTAAATTACCTGTTGGTTTAAATTGTAGTTCTCCTTTAATTTCCAGCAGTTTGGAAAAAACATTCTTGTATTAATATTCTAGATGTTTCTGGGGCCATAATATAAATATCTCTGTCTTGACCTTCTTTTCTTGTGGAGTTATGTACACATGAGACCGGACAAAACCAAAGTCGAATTTTTATTGCAGAGCTCTCCTTTAATGTAACATCTGTTAGCCTTGTAAATATGAAATTATGTGTAATTATGTTTAATTGTGATTGAAATGGCTCCTGCACGCGCTGTATTTAATGCATTATCTGTGTTTAAAAGTCAGTTCAATTAGCAATATTGTAGAGGAAATGATGAGCAGTGAGGTATACAAGCAAACAGCTTTTTATTATAACCTGGGCTGTAAATAAAAGAAAATGACAGTTACTGTACAGCTAACCTTTCTTTTCTTGATTCTATTATTTTTAAGGTGGTATTACTGATTTTATAGTACAAATTAATATTATGAATATTGATGATTACGATTTTTAGCCAGGTTTTGCCGTAAAAGAGATGCCCATAGACTCCAATGGGAAAAAAAATATATTTGTGATAAAAAAAAAATTGTCGGCCATAGACTTCAAGGCTTTGGCAAATTTTTTGCAGTTCCGCGATGGGTCAGATTCGCCTGTCACTAATTATGAATAAATGTATTAACATTCTACCTCGTAGATTTTGTCTGGAGATTAGCACCGTTTAGATTAGTCTCAGTTAATTTGTATACTACTTGCTACTCCTAAATAACATTTATGTAACAGAGCCACCTGCATTGATGAGCCCCATCCTTATTAGATAGTATAGTAGTATAGTATAGTAGTATAGTAGTTTAGTAGTATAGTATAGTAGTACAGTACACAAAATGCCAGGAGATAATTTAACAGCAAATTTGCAGGCAAACTGTTACTCATAAATGTAAATTTAAAAAAGTATCCATCACATAGTAAATGAAGTCTTATGATAATGGAATGGAAATGGTAACTTCCAGTATATACACAACACTTTTAGTACTTGTAAAGCAACAGTAACACCAAAAAATTAAAGTGTTTTAAGGGAATGAACATATAATATACTGTTGCCCTGCACTGGTACAACTGGTGAGTTTGCTTCAGAAATACAACTATAGTTTCTATAAACAAGTTGTTGTGTAGCCATGGGGGCAACCATTCAAGCATAGGATATCCAGTAGATGACAGATAAATTCTGAAGAATCCCATTGTATACTACAGAGATTATCTGTTATCTGCTGTGTATCCTGTGCCTTTTCTCCTTTTTCAGCTTTGAATGGCTGCCCCCATTGCCACACTGCAGCTTGTTAATATGAACTATTGTAGAGTTTCTGAATCAAATGCACCAGTTTTACTAGTACAGGGCAACAGTACATTATATTGTCATTCTTTAAAAATGTTGGTGTTACTGTTACTTTAAAAAGAAATATGTTCAAAGGAGAAGGAAAAGTGAAATCACTGAGTGTGCCAAAAGTTAGGAACCCCCCAGTGATTATAATCACCCCAACCAATTAGCAGGAAACTGCCCCTGAGCAATATTCTTAAGTGATATTCTTCAACATTTTTCGCTAGGTTTTGCTAGGGCGTAGAAATGGATATTGACTTTAATGTATTTTTTTTTTTTAATTTGAATTACTTTTTGTTTGATTATGCATGATGATTTATTATGATTTTAAGTGGAGATGCCATTTATAAGACTGTTTTACTGATTAGACCATCAACAAGCATCAGTCGGTTCACAGCTACAGGTATGGGATCCGTTATCCAGAAAGCTCAGAATTATGGAAAGGCCATCTACCATCGGCTCAATTATAATCAAACAATCTACATTTTTAAAAAATGATTTCCTTTTACTCTGTAATAATAAAACAGTACCTTGTACTTGATCCAAACAAAGATATAATGAATCCTTATTGGAAGCAAAACAATCCTATTGGGTTTATTTAGGGGGTTATTTATCAAAGTCTGAATTTATCTCAATATTTTCTGCTCCAAACTCCGATCAAATCAGGTTTTTTTACTCTTATTTATTATAACATTTTCCCAAAAATGTGCTTTGCGGGAAAAAATCAGATTTTTATGTCTTGGGTTTTTATCCGATTTTTGCGATTTTTTTTTTTTGGATTTTCCACCCTAAAACTCAGATTTTTTATGCTTTTTGCCTCTGGATTTTTTATGCTTATTTATTATTACATTTTCCCAAAAATGTGCATTGCAGGAAAAAATCAGATATTGATGTTTTTTGGGGTTTTTATCAGATTTTTGCGATTTTCTTTTTGGATTTTCCGCCCTAAAACTCAGATATCTTATGCTTTTTGCCCGAAAACTTCGAGGTATTGCACATCTAAAAATCATTGAGTCTTCTCCTATTGACTTATATGCAGCTTTGAGAGGTCTAAGATGCCGGATTTTTAGATTCAGACTTTTCCATCCTCTGGGTTTAATACATTTCTGAAAAATTCGTGATTTTTTAAAAGTCAGAAAAAAAAACCCACAAAATTTTCAAGATTTTTGCATTCGGAGTTCTGTAAATAACCCCCTTAATGTTTACATTATTTTCTACTAGAGTTAAGGTATCAAGATCCAATTTAAGGAAAAATCTGTTATCCAGAAAACACCAGGTCCCATACCTGTACTAAAAGTCCAAACTGGGAAGCAGGTGACATCAGGGGCAGAATGATGACATTTAAAGGAGAAACAAACCCCTTATTAAAAAAAACCCTGTCCAGTCTGGGTTTTAGACACCTGAAATTGGAATAGGCAGTTTTGAAGCCGACAGCCCATGCAAAAACCAGGCAGTAGGCAACCCTAGAAGAAAGTAGTCATTGGGGAGACTGAAATCAACCCTCCACAGTGGCTTCCCTGAGTTGTGGAAAAGACCAAATACATTTCCAAATAGGTTGTGCTTCCTGTGTCTTATGTAAATAAAACATTGATTGTGTTTAATAATACTGATAACATGTATATTTTTGGCACAAGCCCTATATGGTGAGTGCATGGGAGAAATGACTTTACATTTTTACCCTGTCTGAAATGAAACATCCTGATGTGAGATATTAAATGTTGCATCCACTGAACAAACATTGTTCCATTGTAATCAGTTCCCCCTATAATATCTTTCACTTCCCTGCATGGCTTGCCTGGGGACTATACATATTGCACTGGACACAATCTTATATATTTATTTGTCTGTTGCTTGGTTACCAGAACCCACTGTACAGTTCTAATGAGGATGGCTAATTCTGCCTTTATCTGTTGCTTCTCATTGTGTCAATGTTGAGACATAAAAACAAGGAATCTTCTTTTTTAATGATATTAAATACATTTCAATTATTCTATATAATTTCTATAAACTGAGTCTCAGGGGTCATTTTAATGGTGATTATTGTAGCTGTGGCATCATTATTGTTTATGTAGTATGCAATTACTGTGACGCTCCAGACTGCCATTGGTAATTGCCGGAGTCACAGCAAGATGCTAATAAAGGCAGTTTGATTCCTCTTATTACGTTTCTGTCCTATTTGGGCCCTTTCCTGTTTAAATTCCCGTCTCTTATTTAAATCAATGCATGGTTTCTAGGGTAATTGGGATGGTAGCAACCAGGTTGTTGAAACTGTAAACTGGAGAGCTGCTGAATAAAAAGCTAAATAACTCAAAAAACACAAATAATAAAACATGTAAACCAATTGCAATTTTTCTCAGAATATCACTCCCTACATCATACTAAAAGTCAATTGAAAGCCAAACGACCCCTTTAAAGGAGAACTAAACCCTAAATTTAAAAAAACCCTACCCCCCTACCCTACATAGACCCTCCTCTCACCAGCGAGTGTTACCCCTCTAACGTTTTAATACACCTTTGCTGCAGATTTAGGCATCGGGGTTCACAGGTGCAATTTTCAGCCCCTTCGGTAATCATCGTAATGAGAACGGTGCTTCGGCAATTTTCGTGAGTTTTAGCGCATGCATTGCTCCAACTGCGCATGCACCGACACACTGGTCTCATTCTGAAGAGAAGAAGATGATGCCTGTGAACTCCGATGACTGAATCTGCACCGAGGGGTAAGTTAAATGTTAGGGGCATTTGCCCGGGGTAACACTTAGGCTGGGGGAGGAGGGAGGGGGTCTATGTAGGGTAGGGCGGTAGGGGTTTTTTTTAACTTTAGGGTTGAATTTTCCTTTAAAGTCTATTAAAATGCCATACATATAACACCTTTGCGTTGCAAGCATCTCTTAGTACCATGCTCCAGTATACTAGTTACTCCTGCTTTGGTGCCCTGTGCCTAACACCTGCCTTGACCAAATAGGACACGGATTTTCATTGCAATTCTTTAGTAAACAAGCCCTCTCATGTGCAAAGCATCCATTAGAAATATATATTCTGATATAGTTTTTACATGTTTTACTATACACAGGCAATAATAAATCATTTATGGTGATGTCAGTTATAATTGGCATTTATTGATGTCATTTATGTTGTGATTAAAAAAAAACATCTTTCCTTAAAATATAAAGCTGTCCACACAAGTACCGAAAAAATATCCTAGCCCATGTAAGGTAGTTTTAAGTATACAGTTATGGGACCTATTATCCAGAATGCTCGGGACCTGGGTCTTTTCGGATAATGGATCTTTCCATAATTTGGATCATACCTTAAGTCTACTAGAAAATCATGTAAACATTAAATAATCCAAAAGGCTGGTTTTGCTTACAATAAGGATTAATTATATCTTAGTTTGGATCAAGTACAAGCTACTGTTTTATTATTACACAGAAAAAGGAAATCATTTTAAAAAATTTGATTATAATGGCTGGAGACAGCCTTTCCATAATTCAGGACTTTCTGGATAGCAGGTTTCCGGATAATTGATCCTATACCTGTACTGGAAATCACCTCATTGAATATTTAAAGGAGAACAAAACTATAAAAAGAATATGGCTAGAATGGGATATTTTATATGCTGAATGTACTGCACCACCCGAGTTGTTCAGCATCAGTCTAGCGATAACGATCCCTACAAATTTGTGCACAGAAGTTCGCCATCTTGGATTTTGCTAGAAGTGTCAGTAGCTGCACATGCTCAGTTTGCACTGAGCAGCTGTGAGAAGTTAAACTTAGGGGTCGTTTTGAATCATCAAGCAGTAAATAAAGTTTGCCTGTCATAGAAGCCGATGTTACTGGGCTATATATATATATATATATATATATATATATATATATATATATATATATATATATATATATATATATATATACAGTATATTTTGCATCTGTCCCTAAGCTCAGTCAGTGACAGCAGCACAGAACATGTGCAGTGAATCAGCAGGAAAGAAGATGGGGAGCTACTGGGGCATCTTTTGAGACACAGCTCTTCCCTGCTAAAGGGCTGCGGTTGCCTTGGGCTGAATCCCAAGATATAGGGGGTTATTTACTAAACTCCAAATGCAAAAATCACCAAAAATCTTAGATTTTTTTTAATGGAATTGGACTTTTAAAAAATCACAAATTTTTCGGAATTTATTAAACCCCGAGGATGGAAAAGTCTGAATCTGAAAATCCGGCATTTCAAAGCTGTCAATATGCATGCATATAAGTCAATGGGAGAAGCTCCAATGATTTTTTTGATGTGTGTTGGGATTCATGCAATACCCCTACGTTTTCTGAGTTTTTGGGTGAAAATCCCTGAAAAAATCTTGAAAATCAGATTTTTTCCTGCAAAGCAAATTTTCGGGAAAATGTAATACTAAATTAGCACAGAAAAAACCCGAGCAGATTTGATCGGAGTTTGTAGCAGAAAATATTGAGATAAACTCGGACTTTGATAAATAAACCCTATAATGTACAACATTTCTAGCCTACTCCTTTGTTAACGATTTCTTCTCCTTTAAAACATAGAAGCAGAGTTAACCCATATTATCCATGAATCACGCACTCATAATGAGGAATAGTCCATATAGAGAGCTTAGTGGAGGTTTAATGAGAAGACATTATCTATAAAGATTTAATAATACATGCTGCGTTTTGTACACAAGTTGTTTCTTGTATGACACACATCTTGTCTATTTTAAATGTCAGAGGAAAACAGAATGCAGAGTAACTAGAGTGTGGCGTAATGTAAATGCATCACTTTATCTGACGTTCAATAAATTGAAAGCCGTGATTTTAAACAGAAAAAAGGGACCAATGCAAATAGAAATTAGAAGTAATTTCGCTTTCTCAACGCGCGCAGATAAGTACATATTATTATAATGGTAATTACGAGGCAGCTACTCTAAAATTATCCATTATTGTCTGAAATTCTACTGGAGGCATTAAAAGCAGCTTGATTCATCCTACACTCGTTGCTGGGAATTGTGACTTAGGAGCCCACCTATTCGAAACTAAAATGATATTTGCTTTCGTGCCAATGGCAATTCCACAGCAACAATTATGGTTACTTCATGTTATTTTCTTGTCAGTCAGAGATATTTTTTTTTATTGTTTCTAAATCGGAATGCAGCACTTTTTGTTTTATTTTTCTCTTGCCTGTGTTCAGTGATATTGGCTGTTATGGTGTCTGCTTCCCTTATATTCTATATTCTAAAGGTTTAAATAAAAGAATATTGATTTTAAGTGCCATTTCATTAAAATCATGATTATAGTGGTACATTACAGTGCACAACTGTAGGTAACCACAAGTGAACAAGAATCACTTGTGTTAATTAGGTACAGGTATGGGATCTGTTATCCAGAAAGTTCTGAATTACAGGAAGGTTGTCTCCCATATACTCCATTATAATTAAATAATTTAGATTTTTAAAAACCATTGGCGTTTTCTTTGTAATAATGAAACAGTACCTTGGACTTGATCCAACCATACATATAATTCATCTGTATTGAAGGCAAAACAAGCCTATTGAGTTTAATTGTTGTTTAAATGATTTTCTAGTAGACTTAGGACAGGGGCACACAAAGCTACTGGGCGAGATCTTCGGGCGAATAATCTCCCCAAACTGCCTCCCCGCCGGAATGGCACTCGGAGTGCTTCGTTTTCCAAAGTTTGGACGACTTCGATAAAAACGAATCGATCCGAGTACCATCTAGCCGGCGGGGAGGCAGTTCAGGGAGATTAGAAGCAATTTGTCGCTGGGCGACTAATCTCCCCCAGTAGCTTTGTGTGCCTCTGCCCTTAAGGTATGAAGATCCAAATTAAGGAAAGATACGTTATCCAGTAAGAGTCAGGAGAAGAAGGCAAACCATTTCAAAACTATAAAATACAAATAAGGAAGACCAATTAAAAAGAGAGAGCCATTATCTGGAAAACCCCAGCTCCTGAGCATTCTGGATAACAGGTCCTATACCTGTATATCTTAAAAGTGAAGGGCAGACCCAGCTGGATTTTTCATAAGAAATAGATGCTAAGGAGATACAGGTATGGGACCTGTTATCTAGAATGCTCAGGCCTGGGGTTTTCCGGATAATGGCTCTCTCTTTTCAATTGGTCTTCATTATTTGTATTTTATAGTTTTGAAATGGTTTGCCTTCTTCTCCTGACTCTTACCAGCTTTCAAATGGGGGTCACTGACCCCAGCTACAGACAAATGCTCCATAAGGCTACCAATGTATAGTTATTGCTACTTTTTATTGTTCATCTTTCTATTCAGGCCCTCTCCTACTCATATTCCAATCTCTTATTCAAATCCATGAGTGGTTGCTAGGTTAATTTGGACCCTAGAAACCAAATTGATCATCCTGCAAAATAGAGAGCCGCGGAATAAAAAGCTAGATAACTCAAAAACTACAAATAATGAAAACCAATTACAAATTGTCTCAGAATATCACTCTCTATATCATACTAAAAGTTCACTCAAAGGTGAACAACCACTAAAAAAATCATTTAAACGTTAAATATACACAATAGACTTGTTTTACCTCCAATAAGGATTAGTTAGATCTTACTTTGAATCCAGTGCAAGGTAGTGTTTTATTAGTACAGGCATGGGATCTGTTTTCCAGAATGCTCGCGACATGGGGTTTTACGGATAACAGTTCTTTCTGTAATTTGGATCTTCATACCTTAAGTCTACTAGAAAATCATTTGCACAGATATCGAAAGAAGAGCTCCGGCACTATTACTGGCTTAAACCTCTTTCACACAGGAAATGTTTTGCGGGTTCTGATACCAGCCATAAATTGTTATTACGAGCCGTGTCTTGCTCACTGAGGTCTCAGACGCTATGTATGATTAGTACGATGTTTAAATAAAGTGTATGATTTTACCTTGATCTGGAGATAAGTGATTTTTTGGAAACCCAGGAGTGCGCTGCCTCTATCCAACAGATTAGAAAATCATTTGAACATTAAATAAATCCAATAGGCTGGGTTTGCCTCCAATGAGGATTAATTATATGTTAATTTGAATCCAGTACAAGGTACTGATTAATTACTTGATTTACTTTATTATTTTATTTACAGAGAAAAAGGAAATCATTTAAAAAAATAGATTTTTTTGGATGGGAGACAGCCATTCCATAAGTCAGAGCTTTCTGGATAACGGGTTTCCACATAACAAATCTCATACCTGTATAGAGAAAAAAGAAATATTATTTTAAAAAAATTTAATTATTTGGATAAAATATAGTCTATTATTTGGATATAATATAATCTATGTGAGATGGCCTACCTGTAATTTAGAGCTTTCTGGATGAGAGGTTTACGGATATTATTTTCCCTACATCTGGATAGTGCATATGCTAGTACAGTAGAACCCCCATTTTACATTTTTCAAGGGAAATCCGAAAATGGTGTAAAATTTAGGAAAATGTAAAATCAGAGAAATGTATTGGGCATAATATATAGGTGGGACCACAAAAAACATTGTAAAAGGAGGGAAACTTAAAATCAGGTGATGTAAAATTGAGGGCAAGGCCAGACATGGCGTTTTTGCGGCGTTTTCTTTTAAAAAAGAACACCCAGGCGTAAATACGCTACTGAAACCACATGCGACCGTTTTTCATGTGTTTTTCAACACGTACGATTCTTTTCCCTACATGCACTTCTCATTGTTCTCATTGAATTTGGACGCCATATACGCTGCGTATTTACGTAAAGTGTGGTTTCAAATGTGCAGATCCCATAGTGTCTATCGATTTTGTAGTTTGTTGACGTATTAGCGTTTCTGCTAAAGAAACGCCAATACTGGCGTCCTGTGGCAGATTTCAGCTTGCGTGAATTGCCATAGTGCCTTTTCCATTAGTTCCAGTGGTAGTGCAGTTTATGCGTTTTTACGCCTGGCTGTTCTTTTTTTATAAACGCACCGCAAAAACGCCACGTCTGGGCTTGCCCTCACTGTATTCATCAGTATTTTGTTTTCTGACTCTTTCAAATGCTACATTTATACTGTAAATATATGCAGAGTATGCATCTGATACATTGATATGATTATCATTAATTATATCCAAGTATTGTGTTGGCAAAATAACACTGTACGTTTTTTCCCCATTAGATTTATACGAAAACAAGGTTTGGATCGACTGTTTCTTGAATGCGACGCACATATGTGGCGACTTGGGGATAGAAAGATCCCAGAAGGCATTAATGTCGATGGTGGCTCTGATTGGTTCCTGCTAAATAGGAAGTTTGTGGAGTATGTGACCTTCTCCAATGATGATCTGGTTACGAAGATGAAGCAGTTTTATTCCTACACCCTTCTTCCAGCTGAGGTATGAAGGCTAAATAACATACGAATATTTACTTCTTGTGAGCATCTAGGTAATGTGGGAGTTATATAATTTATTTTACATATACACACAAACTTTTACTCTGTATGATCCCCTTGCTTTGGCTACTACTGTGCTGGGCCAAATCTGGATCATCTGATCGTTTGGTGCTTGAGATGACAATTTGGCACAAAGCAACTATGTGGGAGGGACCCTTGCCTTTAGGTTTTTTTAAAATATTTTCCTGAAAAAGTTACATGTACCATAAATCAAAGACTCCCGTTGTAATGCTACAGTAAAAGGTGATGGAATTTTAAGGAGCATGGTGGGATAGCCCTGCAGCTAAGGACAAGCAACTATGAGATGCAAAAGCATTAAAGGAGAGCTAAAGAATAAACAAAAAGTAGGTTACAAATGCTGAGCATTATGTTTTGGGGGTATTGTACCAGCCCAAGGCAACCATTGCCCTTTAGCAGTGAAAATCTGTGCCTCTAAAATGTCCATCACAATATACTTTAATGATTCAAGGCTGATTAGCAATTCATTCAGAGGCACATTACATGGTAGCTCAGACAATTAGCATCAGAATTTAATAATCAGCCCTGTAGCTTCAGCTTCTATGACAGACGAACCTCATTTTCTGCTTGATATTTTGCAACACCCCCTAAACTAAACTTCTTAAGCTGCTCACGTTACAAGATGGTGAGCTCCTGTGCACAACTCTGAAAGCCTGAGTCACTACTATTAGATAAATACTGAACCCGTAGGCTAGGGTAGGAAGTTCATAATAAACAATTGCATTTTACATATATTTTTAGGGTTTATTTTCCTTTGATGATTTGTTTTCCAAGAGGATTGGTTTAAGCTTAGACAATACTACAACTCCCAAGCCATAGCTAAGTTGCGCTGTGACAGCAGCTGTAGTTCCATAAATTAAAAAGTAACAAAATGTGCCTATAGAACATGTTTAGGCATTGTTGCCCGGATAGTCAGATATTATAGATACAAGAAGAATTCTAATGTATGGAAACTTGATTAATTTATAGTCTTTTCTGACATATTTTCCATTTGAAAACCACAGAAAAAAAACTACAAGCCATTTTTTTTAAAGTAAATTAAATGTACAATTTAAATGTCAGTGAATCAAGTCCAGTGCATCAGCAAACCTATAATTATTTCCATTCTTTCAGTAAAAGAGTTGAAATGGCATAGTTCGAAAATGTTTAATTTTCTCTTTTTCTCCTTTCTTTATATTTTGAAATTGAACACATTTCTGGAACAAAAATATCCGCACTGATATAATTGTATAATTTCCTAAGCAGCAGTTGCAGTGTGTGAGTTATTCAGTTTATCAGACGTGCTAATAGTAAATGAGGCATACTGGACTCAAGTGCATTGAGACTGCTGGGGATCCTGGGCAGTGTTGTATACATGTTACTGGTGGCCCTCCAGTCCTCTTATTTTATGGAAGGGATCATGGTATTCCATGAGATGGTTCACTTTAAATGCACTTCTATGAAACTTGAGTACATGTGTACGAGGAAAGCTAAATGACCAGACTGCAGTGGGCTGATGTGAGCTGCTTTATTCCTCTAAAAATGCTCATATAAGGAAACTAGTCATTATTGTGTCACTGTAAATGGCTAAGACCAGTAGCGAATGTACTTATTTTCATCCAAATTCCAATTCTGGTGAATAGAAAAATGGTTGCCCTTTGGCACACTTCATTCCATTAGGCATGCATCGCTTCAGAACAGTCAACAGCCAAAGGGCAGCCATTTCCTTTAACCAAAATGATAATTGGCTGCCTTAAAGGGAATATAAAGGCAGAAAAGTAAAATCCCATTTTTACTTTCTTTAATAAAAAAGAAATATATCTCCAATTTTCTTTAAAGGAGACATATAGCATAAATGAAAAAAAACCTAGTTATGTTGACTATTATAAGTAATATATGTGTTGCTTTTACATGGGTCTAAAAATTAATATTATCTTTAAAAATAGCCCCTTTATAAGAGCTCCCTATAGATGTTCTCTGGTGCCTGTCTGTGGTTCAAATGAGGGGTGGGCGTGTCCTAACGTTCCCTGCCAGAAGCACAGTAGGAGGGGACAGCCAATCACAGCCCTACAGTCAGTCACACAAGTACAGACAGGCTTCAGTTCCCTATCAGGTCCTGCTAACTGCTGATTGGTTCCTGTCCTACAGTGCAGTGAGCTTAAAACCGCCGGCTCCCCTGCACAGCCTGGGAATTCAGGGAGCAGGAAGTGGAAGAGAAGGGAGGGATTAGTAGGGTTTTTGCAGAAATATTCAATAAATCAGCTTGAAACACTACTTTTTTAAGCACAATTCTTCTATATCTAAATGAGTGTAACACGCTGGTACATTCTTATTTTTTACACAATATGTCTTCTTTAATTAAAAAATGTGTACAGTTTATAAGAAACCTGATTGTATGCAGTGAAATCCCCTCTTCATTTTACTTGCTCTGGCAGATAGGAAACCTCAGACGTCCCTAACTGCTCTGCAGGGAAACTGATCATAATTTCAAACGGCAGGGGGAAGCCCTCCACCTTACTTCCCTGACCTCAAGCAGCTTTGTTTGTTTCCCTGTAGAGCAGCAGGCGACTGTGTAGAGATTTGTATCCGCAGTCTTGCTGTATCGGCTTCTGGCAGATATTATTTGAGTTGTGCTGTTTTGATAATTTATGACGATCCCTAAGCTTAACCTCCCAACTGAAGCCCAGACCACACTGAGCATGTGCGTAGTCTTGGTCTTGCAAATATGTTTAATATAGTTACAAGATGACAGCCCCCTGCAGCCAACTGAAAGCATAAATCATTTGTTTTATTAGGCTTCTGGTGCAGTAACATGTTTATGTTTAGTATACAAAATACAGCATTTCTAGCATTATTCTATTTTAGACTTTAGTTCCCCATTAAAGGAAGACGCTCTTGGCCAATGTCCCTCAAAAGACTGTGATAATTAAAAGAACCAATGGGCAACTCTGGTTGTAACCTCACTATCTTAATAACCTCTTATTTTGCATAAAACCAAATCTTTGGATCTCTGTGTTAGATACTTTTGTATCTCAGTTACTCTTTATGCTTTCCTGAATGTTCTATATGGGGCAAAGTACATAGAGACATAAGATAAAATATAGACATGGGAACCTAGCTGTGGCTTATGAAGGGGAACTTAGACGAAGTTGTCTGTTTGAATTGTAAACTACTGTAAGTGGAACTTGCAGTTCGATGAAACCAATCATAAGACTGATTTTTGTCTGAATCCCCCTCTTAAATTCACTCGCCTCTATAATAGATAAGTGTCTCACAGTTAAGAGGATGAAATTAGAACTAAGCCAACCACAGTTGATACAATTGAGGCAAGGATATTTAAATATCTTGTAGTGGTATCATAATGGCCTCCTTTCAATTGTCAGATAAATCAGCCTTGTAAAATCCCACTATACGTAGAAGCGTTTCCCCATAGAGATTTGCCGTCATCGACTAGTTGCGTTCAGCGCACATGTTAAATGATCCCTTTTAATTCCATCCCAGTTACTATTACCTCTTCCTCTCAACTCTGATAACCTTTTGGTCCATTATCTCTAAGAGAATTTCTGTATCATTATGAAAGGACACAGGGCAATTGGGAAGTTTTGCATCGCTTCAGTGGAAACGGATGCCTTTACAGATTTAACTAATCAATTCAAGCATTAAATCCATATTCACATAATATCACAAAGTTATTGAGAAGAATCTACTCATTAGAATTCTATGCCGTTTATGTTTAGACCATGGTGTTTTTACATCATTATGTTTTGCTTGTAGTGTTATTTATGCTCATTACATATTCAGATTTTTGCTTCATGGCATTGTCAACCAGAGGGGACTTGCTATTATCTCTCTCATTAACAAAATTAATATGTTCTGCCCTAAAAACCTAGATTGAGCTGTAGAAGTGAGTTCTGATGACTGTAAGAAATGTGAGCGCTGTGGGGCAGAAGGAATTGTTTTCATTAAATTTATTATAACCCAAATTTTTATGCTGTGTCCTTAAAATCTACATTACACTCTGGACCAATGGTCTGAAGTCATTGGGAAGCATGCCACGCATTTAATGTCTTGAAGATTTTCAAATGGCGACCTAGAGGTAAAAAGCACTCAAGGCACTGTAAGGCAGTAGATTCTAGCAAACTTCTTCTACGTGTAGCATAGCAACCTTATATCATAGTCCCGTGCATCTCCAATTAACTTAAGCCTTTTTATCTTTTTTATCCTTTTTTTCCAGTAGACAGCATGAATCATTTACTAAATAATTTCCTGTTCTGCATGATTCTTTGGAGCAAAGGTTACTTGACTAGCTACAAGTGGATATGGGGATATTTTGGAAACAGTTGTACAGATAAAATGTATCTCACTAAGGAGATTAAAATGGTCTTCTATGCTGTGACTTACTGTATTTTTTTAAACCGATTCTTTTCTATAAGTGCAGAATAAGTGCTAGAAGAATGCATTTTTGATCGTTTTTATAAAAAGTCTGCTTTAAAATAGGTCTGTAATTTCCAGCCGTGTAAGGAGTAGTTCTAATTCCCCAAAGAAATCAGAGTAGAAAGACTATACACCTTCATAAATAACCATTGTTATACATGCCAAACTCAACGGTGAGTTTTGACACAAATTACACGGCTTTTCTATGTACAATACAATGACACATGCTTTCCTTGAAGCGAGAACCAACAAATAGAAGTATGTCCCCTGAAGTCAGCACACAACAGATGCAGGGTAATTTGAATAGAGTTACAACAGGCTGAATTTCCTTCTGGCATATGAGAAGTGTGGTACACACATGTATTGTCATCCGAATTTAAACAAATTACAGGAATTATTTCTGTTACAGTATTCAAGACATATACAGAACAATATAGAAACGAGAGGTATTTTTCTGTGTAACTGTATAGTGTGTCCTATAACCATCAGGCTATATATATATATATATATATATATATATATATATATATATATATATATATATATATATTATATAGTATGAAAGGAAAAGTAACATTTTAGAATGGTCACTGTTTGTAATTGTCATGCAGTTGGCCTTTCCATAATTGTGTCGCTGCTTTAAGCTTGGACCTTAGGAGCATACTACAACTAGCATGAGATTGTGAGCAGGTAAATCCTTCTGCACGGCCGAACCGAATCCTAATTTGCATATGCAAATTAGGGGCAGGGAGGGAAATTGCGTGACTTTTTGTCACAAAACAAGTAAGTAAAAAATGTTTTCCCCTTCCCACTCCTAATTTGCATATGCAAATTAGGGTTCGGATTCGGTTTGGTATTCGGCCGAATCTTTCACGAAGGATCCGGGGGTTCGGCCAAATCCAAAATAGGGGATTCGGTGCATCCCTACCTTCAACCCTTTCCTACAGCATGATAAATGGGGAATATATAGAGCTACTTGGAATTTGAGATTTCATAAATCAGAAGTGCTGCCATTAAATGCACTTTTCTCTATATTACGTCAGATAATACAGTGATAGTGCAATCAAGCAAGAAAGTTTCTTTTATGGTACCCCTAACAAATGTTCTACTGGAGCTTTTTGTAGTCCACCTTTACAAAACAAACTTCTAGAAGTATAAAAGGCAGTGACTGCTTCACTTTTAGTGTGTCCAGAATACTTTTATCATTATAAATGCAGTGTCACCCGGCATATCTTAAACTAGCGACATCAACATTTTGTTGCTTATCCACTTTAGCTTAAATTCAAAAGTTCAGTTTGTCCCTAAAGGCTATTATATTTAGTAGTATATTTAAAGGGGATATAAACTAGGAATGCACCGGATCCACTATTTTGGATTCGGCCGAACCCCCGAATCCTTCATGAAAGATTCGCCAAATACCGAACCGAATCCTAATTTGCATTTGCAAATTAGGGGAAGGGAAACATGTTACTTCCTTGTTTTGTGACAAAAAGTCACATAATTTCCCTCCCACCCCTAATTTGCATATGCAAATTAGGATTCAGATTTGGTTAGGCTGAATCCTGACCAAATCCCGAACTGAATCCTGGATTCGGTGCATCCCTAATATAAACACTGCTGCATTGCACTACTCAACCCCACTTTCCTCAGTTGTTGATGGACTACAAATATCAGAATAATGTTATTAGTTATAGAGGTTAAGGCATGCTGGGTGCTGTGGCTAACATTACGGTTGCTTAAAGCAATAGTGGAAACTAAAATTTTCCTCCAAATCTCCACTCCCATAAAATGCAATAAAGAATGCTCCAACGAGAATCCAACAAGCTTTGAGTTTTGTTCTTGCGATTGAAGTTGAACTAATATATAGTTTAAATAATATATTGCGATTGAAGTTGAACTAAATATCCCCATCACTGAACAAGTATGTCCTTTTTTTTTTTGTGTTTGATTACAGTTTACTATAATGAAACAAAAATGACATAATATCTATACAGGTATGGGATCCGTTATCCAGAAACCTATCATCAAGAAAGATCTGAATTACGGAAAGGCTGTCTCCCATAGACTACATATTATCCAAATAATCCAAATTTGTAAACATTATTTCCTTTTTCTCTGTAATAATAAACTAAATCCAAATAAACTTGATCCAAACGAAGATATAATTCATCTTTATTGGAAGCAAAAGCAGCCTATTGGGTTTATTTAATGTTTATATGATCTTCTTGTAGACTTAAGGTATGAAGATCTGAATTATGGAAAGATCTGTTATGCAGGAAAACCCCAGGTCCTGAGGATTCTTGATAACAGGTCCCAGTATACCTGTATATAATATATTACTTCTATTTAAAACTTATTGCAATGAGATAGCAATATGGTTGTGTTTAGAACACCTTTAATGGGTCTATCGCTATTATTGCTTTGTACTAAGTCACTTGGTAAGTTTTTTTTCTCCTTTGTTGGTTTGAACCTAAAAAGGGCTTCCCCCAGCACCATTTCAAAATGTGTTGTCTGTATACTTCAACTGATCACAGAAACAATATATAATATAATACAACAGACTCTTTATTAATTTGTTTACATATATATATTTGTATATTTTTATTTATGTAGCGCTACTTGTTTATGCAGCGATTTACATTTACATATATTTTTGCCATTTGGTTTCAGTCCTTCTTTCATACAGTCCTGGAAAACAGTCCATATTGTGACACCATGGTTGACAATAATCTCCGGATCACAAACTGGAACCGTAAATTAGGCTGCAAATGCCAGTATAAACACATAGTCGACTGGTGTGGATGCTCTCCCAATGACTTCAAGCCATCGGATTTCCATAGATTTCAGGTACGTGATCACTAAGCATGTTTACAAATCTGAGCCATTGTTTAATAATGGGAAATAGTGTTTGGGGTTGGTTCTTTTCTACCTTTTTTCATTGGTTAGTGGGTAATGCAATTTAATGTCATAGTTTCCTTGATGGTGACCAGTAGAATTAAGTAGAATATTTAGTATGGATCTGCAGGTATTTCGGGCTGCAAGTGTAATGAATCACAGGTCTCAAAAGGGACCTGCCTTACTAGACAGTGAATAGGGTCTCAAGTGCATTGGGGGCATCTTTGTATATAAATGGGTGTGGATCAGTGCCATGGTCTAAATTTTTTTTTTATGATTTCCATATTGGTAGATATGCAGGAAGGAGTGATTGATTTGTCTGTTGAGTTGCTCTTTCCTTAGCTAGATATAGGATAATGTAATAAAAGTCACAAAATGAACACATAGGGGGTTATTTATCAAAGTCACTATTTTTTCAAAACCACTGCAACCAAACTGCCATGCATTTTTTTACCATATTTATCAATAAATGTTCCTGAAAAAAATCTGGCAGGGAAAAGACTCAATAAAAAACGTGAAAAAATCCCGATCAAACTATTTTTTTGGATTTGTCGCCGAAAACTGTGACTTGTTCGCAAAATCTTCTGATTATTGAATGAAACCTAGTGCAGATCATGATATCTTCCAATTTTAAACGGGACATCTGCCATTGACTTCTGCATGAACTGCGCAGGTTTGAGATGGAGCACTTTTGGTTTCATAAATCACGGAAAATGTTAGTATTTTTTCCCTATGAAAGTCCGGCTAAAAATCAGACTTTAAAAAAATAACCCCCTAAGTCTTGTAACCCATAGCAACCAATTGCTTTCAAACAGTTGGCTAGTAAATACCACACTCAATTGTTGCTGTTGATCACTAGAACTAAGGCAAACCACTGCTTTTTGTTGTGTGAAGTTCCTGATGAGAAATAAAAGATCACATATACATCATATGTACATTCTCATATATGCAAAACTCATTTCTTTATAAATTGTATTACTCTATATATTGTAGAATAACTGTATTATGATTTGATATAAGATGTGAATCTGCTCCAACATGAGCTGTGTTTAGAATTAATAGGGCCCGTTAATCATTGTTCTGCCGTTGAGGTGCCTTTCTCTATGTTTTGGTTTCCTAAAATTGCGCAGGCTTGAGCTGGAACATTGATGTATGCAAATAAATATCATTTATATTCAGAGAAGCTTAGTAAGGGAATGAATTAATGGAGCTGCTTAATGGATGTTGTGACAACTACAGACTGAAGTAGGACGAGTCCAGTCTACAGCATTTATCTTTTCACTAAGATGATTCAACGGAGAAGCTGTTTGGGCTGTGACTTTGATTTGCTCTTTACCTGCAATGCATTTTGCTCTAACTCACTTAGAAAATGTTTAAGGGTTAATAGATTAAATGTCAAAGCTTTTGCACCAGCAACACATAGCAACAATGCATTATTTGTTTTTTACCATCTAACCAACAAATACTGCAAGCTGATTGGTTGCTAGATTAATTATTAATAATAATTAATAATTATAATTAATAATAATATTAGCTCTTGCATTCATAACAGATTGGCACTGGGTACATTTGCACTTGGGTAGCTACCCATCACATTTACATTTTTATTTTTCCATATTTTACCAGCAATTGGCTTAGAAACAAACTTATTACTGATTGGTTGCTGTGGGTTATTGCCTGGGTACAAAACAACCCAGTGTTGATATATGAGCCTCTGTGGTGGGTGTGTATACTCTTAAAGGAGAAGAAAAGTCATCTTGCACTTGGGGTGCCAAATGTTAGGCACCCCCAAGTGCAAGATGACTTTTCTTCTCCTTTAAGATATATGTAATAGCAGGTACAAATAGCATCAGCAACCAGTCAGCAGTTGGCCTGTTGCTTAGAATCAAACCTCTAAATGGTTACTATAAGTGAATGAACTAATACAATTTTTGTTTCTTTTGCCCTTTAAAATGCTGGATGCTTTTCCCCCTTGCAAATGCCCTGCTTCTTTCTCTGTAACCGTTAAGCTCTAAACAAGGAATGTTTTACTCTGCGTTTTGTATTCATCCACTGCGATGTTCACATGGGAAAAGACGTTGATTTTGGCCAACGTATAATTGCTGTAAACAGTATCCACTTCTCTGAAAGGCCAATGGATTCAACAGAAATCAATGCTTCTCTCAGTGCAGTATTTGCCTTCGTCTAGACATAATTAACAGCTATATGTTGAGCAATGCATTTCGTACTCTCATTACACTGGAAAAGAGGGTCACATTTACTTGCTGCTGCAGCATACAGAAGAAGGGCATAATGGTCCAATGTGCACTTACTTGGGTGACATTTCTAAAGGTCTGGGGTAAAAGGCTCTGTACATTCTACACAGATAGATAGATAGATAGATAGATAGATAGATAGATAGATAGATAGATAATAGATAGATAGATAGATAATAGATAGATAGATAGATAGATAGATAGATAGATAGATAGATAGATAGATAGATAGATAGAGAGATAGATAGATAGATCCAGTAACTGGAAGGCTGTTATTCAGAACCTATTGGGTTTGTTTAGTGTTTCGATGATTTTTAGCAGGAATAGTGACCTAAATTATGGAAAGAGCCCTTATCTGGAAAAACCCCAGATCCCGAGCATTCTGAATAACAGGTCCCATGCCTCTAATACCATAACACTGGGGTATGTAGTTTTGTAGTGATTTCAGATGGATTAAGGCTGTTGGCATTTGGATGTACAGTCTATCCCCCATCAATAATTAAAGGCTTTACAGTTGCCCAGGCACAATATTACAATTACACAAGCAGGACATGCTACTTCTGATTGATCCTGGGAGTATAATAATTTCAGGCCTAATTTAGGTTGATTTACTTTGTAGATTGTTTTGGCATTTAAGATCAAATCATCCCATCGACCCTTCTCAAGAGGTGTTTTTACTCCAGTGTTGTACTGGGCTGGCGGGACACCGGGAAAAGAACCCGGTGGGCCCCAGGCTCTTGTGGGCCCCGCTGGCCCAGATCCGCTTCCCAGTGGCGCGCGACTCCTCTTTGTCAAATCAAAAATCTAAATTTCACTCGTGCGCACTGACGCGCATACACATACCCGGCACCGGAGTTCTGGAGCGGCAGGGAGTGCTGGAGGGGGGGCTTGGGGCCAGTAGCCCCGGTGAACCCCAAGCCCCCAGTCCGACCCTGTTTTACTCTTCATATCTAAGTAACTTACTCTTTTAAAAAAACATGGCAGCAATAATGACTTTATGCAAATTGTTAAGAACAGAAACTGCATAGGATGAGGATAAAAATCTGATAGCAAAGTAATTGCCTTTATAGGTTATCTTCCAGCAGGCCCTACACGATGCAGTACAAGTGGCCTTTGATATAATTGCTTGGTGTAGGCATCTGGTATGTAACAGTGCTGTGCTAGACATAATACCTACATGTGGTTTCACACAGTAACACATAAATAACATGGCCCGTGCACAATCCATCTCCTAAGAGGAATCTGAGATTAAACCTTTATGGGTTTTAGAAGGAAAATTGTTTGATACTTACTGTAAATGGTCTGTTGGTTTTCAGCTTTAGTCATCAGTAAGTAATGAGGTTTTATCATGGAAACCCGCTGTCTGAGCCGTGTCATGTCTTGTGTAGTTGGAAAAAACAAGACATTCTTACATAGTAAAGTAGTAACTACAAAAAGAAAACATAATATGGATCAGCTGCGCAAACGTTAATGTGTGTAAATAGCAGTAACTTAATGTTTTGCCTTCTTTAGAACTTCATGGCGTCAGTATAAATATCAAAACTGTCACTTGCAAAAATGATACAATCCAGAGATCGCTGTAATAGAGCCCAGTAGTTGCAGTATATTGGAGGAATGAACACAGCTATCCACATATCAGACTTTCTATCAGCACTGTACTGCAGCTGGTTCAGTATTAAAAGGGAAATTATACATATATTATACATATCTTATACATACATATTGTGTATTAAACAAAAACCTGCCAATGCATTATACTCCTCTAACTATAGAAGGAATGTGCTTAAAAAATGTGTGTTTGGGTCTGATTTATTAAAAAATTCTCCCAAAACCAAGATAGCCCTGCTAATCTAGTCCAATTTCTACCCACTGAATTCTCTGCCTGTGCGGGGGAGTCGGCGGCTCTCAGCTCACTGCACTGTAGAGAAGGAACTAATCATCAACTAGGCTGACCTGATAGGGAACTGAAGCCCGTCTTTGCTTGTGTGACTGCCGAGCTGTGATTGGCTGTCCCCCTGCTACTGTGCTTCTGGCAGGGACTGTTAGGACACGGCATATCCAATATGTCTCCATTAATGGTTATACAAGTATGGGATCAGTTTATGTTATCCAGAAACCCATTATCCAGGCTCCAAATTATGGGAAGCTGATCTCCCAAGCTATTATAGGTATGGGATCCGTTATCCGGAAACCCATTATCCAGAAAGCTCTGAATTATGGGATGACCAACTCCCATAAACTCAATTTTATCCAAATAATCATTTTTCTTTTTCTCTGTAATAATAAAAAATACCTTGTAATTGATCCAAACAGAGATATAATTAATCATTATTGGAAGCAAAACCAGCCAGTTGGATTTATTTCATGTTTAAATGATTTTCTAGTGGACTTTAGGTATGAAGATCCAAATTATGGAAAGATCTGTTATCCGAAAACTCCAGGGCCCAACCTTTCTGGATAACATGTCCCATACCTGTAAATTTCCTTTTTCTCTGTAATAATGAAACAGTACCTTGTACTTGATCCTAAGATTAATTTATCTATATTAATATTTATCTATATGTTTTCAAAACAATCCTTTTGGTTTTATATAATATTTAAAAGATTTTTAGTAGACTTAAAGGGGTGGTTCACCTTTAAGTTAACTTTTAGTATGTTATAGAATGACCAATTCTAAACAACTTTTCAATTGGTTGTCACTAATTATTTCTTATAGTTTTTTAATTATTTGCGGCCTTCTTCTCACTTTTTTCAGCTTTCAAATGGGCGTCGCTGACCCCTTCTACAAAGCAAATGCTCTGTAAGGCTAAAAATTTATTGTTATTGCTACTTTATTATTACTCATCTTTATATTCAGGCCTCTTTTATTCATATTCCAGTCTCTAATTCAAATCAGGGTATGGTTGCTAGGGGAATTCGGACCCTAGCTACCAGATTTCTTAAAATGCAAACTGGAGAAACCTTAAATAATATAAAATGACACCCTATTGCAAATTGTCTCAGAATATCACAACATATTAAAAGTTACCTCAAAGGTGAACAACCTCTTTCAGGTATGGGGATCCAAATTACGGATGCCTTATCCAGAAAACCCCAGGTCTGGAGCATTGATATTTAATTCCCTGAAATGAGAATAAAAACCTACATGTATGGTGCTGAATAACCTGCTTTTCTCTGAGTGGTTACTGAATTAGATATCTTCTTTTTTATTTAGCAGACATCAAGGCCGACCTTTTTTGGTCGAAAATTCGAAGCCGTGGTTAACCAAGAAATCATTGGCCAGCTGGATTATTATTTGTATGGTAACTACCCTTCAGGCACACCAGGACTTCGGTCGTACTGGGAGAATCTGTATGATGAGGCCGATGGCATTCACAGTATCTCTGATGTCATGCTGACCATGTTCCATGCATTTTCCCGCTTGGGTCTGAAAAGAGCAGAGTCTTCACTCCACACTGATGGGGAAAACACCTGCCGGTAAGTTGAATTTGTTTTCCAAGTTTATGTATAATGCATTTATATGTGGCACATTTCTACTGCTCACTGTGCTGCCCAACCAGAGTAGAAGCGAGAAGGGGAAATTAATAATATAATTGTAATGTAAAGTAGTCAGTAGTAGGTGGGATACAGGCACTCCCTATCCAGACCCCTAACTTGAGTGTAATTCACACATGCCTGTTAAGGTGGCCATAGATGCACAGATAATATTGAACAAAACTAATTATCATACGATATTCAGTGCGTGTATGGTGGGAAAAGAGCTGACTGACATCGGCAGAAGATTTGGATATGGGTCGGCTTGTCAATCGGGCTGGACAGAAAATTTTGATCCAGTGCCTTTGAAGGCACCCAAACATCGGCCATTTTTAAGGTCGCCATAAATGCACAGATCCTATAGTACGAATCGAGGATTCGTACGATTTTCAGATCGTTTGTGCCGACATCTTTCGTCCGGCGGAGATCGCTCGTTTGGTCGATCGGACAGGTTTGATTTTGACCCGACCGATCCCCCAGGAGCCCATTGCGCATTGTAATCGGATCGTTCGGCCACACGCCCGAAAGTTCAGTTACCCCCGATATAGCCATGCTCGTTAATGGCATATCGGGGAAAGATCCGCTCATATGGCGATGTCGCCAAACAAGCAGATCTTTGCGTCTATGGCCACCTTTAGTGCTGAATCGTCAGATACAGGTAGAATTCTATTGTTTCTACCTGTATATCTACCTGTATATCTGAAGATTCAGCTCTACACATGTATATTGAAACACACGATCTTTCTTGGAAAGATCTTTTCCAAGAAAGATGGTAATTGTTACGTCTATGACCACCTTTAGGGAACAAAGTGCAGCAGAGCCCTTTGCTTAGCACATAACTACAGTATGGTAGGTATTGCGTTAAGGCTGCCTTGTCCCTGAGAGCTCTGCTGATGTGCTTAATTTTTCACCCCCTCATATTTATCACTTGCACCTACTGCTTTACTAAATGAGCTCTACTGTGCCAAACTGTAAGTAGATAGTATATCCCAACCAGCCCAAATATGCAGTTTACCATGTCTAGCTGGTTCACTAGTCTGATAAAATCCAATAATTTCCATTTTGATTTGACAGAAAAAAGCACCAAAAGTAGCAATTTAAATACATTTTCTGTAATAACATTTCAAATCAGAAAGCCGTTTCCTCTGCAACGTTTTTTTTTGTTCTGAAATAAAAGGGACCCTTAGACAAATTGCACATTTGGCCAACAAGGGCAGGAGAGAAATCTAAACAATTGTTTAGACTTATAGCCATTTGTCAATATCATCCGGCACAGCAATTAGAAGAACAGTCCCAGCCCTGTAATTTCACTACAGTCGTCTGGCTGAATATCTAAAGTGCAGTTCACAGTAAGTCAATACAGTGCCGTTCGCCAGATCCAATTCCTTTCCCATTTCTGAAGCCAAGTTTGGAATCAATGCTCGCATGTCTACCATTCTTTATTGATCCGGAATATTTTTGCAGCAAAAAAGGGGGATACTTGGGAAACCAGGATATTGGGTTACAGCCATAGCATAAGCCCTTTTCTTGTAACTCCTGTTGCTCCGACTATTTCATGAGTAAATGTTTACTGCGGCACATGCACAACAAGCCGCTTTAGTATTCCGCTCAGCAGGTGGGATTTTGCTTATATTGGCTGCAGTGATTTGTTTGCAGAGTCCATCAATGTCAGCCTTGTTTGTATTCTGACTACTCGATGTTCTTAACGGGCAGCAAGAAAATCTTTCCAGATGTTCTATATCGCAACAGAATTATTTAACTCTTTAACTTGCAGCTTAAACTAAATGCTGTTTTAACATTTCGCTCACATTGCCCGTCCTGATCTAATCCGGGGTGGGAATTGCAGGAGGACATTATCGGTCACGGAGAATAGGGCAGCCAAAATGGAGAATTTAGCATTTTTTTGGTACCCTGATTTTATTCCAGTACATGGTTTTACACCTTTAAATCCCTGTGTGTTTTATGTACTGTAAACTAACTAATGCACCCATGTTTGCAAAGGAATCAATAAGACAGATTCTGTAGATAGAGAGATCTGCTCATCCATCTGTGACTCTTTTTAACCATCTACAGTGATAACCACGTGAGCCTCGGTTCTGTCATTCTCTTACCAACTGTCTTTCTTGGTGGGGAAATGTTAAAGGAACAGTTCAATGTAAATATAAAAACAGATGTGCAAAATAAAAAAACATTTCTAATATAGTTAGTTAGTCATAAATGTAATGTATAAAGGCTGGAGTGACTGGATGTCTAACAAAATAGCCAGAACACTACTTCCTGCTTTTCAGCTCTCTAACTCTGAGTTAGTCAGCGACTTAAAGGGGGGCAACATGGGACATAATGGTTTTGTGAGTTTTCAATTGATCCTCAGCATGCAGCTCAGATTCAAAAGCAAACAGGTATGACCCATGTGCCCCCCCACGTCTCTGATTGGCTACTGCCTGGTAACCAATCAGTGGAAACCAAGAGAGCTGCAAAGCAGGAAGTAGTGTTCTAGCTATTATGTTAGACATCCAGTCACTCCAGCCTTTATACATTACATTTTTGCCTAACTATATTAGAAACATGTTTTATTTTGCACAGCCTGTTTATTTACCCAATTTTTAGTTTTATACTGAACAATTCCTTTAATTAACAGCAGATGATGTGTGCAATTTCAGGCAAAATCGGCAGGTTTTTTTACCCACAATCAGGCCCGGATTTGTGGAAAGGCCACCTAGGCCGGCAGGATTTTAGGGGGCGACATGCTGCCCAACCACACCCACATTGATTCAGAAACACTGGGGATGCGCTGGAGATACAATAATTTTTTTTAATTTCCTGTGCGCCAATCCCCATTGCTCCAGTCCAGATGATGAAAATTTGCACGAATAAAGGGGAGGGGACAGGGGCAATGAATGGCAGTGGGCCTAGGGGCGCACACTATGTAAATCCGGCCCTGCACACAATGCAGCAAACCCCCCCCAGAATTCCAGCAATGTTGCGGTTGCAAATAGTTTCCAGGGATGGAACTAGGGGTAGACAGAAGAGGCACATGCCTAGGGCGCAACAAAGTGGGGGAGCCAAGCACTTATATTTTCTTTCGCCAACCCCTGATAGGTGCACTCACACTTTGACACGAGTCAGATGCAATTGCACAAACATTTTTAGGTGGATTTGGCTTTAGAGTGTCATGTGCCTGTTCCTTTTGAGCATCTCTGCTATACTTATAGATTCAGGCCGCTGTTGGAACCTGGGAGCTCTGGTTCTGAGGTGGAGGTTGCTCCATGGTTCCCCCGCATCAATAGTTGCAACAGCACTTGATTAAGAACATGAGGCAAGGAGTGGTGCAGACCGCAGTTAAGTATGGAAGTGCAAGCAGTCCCTTTAATGAATGGAATTTTTCTCTCAACACAGTTTCACTCACTTATGTGAAACAGCATGTCTGGGCAGGAAAATTTTATTTTTTTGTGGGGTTTTATTGTAAAAGTTTCAATAATAAGGTTTCTAAAACCCTTTTAAAACTCCCCCCCCCCAGTTCTTGAAAGAAAATTATCAAAAGCAAGAGAGTGATAGTCTGAGACAACTGACAATTAGTTTTTTTCTTTTCCAGATTCTTTTTAATGCATACAAAAGAAGAAAAAAAGAAAATGACATAACCCCCCCCCCCAAAAAAAATTAAAAAACCCCCAACCCCTGGCGACCAGGGTTATTATACTATAAAGCTTTAACCTCCGCAGTGGTGATCTTGATCGTTCTAATCCCCCAATCGGAATAAATCTCCTCAAACATGTAGCGCTGAAAAAAGTAAAGGATCATTCTCATGTTAGCCATGGAAGCCAGGTTTTATCATACGTCTCCATATCATTTTGCAGAATATAGCCAAGGTTTTCCTTAACTGCTATCTGTATTATTCTAGTTTTAAGAGGTGCCAAGGGTATATTTGGTTTTCTCCAGTTGCTGGCTATATTTATTCTGGCTGCCGTGAGAATGTGTTGACACAATCTATATGCTGCTCTACACATTTTCTTTGGTTTCATTCCCAGTAGCATAACAAAGGGGTCCTTGCAAAATTTAAAGTGTAACAACTTTGGAAATGAGCTGAGCTACCAGATCCCAATATCTAGATACAACCTTACAATCCCACCAAAAATGAGCCATGGTTCCTCTTTCAGTACAACCCTGAAAACAATTCGTTTTTTTTTTTAAAAAATGTATTATTTGTGGTTTTTGAGTTATTTAGCTTTTTATTCAGTAGCTCTCCAGTTTGTCATTTCAGCACTCTGGTTGCTAGGACCCAATTTACCCTAGCAACCATGCATTGATATAAAGGAGACTGAAATACGAATAGGAGCGGATGTGAATGAGTAATATGCAAATATCAATAACTATACACTTGTAGCCTTGCTTTGCATTTGTTTTTAATGGGGATTTAAAAGCTGGAGCGAGTCAGAGGGCAAATAAGTCAAAAACTATACACGGGAATAAATGAAGGTAAATTGAAAAGTTGCTTAGAATTAGCCATTTTGTAACATACTAAAAAATACTTAAAGGTTACCTATCCCTTTAATGGTGTTGCTGTCCCTGGAGAGCTGGGGACCTATGTTTTCAAGCAATATTGCTTCAAGACGACACACTTTACGTTGTTGGACTACAGATCCCAGTATCCTGATCCAGTACCTAAAATGTAGTTGAACGAGTGTTTAGATCCTCATTAACATGGCATGTTGTTCTGCCTATGCACCTTCTGTCACAGCTTAGCTTCTCGCCATGGCTAATGGGTTGTGCATTAATCCCATGCAGCTGCCACTTTTACACAAGCTCAGTGCTTTGCTGGTTTAGAAGTCTAATGGTTAGTGGTATTTGTTACAGTTGAATTATCTTGTGTAATATAATGATAGTACAGGTATGGGCACGGTTATCTGGAAACCCGTTATCCGGAAAGCCCCGATTTACAGAAAGGCCATCTCCCATAGACTCTATTAAAATCAAATAACTTTTTAAAAATAATTTCCTTTTTCTCTGTAGTAATAAAACAGTACCTTACACTTGGTCCAAACTAAGATATAATTAATCCTTATTAAAAGCAAAGCTTGGGTTTATTTAATGTTTACATGATTTTGTAGAAGGTATGAAGATCCAATTTACGGAAAGATCTGTTGTTATCTGGAAAACCCAAGGTCCTTAGTATTCTGGAATAACAGGTCCCATACCTGTAATAGTTGTCCAACTGATTCTAACAAGTTTACATCAATGAAACATTCTCAAAACAACTTCTTATAATGAAAATATACTTCAACAAAGAATTAGTCTCTTAGCTATGGATATTCATTTTTTTCTTTTACTTTATAACTGTGCCAAATGGATGTTGAGCTCTCCATATCCCTTAATCTACAGGAGGAGCACTGTCAGCTGATCTGGTATATCACTTGTGCGTGGCACCATACATAACAGTAAATGCTAACAGCGTTACGTATTCGAGTATTAAAAGGGGCAGCATTTTCTTAAAGTTGTCTCACCTAAAGACAGACACACGGCATCCCTTTTCGTGGACGATTAGCTGGAAAATATTATTTGTAGGCTTAAGTATGATGGTAAAGCCTTGCACTGTCTGCCAAAGCAGCACAGCTGTGTCTTTCAGTAGGGTACGTTGGGGCTTAATTCAATGTTAAGCCATCGCTGCTGCCAAGTTAAGGATTTAAAATGCAAGGACACATTTCACCTTGTTTAATAATATTTCATACAGTTATTGTGTGAATCTGATCAAAACCGATGTCTGCCCTTGGCAGGAGACGTCTTCAAAATTTAGTGTAGTGAAAAAAATGGCCATGATTTAGTGTAAAAAAAACAGCTTAAAGCTTATCCATGCATTTCAGGGAGTACCTGGTTATAACGGCTTGCTATAGCGGATCCACAGCCATTTGTCTGGTTTTGAACAGGACAGCCCAGTTAATTAGCCACACCCTCAACATCAGACACACCCCTAACATCACTGCTCCACCTTCCGACATCACATGGTATCTGCTCTGATGCCACTAGCCTGCCCCTTTATCTGAATTTCATTATTGGCAAAGGTGGAACTCCTAGTTCCTGGCCTTGCACCTTTACAATGGATGGGTTACCAAATGCACGTCAGTTGGGAGGAGGCAGGAATATTTTACTTTGCTTTCCTTGGGTTTCAGAAGCTTTGGACTTGAATGACTTTTCTCTTTTTCTACCCTAATTTACTATATGCAACTTTCACATTCTTTTGTTTCTCCCTTATAAATATTAGGCTTTATGTGCACTATTTCCAGGCAGCGCATTCTAATTTGAACTTTTCCTAAAGCTTACTGAGCAAATGAAATGCCCACATGAGCAAAAGGCATTTTTCACATCAACCAATGTTCAGGCACTAACTCTGGAAATAGCATAATTTGGAGAATAAAGAGAGTGGAAACCTAATTGCTTCATTTGCAGAAGTTTCGCAAGAGATGTGCACAAAGTTGATATCATCAGCCCGAAGCCAAGGAGGAGGAGGAAGCAAGGGAAATTAATATCTTAATAGAAATGCCACGTCGCAGTAGCTGAAAGTTTTGTTGATTCATTTGTATGAAAGTAATTCCATTTAGAATTTTACCTTTAGTCAACTTTGTATGTCATCTGGGACAATGTTCAAAGGATAATGGCACACCAGGCAGTGTAGTATGCCATTAACTTGAAATCCAAGTCCATGGCATTTAATACCGCTGTTTCTCCTCTTGTAGAAATAAGTTGCGTGTGCCCTTAGCCTAAAGGTCCTGCACACAGTGTTGACACCAGGGGCCAACCAAAAAACCAGGGCCCACTCGCAGTATTATTAATCTTCCTCTCCTCACTCAAACTCTATTCTCCTAGTCTCTTTTCTTTACATACTATAATCTATTATTTCATCTATTTAGCCTCTTTGTTCTCATAGAAATATCCTTGTGCAGGTCCAGTTGGACAGACTCGTGCTCAACCTAGACCCGCTGAACAGCAACTTAAACCACACCACCACCCAATATGTTCATCTATCTAGACCCACTACCCGACACATGCAAATAGCTAACCTTCCAACCCGGTGTCAGTGAGGTAAGGGGACATATTGAGTGCTGACCGCAGGGGAGGCTGGGAGTGACCAGTCCCGTCCTTAGTCGGGTCACCCTTAGACTAAATTACTTGATTATTTTAGAAATGGAACAGATCTTTGTAATTCATTACGTTTAGAAAGTCTGCAACTGGTGGAACAAGACAGGGCTCTGTATTTTAAACCCTTCTCCTATGCCTGATAAGTACATAAATCATTTAAGCTATTGTAGTTCGGCAATCTGTCCATCATATAACCTTTTTATATACCTGTCTGAACTTGTTATTAAGTGCATATCAGCGAACCTGCCCGTGGCATTTTGCTCAATCCATTCTAGGCACTAACATATGTGCAGAACTCTTGCCTTATTCCTGTCTTTTCAGCCATCTAGTTTGAATCCAATCTTGTATTTCAGGTACTATCCCATGGGGCATCCAGTGTCGGTCCATCTTTATTTCCTCGCTGATCGCTTTCAGGGCTTTCTCATTAAACATCATGCCACCAATCTAGCGGTCAGTAAGATGGAGACATTGGAGACTTGGGTTATGCCAAAGAAAGTTTTCAAGATTGCAAATCCCACAAGTGATTTTGGAAGGCTGCAGTTTTCCGAGGTAAGTTAATAAGTCAAAATTTTCTTTAGCTTTCAGTGAAGGAGCAGAGTGGTGTCTCAATACAGTGAAAATAGTTTAATAAACAATACTTATTAACTTTCATATTTCATAAGTTTTATTTATTATCTAAATACTTTTCATTATGGTTTCAGATACCATATTTTAAAGTAAAGGTTCTGTTTTTAAGACCTCATCTTTTTATCACAGTCAGCACCCAATTGTCACCCAGTTAAAGCATCACTGTTTGTTTCTCCAGACCTTACTTTTATACAAATATGAACTTAAAATCTTGAGTGGCAGCTCATGTGTTTTATTGGACAAGAGGTCGCAGTTTAAAGTGGAGCACAATGCCCTATATGTTGTTGATGTAATGTCCAAGTAGGGTTGCCACCTTTTCTAGAAAAAAAATACCGGCCTTCCTATATATTTACCTTTTTTACCTATTAATAACATTGGGATAAGCCATCATTTTTACCGGTCAGGCCGGTAAAATACCAGCTAGGTGGCAACCCTATGTTCAAGGCTTCTTAAAACATTCAAACGCCTATAGAATTGTTAATTCAACCTCAGGGGCCCCCAGCCACAAACAACTCCGTGCACACCCCCACGCGTATGCCCCTCCGGTTACCAGGATACTCTTGCTGAAACCGCTTTGAGCGTATTGTCTCATTAATAGAGTGAAAGAGTCCTAGTCACCCTGCCTAACACCCTGTCCGTAGGACAGACCCAAAATTTCCAATCTACTCTTCCTTGCTTAATGAGACGATCACACAAAATCAGCTGTCACAACTTATTGTGGCATCTTAGGAAGGCTTTGCTTTTCGTCAGTGTTTTGACCACGTCTACGTAGCAGTTGCACGCCTGAGAACACGTTCAATGAACTGCAACGCCTAATCGTGATTTCGCAACTGTGTTGCAGTCGGTGCACACAGGGAGAGTGATTATTGTGCATGGAAGCCTGGACTGGAGTGCGCTCTCACGTTTTACTGGCACAGCATAACCAGAGAGGGAATACAGGAAGAGGATCTAGGCCAGTGGGGCCCCAAAAGACTAGGGGCCCACCGGGTTTTTTCCCAGTGTGCCACCGGCCCAGTCCGACCCTGTGTTACAGTTAGAGTTGTAGTATTTCTGGTCAGGTGATCTCTGAGACAGCACACAGACCATCACAAAATGGTGGCTCAAGGCAAGAGATTTAAAATGACAATATTTACTTTAATATATATACCAGTTTGGTAAGATTCTGTAATATGTCACTTAATATGATGTAAACTCTTGCTTAAGTGTTCATTTTGGGGGTAAAGTTTTCCTTTAATTGAATAACATGCCAGTACTTAAAGTGGATGTTCAAAGTGGCAGGACTCTACTAGATTTGTTATAAGTGGTCAGTTTAGACCTAATAACACTAGGTATGTTTTGAAAGGGATACTTACATTTTTTGCTGTAAAAAAAATATAGTTGGTGTCGCTTTAACCCTTCTCAGCTCTTTGATCTGCCCCATGCATAGGCATCTCAACAAATATGTGTTTACAAAATTCTATCTAAAGCTAATGTTCGCTGTTGTATATCAACAAAAAAATGTAATAAAAAAAGAATATAAGAAGAACAACAAAAATGTGGCATAGAAAAAAATACACCACAAAGAATACACAGCCTTGATCTTTTGACACAGGGACCCTAGATTCTACATTATATGACACTTAAAGGGTTCATGTGTGCAATAATAGATCTGTTTCAAGTGGATGTTCACTTAAAAGTAATTTTATTATGAATTAGATAATGGCATTCAGACACAATATGCAGTTGTTGTAGTTCAACAACACTATAATTATATAGCATATAATTGGGCAAGAAACTGCCTCTCAAACATAATATTTAAAATGCTTTCTAGTTGCTTGGGTCAGCAGCATCTTTGCAGAGAAAGAATTCATCCGAGCCTGTTTTTTTTTTTTTATCATTTTCATTTGTGTTTCCACTTCCAATCTGTCATTCAAACCTCTGCTTGGTTGCTAGGGTAAGCCAGATACCAACCAGCAGATTCATTTCCAATCTGGTGAACTGCAGAACAAAAAGTTCAACAATATAAAAGGAACAAGACATAAGAGTAATGTGCTACTATACCATTGCCTGCAGCAATGCTAAAAAAAATAGCGAATATTCCATTTAATTGGTGTGGTTCTTTTTTTTTTATTTTGTTTTGCTTGTAACAGTACATGTCAAAGCATCAGTTTTCTGTTTGTTGCATATGTCAACAATCTGCACAAACTTTTTTAAGGACATTACATTTGGATACAGCTTTGCAACACAATTATGTCATTCTAGCCTTAAAGTAACTGAATTCTTCTGGACTTGAGACATTAAGGGGCAGATGTGTTAATGGTTGAATATCGAGGGGTTAATTAACCCTCGATATTCGACTGGGGAATGAAAATCCTTCGACTTCGAATATCGAAGTTGAAGGATTTTGTGCAAATAGTTTGATCGAACGATTGAAGGAATAATCGTTAGATCGAACGATTAAATCCTTCGAATCGAACGATTCGAAGGATTTTAATCCATCGATCGAAGGATTATCCTTCGACCAAAAAAAGTTAGCCAAGCCTATGGGGACCTTCCCCATAGACTAACATTGACTTCGGTAGCTTTTAGGTGGCGAACTAGGGGGTTGAAGTTTTTTCTTAAAGAGACAGTACTTTGAATGGTCAAATAGTCGAACGATTTTTAGTTCGAATCCTTCAATTCGAAGTCGTAGTCGAAGGTCGAAGTAGCCCATTCGATGGTCGAAGTAGCCAAAAACAACACTTTGAAATTCGAAGTATTTTTTCTTCTATTCCTTCACTCGAACTTTATGAATGGGCCCCTTAGGGTAAGGCGACACGGGCAGATTTGGGAAGATTAGTCACACCAGCGACAAATCTCCTCTTCTTCGGGGCGACAATCTCCCCGAACTGCCTTCCCGCCGGCTTGAAAGAAAAATCGTCAGCGGGATGGCACTCGCGGTGATTCGTTTTCCTGAGTCGCCAGAATTTTTCTCGTGAGGCAACTTTGGGCGACTTCTGAAAATGAAGCGCCACGAGTGCCATCCCATGGCGATTATTCATTCTAGGTAGCGGGAAGGCAGTTCGGGGAGATTGTCGCCCCGAAGAAGAGGAGATTTGTCGCCAGGGCGACTAATCTGCCCGTTTGCCCTTACCCTAACTGTATAAATGCTTTATGGGAAGAAGATATATGTATATGTATATGATTAGATAAAAAATAGAACATATAGAGAGAGATAAAACAGAGAACATATAGAGAGATTTTATATTCCTTCCTATCCTGCAATTAATAGGGCACATGCTTTTTTTTTGTTATTGTGGCCAACATAATAAATGGTGGTCATGATTGGGCAATTAAGAAAGACCAATGTAGATTTCAGACTTTTGGTGTGTGTGGCAAATCCCAGACATTAATGTCCCATTAAGGAGATGAATGCCTGGTTAGAGCTGTTTATCAGAATGTCGGCCGGTTTACTTTTAATTCCCTAAAGTGATAAGTTATCACAGCATTATTTATTTATTTTCCCAATGTTTTGTTTTACTTGTAACATTTGATCTGATTCTGTTTCTTAAGGGCGACTTAGCCTAGGTATGGCTTAAGCTGAAAACTGCAGAAATCCTAAATTGATTTTATATTTTATGAGCAAACATTTATTTAGCAGTTTCCAGAATTGATTCCTAAAGTGTGAAAATTACAGAGAGTCCTCAAGGGATCCAGATATTATGTTGCACAAACATTTAGTATTACAAATCTGTTTTATTGTGTATGCTTATGGCTTGCTCGTTAACTTGGTTTCCTATTCTATGGAAGGAAATACTACATGACTCCTGATCAGCTGTCAACAACATTCATCTTAAGGTACCAAGGGAATACTAAAGGAACCCGTCAATGGTACTAGTGGCATTCAGTGCATCCATGTTTAAGGCATTGCATGGTGAATCCCTTTAAAGAACAAGGAAAGCCCTATTCACTGAGTTTTGCTGAAATATTAGGCACCGTCCAGTTTGTTCTGGGGGCCAGTGCTCCTGTTTGGAAAAAACTGCACCGGCTATTGATGTTTGAATCATAGTGCCTCAGCACCATCTTGCCTTGCTTAATCAGTTCCCAATTAGACTTAGTTACAGTAGCATGGCCTTCTGTAATGCATATTTGCTTATGTGTAGTAGCATAAAATCTGACAGTGGGATGACTGGGCACTACAATTAAAATTTTCCTGGTCCAGTGCAGTATGTTATTTAACAGGAGCCAAGTTATCATGTCTTGCCAAGTTGTTTTCCTACAGAGGCTGGCGCTCCTTCTCCTGGACCTTTCAAGTTCTCCAGTATTACCTGTTAAACATCTGTAAGTTCCTTAAATATAGATGAGATATTTATATCATTTAGAGCTATGCCATATGACTTTATTTGTTGTGTGGTCCCATCCCTTATTAGAATGGCAGTTGCCCATTATCAACCAGTCAGAATTTTGCTTTCCTTTTGTAACTTGTAGTAGTCTCAGCCCAACTAATTTCTATTAGAAATGTACTTTGGGGAAAGTAAATTATATAATTTTTAAATGTCTACAACATAGAATGAAAACTAATTTCAAGTAGGGTGTATAGTCCCACTTAAAGGAGAACCAAACCCTTAATTATAAAAACCCCTACCCTACATTGACTCCTCCCTGCTCCCCCCAGCCTAGCTGTTACCTTCAGTAAATGCCCCTAACTCTTTACTTACCTCTCTTTGCAGATTCAGCACTGTGGAGCTCACGGGCGCCATCTTCCGGCTCTTCAGTAATCCGGGTCTTCTTCCAGCACTTTGGCAATTTCGGTGCATGCGCAGTTTTTTATAAAGCTGAAGACTGCTCCAACTGCGCATGTGCTGATACGGCGCTTACTTCCCAAAGCAGACCGAAGAGAAGAAGATGGCGCCCGTGAGCTCCGCTGCGCTGAATCTGCAAAGAGAGTTAAGTAAAGTTAAGGCATTTACCGAAGGTAACAGCTAGGCTGGGGGGGGGCAGGGAGGGGGTCTATGAAGAGTAGAGGGGCAGGAGTTTTTATAATTAAGGGTTTGGTCCTCCTTTAAGCAGAGCTGTCTGAATAGGAGCCCACACGCAGAAGTAGCTCTTGCAGTATCTGATGACCTTAATCTAAGGCCAGTGTGACTATATCCATTGACTTCTGTGTAATCTGACTCGGCCTGCTGGAGCAAAGTTGTCGCATTTTTAGCCAGCGGTTGGATCAAATGGTCAGAACTCACATTTGTGTGCAGTGCAACCAATATTATACAAGTATTCTCCAGGCAATCTGGTCATGGTCATTATATTTCAGCCCCAACTGGAATCAATTGTGCACAGAGCCTAACTTTATATGAGCGGCACTGCTACCCTGTGAACTGAATAATCTATATTAACTAAGGAAGGCCTAATGCCATCCACACCGATTATTGTTACCGGACAATCTTTCAGAATTCAGTGGCAGTGATTCTGAATCCAACCTTTTCTTCTGAATAAGACTTTCTTTAACAAATCAACTTTAACGCATACAACAAAATGTGCAGATCATAGTATTCATTAGATCCACTTAATTTCAATTATTGGCACCCAGGATTAGTTTAAGTAATAAAACGAAATTTAAAAGAAAAAAAACAAACTTGAGGGGTGAAGTGACTCTATAATTCTTTTCAATTGTACAATATATCTATTGATATTTAGAAAAAGGACATAATAATAAAGTAACCCCATACAAAATGATAAGCACATGCATTATTCATTTTAGACACATTATACTTGGCATAATGTATTGTTTGAAAGTCACATAACTGACATTTCTTGGCCACATTACTCATTCGTTGAATTTTTATCATGAATAGATCTTATAGACTTAAAGAATGTTATTATATCATTAGATATACAAAGTATAATAATCCAGCTATTGAAGCCTGAAAAATAATGATTGTCTTTATCTGATAGCTTGGATTCTATTATGTTCTGTCCCTGCATGTCTTCAGCAAAAAACATATTTAAAACATAATAGAACCAGAAAGACTATTAGTTGAAGGAACAAGTATTGGAAATGTTCTGTTGCCCTGCACTGGTATAACTGGTGTTTTTTTTTCATATAGTTCATATAAACAAGCTGCTGTGTAGCAATGGTGGAAATTGAAAAAAGACTATATGGCACAGGTTAGTGGATAACAGATAACACCATTAAGTTCTACAGAACTTATCTGCTGTGTAACCTGAGCCTTTTCTCCTTTGAATGGCTGCCCCCATTGCTACACAGCAGCTTATTTATATAAACAATAGTAGAGTTTCTGAAGCAAACAAAGCAGTTTAACCAGTGCAGGGCAACACTGCATTCGTTTTTATTACTTTAAAACACTTTCATTTTTTTATGTTACTGTTCCTTTAAATTGTGAGCCATTCCTGGTGTGCTTGGTTGATTTCCATATCGCATACCCCCCCCCCCCCAAAGAGTGAGGCCTACAAGGAAGTGGGCAGAGGTTTAGTTTATTGTCCTGAATTTAATTTGAAAACATTATACCAGTCTTTATAAAATCAGCCCTGCTTAAGAGTGGAGAGAAAATAAAGAAGCCAATGGAAATTTGCTAGGCTGGGACCCATTAGGACCTGGGCTCACAGTAACAATCTTTGGTACTTTTTGCAGGCCAGTCCAAATTTAAGCAACTATTTAATTTGGCAGATATATTCCAGCAAAATAATGGCATCTGCTTATCATGGCTTCCTATAAAACAAAGAATAACTTATAAACTCCTACTCATAACCTTCAAAGCCCTCCATTCCTCTGCACCTAACTACATCTCATCTCTTGTCTCTCTATATGTTTCTACCCGAAACCTCCGCTCCTCTCAGAGCAACCGCTTGGTTGTACCCCCCACTACTACTGCTGTTTCCCGTATCAAACCCTTCTCTCTTGCCACTCCTTATATTTGGAATGCCATTCCTGAATCTCTCAGGAGAGAATCCTCCTTCAATGTTTTTAAAACAAAACAAAGAGACTACCTCTGGGAGCACCTGGATAACACCTGAACTGGCACTTATATAACAGTGTAACAAACTGTAACCCACAGCACCTTAATACCCCTCTGAATTGTGTCTGTATGTTACCCTCCCATTTAGACTGTAAGCTCTACGGTGTAGGGTCCTCTAGCCTTTTGTTTCCTTGACACTGCGCACTTAATCTGTATTGTCATTATATTTTTTATATTTATGTGAATTGTATTTCTAATTATGCACTTATTGTTACTTTTTATTCCAATGACCCCTTGTTTGTTACTACTGATTTATTGTTTTGCTGTACAGTGCTTTGCCCTAAAGGAGCGCTTTACAAATAAAAATATACATACATGTTATCTATAAAGCCCTGATTTCAGCAAGGCTAAACTTAATTTTAATCAAACAATTCAAAAATGTTGAAATGATTCCTTTTTCACTGTAATAATAAAACAGAACCTGGTGCTTGATCCCAACCAATTGGAGGCTAAACAATTGGGTTGAATTAAATGTTTAAATTGTTTTTTAGTAGACTTAAGGGGTAATGTAACATGTTTTATTAGCACAAAAAAACGTTCGCAAAGTTTAATACAAATGCTTCCTTTTGACCGATTACAGACCTCGGCGACTTCCCCGCAAAGTTTGCAACCAAATGGCTTTTGGCGAACATTCAAGTGTGCGTGTATAATAGAATTTCGCAATCACAAAGTGTATATTGCGATGAAATATTTAATGAAACTCCAGAGCAGATGTTAACGCTAACCTTTGCTTCATGATGTAGTATTCGCCAGCGAATGATTTTACATTGTGAAAAACATTCGCAAAAATAAATATTGCATTTTAAATAACACATTTTATAAACATTTTTTATATTCCATTCCCCTACTAAGGTTTGAATATTCAAATTACGGAAATAACCCTTTATCCGGAAAACCTGAGTATTCTGTATAATTGATCCCAAACCTGTACTAGGCAGGATGGAATCTCTCTACATGATACTAAAAGGTCAATTTAAAGGTGAACAACCCCTTATACTCTTCATTAGACGAACGTTCCTATTTTAAGACTTTTGGGCAAGTCATATCATACGTGAATATTCACAGAGACTATTGCTTGGTATACCTTGCTTGCTGGTTACGGGCTCACAAGTCATTTTGTCACACAAAGCAATGATGTTATTGCCTGCTTTACTAAGGGTAAGGCCACACGAGGAGATTCGGGGAGATTTTGTCGCCTGCCGACTATAGTCGCTCAAAAGACGAGGCGACAAAATCTCCCTGAATCTCCTTGTGTAGACTAGTCCTAAGCATTTAAAAAAGTGACTGCTACAAAGAGACAGAGCATTGCCGCTTGTGCTAATCATTTGCAGACGTGATAATCCAGGAAGCTTTGTAATAATCAATGGAGCTGTTAATATGTATGCTACAATACAGTTTGGTGTATATACTCCCTTTTAAGTAGGTCAGTATTTAATCAGTGTGATTCAAGGTTAAATCTCAGCACAGTTTTGCCTTTAATAGCGTGTTGTGTTTAATATTATTCAGTCCAAAGAGCAGTTTCTCACCATCCACGTTCTACTCTTGGGACCACAAGTAGGTGTGTATATCCATTTGCAGGTTTCCAGGTCATTTACAATTCACAATCCATTATTAAATGATCAGGAAGCATTTTCTATAATACAAAAATATATATATATATAACTCTTAAAGTAGCAACAGTTCTTCTCCTCGCATGGCCAATGGCATTAAATAAAAAAAAAAAAAAAAGAAAAAGCTGTAATTTACCAGTAGCTGATGATACTAGAGGGTGGGAATTTACATCAGTTTGTTGTTGTTCTCCTGCCCACATTAAGGGTGAGATTATGCAGCAGTTAAAAATTACCTATAGAGAAATAAAAAGAGACTTGAAATTATAAATACATTGAAATATTATTAAAAGATTGCACCAAGATGATAAACAGCCAACAATAAAGCAGTTATAGGTTGTTAATTTACTTCCACAATCCACAATATCAGAATATATCATTTTTTTTATAGTACAGTGGGACGGGACCTGTTATCCAGAATGCTCGGCTTTTCCGGATAACAGATCTTTCCGTAATTTGGGTCTTCATGCCTTAAGTCTACTAGAAATTCATTTAAACATTAAATAAACCCAATAGGCTGGTTTTGCTTCCAACAAGGATTAATTATATCTTAGTTGGGATCAAATACAAGCTACTGTTTTATTATTACAGAGAAAAAGAAAATCATTTTTAAAAATGTGGATTATTTGGATAAAATGGAGTCTATGGGAGACAGCCATTCCGTAATTCGGAGCTTTCTGATAAGGGATCCTATACCTGTATCATCAATATCCAACATGAGTAGCTGTCTCGTGCCCTGTGATACTAGTGAGTTGCAAATGAATATTTATGAGCTTCCCTAGAAGAGATGTAGAGGCCAAAGCCTGAGAGTCACCTCCAAAGCCTTAACATCACGCTCTTAACTCAATACATAAAATAAAGGGTAAATAGTTTCTATGAACCAGAAAAGTTGATTTTAAGGAATGTTGAGAGCATTGAATGTGTGTATTGTATGTGTCCCCCCCCACTCAACAATGCCACTGGGTATTGTGCAATGTTATATACAGGTATACCTGCAGATATGATTTCTAACTGTGATTGTATTACAGGTATAGGACCTGTTATCTAGATTGCTCAGGACCTGGGGTTTTCCGGATAATGGATCTTTCCGTAATTTGGATCTTCATACCTTAAGTCCACTAGAAAATGATGTAAACATTAAATAAACCCAACAGGCTGGTTTTGCTTCCAATAAGGATTTGTTATATCTTAGTTGAGATCAAGTACAAGCTACTGTTTTATTATTACAGAGAAAAAGGAAATAATTTTTAAAAATGTGGATTATTTTTTATAATGGAGTCAATGGGAGCCAGCCTTCCCGTAATTCTGAGCTTTCTGGACAATGGGTTTCCAGATAACGGATCCTATACCTGTATTATACTTTGCTTGGTGTAGCTAATTTTAATTAGGCCTACATAGTAAAATTAGGTTTATTTTATCTAACATGATGAAACTTTATTGTCATCGCTTGTCCGGTTTTATTTCTCTAATGCATGCAAGTCCTTTATCAGCAGTCTGTGTCATTAGTTGCCCCTCCTGCCCTTTCCTGATGCCCATTTTGGGGCAGATATTTTTCCAGTGGCACATACAGTAACTCTCAGGTTATCTATTTGACTTGCAAACCGGTAAGTTGTGTAACCATACCAGCATCCTTTGCCGAGCTAAAATAATTTGTATTGTTAAAAAGTGATTTCTAAAATTAGCAATGATAGTTTGCTTTAATATTTTGTCTGTCACATGGAATGTGAAATCTAGTTGCTGGAATGTATCCATAGCAGTCGGAAAGTATGTTGTTTGTCTGTAGTTTAAAACCATGTTTGGTTTATTCGGAAAGAGGTAATTTTTGATTGAAAATAACCAATTAAAACCTAAAGCCCAATTACAAACTAGTTTTAAAAAAATCACATTGTAAATGTGGTTGCCCTATAACCACACTGATTTTGGGTAAGTGTTTCAGTTGTCTAACCCACCCGATATAGCTAGTAACATAGTAATATTGTAAGTTAGGTTAAAAAAAGACACACATTTATCAAATTCAATATTAAGTCTGTATATAACCTGCCTAACTGCCAGTTGATCCAGAGGAAGGTAAAAAACCCCATCTGAAGCCTCTCCAATTTGCCTCAGAGGGGGAAAAAATTCCTTCCTGACTCTAAGACGGCAATCAGACTAGTCCCTGGATCAACTTGTACTATGAGCTTATCTTCCATAACCCTGTATTCCCTCACTCGCCACTGCGTAGTGCTGCAACGGACTAGTGCGCATGGCGCCACATTTGTGTGCATGCACAGATATTCTATTCTACCGGGTCGCGCCGCCCCACTAAGTAGCGGATCTGGGCCGGCGGGGCCCACCGGGTTTTTTCCCGGTGTCCCGCCAGCCCAGTCCGACACTGATCATAATGGGTGCCCTCTTGTCATCTTTTGCACTTGTGTTAAAAAAAAAAACAGGTGTCGGCAATTTTTTTTATGGTAGAATTTTAGCTTTTTCTAATTATCTCTTATGGTTCATGGGTATTATTAGGAAATTCAAAGGCAGCAATAAAAGCAGTAGAAACATAACTGAGATGTTCCAACACAGAACATTACCTAAAACTTTTTGGGGAGCATTTTATACCACATATCCCAGTGAGGATCATGGGCCCTTTGGGGTTTCAAGCATCTAAGATCTTTGAACCTTTTGTAAACCATATTGTAAAGAACAATGTTCAGAATCACTGTCATAGTTAACGTTGTAACTGTGCCATCATTTAGTCTGTAGCTCATCATACAGTGTCTGGACTAACTAATAGGAATGTTTAAACATAGGAATATAGATTTTGAGGTTTGGCTTTTTCTCTGGCCTTTTCTCTCATCCATATAGGCACATCAATAATATGAGAAGTACTTACAGTATAATGATAAAAATTGATGACTGGGAAACAGGTTTGTTGGTGAAAGACAAGTTACCAAATTGAAATGATCGTTACTATTGATTATTTTACTTCAGCGCCATGTAAGAAATGTATTTTCAGAAAGTGTTTTACAGGACAGTATTACTTTACAGAAAGTAAACTGATGAAGGAACTGCCTGAAATTTCTGGCAGTAAAAAAAAATATCAATGATTATATTAAATAAGATGCAGTATACTACATCAAAATGTTTGATTTAGAGAATACTACTTATAACTCTGTACATTGGTATTTCAGGTTGGAACAGAGTGGGATGCAAAAGAGAGGATATTCAGGAACTTTGGAGGTCTTATGGGGCCGATGGATGAACCAATCGCTATGCAGAAGTGGGGGAAAGGACCTAATATAACAGTGACTGTTGTGTGGATCGATCCAATCAATGTCATTGCAGCCACGTACGATATTCTTATTGAGTCCACAGCAGAATATACCCATTACAAACCACCTCTGAACTTGCCACTCAGACCAGGAGTTTGGACTATTCGTATTTTACATCACTGGGTTCCAGTAGCTGAAACAAAGTTCTTGGTTACTCCCCTCATGTTTTCTAATCACCAACCAATTAAACAAGGTAAGTGTAATGTGTTCCTGGCATTTTATTATATATATATACATATATATCCAACAAATAAGATCCGCACTCGCGGGTCTTACAAGGATTGAAAAAAAATCACTTTGAGAAAGGCCTTGGAGGAGGCCGAAACGTTAGTTTCTCATTTAACAATAACAATTTTCAATCCTTTTAAGACCTGAGAGTGTGGCTCTTGCTTGTTGGATAGAGATTTAAATTGCTGATACTGCATGGTGGCGGCTATTATGTATAGGATTTGATCCAAAATTAAGCAGCCAATTGTGTAAGATATGGAAAATCCCTTACCATATCCATTTCTGGTTACATATTCTTCTTGACACCTTTATGTATGCAGTGTATTTCTTAGATGTATAAATGCAAATATTGGATTATAATAAATAGGGATGCACCGAATCCAGGATTCGGTTCGGGATTCAGCCAGGATTCAGATTCAGCCGAATCCTTGTGCCTGGCCGATTCGAATCCTAATTTGCATATGTAAATTAGAGGTGGGTATGGAACTCACATGACTTTTTATCACAAAAGAAGAATACTTTTCGACTTTTTCCTTTTCTGACCCTAATTTGCATGTGTAAATTAGGATTCGGTTCGGTATTTGGCCGAATCTTTCACCCAGGACTGGGGATTCGGCCGAATCCCAAATAGTGGATTCGGTGCATCCCTAATAATAAAGCCGTTTCCTAGAACTTTAAGTTGTGTGAAAGTCTAGGTATTTGGCATGGAGGATGGTAAATAGATGATGTGGATGACCTAAACTGCCTAATTCCTGCCAATGTCCATTCCACCTATGAAAGCAAGGCTGCTCTATCTCAAAAGATATGTGTATATGACATGGACAGCCCTGCAATTGTAAGCAATTCTTGACCATTTAGCCATATCTAAAATAGAAGAAGGGGTGCTTTTCTATCCTTAGAGAATATTAAATATAATAAGTCGTCTTTGTGGTCTAGGCAATGTGTATCTTGGACTGCAAATTTGTCAGTTTAATGCTAACTGTCAACCTAAAATAAATGGACAGTTGTAAAGTAAGTATGAATGTGTGTCTAGGAAGACTTCACACCTTTACGCCATCTTGAAATCTCTATGATTTATTCCGCCAACTGCATGTAACACATAGGCAGTGCTGAAAGTCGACAGTAGGTCACTTACAGGGCTCTTAAACACATGGATTTCAGTTAATAAAGCCTACTTTTTTTAAATATTTAGAATATAAAATAAACTTCTCACTCTATCCATATCATACTGTTGTATATCTATTAAAAATTAATTTAATGTTTTTTTTTAGATAGTGACTCAAAACTGCAGATTTTTTTGAAGAAAGATCGAGTTTTTCCTATTTACAGTAATTTATGGGCGAAACAAATAGAAATGCATGTTAAAGTCCCCAATACAGCGATTCAGTTCATGTTACTGAAATAGTATTAGGTCTAGAGGAAGCAGAAATAGGCTGTTTGTTTGTGTTTTATTGTCTCTTCAATGTATTTATATTATGCATGAATATATGTTAGGTTTAGTATATGTTAGGTTTTATGAACATAGTTCACTCATATCTATTTCTTCTCATCTTCAGAGGAGCTAGCCAAGTTCCATGGAGGACCTCCAAAAAATGCCTACATGGAGCAAAGTTTCCAAGGCTTAAATCCCGTTTTGAATATACCAATTAATACAGCGCAAGTGGAAGAAGCAAGGAAAAATGTAGCTCTTCTAGGAGAAAAGCTGGAAAACTTAGTGGACAACCTGACAAGCAGCATGTGGTCAGCGGTGGATATCTGCACAACTGGGCCATCCTCTTGTCCAGTAATGCAGTCGTGTTCTCAGACTGCCTGGAGTTCACTCAGCCCTGACCCCAAATCAGAACTTGGACTTGTGAAACATGATGGTCGGTTGAGGTAGCATCTGTTACACCCTTCCACGGCATGGGAACTAAAAGGGAAAATTCACCATTTCTTACATCAGTTCAGCAAACAAAAAAAAAATCACATTTTTGAAAGAGTTTTTACTTTATCCCCTTTTTATACGTTCTAGTGTCAAGGGGGTGCTTCAAAACGCCTTGCCATTGTAGGCTTTTCTTCTGACTTACAAATATAGCACTTCCCTACAATTGGCTCTTCAACAATTGGTATTGACCAAGGGCTTAGATGTGCAGGTAGAAACCAGAGGATTGATTCATGAACATCCCCGTTTCCTTTGCACAAATGTTTTCTATTTTTGTAATATCATGTATTTTAGTCTTTGTTAGTATGGATCTTAAAAAAAAACCCAAAACAAATTAAATATTTATTGAATTATTGGTCTAGAAATTTGTGAAAGGTGGCCTTCAAAGAAATAATATTTTGCTGGAAAAGTCTTGTATTGTTAAGGACCATGGCATCAAGGCAGATATTGCTTTAAATATTTGAGTGTTTTTCCATAAGGATTTGATCTGATTTTTTAGATGTATGATTTTTTTTTCAAACCAGGTTATTACGAATGTCAAATCTTTTTCTTTTAGAAAATCTGGCCCAGTAAGATGACAGTAGACCTTATGCAACTGTCCTTCTAGATTCTAGTTCAGGTACATCAATTACCATGATATTGTCACTAAAAATGTTCTGTTTGATAATGTCCAGTATGGCTTTGAATTACCTGGACTATTATGGGGAATTTTGACAAAAATCAAGTAACCATATAACACCTGAAAAAGCATTTTGAGTTAAAATTATTTTGAAAACAAAATTGGATTTCTGCACACTTCTGTGTAGGGTCGGACTGGCCTACCTGATGGTCTCCCAGTAGCCCCTGATCATTGTGGCCCAGTCTAGGATTATTCCCATTAGACTATCCTTATTTTCACTATAGGCCCTTAAAAAAACCTATACATTTTGGCAATATCAAATTGAATGGGCCCATGGCTAGGGTTGCCAGCTTTTCTACCAAAAAAAACTGCCTTTCTATATTTTTATCTTCCTTCTTATTAATAACATTGGCATCAAGCATTCTTTTTACCGACTTACTGGCCAGGTAGCCACCTTATCCACAATGTCAAGTTCTTTGGTAGGCCCTAGTCTGACTCTACTCTGAACTCCGAAATGTTGGCAATGCAAACATTAAAGGTGCAATGAGTATAATTAATTAGTGTACCAGTGAGAAATACAGGAAAAGTCTTCCTTTTACCGTCGCTCATTCTTCTGTGTCTGTGGCACAGGCTTCCCATTTCTGTTGGGCTTCCATAATCTAGATATTGACCTCTTTATAGCCAGAGATGCAGTCTGATCCGTTAGTGGCTATATTTATAATGGAACAGGAATAGGTTACTGAATCTCACACCTCCATTTATTTTAGACAATTTATGAATACTGTAATTTATCCAATTACATTAAGAAATGTCTGGAAGGAGTGGACCATAACAAACAAAATGTTCTACCAAGAAAAGCAAAAGTATAGAAATAAGCCATGCTCATGCCCATACAAGCCCTCTTTAATATTTATGATATGATCTCTAGTGTCAATACACATACCAGGCCTTGATTTTTTTTCTTTTTAATTGATTCATTTCATTATCCGTAAGTCAGATTCCCTTTTTACCAAAACTTGCCTGCCAAGTTTATTGTAACAAACATTTTCATTTTTTATAGAGCTAGAGTAACCCAGTCAGTGCTTGATAAGTTTACTTTTGTTGCCCTGCAACACAGCAAACCCAACAAGCCGACATTAGCAGAGCTGACATTTAGCTTCTTAAAATCCAGAGAGGGACTATGGCGCATTGCAGGCCCCCTTTGGCAGCATACGGCTGGAGGCAGAATCCTCTCGGAGAAATATATACTAGATATTTATTATTTATATTTTTAGTCAGTGACTAATTAGCAAATGCTGCTTTTGCAGCTTGAAATTTATCTTACTAACTACAGTTGCCTTTCTTCAGTAAAGGCCTCTCGCTCTGCATTTTAATGAGTATCTATGAGGAATAGGAGGCTTGTAATGTGAGTGTCTAGATCAACATCCTGAACTTGTTATTTTGTTTAAATGTCTCATCACAGAACATTGCAGTTCATATTGTGAATTTATATATGCAGCTCAAAGGTTTTAATATTTATTCAGTCATTTTCCGTTCATCACTTAAGAAGGCATATGTTTGCCAATGTATAAAAACAGACTGTTTTAATGTATTTTTGCAATTCTATTGCCCAATTTGTATCATAGCAGTAACATTTCTGATTTCCAGTGTTAACAAACATCTTAGTATTGGAGAGTGCACATCTGTGTAAGCAGAAACGTCTTTCCCAACACTCACAAACCCAGCTGGAGCCAAGGGTAATTAAAAGCGTAGGTTCGAACCAACCCCCAGCAAATTTAAAATCAATAATAGATTTTTATAGAAGTACAGTATGTTGGGGCACTGTTTAAAAGGGTTTTATACCATCTACAGTAGTGTTGCTTTTCTCATATGTTGATGGACTATCATACCACACTCCACCATATGGTCAATAATGGAGACATGTTGGGTTGTATTCTTCAGCAAGACCAGTGGTTTCCCAAAGCAACTATTTGATATCATCTTACCCATAGTTCTCCATAGCCAGTTGTCCACTAATTTAAAAGGAACATCTAGGGGCCGATGCACTAACTTCGAGTGAAGGATTCGAAGTAAAAAAACTTCGAATTTTGAAGTGTTTTTTGGGCTACTTCGACCATCGAATGGGCTACTACGACTTCGAATCGAACTATTCGAACTAAAAATCGTTCGACCATTCGATAGTCGCAGTACTGTCTCTTTAAGAAAAAACTTCGACCCCCTAGTTCGCCATCTAAAAGCTACCGAACTCAATGTTAGCCTATGGGGAAGGTCCCCATAGGCTTGGCTAACTTTTTTTGATCGAAGGATATTCCTTCGATCGTTGCAAATGGTGCAATGGGTGCGAAGCGGTCGCAGGTGACAATTTAGTAAATCTGCCTGTAAGTGCTTTAGGTAAATAACAAATTGATTGCCTTGGATTTGGACAACACAGAACTAGACAGCAATAGAACTTTACTATTGAGGAGATAGTTATTCATCTATCAATATCTGGCACTCCGTTACATCTTTTAATGCACATAAGGCTAAAAATATACTACTTTCATTTCAGTACATGATATTTGCATAATCATTTCAGTAAAGAAAAATCTAAATTCAATTCCAGACGTGACTTAAGGCAAATGTCTTTAGCTCCTGTCAGCATCTAATGGCAGAGTGTAATGGCATTCTACAGGGCACACACGGGGGATTTTTGTCTGAAAATGCTTGTGTGCCAAGAAATGATCAGCCATCGTTCTAACAGCAGTACATTGGTCAAGTAAAAGCTCTGTAGGATTCTATTTTTATTACTGATTGTGAACAAAAAGCTAAATATTGTAAAAGTGCACGTTTTAAAGGCTAGTGAAATGTTCTAAGGTAGGTGCACTTTACTAATAAAGAGAATTATTTTGTTGTCATTTTTGGTTGGGTGGTTCAGTTGGGTTGATTTAGGACATCTGGATAGATTTATTATAGAATGACAATGTAAGACGCATCTGAAACCCAATGTTTCATCTTATTCAGGTAGGGGATCCATTATTTGGAAACCTGTTATCCTGAAAGCTCCGAATTACGGAAGGGCTGTTTCCTATAGTCTGCATTTTAGCCAAATAATCCAAATTTTTAAAAGGCATTCCCTTTTTCTCTGTAGTAATATAACAGTAGCTTGTACATGATCCTAACTAAGATATAATTAATCTTTATTGGAAGCAGAACCAGCCTATTGGGTTTATTTCATGTTTTTATGATTTTCTAGTAGACGTAGGGGTACATTCACCAAGCTCGGGTGAATGAATAGAGGGAAAAAAACTCTAATTTCGAGTAGTTTTTTGTGCTCCTCGACTATCGAATTGGTGTAAATTCGCCTGAGTAGAATGATTCGAATAGATCGAGCGCAAAAACGCTGCGAATATTCGCCCATTCGATAGTCGAAGTACTGTCTCTTTTAAAAATCATTCGACTGCCTACTTCGCCAGATTAAATCTACCGAATTGCTTTAAAAGCCTATGGGAAAGTCCCATAGGCTTGTTTTCTAAGTTTTTGATCGAATAAAAAGGTATTCGATCGAATGAAAATCCTTCGATCGAATATTCGATCGTGCGACTATTCGCCGGGCGAATATTTTCCCATTCGACTATTCGCCAGCGCGTAAATTCACCTGAATTCCCTATTCGATTCTATTCCCCAGTTGAATTTCGAGGGATTTAACCCCTTGAAATTCTGCCCCTTGAGGTTCCAAATTATGGAAATATCCATTATCTGGACTACCCCAGGTCCTGAGCATTCTGGATAACAGGTCCCATACCTGTACAGGTTTCTGCCTTTAGGGTAAAGATACAATAGGCAGTTTGGAGCATTTTGTCACCAAGTTTTTTTTTCGTAGCTCTGTGGGTGGGGACAAATACTCCAAAAGACCCGCCTAGTAATGTTGATCATTATATCTTAGAAATGCATCGGTGCAATTTAAGTGATAATTGTCTGCACAAACTGCTTTTTGATTTCAACTTAATGGAGGATGGTGGGGGTGATGTTTGGGGTTGTTCCCCCACCCATAGAGTTACTAAACACCTGGGAAACAAGAGTTTTTTTTTTTTTTATGGATTTATACATTTTAGTAATTTCGAATAAATGAACAGCCATTGCATAATGTACTTAGACTTAAGTAAACAAGGAAGAGTTTATTACCTTCAAACTCTATTACAGGTACGGGAATATTATCCGGAAACCTGTTATGCAGAAAGCCCCAAATTACGGAAAGGCCGGCTCCCATAGACTCCATTATAAGTTAATTTATTTTTCTCTGTAATAATAAAACAGTAGCTTGTACTTGATCCCAACTAAGATGTAATTAATCCTTATTGGAAGCAGAACCAGTCAATTGGATTTATTACATGATTTTCTATTAGGTATGAAGATCCAAATTATTGAAAGATCTGTTATCCAGAAAACCTCTTGTCCCGAGCATTTTGGTTAACAGGTACTATACCTGTATAACATTTGAACTTTTATTGAAAAAAAAACAATTTGCTTGTAACATTTCTTTTGTTATTTCCCAGCATAGTGGAAGAAATGTGCCTACTTAGTTACAAGAATAATATGGATTGTACCTTCCACACTGAGAGGAGAAAACTTGTGAAAGTGCTACATCTCTAAATTATTCAGTATTTTAAACATATTGGGCCAGATTCAGTTCAGAAAAATGTACCTCTATGAGCAGATTCTCAACTAAATTAGGAGAAAAGTTTTTGTCCTGATTGAACTTAGTTCATACATGGAATAGATGTTTTAGGGCGCATTTGCCATTTGTTAGACAAAGCGCAAAAAGTAGGCCCGAACAACCTGTTTTTTTTTTACAATTTGCAGTGCATACTGCCCTGTGGGATGCACCCTTGCATTTCTAGAATGGAACACACTGCACTTTGCTCTGAATGCGTCGATGTCTGCATTTAGCAGTGTTGCATTCAGAGCAGGTAGGTGGTGTATGAACCCTTTTATCTCAGAGCTTGGACCAGACTCAATTCCACGAGAAACACATATCGCCTTAGTTTCAAAATTATCCGTAGACTTCTATTGAGTTTTCATGAGTTCTCATCAAATTAAAGCTGGTCCAATGTCTGAGGTGTCCAGTCTCTATCTCCAGTTCACAGAATCCCTTGACAGCCTCCGATTCATCTCTAACCAAACTCTTAGTGGCTCCAAAAACACGAGAAACAAAGATTGAGAACAATGATTATATGTTTTTCGGTGATGCTACAGTATGTGTTTTTTTGTTTTGTTTTGTTTAGTGATAAAGGGTTTTTTGTAACAGTGATGCTTAGGCTAATTTCAGCTTGATGCTTTTCAGCTGGCTGAAAAGCGTACAAAATTGTTTCCTGTGGCTCATGTTGACTTGAATATGAAATGTTCAGGTATTTCCCATTTAAGTCAATGGACTAAAAAAACAAAACAAATGATGGTCCATGAGACTTTAAAGTGTTGCTCGCAAATTTTTAATTTGAAGTCTGACTTTTTTTATACAGAAATGTACATTATTTTGCATAAGGGTGCTTCCACAGCTGCTACCTCACTTTGCATAATCAAATGAATCTGTGAGAGGATATCCTAAATGATTAAAACCCTATGTTGAATGTACAAACTATGCAAACTGTCTTTTGTGGACTTCACACACATTTCATTTTAGTTAAGCTTGGAAGTATTAAATGTTACTTTGCCAGTCCTTGGCAAGGTACTGTACAGGCTTCTCTGATAACAGAGTAATAATAATGTTTGGCGCTGTTAATGGTGCTGTATTTGTATATTGTTCTAATAACGTTGTAAACCATCAACCCTAGAATATGATCAAAACAAGAGTTAGGGTGTTGACCTTTGTAGATGCTTTGTTAAAATAAATATGTATACTTGCTTTTTTTATATGTATGTCAATGAATTTCTTCATCAAAGAGGCAGATTTATTTTTGGATTTTTTTTCTACTCCAGATCAATTTTGCTGTGCTCTTGTGAAAAGTAATTTTTGAAGCGTTAAAGGGAAAATACTCTGTGAATAAGTGTGGTGTACTTGAGATATATTTCTGTTTTACAGACAAATATGAAGACTTTGCTTATTGTGTACACAAAACATCCATTACAGGTGTGTGTTCCTACACATAAGATTGTTGCCTTATTGTTTGCCTCAGCCGAGGGCTTCTCCAAAGGCTTTCCTATGGATATCAAAACTAGGTAGTGCTACATTTTTCAATTCAAAGTAGAATGACTCTGTTCAGGCAACCAGTAGGGCAGACTGCACATAGAAAATACATAGACGATATATCTGACGACACATAGATGATATATCTCATACCCTACTTATAAATAGGTTACAGCTTCCTTTTATATTCTGAAGGTTCATTTGGATGGTTTTGATTCTCTTATGCCTATTTATAAAGTTGTGTAAAAAAAAAAAAAGTTTAAAATTTGATGTAAAATAAATGGCATATTTATAAGGCTCTTTTGTTGTCCTTAAACTTTAAACCCAAGTTTCAGAGATAAGAGGTTATCATGGTAACTGTAAGGGTTAGTTCAAAACACCATTGTTTTGGACAATTCAAACATTGCTTAAACTGTTCATGCCAATTGAAGGATGTTCAGATGAAGAAGAATTTCTGGCATGAAAAGTGAATTCCCCTAAATAAAAATTGAACAGCTTTATAAATGGTTTTACACATTGTACTGGGGATAAAGTGGCTTTTAATATATATTTATAAATGTCCCTTAAAGGGCATGTAAAGGCAAAAAAATAAAATCCCATTTTTACTTTCTTTAATGAAAAAGAAACCTATCTCCAAGATACTTTAATTAAAAAATGTCTACCATGTATATAAGAAACCTGACTGTATGCAGTGAAATTCTCCCTTCATTTACTGCTGTGGATAGGAATTGTCCGACGGTCCCTAACTGCTGAGCAGGGAAACAATCATACTTATGAACAGCAGGGGGAGCCCCCGCCTTACTTACCAGCCATGCAGAACTCAAGCAGCTTTGTTTATGATGATCCCTAAGCAGCCCAGACCACACTGAGCATGTGCACAGTCTTAGTCTTGCAAAGATGTTTAACATAGTTACAAGATGGTGACCCCCTGTAGCCAACTTTAAAAGCATAAATTATTTGTTTGATTAGGCTTGTGGTGCAGTAAGTTCATGTTTATATTTAGTATACAAAATACAGCATTTCTAGCCTTATTCTATTTTAGACTTTACATGCCCTTTAATGCGATGCACTAAGCAAGTTCCTCACAAATTCTGCTAAAATGGCAGAAATTCATTTCTTTGTTTAGCAACAATGTATGTTGTGGTTTTTCATTTGACAGCAGGATAAAATGCCCTCCAACAAAATCCTGGAAATCAATGATCATACAAATCACTGGAAATTAAAGATCTTTAATTGTATTTGGGATGATCTCCCTTGACATTTTATTGAAATAGAAAGATCAAAAATATTTGTGTTGGGAGGCAATTCCTGGCATTTGTTAAAGTAAGCATAACAAGTGATTTCTCTAAAAAAAATCCAATGACAAGAATCGGTGTGGGTTTTTTCTTGGAGAATTTGTAAGTTTTTTTTGTTTTGTTTTTAGTCCGTATATAACATCCAATTATCTGGAAGTGATTTCTAATCATATGCAAAACACCACTTCTAATTTAAAAATTTAGAAGAAATATGTGATATAAAATAATGATAAGGCATTTCAGTCAAAATCCAACATAAAGGTATGTTCTGTTAAAATTCACATTTTTTATACATTAGTTATAGCCTGCACCGTTTGTTAGGACAACTATTTTCATTTTTCTGTTCAAGAATGTGACACTGTAAATATGATGTCATTATATTTTAAATAAAAGCAAATTTTATCTTTATTATAAATGGCTCCTGTGACCTTACACTTTGTCACTGCTATAGAAGAATCTAAATACAAAAAAGATGAGTGATTGGGCATGTCTTGTTTGGCTTCATTATTAACTGACTAGAAGCTTCAATAGAATATGATTACGGTGTATGTGCTATTGCCCAATAATACACAATCTGTATTCATAATCCATATAGGTACTCAGTCCTGCTAATATAAGGTGGTACTTATCTAGCCAAATACTCGGTTCAAAAAAGAGCTTGTTTTGATCTTATTCTTCTGTGGGCATTAGTGGAAGTGGATTTGCCATACTCTATGGTATAAACACCTTCATTCCCATTACTGTTTGGCCAGTTGTTGGTGTTTTACCTTTGTATGTGTTCCTGAAAAGAACTCACCAACTAAGCACACAGCCTTACTGTATCTACAAACATGTATAGTTACATTAAGGGAATGGCAGATCTGCCCATATACTAAAGGAACTATAAATTTACATAGATAATATGTATCATCAGTTATTAATGTTAGTTTGGATTAGCCATTCTTATGTTCCCATATTTTCGTCAGAAGAAATAGGACACCAGTACATCAGGTACTTCAGGACACATTTACCAACTCCAGGAGTAAGCTCTGTAGTGTAGAGTAGTGATAGGCGAAAATCTGTTATCGCGAAATGGCGAAAAATGAGCAAAATGGGTGTCTGAATAATTTTGCCGTGCGACAATTTTTATACGAGTGCCGATTTTGATGCGCGTCATTTTTTTTTCACGTGGTGGAATTTTTCACCTGCAAATTGTCATCACAGTTTCGCAAATTAATTCGCTTGCTGCCCAACGCGGAAAATTCATAGCAAATTTGTGTCTGACGAAAACTGTAAATGCTCATGGGCAGAAAATTGCACCCATCAGAACATAATACACTTCCTCTAGGCTACCAGTGCATATAGAGGCTATTAAATAGCCAATCATAGCCCTTATTTGACATCCCCATGGACTTTTTCATGCTTGAGTTGCTCTCCAACTCTTTTTACATTTAAATGTGGCTCGCGAGTAAAAAAAGGTTGAGGACCCCTGATCTAATTCATAAATGGGATTTAAAAATATACACCAGTATATATTTAACTTCGTGTTTTTGAACCATAATTTTTTTCAAAGATGGCAAAAGCCATCTCTTGCTCTGTGTAGTTTTCCTAAATATGATTTTTTTCCAATTTTATTTTACACATACAATGGCAGGTTGCCGTTAGAATTATTTCAGATCAGCATAATATTTAGTTAGGGTGTTTGTTTTAGCACCAAAACCAAGACTCTAGCAGGCGTGCAAGTGCATAAAAGAAATATTAGTTTCCATTCTGAATTCAGGTCTTGAATTTACAGAATCAGAATTAAAATACTTCAATACAGCATACGCAGCTTGTTAGTATTAGAAGCATGTTTTGCATTTTTTGAGGGAATTCGTTTCATTCTAGAATGTGCATTAAAGAGGTGCTGCTGGAAAGTACATTCAATTGATTTGCAAGGTAAAATGAGAAGTTTATATTATGCAGCTGCGTCTGGTAAAGGGTTTCATTTATTTTTTGTTCTTTCAAATGTGCTGAAAATGTCATTTAAGTCATAACTTCCTGCTTTAAATTCTCAACTGGAAAATGAAACCATAATTAATAATATATGTTTCTCTGACACTGAATTCTTTTTACAAATATTCCAAGTTTAGAGGATTTAATTACATTCAGGGGCAGATTTATCAAGGGTCGAATTTTGAAGATAAAAATACTTCGAAATTCGACCATCGAATTGAAATACTTCGACTTCGAATATCGAGGTCTATGTTTTTTTCAGCGAATTTGGGTATCCTGCGGTCGAATTAAAATCGTTCGATCGAACGATTAAATCCTTAGAATCGAAAAAATCCAAAGGATTTCAGCAATCGATTGAATGATTTTAATTAGACTTCCAAAAACTTAGAAAAATGCTCTAGAAGGTCCCAATAGGCTAACATAGCACTTCGGCAGGTTTAATTTGTCGAGGTATTGAAATCAAAGTTTTTTTATCGAGACAGTACTTTGATTATGGAATGGACGAATATTCGAACGATTTTACTTCGAATCAAAGTAGAAATATCCTATTCGATGGTCGAAGTATCCAAAAAATTACTTTGAATTTCGAATTTTTTTACTTTGAAAATTCCATCAAATTCACTTCGACCCTTGATAAATCTGCCCCTCAATGTTAAGTTTAATCAACTTTTACAGAATATTCAGCTTACTCAAAGGAAATGTATACTTATTAATTTAAAAACAAAAACGTATATCTTATTGATCTGCAAAATTATATTAAACATCACTTTGTACTTTAAGTGAATCAGTTATCAACATTCAAAATGCAGTTTTTACTGCAATTCGAGGTTTTTGCTGCAAAAGTCACAAATTCAAGCTTCTCGAATTTTTGAGATGAGCAAAAAGCTCAAAAACTCAAATATAAAAATCTGAAACCTAAAAGCTGGCGCATTAATGCAAAAGTCAGTGGAAGTATTATTATTAATATTGTATTCGCAAAAGTCAAGCTATTTTTGAGTTTTCAAGATGGATTAGAAATTTGGCCGACTAATAATTGATGGGTAGATTTCACTTCATTCAATTTTTTTTAATGTTTTTTCTGTTACTGAATTTTAGAAATTTGAGTTTCTTCATAGATCAGCACACATTAATGATTTTTGAACCAGAGAAAAACTTTTGAAAATTAAATTTTTGATAAATCTGCCTTTAGGTGTCTATCATTCTATAATCTGGTACAATTCAGGAAAGATTTTGCATTTAAATTTATATTTCATATTTGGAAATGTCAACTTGATTTCTAAAAAAGGTAAATGCCGTATATAACGCTTCTCATAGCTGGAGTCATAGTCACAAAGTCAGGTATGCGACCAATGAACAAATTACCATAGGAATATGGATGACTATACATTTACACAGTATACTGTATTTGGGAATGGTAAACATTTTCTTGAAAATAGAAGTCTTTTGTGGTTTGCTAGAACTGTAATTTCTACTTCGTAGTAAGTTGGCCTCACTTGGGAATTGCCAATTATTCCTCTATTGGCCATCCACTATTATATATTGATTGTTTGTTGCACTGTAAACTGGGAAAACTCTCAACCAGACTACACTTTGGCAAATATAACAGTTTAGAATTCAAAAAAATACGCTCGGTGTACTTTTAGGCAATTCATTGTTTCAATTGTAAAATATAACGACAATATATTGAATTAGGCCTAATAGTCTAGATTAGTGATGGGCGTCTGTTTTTTACGCCGTTGTCCGTTTTTGATGCCGGTGTCCATTTTTTTGACGCCGGCAAATTTTTGAGGGCGTTTCACAAATATATTCGCTGGCGGCGAATCACGGAAATTCGCCGCAAATTCGTACCTGGCGAATAAATTCGCCCATCACTAGTCTAGATTCTATTTAATAAGAAAAACATTTCTGCTAATTGAATGCCAATAAAAGTGGGGGGCGTTTCATGAGATAAACTATGGCATACGTTTTTTCTTAGCCAATTGAATCTGCCCGATATGACAGCTTCACTCTGCACATCTGAATATGGAAAGAGAAATTAGATATAAAGCCTACTAAATATTTTCTTCATTTCCATAGAAACACGTCTCAAGTTGAAGTTATTTTATTAGCAATAGACCGGCAGAGGCCATGGAAAAACTTTTAACTTCTCTCTCTAATGGTCTAAGCTTTATTTCCAAATGGTGGGGTATCAGTTCTCATTAGTTCAATTATTCTGACAGTCCCAAGAAAAACAGCAACATATTAATTAAATCAACTTTTAAGTTTGCCATGGCTTATATAGAATGTATACTACACAAAAGCCATGAATATCTTGAAAACGATATCCTTATAAACGGTGACTAGTGATGTCATCAGTTATAAACGGTCACTAGTGATGTCATCAGTTATAAACGGTGACTAGTGATGTCATTTATGTCACACTGCTCACTAAAACGTGGGTATTATAATAAATAAAGTACCCCTTGTTGGAAAATGAGGATATCAGAGTAACCTCGGAGTTCCATGACCTGTATAAAAGAACTCGGCCTTCTGCCTCGTGTTTTTATATTGTCATTGAACTCCTCTGTGACTTATAATATCCTTTATTTTATTCACTATATATTACAGCGGCCCCCAACCTTTTTTGGCCCAGGGACCGGTGTAAAGGAAACATTTTTTGCAAGGACCGAGGGAGGGGGGTCGGAGAGGTCAGAAGGGGGTCATGGGGTCAGCAGCAACTGCGCGTCCAATTCGGGCGCGCCAGCGTTAATTGCGGGCTAGGCTCGGTGGCCCAGTGGTTGGGGACCCCTGTATTACAGAATATTTGCAAAAAATAGGACTTTCCTTTTCCTCTAGCTAAACATAATATTTATACTACAGTCCAAAACAAGTGTTTTTAATTGAAACATTTCTATGTCGTTATATACAGTAGTTGTGGGTCAATCCAACACATTTTTAGAAGAATTGGGTTCAATTCCTTTGTTTAAAATCCACCATGATATATTGATCTTCAAATATTTTGTAATGCCATACATTAAATAAATTCTATTTTGTTACTAACCATCGTGGTTAAAAAAAAATAAAAACAACTGTACAGTAATATTTGGTATTGATTCAAAAACGTCTAAACAATGATGTCTATAGCAAAGGTAACACATTTACGTGGCACACACTTAAAGATGTAGATAGTTTGCTATTTATTTGGAAAAAAAATGAATAATGTATTAAATTGACCAGTCTTAATGGTTCAAAATATTTTTTTTCTTTGTACCTGTAGACAGTGGGGTTTTTTTTACCCATATATTGCACTACCCCAATGTCTTTCTTTTAACTTAACAAATTGTGCCTTAGCTGTATTTTTTCTAGGATTGTCGGTTTTCACGTCTCCGACATGACAAAAGTGTTTGAAGAAAATAATGGATGTATGGTAGACTGTGTAATACCAAAAAAAGGGGGGGGGAAGCTGCGACGTATTAAAGTGCTGCCATACTGTGTTTTCAGATGCAAACTTTCTTTAATAAAGAATTTGAAAGAGTCTAATGTTATTTCTACACTGGTCTCTGGACACAATCAGGTATAACTTTACAGTTGTATCTATTTACAGGAAAAAGATGCACTAAAAAAGTCTAAGTAGGGTATTAGAATTTGCTTTTGAGCATGAAGGCAATGTAGCCAAAGCGAGATTGATTACACCTGGCGACAGCTGACGTACGATGTATTGTAGACCACTTTATTTATCATGACCTTTCTACCAGTGCTGGATCTGTTTAGATAGCAGAAAAGAACATTTCAGATTCTGATTAAGTGTAGGTATAGGGTTTCTTTACTGTAAAGGTAGCACTGTGCTTTGAAATTTAACAAAACAGAGGTAACATTCAGTTTTATGAAAAAATAATGTAATTTATTATGGCAGAGGATGGAATTAATTTTGTAACAAATATGCATTTAATTTGGAAGAAATTAAGGGGCAGATTTACTAAGGGTCGAATATCGAGGGTTAATTAACCCTCGATATTCGACTAGGAACTAAAATCCAAAAATTTTTTATATCAAAAACGATATAAGTCCCAGGCCTCTTCAAATAAAAAATATTAATTTATTGTAATTCACATTAAAACAGTAGCTAGTACATACAACCCCACATACCCCACCTTACGCGTTTCGCACCCTCCGGCGCTTAGTCATAGGTGTATCTCACCTATGACTAAGCGCCGGAGGGTGCGAAACGCGTAAGGTGGGGTATGTGGGGTTGTATGTACTAGCTACTGTTTTAATGTGAATTACAATAAATTAATATTTTTTATTTGAAGAGGCCTGGGACTTATATCGTTTTTGATATAAAAATTTTTTGTAGTTGAATGCCTTTCTGAACTGGGGCGAGTCCCTTGTGCCTGGCTGATTAATGATATGGACTCCCGATTTTGAATTACAATATAGGAACTAAAATCGTTCGACTTCGAATATCGAAGTTGAACGATTTAGCGCTAATCCTACGATCGAAGGATTATTCGTTCGATCGAACGATTAAATCCTTCGAATCGAACGATTCAAAGGATTTTAATACAACGATCGAAGGAATATCCTTCGATCAAAAAAACACAGGCAAGCCTATGGGGACCTTCCCCATAGGCTAACATTGACTTCGGTAGCTTTTAGCTGCCGAACTAGGGGGTCGAAGTTTTTCTTAAAGAGACAGTACTTCGACTATCGAATGGTCGAATAGTCGAACGATTTTTAGTTCGAATCGTTCGATTCGTAGTCGAAGGTCGAACTAGCCCATTCGATGGTCGAAGTAGCCCAAAAAACACTTCGAAATTCAAAGTTTTTTTAATTTGAATCCTTCACTCGAGCTTTGTAAATGTGCCCCTAAATATACGTGTGCATTTTCAGAGTATGTGTTACAGGCATTCAGGAATGGTCTTTACAGAGAGGACACTAATAACTAGAATTTTTGGAGTAATTTCACTCTGTAGTTTGCCAGAGGTTTGTCAGGTTCAAAGCCTGTCTGTAATCTAAAATGTGCGGGACGTGGACTTTTTTTTGGATATGTAAACATTAAACGGGAACTCCAGCTTCCATATCAAAATTTGATAAAGAGACCCGAATAACACAGAAACACCTAAAACAGGCATGGGACCGGTTATCCAGAATGCTCGGGACCTTGGGTTTTCTGGATAACAGATCTTTCTGTAATTTGGATCTTCATACCTTGTTTACTAGAAAATCTTGTAAACATGAAATAAACCCAAAAAGAATGCGCCAAAAGTCACGAAGTTGACGAACAAAGGAAAACTTTCAGCGCATGTGCAGTAGATTCCAACCGGCAGATGCTCCTACTGTGCATGCGCCGGGGAATCCAGGAAGAAAACCGCACGGGAGAAGATGACGCCTGCGAACTCCACAGGAGAGGACCTGTGCTGAGGGGTAAGTAGCAACTTAGGGGCATTTGCCCGGGGGGGAGGAGGGCCTACGGGGGAGGGGTTTTGCGCCTTTAAAATCCTGCCGCCCTAGGCCTGGGGCAAATCCAGGCCTGGGTGCAACTGCTAGGTGCAAAGACATGCAAGTCTGCACATGTTAAAATGATATGCATATGGTAGTTCCATATGTGGTTTTCTATGCTCCATTTGTTTTTCTAATATTAGTCACAAGGACATAACCCAGAAATGAATTTCAGCACAGCAATGAGAAGAAAAACCAGCAAAATCTGGTTCCATGTCAATTTAAAAAAAGAATGCCCTTCCTTGCTACGTAGCGTTCATGAGCCTGCCATGCACTGAATTAGCAACATATTATATGAACAACATAAGCAATATTTTACATGCCCAAAATGCCTTGTGCACCATTTGCATCAATGAATTGCGACTGTAGTGAAACGGGTTCTAAAATAAACAAGCAAAAAGGGCATTTGCTGAGGAACTACAGATCCAACAAGAAAAGGGGGTCCGACCATCATCCATTTCACTACAATAATGTCTGCATTATTCCCTAGAAATGGCAGACCCATCATTGTAATCAAGCAGGACAATATCTACTTCTTTTTTCCCATTTTTTATTTTAGTAAAAATAGGCCCTTGCCATACTCCCCTTGAGCACAGAGGCCTGTTTATTCAAATTCGAATTATTTTACATGGGAATAAACAAAAAATTTAAGGAACTGGAATGTGTGCTTCTTTATGAAAGAAATTGAATATAAAAAAAGTCATTGAATAAGAATGTGAAAAACTCAAGCCAGTCATTTATATTCTACTCCTCATTGTTAAAAGGTCTCAAAACACACAAAGAAATCTTAAAAGTTTGAGAAACACATTGAAAAAAAACAAAAAACCTTATATTTTTCCTAGGAGAACTCCCATTGATTTCTACATGAACTCCGCAGCTTTTAGATGAAGACATTTTATCCAAATAATCCATATTTTTAAAAATGATTTCCTTTTTCTCTGTAAAAATAAGACAGTACAGGTATAGGATCCCTTATCCGGAAACCCAATATCCAGAAAGCTCCGAATTATGGAATGGTTGACTCCCATAGACTCCATTTTATCCAAATAATCCAAATTTTTTAAAATGATTTCCTTTTTCTCTGTAATAATAAAACAGTAGCTTGTACTTGATCCAAACTAAGATATAATTAATCCTTATTGGAAGCAAAACCAGCCTATTGGGTTTATTTAATGTTTAAATGATTTTCTAGTAGACTTAAGGCATGAAGACCCAAATTACGGAAAGATCTGTTATCCGGAAAACCCCAGGTCCCGAGCATTCTGGATAACAGGTCCCATGCCTGTACCTTGAACTTGATCCAAACAAAGATGTAACTAATCGTTATTGGAAGCAAAGCCAGCCTATTGGGTTTATTTAGTGTTTAAATGATTTTCTAGTGGACTGAAGGTATGAAGAATTATGGAAAGACCCATTATCCGGAAAACCCCAGGTCTAGATGTGTGTGTGTGCAAACAATATCACTGTCGCAACCTTTTTTTCAAGCATTATATAGACGTTATGGGCCAAATTTACTACAGGGCGAAATGACCAACGCTGACAAATAACGGTCGCTGGTGTAACTTCGCTAGCAAAGGAGATAGACTCTAGCGGTTCTTCGCTCCCTAACACCTGGCGAATTTGCGCTCTGGAGAATGGACGTAACTACACAAATTCACTAAGATGCGGATTTTACTGAACGTTACCTCTTGCGCCAGACTTGCCTTCGTCACCTCAGACCAGGCGAAGTGCAATAGAGTAGACAAGAGTTCCTAAAAAAAAATTGTTGAAAATTTTTCTAAGTCCCAAAAAACGCTGGCGTCTTTTCCTTTTTCAGGGTGATAGGCTGAAAAAGAGCCTATATTTTTTTGGGGGTAACTGGCTTCCCCCCTACATTTCCTAACATAAGGCACATAAACTATACACTGGGCTCATGTGTAGGGCAATATAACAACTTTTATTAAGGTTCCCTGGGCTTGTGTAATGTATTTGCTGCAACATATACGTCCATTCAACTTTAACTTCCCGCCGTATGCAAATTAGGCAACGCTAGCGCAACTTCACTTAGCTTGGGGCAGTAATACTAGTGTAACTTCGCCAGCATTCGGCACCCTGGATGCAACTTCAGATTTTAGTAAATTAGCGGTTTTGACGAATCTACGCCTGGTTTAGGGGCCGATTCACTAAGCTCGAGTGAAGGATTCGAATGAAAAAAATTCGAATTTCGAAGTATTTTTTTGGTACTTCGACCATCGAATTGGTTAAATTCGTTCGAATACGAACGAAATCGAACGAAAAATCGTTCGACTATTCGACCATTCGATAGTCAAAGTACTTTCCCTTTAAAAAAAACTTCGACCCCCTACTTCGGCAGGTAAAACCTACCGAAGTCAATGTTAGCCTATGGGGAAGGTCCCCATAGATTTGCTAACCTTTTTTTGATCGAAGGATTTTCCTTCGATCGTTGGATTAAAATCCTTCGAATCGTTCGATTCGAAGGATTTAATCGTTCGATCGAACTAAAAATCCTTCGATCGATCGAACGAACGTTTAGCGCTAAATCCTTCGACTTCGATATTCGAAGTCGAAGGATTTCAATTCGAGGGTCGAATTTCGAAGTATTTTTTACTTCGAAATTCGACCCTTAGTGAATCTGCCCCTTAGTGTTGCGTTGTGAGTGAAGCCGTCGCTGGTGAATTTTCGGAGGTTAGTAAATTTGCCCCTATATGTTACATGTTGCAAATAATTCTGTTCTTTGAAATACTCTGGATCAACAAGCCAAAGCTTCTGGACTGACCTTAACAATAAAATGAAATCTCGGGGCTGCAACTGCAATTAATAGTACATCTTCTGAGTCTCATTCTACCACTCGTTATTAATCTGCATTTGACAATGTACAACTGGTTGACATTAAGCCACAATTAAAATGCACACTCAGTACATTAATACCGCTACAGAACATCTAAATTATTGCGGAGATGCTGAACGAGTACCTGAGCGAACCAGGCTAATTCATGTTTAAAGCAAACACTCCCAAGCTACCTGGAAAATCAAAGCATCTGGCTTCCTCTCAGCTGCAAACCTTCCAATGTCTACTATGAAAGAACATTTATTTAGAAAAATTGACGGTTACTTGTGACTGCTTAGTCAACACCTGGAAAAACGATTTTAAGATTTTCCATGACCCGCTGGATAGTCCAGTGAATGAGGTTCTTTTAATGATAATATATACTGTGAATGTGAATATTTCCACTTGGAGCAACAATACAGATCATATGGAAGCAGCTGGTTTCACTGAATATACAGAATTCACTGCTTTTTTTAATAAAATGATCTTTTGTAGATACAGTAATGCTGCCCCATGTGAGCGAATTGTCTGCTATTTGCTTACTCAGTACTGGTAGAAGAGTAGGGCAGAGAGGGTATTTGCCACCTTTTCACCCACATTTATTCAATTCTGTCTTTCTGAATCAGCCAATTAAAATGTATTTTTATTAGACAATGTTTGGATGAAAGCTCAAAGCAGAGTCAAAAGCATAATAGCAGTGGCTATATTTGTAGGGGACATGAAAACAGAGCTGTTTGTGTGTACCCTGTAATAATTGCTTTCCCCTCATTTTATCCTTTACTCCCGTGTCCCACCTCAAGGCAATACAACCAATTTAGGTAGTAGTATACAGTATAATACAAATAATACAGAGATGAAAGATTTTCTATTGAAATATGAGCCTGTGTGGTAATACTCCCCCAGACTGGAAGAAATGGCAGACGGTTATATAGTGAATAAAGTACCCCCTCTTGAAAATTATAAGGATATTATAAGTTAACTCGGAGTTTCCATGACCTGTTTTTATACAGTTTCATGACCTGTTTTATACAGGTCATGGAACTCCGAGGTAACTACTAATATCCTCAATATTTTGCAACTGGGGGTACTTTATTTATTATAATACACAAGTTTCAGTGAGTCATGTGACAGAAATGACATCAGAACTCACCGTTTATAACTGATGACATCAGAACTCACCATTTATAAGGATATAATTTACAAGATATTCATGGCTTTTTATGTATTATAGTTATAGTTTCCATTCCTGAAAATTGACATACTTTCCTCCCATAGGGCTGCAGGAGGATCAGATATTCTCTAGGTCAGGGGTCCCCAACCACCAGGCCCAGAACCGGGCCGGTGACAGTCTTAGATTGGGCCGCCGAGAATAGCGCCCCCTCCCGACCGCTCCCCCAAAAACCCAGACCCCCCCCCGGTCCTTGCAAAAAACATTTGGCTCTACACCGGTCCAAGGGCCAAAGGTTGGGGACCGCTGCTCTAGGTGATTTCCGATAAGACTCCCAGGATCTGAAATTTTCAGCATCTGTTGCATGGCCAGGCCAAGCCTACAGGGCACCCTAGGCACCCCAGTCGGCTATCCCCCCCCCCTGTGTTCTTGCAAGTGCCATAATAGAAGAGAGAGGAGGGAGGAGAGATCATTGAAGAGGAAGGGCAGGGGAGGGTGGTAGGGGGGAGTGATAAAGGGGAGGGAAGGAGAGAGGAACGAGGCGAGAGCAGCAGGGGAGTGAACACAGACTAGGGGTAGGCAGAAGATCTTTGAACAGGTACCTGCCCAGCACCCCCACATTGTTTTCTGCCCTAGGCAGGTGCCTCTTCTGCCTAACCCTAGTTCTGGCCCTGCTGCAAACACAGCTTTTGAATTCTTTATTATTGTCAGTAATGGGCAAATTTCTCCTGTTTCGATTCGCCGAAAAAATTTCCAATTTCACACAAAATTTGCAAAACTGTGACAATTTTGCAAAATAAATTGGGAAAATGGAAATTGACGCCCGTGTCTAATTTTGGACGTGCGTCCGAAAAGTCGATCGCGTCAATTTTGACGCGAACGATAAATGGGCGTCCGAATAGTGTCGACACACACATTTTGACGCAAGCAACTTATGGGACGCAAATTTTCGCCAGCAAATTTTCCCGGGAGATTCACAAATTTATTCGCTGGTGGTGAAATGCGGAAATGCGACATTTCACTGCGAATTCATGATAGGCAAATTTATTCGCCTATGTAAGGGGAGGCCTTGGAAGAACTCTCCAAGTCAAATCCCTGATCACCTGTGTAGAGCATTGGGATAGAACTCTTCACAATTGCATCAATATAGGGCATCTGATATTTTAATTAACAAGAATGTCTGGCTCTTTTTTCAGCATTATGAGAAGGTTCATATGAAATGAGAACAAAAGGTCATCCGAGAGAATTAGAGCAAAGGGGATTTCACCTTGAGCAATGATAACTGTTATTTACAGAAGAGCAGTCAAATAATGGGATTCTCTGCCCACAGAGGTTGTGTTAGCAGATATATCTTTGCAAGTCATACTAGTTCACAAGAAATATTTAATCAGAGCAGAAATATAATATAGATAGAAATCCAATATACAGTATATATATATATATATATATATATATATATATATATATATATATATATATATATATAGACAAATACAAGAGTCCTCTGCACTCAACCCATTATCAATATATTTAAGACAGAGACATTTTGTGCATACTGCTACTGAAAAAATGCCTTACCCTTTAAACAAAACAGGGATTGTTTATCCATATATTACTATATATTTAAAGGGATACTGTCATGGGAAAAAATGTTTTTTTCAAAATGAATCAGTTAATAGTGCTGCTCCAGCAGAATTCTGCACTGAAATCCATTTCTCAAAAAAGCAAACAGATTTTTTTATATTCAATTTTGAAATCTGACATAGGGCTAGACATTTTGTCAATTTCCCAGCTGCCCCATGTCATGTGACTTGTGCTCTGATAAACTTCAATCACTCTTTACTGCTGTACTGCAAGTTGGAGTGATATCACCCCCTCCCTTTTCCCCCCCAGCAGCCAAACAAAAGAACAATGGGAAGGTAACCAGATAACAGCTCCCTAACACAAGATAACAGCTGCCTGGTAGATCTAAGAACAACACTCAATAGTAAAAACCCATATCCCACTGAGACACATTCAGTTACATTGAGAAGGAAAAACAGCAGCCTGCCAGAAAGCTTTTCTCTCCTAAAGTGCAGGCACAAGTCACATGACCAGGGGCAGCTGGGAAATTGACAAAATGTCTAGCCCCATGTCAAATTTCAAAATTGAATATAAAAAAATCTGTTTGCTCTTTTGAGAAATGGATTTCAGTGCAGAATTCTGCTGGAGCAGCACTATTAACGGATTCATTTTGAAAAAATTTTTTTTTCCCATGACAGTATCACTTTAAGCTGGCCAACTACGTCAAAGTCATCCCAGTTATAGTCAGGTACTATAAGGGCAAACTTGAACCCTGAAAGCAAATGATTGCAGGTAAAACCTAGTCCCTGTGTAAAATGTATAATGAAGCAATAGAATTCTTAATGAATCAGATACAATTGAGCATAGGACTGGCCAGATATGGGATGACTTTGATGTAGTTGAGCAGCTTAAAGGGATTCTGTCATGATTTTAATGAGGACGTTTTTTTTTCTAACTTACACTGCAAATAATTCACTCTACAGTATAAAATTTCAATTCTGAACCAGCAAGTGTATTTTTTTAGTTGTAATATTGGTGTGTAGGCGCCATCTCAGGTCATTTTGCCTGGTCATGTGCTTTCAGAAAGAGCCAGCACTTTAGGATGGAACTGCTTTATGATAGGCTGTTGTTTCTCCTACTCAATGTAACTGAATGTGTCGCAGTGGGACCTGGATTTTACTATTGAGTGCTATTCTCAGATCTACCAGGGAGCATATTGCAATATATGGACAAACAATCCCTGTTTTGTTTAAAGGGTAAGGCATTTTGATAAAGGCTCGGGATGTGAGCCAAAACGTTGATTCCTGTACCACGATGAAATAAAAACATACAGTACCAGAGGGTGTCATAAGGTTTCGCTGCTGCACAACTAGTTTGATATAGGCAGAGCCATGTGCTCACAGCCATTGCTGATTTATTTCTCACAAAGTGATTAAAAGTGCTGCTGGATGTAGGGCTAAAAAGGAGTTTGATAGTCCTGCGGGCAGGGGTAAAGTACTCCAAATCCTGGTAAACTCAACCATGCACGTTTAGAGCTTTGGACTTTTTATGTGCTCATACTATGGAGAGTGCTGGGAGCTATGCCATGAAGATAAAGCAGTCTGCGTGTATGTCACTGAATGGATTTCATCCCTATGGATGCCTGTTCCAGCTCTGGATAAGCCTACCCATCTGTGTGAATCCCCAGGTGAGTTGTGCCCCAGGGAGGGTAGAGAAAGAAAGGATCCGGTATGTGTCCCTGTTAAAGTTACAGGTTTTGTTTGTGTGCCTGCCATATGGGAGAAAATACTTTTGTCCATCTGGAAAGGTATTTGGGCAGGTAGCACTACCTGGGAAACTTACAAGCTCTTTGGTGGAAAGGGATATGTGACACTTTGTCCTTCAGGAGTGGAGTGTGGGACTTTGCTTTGCAAGGATGTGCCAGAATAGGACTGCAAATATCAAATTATGTGACTGCATTATTACTTTGCCTTTAATTTTATATAAAGATATGTGTTTTACTAAATAGAGTGTGTTTGATTTGTTTTTCCTAATGGAGCCACCCGCAGGTGTATTCCCGGATACTATTAGGTGGAGGCACTGCCACGAGAGGTAATTCCCAGTACCCATTCACTTAGCAAAGGGGACTCGGGACCTGATATAGGGTAAAGATGTATAACCTTGGCACAGGGGGGTGGCCAAGAGGGTGACACACACACACACACATATATATATATATATATATATATATATATATATATTGCAATATATGGACAAACAATCCCTGTGTTGGTTAAAGGGCATGGCATTTTTTTGTAGCAGTATGCACAAAATGTCTGTCTTAAATATATTGATAATGGGTTGAGTGCAGAGGACCTCTTGTAGTTGACTATATATATATATATATATATATATATATATATATATATATATATATATATATATATATATATATATATATATATATATACACACACACACACACATATACATACATGCATACACACATATATACATATATATGATTTTTTTCATCTTTAGTTTACATGGCTTTATAGTCAATTTAGTCAATTTAGATTGCAGAGGACCCCCAGCATACCTCCCAACATTTTGGCAGGTTATGAAAGTTTGAAAATATTTTTATCTAAACTGTGTTTTTGTGTCTCAAAATTGTTACAAAGTATCTTATTTGCACCTGTTCGCTTGTTCTGGGCTCTCTGCTAAACTTTGTTTCTTTTTCTGGCTGTTCAGTGCAGAGAAAAGAGGGACTTTCCAGTACAAATGAGGGACTGTGGGTTGAGCTGTCAAAAGTGGGACTGTCCCTCCAAAAAAGGGACAGTTGGGAGGTATGTCCCAGTGCATATATTCGATGCATAATGTACACATACATATAGAGACCTATCTATACGCTTACATTTATAAACTATACCAAGATCTATACTTAATGTAGATTTTATTATCACAATAGCCTTTGATATTATGCTGTCCAAGAAACCATCCAAGCCCCTCTTAAAGGCATTATCAGAATCAGCCATCACAATATCACTCGACAGGGCTTTCCACAACCTCACTGTCCTGACTGTGAAGAAGCACCTATGTCGCTTCTAAGGAAAGATCTGGTCTTCTTGTCTGGTGCATTCTCTTTTTTTTATAGTAAAAAAGATTCACTGCTGTCTGTGACCAGCCGTGGGTTTGAGGATCACCATGCTACAACCTTCTTCCACTTGTCTGAGCCTAGCTCTTAGTTAGAGGACTGCATGTACAGTACAGAACTCAGACTTCTGTACTGCACATATGCAATGCAGAATTGCAAAACGGGGTTGGGAGAAGATGCCAGCAATTCGCTCCCAAATCAGTACTTTGGGCTGGCACATTATTTAAAGAAGAGGATCATCAGGCTAGAATAAAAGGGGGGCAATAACTTGGCATGATCTAATGACAACCTTTCCTCTTCGTTAATGCTGATCCAGAACCTGATGTATTCAGGGGCGTAACTATAAAGGAAGCAGACCCTGCGGCTGCAGGGGGCCCAGGAGGCATAGGGGGCCCCATGAGGCCCAAATAAATTTCAATATTTATTAATAAAATAGGCAATCTCTGGATACGTTGGGGGCCCTAAAATATTATAATATTATGCTGTGGGGCCCAGTAACATCTAGTTACACCACTGGATGTATTCTAAGTATTTGGATGTTTGAAATGTTAATATTCATATGATTTTTACACTAAACAATGGCTAAACATAGTGTGGCACAAAACCACTGGCATCCAAATATAGCCATGTTAGCTCCTAGGCTGCATAATGCACTTAAAATCAAAAATATACCTTTCTGCCTTTAAATAGCAAAGTGTGGAGCAGACATTTGTTTCTTATTAGAAATGACTGACACATTTCCATTCTCCCTTCTGTAAATAGAAGCCATGATGTTCAGGGTGAATGTGCAGCGCATGCAAACTCAGCAAAAAGTGCAGTAAACCCCATGTCAGACTGCGACCCCCCACCTGCATTGGCAAGTTGTCATGGCAGCAACAATAGAGACCCAGAATAACTGCATTTTGAGAGATTTTATAGTCCTAAAAATGGCATGCACTGATTACTGTTTATTCTATGAATTGTGTCCAGCTGACTATATGTACTAAAAGCCTGCCGTGCTTGGTGTTTTATTCTATCATAACATTTGTTATTCAAATGCTCCTCTGGCAATATATAACTCTGTAATACATAAGAAACCTCTTTCTGATTTTTGTTTCAACCTCATTAAATAAAGCACCTCTGGACTAAATGTTGCCGTGTCTGTAATAATTCCTGGAGCATTTTGATCTCCGGCATCAATCTGTCAGCACAGAGTTTATGGAAATGCCAACTGGTTGTCTCTGTAGCATCTCAGTGTGTGGCCTGATGCATATTAATTAGAGCATCTCTGATGGAAATCAAAGGATGTTTGCACTCTCACTGCTATACGGAGTGAATATAGCTAGTGCATTATGTCTACAGGCTCGGCTGATAAAAAAGTATGCAACTCTGGAGCCTCCTCGTTTGGAGGTACAGGTTTGGGACATATTATCCAGAATGCATGGGACCTGGGTTTTTCTGGAATTTGGATCACCATAACGTGTCTTCTAAAAAATAATTTAAACATTTAATAGGACTGTTTTACCTTTAATAAGGATTCATTTTGTCAAAGTACAAAGTACTGTTTAATTATCATAAAGAAAAGTGAAATCCTTTTTAAACATTAGAATTATTTGACTACAATGGAGTCTATTTGAGATAATCTTCCCATAATTCAGAGTTTTCTGGATAATGGGTTTCCGGCTAATGGATCCCATAACTGTAGTGTACAGCAGATAGGATCGTGGACCCGCTCCGTCAATGGGTGCAATTGCAGGCGGAATGGCACTCGGCACAATTTCGTTTTCCGAAGTTGCCACATGAGGAGGCAACTTCGGGCGACTAATCTGCCTGTGTGCCCTGACCCTAAAAGTGGAGGAACTGCCTATGCACCATGTTCTTTCTAACGGTGCTTCTGCCAAAGAAACCAGAGATTCAAAGCTGCCCCAATTACCGAGCCAACGGATATCCATGGTTCATTAATTGGGATCACTGGGCCAGAATACACTAACCCATGAGGGCCAGATGTCTATAGTAAGTATTTTTTTCTCTGTAGTATGGTGCACTTCCATTTGTGCATTGACCTCTTTAATTCCATCACGGCTGACACCATTCCTTTTCAAAAGAGCTTTCATAAACTTTTATATCAGAATAATAAGGTATGATGAGGTCATGTACTTGATTTATAAAAATAACAGTTTTTTAGTTTGGCCATAAATGATAGTATAAGTATTTATAGCATAAAATTGTTCATCTGATCTCCACTCCATTAGCACCATGCCTTTTATATTTTAGTTGTTGGGTAATAAAAATTAGATTTTAGTTATACTATATGACAACATACAATATTTACAGTATATCTACCAGTCTTAGCATGGCAGCATTTGGTAAGTGCCAAGCACTTGTAACATGTCATAAGTAGCTATGCAACTCTCAGCTCCTGCCTGCATATGGAAATGATAACTTTTCTCTTACAAATACACTCTTAATTGTGTATGGGTGCCAGAAGCCACACAGTGGGTATATTATCCTCCAAATAAATAAAATATAGCGCTAAGTGACCCACACATAAAAGAAAACCGTCTTACGCTTTGAAATGTGTGTTTATTTGGAGTGATGTTAATGTCACAAGATTAATATAAAACATAACTCAGTGTTACAAAACCCACTTTTCCTTTTTATTTTTTTTTTTTTTTTGCAGAAATGCCTGGAATTGATTAATAATAAACACATTTATAGTTCTGCCATATGGTCCTAGAGCAGTCACTTAACTAGACATTTTGTTTAGCAGAGCATTTCATTTCCTTAAACATTCTGTAGGAAAGCAAAGGTGTCTCTACTTTAGCCAGTCACCATAAGGGTTAATCCAGCTAAGGGGCTGCGTCTGTTTCGCAGTTAGAAAGTCACCATGTTCTTGGTTTTCTGAACACCACTAACGAGCAAAACCTACAGCTAATGCCCAGCAGGAGGATTTTAAGAACGTTAGGTTCATTTCATCTCAATTAGGGGAGGAATTATTGAACTTGTGACCTCTCCCCAAATAATATCCAGGGACTTGGTTCTGTCTACTGACTGACCCAACAGAATTGTGATATGGAAAACACTTCTAGAGCAAGGATATGTGCGCTTCCCACAAGTTACTAGAAGGGGCAGGGGGGACTAAAGAAAGTTATTGATATAAAGTAGATCATTGAGTGCCTGTGTTTTGAAGCATCGGCTGCAATTACATCAGGCGCATCTCATTTTGCAGCTAAAAATATTATGGGGGGGGAATGCTGCATTGGGGGTAAAAACCCTGCTGGCTTGTACCTGAAATTGCATTTTGCACACTGCACTTGTGGTCATTATTTTATATTTTAGAACCAGTTTTATGTGTAATGTAATAGAACATCTTTGTAGCAGATTGTGGCCCCAGCGATATCTAGATTATATGTGCCACAGTGTGTGGTAACAAAACATTTGCATCACATAATATTATTCAGAAGATCAGGGAACCTATTTAGTAATATCCAAAAAGGGGGTTTGTGGGAGCACTAAAAATAGCTAAGTTAAAGTATATTTAAAGGGATACTGTCATGGGAAAAACATTTTTTTTTCAAAATGAATCAGTTAATAGTGCTGATCCAGCAGAATTCTGCACTGAAGTCCATTTCTCAAAAGAGCAAACTGATTTTTTTATATTCAATTTTGAAATCTGACATGGGGCTAGACATATTGTCAATTTCCCAGCTGCCCCAAGTCATGTGACTTGTGCTCTGATAAACTTCAATCACTCTTTACTGCTGTACTGCAAGTTGGAGTGATATCACCCCCTTCCTTTTCCCCCAGCAGCCAAACAAAAGAACAATGGGAAGGTAACCAGATAGCAGCTCCCTAACACAAGATAACAGCTGCCTGGTAGATCTAAGAACAACACTCAATAGTAAAAAACCATGTCTCACTGAGACACATTCAGTTACATTGAGAAGGAAAAACAGCAGCCTGCCAAAAAGCATTTCTCTCCTAAAGTGCAGGCACAAGTCACATGACATGGGGCAGCTGGGAAATTGACAAAATGTCTAGCCCCATGTCAGATTTCAAAATTGAATATAAAAAAATCAGTTTTCTCTTTTGAGGAATGGATTTCAGTGCAGAATTCTGCTGCAGCAGCACTATTAACTGATTCATTTTGAAAAAAAATTTTTTTTCCCATGACAGTATCCCTTTAAGTATAATGGTATAATGGAAGTGCTATTTTAAATGTTTAGAGGGAAAAAAAACAAAATTATACTCTGAAATCAGAATTTGAAAATACTCCAGTTAAAACCTGTTAATGGAATATGATCCCTTTAACAATTGGAACCAGAGTTGCTTTTATTTGGTAATCCAAGAAATTCGTTGTTTTTTTTCTTCGGGCGTCACCTCGAAAAAGTCACGCAATTCGAGCGGCAAATTGAAAAAAGTTGCATGATTCGAATGGTCACACGTTTTTGATAAAGTGAGGTTTTTTTTTTAAACAAAGTTGGACTTTAGTAAATAGGCCTCTATGTAACAATGCATTGATCATTTGGGAATAGGCTGTATACAGTATGAAATAATCTGTAACATCTACCGTTCATCGAATATCTGATTACACAGTGATATACAAGTAACAAAACTACACACTGATCTCACTGCATTAGGTATGATAGGTAGGACTCTTACTGCTTCTGTAATTAAAGGGCAAGGCAAATGTTATACATTAGGCGGCGCTAATTTCTAAGGGACCCCTAGTGAATAAAATTAATCATGGATCCTTGGCCGGCGCTCCTCTTCATTGATGAAATGCATTGGCCTTGGCCAATTATCTGTTGAGTGTTCTGCTGTTATGATCTCTCTCAGTTCCTTCCCACTGGTTGTCCAAGATCATTCCCATTAGCAGTAGAGTAGTGGTTTTTATTTTGCTCTACTCTATTGTATGCTGCTGTGCATGTGACTGGATAGCCAATGGGAAATGGCAGATGATGGTGCACCAGGGCCCAAGGTAAGTGGACTACATGACAGATGAATTACTTGTTAATACTGCAGTCTCCCCGAAGCCTCATGATTTTTCTCCTTCCCTTTATATAGTTTGCACCAGAGTGCAATGTATGTAATAATACTCCTTACTAAAAAAAGGGGAGGGGGCGGGTTTGGAAAAGAGTACATCACCTTTAAAATGCACAACTAAAAATTCACAAATTTGTCTATTGACTAATATTACTTTGCAAGTATTTATTTTTTGTTATTAGTAAAACTGCCCCAAAATGGGTATTTTTTTCTCCATGTTTTCTCCCCCCCCACGAAATTCTACACATATTATCTGGTGACAAAATAAACACATGGCAAACATCTGGCACAGACTCGTGAACATTTTCACCACACTAAGACACCAATGTTGCTGCAAATTTGTTATTGGGTGTAAAATGTTTGTTGACGCAACTTTTTTTTTTTTTTTTTTTTTGTAGTTTGGAGAACAGGGTGGTAATCAGCATCTAACTGCACTTCAAATGTAAAGTATTCATGTAAGGCAAAGAAAATGTTACCAAATTAATTATTATTAGTAGTGATTAGCAAATCTGTCCCGTTTCTCTTGGCTGCTTCACTATGTAATCATGTCAAAACATCTTGTATTTCATTTCTTTATTTATCCTCTTTTTTTTTTATAGCAACCTAATTGTTCCCATGAACACATTTTAATATTGATGCAGTTGTGTATGGAGGAAAATTAGCCAAACGAATTGAAGTCAATTGGCAGCAAAACTTTTTTTTGCATGCAACATTTTTATACATGTGATAAATTCTCACTCCAAAGGCATTAAAGTCAATGGGCGTTTTTTCTAATTGTCTTTAAAACTATTTTGTCTCCACAACTTTTTTGTGCCAGCAAAATTTTTCATGGCGGATTTTTGCCTCTGTTTCGTGAAAGAATTTGCAGATGGCGAAATGCAGAAATTCGTTGTGAATACATGCCTGGCGAGAAAATTCGCTCATCGTTACATTTAAATACAAAGACGATTGTAATCCATGCTTAGTCGGTAGTGATGGGTGAATAAATTTGCCTGGCGCAAATTTGCGGCGAATTTCCAGGTTTTGCCACTGACGAATAAATTTGCGAAACTCCCGCGAAAATTCACCTGCGTCAAAATATTTTGGAAGCGCGTCCGAAAAGTTGCTCGTGTCAAAATCTATGCATGTCAACACTATTCGGACACCCATTGACTTTAAAGCCGGCATCAAAATTTATGCGAGCGACTTTTTGGACACGTCCAAAATTGACACGGGTGTCAATTTTTAACCTTCACAAATTTTTCGTGCATTTTTCGCTGTTTCACGAAATTCGTGAATTTTTCAGCGAATCGAAACGGGAGAAAATCGCCCATCACTATTAGTCTGTGTTTTGATATACAGTAAGAACATTAATAGCCCAGGAAATATTTCAGTGCTTTGGTACATATAGCTATTTGGGGCAATCAAAACACTTTCCCCCCATATGTAATAAAAGGCACTAAGTTTGCCCAGGAGCAGTAACCTATAGCAACCAATAAGAGGTTTGCTTTACATGCCTCAAGTTACCACGCACCTAATGTAATAAAGGCCATACCAAAGGGTCAATTTATTAGAGCTAGAAGAATCTCCTCTAAAGCAGAAGATTATAAATTAGCTGCCAATACCCTGAAAGAAAGGTTTATCAAAAGAGGCTACAAACCAAAAACGGTTGAAACATGTTCCAAAGAAGTGGGGGAGATGAAAAGAGACCAGTTACTTATGTACAAAGTTAAGAGTGACCAAAAATGTTTGCCATTTGTAAGCCAATACAACATTTGTAGCAAAGAAATAGAACATATTGTTCATAGATTTTGGCCAATATTATTACAGGATAAAACCCTTAAAAAAGTTCTAACCAAACCCCCATTGTTCAGCTATACCAAAGGTAAAAGCTTAAAGTGGACCCGTCACCCAAAAAAAATATTCAAAATCCTATTTTATCATATTAGTCAAGCAAAATGAACTTTAATTACACTGTTTAAATGATTTGAATCTTGTTTCCTTCAGTCTGGGAATTCAAAATGATAGCAAGCAGGCAGCAGCCATTTTGTGGACACTGTTTTTAAGGAAAGCCTTGCATCATCTCAGAATCTTGTTTGTGCACCCGATGTCCATCCCCATGCCTTGGTTACACAATTAAATGGTAAAGAGCACAGGGGAATGTGGGGAGAGCAGTGACATCTAGGAAGTGCTGAAAGGAAAGTGAAAGTAATTGTCTGCCCCACCTCTATGCCCATGGCATAGAGGAGGGGCAGACAATATTTGATTGACATCTGAAATTTTTAAATGAGCTTACAGCAGCTATGAATACTTTAATAAAAAATAGAAATTGGATTTCATGTTTAATTTGAAAAGGGCTTTTATTATATAGATTTTTGTGTCAGGGTGACAGGTCCACTTTAAGGGATTCCTTATGTCAGGCTGAAATTAGCCACACTAAAAAAGGAACACAAAGATTTCTGGGGACACCAAAAATGGGCACCTTCCATTGTCTTAATTTCATCTGTTGCCCTTCCATAATAAAAGGAGACGTATTGAGACATCCTACACAAGGCGTACTAATAAAGGTTAAACATTTTGCTACATGCGACCCAACAAATGTCATTTACTTGCTTAAATGTCCTTCCAGTATGGGATATGTTGGCCAGACATTAAGATCAGTTAAAACCCGTATAAAAGAACACAGAGGTAGTATACGGAATTTTAAGCAAGGAACGGCCACAGATACAACTGTCTCACGATACTTTAATACTTCTAACCATAACCTTTCCCAGCTGAAGTGGACAGTACTGGAGGTTGTAAAACCCCTTATAACTCAGACGGCACTTCTGGAATGTGGTTTATTAGGATTGCTGCTGTTAGACACCTAACGCGTTTCGGGAATGTATCCCTTAATCATAGGCCTATGTACATAAAGTACATTAGAGGACATTATAGACAAATAGCAGGGGACCTTTTAACCCATAAATTGGATCACCGTACCAGAGGCCACCCCTTTAGACTAGAAGAAAAGAACTTTCATTTGAAGCAACGTAGGGGGTTCTTCACAGTCAGGACAGTGAGGTTGTGGAATGCACTGCCGGGTGATGTTGTGATGGCTGATTCAGTTAATGCCTTTAAGAGTGGCTTGGATGATTTCTTGGGCAGACAGAATATCAAAGGCTATTGTGATACTAAACTCTATAATTAGTATAGGTATGGGTATATAGAATTGAATTAAAAGTAGGGAGGGGTGCGTGTATGGATGCTGGGTTTTCATTTGGAGGAACTTGATGGACTTTTTTCAACTCGATTTAACTATGTGTCCAAGCTGCCAGTATAGGGACTCAAGTGGCCAGGCTAAGTAATAGAAAGATTCCAGGATAATGCCCCACTGTGAGCTTTGTCTAGCACTGGGGATTGCTTACCAAGGCAGGCAATGCTACCTCTGGGTGTTGTGAACACTGTATCAGTGATTGCATTTATTGATGATCAGATGTTGCACTTTCTAAATCAGCACCCCCAGCTGGCGCCCAAGTTATTTGAAGGATCTGTTTTATGGTGGAGATACAATGTGGAGTTGAGCCTGATCTGACCCGATGTGAGGTAATCCTGTTGGGGGTAAGTGTGATCTTAGTTACCCCGTATTCCAAATACCTGTTACATTACTGAAATAGGATAGCTAGTCAGCATTTTAAACCAAAGGTATAAAGCGAACAACATTTCAGAGAAATAAGGACCACCTGAATAAGTTGCTATTTGTTAAGGATAGATACATCTATTACATAATAAAATGCATTTAAAAGGTTTCCTTTCAGTTACAGCAACCCAGGAATCTGTGGTCCACTTCAGCTCAAAAGGTACTTTAGGAATATCCAAGGACTCTCCAGCCATATTCTAGCATTTAACAACAAATCCAGAAGAATATTTGGGCAAAGGAGTCTCTGCAGTGATTAAAGAATCTGTCCCACAGAACTGCAGGGAAAATTGCCATCATAAAAATATTCGCTGATGGCGAATTTGCGGATGCTCATCATTACTCAGTAATGAGTAAGTAAGAGTAGCGCAGTATAGTGTTACATTGAAATAAGCCAGGCTGCTGCTCTCAATGCTCAGTGTAGGTTATACACATGCAAACCCTTCAAATTGTTGAGAATTGTACAGTTTCTTGAATCTCAATCTTATATGTAAAGCAGATATTATATTTCAGTGTACCACCCAGCTCTTACACCACTCATAAGTGTCTCATAGAGAATATCAGTTCATTTCTGAGAACAGCTCAAGAACAGTTTTGTGATTTATTGTTAACAGTCAAATTAATTAATTCTAATTCTTCTTTGGCATCTTCCAGTTTTAACACTGAAGGCATATAAGGAAAAAGAGGCCAACAGTTCATTTTTTTATGCATTGAGATAAAGAATCATGAAAAACAGAGACTATATGAAGTTTTAGTGCGGCCATATGGTTAGTAATTCTTTAAAGAAAACTTTTACACATTAAAATAAGCTAGCCGAAAATAAATGAATAAGTAATAAGAGATTCTAATTCTGAAAACCTAAAGGGAATACATTTATTAGCATTGCAGGGTGTTCATAAAAATAAAAAAAAACCTGTCTCGCCTTTATTCTCTTAAGGGAAAATCAGTTGATATTTTTATGTCTTCATAAAATTATCATATTTAGTCAACATTTCAGTTGGCTGTGGAACAATCTTGGTTCATTAGCATTAATGCAAAATGAAATACTTTTCTGCAGAGCTGGAATAAAAAAAAAAAAAGAATGCTTACATAATATAGATCAAAAATGATTTCTATGATTTGATTATAACAAAGAATAATTAATGGAACTGTAAAATTTCAGCACGGTTGGGAGTATGTGAAAATATAATTGACATTATGAAAATATTAACTAGATATTAGAGAAAAGCAGCTTGTTGCCTTGTTTAATATCATTTTGAGATCTGATCATGGGTAAATAAATATAAATCAGCAGTGTAAAAAAATCTAAGGGGGGGCCCAGCTCCACAGTCCCTCCTCAAGCTACACTGTTATATTAATGGTTAGAGAAGGGCTGGGGAGAGGGGATTACGATGCAGCAGATCCCATGGTCCAGGCCCCCCTATTGCCCAGGACCCTCTGCTACCGCAGGGTCTGCTGTTGAGATAGTTTCTATTGGATTCTAGTGGACGCAAGTCAGTTTTGAGAAAGGTTACAGCCCTTAAAAGCTTAGTATACACTGAGCCCCTGAAGTCTGCTTGCAGAGAACTGATAAGCAAGTGCCTACTAGGGATATAAGTACAGGGCCCTGTGTTCTGTGGCCTTACCCCAAACAACATTTCATGTCTGTCCTGCTCCACTCCCAGTTGTTCTATACTTGCTTCCTCCAGCTCCTGTTAGATCCTTCCTAATCCAGCCTTCTTCCTTTGTCTAGCCCCCGGTTTGGGGGGTCATTTACTGTATAAACCTGGGCAAATTTGCACCTGGGCAGTTACTCATGGCAACCAATCAGATGATTGCTTTCAGTATTCTACTTGCAGGCTGGCTGAAAAAAACAAATCACTGATTAATTGCTATGGGTTACTGTCTAGGCGCAAATTTGCCCAGTGTTTATACATGAGCCCCGTTATCTTTCCCATTCCTAGTAGTAAAGTTCTCCCTTCAGTCCCATGGGTCTCCCTTTCATCGCCAACACCAATTAAACAAACTGATGTATTACTTAGGGGTTCTTCAGCTAAAGCTGAAAAATGGGGTGGCAGGTAGGACTGAGAGAAAACTCAAGATACAGATACCAGTAGTAGTAACTTCAATACTTTTTATGTACCATCATGTCCGTTCCAACCTTGAAATTACTTACCTACTCTAAGAGTAATGCCACACATATTGTTTTCTCCACTGGCAGCCAATCCACTGCCTTCCACCCCATATATTGCATACATGGACATCATGCATCAGTTGATTTAAACACAGAGAGAGTGAATTCTGGTATGGAAACGCTAAAGTATGCACTGACAGACTGATCCCATGCAAAAATATCCCCTGTGCCTCTTGCCTTAGTTTTATAATACGAAAAAGTAGACTGTTCAATAACCCAAAAGTGCAGAATTGAGTTTATTCAGCCCATCTAAACATGCACAGAAGGCAACGTTTTACAGACCAACTCCCAGAGGCTTGGTAAAGGGCCCAGGAGGGCCCGAAATGTTGCCTTCTGTACATGTATATGAGCTAAATAAACACAATTGCGCACTTTTGCAATTCATCAGTGTGTCACTAGACTTAGTTTGATATGATAATTATGGAAAGCATTATGCAATTACAATATCTAGTAGAAATAGGTCTAAAGCAACCAGACTTTGTGATTTTCTTGAAAATGGTTCGGCACTCTAAGTGGCTTCTTGAACTGAAGAACAGATAATCAGCTCTATGTCCACTAAAATTAAAATTCTGATTCCCTAGTCATAGGGGTAACATAGGAATAAATAAATATATGTCTGTCCTCTAGGAGAAAAGAACAACTGGGGTATGTGGAATGTGACAAACGAAAGACATACTGTACATTATATTTATTCTACTGCTTAATAACGCTAAACGTGGTCTATCCTTTTATATTACAGTGACTGACAACTGTGAAAAAAAAGCATACAAAGATTAAGCCTACTGCTTTGGAGAATGCTCTTTGTGACCTATACCAGAAAGAAAAAGAAAATCAACAACACATAAATGATCATAGAGAAGAAGCTAAATCAAAACCTGCTTCATTCAAGGTCAAGACAGATATGTTTTATAATTCCCAAAGATTCAAGGCTTTGAACTCATTACTACATAAATCCTTAATCCATTTAATAATGACTTTGGAACATCCAAAACTGGCCAGTGTTTGCTAAGCAAATCCTACAATATTTTGCAGAAAACCTTCCCAGTGATGATAGGCAGGGATTATTTAATATCACCTCGAGTTTTAGGGCTTATCATATATCTTCCTTTATCTCATATATAAATACATATTTTCTTTTATCTCATATATACATATTTTCTTTTATCTCATATATAAATACAAATATACTTCCTGTTGGAACTTGCAAAACTTGGCAGATTCTCATCTTGCACGTGCTTATTGAATTCCATTTCTAATTCTTCTTTATTTAGTTACCTGTGTGGCCCTTAAGGGGAAACATTCTACTTAGTAAATATTGTGTGCAATGGGGATCCGTGAAATAAAGTCATATTAGTTCTATTGGACTATGCTGTATAGCCTCATATGTTAAATTAATCTATATTTATAACTGCTAATATCTATACTGCATAATAGCAGGTTATCTTACTACATTATGTATGTTCCAGAAATAGAAGCTACTTGCATTATACCTGAGAATGCTAAGACATCCCCCCCAGAGATAACACATTTGCAAGCAAATAACTGGTCTCCAGGGACAGAAAGCTTTTAAATGCTTGAGAATTCCCTAACAGTATAGCCAAGCCTATTATGCTCAGGACATCCCCAGTGACCATTACAGGGTACAAATGAGCTCTATCCATCAGGAAACTTTTATATACCTCCCATTAAGAAATGAAGAATATGAATAGCACGTGTGCAGAACAATCCACATCCCGCACAGTAAATGAATGTAGGTCTTTTGCAGCCCTGAATACATCAAACAGGAATGTCATCTTGCTTACGGAATGGTGAGAATTAGCAGTTTAATATAGATTCAGTGTTTACTCAAACCAAAACATATTATAGGTATGGAATCTGTTGTCCAGAAAGCTCCAAATTATGGGAAGGCCATCTCCCCTAGACTCTAATTCAATAGTTTAATTTTTTTTTTAATAAGACAGTGCCTTCTATTTGATCCCATCTAAGATATAATTAATCACTGTTGACGGTAAAACAATACTATTGGATTTATTTAATAAAAATTATTTTTTTAGTACACAAAGTATGCCGATTCTAATTAGAGAATGTTCCATTATCTAGAAACCTCAGGTCTCAAGCATTCTGGATAATACGTTAGCTGTACTAGGGTTCAAGTTACACCCAGCAATAGGGTTGTGTTGTTTGGTTGCTACTGCCCATTTGCTCAGACTTAGTTTCATTTTGTTTTCTGGATAATGAATCTTTTTGTCATTTGGATCTTCATACCTTAAGCATACCTCCTAACTGTCCCGTTTTTAGAGGGACAATCTCTCTTTTGACAGCTCAACCCGCAGTCCCTCATTTGTACTGGAGATTCCAATTTTTCTCTGCACTGAACAGCCAGAAAAAGAAACAACATTTCTAACTTAATTGGCTTTTGGCTGAGAGTCCACAACAGCCACAGCAGAAGATAAGATACTTTTGTAACAATTTCTAGATAAGCAAATAATTAACTGTAACAATATAAGATAACAGGTCCCTTGGGAGAAGTTAGACTCACAGCTTAAAGTGCAGTTCACCTTCATTAGCAAAACTGTAATAACTGGAAAAAAAATACCACAGAAATATGTCAAAACTTTCATAACCTGCCAAATTTTGCAAAATGACCATGATAATTAGGGGGTGTGACCAAAAAATAGGCATGGACAAAAAATGTTCACCGCGCTCCGCACAGCAGCTTTTTTATCCCTCTTTTTATTTCCACAATGTTGGGAGGTATGCCTTAAGTCTACTAGAAAACCATCTAAACATTAACACAACTAGGCTGGTTGGGGTTTCTAATAAGGATTAATTATATCTTAGTTTGGATCATGTAAAAGTTGCTGTTTTATTATTACAGAGAAACAATAAATAATTTTTAAAAATTTGGATTATTTGGATAAAATGGAGTCTATGGGAGACAGCCTTTCCTTAATTCTGATCTTTCTGGATAACAGGTTTCCTGGATATCGTATCCCAAACCTGTACAGGCGGTTTCAGCAAACAGTTCTGAAAGCAGGGGTTGTCTTCTATCTGGACAGAAAATATCATCTTTTAAGGGTTCACATTCATGGTGCAATTTGGAGGACATACTAAAAATCCTGAAATATCAGGAGCCGCCCTTCCATTCAGTTGGCTGTCCACGGCTTCTGCCACGTTATATATTAACTAATGACTGGACAGATAATCTGAAACTTTAGCAATTGTGACATAGATTAAAAACTATTGAAGAGATATAAACAATGTTTGAAAGAAAACGGTGTGCAATTGAGATCATACATATTAGTTGTATGGGTCTGCACTGAATATCCTAATATGCTAATTGCTGCTATATTAATCTAGATTTATATTGAATATCTATACACTTTTGCATAGCAACAGGTTATCTTACTACATTATGTATGTTCCAGAAATAGAAGCTACTTGTATTATACCTGAGAATGCTAAGAAATCCACCCCAGAGATAACACATTTGCAAGCAAATAACTGGTCTCCAAGGGAAGACAGCTGTTCTTTAATGCCTGAGAATTCCATACCTATAAAGACAGGGCTATTGTGTTCAGGACATCCCCAGGGACCGTAAAAATGAGCTCTATCCAGCAGGATTGTTTAACCAACTCCCATTTCAGAAATGAAAGAATATGAATCACACGTGTGGCGAACAGTTCCCATCCCACATACAGTTAATGTAGGTCCCCAGGAAAAATGAGCATTATTAACTTCAGGAAACAAATCGTCTTGCTTACGGAATGGTGAAAATCGCCGGTTTAATAAAGATTCACTGTTTCTACCCCATGAGATTGCAGCTACCGCGTAAAAATTCAATTAAATTTTTTTTTCTGCAGTTCTCCAGTTTGCAACGTCAGCAGTCTGATTGCTAGTGTCAAATTGTCCTAGCAACCATGCATTGATTTGAATAAGAGACTGGAATATCAATAGGAGAGGGCCTAAATAAAAAAATGTTTTTTTTTTTGTTTTTTTTAAAAAAATAGCAATAACTAGGAATTTGTAGCCTTACAGAGCATTTGTTTTTAGAGTGGGGTCAGTGTTCCCCATTTGAAAGCGGAAACAGTCAGAAGAAGAAGGCAAATAATTACAAAATTATATTAAAAGGGGAAAAATTAAGGACAAATAAAAAGTTGCTTAGAATTAGCCACTCTATTGTTGGGATAAAATACAAGGTATTGTTACATACAACATACTAAAAGTTAAAACTTGAACCAGCCCCTTAAAAGCTATTTGTATAGCCTGGAGATTATTGCACCTATAACTTGTGCAGTCACACAGGCTATACAACTGAGCTTAGTCATTGGTTTGGTAGAACACCATTTATAAAATTATGGACACATTTGCTATAATCTGCAAAAACCAATCAGACAATTAATTAATTTATTCAAATTGCTCTAGGATGATACAAGTGAATTGCTGATTGGATGCTGTGAGTCAATGTATCAATAGACTAAGGGCCCTTACTCACGGGCGTTTGAAGCTGTGCGCCCCTGCGTTCCGGTTTTATGCGTTCAGCCACAGGGGAGTAGAGCACAGGAGTAGATGCAATTAATTCTTTTCAATGCGGCTGTACTCACATAGATGCAACATGCTGCTTCCCAACCTGCATTCGGCGCTTACATGCGTCTGTGTGAGTACAGCCGAATTGAAAAGAATTCATTGCGTCTACTCCTGCGCTCCCCTGCGGCTGAACGCATGAAACCGGAACACAGGGGAGCGCAGCTTCAAATGCCTGTGAGTAAAGGCCCTAAAGGTGTGGAGATCCAAATTACAGAAAGACCCATTATCAAGAAAACCCCATGTCCCAATCATTCTGGATAACAGGTCCTATACCTGTACATTGATTTCACTCTGGCCTTAAGGCCCATATTGGGGGTAGCAGACACCACTGCTGAAGGCATAACAAACTGGTCTTGACCAACTTCAATTGATGAGGCAAAATTAAACACAAGTGACATAGTAAATATACACCGTACACAGTGGCTCACATACCCATACACTGAGCAGCCAGAATTTGTGAACGATTTGTTTCACCAATCAGGCGCAGTTCCATGTAATGAAACCCCTCCAGTGGAAGTCTCTCAGTATTAACGAGTGACATTTGTGGTGGTGAAATCCCAAATGTTGTCATTGATTGAATATTTCAACAAAACTATTGTGAAAAAAATTCATCATACAACGTCCATAGACTCCAATGTATTTTGCATGAAAAAAGGTCCCGAGTCTCTTTCCAATATGTGGTCCCTACACTAAGGGGTATATTTATCAAAGAGTGAAGTTAGATATTGCCACGGTCCTCTAGAGTGAAATTTTGGCACTCTCCATTCATTTCTATGGGATTTTTAAAGGCATATTAATCAAAGGATGAACATTCCCGGTCACCCATTAATAAATACAAAAATACAATTAAAAGTTTCAAACCAAATATTTTCTCCAGTTCAACAACACCGAAGGTCCTCTCAAACCCCCAAAAAAACAATCAAAAGTTCCAGAAGGAAGTCGCCTATCGAACCTCAAACAAGGATATGGAGAAAAAAAAAACAAGAAGAAGCTTATAGTGTAGCGTTCTTTGGTATAATTACACCTCCGAGTGATTATATTCACACAGTGAGTAGCTCATTGTTAAATACAAAAAGTTTAGTGTGAGTTATACAAACTTCAATCACCATCAAATTTAAAGTGCGCTTGTGCTAGATATGAGAGAGAGGCTTTAAAGACTTTAAAAACATTAGCAAGTAGGGGGATACCCACACAGCTTGTGTTCCTGTTGTAGTGCTTGATTATACTCACAGACGTTCACAATAAAAGCTTGCACATCAAAGTTGGACTTTTTTCCTCCCAGATCCTTCAAATTTTCTCTTTAAACACCTTTTTAAAACCAAAGCCTGTGCGCGGATCACCGTAGCGTTCCCTCAGTCCAACTGCGCATGTGCGAGATTGCTTCCGCGATCGTCACCTCTGACGTGAATGTCTGATTATAATTAAGCACTAAAACAGGAACACAAGCTGTGTGGGTATCCCCCTACTTGCTAATGTTTTTAAAGTCTTCAAAGCCTCTCTCTCATATCTAGCACAAGCGCACTTTAAATTTGATGGTGATTGAAGTTTGTATCACTCACACTAAACTTTTTGTATTTAACAATGAGCTACTCACTGATTGTGTGTGAATATAATCACTCTGAGGTGTAATTATACCTAAGAACGCTACACTATAAGCTTCTTCTTGTTTTATTTTTCTCCATATCCTCGTTTGAGGTACGATCGGCGACTTTCTTCTGGAACCCATTAATTAATACTCTTTTAAAAATCCCATAGAAATGAATGGAGAGTGGCGGAATTTCACTCTAGCAGACCATGGCGATCTCTAACTTCACTCTTTGATAAATATACCCCTTAGGCAGCCATCACCTTGGAGAACTAATGTTACACTATCCAGAAAGCTCCCAATTATGGGATGGCTAGAATCTAAATTGCTGGTGGGATCGGAGTGATTCGTTCGGAAAACGAAGTGCGACGAGTGCCAACCCACCGATGATTTCGATTCTAGCCAGCAGGATGGCGTTGTGGGGAGATTAGTCGCCCAAAGGAGAGGCAATTTGTCACTGGGCGACTAATCTTCCCCAAATAGCATTGTGGACCTCTACCCTAAAAGTGATTTCTTTATCTCTGTAATAATAAACAGTACCTTGTACTTGACCAAAACTAAGATATAATTAATCCTCATTGGAGGCAAAACCAGCCTATTGGGTTTAATTAATGTTTGAATTGTATTTAAATAGATACGGTATGAAGATCTAAATTACAGAAAGACCCCTTATCCGGATAGCCCCGGGTTCCAAGCATTCTGGATAACAGGTCCCACAGGACAACTTCTCCATCTCGGGAAACCTCCCTCCCATAGGGCATATATAATACTACAGAGCTGGGAATCCCTCAGCAGTTGGCGAGATTAACCCTTTGAGTCCCCTTCAGGTACATACCCTAATTATACAGATTTTAATACAGTAGGAGAGTAAGAATAGTAAGAGGTAAAGGCCCTTACACACGGGCACATAAATGCATTTCCTAATTGATTCCACTACATTCTGTCAGAGTGTTCTGAGTTGCATTTTACTATACTTGCAATTCAGTGCATGTGTTAGGATGCAGCATGTTGCATTTCCTTGCGCTTGATGCATGTTCAGAGGTTTGTGTTTGGAACGGAAAAAAAAACGGCGATTAAACGAAATATTTGTGTTTTTTTTGGTGCTCAGCATGTGTTTAAAAAAATGCAGCAAAACCGCCTATGGATAAGAGCCCTAATCCAGGCACATAATATCAGCAGGAAAATAACAATCATGACACTTCTGTTATTAACATCAAGCCGTTAAACATGCTTGGGTGTAATGAATTGCTGATTTCTTCAGCAGAATGATAGCAAATTTAAACATCAGTACTAGGTCCCTATGGTAGTTTATAGATATTCTTGGCAACACAACATAATTGCTTGTAATCTACTTTCACAAAATCTTATTAGATTTTCCTATACTCCGCATGTCACTTGTTTGAAGTTTATAAAGCAACAGGGAGTATTTAACAACATAACTATTTGTGAAAGAACTAAGCATGGAAAGTGAATGTGCTCAGAGCACAGAAATGGGGGGTCAAAAAATAATCATAATACACACTAACCTATGTGACAGTTTGGCTGCTGTCAAGTGTAAATGAACATTATTTATTATTAATATATGTATTGCACCATCGTTCCCTGTACTGCTTTACAGAATAAATACATACAAATACAAGACCATACAAAACCATTCTGGCCTCTCCCCACTCAGTGATTTCTAGATACTTATTGAAGAAGCAGAATTTAGTACTATAAAACATAACTTTTAATAATCTGCATTAAACACAAATCACGTGCGGATCAATTTTTGCAGGGTGCATTGGTGAGCAACTGAGCTGATCCAGCACACCACTATTGTTAGACTGCAAATCCCTGCATATGTGGGTGGTGCATTAAAACTTCATCTGAAAAAAGCATTTCACCAAAATTGATTTACAGTTAAAGGAAAACTATACCCCCAAAATGAATATTTATGCAACAGATAGTTTATATCATAATAAGGGGCCCATGTACTTAGCTCGAGGAATAGAATAAATAAAACTTCGAATTTCGAATGTTTTTTTTGGCTACTTCGACCACGACTTTGAATCAAACGATTCAAACTAAAAATCGTTCGACTATTCGACATTCGATAGTCGAAGTACTGTCGCTTTAAAAAAAACTTTGACCCCCCTAGTTCACCACCTAAAACCTTGCCTATGGGGAAGGTCCCCATAGGCTTTGCAATCTTTTTTGGGTCGAAGAAAAATCGTTCGATCAATGGATTAAAATCCTTTGAATCGAACGAATTGCGGTAAATCCTTTGACCTCGATATTCGACCATAAGTAAATTTGCCCCTAAGTGAGATATATTAAAGAATCTTACCAAACTGGAATATATATTTAAGTAAATATTGGCTTTTTACATCTCTTGCTTTGAGCCACCATTTTGTCATGGTCTGTGTGCTACCTCAGAGATCACCTGACCAGAAATACTACAGCTCTAACTGTAACAGGAAGAAAGCAAAAGACAGAACTCTGATGGCTCATGTGGCCTAACATGTAAAGTTTGTTTGGCATGTTTGTGTGCACAGTGAATCGTATGATCACAGGGGGCCCTTATTTTTTAAAATGGCAATTTTCTATTTAGGATTACCCAATGGCACATACTACTAAAAAAGTATATTATTATGAAAATGGTTTATTTACACGAAGCAGGGTTTTACACATGAGCTGTTTTATAGGGACCTACATTGTTTGAGGGGTATAGTTCTCCTTTAAAACTGGATATTGTTAGGAGATAGCAGAGGGAGTAGAGGACCCTGTTCGCAAGAGTTTATATTCAGAGAGGAAGAGGAAGTGAGACATACAGTGGGGGTTACCAGTGAGATTGTTCTTGGTGGTTAGGATAGTAATGGTAAGTGCAGAATGAGAGGTGAATACCAGTAAGTAGTGTGTGTATGAACAGAGAGTAGGGGGCTTGGTTGGTGGTCAAGTTGCTGAGGTCATCCAGGGGCCAACATATAGTGCAACATTAAGAGCTCTCTGTGCAAACCGAAGGACCCTCCTCCAAGCACCCAAAACCCAACCTTGCATCACTCCCCCACTTATGCTGCCACATAACACCCTCCTCTTTAATTTGTGTCTGTAATCAGATCCAGCCCATGCAGGGGAGCGGCCCTCAGTTGGCATGGCCCACAGGGGGTTGTCCCAGTGCCCTGGAAACCCAGTCCGACACTGGCCTTAATTTATATGCTTGAATGAAAAGGGGAGTTTTAAAAGAAAACCAAACCCCCAAAATGAATACTTAAGCAACTGATTTATATCATATTAAGGGGCATATTAAAGAATCTTGCCAAACTGGTGTATATATTTAAGTAAATCTTGTGCATCTCTTGCCTTGAACCACCATTTTGTGATAGTCTGTGTGCTGCCTCAGAGATCACCTGACCAGATATACTGCAACTCTAACTGTAACAGGAAGAAGTCTGGAAGCAAAAGACAGAACTTTTAATTTGCTCATGTGACCTAACGTGTATGGTTTGTTTGTTTTATTTGTGTGCACCGTGAATCATAGGATCCCAGGGGGCGCCCCTTATTTTTTAAAATGGCAATTTTCTATTTATGATTACCCAATGGCACATACTACTAAAAAGTATATTTTGAAAATGGTTTATTTACATGAAGCCGGGTTTTACATATAAGTTGTTTCATGCAATATCTTTTTATTGAGACCTACATGGTTTGTGGGGTATAGTGATCCTTTATGTGACCATTTGAAAGCCTCTCAGAGTGTCTAATGGGATGGGGTAGAGAATAACATATATTCTATATATAGAGAATAACATATATTCTATATATAGGGAATAACATATATTCTATATATAGGGAATAACATATATTCTATATATAGGGAATAACATATATTCTATATATAGAGAATAACATATATCTATATATAGAGAATAACATATATCTATATATATCTATATATATCTATATATATCTATATATATATATCTATAGCTATAGCTATATCTATATCTATATCTATATATATATACACACACACACACACATACAGAAATTCTGCTCTTAACGTTACCAGAGGCAACTGGTAACTGCCTTGTTATGAAGAAAAGCCCACAGCCCCACTTGTGCAAATTAATCCAAGATAAGCAACTGAAAATTTCACTCACAGTTCTTTGGATATTCCCAGTGCTCTCTCTCACTGTCTCTCTCACTGAAGCAGCTGCAGCTCACCCCCAAATCTTTACAGCAGCAGATAGTAGCCAATTCATACTACCAGGGAACTTGCCTCTCTGCGAATACATTTCCCGTTGTGCCAAACAACACACATGGTACATAACATACAGTATAAGTTCCACAACACAACTCCAGTTGCTCTTCTCTCTCCCAAACCAGAGCAACCCACTCACTCTTGACCACACCTTTTACCTACAGGTGAGGTTAATCAGCCCTTGCAACAGAACAGATCCTCATTTTCACAGCCCTCTGTACTGCCTCATAGAGGATTCTGGGAAGGATATACCTTTCTTCTATCTTCTATTATTTTTCCAATCATGTATGTGTATATATATATATATATATATATATATATATATATATATATATATATATATATACAGTCCAGGTGTGTATCCGCACTCTGACTTGTCCAAGTGGGTGCTATATCAAAATATGATAAATAGCAATAAGGAAGATAAGCACTCCAATATTTCTGGTCAATAACCTTTTATTCCACTGTGCATACCAACGTTTCGGTCCAAGTTTGGACCTTTATCAAGGATTTTGTGCAAGTGTTTGGTGTGGGCTTAAATACCCAACATAAATATATATGGGACCTGTTATCCAGAATACCCGGGAAGTGGGAACATTCCAATTTTCTATTCCATAATTTGGAACAGTAACACCAGGCTTATCTGTTGCTTATTCTGTGCTTTTTCTCCTTATTTGCATCTTGAAGGCCCGCCCCCATGGTTACACAGAAAAATTATAGTAGTTTTCATATTGTATTATATTTTAATTCCTTTGATACACTTTTTTAATTTTTTGGTGTTACTGTTCCTTTACGTCTGCCAAGAAATCAGTTAAGCATTTAATAAACCCAATAGGATAATTTTGCCCCCAATAAGGATTAATTAAATCTTAGATTGGATCAAGTACAATGTGCTGTTTTATTATTACAGAGAATAAAGGAAATCATTTTTAAACATTTAATTAAAATGGAGTCTGTGTGAGATGGCCTTTCTGTAATTCCGAGCTCTTTGGATAATAGTGATTCTGGATAACTGATCTGATACCTGTATATGCACGTTGATAATGATCTATTTGTTGCATTTTTGACAGCCTGTTTTCCAATCATTAAGTACTCCTTATGCACAATAATGACTCCTTATGGGCCCTACAAATATTGCAGTATTATAACACCTTTTTTTTTTGATATGAGAATGGATATTTCTATATGCAGGAGCCATCTAGTCGTAGATTGTTTTTGATTTACTCTTTCATTTCTGGGGCAGAAAAAATGCAGAGAGAAAAGAAAAAAAAGGATATTACATTGAATTTCAAGTCTTCCTTGTTTCACGCAATTTAGATATACATAATTAATTTAAACTGATATGAAACGCTCACGTTTAAGGGGATTGTCCACCTTGGAATTAACTTTTAGTATGATGTAGAGAGTGATATTCTGAGACGATCTGCAATTGGTTTTCATTTTTTATTTGTATTTTTTTTTAGTTCGCTTTTTAGTCCAGTTTGCATTTTCAGCAATCTGGTTGCATAGCCAAATTAACATAGCAACCATGCACTGATATGAATCAGAAACTGGAATATGAATAGGAGAGATGCTGAATAGAAAGAAGAGTGATAAAAAGTAGCAATAACAATAAAGCAATAAAACAATAAAGCTTTACAAAAGTTGAAAAGGGTCAGAAGAAAAAAGGCAAAAAATTAAAAAACTATAAAAATTAACGAAGACCAATTGAAAAGTTGTTTAGAATTGTCCATTCAAGTATACACGGATTGCAGCACTCCAATTTCTCATTGAAACAGCCTTTATTTCAAATGTAGCATAGCATCCGAAATACAGGAAAGTCATCTCCCATGCACTCCAATTTAATCAAACAATTACAATTTTTAAAATTGACTTCCTTTTTCTCTATAATTATAAAACATCACCTGGTAATTGATGGTAACTAAGCTGCATGAATCCATATTGGTGGTAAAACAATCTTATTGGGTTTATTTAACACATTAACATTTTGGAAGTAAAAAGAGGGACAAAATTTTTTTTCCTGCAAGTAGCGCAGCAATTGTTTTGACCACATCCCTTTCTGTGGCCACACCCCCTAATTACCATGTTTGTTTTACAAAATTTGGCAGTTTATGAAAGTTTGAAAATATTTCTCCTTATCTAAACTGTGTTTTTGTGTCTCAAAATTGTTACAAAGTATCTTATTTGCACCTGTTAGTTGTGCTGGGCTCTCTGCTAAAAGCCAATTAAGTGAGAAACTTTGTTTCTTTTTCAGTGCAGAGAAAAGAGGGACTTTCCAGTACAAATGAGGGACTGCGGGTTGAGCTGTCAAAAGAGGGACTGTCCCTCCGAAAAAGGGAAAGTTGGGAGGTATGTTAACATTTTAGTGATTTTTTGGAACACTTAAAAGCAAAGTGATCCTAATTATGGCTAGAGCCCTTATCAGGAAAACCCCAGTTCGCAAGCATTCCCGAGCCATACCTGTAGCACATTCTGGCACAGGTTAGTCTGCAAAAACAAACTTATTTACAAAATTACATATATTTTATCATATAACTCAGAGCCCTGTGTATATAAAGAAAGATCATCTCTGAGACAGATAAGCTAAGAAGCTATGGCACCTATATCATTTGATAAATACATAACCACATGGTATAATTCACCTTAATAATAAACTGACTTATTGTACAACAAATACATTGCTGTGATGAAATTGGGCTGAACAATGTTTAAGCACTGCCTTTGTTTGCCATGTGATTACTGAACATTGCAGGGCCAGGAGGCAAAGCGTTCTAGTTAGAAATACAGCTGATTATGTTTAACAGAATGCATTTGCAAAACAAAATAAAATAGGATTATGACAAAAGTAGGAAAGCTAAAATAAAAAGATATTTTTAGAAATGAAATGATGCCTAATTTATCTTTGAATACCACTGAGGAGCAGAGGTTCAGGGGTTGGAATGCACCACAGGAATCAAGAGCATCATACATCATAAATAAACATACTACCCACTCCTAAGGGTTATCTTATCTACACTAGTAGATCCTTTGGGGCAGATCCAGCTTTAGACTGCCAGGGATAAGAACTCTGATGTTCTTCAGTGCTCTCTTTGTTTCACCTTGCTGCAAGTATTGGTTCATTACCATGGAATGAAAGGCACATAGGAATATTCTGAAAAACTGCACACAGGCATGAAAAGCATTATGGGATATTTGTATTCATAGAGGTAGAGGCAGTAGATTGCTCAAAGGCTGTGAAAACCTCATGGTGACCAATTTTGCTGCAGAGTGAAAACATGTCACAGCATTTAACTTCACTGAAGTTTCCAAGTTTTTGACCCGTGGAAATAGAATGTCCAGCTCAAAGTGTGCTTAACACTAAGGGGGTTATTTATTAAAGTCCGAATGTTGAAAACCATGAATTCCAAATTTTTAGTTGAAAAAAAACCCTCAAATTTTTGGGGTTTTATTAAAGTCCAATGCTGCAAAAAATCTGAATCCGAAAATCCGGCATCTCAGAACTGCTGAGTTTGTATATATGTCAAAGGTATATAGGAGGTCCCTATCCTATGTGGAAGTTTCTGTGGTCTGCACTCGAATTAGCCTGAAAATCTAACTGTTTCTGACTTTTCGGCAAAATTCGGAAAAATTCAGGCTTTTCAGGAAAAGCCCGAAAAAAGGGAGCAATTTGGGAAAAAACTCAGAAAAAATGATATGATTTGGGTTTTAGCTTGGGGGAAAATGACGAGTTATTATTATGATTAAGTAGTTTCCTGGCTAAAAATGTTAAAGGTGGAACTATATTGGGATAGGCGGTCTAATGAAGGAATTGGGCTGGCTAGGCTTATACATGCAAATATATGGATAAGAAAACAATAAAAAATTGGTTTTCAATTAATAAGCTGCGGCCATTCTTCAACAAAAAGTGTGTCAAGTGTATTTATTACATAGTGGGGATGTTAGATCAATTAGATTGTGTACAGCATACCTTTCACCATGCTATTTATCTGCTCAGAGCAATCAAACGTTATTGGAGGAAAGAATCAGGAGTTTAAAATTCTATTGAAGGCCAGAACATTTAGGGTAAGGGCACACTGGACGATTTGTCGCCAACGTTTTAAAAAAGTAAATCGCGGCGACAAGACGATCGTCTTTTTTGAACAGACGATTCACAGCGACTATTGGCACAGAGCGATTTGTATCCCATGTGCGGTACGTGCTCCACCCAAACCGGAAACGATTTGTGCTTCCCGCTGTAACCTGGCGTCTTTACGTGCTTGCGTTCTTGCGTCATTGCGTTCGCATTGTAATTTGAATACAATTGCTGCTACTTATCTGTATGTGTGTGCGTGTCTAGGAGATTTCAGTGCTTTTCTAAGTACATGCTATTTCTGATAAATCGCTCGGAAAAGGGTCTCAGTGCGTTTTGGAGCAACAGGCTATTCACAAACGCGCTGTGGGCACAGGAGCTGGCGTCTTTCATTTGGTTTTGTTCAGAGACAAAACGAGCGATATGTCGCCGCGATTTGCTTTTTAAAAACGTTGGCGACAAATCGTCCAGTGTGTCCTTACCCTTAACCAGAGTTGTGGCTGCTCCTCCCATGGCAGCAGGCGGCTAGTTGCAAGGGGTGGCAAAAAGCTGCCTCTTGTGACTTACAAACAACAATGATCCAAATCTAACAATACACGTGGCAGCTCTCTCTACAGTAACTACAGTTATTCAAACAATTGTACAATAAAATTCATAGTCAGCATCTTTTTGTATTTATGAGCCCTGTCTTCCTTCCTTGATGATGCCCCAGGTCTTTGTACTCTGTTTTGGAGAACAGAGACCTGCAGTGACCTCCCATTATTATTATTATTAACATGTATTTATAGAGCGCCAACATATTTCACAGCGCTACAGCAACACTGCTTGCATTTGGCAGATCTTTATTTATGTGGCAGAAGTGTTCTGTGCAGGATCATTAAGGGGCACACTCTTGTACCCCTTAGGGCACTTGCACTTCTGCCTTAGGTTTTGCTAAATAACCCTTATTGTATATTATGTGCAAATCCCAGTTATGTTTCCTTGCTGTGCTCAAGTGTCGCCCTTGCTGTAGTCTGGAAAAAAAAGACCTAGCATTTGTTGAATGTTGTATTTTAGCAAAATAAATATAAATATGAAATGCACAATTAGATGTGACCGATGTGCCAAAACAGGCCAATACAATGGGATGAACTTTCCATAATTGCCATGTGAAATTTATAAATACAATTGAGAAGTTCTGCGGAACATAGATAAAACCTTCTCGTATTCATAAAAAAATCAATTAGCTTCAATGAATATCTGTGCTTTACTGTTTTAGAATCAGAGTCTTTAAGGAAAACAAAGCCGCATTCATTTTCATTGTGTTAGAATCTAGTAATAAAAAGCAAAAATGAAAAATGTTTAAGTTTAAATTCTTGAGGATTGGAAAAAAATATTATTAATGTTCCTGCTTAATGTGATTGATAAGTGACACTAATACGCATTTAAGATGCCTCTCCCATCCCTTTTCAGCCCTCATAATGGGTATAGGTACGTAACCCAGTTATTCTAGGGTTTTCATTTTTAATTGAATTCTAATTGAATTATCCATATACAGTAGATCTCTACTAAAATCCATTTTGCCACCTCCTCTGCTTGATTTCTGAGGCTTGGAGTTACATTTTGTAGAAATCTACAGCCCTGTAATAGGACCATTTCATGAACAAAAGCTGCGACCTTGCATTTTCAGATAGTTTCCCTTGGTGCTGCTGCACCTGTCTCATATCCTGCTGCGAATTGTTCGCAACTGCGCCTATTAATGCTTGGGATCCCTGGAGTTACTACTATCTTAAAGGTGCCCCCATATATTTTATATAAAAAAGCTTGAAACATGTTGTATAACTTGTCCAAAATAAAGGCAGGATCTCGTCCATTATTTGTTTTTTTTATATATAAATACACCCTTGTATGCATACCTCCCAACTGTCCCGTTTTGTGCAGGACAGACCCACTTTTGACAGCTTAACCCGCTGTCACGGATTTGTACTGATAAGTCCCGAGTTTCTCTTTAATCTGCTGCACTGAACAGCCAGAAACAGATACAAAGTTTCTAACTTAATTGGGTCTTGGCAGACAGCCCAGAATAGATACTTAACATACTTTTGTAACAGTTTGAAGACTCACAGCTTAAAGGGCAATTCACCTTCATTTGCAAAACTGTAATAACATATAAAAACCACAGAAATGTGTTCAAACTTTCATAACCTGCCAAATTATGTAACATGAACATGGTAATTAGGGGGTGTGGCCACAAAATTGGCATGGCCAAAAAAAATTCTCCACACTACGCGAGCCAAATCATCTTTCAGTTTCCTAAATGTTGGGAGGTATGTTGTAAGGAGGTGGCATAAGCCTAATTCATGAGGGATGGGCAGGGGGATGCATGTAGGTATCTTCCCCTCTAACTCCCTACCCGTCTGCAATTGCCACAAATTAAGGAGCACCAGAGGGCACAGACTGCAAAGAGGATAGTACTGCCTGCCCCCTGCACTTTGTACCAGATTTCTATTCCAGTTAGAGGAGCCGACTGCAGAATATTTCACAATTTCAGAAAAACTATGTGTGTTTTCATGTCAGTGTGCATTTCTACTCTACATCATTTACTTGAGAATGAGACTCATTCGATGTTTTACTGTATGTTCCATAGAGAAATGTAACAGACAATCTATAACACCTGTCAATATGACGGCTACACAGTCAGGATACAATATTAAGGTAAAGTCTACATCTAAAATCTGCATGCATACTATATACTGTATATACAACAAGAGCCACACATTCCACAATTCAGCGGAGAACAAATTTGCAAGTAAGAGATCGCACTGACATTATTTGAAGAAAATGCCAAAATAATATTGTAGGTATTCATTCTGCTAATACATTGAATTTCTCAGGCTCTAGCAATGCAGAACACATTAGCGTAGTGAAATGTACTCCTGACTTCCATTTACTGTCTGTCCCATTCACATGCACCCCTAATAGGAAGTGTCAGAAAAAATAATATGTAAATATATATATATATATATATATATATATATATATATATATATATATATATATATAAAAGTGATTACTTTAAAAGTTAACAATATGGGGGAAAGTCAAGAAAGTGGTCCTGAGACAAAATAAGTGGAGACAGATTTGTCTGATTTTCTCTGCTCCGCTTCTGTGAATTTATCTTTAAAGACAGTTTTAGATTTTGTCTTTCACATGACATTTTAAACGATATTGTAATTATATATTTCCTGAATTTGTATTTACTTCCTCCTAAACCTGTCAGTCTGTCAGATATGCTGTACATATGCCTTGTGCAAATGGCTGTGAGAAGAAATTCCCTGGCTCTGCTGAAGGCCTATATAGGAGAACACATGCCTTATCACCCACAATTTGAATTAATATCTTATCTTTCAGTTGAAGAATGCAGCACCAGAAGGTGACCCATAAGGCAAGCATAAGTGTAAGTATCTGTCTTTTTATTTAGTAAATTGAACAAAACCATAATTTCCATGCAAGATGTTGCCAGATAGTGATTTGACTAAATTGGAAAACTGGGCAGCAAACTGGAAAATGAGGTTCAAAGATAATAAATGCAAGTTTATGCAAATGGTTAAAAATAAGATAATTGCGACTAAATGGTAGTGTATTTGAGCTCGTTTATTGAGAATGATTTGGGGATTTTTGTTTATAACAAGGAATTGTAATTTGGTGGCTACTAAAGCAAATCAAGTGCAAGTATGGGGCCTGTTATCTATTAAGGTACGGATCTCCATGCCTTAAAGGGCATGTAAAGCCTAAAATAGAATAAGGCTAGAAATGCTGTATTTTGTATACTAAATATAAACATGAACTTACTGCACCACAAGCCTAATCAAACAAATAATTTATGCTTTCAAAGTTGGCTACAGGGGGTCACCATCTTGTAACTTTGTTAAAAATCTTTGCCAGACTAAGACTGTGCACATGCTCAGTGTGGTCTGGGCTGCTTAGGGATCATCATAAACAAAGCTGCTTGAGTTCTGCATGGCTGGTAATTAAGACGAGGGCTCCCCCTGCTGTTCATAAGTATGATTGTTTCCCTGCTCAGCAGTTAGGGACCATCTGACAATTCCTATCCACAGCAGTAAATGAAGGGAGAATTTCACTGCATACAGTCAGGTTTCTTATAAAAACGGTAGACATTTTTAAATTAAAGTATATTGGAGGAAGGTTTCTTTTTCATTAAAGAAAATAAAAATGGGAATTAAATTTTTTACATGCCCTTTAAGTTAACTTTTAGCATTTTATAGAATGGCTAATTTTAAGTAACTTTTCCATTGGCCTTTCCAGCTTTCAAATGGAGTCACTGACCCCATCTAAGAGAACACAGATACAGATGTATTGTTATTGCTATTTTTTTTATTACTCACCTTTCTATTCAGTCCCTCTCCTATTCATATTCCAGCTTCTCATTCAAATCAGTGCATGGTTGCTAGGGTCATTTGGACCCTAAAATTGCAAACTGGAGAGCTATTAAATGAAAGCTAAATAACTCAAAAATCCCAAATAATAGAAAATAAAAACAAATTACAAATTGTCTCAGAATATCACTTGCTTCATCATACTATAAGTCAATTTAAAGTTGAACAACCCCTTTAAACCATACTGATTCCCTGAGAGATTTCATTCCCCTGCTGGAAGCAGTTTCGGGATGGCCGTAAAGCTAACTAGCATGAATGACAAAGGCAGCAGGGAAATAGACATGACTGTATGTAAATGTCAGGCTGAGATGTGCTTCTGCTAAAACTAAGTGAATTATACAGATGGAAACTGACCTGATATAATTACGAATACATCTGGAAGTCTGAACCTTCAGCATCATGACTTGCCAATACTAATGCCTTTCTCTGGCAGGATTAGCAAGTAGCGATAATTATAAAACCATCATTAAAGTGAAATATGTAGTGCTGAATGTTGATAATGTGATGCTATTATAGATATGCTACATTTAAGCTTTTTTTCTCTTCTATAAAAAAACTTACCTTGTATAACATGACACAAAGGGCTGCATTATACAAAATCATGACAGCAAGAAAGACAATTGCCATAGTAAGCCTTAAAGCTATCTTGTGTCATAATCCCCCTGTATTCAGTGTCAAATGGAAATAATCATTTGTATACAAAAATGAATAAAATGCCTCAATATAATGTGTCTTGGGGTCAGGTTCTTACTTATCTGCAGAAGCATAAACAACATATTTATAAATCTCCTTTTGGACAGAAGCACAATTTATATACTATATTGTTTGTATATAAAAGGGATTCCTTAAATATGATATGATGTATTATAATACAATAGTGTAGATATGTGGGGTACATAAAGTAAGTCCTTCTTCTCAGAACAGAGAACCATATACAAGTAGCAACCTGATAGTAGGATGGGCTTTTCTTTGGAGTAGGCTTAATGGAACAGAATAGAGCAGCCCCAGACATATACATGTGACTTATGGCAGAGAGAGTAGAAGGAAGTGGTTATCTAGTGGTCTCTCGGCATTGAGAGTGCATTAGAGCCTAGGGCAGGTAGGCCGCCACTCTGAGTCTGGGTAGGAGACCCGGTGGGTGAGAAAAGACAATTGCAGAGCTAGATTCTATGTTGAGTTCTTTCAGGAGCAATAGCTATAGAATGTTTGCTAGCTGAACAACCTTAATAACTAGTGAGGTTGGAGCCCTGGTGGTAGAATCCCAAATACCAGCCCCTTAGTGATAGAATAAGTATATTCTCCATGCAGTATTTCTTATAGAGCACCCACATATGTAAAAGTCTGACACATTGTGGCCCAACAATTTCTTCTTTCATTAAAGGAAACATAATTGAAGATAAAATAATTTTTGTTAATAAATAATTTCTCATTAATGACAGTTTTGGGGGTTTTCCTTTCTATATTCTGCAGATAAGCGTTAGTTAATCCTTGTCTGAATAAATCTTACTTACACGCTTTCAGCTGATTGGTGGGTAGCTATCTGACTGGGTGATAATCTTCTTCAACCAGTAAAGCAGTGTTAACATGAGGCAGTATGCTTAAAGGGCTGAGAAGGCTGGCAAGTTGGATATTGTTGACTTTAAGAATTGTATATGAATGGTTCACATCCCAAATACAATAGCTCCAGCCTCCCAGCCACCTATATACTATATTTTCAAATAAATCAGTGGCTCAATACTTCAGCCTTTTTTTTGTATGTTGAAGTTGCTCTGTAACTTTTCTGCAAAATAATTGCTGCAGGAGGAATATGGGGCATGAGACTGGCCCAATCATTGCAAGAAATGTACTTTCTCTTGTATCAAAAGGTGAAGGCATCCCATGTTGTTTAATATTCGGACTTTAGAGCTTGATAAATAAAAGCCTTTGAATGAGCCTTTTTCTGCAGAATGGGCAACTGCAGTATTGCCTTTTATTAAATAAGCTTGAGTATTCTGAGCAATGCCCGCACTTTATAACATTGCTTACATGCCAGCAAGTCTCCATATATTTATATAAGACAGGTAGGCGGGTTGTTTTCTGGCTGGCAATATTTACTGTATGTTTTGCTTAATGAAAGAAAATAGAATTCTAAGCAACTCTCCAATATACATCCACTAAAGACTTGAAAGGTTTTTAAATGTACTGGTATATCATCTGTTATCTAGAAAGCTCTGAATTATGGGAAGGCCAGCTCCTATAAACTACATTTTAATCAAATAATTCAAATTTCTAAAAATGATTTCCCTTTCTCACTAATAATAAAACAGTACCTTGTATATTTGATCCCAACTAAGATATAATTAATCCTTATTCAAAGCAAAACCAGCCTATTGAGTTTAATTAATGTTTACATTATTTTTTAGTAGAAAACATAAACCTCCAAATTAAGTAAAGACCCCAGGTCCCAAGCATTCTGGATAACAGGTCCAATACCTGTATATGTAAATCTAATTGTAGCTTGAAGTAGTGTTTGTTTATTCCTTCTGTTCTCTGGGTCTTACTCTTTGGGGGTCTGTTTATTTAACCTTGATTTTTTTTGGTCGCGTTTTTAAAGGGGAACCCTGGGAAACATTTAGGTATCACACTATTTCAGTCACGACTCCTTGAAGTTCATAGTATGGCAATTAGGGATGCACCGAATCCACTATTTTGGATTCGGCCGAACCCCCGAATCCTTAGCGAAAGATTCTGCCGAATACAAATCCTAATTTGCATATGCAAATTAGGGGTGGGAGGGGGAAAAATTGTTTTACTTCCTTTCCTCCCTGCCCCTAATTTGCATATGTTGTATCTTTAGTCTTATATCTGTTCTCCAATAGTCTTTCCCTAAGATGCCATTGCATGAATGGTTATGCACAGACATGCTGAAAAGAAAAACAGAAGGAAAACATCACATACTGTGCCTATGAGCAAGATATTAGGGCCCAGTATTTAAAGATACATACTGGAAGATGGGCATTTACTGAGAGGTACTGCATGCATAATACCCAGAAGACTCCTTAGGCATGTAAGTTGTTTTTTTTCATAATGAGATCATTCCATTGTTTATTGGCAGGTGTAGATATTGAATTCAAAATAAAGCATTCGAATTGGCAGGAGGTATTATAGAGAGGCAGAACAAATTAGGGAAATTTTATTTAGTAGACATGAAAATACTTAGGGGGTTATTTACTAAACTCCAAAAACCCCCGAAATCCGAAAAATTCCAGATTTTTTGTGTTTTAATAGGCTTTTAAAAAAATCACAAATTTTTCGGAATTTATTAAACCCCGAGGGCTAAAAAGGCAGAGTATAAAAACACGGCATCTCAAACCTGTCGAGGTTGCATAAAAGTCAATGGGAACAGTCCCATTGATTTTTGGTTGTGTCTGGGGTTTCGGGCAATTTCACAATGTTTTCAGAGCTTTCGGGTGAAAACTCCAAAAATTCTGGGTTTTTCGGGGAAAAATCTGAGCTTTCCCCGCAAAGGTAATTTTCAGGAAAATTTTATAATAAATAAGCATTAAAAACCGGAGCGGCTTAGATCGGAGTTTGTAGCAGTCGATATTGAGATTGTATGGGGCCCAAAGGCTCAGCCAGGAGTAGCGGACTTAGGAGGAAGCACCAGTCTAATAGTTCGAGGTACAGATAAGGATTTAGAAGAAGATTGGTCGAGTTCAGGCAATGTGTCGGTTCAGGCAGCAAAGGTTCAGTACACGGAAACAGGCAAGGGTCAATACACAGAATCAAGAATTAGAATTACTAGAAGCGCACCCAGGAACTCACAAGGAAGAACCTATTGTAGGGCAAAGTCAGAAGTGCTCCAGCGTCTTTTATAGGCCGCCTTTGGCGCCAAAACAGACGCAGTGATGACATGACGCCCTCCTCAGGCAGGCGTCTCGAAGCTGCCATCTAATCCAACGCTGACACTTCGGTGCTGGCGACCAATCCGACGCCGGCGACGCGCCTTATGCTGGCGTGATGTCACAGAGCTGCGCCCAGTAGGAACCGCATGGGAGACGCCGCCATCTTGGACTCCGCCAGTTAAGTCTTCCTTACAGAGATACATTCTGACCTTGATAAATAACCCCATTAGACTTGAATTGTCATTGTTTCCCCTTACAAACTATAATTTGTTGCTAAGAGACAGTATGAAATGTGACTCTTTAAAACCATCAAAATCTGCTGGTGGCTTTATAGTATTGATTCCGTTTATAAAAATGCAAATGATGCATGTAGTATTAAATAATTCTGCATATGTGCTGAGCATGATAACCGAGTTTATTTCCTACCTCCTAAAAAGATTAAAAAAAAATCTGACAATGGGGAAGAAGACAGATCAATTTTTCTCATTAGTTCCCTTTCCAAAGGATTTTAAAATTAATTCAGAAGTGCTACAATACTTCACTAGTTTCTTTCCTTACGCAATTAGTAGCAGGAGTAATTCATTTAATTATACTGTTGTGTTATATTAAGTGCTGTGTTCACATGATAAAACTAAAGGCAAGTAGGCTTATTTTATTACACCAAATGTTGAAAAAGATGTTCCCAATAATGCCGGCAAAGGGGGTGAGCGATAAATTCAGTGCTTTGCAGTTATTTCCAGCATTAAAGGAGAAGGAAAGCTACGGAGGCATTTTATTACCAATAGATTAGCCACAATAGTGCAAGCTAGAATGCTATATTTATTCTGTAGAATGTTTTACCATACCTGGGTAAAAAGCTCTAGAAACTCTCTGTTTGTTTAGGATAGGAGCTGCAGTATTAACGTGGTGTGACATCACTTCCTGCCTGAGTCTCTCCCTGCTCTGGGCTCAGATTACAGTAGAAAGGGGAGGGGGCGTGGGAAGAGGAGCAAACTGAGCATGCTCTTGCCCAGGGCAATGAGGTTTAAGCTGAAGGCAGGAAGTCTGATACAGAAGCCCATGTGTACACAATAGAGGGAAAGCAATGCTGTGTTTCTTTTGACAGGGGACTCAGAGCAGCACTATTTTGGGGGTTTACTGGTGTATTTAGATGGACCTTTCTGATAAGGCTTACTTAGTTTTAACCTTTCCTTCTCCTTTAAGAGTAATATTGAGAAGAAATGGCACAGAGAACCGCTGCCATGTTTAAACAGATTTAGACGAAGCATTGCCTTTTTGCAAGCCATGTTGTCTTTTCCTAAAGTATGTTGCCTGGCATCTAATTACTAAACAAGCACTCGGTCGTCCATAAAACTCATTGCTAAGGAAGCCAAGGGAATGAGATTGCCAACTGATCACTTTGCCAGCTGAATCAAGGGAAATACAGCCATCCATTAGTTTATATAGCTAGAGTAAACAGTTAGGGTTCCAGTAATAAATTGGCAAAAAAAAATAGAAAATGGCAAAGATAAAAGAAAAAGAGAAATAAATAGAATATAGCAAAACACTTGCTTGTATGTCCAACTGATCCAATGATTTGTTTTCGGCTCTTTTAGAGACACATTGGGCCAAGTGCAGTAGTATAAAGTAACCAATCAAATGTCCCCTGTCAGTGCATAACTTGTAGGTTAAAACTAAAATGACAACAACCTGCTTTAGAGTAACATAAGGAGGATTTGATCTTCAATGAAATGGAGGTAAAGGTTCTTCACTATTAAATTTTCACTAAAAGGACACAATTAAAATTAAAGTCTTTAATTGTGCCTAAAAAAATTGGACCAGATTAAATTCAGTGAAAAAAGTAGTGAACGAGATTTAATATGAGATGAGAATTTCAAATTTTCGAAATTGAATTGCATCTCAAATTGAATCTTGTCTGTGACTTTTCACATGATAAACGTTTTTTTTTCTCACTGAATTGAATGTTGTCCATTGTGTGGAATGGTTACCTCAACCTAAATAATAACAAAGTGACAAATAATAACAAAGTGGCAAATATTGATAAATAAATGATCATTAATTTAAACTAAAGAGCATTTTCATTTTCTGATTTTACTTGTCCTTTGACAGATATTCAGTTGACAGGACAAGTACACAATTAGTAAAACACCTTGACTTTATCAAATAGCTGTAGTTAAATTTCCTCAAATATCCAAGGCATTTCTTTTGGGGAAAAAATTTAAAATCTGAGATTTAAAAAGTCTGACAGATGATTTCAGCATCAAGACTCAAGGCGTAGGTCCAGTCTTTGTTGCCTTCTAGAAACCAGGCAGCACCAATAGTAAATATAAAAGTTTCCAGCATTATGGGGTAAATGTATCTGCATTCAGGATTCACAATTCAATTTTGTATCGCAACAATTGCAAATTGAAGTTCCATGACTATTCAAGTTTTAAGCCATCTCAAGTTCATATAGAGGTCGATCAGAGCTGTATTTTCAAGATTCAAGATATTTTTTCAATTCAAGTTTTTTAAGGCCAATCTGAATTTCGTTGAAATTTAAGAGAAGAATGCAATTTCACTGAATTACATATTTTTAATGTTTATAAGCAGTCATGCTTTAAAAAAATACATTTGAGATTTTCTTGTGTTTATTTTTAAAGAAACAGCTTGAATATTAAAAAAAAAAATCTACCTTCATATGTATGCCATCATGGTAGTTCCATGTACTTATGGTATGATCGAGACAATGCGTTATCCACATATACAATTATATTTCTATTTATGCATGCTAACATTCTATTAATCTTCACCGCCTTTCTTTCTTTCTTTCTTTCCTTTTTCTCTGGCTGCTTCACTCAGGTTTGTTATCTACTACAATTCCCAAATCCTATTCCAAACATTATTAAGATTAATAAAGAAAACATCTCTGGGGATCTCATTATTATCTACAGAATTGTGCAAAGGTCATCCCTTTAGAGTCAAAGGCAGTTTCACCATCAGCAGTGTAAATGGGTTCTTCGTAGAACCAGTAAAGTTACAGAATATCTGCCTTGTGAGCTTGTTATGACAGATTTCTGTAACATAAAAAGAAAAAATACTCTTTTATACTTTTCTGGACAAGCAAAATGCCTATGTACCCAGAAACAAAGATAAGAAGACTCAAGGATATAATTCATATTGCTGTTAAAGGAGTATTTATCTCAATAAGGTTAAAATTGTGTTGTTCTTATCTAAATTGATAGTACCAAGAGGTAAAATGAAGCATTTATTTTAATTAATTTTTATAAACATAATTTAAAATGTATTTCTGTTTCTTAAAGGGAAACTATCGCAAAAAATGAAAATTTCATATTAGCTTCATCATACTTATCACACCGCTCTCAGCATCTGTATCTCTTCATGCAGGAGTTGGGTGTCAGATATTGGCAATAAGATCCAATATATCTTATAGGGGGGCCCCTTTTGCCTAGAATATGTATTAGAGCTCACTCTATAAAAATCACCAGAAATCATGTCTCTCTACATGCAGAATTTGTGCAAAAGGCAGTTGTTTTGTTAGATGTTGTTTGTACTGGAATCAGTTATTTGAGTGAGGTTCTAATACATCTGCTAGGAATGGAAGCCCCCCATATAAGATATATTGTATCTAATTGTCAATGAATATCTGACCCAACTGCTGTATAAAGACAGAATAAAGAGAAACAGATGCTGAGAGAGGGACAGTTGGCATTAAATTGATTATTTCAGAAACAATGCAGAATATTAAATTGATTGTATTTAGAAAGATTCTTATTTCAGTATGACGACGCTTCTATAAAAAATTACATTTTCACAATAGTTCCCCTTTAAAAATGTTATTTTATTGATATTTTTATTTTATTGATATCCCATTAAAAGAACATCCATATGGCAAATTCCCAAAACCTCTATAGCGTGTGATTTTTACAGCAGAAACATATTTGCCTTTCATGTCAGTAAGATATCATTTTGTATTATTAATGTTATTATGCATACATCTGCACTGTATTTGCTACATAATTATTTAATGCTATTTAAGATGAGAAATGAGTGAAGCCTAACAATATTATGTGCATACTGTAGATTATTATTTTATAAGTATTATTTTATAAGTAACATTATTTTTTAAATGTACATTTGTATATAGAATAATCAATTCTGAGATCCATATTGGACTGAAGAAACTCAGACACCCATGTTTAAATCCATATGACAGCACTTGCCTGCCACTTGAGATATCTTAGCACTAGGCCAGCATGCCACATTGCAGGGGGAGAGGCTGGCTTTAAGAGTATATAGTCCATCAGAGTTAACACAGTGGATTGTTTATGGCTGACAACTCATTGCCCACATTTCAATTGCCCAATACATGGTAATATGTTTCTATTTCATTAAAGTACACAAACAAGGTACCAAAAAATATGCCTTCCAACATTCAGAAATTGGATGCAAAAATAAATGATATACTTTTTCTATGTTGATTGAAAGTGTAAAGATTAAGAATTAAAGTACATCTCAAAGAGCCGAATGTTCAGACCTGCCAAAAAAAGTACTAAACTGCATTTGTAGGGGACTGATAAATAGTGGCCTCTATTATTTATAGAGTGGTCTTTATTTATTGTGCAATACCCTCAAGTTTGAAAACTAGCCCCTCAGTCTGTGAAGGGAGTAATACCCTCTTCCTGGGTCAAAGCATGACCCCTAGTTATTCCTAGTTTAGCCACAAGGTGGACGTGTACTAAAATATAATTGGAAAGCCATGTTGTTCTAAGGGCTTTTTTTAAGAGACTTCCCCAAGGGAAGTGAGTGGCAGGTGGAACCCCATCCAAGCACAGAATTCAGTAAATGTTGGCTATCTCCTGGCATGTCTCTTTAGGAGAGACTGTTGGCTTCAGGGCTAATGAGATAAACAGCTGACGGAGTCCCCGAGGAAGAAGGGGAACTCTGGGCAGACTGGAAGTTTTTCCTCTTATGTAGGGTTGCCAGCTTTCGTACTGACAACCCCTCCTAAAACCAGCTGTCCAGGTCAAAACCGGATAGGTGAAATGTTCTGCTCATAGTCCTGTATCAATAATCTCCTTTGCACCTAAAATAATCCATTCTTGTTAATATCAAATAAAGCAGCAGCATTCAGGTATTGTTGAAAAAGTGAAAAACTTTACTCAAATGCCATAGGCAACGTTTCGGCTACGCAGGCCCTTTGTCAAGCCATTAATTAACAGTGTCTAAATGTGCTTGAATACCCACAACAGGGAGGAGTCACACCATTCCACCTCCATATTACCCATGAGTCACAGTGAGATATTTTCATGCCAAATTACATTCAATATACCAAATTATCCCATATGTTAAGTGTCTCATACTCATATATTGTAACAAAAAAGTGGATTGTAGAAAGGGTTATATAGTAACAAGTAATAGATAAAAATCTTTTTATATAATAAACAGTGACACAATGTATTAAAATCTTTTTAAATAACAATTGCAACATAAGTATCAAGGACAGGAAGCCTTACTTTGCTTTATCTCAATATTAGACCTCTTGATTTTACTTATCTCTGGCTCCAATGCTGAATTCAGGGAACTGATACCCCAGAATTACTTTGAATCAGGAGCTCCCATATCTTTAAATCTCACTGTCCTATAACACAATAAAAATGGAAATAAAATGATTATATAATAGTCATTTTAAATCTATAAACAGACACGTTAAAAACAAGTATATCAATAAAGTCAACTACAAGCAATAACATTGGTGTATATTCTTTATTCAGGCCACCCCTGTCTATCCCAGCCAAGTCTTAATGGCTCCATATTATCAATAACCTGATATCGTAGTTGTGAAACCGTATATTTCTTTTCATGAAAATGTGCGGGTATCGGTAAATGCAACAATTTACAGCGTATTTTAGATTAATGTTGCTTTATCCTTTCTTTTACCTTCTGTGTCGTTTCACCCAAATACACTAACCCACATTCGGCTCCTCTAGTGCAGAGAGCGATATTGTGATCATTGCACTTGAAATGCGGCCCCCCTTTGACCAGCAACAACGCTGATCATCATTTGCACCATATATTTGAAATTGAAGCTTTTGTGACACAATTGAACATGGACAGCATCCATGCAATAACATGAACCAATGATATTATGCAAATATTTCAATGTAAGGCATGTTATATAGCCCTTCCTATTATGAAGTGTCTCCTTCAGCTCTATCTATCTTTTAAAAGGTCAAAACATTTAGTACGTGTATTTATAATAACCTAGAATGCATAAACTTTTATTTATAGATAATCAATTTCTACAATTATTGATCAGACACATTTCTAATGCAGAAAGTATTGACATCATTCACAGGGAGGGCATTGATTTTTGTCTTGTGCAGGAAGCAATAAATGTTTTGTTCTGCAAAAAATCTTTAAAGTAAGTGAACAATTCAATTTTGTTTATCTCTGACTTTGTTTTCCAAAGACAAAACAATATGGAAGAATATCATTTGCCCAAAATGCTTGATCACAAAATACACAAACCCACAAATTAACTAAGTCTCTTTTCATGTTTTCTTATACTGTTGATTGCGATTAATAAGGGACCAAGTAGTCTTTACCATTATTATCTTAAATGGTCTACTCTACTATATAAAATTGCTATGTTAATACATAATATTACATAAAACAAAGGACAGTACTTGCGATTTAATTTTTTTTACAATTCCTCACAGTGCAAAGTAATTGAGATACAGCAGTTAAGGTAAGGTTGCATCTAACAATTCCAATCGCTGGAGTGGGTGTAGGGGGGTTGCATCGCTAATTTTAGAAATCAGAATTTTGGTTCCTAAAGTTACCAAGAGCAGCTTTTTTTGCCACCTTTTCTAATTTGAGGGCTGCTGCCGCCTGAGGGGAGTTCTCAACTGTCTTCATGGCAGCAGCGCCCCTGGCCTTTAATAAGTCATAATGATCATGACTCATGGGAATCTTCCCACAATGCTCTCCTCAGACCCACCTGCCCGGTGCCACCCAGATTCTAGTTTTCTCCCACGTCGCTGAGAAAAACTACTATCTTTACCAGTACAGGGTTGAAATATGTATTTTTCATTTCAGGAGTATAATAAACCTGTGCACAAAGTACAGTTCATACAGAATTCGTTTTGCTGAGGGTGGAGTAGAAGAACTTGACTAGCCTGCAAAAAACCCAGTTCAAACACCTGCAGAATGAATTGGAATATTAATGTGAATCAGGCCTGATCACCGAACATCAGTGAAAAACCTCTTATGTATGAAAGGAAGAAATGCCACCAACAATGGTTCAATATCTAGTGAATAGGGATGTAGCGAACGTCGGAAAAAAAGTTCGCGAACATATTCGCGAACTTGCGCAAAAACGCGAGCGGTTCGCGAACGGTCCGCGAACCCCATAGACTTCAATGGGAAGGCGAACTTTAACATCTAAAAAAAAAAATTTCTGGCCAGAAAAATGATTTTAAAGTTGTTTAAAGGGTGCAACGACCTGGACAGTGGCATGCCAGAGGGGGATCAAGGGCAAAAATGTATCTGAAAAATCTGCCTGTGTGTGCTTGGAAGAGATAGTGTAGGGGGAGAGCTGTTAGTGATTTCAGGGACAGATGATAGTAAGTTTGCTGGCTAGTAATCTGCTTGATACTGCTCTGTATTGGAGGGACAGAAGTCTGCAGGGATTTGAGGGACATTTTAGCTTAGGTAGCTTTGCTGGCTAGTAATCTACTGTTCTCTTTAAACAACTGCCATACGTTGACCTTGTAGGCATTGTTTGCCCAGTTTTTTTGGACGCAGCCACTGAAGCACAGTTGCCAGAAAAAATATGCCATATAAATGCTGAAAATAGTCATTTTTCGCCATACGTTGACCTTGTAGACATTGTTTGCCCAGTTTTTTTGGTTGCAGCCACTGAAGCACAGTTGCCAGAAAAAATATGCCATATAAATGCTGAAAATAGTCATTTTTCGCCATACGTTGACCTTGTAGACATTGTTTGCCCAGTTTTTTTGGTTGCAGCCACTGAAGCACAGTTGCCAGAAAAAATATGCCATATAAATGCTGAAAATAGTCATTTTTTGCCATACGTTGACCTTGTAGGCATTGTTTGCCCAGTTTTTTTGGTCGCAGCCACTGAAGCACAGTTGCCAGAAAAAATATGCCATATAAATGCTGAAAATAGTCATTTTTTGCCATATACGTTGAGTCAACGTATGGCAAAAAATGACTATTTTCAGCATTTATATGGCATATTTTTTCTGGCCTCTGTGCTTCAGTGGCTGCGGCCAAAAAAACTGGGCAAACAATGCCTACAAGGTCAACGTCGTTGACCTTGTAGGCATTGTTTGCCCAGTTTTTTTGGCCGCAGCCACTGAAGCACAGAGGCCAGAAAAAATATGCCATATAAATGCTGAAAATAGTCATTTTTTGCCATACGTTGACCTTGTAGACATTGTTTGCCCAGTTTTTTTGGTTGCAGCCACTGAAGCACAGAGGCCAGAAAAATTAAACCAGTAGGGTTTGCACCCTAGTTTGTAACGGTGGCGGAGGGAGGAGGAGGAGGCTAAAGGACAGCTGTGTGTGGAGTCATGAGGCTTGAAGAGAAGGACAGCTGCATAGAAGTCAGAACAAGTCTTCCGGCGTGCAGTAACCCTCCGAGATCCACCCCTCATTCATTTTAATAAAGGTCAGGTAATCGACACTTTTGTGACCTAGGCGAGTTCTCTTCTCAGTTACAATCCCTCCTGCTGCACTGAAGGTCCTTTCTGAGAGCACACTTGAGGCTGGGCAAGACAAGAGGTTCATGGCAAATTGTGACAGCTCTGGCCACAGATCAAGCCTGCGCACCCAGTAGTCCAGGGGTTCATCGCTCCTCAGAGTGTCGATATCTGCAGTTAATGCCAGGTAGTCCGCTACCTGCCGGTCGAGGCGTTCTTTGAGGGTGGATCCAGAAGGGTTGTGGCGCTGCCTTGGACAGAAAAACATTTGCATGTCTGACGTTACAGACTGGCCAAAGGGCTTTGTCCTTGCAGGTGTGCTCGTGGCAGGATTACTGGCACCTCTGCCCCTGGAATGTTGATGAGTTCCTGAAGTGACATCACCCTTAAAAGCATTGTACAACATGTTTTGCAGGCTGGTTTGTAAATGCCGCATCTTTTCGGACTTGTGGTATGTTGGTAACATTTCTGACACTTTATGCTTGTACCGAGGGTCTAGTAGCGTTGCGACCCAGTACAGGTCCTTCTCCTTAAGCCTCTTGATACGGGGGTCCTTCAACAGGCATGACAGCATGAAAGACCCCATTCTCACAAGGTTGGATGCAGAGCTATCCATCTCCGCTTCCTCATTATCAAGGACTGCATCATCCACGGTCTCCTCCCCCCAGCCACGTACAAGACCAGGGGTCCCCAAAAGGTCACCACTAGCCCCCTGGGAAGCCTGCTCCTGTTGGTCCTCCTCCTCCTCCTCCACAAAGCCACCTTCCTCCTCTGACTCCACTTCTGGCACCTCTCCCTGCGTTGCAGCAGGTGCCTGGGTTCGTTCTGGTGATTCCGACCAGAAATCGTGCGCTTCCAGCTCCTCGTCACGCTGGTCTACAGCCTCATCTGTCACTCGTCGCACGGCACGCTCCAGGAATAAAGCGAAGGGTATTAGGTCGCTGATGGTGCCTTCGGTGCGACTGACCATATTTGTCACCTCTTCAAAAGGTCGCATGAGCCTGCAGGCATCGCGCATAAGCACCCAGTAACGGGGGAAAAAAATCCCCAGCTGTGCAGATCCAGTTCTACCACCCAGTTCAAAAAGGTACTCGTTGACGGCCCTTTGTTGTTGCAGCAGACGTTCCAACATAAGGAGCGTTGAATTCCAGCGAGTCTGGCTGTCAGAAATCAAACGCCTGACTGGCATGTTGTAGCGCTGCTGAATGTCAGCAAGGCGTGCCATGGCTGTGTAGGAACGTCTGAAATGGGCCGACACCTTTCTGGACTGGGTGAGAACGTCCTGGAATCCTGGGTACTTGGAGACAAAACGTTGGACTATTAAATTTAACACATGTGCCATGCAGGGCACATGTGTTAAATTGCCTAGTCTCAACGCTGCCAACAGATTGCTTCCATTGTCACACACCACTTTTCCGATCTGCAGTTGGTGTGGGGTCAGCCACCGATCGGCCTGTGACTGCAGAGATGACAGGAGTACAGATCCGGTATGGTTTTTGCTTTCCAGGCACGTCATCCCCAAGACAGCGTGACAACGGCGTACCTGGCACGTCGAATAGCCTACGGGGAGCTGGGGGTGCACAGGTGTGGAGGAGGAGAAGGAGGACCCAGCAGCAGAGTAAGAAGAAGAAGAAGACGAGGTAGAGAGCGATGGAGGAGTAGAGGTGGTGGCAGAACCGCGTGCAATCCGTGGCGGTGACACCAACTCCACTGTTGTTGTTGAGCTACCCATTCCCTGCTTCCCAGCCATTACCAAGTTCACCCAGTGGGCAGTGTAGGTGACATACCTGCCCTGACCATGCTTGGAGGACCATGCGTCAGTAGTCATATGGACCTTTGGCCCAACACTAAGTGACAGAGATGCGGTAACTTGGCTCTGCACATGTTGGTACAGGTGTGGTATTCCCTTTTTAGAAAAAAAATTGCGGCTGGGTACCTTCCACTGCGGTGTCCCAATTGCTACAAATTTGCGGAAGGCCTCAGAGTCCACCAGCTGGTATGGTAAAAGCTGGCGGGCTAAGAGTGCAGACAAGCCAGCTGTCAGACGCCGGGCAAGGGGGTGACAGTCAGACATTGGCTTCTTACGCTCAAACATGGCCTTCACAGAAACTTGGCTGGTGGCAGATGACTGGGAATGGGAACAGGTGGTCAAGGTGGAAGGCGGAGTGGAGGGTGGTTCAGACGGGTCAAGGAGAGCAGAGGTAGAGCAGTAAGATGCTGGACCAGAAGGAGTGTGGCTTTTAGTTTGCCTGTTGCCTTTGAGGTGTTGCTCCCAAAGTGCTTTGTGCTTGCCGCTCATGTGCCTTCGCATAGAAGTTGTACCTATGTGGCTGTTGGGCTTACCAAGGCTCAGTTTCTGACTGCACTCATTGCAAATTACAATGCTTTTGTCAGAGGCACACACATTAAAAAAATCCCACACTGCTGACTTTTTGGAAGTGTGCGATCTGGCGGTAACAGTAGAAGTTGGCGGCATTGGCGGCAATGGCGGGTGCGTTGGCCGGCTGAACACAGGTGCCGATACATGTTGTTGCCCTACTGATCCCTGCGGGCTGTCCTCCCTGCTTCTTCTAAGTCTTATTCTCCTACTGCCTCTCTGACTCTCCGTCTCTCCATCTGAACTACCCTCCTCTTGCTCTCTTCTACTAGGCACCCACAAAACATCAATCTCCTCATCATCATTCTCCTCAGATGCATCAATTTCTTCTGACACATCACAGAAGGAAGCAGCAGCGGGGACCTCCTCCTCATCACTCATTATGTCCATCTCTGTCGTGTTCTCTGCCAGAATTAAATCTGGTGTAAGGTCCTCATCTCCTTCATCTTCTTCTGGCAATAATGGTTGCGCATTACTCAGTTCAAGAAACTCATGGGAAAATAACTCCTCTGACGCCAGTGAAGAAGGGGCACCGGTGGTGGAGGAAGTGTTACGTGGGGTGGCCATAGCAGTGGAGGATGAGGAGGATGTTGTGGTAAAGTTAGAAACGGTAGAGGATGGGGTGTGCTGTGTAAGCCAGTCAACTACCTCTTCAGCATTTTGGGAGTTCAGGGTCATTGGCTTTTTAAAACTGGGCAATTTGCTAGGGCCACAGGATTGCATAGCAGCACGGCCCCTAGCACGGCCTCTGCGTGGCGGCCTGCCTTTGCCTGGCATTATTTTTTAAAAAACAACAACAACAACAAAAACTCAGTTGGTTTTTCTGGAAACGATAATACACACAGCTAGATGGCGGGTTGAAGAAAACAGTGTGCAAATAATGCCTACAAGGTCAACGTATACACTACTACAGCGGTGGATACGGATTACGTAAAATATATTATGGCTGCTTGAAAAAAGTCACTCCGGTGTTTTTTCTGGAGACGGTAATATTATGGATAGACAGAATGTGAACAAGGTCACACAGCTAGATGGCGGGTTGAAGAAAACAGTGTGCAAATAATGCCTACAAGGTCAACGTATACACTACTACAGCGGTGGATACGGATTACGTAAAATATATTATGGCTGCTTGAAAAAAGTCACTCCGGTGTTTTTTCTGGAGACGGTAATATTATGGATATTTAGACAGAATGTGAACAAGGTCACACAGCTAGATGGCGGGTTGAAGAAAACACTGTGCAAATAATGCCTACAAGGTCAACGTATACACTACTACAGCGGTGGATACGGATTACGTAAAATATATTATGGCTGCTTGAAAAAAGTCACTCCGGTGTTTTTTCTGGAGACGGTAATATTATGGATATTTAGACAGAATGTGAACAAGGTCACACAGCTAGATGGCGGGTTGAAGAAAACACTGTGCAAATAATGCCTACAAGGTCAACGTATACACTACTACAGCGGTGGATACGGATTACGTAAAATATATTATGGCTGCTTGAAAAAAGTCACTCCGGTGTTTTTTCTGGAGACGGTAATATTATGGATATTTAGACAGAATGTGAACAAGGTCACACAGCTAGATGGCGGGTTGAAGAAAACACTGTGCAAATAATGCCTACAAGGTCAACGTATACACTACTACAGCGGTGGATACGGATTACGTAAAATATATTATGGCTGCTTGAAAAAAGTCACTCCGGTGTTTTTTCTGGAGACGGTAATATTATGGATATTTAGACAGAATGTGAACAAGGTCACACAGCTAGATGGCGGGTTGAAGAAAACACTGTGCAAATAATGCCTACAAGGTCAACGTATACACTACTACAGCGGTGGATACGGATTACGTAAAATATATTATGGCTGCTTGAAAAAAGTCACTCCGGTGTTTTTTCTGGAGACGGTAATATTATGGATATTTAGACAGAATGTGAGCAAGGTCACACAGCTAGATGGCGGGTTGAAGAAAACACTGTGCAAATAATGCCTACAAGGTCAACGTATACACTACTACAGCGGTGGATACGGATTACGTAAAATATATTATGGCTGCTTGAAAAAAGTCACTCCGGTGTTTTTTCTGGAGACGGTAATATTATGGATATTTAGACAGAATGTGAACAAGGTCACACAGCTAGATGGCGGGTTGAAGAAAACACTGTGCAAATAATGCCTACAGGGCAAATAATGCCTAAAAGGTCAACTTATACACTACTACAGCGGTAGTAAAATAAAAAAAAGTAAAATAAAAAAAAAATGAATATTAAAAAAAAAAATTAAAGTTGGTGCTGCTGAACTACTAGGAGCAGCAGATTAGCACACCAGTCCCACTCCCCAACACTGCTAGACTAATAGCACTGGGCTCTTATAGTAGTAGTAGTAGTAGTAGTAAAACAACAAAAAAATAAATAAAAGCAGTCCTTACAAGGACTACTGTTATTGCAGCAGTCAGCAGATGAGATCAGAAGCAGGACAGCTGCCCACTGCAGCTACATACAGAGCACTGCAGTAGAAGGTAGATTACTAGCCAGCAAAGCTACCTAAGCTAAAATGTCCCTCAAACCCCTGCAGACTTCTGTCCCTCCAATAACAGAGCAGTATCAAAACGATTACTAGCCAGCAAACTTTCAACTGTCCCTGAAATCACTAACAGGCAGCAGCTCTCTCCCTACACTATCTCTTCAGCACACACAGGCAGAGTGAAAAAACGCTGCAGGGCTTCGGTTTTTATAGGGAAGGGGAGTGGTCCAGGGGAGAGCTTCCTGATTGGCTGCCATGTACCTGCTGGTCTGGGGTGAGAGGGCAAAAAAAAGCGCCAACAATGGCGAACCCAAAATGGCGAACGTCGCGCGACGTTCGCGAACTTCCGGCGAGCGCGAACACCCGATGTTCGCGCGAACAAGTTCGCCGGCGAACAGTTCGCGACATCTCTACTAGTGAAAAGAAGAATAGAGAGTAAAAGCTTTTTTAGCAACAAAGAGAGGATCAACTTAATATAGATCACCTTGGTTTTGGAATTAGATGTTGGACAGGCAGGTGTCCAGACGATTTTTGTTGATAAATATGATCCTGGGCATGACTTGTGTACAACAAATGAGGCATTGTATTGTTAACAGCACTGAAACAAGCAAATTCCATGAGAGAGCAGAACAGGAAGTGCATTGATGTAACTTCCCATTAATATAAAGCAAACTACATAGGTCACAATTTACAGTATTTATCAAGCTCCGAAGATCCAAACCTCGAATAATTCGTAGTTTTCAGATCAAAAACAAAACTACACATTTTCGAGATTTATTACAGTCTGATGGTCTCAGAATCCGAAACCACGGCATCTAAAAACTCTCGAGGTCCTGTATAAATCAATGAGGAAGGTCCCAGTGTCTGCACTGATGTCTGTACCAATAGCCGATGATTTCGGGGTTTTGGCACAAAAAACTCAGAAAACTCAGAAAAAATCATAGTTTTTGCTGAAAAATTCGGAGTTTTCTGGGAAAGCTCTGAAGTTCTCGTAGTTTTGTCTGACCCTATTTTTTCGGGCTTTTTTCTTCACAAATATGGTCCATTCAGGAATTCGGAATGGCTCGGAGTTGGATATTAGAAATACTGAAATAAATTCAGACCTTGATAAATAACCCCCTCAATGTCATGTAAAGTGGTTCAGTGATTCAGCAGCAAACTGCATAGGAATATTTAATCTTGTAAGGAAAGTTCCCCTTTTGGATTTAAAGTTTAGTAACATTTCACAAGTTTAATAAATGTTTTTGCCTATTGTTTATTTCAATAGTGAAGGGAGCTAAATTTGGTCATCAGTTTGCAAAAGTCTTTTTGACTCAGACATTGTTGTGTACCTATGGTCCTCATTTGAAGCTGTCAGTCATTTATCTAATTACCTCATAGTCGATTGCTCGAATGGCCGAATCGAAGTTTGCAGTTATGGAGCAGCACCTTTCAACCTACCTGATTGAAAATTTGTCCTGATTGATTGAAAGTTTGATCTGACCTGATCTGAGATCAGCCTTTGTCGCCAGCTTTAGTGACAGAAAGTTAAATGTATTGCTTTGAGAAAACCTTATTATAGAATGACAAGTTGATGTGGTTTTTAGGTTTCCTCCATCTTGGATCTACTTCATTGACAATACAATAGTACAGAGCACTAACACCAAAGAAATATTATAACACAGGGCTTTTGTCTCATGATTGCTCCTTCCCAAAGGACTAAAGTCTTATTTTCTTTTCTTCTGACATTCAATTTAAATTGCATTTGAGAGCTTGTGGCTCAAACCTAACTAGGTTTAAGAAAAAGCAAGCTACTGCCACGTACAAGTGGAATCCTGTGTGGATAATTATCTTCTATTTCTGGTAGCTGGGTTTCATTTAGAAGTTAACAGAATCAATACAGCAAACATCATTGCCTTGATAACTGCTTTTATTCTCCAGGTAGATGGCAGAGTAAAGAGTTGTCTATAGTAACTGCTCATTGACTTGACTGACAAGACATGGTTCCTACATAAAAGGCTCCCCACAGAATTAGTTCTGATACTATCATAATTGATTACTTCAATTTGAAGAATCAAATAAGTATATGCCCAAATTCTTTTTTTAAGATCTTTTAATGAGATATATTTATTTTACAATTGACTTTCTGCTTAGAATAAAGTAAAATAATGAGGATCTAATGAAGAACAGATTGATTGGACAAGCTCAGTTAATCTTGGTTAACCTTGGCATCAATTTGCCAGTGAAAGTAAGTAAGAAATTAAAACTGAAATCTGTTGGGATTTTAGTGTAAAAATGGTGGCCTTTATAAATAATTTCTCAGTGTGGTGAGTGCAGTACTTACATGCACCTGTCTAGGCCTGACACCAAAGGGGCTTACTTATATGAAGCTGGTGTAGATATAAAGATCCATATTCATCCCCTGTCCAATTATTAAATGTGTGTGTGTGTGTTCAATTTATTTATATTAACTATATATATATTTGTAGTGCCCCATTTTCTTGTGCATTCCTCAGGGATAAAACTTTGATTTATTTCAAAAGATTAGGGTTTAAGGCTTTACAACTGTACTGACAACAACATATTAAATGGCTGTAAATGGGAGACTACTGAGTCATTAAATTCCATTTCCTACTTTGCTCATTTAGGAGAACTAACCCAGTAGTATATAGACAAATACAAGAAGTCCTCTTCACTCAACCCATTATGAATATCTTAAGGGCATTGAATCATTTTGTGCCTTACCTTTTAAACAAAACAGGGATTGTTTGTTCATAGGGCCAAGGAAAGTGTCCCGCAAACAGAAGTTAAAATTTAAAAAAAAAACTTTATTCAAGGCTGTTTAAAACAATGAACAGGTATCACTAGGAAAATGTATTTCCCATTCTATGACGTGTAACCACACGTCATAGAATGGGAAGTGCATTTTCCTAATAATACCTGTTCATTGTTTTAAACAGCCTAACCTTCCTTGATCCCGTGGATACTACTGACTGGACCGAAGACCAGTTTTTGGAGGTACCTGCATAAAAAGAAGAACACCCAGTTAAAGGGAGATTGTGGGATACAGACATGTAAGTTTTTTGAACATTGCTTGTCCTTATATTGCAATATATTTAAGATGGCCAACTACGTCAAAATCATCCCATATCTGGCCAGTTCCTACACTCAACTTGCATCTGATTCATTAAGAATTCTATTGCTTCATTATACATTTTATAAAGGGACTACGTTTTACCTGCAACTTACTTGCTGCTTTCAAAGTAAAACTCCCAAACTTGGCTGCCCTTTTATTAGACACCAGTGGGATCACCTGACTATAGCTGGGAAGGGTGGGAGCTACAACATGGAGCTGGCCACTGCTCCTGTATAAACTATAGTTTAAGGCACAACATATCTCAATGTCTTAAATATATTGATAATGGGTTGAGTGCAAAGAACCTCTTATATTTGTCTTTATAAATTTTGTGGTCACCGCCTTATTGCACACCTGCTTAATGGTTTAAAAATTAGTAGTGAGCACAACATTTATACATGAGCAGTGGCTTACTTCATGTTGTAGATACCAACCTTTATAAAATGTATAATGAAACAATAGAATTCTTAATGAATCAGATGCAAATTGAGTGTAAGACTGGTCAGATATGGGATGACTTTGACTTAGTTGGCCAGTTTAAATATATTGCAATATATGGACAAACAATCCCTGTTTTGTTTAAAAAGTAAGGCTGTTTTAGTAGCCTGAGGCAGACAATGTTTCAATGTCCTTAATATATTGATAATGGGTTGAGTGCAGAGGACCTTTTGAATTTGTCTATGTGAGTTTTGTGGTCACAACCTCATCGCAGCCCCGCTTAATGTTTTTAAAAATTAGTCGTGAGCACAACTTTCCCTTGTTTACTATAACCCAGTAGTATGTCTTGAACAATGAATAATAATGGCAATGGAACCAAGGCAAAACAATATCTTGGGATATGTCAGGCATTCCAACAGGCATGTAAAAGCAAATTGATGTTGTATAGTAAAGCTAGCCTTATGCGTTTCATGTTCACCAACACTTATTAATAGGCTTATGATACAAGGGATTATTTATTAAAGTCTGAATGCCAAAAAAATTACAAGTTTTTTTTAACAAATCTAAATTTTTAGCGGATAAAAAAAACTTAATTTTTTGAGATTCATTAAACCTAGAGGATGGAAAAAGAGTCTGAATGCCAAAAAAAAAATTGAGTTTTTTTTAACTATCAAATCTGAATTTTTAGTGGGAAAAAAAACTTGAATTTTCCAAGATTTATTAAACTCAGAGGATGGAAAAAGTCCAAATCCAAAAATCTGGCATCTCAGACCTGCCGAGGTTGTATATAAGTCAATGGGAGAGGTCCCTATCCTATTTGGAAGTTTCTGTGGTCTGCGCTACAATTAGTTGGAATTGAGTTCTTTAACTTTTAACTTAATTTAGCTGAAATGTTCAATGTATTTAAATCAAATTTTTTGTGTACTCTTTGTTACGATAATATAATTGGGGGGGGTGGAGGGGCACATTCAAATTGCTTATTGGCAGCTGAGAAAAGCAGAATTTTGAAATCTATTCTACACTATAGGCTTGCTTTCCTGGTAGTTTACGTCTAGTGATGAGCTAAAAATGTCACCATGTACAGATTCTCAACGAACTTCCAGATTTCTGCGCAGAAAAAAAAAATTATCGAAACTGCATCAAAAGTTTGCAGCGGCTCATTTCTTTTTTTTTTTTAAAAAAAAAACCTCTACCACTTGACCATTTCAGTGAGATAACTAACATTAGGATGGAACATAATAGAGACATGACAGCTGTGGTATTGATTGTGCCTTTAAATCTGTGCTAATCCTAAAAGCAAGAAATGATGGCTCTTATTATGGTTCAAGAAAGAACCTATTTTTCTGTATATGTCTAATCTCTCCTTCCAGTGCAGCTTTATTATCCAGAATACTGTATCAGGAACAACAAATATTTTACTAGAACAGGTAGCAGTCTTAATTTGTCTTCATTAGAACTACAAAGAAGTCTGCAGATGACACATTTCTAACAATATATATGATTGTCTTCGGTGGGAATCCAACTTTTATATTAATATATGTGACAATACATTTTAATATTTCAACTGTGTTTCAATTACAACATCCCCAGGAGCTTGAGTACCAGTCTTTTGAAAATTACTGTAAATAATGTTGTTTATGAACTAAGGCAGAACATAAGCAGAATATGGCAATATGCTTTGCTCTACGAGTTCCCTTATTAATGCTCTGAGCACTTCATACGGCAGCAGCGCAGAGCAACAAAGCTTAATGGGGTAGATTGACTAAAACCTCTGTGCGCATAATTAAATATTACTAGCAGCACAGTTGTATACTTTGGATCTATATATTTTTATAAAACAGGATAGTCCCAAATCCAGGATATATCCATTACTAGAAACACACAGCCAAGATATGCACAACAGCAAAAAAAAAAAAGGCAGAAAATTCTTTCCTAGAAAGGGGGCTCATTTATTAAATGCAAGAAAATTTTGCTTCAGCAATTGCCCCATAGTTGTAGGCTGATAATATATATTTGGCGAAATATAATTCAAATACAATTCATTTTTCCTTTGTTTCCCTTCATAACGGAATGTACTTTCTTTTCTGCAAAATGAAAGCTATAATTTGGGGCTAATAACTGGAAATGGGCCGTGCACAATAACACAGGGCATATTTATTTGCATATGGTTGTTTTGTGTATGTTTTTCCCCTAATTACTTAAATATTACTTTAATCTGCCCGTCTTTCTTTGTTTTGCTCATCGTGGTGAGATGAACATTACCTGCAAATATTTGCAACTGGCTTGCACATGTGTTGCCACTGTGTGCTCATATATATAGTTGATGGTAATTTTGCAAATATATATTCTCAACATTGCGAAAACTTGTTAAATTAATATTTTTATTTTTTAAGTTGTGGCATAATCCGAACACAGAGTGCCTCATTAATATTTGCAGTTTGTAATATTTTATCAAATCTTTTAAGTGTTATCATTACCCATAAGTAATTTTAATATAATATCAACAAAATAGCTAACTATACATTGCTGAATACATTGTTATTTTGGTATTTATCAGCTAATTCTACTCTCATAGTCAAATGTAATATTCTGAATGTTATCAGTCCCTTGGCCTTCTCTCTCTCATTGGGGCAAATTCACTAAAGTACAAATTTTCGCTAGCGACCAATTCATCACACTTTGCGCTACTCCGCCAGGAGCAAATTCGTTACCACTACGCTGATTCGCTAAAATGCAAAGTTGCGTCTCAGTTACTGTGAGCTAACTCCGTATAGGGAAGTAATGGTACAGAAATATTTCTTTTTACTAAAATAACACACTGCAAATAAGGTATGGCCTTCTATAATACAACTACAAGATGGCTAAGGTGGCAAGTGCCATGTTCAATGAATTCACCATGAAACAACGATGCAGGGGATACAGGTGTATATGGCCCTGGCCTAGCCACTCGCCAGTAGTAAATCCAAGAAAAGAATTGCCAATACCTGTGCTTGCTTTCAACGGGGTGCTCCCACATTTATTCAAGGTGCTTCCAGACACTTTACAATTGATCAAACGTTTCGGGACCGCATGGCCCTTCCTCAGTGAAGCACCTTGAATAAATGTGGGAGCACCCCGTTGAAAGCAAGCACAGGTATTGGCAATTCTTTTCTTGCAATGAATTCACCATATCATTATATTATTAGGAATAAATCTTTCTCTATTCCCTCAAATTGCTCTCCACCTGGAAAAAAACTGCAATTTTATTCATGACTGAAATATTTTATTTTAAAAAGGATCAGTTTTAGCTACTGAAAGTAGGAGATCATTTTCTTTCTATCATTCTTTTCCTATTTATTTTATTATTCTTTGCAAGAAGAATAGGCACCTAAAACCAGAAGACTTACAATATTATATATTTTCCTAAGCCCCAGTTATAGGTTTATGGAAGACAGCTTGTTACTGTACATAATTGATAATGATAGTATGTTCAGTATAATAATTGTTTTCGGTACAGGTATAGGATCCCTTATCCGGAAACCCGATATCCAGAAAGCTCCGAATTACGGAATGGCTGTCTCCCATAGACTCAATTTTATCCAAATGATCCAAATTTTTAAAAATGACTTCCTTTTTCTCTGTAATAATAAAACAGTAGCTTGTACTTGATCCCAACTAAGACATAATTAATCCTTATTGGAAGCAAAACCAGCCTATTGGGTTTATTTAATGTTTAAAGGAATTTCTAGTAGACTTAAGGCATGAAGACCCAAATTACGGAAAGATCCGTTATCCTGAAAACCCCAGGTCCCGAGCATTCTGGATAACAGGTCCCATACCTGTATTTGACAATTTCTACTTTCAGGTACAGGTATGGGATCATCCACAATACTCAGGACCTGGGGTTTTCCGGATAATTGATCTTTCAGTAATTTGGATCTCCACACATGAAGGAGGTTATTTACTAAACTCAGATTTTTTCTGGTCTGAGTTTTAAAGGGGAAAACACAATTTTTGTTAGATTTATTATTAAAAAAGTACTAAAAACCAGCTGAGGTCATGTAGTAGTCAATGGCAGATGTCCAGATTTTCTTGAGTTAATTTATTGATAAAAATGTGGTAAAAATGGCGATGGGAGTTTTTTTAAAGTGGTTTTAAGAAAATAGTGAGACATTTTCGAATTTTAGTAAATAACCCCCTAAGGGTCCCATTTAATAAAAACTCAAAAAAATTTAAATTTAATAAGTGTAAAAACCCACAAAAACCTCTAAGGTAAAAAATCACCAAGTAAAAGTTGTTGAGGTGATATATAAGTCAATGGGAGCTGCGTTGATCCTATTGGACCACTTTTAATCCATTCAGGTTTTTAGAGGTTTTCGTAATAAATAATGAAATCTACTACAGTGACTTTAGAGTTGGTGAGTTTAGTCGTGGTTTCAAAATCCTCTAAAGCCACTAAAATCTGACCTTTAACAAATAATGATCCACGTCACATCAATTTAAAAAATCTCTGAATAATGGGTTTCCAGATACCTTGATCTCATACTTGTAATATAGATCTTAAATAATCCAATACATTTGAAAACAAAAAACAATGTTATTTTTGACAAGCAAGCATATTCTAGATGGGGGGGTTTCAAAACCAGTTTTAGAAATATATGCTGAATTCTAATGTAAAAAGGAAGTGTCAAAGGAAAGGTGTTTGAAAAGTAATGGAATGGGTTTAGCAGTAGTATTTTGTATAAAATATTAATACAGGTATGGGATCGGTTATCCAGAATGCTCGGGACCTGAGGTTTTCCGGATAACTCCGGATTCTTTATACCAGAAGTCTACTAGAAAATCATGTAAATATTTAAATAAACCCAAGATTAATTATATCTTAGTAGGGATCAAATACAAGGGACTGTTTTATTATTACAGAGAAAAAGGAAAACATTTAGGGTCAAATTAATCAAGGTTTGAAGTGAAAATTTGAATTTTGAATTTCCGAGTTTTTTTTATGGCCAAAACTGTCAACTAGGGAATTATTAAAATTCGATTTGAGTTTTTTTAAAAATTCGAATTTGATTTTCAAAATTTATCATACACTAGCCCTTTAAGAATTCAAATTCGACCGTTCCCCACCTTAAACCTGCTTAATTGTGGTTTTAGCCTATGGAAGACGTCCTGGGATCAATTTGGAGTTGTTTGCAGCCTTCCTGACATTCAAGTTTTTAAAATTCAAAACGACTTCGATTCAGGTTTGCAGGTCGATCCTATTCACCCAACATTGAAAAATGTGTTTTTTTTTAAATAAATTTCCGTTGGTCAAATTTCTAGTTCCTGGGAGTTTTTAATAACTCTTATGAACTCGTAATTTGACCCTTGATAAATCTGCCCTTAGATAATATGGAGTCTATAGGAGATGGCCAGGGGCGTAACTACAGCGGAAGCAGACTCTGCGACTGCAGGGGGGCCCAGAAAGGATAGGGGCCCAATGAGGCCCTAATTCATATACAAATTTCATACATATTGGTAAAACAAGTCAAATTATAGACATTTTGAGGGCATGGAAAATAATTTGCTGTAGGGCCCATTAAAATCTAGTTAACCTACTGGAGATGGCCATCCCATAATTCAGAGCTTTCTGGATAACAGATCCCATACCTATACAACATATAACATATAATCCTATACTGCTAGGTGCCATTTTGATGAGCTGCAAGTCTGCCCTTGATACTGAGTTTTTTTCACATATCCTAAAAAGGTGCTGTTTTATTTTCACAGCTGCTCTTATAGACAATAGAGCCTCAGCCCTAATATGCCTTATGGTGTAGTTAAAGAGATGTGCAGTGAAAGTCAGTTTGAAACAGATATTCCAAATCTGCACAAGAAAAAAGAATGTAATGAGCACATTTGCAGCCACTAGATGTTACTAATCTGCACATCAATACTAGGAGAAACGAAATGCAGAAAGTTACTACCCTTATAAATGGAGCCTCTTCTTTAGTGTCGCCAAATGTTGTTTGATTACAGTCTCCAGTACACTGAAAACATATGAGCAGGGGTTAAACTGTGATGGGAGCAGTAGTCAAGCAACACCAGAGGTGGAATCTTAAGATAACACTGTCCGGGATTGCCTGTTCTGTAATTGTTATCTCTGCAGGCTGCATATATTTTATGCATAAAACACAAGAAATAAATGTATAGAACCAAATCTTTGCCACATTCCAGGGCTCATTTATGATCACTAGTTGCATAAAAGGGCAGGGCTGGATTTGCATAGCGGGCGCCCCGAGGCCAACTGCCATTTGTCGCCCCTGTCCCCTCCCCTTTATTCATGCATATCTCTTTCATCAGGACCGGAGCAATGAGGATTGGCACAGAAAATTTAAAAAATGACAGAACAGAACAGAACATCCCCAGTGTTTTTAAACCAATGTGGGTGTGGTTGGGCAGCACGCCACCCCCTAAAATCCTGCCACCCTAGGCCCAGGCCTTGGTGGCCTTTCCATAAATCCGGGCCTGTAAAAGGGGCCAAATTAGTACCAGTTAAAATGCCATTTACAAAGGGGGTTATTTAACAAAATCCAATTTTTTCAAATTTTTTAAATAAAAAAGTCAGACCAAACTAGAATTTACAATTTAATAGTGATGGATGAATGAATTTTGTCAAAATAGTCGCTTGCATAAAAATGGTTGCGTGTCAAAATTATTTGGACGCCCATTGAATTCAATGCGTTTAGCAAATTTCACTACAATTTACCCTTACTTTTTCGGATTGTCATGCAAAAAATCCGAATTTTTCTGATTTTATGCCTGAAAAGTCCAAATTTTTTGTGAAGTTGGCAAAAACCTCTTAAATGTTCAGATTATGGTACAAAACCCAGTCCATTTGCCATTTTGGGGTCTGAGGCAAATTGGAGAGGCTTCAAATGGGTGTTTTTGCCTTCCTATGGAACAACCAGCAGTTAGGTAGGTTATATATAGATTTAAATCTGAATATAGATGGATGGATGTCTTTTTTTAGCCTAACTTATTATGTTACTATGTTGTACAAAGGACCCCTGCACCTAATTTGTCTTGGACAGGGTTGCACTAACTGAATCACATGCCATTAAATAGTGTGTATGCCCATATCATGCCCACATGCCACCAATTCCCCTTGCCATGTGCATGCAATTAACTGGTTGAAATATATATGGCAAGATATAGTCCCGTATTGCAGCAGGTGCAATGATTGTGGAATTATGAATAGTAAAGGTGCATTGTGGCTAAAAATATGGTAATTTTACTTTTTTTGCACTTTGACAAAATATTTTTGTTTCATTTTCGTCATGACATCATTGGGGCATATTTAAGATTTACAGGAAGGTGCCATAATCCTAATCAATAGCATTTATTAGAAGTGTCAGTTTACATTATTATGCCGGTTCCTATGTTTTTCCTACCTGTATGGTAACGTGTAGAATGCAATATTGTAGTGTCAACACAAAATGGAGCTGGTCTATATGATAATACAGACTGGAATGCTTGCGGTACTTTTTCTTATATATATGATGGTATAGCTCATAGTTTATGAGGCCGCTGGAGCCATATTTTATCGTGATACTTTTTACTATGAGCCATAAACTGAGTGCTTTCCATTGGCAAAGAGATTAGCAGCTGTTCCCCTGATAGTTTCCTTTTTATTCCTTGTGCAAACTATATACTACTTTGTAAACCTGAAAACAGATTTCACTCAACTACAGAATGAACTGAGGGCATTTTAAACCCAAACGTCAAGCATGGACCCATGTGCTTATAATCACATGTTTCTGTATATGGAAGCAGTGGGGTGCAATATCTGACTTTTAGCAATAGCCCCCACATAACACATTTATTTGCAATTATGTCCTCTCCATCTAAACATATAACTATTCAAATGTGCCTCATAATGGAATGAAGTCTGTCAATACAAACGCACCTCGACATAAGTCATTTGCGAGATAACCTACATTAAATTTCCTAACTCACACCAAGAAGCCCCAATTCCTAAATATAAGGAGCAAAAAGGGAATACAATCCCTGCTGTGTAATGCATCCTACCCTAATTGAACCCTTTGTTACTTTCTCTATGGCGTATTGTCCAAAGAGTCCGCTGATGACATGTCACAATGTCCATTTTGCTCCATTCTTCAAGCTGAATAGTGCCTTCTAATTTTCGAATACTTAATAAAAAAATAGAAAGTCTGCAGATCACAGGAACAAAAGCAGGAAGACATATTAAAAGAACAGTATGAAATATCAAATTCTATGGCTTCGAAGAGCGCCTTTGTGTAAATTAAAATGGCATAACTCCAATACATGTGACAGCCTGACAGATATTCCTTTTATCACCCTTTCATAGTCCTTCAGAACCCATACCTATACTATAATAAACAGGCATTACCTATGAAATACATTATTGTTATTAGACAACGAATGCTGGAACATTAATAGATACATCAGTGTTGCCATGCCCAGATAAAATAAGTTGTCCTCTGCTTCATTGCATCAATAATCCACACCTTTTGGAGGCGTATTCATTTTAGTTTTTTTGAAATCACGCCTAAACTCACTATCTCTAAAACCAAAAACGTAATGAAATTTATTAAAAAAAAAAAAAAAAACATCTGAGTTTATACCTAGGAATGTATTTGGAAAAAAACTCCTCAAATCTAGCTATGGATAACCTGCCATTAATGTTAGGTCACTTTTGTATTTGCTCTCTTAAAATAGTGAATCGCTTATAAAGAACATCCAGAATGTTCTTTAGTGCTTGGAAATAGCAGCAATTCCGCATTCTCTGACAAATAGTAACATTGTCATCAAACAGGCAGGGAAATGTACTAAGCAAAGGGCCCTTTTTGAATCATAGGAGACAGCAAGTACTGGCTTAAATGACTTTGCTGTTGGCTACTGATTACTTCTTGCAAGAACCAGCGCCATCATCAAATCACCAAACAAGAGCAAAGATTCATGTTGTACGCAGAAAGCTGCATACTGAACTATTAGGCAGAATGAGAAATGGTTGAAAGCACCAATTATTTAGGGATGCAATCAAGAAAGCTTTCAGCGTCTCAACACAAGCCAAAACCTCACAAAATAACTTTTTTTTTGTTGGGGTAAATGAAAGGTTTGCGAATGTGCCTTTTCAGAAAAACTCTGAATAACACAAAAACTTATAATAAAAAAAATGGCTGCTATATATGTAGAAATTACAATGAATAATGACTGACCCTGGTCTATATTAAAGGGGAGATGCCATGAGCAGATTGTGTGTAAATATTTTATTACTGATCAAATGTATTTTAATAAAAATTGTTTTGTAATGTAAGGTAGTTGACAAATCTGCCACCATAAAGCACCTTCTCACCTTCTTTGCCACTTATACCCTCTTTCACATTGTCAGATTGTCCACTATTTTGGGATGTTGTGGCCACCATACCCCTTTCCAAGAATAAATACTATGTGACTATTATCCTTCCTATAACATGTTTTATTATTATTATTATTATTATTATTATTATTTAAAACTCAGCTTCCCTATGTTACTCCTCTTTCCCAGGAGAATTTTATGATAGTAGTAGTTGACCACAGGTACATCAGGTGCAAAGCCCTCGTGCTTTTCGCCTAGAATTCTGGGGGGGGGGAGAAAACTGCATTAGGGCAATGACACATGAGGAGATTAGTTGCCCCACCTATGTTTCCCCAGTAACAATTTACATTTTAGTCACTGGGGAAGCTTGACATGGGCACCGTCAAGTCTCGAACCCCTTCCCAAATCCACCTCACCCCTCTCCCGTTAGACACACATTTCCAATATGTTAATATCAAAACAACTATCCAGCAGGATCCCCACCCCTAGCCGCTGAAAGCTGCTCCCATGAGATCCCTTTGCGACTGGATATATCTACATTTAGAAGCTAGTCCCCTTGTTTTGTCCTTCCCCTCTTAACAGTGGCCAATGTCCACAACCCGTAGCTTCAGACCTACCAATCTTCCGTAACACTTGTACCCTGCTCCAACACTCCCTTCCTTCCCACATAGCTGCAACCGTGTTGTCCTTCCCACCCTCATATCCTCTCATAACAGGTCGGATGGGGTACAATGGCGCTGAAGCCTTCTCACACACTCCTCTTCACTCCCCATTTGTTTTCCATCCACCTCCGCAACTACAATCCCCACAACTCCTTGCTCCCTAACTTCCGGGTCCGCTTCCCTAGCCCTCTCATGACCCTATCCCTCCATTCCTTTACGGTCCTCAAGGGCCTGCTTTTGGATGACATTTGTCCGCAATAGAGATTAATTGCTGGGAGATTAATCACTGTGGCATTGTCCTTATGTGGAATAAGAATCTGGTGATTGCGCTCAAAAGTGCACTTTGCTTGAATATGTAACTGATCCCCTATACATCTGTAACACAATCCCCCTAATGTTCAATCTAGGCAGGACTAGAACAGAGGCTCAAATTAATAATGCAGAAAGCCTATGACACTTTTTTTTGAGCGCTTTAAATAAGTCTAACCCGAACAATCAGGAAGGCCTCCAATAATACTAACTATAAATACAAACATTTTTGGACATGAAACTGTTATTAAGTTCCAGGAAAATGCATTCCTATCAAGTTTAAAGATTTGGAATATATATTGAAAATGCCTTCATTTTTGGTTATACGAGTACACAGAGGAGCCCAAGAGTTTATATTTGCATTCGAATGACACATATTAAGGTAGTTTTTATGTCAATCTAGTAAAGAGAAGTGTAGTATCCAAAAAGAAAAAGAAGTTATAATAATGAAGAAAAAAATGTACTCCCCTCTCCACGGCCACACAGTAACCTTATATAGCCCTCTTCTGCTACTGCTAACTGTATCTATTCTGGAACCTCCCTTTGTTCCAGGCTCTATGCAGTACCACTGTCCTTTCTCTAGCAAGTGTGCAGCCCAAAGAGACAGATCACATGTGGGTCCCCCCTCTGGGGAAAAAGACCCAGTCTAACTGGCTAACTAAATCCCTGGGGTATAGAAAACCTGTACATTTTTATAAAATAGAATAATGACTGGCCAGTCACAGAAATGCCAGCAGAATCCTTTCACATAGGAAAAAGCTTCCCTTCTAGAACTGGGGACCCAATCTAGCTGACTAGGGGATGCCCAGGAGACCAAAGGACCTAAAGGTTAGCAAAATCTTTACCCTCCTACACTTACATAATAGAAATATCTAAATATACAGTAACAATAAAGGGGCTAATGTTAATATAAATCTAAATAATTGCCAAATGTTTATATATATATATATATATATATATATATATATATATATATATATATATACACATATATATATATACATATATATATATATATATATATATATACATACATATATATATACATACACACATACATATATATATATATATATATATATATATATACACATACATATATATATACATACACACATACATATATATATATATATATATATATATATACACATACATATATATATATATATATATATATATATATATATACACACATACATATATATATATATATATATATATATACACATACATATATATATATATATATATACACATACATATATATATATATATATATATGCACATACATACATACATATATATATATATATATATATATATATATATATACACACACACATACATATATATATATATACATATATATATATATATACATATATACATATATACATACTTTTGCCCTAGGCAAAGGGGTTCACTCTTCCACTCGACACAATCGTCATTGCCAACCCCCACTTCTTGACACCCCCCCCAGACTTCTGAATTGCAAGACTAGGGATATAGGATATTCTGGCCTTGATACACAGGTCACTTAGGGCCCTAATTACCACAATTGGATTTGTGTAATTCTAGAGGTTTTTTTCTACTTCAAAGTAGAAAAAAAAGAAAATGAATGTTACTTTATTTATTGAAAAATCTGAATATAAAAAAATATGTCTGCAGCTTAGGAACAAGTGTTCCAAAGTACTTATCTCTATGGTGGATTTGAGCAAACTGCCACTTCAGAAGCTCAAGATAGAGATCTAGAGCAGTAAATTGCAATAAAGAGGTCACTTGAAAATCTTGAGAAGAGTCTCTTGTTCATTGAGCAAAACCTGGTTGGGTCTGTTTACTGGGGAAGTAAAACAGCAGCAGCAGAAAGATGAGACAAGACAGTTGGGTAACAGAAAGCCTACTGTGGGAAAAAGGACAAAGGAGGCTAATCTGGGGTGTCTTCATCCCAACAGATTTGCGAGTTGCAAAAAGGGTGGAAGTGTGAACTCTGGATTGGCAGTTCTAAATGGGGCTGATCTTTCTTATAGAAGGTAAAGCAGCACGAGCAGTTTGTTAAGACTATAAAATCTTCTACTTGTTCCCATTGCCTGTTAACTTCTGCAAACAACAATATGAAGTATTCTGATTGGTTTATACAAAGTTCTCAGAATTATTAATCCTAGGAAAAATAATAATTTTAACTTCATATTTTAAGAAAATAATGCCCTGGGAAAACCGGAATATACAGGCACCCTAGGTGAAGTTAACATGTATCCATACCATTTTATTACTGCATTTTGCTGTATCATTGAAGAAGAGAAGATGTGAATATTTGCCAAAAATAACCAGCTTACCTGTTTGTGTAATTGTATTAATATGTTGAGCATCCATTACTTAACATAACAGTAATTCAATTTTAGTTTTTCGATAGAGGCACTTGTTTGTGCGAGAAAAACATATGAATAAGGATTTATTAAAGAGAGAGAAAGCAATTAACTTACTCCTGTTTAAATGATCTAGCAACTATGATCAAGAATGTACAGTTCTGGGCTTGCCTTGTTAGTATACACATGCGCACACTTTGTTTTTGTAAGAGGTATAACATTATTAACATAAAAATGTATGGCACTTAATTATAAATTGTTTCCTGTAAGACTATATTTACCAGGAACACTTGCTCTGCTGCTGCTGCAGAGGGAACCCGTGTATACAGCTGAGGTAGGAACTTTAACCTGATGCACCAGTTCCCATTAGCAGGATTAAGAAAATGTTCCTGTTGTTGTTCAGCTCCCTGAAATAAATTGATTTACTTCTCTTTTACTCTACCCTTGGTCTCTGAATTCATTTTCACATGTGCAACACTATCACTGTAAAGTACAACAAAAAAATGAGACACAAACAGTATATACAAAAATATCATCCACAAATGAACTGGATTTTAAGAAAATGTGTTGAGCAAATTTTAAACAGCAAGCTTTAATGTGTATTACCCTCTTTAGTCTCTGTATCAATCAGTATTTGTATGTAATTTATACGTTTAGTGAATATGCCCTTCTGCTGTACTGTGCTACCGAATATGCTTTTTAAATGTTGTTAATATTTTGTTAATAATAGTACTAAAAAAAGTACTACTATAGTGATTCCCAAATTGTGGGGCTGTCCTACTGTAGGAGGGCTAGGAGTAGTGACAGGGGGTTGACCTAAAAGCCATTTAGAGTGAGATTTTGGAAGAATGCCGAACTGCTCTAGAAAATACCCCTAAAAACCCATCTTGAAGGATAATTAGGGTAAATTTTGAGTTGAAAATATGTTGCCTCTCCTAAATATTCTTTTAACTGTGCCAGAGTAACTGATACAAAAATTACTTTCCTATATCTGTAACCTTTTCATGACTTAAGGGGAGCTCTGGTCAAAGGTCTGGCTTCCAAGTTCTCTTGAACTAAAAAAAAAAAAAAAAAGAGCAACCAATATACAGCTAAAATATAGCAGTGTTCTTTGATAGCTACTAAATGATACTGTTACTGTTGCAGAAACAAGTAAACTGACTTATATTCATGAGTCAGGAATATGGCATGTTTGGGAAACAGCAAAAAAGCTGAACACAAACCTAATATGTCCCAGATTTCTTATAGAAAAAATCAGGCAGATTAATATTGTCCATGACATTCAATTAGGTTTATTTATTCATTCACCAAACAAACTAGGGAATCTTCTAATCCACACAATGCTCTTATTAAATCCATCAAGCTTCAAATTCTATTACTCCTTTGGCTCATATTTTATTTAATGATAGATTTTACAGAAGTGTTATATCCTTATACTATATTTAGCTTAGTCTTTAGAGGCAAATGAGAATGAAAGTGTCATGTTTATACGAATGGCCTGTAGATGTTACTGTGCAGACATCAAACTTCCACAAAATACTGTGCCTACAAAATCATCTACTGCTGACATTGTGAAATGTCAACAAGCCAAATGCAAGGCTTATATGGACAGAAAATGTGGTGCAAGAGAATTACACTTTCAGCCTGGATCTTTAGTCAGAATTAAGAAACCAGGAATACTGAAACAAGGACAATCTAAATTTGCTACACCACTTGAAGTGAAATGCCAGCGAGGACCATACACATATGAACTAACTGATGGAAATACAAGTCGTCTTGCTCCTGTTAGATATGACGTTAGAGAAGCTCCATTTGATGAAGGACATTTTCCTACTCCTGATGTCAACTGCAATAGGCCTGAAGAAAGGGAACCTATAAGGCGTACTGCGAGAATCAGAAAACTACCTGCATGGACCCAGGACTATGTGATGTGAATAATGTATATTACTGCTTTATGATGCATTGTTGTTGTTTATTACTATAGTGGGATACTGTGCATACTTCCCGACAGCTTAAAAGTTAAAGTGACAGCTTATTGTAGTGTAATGCCTGCTTGACTCTGCTAATAAAGCACTGTTAGACTCTACTCATCCTCAGCTACCCAAAACATAACAGAAAGGCTATACACTGAGAATATTGCTATAGTACTATAGAATTATAGGCCAGATTCAGTTCCATCAGAAAACTTTATTGCAAGGCTTGTCGCATGAACTAAAGTTTAATTTGAGGTGAAAAGATATTTCTCCTAATTCAGTTCAAGTTAAACTACAGTTGAGTTTATTTTTTCTCACTGAATTCCTTCTGGCTCTATGGGAAAATCTGGTCCCAGTATGTGAGCAATGATACAGTACATATTCCACAGGGTAATTCTAGGGTCAATATCATCAGGACATAAAACAATGTTTTTGGATGTAATTGATTTATGTTTGTATTACAATATGTTTGGTGTTCCTATATCCATTTTAGAAATATGTGAATAAAGACAAGGAGGGAATAGCATTACATATTAGGCTGGAACGAGGTTCAAACCTATGAATTGCCCCCTGAAGCTAGCGCAATGGTTAGCTCAATAACCCAATTGTTAAGATATGTATTAATGTATGTGCTCTCATACAGATCCCATACACTGATACAGAGTCATGTGACATGATCTTTGTCTGCTAATGCAGAAGTGTTAATAAAGTTATGCCTTCTTGAAGAAAGAAAAGCATGTTGTCTCTATGCAGCTTTTCCTCTAAAAGAATGCTGCAGGCTCACGTGAGATTGAGCTACCGGATATCCAATCTCTTAAGTAGGGAGGGGGCGAATTTGGCCATTAAAGTCTATGGGCGTCAAAAAAATGTTGTTGCGCGGCGAAATTTTTTTTGACGCAAGCCGCCATACAAGTCTATGGGCGTCATTTCCACGCCGAAACAAGGCATAAAAATTCACCCATTCCTACTCTTAAGCAGTAGGGCAACACCAATGCTGTAGCACTTACACCAAAATCCATGGTAAATCAGTTCCTAATTGTTAAATGTATTCAAAAAGTATCCACTGATAATCCCCTTTAGGATGAGTTCTGTGTATTGTTTTAATACAAATAAAAATCACTTTTCTGTATTTTATATGAAGTAGTGGACATCATTTTTTTATAGTTACTATCATAGTTACTGTCAGAATCCAGATTCCTGAGATTGGTGGTAATAAAATGATTTATCCCTGCCTCATCCATTCCCCTCACCTTGCCTTATGGTAGGAGGGGCTCTACTGGTTATTTATTGCATTGTATCCAATTCTGTATGTATCGGGGCACATTTACTAAGGGTCGAATTTCGAAATGGTAAAACTTCGAAATTCGACCATCGAATTGTAAAAATTCGATAGTCGAAGTTTTTTTAAATTAAATTTAGCAGTTTTCGATCTAATTCAAATCGTTCGATCGAAAGTAGAAATCATTCGAATAAAATGATTCGAACGATTTAATAGCTCGAGCGATTTTCAAAAAAAAACCCTATGACTTCTAATAACGTAGCCAAATACTGGCTGTAGGATCTAGGAGGTCACTATAGGCTAACATAGCAATTTGGCAGGTTTAAGGTGGCGAAGTGTCGAAGTCAAAGTTTTTTAAAGAGACAGTACTTAGATTTTTGAATGGTCGAATATTCTAAGTATTTTCAATTCGAATCAGCGTCGAATTTGGCCTATTCGATGGTCGACGTACCCAAAAATTACTTCGAAATTTGAAGTTTTTGAATTCGAAAATTCACTTAGAATTCACTTTGACCCTTAGTAAATGGGCCCCTACGTGTATAAACCCATTTATACAGCGCTGTGAAATATGTTGGTGTTTATAAATATATGTTAATAATAATAATAATACCATTTACACTGCCAAACACAAGCAGTGAAACATACAGAGAAAGAGAGGTTCAAACCTGCGCTGCATTTTAGGACCACAAAGAGCTGCACCTATTGGCTCATCGAACAAATTCCATCGGAGCAAAGTGCAATATACAAAAATTTTACTTTGTTACTGCTTTTTGCACTTTGCACCTTGCTCTTTTTTGTAAGTGAGCCCATGTGTGCATATAACCAGCATTCATACTTTGCCACCATATCTAACAGCAGATGGAAAAGAAGCAGTTTTAGCCAGACTAGAAAACAGGACCAGACTTCCTATCTCCCATTGCTGAGGACCGATATGGAAAAGCTTTTATTATTGTTCTGTGATTACAAAAAACACACTGTAAGACTTCTTAATGTAAATATATTGATCCCACTTATTTATGTAACAAAACATCTCTCTGACTGCAGGTGTTTCCATTAGTGGAATAAGACTGGCAGGAACCTTTGCAATCATTGTTTTTTTTATTGCTTATTTATCCAACATTCTAATTATACTTTAAAGAATAAGAAACCCCAGTATCCTCTGTTTCCAAATTCTTAGCATTGTTGAAGAACGACATAAGAATATTAATATTAAATTAAACAATGAAGATACTGAATATCACATAGTGAAAACATTTGTTGGCATGAGGCTACAATGGAGCAATTATTACATTTAAATGGCCTGAAAAAACACCCAGAACATCTGAGGCTGACAATGCATAATGGATAACCTAAAATACTTCATACAGCTGTATGCATAAATGTATGTATGTGTAATGTATTTTCCCACAGTCTTCAAGGAGTCCAGCGTTCCTTAACACAGCTAATGGTGAAGCATGGTAATATATCCGAAATGCTTATATTTTATTAACAGACCTTTTACAAGTTTCCCTTTGTTCTACTAAAGTGCAGCTGTTGTAAAGGGGTTCTCAATTGCCATTTGTATGTTTTGATCTTCTATAAAGCTTATTTGGTATTTAGCCAACCAACATGTTACATGAGGTTGAGGCTTGTGAATGAGCCCCCTAACAGATATTAGTTTTTTTTTTTTTTAAATCTATTTTCAGCCCAATAAAACACCAGTAAGCTGCCAATTCTGACACACACACACAAGTAGTGGGATCCTTCATCCCATTGTCCAGAAAGCTCTAAATTATGGAAAGGCTCTTAATCAAATAATTAAAATTTCTAAAATGATTTCCTTTTGCTTCGTAATGATAAACCAGTACCTTGAACTTGATCCCAAGATAAGGTAACCAGATTTCTGTGATGAAATATGCTAAAAGTGTAAACAATAGTGATGGGCGAATTTGGGGCGTTTTGCTTAGCCGTGAAATTAACGAAACAACAAAAAAATCTCAAAATGGCGCCAGTGCCTCATTTTTGATGCCGGCAATTTTTGCGGCGGTTTCACAAATTTATTCGACCCATCACTGGTAATCAATTGTGCAGTGTGTAGTGTGCTGCAGCAAAATTGTTTAGGCCATGCCTATTTTGGGAGGCACGTCCCTACTAAAACACTCCCCATTTACAGATACACCCCAGCATGGGGATATTGGGTTAAATCCTAGAAGCAGCTGAACCAGAAGGGTTAGTTATGAGCCAGAGCACATTACACAGGTACCACCACCTAATAAAGTGACAGCAATTAAAAATAGCTTCTCTATTACATTATTCACTGAGAGGCACTAGATAAAGGCATAGCAATAAGATATATACAGTGAGGCAGGCATGGATTCTTGCCGAGACAAAAAGCCACCATAAGAAAAAACACACATTGACTTTAATGCTTTTTGGACAAAAAGTCGCCATGACAAAAAAGTTGGAAATAAATTGACATCAATTCGTTCTAGTAATTTTTTCAACTTTTTAGCTGTTTCGCTAATTTTTCAGTGAAGCAAAACAGTAGAACACAGCAGAATGACACAGTGGCAGATTCATATATAAATTCCCCCAGAACCCATAGCACTCTCTGCACAGTGGGGGTGAGAGGTAACTGCAGAGCAGTAGCAGCAGAGAATTCTCTCCCTCCCCTTCTCCAGCAGGAACTAATGGGGCAGGAAATTCAAAGCACTGCAAACTATATAATCTTTTCCCTGGGCAGCTCTTTCGCTTCCTGCTTTCTTCTCCTGCCTGCACTCCTGTGGTAGAAAAAGTTTAAAACGGGCCCTGCTTAATTACATTACTGCAGGCTCTGCAAACACAGGAATGTTTAACTGTGTATGCGCCAGGCGAGTACGGTTCCCGTGGTAGTTTCTCTACTGGGACACGACTTCTGAAACAGGGTCAGTACCTGTGGGATGAGATGAATGGTCAACTCATCCCAAGATCAAGTTATTATGAACAAACAATCCTATTGGGCTTCATTAATGTTTAAATTATTTTTTAGGAGACTTATGGTATGGCATCCAAATTACAGAAAGACCCCTTAATTGGGAAAAAACACTGGTCCTGAGCATTCTGCATAACAGGTCCTGAACCTGTATTGGATAAACTGTTTATTATCTTTTTTATATCTCTATTATCTCTCTCTTATGTCATTTATCTGTTGGCCACAAAACTTTCTGTTCACTAATTGTAATAACTTACCCTTGTGGAGGTCGGCGGGGACCGCGCCGTTCCTCTGCTTCAGCATCGGCACAGATGGACACACGCGGCAGGCACGTCCCTTCTTAAAGGTGCAGTGATGCTGGCGCATGACGTCAGCGTGCATGGCGCCAAATTAAAACTGGATTTAAAGGAGCTTCTGTGCTGTGTTTTTGCCCGTTAAAGGTTTCCTCATTGTGAGTTCCTGGGAGCTAATCTGTATCCTGTTTTGTGATCTGATTCGTGTTTTGACCCCTGCCTGTCTTGATTCTGCTGTCTTCTGTGATTCTGACCCCTTGCCTGGTAACTGACTATTCTACTCTCTAAAATCCAACCCGTGCCTGCCTTGACTCTTCTTGATTGATCTCCTGGTTTGACCCTTGCCTGCCTGACTCCGATTGTACACTGCCTGCACTGACCTGGCCTGATCTGACTACGCTTTCTGTCTATGCCTTGTACCGTGACCGTCTGCCCAAAGACTTTGCACTACCGTTGTGCCCCTTTGCTTGTTCAGAACCCCTCATTTGTCACCTCTCTTAAGACCTGGCGGCATCAGTATAGCCGAGGGCTCCTCCCGAAAGGCGGAAGCAAGAGCCGAGAACACGGTGCTTAGCATTGGTTCTGAATTTAGGGTGCCGACCGTGACTAATATTTATATTTATTAGCTTTATTGCTTCATTTAAAAGAAGGGGTCACATGTATCCAGGCTACTGGTATAGATTTGTGGCACAGTATAAACATGTGTAATAAATAAATGGCACTTTAACCAGTCAATATACAGTAGAGTTTTGATGTTATGCAACCACTTGTGTAGTCTGCTTGTGATGTTGCAGCTCACATCTACTTCACCCCTCATATGGGTTTTTTAAATAATTAGCAAACTAAAAGGAAGCACAAGAACATTTTTGATATAGTGAAGTAATATCTGCTACACTACATATGTATCATGCACCAACACACACAATGTGCCATATTAGCCATAAAGGAAGTAGGCAATGTGAAGTCCACAGGGGATAATATAAAGCTTCCACACACAAAGGAATAGTGAGCTTATCTACTCACCAAAGCACCTTAATGTAAAGCCCACTGTGGCCCAATGATTGGATCTACTCTATTGGGGAAATATTGGGGAAATACTCCTTTGTTAACCGTTATCCAGAAACCCCAGGTCCCGAGCATTCTTGATAATAGGTCCCATACCTGTATAATCGGTTAGATTCTATACCAGTAGTAGGTTCAGAGCCCTACCCAAGTGTAACATAATGGCTTACACAAAGGACTTGTAGTTGTAAAATTGTTGTAAAACTGAGCCTTCTAGAGATATTGGCACAGATGCTGCATTGCTTGCAGCTGATAATTACACACCATTAGTACTCAGAATGGCAAGCTTTCTTCTTGCTGTGGGACACACAGTTGGTTTAATCTGCTGCAATTTGTGAACATTCAGTACGTGGACATGGTATTTTTCTATAAATATTCAATAAAACATAACTTAAGGATATTAAGAAAGGAGAGCCGCATGTGCTAATACATTCTTATTAATACAGGAGAGAATTATCATGCTGCATTGCGGAGATCCATAAAAAATATGATAATTGATAATGTAATAAAATGGTGTTTCCAATGTCTACATTAACCTGAAAATAAAAACAATGCTTTCTTGGATGTCTCTTATTGCTGGTCTTCTAGAGATGAAATCCCTGGAACCCACTACAGCTATATAGATGTGGCTTGACTAGAAATATGTGATGGGGGAATAAACCTGCTTTTCTTATATATTTAATTCTGTAGTCTACCATAATACTGTGCATATACAGTGTTTGCTCATGTCTAAGATATCTGATATTACACCTGTGTCCTATTCCATTTCTGCCCCTGATGAACAATAAAAATCCTTTCTGAAATTGAAAAAAGGCCCAATTTCTTTTTTAATCAATATTCTTCTTCTATTCATGCATTTAAATAGATTTTTTGTATTACTGGTATTGCGTTTCCTACAATAAAATAGTTTTTGAGTTTGCTGTTTTTTTTTATACTAATTTGATCACACAATTTATATTTTCAGAGAATTCCATTACAACCAGGATATTTTATTTTCAGGAGTATACAATTATTATAAATCTTGGATAATAAGAAAAGTGGTTCATCTCAAGAATGTGTTTTGTTTTGTTTAGGCATCAGCATTTTAATAAACTATTAAATTGTTCTTGATTTTTGTCTTTAGTTTTGGAAATAATTACATTATTTGGTTCAGGCTTCAATGGAAACTGCAATTTGGTTGCTAGGGCGTAATTACCCAGGTAATCATTTTGAAGTTAAAATGGAAGATACATGGGTCAGTAACGCTTTACACCTAAATAGTATTTCCATTAGCTAGCTTGACACATGCAGAATAGGAGGCCTAAATGTTTAAAAGTAGCAAAAAAACGAATAAATGTAGAGGATCTGAGAATAACCCTCTGGCCTCCAGTCTTACCACCAAAATATTATTCATATTATCCAAGGATGGTTCGAAAAATATGAACCCTGGGCTACACATGGTCTAGTCTAGAGAATAATGACACAGTAGGGTGAACCTCCATTAGGTGCCTGCATGCTCATGAAAGCTATCATGAAAGGAATCATCTGCACTAGAAATGTGTGAAAGAAAGAAAAAAGTACAAAGGCCAAAATAGTCTTACCCAGCATCAATGAGATCAACTGGACTGTAAATGGTTACTTATATATTTATGGTGTATAGTGATGGGCGAATTTATTCGCCAGGTGCGAATTTGCGGCGAATTCGCAAAATGCACGTGAATTTTTCGTCGTTTCGTGAATTTTTCGGGGAAGTGAAACGGCACAAATTCGCCCATCACTAATGGTGTATCATGCTGGAAATGATAACCTCAAAAGGAATGGAGTAATATCGAAAGTAAACAGTAAAGTTGCTAAATACACAATCCGCAGAATAGTAAACAACAGAATAATAATGATGCAATTTGTTATTAGGTTTGGTTTAATTTAGTTTTCTTACCTTAGCCTTAGAAACAGTTTATGTGTAGTCATCACCATTTATCTAAAGTGTGTAATTTTTCTTGGACATAAGCTGTGTACGTTTCTTTCATAATCCATCACTGATCTTCTGTTAAAATCTGGATTGTTTATAGTAAATCTTAATAAAACTTATTTAATAAAAAATGATACAATTCTGTGCAAAATCTCAGAATTACAAAATTTTCAACTCTTTGCACCAACAAAATATGCATTTGACAAGTAGATTGAACAATATTTTGTTGATATTCAAGAAGAATTTTAACATACAAAAGAAATAACTAGAGATTGCAATGCCAAAATTATAGTTGACCGTGGAGCAGAAAGTGTAGGCAGATTTATTTTAGGAGAAAAGAATAATATACTCAGGGGTAATTGTGGGACTCAGGCCTCCCTGAGATAGCCATCTCAAAGCCGACCACCCCACCTCCGCACAAATTTAGCATCAAAGTGGGTCAAGGAGGGCTGCATTCCAGTGTGATTGTACTCCCTGCACTAGAATAGCTGCATTTCCAGAGATTTGCCTTTTAAGGTTACCAGAAGCAGCTTTTTGCCACCCCTGGTAACATGCGGGGCTCTGCCACCTGTGACAAGACTCTCACCTTGACTCATGGTAGCAGCCCCCTGGATATAGAGTAAGTCACCTCTTGGTAAAGTTTAATCAAGAAATTGCTTAATAGACTGTACCCCAACAATACTGACTGTGTCTAACGTCTGCAACAATGAAATAAAAGCTTGTATCTCTGTTCAAATCTCCCTTGTGCATATTGAGGCTCAACATCTATTTGTAGTCTGGTTCAAATAGAAATTCTTGCATACCAAAAAGAATACAGCACCTTGGAAGTATGGCAACATTTCACCTCTGTAAAAACACAGATTAACTATGTAAAACAATATCAACTAAACACCACAGAAACATATCCCATTCACCTAACCTGTGATGTCAAGTGAATAGTCTTCAGAGAGAACTACCCAAATTGCTGAACAAAGACAAGACAAGGCAGTTAGATGCAGTATTCTAACATAAAACTGGAAAAGAGAAATCAGAAATAAAGTTCAAACCAGCAATGAAAGAGGTACAAAGAAATACTTTTCTTAATTAATTGCAATCTATTTTTACAAATACAGGTCAAGAATAACAAATACAGGTAAATAATATCTTATCTGGAAACCCATTATCTAGAAAAATACAAATTATGGAAAGGCCCTCTCCCAAAGAGTCAATTTTAAGCAAATAATTCAATTTTTTAAAAATGATGTTTTTAAATGTTCCAAGAGGACCTATATACCATGCTGGCTGCTTTGTGCAAATGTAACTGTTTTGGAAGTCAAAACAGGCATTTCTTTTGTCCAGAGAGAGCTCTATTTCATTGGAGTTTTATTAAATGTGACCACACATAACAAGTAGTATGAATGCCCATGCCTTATTAGTAAATACTGATATTAAGATTAACAAACCCTTCTAAGTAGAATTATCTACACCCATCTGTTTCATTGAGTTTTTAGAGGAATTTAAATTAAAACTAAACCATGCATACTGATTATAGAGCCAAATTTGCATTTTTTTTAGCAATTCATTAACATCTTTAATCCCCAAAAGATCTTTGCAAAGCAAGTGCAAGAGTAGCTTTTCATAAATGGTTCAGATTCCTCAGTTCAGATTAAAACGTGCACCTAACAGTCCCAGAGATTGTGACATGGGTCATCAAAATGAAACAAGGCTAATGTCACAATAATACAAGTGATTATGTATCTCCCGCTGTTAGATTTCAGGATATTCAAAATCACAGAGGAGATAATGGCCATATAAAGGCAGAAGGTCACAGGTTGAGTGCTTTTATTTGCAGCACAGAGCTCCATGGTAACTTCTAATATTCTTATATTTTACAGCATAGGGATATAATGATCCCATATGAGAAAGGCTCTCTCACTGATAGATTGTAGTAAGGGAAGCTGAGTACTGCAGTAGATGCTGTGTATGAAGGAGAGCAGATAAATGTGTAAGAAACTAGAATTTAGGGCTACATTATATTATTCTGCAGGTCCACATTGAAAAGGAAATGATATCACATCAAGAATTGACATGACCAAAAGCTCTGCTATAATCTAGCACCACCCTCACTTATGGTTATCACAGACTAGTTTCTGGTTGTTCCAGAGAAATTTTCCAGAGAATTTGTACATAAGTCTGACCTCATTATTCTTCTACTATTTAGAGTCTGTGCCACCCTTGAAAAACCACAATCCCTCCATCTCATGTCCAAGGTGCAACCTCCTCTAAGTGTCACAGGCTCCAAGAAAAAAAAATCAATTATGTGCAAAGCACCCCACCTGGATTATATCTAATGGGGTTAGGATATTTTCCTGGGGGTCAAAGACAAATTTTCTGGAACCACACAAAACCAACCTGGATAACTATAAGTGAGGGTGGTGCTGCATTATAGCAGAGCTTTTTGTCACATGAATTCTTGATAGATTTTCTTTCAGCTCAATCTTTTCTGCTGCTAGCACACCAGGTGTAATACATTCTCTCTGAGTAAGCGAGAGGGGTGGGTGATATACAATCTTTGATTTTGTTCGATCTTTAAGGTCCACATTCAGCACAATGCACCAATGAATAGTAGAAGGAATGGGCCTAAACAAAGTTTGTTTTGCTTAAAAGAAAAATTATACCCCCCTAAACTACATCGATCTTACTTGAAATTCTGCTTCACCTAAATAAATAATTTTCATAAATGTATACTCTGTAAATACTGTAGTATGTGCCAGTGGATAATCCTAAGTAGAAAATGTCCATTTTGAGTACTAAGAGCCAACCCCTGGGATCATACAATTCACATTATTTACCTATATATATTTCACTTTGGTAAGATTCTTTAATAGGACACTTAGGGGGTTATTTAATAAAAAAGTTCAAAAAGTATCTGAAAAGTTCTCACAATTTTCTGAAAACCACTCCGACCAAATCTGCACAGACTTTTCCCCCCATTTATAAATTTTTCCGAAAATTTCTTGTGCGGGGGAAAAACTTTATAAAATTGTGAAAAAATTTAAATAGTACACATTTTTTGGACTTGCCGAAAACTATGACTTTTTCAGGTTTGACGCCCGAAACGTCCGACTCTTTCAGATTTGACGCACAAAACCTCAGACTTTTTCTAATTTGATGCCCAAAAACCACAAAATCTTTGGATCATTGAACGAAACCAACAGGACATCTGCCATTAACTTCAATAGGAACTCAGCAGGTCTGAGTTGGAGTACTTTTTTATTCTGACTTTTAACAGCATCGGGGTTTAATAAATCCCCAAAAAAATTAGGTTTTTTTTCTGCAAAATTTTTTTTCCCATTAAGGGGCAGATTTACATAGGGTCGAATATCGAGGGTTAATTAACCCTCAATATTCAACTGCCAAATGTAAATCCTTCGACTTCGAATGTTGAAAGATTTAGCGATATTCCTACGATCGAACGATCAAAGGAATAATCGTTTCGAAGGATTTTAATCCATCAATCAAAGGATTTTCCTTCGATCAGAAAATTGTTAGGAAGCCTATGGGGACCTTCCCCATAGGCTAACATTGGCCTCGGTAGGTTTTAGGTGGCGAACTAGGGAGTCAAAGTATTTTTAAAGAGACAGTACTTCGACTATCGAATGGTCGAATAGTCGAACGATTTTTAGTTTGAATCGTTCGATTCGAAGTCGAAGTCGTAGTCGAAAGTCGAAGTAGCCTATTCGATGGTCAAAGTAGCCATATTCGACCATTCGAAATTAGAAGTATTTTTTCTTCTATTCCTTCACTCGAGCTTAGTAAATGGGCCCCTAAAAGTCTGACCAGAAAAATGTCGGACTTAAATAAATAACCCCCTTAATATGATATAAACCAAATATTCATTTTGGTGGTCTAGTTTCCTTTAAATTATTGTCTCTTAGATATATAGCAAACTTCATAATAGGAGCCTGTATGGAAGTCATAAAGGGATGTTAGATAAATTAATGTTGTAGAGAGACCATATCTTCATTGAAATATATCCTTATATGTGTAGCACACTTACATCAGATGAGCTCTTGTGTATTAGAAATAAAATGACATCAACGTCAGTGATAGAACAAGGTTTGAAGAACATGGCAGATGAAAAACTACCACTGGTCAGCATATGATTGATCAGCCAATTACAAAGCAAAGGAAAATCTTACATCTCATAGGAACTATACTCATAGGGACATTGGTTATCAGATAGAGATACCATATTGTCAGTCAAAAAACGGATCTTTAGATACCATATTTGATAAAAAAAAAAAAACACATCTCTAGGCAATATATGTTATCAAAAATAGTGTCAAAAATCATGCATAATAAAGTAAAATACACATTTTCCAACATGGTAAATTGCTGTTCAGACTGCAAACTGTTTTGTCCTTTAACAAGTCTACCCAATGCAGAGATTTTACATTTTATCTAAAGCATTGCTCCGTTATGGCCGACTGGCGTTATGTTTTTTTTATAACCTTTCATTTTTTTTTTCATTTTAAGCTATATATCTCTGCAAGTGTTCTAGAGTATATCTCCATCATCTGTTTCGATTCTTGTGAGTAGGTAGTATGCAACATTTCATGCTTGCTTCATTAGAAAAATGTGAATCATAGCTATGAATGGTTAACCCATATTATAGTTTTCGAGCGACTTCTAAGAAATATGAAAGCAATTTCCAAATCCCATTTTTCTTAAAACATGCATAATTTATGTTTGATTCATTCCTTATTTTTCATTTGGTTGAAGGAACTTGCAGCAGAACAGATATGATGTCTCTGAAATGAGTTTAGTAGAGATTTCATAAAAGATCAGAATGTACGGTGTGTTTTTTCATTCTATATTGCGTGCCACTTCCATAAAGTATTGTAGCCATTTTCTCAATTGGTAAAAAAATTATTTTCTCCTTGAACAATATGAGAAAATTGTATTCTCCTCCTATCTTCAAGTCCATTTCCTTTGGTTAAGATATTATAAAGTAAATAACTATCATTTGGCAACTTGCAGATTTTATATATTAGAAAATATATAGTGAATAAAGTACCCCCTTTTGTAAAATATAGGGATATTATAAGTTACCGAGGAGTTTCATGACCATATAAAAACACGAGGCCGAAGGCCAAGTGTTTTTATACAGGACATGGAACTCCGAGGTAACTTCTAATATCCTCATATTTTACAACAGAGGGTACTTTATTTATTATAATACACAAATTTCAATGAGTCATGTGACAGAAATGACATCAGAACTCACCGTTTATAACTGATGACATCAGAACTCACCGTTTATAAGGATATAATTTACAGGATATTCATGGCTTTTGTGTATTATATATATATTTGTGTAGAAAGTCTAATTTAACGATGCCCAGTAAAGTCTATGGGCATCAAAAAAAATTTTTAACGAGCGGCTTTTTTTTTGACACGTCGCCATACAAGTCTATGGGTGTAATTTTCGTGGCGAAACAAGGCGAAAAAAATCGCCCATCCCTAATCGCTACAGTTATACATTTTAACTTGTGTATATGCAAACTCATATTATAGGGGTGTGGAGGCTATTTGTATAGAAAGTTGTCTCAAAAGTGAATCTTAGCTAGCACTCTGGGGCAGATTTATCAAGGGTCGAATTTCTAAGTGAAAAATACTTCAAAATTCGACCATTGAATACTACGAAATTTGAAGTCGAATTCGTAGGATTTTTTGCATCGTACGATCGTATTCCGATCGTACTTCGATCGTACTTCGAATCGTAAGATTCGAATGATTTTATCAAAAAACTTAGAAATATGCTCTGGAAGGTCCCCATAGGCTAACATAGCACTTCGGCAGGTTTAAGTTGGCGAAGTATTGAAGTAAAATTTTTTTAAAGAGACAGTACTTCGATTATCGAATAGTCGAACGATTTTACTTTAAATCGAAGGTCGAAGTCGTAGAAGCCTATTCGATGGTCGAATATCCAAAAATTACTTTGAATTTCGAATTTTTTAACTTCGAAAATTACCTCGATTTCACTTCGACCCTTGATAAATCTGCCCCTCTTTGTTTGTACGCACAATTAATATTTATTGCCATCTAGGTCAATCACCTGCTGCTCAAACCCAGCTCAAATGACGAAATTAAGCAATTTTATGAATTCACCAATTCATTCTCTCCATACCAAGAATTCATCCCCCAGATTAGAAACCATTTCATAAATATATTTATTCTTATCAATCCATCAATTGCTATTTCATTGCACCATTAAAAACAACTGAGGGACGTCCCACATTGGTCTCAAATACATAAGCTCATTACATTTCTACAACTGATTTCTTAATACAACTATAGTAACAGTTCAGCAACTACACTCTCCATCCACTTTGCATATATTGCGACCGCTAAGCTTCAAATCCTTTGTTCTTCAACACAGAGACCTGGCCATGCAATTAGCTCCCAAAATCCTCAGTCTTTACTCAACAGTCAATTTGATTTTTTACTCCGCTGTTTTAATAAATGACTTGGCATTCGTGGTTTTAGATAATAATGTTTTCTTAGTTTCTAAAACCACTAAAATAAAAATATTGAAAAATAGGCTTCCTCCTTTCCCTAGTAACTCATTTGTATGAAGTGTTGTATGATGTAGCAGTTGGGACTTGAGCAAGAGGTCACAGCACAGATTGTGGATTATACTAATTACTCTAAACTATGAAGAATTTGTAATTTATTAAAGAAAAAAAATGAAAAACACTAATACAAAACTTTGCCATCTAAAAATCACGGTCATATTGAAGTCAGTGGGATTTGTCCTTTTCCTATTCTAAAATCTTTTACTTTTTAATTAATTCTTGCTTATTATATTAGGCTGTTTTAATAAATGACTTTGCATTTGTGGTTTTAGAGATAGTGAGTTTCTTATGGTTTTTAAAACCTCTAAAATCCCATGTCTCCATTAATTCATTTGTATTGAGTGTTCTATGTTGTACCAGTTGGGATTTGAGCCAAAGGTCCAGCACATTGACATGCCAGATAAACCATTTTGAAGGCCAGTGCCTTTGCTTTCCTTTAGTTTTCAATTTAATGATTCAGCAGGTCATACAGTATGTATGCTTTCCTTCAGATGCCTTTAAAAAACAATATACTGCAGCTGTAATCAGGATAGTAAGCTAGTTGTATTTCCGGATTCAGGTTCTTTCAAACTTCCAGATGGTCCTTGTCGCGGCCCTGAGGAAATTTAAATTCCCATTACTTTACTTCCGCGTCACAGATGTGGACTAGGACAATTCCTAAATAATAGCACAAAAGCAGCTTTAAACAATTGAGACAGGATGTGAGTATGATTTGCGGGGACCAAAACTTTTCCAGCATTCAACAAATTATAAATATTAGGAAATGTACAGTACATGTAACAACTAACAGATGTATGCCTGTTGAAAACATCCCCTTCTGTTGTATGGTATGTATGAGAGTTTAGTAGGGTGTGTATTCCTACAACATACTTTTTTGCAATTAAGTTTGTTTTTTAAAATAATAATATGGAGTTTTTTCTGCTGTTACCATTGGCAGAAGGATGCAGGAGTTCCATACTCTCCAACTTCATTCCCATATCTGTTTCTTCCAACAGTTAAATTGTTAAATGCAACTTTATGGAAGGTTTTGGAGTTTGCAGCTCATCTTGCATGATCATTTATTTTTCAGAAGTATACATGGTCATAATTGTATTTCATGTCCCTCAAATGTGTTCAAAATCTTTCCATATTTAAAGGGGAAAAAATCCACACACGCCTACACACAAAGTATTTAGTCTTCTGCAGACCTTTGGATCTCTTTCCCATAAAAAAAGTGAAATGAATCAAACTAAGGGTTTATAGATCAATGTTTATATCTTTTTTGTATCTATATTCACATTTTGTTGTAAATTTAAAGGTTATTTGAAGTATAAAAATATGAAATATACACAAATATAAATTTTGATGTATAGGTCTGTGTTTTAACCTGGTTTTATATAAATTTGTAAATACATATACATACTACTTTTACAAATAAAATGGCCCGGCCTCAACCACATACTTTATGTCAATAAAAGATGGAAAAACACTATGTCCACACCTAACAATGAGTAAAACTATTTAAGATGTATAATAAATAGTGATGGGTAAATGAATTCGCCAGGCATGGATTTGCGGTGAATTTCTACGCCGGCAAATGTTTTCTCAAAACCACATTGCAAAATTGGTGCACGGATAAAAATGGTTGCGTCAAAATTATTCGGACTCCCATTGACTTTAATGCATTTGGACAGAACAGTCGCGCATATAAAAATTGTCGCTCGCGTCAAAATTATTTTGACGCCCTTTGACTTCTATCCGTTTAGTGAATTTTCGCAAATTTTTTCACCATTTTAGGAATTTTTCAGAGAAGCGAAATGGGACAGATTCGCCCATCACTAATAATAAAAATGTACAAATGCAGGAACTGAGCATCACGAAATGTAAAATAAAATGGCCAAACAAAAAATGTATTCAAATCCAGAAAAAATGGAAAACTTTAATATTTGGATTGCTATATGATATTTATGAAAAAACTCAAATCTTGAAAACTGGATCATTTAAAAAAAACTTAATCTCACCAAAAACACTTAATACTCTCCATTTTCAATTAATCAGATAAATCTCCAAAGCTCATGTTCTATATTAAAAATAGTTACATTTTGAAAATACACCTCCCATTGACTTTTACAGAAAAGAGCAAGTATTTAGATGCCTGTTTTTTATCCTTTTGACTTTTTTTGTGTAAATCTCGACAAATCAAATTCAGAAAACAGGAATTTGATAAAAATGGCAATCACTGTTTTTTGCCACAAAAACAAATGGCTGTGAAAACTCGATCTTGAATGCTGATTGATCTGCCCCATATGTTCCTTGCATACATTCATGCTAAATACTTCAGTTAAGAGCACTCTAGTTTAAATGCTGATCTAATTTAAAAAGCATCTTCTGTTTTATGAAAAGAGTTAAATGAATAAATGGAACAGATAAATTCCATATGCTTTTAAAGAAAAAATGGTAGGATACAAACTGTTCCTAAAAGTATATGAAAGAGCATTTTGTACCATTCTAAAATAGCACAAAGCTTTGCAATATAAAACTTATATCTGAAATTGCACTTTCTATTTATTGAGAGAAAGCAATGATTTATGTTCCCAGTTAGCAAGGCAGAACACTGCTCTTTGCCTCCTCTGCTTTGGATATTAAAGTCACCAGTCTCCTGAAAGACAATTTGAAGGGCCACCATACAGTACCTTTATTTTTTTACTTTCTCTCTATTTTTCTAAAGGGTATGTTAAGAAATGAATGTATTACCATTCCCCCCACCCCTTACTTTGTTATACCCAGTTGCTGCAACGGTAAGTCATCTTGGTGTTTCAGCTTTTTGTAATCGACCATTCTTTCTAGCCACAACCTTCCTTATCACCATCTGTAGACCTCCTGTAAAGCCATTGGTCATGTCCAGCCAACCATGGGACAGATATAACTGAAATAGACACAAGCTCCTGGGTTTACAAAAAAAATACAAGGTATTCACTTGTACCAACCACATTTGTAAAGGTTTATATTACATTTATATTCAAATGAAATTATCTTAATCTTATTAAAAAAAACCATAAACTATATCAATAGTTTGTTTTGTATATCTTTATGAAAAAATACTCTAATATAGTAATAGACATTCAGGAAATATTTTTTCTTGAAAAAAAAAAAGGTATTAGGAAAGATGACATCCTTTCCAACATAAGGACCATATCAGACATTTTAGTATAAATTTATTTGCTTTGTGTGGCTTTAAAAATATGGCCATATCTTAAACTTTTTACCCTTTCACGTGTTATTGGTTATTTAAGGAACTATTTGCCTTTTTAGTAGGGATGCACCAAATCCAATACTTTGGGATTCAGTCGAGTCCCAAATCCTTCATGAAATATTTTGCCGAATAACAAACCCAATCTGAACTCTAATTTGCATATGCAAGGAAGGGTTAAACCATAGCGCGCTGTGTTGGAACTTTCTCTTTTGTATGATGAAAAGTCACATGATTTTGTTCGGATTTTGTTCTGGCAGGCACTTGCATTTGGCCAAATTCAAATCTGAAAAAAGACAAATCATGGGCAAATCCTGGATTCGGTGCATTGCTACTCTTTAGGATTTAACACTAAACATTTGTAGCTTGCATAAATTCAGACATAAACTGGCAGAGGAATCACTCATTCAACTGACCCACAATGGTAGACTTCACTTGTATTAAAGATTAATAAACTTTATTGAGCATGTATGAATGTAATCCACAATGGAGAATAGCAACAGAGCACAGTCATAGAGTCGATAACCACAGGCTGGTATTTTACGTTAAGAAAGAAGGCAACCCTAAATATAAGTTCACCCAGAGTTTCTCCTGCTTCCTCTGGGGACACCTCTTATGTGGAACCCAGGTGGAATCTAGCTGGCTCTCTTAAAGAGACTACAGTATAACAGGATCTTGCTACCCCTACTAGTCCTGACTAATGATCGCTCCATGTGGGACTCCAATCCACTTAGGGGAGTCTCAAGCAATAACCTCTGGCAAAAAGCCATAAGAAGCACATGACTTCCCCTTTCATATAACAGCATGCTGCCACCTTGTGGCCAAACCTGGGAGAGATAGGGTTAATTCTGTGACCCATAAAGTAATGAATTACCTTGAGACAACTGAGATTGTTTTTTATTTTACTCTTCTTATGTCTTCTGCAAAGTTTAGCTTACACAAATGTCTAAGAAGCCAATGTTTATTTCTTGTTCTTGTAGCAAAATTATTACTATATATATATATATATATATATATATATATATCTCCTCTCGTAGAGCTGGCAATCAAATATATGCATTCCACAAGAACTCATGTCATGGTCAGATTAATTAGGTACTTATTCCATCCAAACGTCAAATCAGCAGTTCAAACCCTTGCACTATTTTGCTCTTCTCAGCAAAAAGGAAATCCTGCTGCATTTTCATTCTGATATGTGATCAATTTTTGTTTGATCTGATGGGTATGGGCCTGTCTGGCATCTAAATACATTTTTAGTTTGATATCAGTTACATATCTCTGCTGTGTAATATTTATTTCCAGCGGGCAGCATGTGCTCAGTGATAAAGGGTGAATATTAAAGTAATGCATGCAAGAGTCGCCTCTTTATATAGGAAATAATGTATCACCTGCTGTAAAATATATGGATTTAGAAGTCACCAAGGTATCCATAATCATTCAAAAGGATAGAATCATTGCGTCAGTAAATCATGGATATTAGCGACATGATTAAGTATTATGAATTATTAACTGAATACTACTTTGAATAAACTAAAATTGTGGGAAAAAAACTATTAAACTGAAAAAAAGTACTTACATTTTGCCTAGGACAACTCCTATGATTTCAACATAAACTTTTTTAGGTGCTGAAAACAAAGTTTTCTGTGCTTTTTGTGCTTAATAAATCTCTAAAATATTTGAAACTCTAAAGAATAACTTACATAAGGATTAGAGAGAAGACCTTTAGCCCCTAGTGTCCTGTAGGAACCATTTCATTTAATACAGTGCTCATTTTATTAGCTTTACACAAAATTACCTTTCTGCAACTCAGAGAGAATGTAAAATTAATTTATGATAGGAAATAAGCTTTATAACATGAATTTTATAAATTATAAATTTATAAAATTATGCTTCTATGATCAATTGAAAGAATCAAATCAAAGAACTTGTTCTGCGTTTCCTTCTACATTGTCTTAAGGAATATACTATATATATCAGCTGCCTTGTTTTTTTATATTTAGGGCACAAATGCACATTACACCAATCAATCAAATGGTGTCTAAACATGCGTAACCTTTGTTGTGCATAACTGCCATAAAAAATGAATTCCCTGAAGTCTTTGGTGGTGTTTTTTTCCTTTTGATGTATTTTAAGGTCAAAGGAAAAAATGCTTCAAGACTGAATTCCTTGCCAATTTTGTCACCATATTAATTTTGTGCTGAATGACACAAGGGCAATTCAGATAAGTTCAAGGACTATCTAAGAGTAAAGAGGTGCTTAGGAGGAGGATCAGGTGTGGCATATTTGTTGTATCCTTCATTGTGAATCCAGTTTGTAAATAATGAGTAGAAGGCATAATGTTTTCAATATGGTTTAATAGACTTTTTTTTAATTTCAAACACATATAAATATTGTTTGCTAGAGATACCCTTTGCCCAAGTTATTTAACAAGGTTATAGTTTGTACAGATTGGTTTATATTAGTTTAAATCCATTCTATCATGAATGAATTTATAGATTATGTTGACTGGTCTCTGAATCTATAAGGGGTTAATTATTATGTTACACTGAGTGGTTGTTTTAAATCTTCAAACACACATACTACTTCCTATCACCATCCTGATGATGTTCCCCGGTGGATCGAAATGTGCTGATGTGAACATGATGCAATAAAGACTTAGGGCTTACTAATACCTTTTCATACCATTCATACCATGGCATCACACTAGCAGACTAACTAAGACCTGTTTGGACCTATCTACCCTCCCTGTTATGTACATGTAGGGACCAGTAGGGTTAATTCCCACAGTCTAAACCACATGGTGTGGAAATCCCCTGTTTGGACTTGAGCTATGGGGTCTCCTAGGGTTCTGGCACTTTTCCACACTTTTGGATCAAGCTCTGCAGTGTTTGATCCAAAGCTTAACCAGCAGCAGCAGCAGAACTTTCTGGGACACCAAAAGGGCATCATTGGTGCAGTCCAGTCCCAGCAGCTCCTGCTCACTAAAGAGTACAATCAATCAGTCCCCAGGGCTCCTGCTACACAGATTGTGACACTCCCATTTCCGAACTAATCTTAAATTATTGTACAGCCTGCCTCCCGCAGCTGTATGAGAGACATCTAAAAAATAATCAATTAACAAAAAAATTTCTCAGTTCAACTGAGGGTGGGTAGGGATCCGTTTGCTTTTTTTCCTTACATAAAAGGAAAACCGATTCCTACGCAGTGCTTAACCTGAAACTTCACTCCGCCATCTTACCCTTTCCTTGTATATTTTTTTTAAACTTGTTTTTTATTGGAAATGTCAAGGTACAATCACAATATAGTTTTATACATGGTTCCATGAAGCGGAGAGTATAGTAATTGTGATTTTAAACATATAGCATTTCAATAACATTTTAATAACAATATAAACATTCAGCTCAGTCATGGCTTATAGCTGTGGGGGGGGGTAAGATCTATGGGGATTAGTTCTGATAGGAGGTTAGTAGTCTGTTGGTTAGTTGGCTTCTGGGAGGCGCGGTATCGGGTCTTGGCAGCTCTTGTTGTAATGTTGCTAGATATTGGGATGATTCCACGACCAAAGGATGATCCTTGAGAAGTTCTATGTCATACCATGATGTATGTCTAAAGGTATAGATTGTGAGGTATTTGATGTGTTGTGGGAGGTGTGCTATGTAGGTAGACCAGGTGTTAAAGAATTTTGATGTGTTGTGTTCCTTCCTGGTTATAGTTTCCAACCAGTCCATATGGAAAATATGGTGTAGCTTTTGTTTCACCAACGTCATTGGTGGGGGGGTCGGTGTGTAGCCATTGTTGCAGTATCGTTTTCCTGGCAGCTGCTGCCAATCTGCCCATGAGATGTTTGTCAGTTTTCGTGATTTGTGGAAATGAATCAAGAGTACTGAACAGAGCCCATGCTATGTGTAATTGGAAGGGTTTCCCTAACATCTGTGCACCATATGAAGCGACTTCTTCCCAAAAAGATTGCATTAAAAGGACAAGACCACATGGTATGGATTAAATTTGCTCCAGGAGCGTGGCATTTTAAACACACATCCGAGGAGAGGTTACCCATCTTAAATCTTCTGAGTGGGGTAAGATACGAGTTGTGGAGAATTTGCAATGACATTTCCTGAAACCTGCTTGCCGGAAGTAATGTCATAATTTTAGTGTGTTGTTTCAAGATGTCTGATTCTGTAGTATTAGGTATCTCCTTAATCCATTTAAAATTAAGTTTATCATCGTTATCTATGTCTAGAAGTGGGTTAATGGTTTGATAAATGTGTGAAGTTGTGAGTTTCTTATTTTCGTTCTTCCAGAGTAGGTTGAACAAGCTATTTTTGTCAGGATTCGCCAGGAGTTTTATTGTAGCGTTTGCGAAGTGAATGATCTGTAGACTTAGATACAAATGGGTGTGAGTAAACGGAAACTTTTCTATCAGTTTATCTAAAGAGAGAACGGAGTAGTTGTTGTCTAGTATATCGTGTATGTTACGGAGGCCGTTAATACTCCAGTTATGCAGTATGGGATTGCATATACCTGGTGGAAAGTTTTTATTATCAATCCAGGACAAGTAAGGAGAGGAATATCGTGATAGATTTTGGGTTTTCCTAACTGAGTGCCATGCGTTGTATGTGTCTAGGAATAATGGATTATTTCTAATATGCGGTGGAATGTTCTGTATGGGCGTATGTAATAGATAGTTGAGAGAGAGGTTATTGGTACAATTTTGATCCAAAGAGAGTGTAGTGTATAAATCTCTATTTAGAATCCAGTCTCCTGCATATCGAAGAAGGGCTGCTTCGTTGTAGGCCTTAAAGTTAGGGAAGTTGAGTCCACCTAGGGTTTTAGGTTGTTGTAGCTTAAAAAGGCTAATGCGAGGGCGTTTTTTATTCCATATGAAAGTTCTCAATATTTGATTTAGTCGTTTCAGATCGGTCGGTGTAATTCCTTGTATATTTTTAAAACTCAACTATCCCTGCTGGTTGACTTAGTCATGAGGCCTTTCCTCTTTGGTTTTACCCAGTCTTCAGTGTCTACGTTACTTTGCAACAACAAAAAAACCAACGTGAATGACTTTTATGACATACTTCCAATGAGTGTCCTATTTCATAGAGCATGTCAATTTATACACATTGACTGGCTCTTATTGGCTTTGGAACCTGGTTTTGTAAACATTTAGCAAAAATATATATAAAACATCACATTGGCACTTGATCCTCAGCAGGGAGTGGCTGATATGAGATATGCAGACAGAGGGAGGACACTGTGTTGTGGTATGTATTATGCAATGTCTTTATATTGAGCATTACATGTTTTGATATAATTTGCTCCCAGTGATGACCTTGCACTAATTAATGTTAGTGAGCTACTCTGCATGTTTTATATTGATTATTTGTTACTTGCCATGGACTTTTTGTACAGTACTCACTTATAGATAGCATACAGTATATCCCAAACTAAGGGTTTATTAAGTCTAAACTTTCGTTTAAGGAGTTGTTCACCTTTGCGTTAGCTGTTAATATAATGATTGTAGAGAATGATATTCTGACACAATTTGCAATTGGTTTTCATTTTCTGTGTGTTTTTTGAATTATTTAACTTTTTTAACAGTTTGTAATTTTAGCAAACATCCAATTGCACAGATTTTAATAAGAGACTGGTATATGAATAGGAGAGGCCTTAATAGAACGATGAGTAATAAAAAGTAGCAATAACAATACATCTGCAGCCTTACAGAGCAATTGTTTTTGGATGGGGTCAGTGGCCCCCATTTGAAAGCTGGAATGAGTCAGAAGAAGAAGGAAAATAATTAAACAACTATTTCAAAAAATGAAGACCAATTGAAAAGTTATTTAGAATTAGCCATTCTATAACAGTTAGGGGCCCATTCATTAAGTTCGAGTGAAGGAATAGAAGAAAAAATGCTTTGAATTTCGAATTGTTTTTTTGGCTACTTCCATAGTCGAAGTACTGTCTCTTTATGAAAAAACTTCGACCCCCTAGTTTGCCACCTAAAAGCTACCAAACTGGTTCTGATTTACTACATATTTGCTAAACAACTGCCACATCGAGGTTTTTTTAATGAGAAATTTTTTTTTCCCCAAAACTTGTTTTATAACAGTATTAAAGAGAATGTGACTTTCAATAACTATGTATAGGGATGTAGCGAACGTCGGAAAAAAAGTTCGCGAACATATTCGCGAACTTGCGCAAAAACGCGAGCGGTTCGCGAACGGTTCGCGAACCCCATAGACTTCAATGGGAAGGCGAACTTTAACATCTAGAAAAGACATTTCTGGCCAGAAAAATGATTTTAAAGTTGTTTAAAGGGTGCAACGACCTGGACAGTGGCATGCCAGAGGGGGATCAAGGGCAAAAATGTATCTGAAAAATCTGCCTGTTATTGCAGCAGTCAGCAGATGAGATCAGAAGCAGGACAGCTGCCCACTGCAGCTACATACAGAGCACTGCAGTAGAAGGTAGATTACTAGCCAGCAAAGCTACCTAAGCTTAAATGTCCCTCAAACCCCTGCAGACTTCTGTCCCTCCAATAACAGAGCAGTATCAAAACGATTACTAGCCAGCAAACTTTCAACTGTCCCTGAAATCACTAACAGGCAGCAGCTCTCTCCCTACACTATCTCTTCAGCACACACAGGCAGAGTGAAAAAACGCTGCAGGGCTTCGGTTTTTATAGGGAAGGGGAGTGGTCCAGGGGAGAGCTTCCTGATTGGCTGCCATGTACCTGCTGGTCTGGGGTGAGAGGGCAAAAAAAAGCGCCAACAATGGCGAACCCAAAATGGCGAACGTCGCGCGACGTTCGCGAACTTCCGGCGAGCGCGAACACCCGATGTTCGCGCGAACAAGTTCGCCGGCGAACAGTTCGCGACATCTCTAACTATGTACTAAATGAGACAAGGACATGTCTCCGCATTCAGATAAATTCAAGGACTATCTAAGAGTAAAGACGTATTTAGAAATGGATGTTATTTGTTTGTGTTGTATCCTTTTGTGTCAAGGCAGTTTGTAAATAAAAACAGATGTTTATAATAGGTTAATAATAGTTATATATATATATATATATATATATATAACATATGAAAAAGTTTGGGAACCCCTCTTAATTCTTTGGAGTTTTGTTTATCATTGGCTGAGCAACTTCCTTTTAATATATAACATGCCTTTTGGAAACAGTAGTTTATTGGATTAACAGAAAATATGCAATATGCATCATAAAATTAGACAGGTGCATAAATTTGGCCTCCCCAACAGAGATATTACAGCAATACTTGGTTGAGCCTCCGTTTGCAAATGCAACATCTTCTTGACGCCTCCTACAACCTTTGATGAGTGTCTGGATTCTGGATGGCAGTATTTTTGACCATTCGCCCATACAAAATCTCTCCAATTCAGTTAAATTTGATGGCTGCCGAGCATGGACAGCCTGCTTCAAATCATCCCATAGATTTCGACGATATCCAAGTCGGGGGACTGTGACGGCCATTCCAAAATATTGTACTTCTTGGAATGCGGTATTCTTCTTCTGCCATGCAAAGTGCTTTTTGTTATGAACAAATAACTAAATTTTTGTCTCATCAGTCTAAAGCACTTTTTTCCAAAATGACTGTGGCTTGTCTAAATGAGCTTTTGCATACAACAAGCGACTATTTGTGGAGTGATGTACAGATACACCATCTGCAGCAAGTTGTTCTTGCAGGTGTTTGGAGGTGATCTTTGGGTTGTCTGTAACCATTCTCACAATCCTCCGCATTTGCCGCTCCTGTATTTGTCTTGGCCTGCCAGACCTGGGTTTTATAGCAACTGTGCCTGTGGCCTTCCATTTCCTGATTACATTCCTTACAGTTGAAACTGGCAGTTTAAACCTCTGAGATTTTTGTAGCCTTCCCCTAAACCATGGTACTGAACAATCTTTATTTTCAGATCTTTTGAGAGTTGCTTTAAAGGATCCCATGCTGTCACTCTTCAGAGGAGAGTCAAACAGAAGCACAACTTGCAATTGGCCACCTTAAATAATGTACTGTACCTTTTGTCATGATTGGACTCACCTGCCTATGAAGTTCAAGACTCAACGAGCTAATCCAACCAATTTGGTGCTGCCAGTAATCAGTATTGAGCAGATACATGCATTCAAATTAGCAAAGTTACACGGGTACCCAAATTTTTCCACAGCCAGTTTTTCACATTTGATTTAATTGCATACAACTGAATACTGCTTCACTAAAAGTCATTGTTCAGAAAACACCCCAGTACTCAGATGTTCCTTGGAAATAAAAGACATACCATTGTTATCTTTTCTGTTGATTGTGGAGTACATTATTATGCAGGCTGAGAGGGGTTCCCAAACTTTTTCAACTTCAAGAATATTGCTTGGTAGAAAAGTCTTTTTCTCCAGTATATTGAACAATGTTATAATTCCAACAAATAGCCTTACATGGTTTAAATCCATTTTATTTCAAATGAAAAATGTACTCTTTTCATTTTATCACAAATAGCATGGGTATATCATGTGCATTAGTAAGAGTTATTGAACAAAAACAACCAATAAGGAAATTATTTCCCAAAACATTTCCCATTATTGATTAAAACTTAATAATCTGATATCTTGTCAACAATTAAGAACCTTGACAATTGGACCTTATTCTTTTGACTGTAAAATATTTTATACAAAGTCTCATGATATAAACAGCTTGGGCTGTTTTTAGGTTTTTAACATATTTGATATATTGTTTAAGGGGTCATTTATTAATGTCCGAATGAAAACAACACAAAAAATTTTTGGGATTTTTTAAAGCCTGATGCTGCAAAAAATCCACATCCGAAAATCCGGCATCTCAGACCTGCCAAGGTTGTATCCAAGTCAATGGGAGAGGTCCCTGTCCTATTTGGAAGATTCAGTGGTCTGCGCAGGAATTATCTTGAAAATCTGACTATTTTGGACTTTTCGGGCAGAAATAAAAATATTTGGGCTTTTCAAGAAAAAGTACGAAAAAATGGTATGATTCGAGAAAAAACTCTCCAATTTTATTGAGTTTGTCCTCGATCCAATTAAGTCATGCTTTGTTAATAATAAATAAGGTCACATTGTGAATTCTAGATTGGTCAGTCTTTTGTTGAAAAAAATCAGATTTTGACAAATACCCTCCTAAATCATATAAACGATAATAGTATAGATTATTATTTCAGCTGTATTGTTCCATTAAATAAAAAAAGGTCTGAAGCACCTCTATCTACATCTCTCTATTGCTCTTGCTCTGTCTCTGTCTTTGTAGTATCTATTTATAATCTCTCTGTCTCTCTATAATGATGTTCACCTAAAATATTCTTTTGGTAGGTATATTTCACATGTTCCTGTAGCATTGATGTTTTAAAACCAGTGATTCTTACCATCTGTTGAGTGCTGGACAAGGTGATATTTAATAGTAAAGAGTAGCTAAAGCTGAACCTCAGATACTGTGTCCTTATACTATTATATATTTCCTTCCTCAGAGGGTTCAGTAATTTAATTTCTACAATAATGCTAGCTAGTTACAGAAGATGACATAACAAAAATATCAAGCCATCTCTATTTTACCTTGCTCCACAAAGGCATTCTTACAAACCTATGGATCATTGTTGTATAAAAAGTATTCATTATTTTGATATCACAAGGTCCATGTGGCAGACCAAGGAAACATATTTGACAACATTCATTTCAGTGGGACAGCTATGATCAATTCTCTTTATAGATGGTGTCATGTTAGAACATGGCAAAACATTTGAGTAAAATGCTTTTTCCATCTGTATAAGAAAGATGCAGAACTGCAAATACCTGTACAAGTGAACACAGCTGTTGGGTTTCCTTCTGATGAGTTATGTAGAAAAGTTCTACTCGTCTCTTTTCCAGGACATATTGTAAGCACTCCGAATTAGCAGCTCCGTCATATAGTCAGTTTATATCTGGGTGACTACATTATATTAACTGCAGCTACAGTTTTGTTGATCATATATCTTGAGGTTTTTTTAGTAGTCGCTGAAGAATGTCTCATCTCCCTTGCTGCTGTGCATTTTTGTTAGTCTATTTGCTAATGTAAATTTAAATAGGAAAATAATATAAGCTAGAGCGTCTACTGGATATTCCGAAATTAAACATATGCCTTCATGAATAATAAAGTTGAATCGGGCCATTGGAAAAATGAGATAAGATCTTCAATCCATGTATTTTTAATTGCTTCATTATCTAAAATTCGGTGTGAATAGCAGTAGATATATTTTGCTGTTAATGCACAAAAATGAAAATGAGACATTTTCTGCCAAATCACAGAAAGCTATCAAAAATTAATTTTGTCTGCTGTGATCATTGAAATTGTAAGTGATTTTTTGTTGGAGTGAAATAAAAAAAATGGTATTTATATGCTAATAGTGAACAGTCATATTTTTCCTATTTGATGCAAACTGCACCCATTTTTTTCTCCTTTTTTATAATGAGCTTTAATGACATAAGCTGTTGACTGTATGACAAACAGCAGCAATAAAGGAAACAATCACAGGGAAACTTTATTTTTCAACAAAAAAAATTGAAAATTAAATCTGATTATGAAGTTTTACATATTCCTGATTTATAGACCAAAAAGTAGAAAAGTAACATCTCCATAGCTTTGTGGATTAAAAAGGGGCAGAATTCTTGAACGTTGAACTTGGGAATGCTGCAGTTTAGATGTATTAACAAATTTGCCACATTTATCAAATAATTAACTGCTTTGATCTGAATTGATGTCTCAATTCAGAAGACTGATTTGAACTCCATTCTACTCTAACAGGTGTTAGATTAAAAGAGGTAAGGCCATGAAACAACAGCCCAATGAATCAGAGAAAATTAATTAGCATTGCACATAATTCAAGTTAATGGGGGAAGGGACTTAATGATTCATAAAAAAAGTCTTCATTATATCTTAAAGGTTGAATTTTTTATGGAGCGGTAGCCATCGTTGCTGCTTGCCATTAAAATAGAATTCTAATAAATCAGCCACTTAGTGAGTTAAGCTTGCACCTATACTGTATCCCTTAGCAACCATTCAGCAGTTAATAGTTATGTCAGTAAAGAAAATAAAGCAAATGTGTCATTAGGATGTGGATTTCTGGACTACAGAAAGCTTGCCTATATTACAATTTAATGCCCAAAAAAAGAAGACCAAAATAATCATGTATGCGTTAGTCAGTCCTGACACCCAATCACTTGTCGGGATTATTGAAAAATACATACTACTTGCATTTAGGGGCTGGAAGTGCGGAACCCCTGTGTGGTTCCTACTATCGTTTTTTTGAGTCAAGTTTAATAAGGATGGGCCCATGGAATCAAGAGCTGTTGCCCTGCCCTGCCACCTGTATTTTGGCAAAGGGGAGCCCAAGGATTTCAGGAGCATTTTGCACCTTTTGGCCAGGTGGTCCCAGAGATTTTACTTTACATTTTAGAAAATATCATAATATATAATGAATAATGGGCCACGTTAGGCTTTCTGGTTGAAGGAAAAAACAATCCCTCAAACAGTTTTATAATATTTAGGATAGTATATAACTGTTGCCTCCAACAATTTTGCCTTATTAAAGAATATCTTGGAAGAGTTAAAATTATTGAATATAATCACTGATGAACTATCAATAACCGCTACATAATTAATCAAAAGGAAACAAATATACAGAAACACTAGGGGGCAGATTTATCAAGGGTCGAATTTCGAGGGTTAAAAAACCCTCGAATTCGACCCTCGAAGTAAAATCCTTCACATTTGAATATCGAATTTGAAGGATTTTAATACAAAGCTTCGATCAAAAAAAACTTAGAAAAGTGCTGGGGAAGGTCCCCATAGGCTAACATTGCACCTCAGTAGGTTTAAAGTGGTGAAGTATGAAGTCGAAGTATTTCTTAAAGAGACAGTACTTCAATTATCGAATAGTTGAACGATTTTTACTTCGAATCGTTCGAATCCTTTGATTCGATCGAATTTGACCTCTTCCAAAGAAACATTCAGCATTATGGGCTTTTAAGTAATCTGTAGGACTGTGTTTAGAGGGGCGGGGGTTGGGAGAGCAAGCATTAAAGGGAAAGCCACTTTCCTTTATAGAATATACAAAAACAAAAAATGCAGCTCATCCATGTGTTGTAATTAAAATCAGTCTGGTGCATGGGTGTGTGGCTTATATCATATACTGAACTAAACAAATTAACCCAGCACTATCATTATACAACTTTAAGGAACAATTGGATTAAAGAGAACTTATCTGAATTTGGCAAAAAGAGACACTTTTGGTTACATGGTTTGTACAAAGTATGTTTCTTTGGAAGAGGTCATGCCAAATAAAGAGAGAAGCAGGTATGGTCTTTCTCCTCCCAAAGAAAATACCCTTTTTCACTTAGGTAGGACTGATGCATGGACACTGCCTTGGCGGGGCGCATCAGCTTATGCATACTTTGTACAAACCATGTAACCAAACTGTCTCTCTTTGCCAAATTCAGATAAGTTCTCTTTAATCCAATTGTTCCTTAAAGTTGTATAATGATAGTGCTGGGTTAATTTGTTTAGTTCAGTATATGATATAAGCCACACGCCCATGCACCAGACTGATTTTAATTGCAACACATGGATGAGCTGCATTTTTTGTTTTTATATATATATATACATATATACATATATACATATATACACACACACATACACACATATATAAATATACACACACACACACACATATATATATATATATATATATATATATATATACACACACACACATATATATATATATATATATATATATATATATATATATATACATATACATATACATATATATATATATACATATATGTATATAAATATATACTGTATACGGTAAATCCTACTAGTCCCCAAAATCAAACATAGACGTTTAATTATTTCCCATTATACAGTCTCTGACCTATTTCTCTTTTGTAAAATGTTTTTTGTTTTTCATACCTTTTAAAAGGGAAATAATCCTGGCTGTGAGATAGCAATCTGCTCAGATTTTATCCTGTACAGGATTTTCGCAACCTAGATTTTGACATGAATAATAAAGAGTTTGTTTTTCAGATAAAACAAGGGGAAGGAAAACAAGACATGCGGAGGGAACATTTCCTTGAGCTAATAAACTTTTGATCTTGCGGCATGCGCTGGGTAATTGTACAGTATAAGCCGTAGGAGCAGGCATTAGGTGCACAAAATAGACTGAAATAAAAGGCTAGTTTGGGATAAACCTGCAAATGATCTGCTTGGAGAACATAACACAGGTCAAACATCTAAGGAATTCTTTTGCAATCCGAGGTAAAATTACTTTTTTGTGAGCTCAGTTATTAATGCAAACCATCATTTTCTTGGTACATTGTCTGTACAGTATCCCTTATTTTCTACAATGGAATTAAGATTTATAAAATTATATCAATGTGGTGATGTAAAATCAAGGCAGCATGTTACCGCAGGGCATCACAAACAGTATTTTAAGCTGGACATAAACCTTCTATACAAATTAAAGCACTACGCGATATGATGGCACTATAAAAATAGCAAAGCGAAATGAATTTGCACTTCAATGATCTTATGGAATTTAAAAAAAAATTTACAGATTTTTAGGCATCAAATTGTGGGGTTTTTCACAGCACTACTTGAGGTGGGATTTGCTATTGACCTGGGAGTTAATTAAATATTCGGCGACTTCTGCAGTAAGAAGGGTAGCAGTCAATTCAATCAAATGCAATGTAGGTTTTTAAGTCTTCCTTAACAAGCATTATGTGATGTCAGCAATTTAAAATGGACCCAATTCCCACTTCCTTCTTTCAGAAGTTGACTATAATAAAATTAATTTGAAATTGAATAAAGGGCTTGACCCCCTACTAGTTGTGGGTCCACTGCATATCTCCCATTTCCCTAACACTCCCGCCTATGAGGCATGTGTTACTAGTAAGTGGACACAGTTTGGGGGAAAATAGGGGCTGCAGAGCTGTCAATCAACCCCATGCCATGAGGGATGATTCACTCCAGGCCTTTGTGAGATCTTATTTCTTGTTATCATTCAGCATGAAGAAGACTTCAGGCATAAAAAAATTCAGGACTGGATCATTATATCCCGCATGAAATGTGGTTGGTGGACAGCTCTGGGGATGTGGTCAGGGTGGACAAGAGGCATATCCTAACTGTCCTGTTTAAGGTGAATCAAATCATGGGAGTGATGCCAATGTCCTGACCCAATAGATTTTTCTACAAGTTTGCAGTTGGTTCTTTAGACACATTAGAGAAACCCAGGCATGTTTCTGCTTTATATCCTCATAGTTAATGTAGGTAAGGGATTTTAATTATAAATAAACACACACGCAGGAAAGGTAAGGGCAACTGAGATACCAAAATGAGCTATAACCTTACTCACTACATGGCATACAGGTGGAACAGCGGCGTTTCACAGGCAGCTGCTATTCTGAGATTGTTCTCTCTGGATTTGTGTATTCTGCAAATTGATAAGGATAAGGCTGAAACAAGAAAAGAAAAACAAATGGACAATTTCACTTCCTAACCCAAAGGTTATGCTTGAATGTATAGAAAAGCAAAGTTATGCTCTACAGAGACCTAGCTAATCATTTATTTCTGTTACACATACATATAACACCATATTGATTATCTGTATCCAGTATTTTTTAAAGACCTGGTCTGGGATGTGGGGGTTGTTCTGCTTGTATTTATGAAATGCACAACTGGAATTAGGATAGCATGGGTGGAAAACACAAGAAAGCAAACAAAACAAATAAACCAGAGGAATAGTTTTAAAGGAGATACTGTATATAGGATATGTATATAAAAAACAAATTTTGTAGGCAATAATGAATAATATACAGTATGTAGTGATGGGCAAATTTATTCGCCAGGCACGAATTTGCGGCGAATTTGCGCGATTCGCCGGCAGTGAATAAATTTGCGAAACGCCCGCGAAACTTCGCCTGAAAAAATTCGCCGGCGTCAAAAAATTTTTTTGCCGGCGTCAAAAACGGACGCTGGCGTAAAAAACACAGTGCCGTTTCGCAAATTTTTTGCCGTTTCGCGCAAATTCGCCCATCACTAACAGTATGGTGCTTCTTTTACTTGGGGCAAAAATTAAATATTTATCTTCAAAATTGCACATTTTTGGAGCTCCCTAGATAGGATAGGATAGATATGTCCCGGTCTGTGTTTCAAATGAGGGGTGGGCATGTCCTAACGGTCCCTGCCAGAAGCACAGTAGGAGAGCCAATCACAGCCCTACAGTGACACAAGCAAAGCCAGGCTTAAGCTGCCTAACAGGTCAGCCTAGCGGCTGATTGGTTCCTATCCTAGGCAGTGTGCCGAGTGCTGCTGAGCTCCGCTGCACAGCCTGGGAAAGGAGGCAGCAGGAAGTGAAACAGATGGGCTGGACTTGGGTTTTTTTTTCTGAAATCTTCAATAAATCAGTCCACAACACTACTTTTTAAAGCACATTCCTTCAGTGTTAAAAAGAGTATAACAGTGCGGGGCACATTTACTATGGGTCGAATATCGAGGGTTAATTAACCCTCGACATTCGACAATCGAAGTTAAATCCTTCAATTTCGAATATCGAAGTCGAAGGATTTACCGCATTTCGTTCGAAGGGAAAATCGATTAACGATTCTAAGGATTTTAATCCATCGATTGAACGATTTTCCTTCTATCAGAAATTACTTAGAAAGCCTATGGGGACCTTCCCCATAGGCTAACATTGGTGCTCGGTAGGTTTTAGGTGGCGAAGTAGGTGGTCGAAGTTTTTTTTTTAAAGAGACAGAATGGTCGAATAGTAGAACGATTTTTAGTTTGAATCGGTTGATTCAAAGTCGAAGTCTTAGTCAAAGGTCGAAGTAGCCAATTCTATGGTCAAAGTAGCCAAAAAAATACTTCTAAATTCGAAGTGTTTTTCATTCTAATCTTTCACTCGAGCTGATTCACTGAATCTCAAAATGTCGATTTCTTCTTAAAAAAAATCATGCTTTACTCCATGGTATTCTCAGGTTTGTTCTCAAATATTATTTATCCTGACGTTCCTGTATAAAGCATTTGAATGATATCCTGAAGTCATGGAAGATAATAACTTTTCAAAGAATAGCTATCTTTTTTTTCTGCTTTTGTTTCTCTACCTATCCCCTACAGTTCTAAATGTCTGTTGTTTTTATTGCTATAGTATACAATGAAAATAGCAAAAGGTTATTTTAATCATGTGTGTATTTCCCATAGCTATCTCTTGTGAATCTATTTCCTATTTTACTTAGGTTTTAAAACAAACTGAAGAAATTCTACACCAAAACATAATTTCTAAGAAAATATTAGATATTAAAAGGTAGTACAAGTATGAGATCAGTTCTCCAGAAACCGATGATCTACAAAGCTTTGAAATTATGTGATGGCCATCTCCCATGGACTCAATTTTAAAGAAATAATTCAGATTTTTAGACCATTTTTGTACTTGATCCTAGCTGAAATTAATCCTTACTAGAGGCAAAATAAACCTATTAGGATAAATTATGGAAAGAACCCTTTTTCGGAAAGCCCCAGGTCCAAACATTCTGGATAACAGGCCCCATACCTGTATTGCTGGGGTGATTGCAAATGGCTGTATATTATTTAAATAAAATCATCATCTCCATGGTGCATAGCATATGACAGATAAAAGGAAGCAAATGGCTGAGAAACAAGGGGTAATATCTAATATCCTATAAGAGGGCAGTGCACATACATACATACATTTGTCCATATAATATTGACAAAATGGTAGTTAGGGATCCTATAATTAATCTCATGGTACTTATTGGATTCATTAAACTCTTATAACAGTTGAATAGTTAATTTGGGTTGAAAAATGGCCAAAGTCCATCACGTTCAACGTGATGGACTTTGATATAGTACAGATGAACCCCAGTGCACATACTGACCTATATATAGCAGTATTTCTACTAACTAGCTATATCTCTACAGATTGCAATTGCCTTGGATTTTATGCTTGCTCAAGAAATCATCAAAGCCACAAGGCAATAACAGGATCAGCTATCACAGCATCACACGGCAGGGCATTCCACAACCTCACTGTGAAGAACCACCTACTGTTTGTTGCTTTATAGTTTAGGATAGTGATGTGCAGGGTGGCCCGATACCCGCAGGTCGGGCAGGTTCGGGCCTACCTTGCACCCCCATTTGTAGGTGGTTCAGGGTTGAGCTCTTCTTCCTGCTCTCCTTGCCCACCACCTTACACTGCCGGCTTCCGGCTTTCTTTTTATAGACGCTCGCCGTTTTTGTGACATCATTGGCTGGGCAGGTTATCGCGGGTCTATAAATGGGAACCGGAAGTTGGGCTCAGGAAGGCAGGTTCGGGTGACCCACACATCACTAGTTCAAGACCTCACATCTAAAGGGGTGACCTCTTGTTCTTGGATTTCTTTAATGGGAAAAAAAGATGTTACTGGGCGCCACAGCAAATACATTTTAAGTTTCTCAACATATCCAGAGGTTGTACTCTTCTACCAATAGATATTGAAATTGCTCATTATTTAGGCTTCATGGGGGCCCCTATACCTCCTGGGTCCCCCAGCAACTGCAGGGTCTGCTTCCTCTGTAGTTATGCCCCTGGTCTTTAATGTCCTTTAATGCCTGTGCATGGGCAGGTGTATCAGCTCCCCCAATGTATACATGGGGATGATGGAACGTTTGCCTTGATAACAGTTTCCACAAAATGGCACCTGCCTGAATGATCTAATTGTGGATTCCAAAGGAATAAAATAAACAAGATCTAATTAATTGATATAGTACAAGTAAAGTTTATTTTGTGTCAGCAAACAAGATGTAAGGAAGATATGGAATTATTTCTTTGGGTGACAGGTCTCTTAAACTGGTATATTGTAGCACTGGAACATAAAGTAGAAGCAGGACTGACTTTTTTTATGCATTCTGAAAAACAGTAATGAAAAAAATCTAACCTTTACTCAATGTAACACAAAAATACATACATAGAATATGCATTAATATAAAATGGCGTTTAGCAATCTGTACATTTCAACTGTGCTATATTATGTAATTACCGTTCAACTTTTATACATGCAATTAAGCATTGGCAGTCATGTAGAAAGATATTATCTGAAGGTTCTGACTGTTAAGCACATACACACTCACCATACCAGAGATCTACGTGGTTTAATAATGGAAATAACATATGAGTAATTTAACTAATCGCACTTTCAGTCTTGCAGAGCTTTTTCCCCCTACACATAAGCAAATGATGATATTTTTGTGAAAAGGTAGCATAACTGTTTCTTGCAAATTTATCTGAGAATATATATTTCCATTGTGGAAATCTTTCTAATGTATTCATTTTCTTTATAAATAATGCTCTTGTTTTTTTGTTTTTTTTTAAAAACCAGGTGCAATCTTCTTTAATAGAGTTTCAACCTAGCTAGATAGGGAGAAGTGGTTTACATGCACAATGGTGTGATTCGGTTCTGTAATGTATGCTGCAATTATACAGTTGATAGAGCCTCATGTTGCTGCCATTTTTTCCTCTACATAAATTTACTGCATGTTTAGTATAATGACAGTGTAATGAGAACCCAGGTCTCTGTCGTTCATTTGCATGTGGTCTCAGCAAGGTAGAAGCAATCAAGATCTTCATTATGTAACCACCAAAAAAATAAATAAGCACCAAGAAGGTTCCAAGTTAACTGGCATTTTAAACTTGTTTTGAAAAAATATTGTGCTCTAAACATAATATCCTACAGCGGTCAAAATTGTATTGTTTATTAAAAATATATGATTATTTGGGCCCTGTTTACCATTTGTATTGGTTGTGTTATTGTAATGTATGTGTAATGTGTGTGTCCGTTAGTTAGGAAAGTCACAGTGGCAAATTCACTAAGATTCGTAGTTGCGCCAGGCGCAACTTCGCCGCACTTCGCCAGGCGTAGTTTAGCCAGCGCTACGCAAATTCACTAAAATGCGAAGTTGCGCACAGGGGTAGCGTAAGGTTGCGAAGTTGCGCTAGCGTTGATTCGCGAAGCGAAGTTACGCTAGCGATGGTTAATTTGCATACGGCGCCAAATTCAAATTTCAATGGAGGAATACGTAGAATCACTACAAATGCCTGGGAAACCTTCAAAACATCAAATAAATGTTTTTTTTTGCCCTACACATGTGCCCACTTTATAGTTAAGTTGCCATGAGTTAGGAAATGTAGGGGGGAAGGAGGGGAGCCCCAAAAATTTTTTCGATCTTTTTCAGCCTATCACCCATAATATAGAAAAAACACCAGCAATCCCTATCTACTCTATTGCGCTTCGCCTGGTCTGAGGTGGCGAAGGAAGTCTAGCGTAAAAGGTAGCGTTCAGTACACTGCGCGCGTTAGTGAATTTGCGTAGTTACGTCCGTAGCGAAAATTCGCCAGGCGTAAGGGTGCGAAGTAACACTAGCGAATTTTTGCCAGCGTTGGTTAGTGAATTTGCGAAGTAACGAAAATGCCCAACGCTAGCGAATTGACGCTGGCGTTAGGCGCTTAGTGAATTTGCCCCACAATGTGGTGATTACCAGCAGGGCACACACTCATGCACGTTTATTTGCAGAAAATATGTAACGTTTTGGGGGCAATTCCTTATGATAGACACAGTTTCAGGCTGGTAAAAAATATATTTTTGTCCCTCTTTCTACTTTTCAAATGTTGGGAGGTCTGTATGGGACAAATAAATTCCATTGGGGAGTGGGTCTGGGTCAGTGGGGCCCATAAAGGTTGGGCCAACCTGGTTTTTCCCCTGTATTCTGCTGGTCCAGTCCAAACCTGGTCAGACATCTTGTCTTTGGAAGGGGATTACCCCCAAAATGATACATCTTTTCATTGTATAGGAATTGTACAGCACTGTGGCATATGATGGAACGTTATAATTATAAGTAAACTATTCTATGACATTTTACCTACTGGATGACAGTATTTTAACAGAGGAGTGTGAAAGTTATTATAAATGTTTCAACTTTATTATGAAACCTTCTCTAGTGAGGTGGTGGAGATTAAAGGGGTGGTTCGCCTTCGAAGTAGCTTTTAGCATGTTATAGAATGCCCAATCCCTAGCAACTTTGGAATTGGCCTTCATTGTTTTATATTGTCTGGTTACCATATAGACCACATTAAAAAACAGATGTTCTGCAAGGCTACAAATTTATTGTTAGTGCTACTTTTTATTCATCAGCTTTACGTTCAAACCCTATCTGGTTCATATTCCGGTCTCTAATTCAAATCAATGCATGGTACCAGGGATTAGGTAACGGGAGGGGGATCAGCTTTCTGGGGTAAAACAGCCATAAGAGTGTTGTCTCTTTTCGGCAATTTATTTTTCACTTGCAGCAAATAAACAAAATAAACAGTTAAAAAAATAACTAAAAATAACTAACACAGGTCAGTTTTCCTAACTAGCTAGGCATAAGCCTACGTCTGCCCAAAAACATTCAGAAAACAAAGTCCCAAACCTTGTGGTGATTCCAATCCTCTCAGTCAGCTCCCACAGGAATCTGTTCTGTGTCTTTCCCCAGAATGGGGCTTGAGCTGTCTTTTAGGGTAGGACTACATGGACGACGCGCTGCAACATAACACCGGCGTCAAATCATATGTGACGGAAATAAGTAAAGTAATGGATATGTTGGATAGTCACATCGTTGATCCGACGCGACACGGCTGTCGGATGCAGACGCAGTGTCACAAGCAATTTGATGCCGGCATTTTGTTGCAGTGCGTCAGATCGCACTGAAAATGCCCATGTAGTCCTACCCTCAGGAAAACACCCGTCCTTGACTAGCAGTCCCGGAACCACTCTGTTAGGAATCTGGGACATAAATAAGCTCCAACCTGGACTTTCCAAGGTATCCTAGTGGTGACCTCACCACAATGGTTACTAGGGTCATTTTGACCCTACCAACCAGATTGCTACCAGAAAAAGGAAATAAAAAAAAATAAAAAACAAATAAAAAATTAAAACCAAGTTCAAGCATGACAAAGTTGACAAAGCCTTTTGGCAAAGATTTTTTATTAGCCTTGGCCTTTATTAGTGGGCATTAATAAGGATGGGCAAATTTGACCCGTTTAGTTTCACCAAAAATTCGCCGCCATCGAAATGACGCTGACACCCATTAAGAAGTCTATGGGCGACAAAAAAATTTTGATGCGCGGCAATTTTTTTTTGACGTGCGTCTTTTTATTTTGACGCACGACGCCATACAAGTCTATGGGCGTCATTTTTTCGCCGAAACAAAGCAAAAGAATTCGCCCATCCCTAGTGGCCAACCCTTGCCAGAATTATTCTGGTGTAATCTGGTCTCCTGTAAAACATGCTATAGAGTAACTGAGCTATTGAAACAGCAACAAGGACCTTAAACTATAATCCAGAAAATCACATGATTTATCAATTACGTATAATCTCTTTGCTAATAATACAGGCTCATTTATTCTTGTGCCTTTTTGCTGAAGGTGATTTTAAAGTCACATCATGTTAGTGTTACATATTTTACAGTGAGCACTAGTACAGTTATAATAACTTTCTCCTACAGGAATGCTGTTGAATGTGTATGATATACTAGAAACACTCATCTTTTCCTGTAAAAACATTTTTACTTTTAGTAGCTATTTCTATAATGGAGAGTTATATTTTACTGTCATTCCACTAGTGCAGTTTAATGCCACAGTCACAAATGTGATTAATCGCTAAGGAAAAATCCCATAAAGAGCATGATTGAATTCCTGGCAAACTGAACACTTATTTTAAGAAATTATCAAAGTACAATGGTCAAGAAATTGAATAAAAGCTGTTCAGATCTTGCTAAACTGTGTTTGGTCATAAGTCCCCTTTTAAATTTCAAAACGCAGCTAAAAAACTCAATGATTTGTCAGACAGAAAACCATGGGACCTTTTATACAAAATGCTCGGGACCTGGAGTATTTTGGATAAGGGACCTTCTAGTAATAAAATAAAATAATTTAAACATAAAAAACCCAATAAGATTGTTTTGACCCCAATAATGAGTTATATCTTAGTTGGGATCAAGTGCAAGGTACTGTTTTATTAATACAGGGAAAAAGGAAATCATTTTTCTAAAGATTTTAATTATTTCATTAAAATGAAGTCTATTGGAGATGGCCTTCCCGTATTTTGAAGCTTTATAGATAACACAAAGTTTCCCCCTTCTCCTTTCAATGTTTTTGAAAAAGGAAAACCATATAATAGATATTTTCCCTGGGTGGTCAAAGAAACTCTTAAAGGGGAATATAAAATAACCATTTTTCTAATACAGATGTTTAAATTTCCCTAGACTGGAGCTTAGGACCCTGACCCTAGTTCCTACAGTGCATAGGTTCAAGCTTAGACTACTACTTTAAGAAATCATGCTCAAGGCTATGAAGTCTCTGGGGTCTCCCACTGAGTTTTTCTATCTGCTCAAAAGAACAGACTACATTATCTAAATTTCTGTGTAGCCCACTCTTGCCTTCCCCCTGGCTATTCCCAGCAGAGGATTGGTTGCACAGGTTTATTTTTCTCAGATGGGCCTATGTTATTAGCATGGAAGATGGGGTTTTTGACAGCTTCAGCCATCACAATCATTATGTCTCCCTGTTGTTAAGAAATGTATTGGCTAAAATATGATGTGGTACAGATGTTACACAAACATTTTCAATATGTTAAATATCAGAGACTAATATAGTACTTACTCTGGGATCTAACCTGATGAACATGCCTCTCCAAGGTGAGCTTCAAGGGATTCTCCTCTGCCCTGAGTTTACATACTTAGTGCCTACATTTGCGGATCAGAATTAGATAAAAATTCTCTACTTCAGGCCTAAACTAAACATTTCATTCCTAATGAAATCTAAATGTAGGATTTAACCTAACATTAGGTAGCCCTTGTCTATTGGTCCCACTTCCGCATATGCCACTTATGTACCGGTATGTCTTTCACTGATATCTCAATTTTCCATCCATGTTGGTTTTACCAGATTACTTAATAATTCAGGTACACATCAAATCTAGAAAATCTAGATAGAATGACTGCATTGATTACAATTTAATTGGCATGCAGTCAGTACAGCCCTGCAACATGTATTTCTTAGACATGCCCTGAATTTTCATGTGATCTGGTAACCCTAATGTCTCTGGCGGAGCCTGTGACCCGCATGGGCCGACACCATGACGTTGCGCGCCTGGCGCAAACATTGACCCCCATCTTTTTATTTCATACCACTTGACATCCCTATACTAATTTTAACCTAGCAATCACCCAGATTGCACAACAACACTTGCTACAACTACTTTTTCGTATGCATGATAGTCAGCTTTAGGTCTATGGTTATGGAAGTGACAGGGGACAGGCAAGGCTATAGCATCACTTACTTACATTTGGTAGAACAGAAATGTTCAATGCACAATATTATAACTTACTGCAGTGATCCCCAAACAGTGGCTTGAGACCTCAAAGCAGGTGCTTATTTTTGAATTTCTGATTTGGAAGCAAATTTGGTTGCATAAAAAAAGACAGGTGTACATGTACTCTTGCAGGCTGCCAGTCCACATATGGCTACCAAATAGCCAACCACAGTCTTTATTTGGCACCCCCTGGAAATGTATGCATGCTTGTCTTGTGGACCTCCACTTTGCTGTAATGTGTGGAGAAGTAAATATTACTATTATATATGCACTGTTAGACAATTCCTCGATTCCAGAGACATTTTAGTTTCATGCTATCACAGAAGAGTCATAAGAAAAAATCTGAGACAAAATCGGACAAATCTGAGCCTATACATATCTGAAGGTGTCCCGTTCTTTCTTTCTTTCTAATACAATAAATGGGATAAAGCTATAATAAGCAAGGTAAATTACATTCAGTGACATTGTGCTAATTAAGTCATAGCCCTCTGCCTGGCTTGGCTGCATTTTTAATTACCAGCTAATCTCATCAATATGGTTCCTGACTGGGCATCTGCAGACAGTTGTGTTACAACTATAGGAAATTCAAAATTCAGCTTTCTGAAATTTTCAGATTGAAAGACTGACCTGGTACGTTGTGCTCAAACACAAAAAGTAGGACACCAGGGAATTAAACACTTTTGCTCTACTGTTTAGCTGGACATCAACCTTTCTTGGACTTATGTAGACCCAAATAGCATTACATACACAAATTAAACTGTGCAATGGTTTTGGAGTTCTTTGTAAATGTAATGGTTATTGAACGAGTTGACTTTCTATTCTTAACACTTCTGGTTCTGCATCCAGCAGACCTATAAAGAGGCTAGCCAGGCATTGTGGGACTCTATGTCTTCTCTATAAGATAACTGTTTTTTGCTTCATCGTTTCAAGAGTCAAAAACATCAGTGCAGAAGAAGGCAGACACGTACTGCTTTCCATTGCAATTACATTTAGAACCACTGAAAATGCTGAATAAATGTATATTACTTAGAAGTGTATTTTCTTTCCTTATTTCATTCTAATATACTAACATGCCCTTTTATACAAAAGGACCCCCAAGTAGCTTGTCTACCTTCCTGGTTTTTCTACCTTGTTTTTTTGAAGGCTGATAAGAGAAATATTAGTGAGGCATGCACAAGATTCCACAGAGGTTTGTCATCTCTCTCATCATAATGATAGTCAAGCTTAGTGCTATTTATTTATCTTCTTCAGACAATACTTTCATCTCTGCTGGATGTGAAATCAATAATAGAATCATAATGTGAAAATATCAGTTTCTGTGGAATTCCATGAGTTTTTTCATTAAAACATTCTGGCACTGTTGGTTGATTTAGCCCCACTAGATCACATAAAAAGCAATGGTATTTATCTCACATGGTATTTATCTCACATAGGTATTACTGTTTACATAATGTTACACGAGTTGGCCAATTTCAACATAATCTCTTGTTTTGAGCCTGCATAGTTCACTGTTAGGATTAAGACTAGCAGTTAGGAGCCGAAGTAATGCGGTGTCCTCATGTATGGTGCTTTAAATACGCTACTTGGTTTAATGTGACACTTGAGGAAGTGAAAATGATGGAGAAGATGACAAAGTGAACACAGGCCAGGGGCCAAAACCAGGAGATCAGATATTAAACATGGGTAGCAGAAATGGGAACAAACAGGACTCAGGAACAAGGGTCAAGGAGGAACAAGGAAAACAAGGAACTCAGGTACAAGGGGGCTAGAATCAATTATCCAGCAATAGGAAGAAGGATGGTATTGGCTTAAATGAGTCCTTGATGACAAGCTTGTTGGCACCTGACCTTAACTAAATTAGAGGTGGAGACTGTGAGGACAGTGGAGAGAGAATAAGTCGACTACCAGCAGTGATCAGTTTCAAAAGCCTTGATATGCATTGGCTTAATAACACGCAGACATTTTGCATTTTTCACAAATATCCCCAGGAATTCAGAAATTTTAAAACTGCACTTATATTGGTTACTCTCAAATGTAATATATACATTTTATACACCACTGATTGACACTTGCAGTCACCCTGTTCACCATACTTGAAGCATTCCACTCCATCTCCACACGAATCATCACACCAGCATCTTACTATAGCATATGGTTGTAGAACTACTATCAGATGTTTAACATTGCATGCATAAAGACACCATATGTGTTATTATAACAAATGCATCTTGTGCTCCTTCACCGCACAGCCAAGTCTATTGTGGAGTTCTTGGCTATTATGTTTTCCCTCTTGTGACCTGGAGTACTCCTCTAGGTTGCAATTCCTATTAAGACAATGCCTGGTCCTAACCACTTCTTCCTTAACCTATTTTAACCCTCAACTCATTCATACTGCATCTTCCTTATATCTGCCTGACCTCATCAGCATCTCTCCATTTCACCAGCTTCCTATTCCAACCTCAGACAAGCTTGGGTTTAGTGTGGGCTACTTGTCGATCATTTCTTTACCTTGATCCAGATGTCTCTTACATCAATCAAGTTGTCAAGTCTGAAAAAAACTGAAGTTCATCTTATCTTAAAGAAACAGTAAAATCTTTAAAGTAATGAAAATATCATGTACTGTTGCCCTGCACTGGTAAAACTAATTTGTTTGCTTTACAAACACTACTATAGTTCATATAAACAAGCTGCTGTGTAGCAATGGCAGAAATTGAAAAAGGCTATATGGCACAGGTTAAATAGTGGATAACAGATAACACCATTATGTTCTACAGAGCTTATCTGCTATCTGATGTGTAACCTGAGCCTTTTCTCCTTTGAATGGCTGCCCCCATGGCTACACAGCAGCTTATGTATATAAACAATAGTAGTGTTTCTGAAGCAAACACAGCAAGTTTTACCAGTGCAGGGCAACACTGCATTATATTTTTATTACTCAAAAACACTTTCATTTCTTGATGTTACTGTTCCTTTAAGCATTTAATCTTACATAAAAGATCACGTTAAAATCATTTTAGCTTCAATGCTTTGATATACAAATATTGCAGATATGTAGAAGAATGATAGCTAGATAGATAGCTAGATAGATGAATAAATAGACAGTTGTACAGAGAGTGTGAGGCAGAGAGAGGCTTTTTAAGGAAATACAGCGATATAATTGGCTATATTTGCACATTTTAAGAAAAATGTTTAAAATGCCCAGCCAGCATATTTTAAATTGGGATAATTACTTTGACTCCTTGTACATTTAATTTGCTGTGGAAGCTTTGCTGACATTTCTATTCTGTATAAAGTAATCAATAAAAGAACAGCTGTATTATGAAGAAACATATTGGGGTTTGTATGGATGCTCTACAAGGTCGTGTTTTTCATAGGGTAGGAGTTCTTATAAGTACATCCCCTGTGGGGATTTATCATTGTAAGTTGTTGCCATAGTAAAACAGACTAGGCCAGTCAGCTTGAAACATATTGTAATGTGAGCATAAAATGAAAGCTTTAGTGGCATATTGTACTGTACTTTTTCATAAAGATGCAGAAAGGCCAAGATTAAAAATATCTAAAAATTGAAAATCAATGAAAGCTCAGGGTCTTAGTTTCAAAACAACTTACAGTGAATTTAAAGGGCACACCAGTCTGTAGCAGATTACATATACAGTAGAAAATAGAAAAATGACAGTTACAGCAGTACATAACATTTATTTATACAGAATGATTATATGATAGGATGGATACAATTAATGCTACATGTGTTTCAGAAAAGATTATTCAGTCTAATTATGTAATGTTTATTATTTTGTGCAAGATTTTGAAAAACTTTTACAGATTTGAGGCAGATTAGTTGCAGTTATGAACAAATAAAGATAATATTCTACAGCAGTTTGTTTATACCAATCAATCCCCTACAAATTCAGTAGGGCATTGACATACAATTGGGGCCCCAGGCCTCTCTTCAAAAGAATTATTTCCAGGCCCAACCCCCGGTGCCAAAATCATGGGTCACGTGATGAGGGTAAAAATGAGGGTCACGCACAGGTCCCCTATACAGAGGAAGCAGATCTGGGGCCCCTGCCTCAAGAGAAATTGAGTAGGCTATAGTATTCCAGACATTTAATTGTTTTGGGGTTTGTGGTGCTAAATTGTGCTGTTTTCTTTTTGTTGAACTTTTGGGTTTAAAATTTCAACTTATTGTTATGGCTTAGATCCCCTAGCAACCAGGTAACAGTTGGAAAGTCAGAATGGCAGATGAATTGCAGGGGGCTGAGTAGGAAGATAAAGAACACAAAATAAGAACAAAATCATATCCTGTATGCTGAAATTTTTCAATATTCTAATGTGGGCGTATGTTTAAAAGTTGTAACTGTTAAATATATTGTAGGTCATTTTTTTTTAACTATTTGAATCTCATTCCACATTAGTTTTTATCACTATTATATATACACATATATACACAGTATATATATATATATATATATATATATATATATATATATATATATATATATATATATACATACACAGTATATATATATATATATATATATATATATATACATACACAGTATATCTATCTATCTATCTATCTATATATATATATATATGTATGTGCCTACTCTATTTAGACATAAGCGCAAGTATGTTAAAGAAAAAAGTAAGACTGGTGAACATTGGCTTAGAAATGTCTGCACTGACGAATTTTTGCTGGCGAAACTTCGCCAGCGTTCGTCTGCCAAGATGAAACGTCACATTTTGATAAATAAGCGTATTCGCTGCAAATTAAAGTTAGTGAAGTTGCTCGAAGTATGGCAGAGCCTTCCAAGGTGAAAATTCACCCTTTAGTAAATTTGCCCCACAGAGCGGATGTCAGGGCAGAAACACGTGGGTATGCATTTTAGAGCCAAAATCCTTTTAAAGGAAAACTATACCCCTGAACAATGTTGCTGTCTGTAAAAATATATTGCATAAAACAGCTCATATGTAAAACTCTGCATCATGTAAATAAACCATTTTCATAATAATATACTTGTTAGTAGTATGTGCCATTGGGTATCAAAAATAGAAAATTGGCATTTTATAAAATAAGGGCTGCCCCTTGGGATTGTATGATTCACGGCGCACACAAACCCAACAAACTATACTTGTTAGGTCACATGAGCCAATTAACAGACAGAGTTCTGTCTTTGCTTCCGCACTTCTTCCTGTTACAGTTAGAGCTATAGAATTTCCGGTCAGGTGATCTCTGAGGCAGCACACAGACCATCACGAAATGGTGACTCAAGGCAAGAGATGTAAAAGGGCAAGATTTACTTAAATAATATATACCAGTTTGGTAAGATTCTTTAATATGCCACTTAATTTGTTGCTTAAGTATTCATTTCAGAGCCGGGCCAACCCGGCCAGGCGCCCTAGGCAAACTGGCCGGCTTAGTGTGTGCTCAATTGCGAAACTACGCGCCAGTGCGCATGCGTGAAACTACGCACCAGCACGCATGCGCAGAAGCGCATTTAAACGGAAATTACCAGCGGCAGTCAGGGAGACACAGGACCGGACATGGGGTAGGCGACAGAGCAGGAACTAGGGGTAGGCACAGTAGGCACGTGCCTAGGGTGCAAAGCTGAGGGGGCGCCAGGCACGTGCCTACTCTGCCTACCCCTAGTTCCAGCCCTGATTAATTTGGGGGTATAGGTTTCCTTTAAAGGAGAAGGAAACCCCCAGGGCGCTAAACCCCCCCCCCTCCCCTGTGCTGCCCCCCCTCCATCCTCCCCCCTGGCCTACCTGTCCCCCTGGGCAAATGCCCCTAACTTTTTACTCACCCCTCTGCGCAGGTCCTGTCCACGGAGTACGCAGTCGCCATCTTCTCCCACGCGCGTCTTCTTCCTGCTCTGATCGGCGTTTTCTGGCGCATGCGCAGTAGGAACAGGTACCGGTACGGCTCTACTGCGCATGCGCCGAATGTCACGAAGTTTTCCGATTTCACTTCGTGACATTCGGCGCATGCGCAGTAGAGCCGTATCGTACCTGTTCCTACTGCGCATGCGCCAGAAAACGCCGATCAGAGCAGGAAGAAGACGCGCGTGGGAGAAGATGGCGACTGCGTACTCCGTGGACAGGACCTGCGCAGAGGGGTGAGTAAAAAGTTAGGGGCATTTGCCCAGGGGGACAGGTAGGCCAGGGGGGAGGAGGGAGGGGGGGCAGCACAGGGGAGGGGGGGAGGGGTTTAGCGCCCTGGGGGTTTCCTTCTCCTTTAAGGCATGCACAGGAGCAAGTGGAGGGAGAACTTTGGCTGTTTCTCACTTCGCAAGAGTTCGGCGCCCTAGACGCAACTTCGGATTTTAGTGAATTAGCGTTGTCCTGGCGAATCTATGCCTACTCATCACTGCTCGCCCTGACTACAGAAAAGTAAGAGAAATAATGTAGTAGTAGTAGAAAGCTACCCTACAACCAAGGCTCACTTTCCCATAGAACTTTACTTGTTCTTTGATTAACAAGCCTGTAAAGAAGGAAAATGAAGCATTCAATGTATTTTGGAGAATTAAGTATTGAATACAGGAAAATAATTGTTAAATACTAAATTCTCAATCAGCAGTTACCTCTCAGTCAAATTGAACTGATACTTGTTGCATTGTCATAATCCTGTTTGTTTTGTTTCTGTAGCCTTGCAACAGGACATTATCTTCCTATCTGTGAATTGCAAGATTTAATGCCGAGTACGAGTGCTGAGGTATGAGATCTGTTATTAGGAAACCCATTATCCAGAAAGTTCCAAATTACAGAAATGCTGTCTCCCATAGACTCCACTTTAGCCAAATAATCCACACTTTTTAAATGTATTTCCGTTTTCCCTGTAATAATAAAACAGTACCTTGTGCTTGATCCCAACTAAAATATAATTCATCCTGGTTGAAAGTAGAACCAGCCCATTGGGTTCATTAAATGTTTACATGATTTTCTAGTAGACCTAGGGGCAGATTCATTAAGGTTCGAATTTCGAAGTTAAAAATACTTCGAAATTCGACCCTCGAATTGAAATCCTTCGACTTCGAATTCGAAGGATTTAGCGCTAATCCTGCGATCGATCGAAGGATTTTTCGTTCGATCGAACGATTAAATCCTTCGAATCGAACGATTCGAAGGATTTTAATCCAACGATCGAAGGAAAATCCTTCTATCAAAAAATCACAGGCAAGCCTATGGGGACCTTCCCCATAGGCTAACATTGACTTCGGTAGGTTTTAACTGCCGAAGTAGGGGGTCAAAGTTTTTTTTAAAGGGAAAGTACTTCGACTATCGAATGGTCGAACGAATTTTCGTTCGATTCGTTCGATTTCGTTCGAATTCGAACGAATTTAACCAATTCGATGGTCGAAGTACCAAAAAAATACTTCGAAATTCGAATTTTTTTCATTCGAATCCTTCACTCGAGCTTAGTGAATCGGCCCCTTAATGTATGAAGATCTAAATTATGGAAAGATCCGTTATCCAGTACTGAGAATAGGACTTACTTTATTCTTGCTTTATTTTAGTGTTTATGCTCAACCTCTTGCCTGAAGTTGTTGAATTAAAAACCCCACTGCCTTCTGGGATGCCAACATTTGTAATTCAACAACATCTGGAAGGCCACAAGGTCAAGAAAACAGGTCTATATAGATTTCTTTTGACTGCCATGTACAACTGCAGAACTGGTAAGAGAAACATTATGACAGCTGTCACCTAATCCTTCATACGCTGAATTCCCCACACAATGTTGGTGGGACACCTCTCTGCTCCAGCAACCATAATAATTAATTGCACAAGGGTAAAGCAGAGTCTTGAATGAATAATAATGGTCCCATATAAACCGAACAATGCGGCTGTACATTTATTCTGCTAGACCTTATTTTGGCATGTGCCAGAAGAATAATTAGATTTAAGTGAATTAATCAGACAGAATCTGTTAATGAATCCAACCCAATGGTGCAGGTAAACTTTCACTCTTATTAGACTCATGCACTAAATTAGATAGATGATTCTACCTTTGAAGCATCCGTTGCCCTGTCGTTCAGGTGCTTATTAAATTACTAAATATGACACGCAATTAGTCAAATATTTTTAATTTTCGGCATCATTAAAGAGATAACTGGATTAAATAAAGAAGGGTGGAACCTTGATTTTCTGCAATGAAAAACTTTTTGTACAGATGTACCTTTGAAGCTAATGCATTTTGCATTATAGAACAGTGGAATGGAGTATTGTGCATAAAATGTAAGAATGGATGTAATGACCTTTTTAGTTTTTAGTATTTAGCCAGTCCCTCTGACGTCAATAACTATCGTAGGGTTTAACTAAAGCCTTACACATTTCGTGCCTCCACGGGGCACTAGGCCGTAGGCTGAAAGCATATGACTAAGTGCCCCATGGAAGCACAAAACATGTAAGGCTTTAATTTTCACTACCTATGGGTCTAACATAAGCAATTTGGAAGAATCTCACACCCTTAGAGAGAGATCAGCCCGGTGCACAATATTAGAGGATCAGCAACCTCACAATTGGTCTGGAGAAATGGATATCAGCACACGAGGCATTAGCGTTGCAGGGAGCCCCCTGCTCGTTTATTGTGCGGAGATGCAATGTTTCTTTGTGCTTGACAAAGGGGCGTGTCCCGAAACGTTGCATCTCCGCACAATAAACGAGCAGGGGGCTCCCTGCAACGCTAATGCCTCGTGTGCCGATATACTTTTTCCCACTACCTATGGGTGCCATAACTTTTAATAAAGAATTTAGCAGCAGAAGTTGACTGTGAACAGGTTTGTGCCAGCCTAAATTCTGTATGAGGGCATTATATCTCCCATACACAGTCTACAGCTAGAGTGCCCCATTGCGTTCTTTCTGGTGTTACAGTTGTGCCTTATAAAATATTATAGGGAACAAAGGATACAAAAATTACCCTGCTCTAGTAACCCATGGCAGCAAATCAGAAGCTTTGTTTTTGAACAGCTGACCCGTAAATGCCACCTGCTGTTTGGTTGTTAATCGTTACTAGACATAAAAAATAGAACCTTTTGTTACCTTGCCCTTTTAGTTTTTCTGTGTCATGTAAAACTAATGGCTAAAGTAAGCTTTAAAAAGGAATTTATGAATGGAACACTGGGAAGTCATAGTAAGGAACAAAAACGGTAGCCACTACTAGCAATAAAAAAAAAAAATATAATATGTATGTTGTAGGGATGTGAAATGTAATAATACTTTTTCTAACTCCATTTTAATAACAAACGGGAACTGCTCTATTAAGAGCCTACCTGCAAACAACCCTGGTGCTCTAGTATAAATGTAATGCCATCAGTTTGATTTAATCAAGTTAATTTTGGTTATATTTGTATTTAGCTCTAACCATTTCTATAGTGCAGGTTGCATAGCGAGTATGATAAACATAAACAGGTCATTTATTGAACATCCAACAAACATTTTAGAGATACTGGCATTTGAGGGGTCCTGTCCTGAAACCCCCCACCATAACCACCCTCCTTTTGTTTTTTGGTACTCTGATGCAAGTGCAAGGGCTCATCGCTATAAGTACTGCATTTCTGGTTTTTAAAAATCTAAATTTGTCTCTTTAGTTACCGGGGGGGTGTCAGGAAACATAGTGCTATCTTTGTAAATGAAGATAAACTATAAACATACTTTTCCGACAGAAAGGAAGCCTTATACAACATTTAAAAAGATGGTAAAGGTTACAAAAAATAATACAAAATGATATGAGAGGATATATGTGATGCTGACAGGTACACACAAAGGATATATCCTGGTACCTTTCGGGCTGTCAGTTTCAAAATAATTATTGTTTCGTCATTCTGTGGCCATATGCTTTGTGCTGTGACTACAAATCTCTTGGGAGGACAGAAGCAAACAGGAGCATTCATACATCAACAGCCTTCAATATTTATTAATGGCAGCCGCCCTGTATTTTCTAGAGTGCTTAATATTTGATGTTATTTTCTTTTTCAGCTGTGAAAAATATTAAACATTTTAAAGAGAGACAAGATATTAGATGATTGGAGGAAGCATAATGATAGCAGTGGTGTTACTACTCACCGGCGGATGCTGGTACAGGATCGGCACCCGGGCGCCTCTATCGAGCCCTCCCAACCATGAATTATTGCAACTCTGGCGGGCATGGAAGTTACGCCACTGAATGATAGTAAAAGTAGACTGTTTTCACTTGCAAACAACGCCATCCTGTGTGTGTTTCAGCTGTGGAAAATAAAGTTATTATTAGAGAGACAAGATATGAGATGATTGGAGGAAGCAAAATGATAGCAGTGGTGTAACTACTCCCTGACGGGCCCTGGTACAGGGTGGGCACCTGTTTTCACTTGCAAACAACTCCACTCTGTGTGTGTTAATTAACATATGCTCTCTGGGCAGTTTGTGTTTGTGGTTACCTATTCCAATGGCAGACATGTTTATGAGTTTACGCTTTTCCATATAGTTACACTCAATGTCTCCTATTCTGAATCAAAACTAACTAACTCCTATTCTGACTCTCATGATTAACGCTAGAAATGGTATCCAATCTGTGTTGCAATGCAAGTGCAGTTGTGTCAATTTTAATGCGTCTCCCATATTTGCATCAGGCACAACTCTTGCTTTTGACTGAAATCATGGGGGGGGGACATATTGCATTGTGGAAAAACAAAGCAATGGCATAACTATAATACTGGGGGGGGGGGGCGTGTGTGTGTGTTCCATAGTATTTATACCACTGACCTCTTTCTAGCCTTCTAATGGGGGTTGAATGGGTCTAAACTGACTAGTAAAAACATATTGCTCTGTAAGGCTACAATTTTATCCTTATCTTTAAGTTGAATTACCTATCTTTATATTGTGGGCCTCTTCTATTCAAATTCCTGTCTTAAATCACTGCCTGTTTGCTAGGTTAACTGGACCCTAGCAACCAGATGGCTGCTGGAAAGCTGCTGAACAAAAAGCTAAATAATTAAAAAAAAACACAAATTATAAAAAATAAAGACCAATTGCAAATTGTCTTAGAATATCAATCTCATACTAAAGGTTAATTGAAAGGTGAACAATCCAATTAAAGACAAGATTCCTCAGAGGAGTAAAAATCAGCTTGATCAGTTAATTTTTTTTTTTTTAATGGATTATATTTAGAAAGTTTCTTATTTCAGTGATTAAAAACGAAAACGAAGATAAAATATAGAGCAGGCCTTCTCAAAAAATAAAACCACTGTTTATTAATTCATTAAAAATACAAGTGGCTGCTGTGGACAATCCCCTTATCGTTTGTATAGGTAGGAACGATTTTCCTTCGACTTCTAAAGACTTAGCCAAATGTTGGCTATGGGTTCTAGGAGGTCCCCATAGGCTAACATAGCAATTCGGCAGGTTTAAGATGGCGAAGTGTCGAAGTCAATTTTCAAAGTTGAACTTTTTTTTACTTCGAATCGAAGTCAAAGTCGAATTTAGGCCTATTCGATGGCCGAAGTACCCAAAAAATTGTTTGAAATTCGAAGCGAAAATTCACTTCGACCTTAGTAAATCTGCCCAGTAATGAATAATAAATAGTGTTTATTTTAAGAAGGTGGGCTCTATATTTTATCTTTTTTTTTTTTTTTTGCTTTGAATGACGTTGCAGTCTAAGGAGTCCTGCATGGACAGAATTACAGCTAACTCTTTGCAGTCCAATTTTTGAAATTCAAATGTGGAGCCAACAGTGAGTCTAAATAGATGTGTCTTAAAAGATGGAACATGGGCATATGCGTGGTTATAAGAAAATAGTTATGGAACTTGTACAATAGCTACTCTAGCTCCTGCTATAGATATTGTAAATGAAAATGAAGTAACAGCTAAAAAGTTTCTTTTACCACATGATATTTTGTATAAATGAGAATTGTTTACAGTGGCCGACTATGAATGGGCATGGTTCCCATCTTGGACAGGATGGGGCACTGATGTTATGATTTCTGTTCTCAACATGTGAAAGCTGTTACCACTTGTAATCCTTACTACTTATCTGGGTGATTGTGGGGATTTCAAAGGAACACTGTTTATTGATAATTCGAAATTTGTGCAGGATGTGAACCACTCCTTCAATTTAACTATGGAGGTCTTTTCCATGTCTCTTTCCAACGCAACTCTAAGAAAAGGTTTGCTAGCACCTGTCTCTACAAAAACAACTTCTATATCTTGTTCCTAAGTTCCTGTCCCTAAGATTCATCACTTCTAAGAACTATACTTGGGACAATACCTTTGCAGATGCTTTTACCATGACTCTGTTTGAACCATCTTTACTAAACAACACTGGAGCATGGATTAAAGGACAAGTAACATCAACATTTTTTTAAAAAAAAATTGGTTAGTTTACCACGAAAAAAACCCACCAAGACTAATTAAACTTTAAAATCGCACAGCCTTTATTAAAAAATAACTGAAATCCGCTTGCACCCCTCTTCCGAAAAGGCGATCCATCGTGCCTTCCATAAACGAGATAGCCAGGGAGGAGAAATCAAGCGCGCACGATGGATTGTCAATGTGATTAGTTTAGTAAGGCAATTAATCTCAACTGAAGTTGACACGTTAAACCTTTTCCCAAAATATTTTAGGGGCTACAGGCTATAGTTGAATTGTTTTGCATATTAGGCTTAGACACTTACAGAAGGGTTACGGTTTAAAGGTTATATTTTTGCAGGTGTCAAGGATAGAAATAAAGTGACTGTAAATGACAGAGGACATTGCCCCCCTGTGCATCTATACATTGGTCTGGATAACCAAATGTGACTGGGAAACATATTGGCTTCAATATTGATAATAAAGAACGCGATTGGGATAATGCACTGTATGAGGATTGTGAGAGAGAGACTGTCATACTGCGCTGATTCTCAGTTCTGCTGAATGACATTGTGCTCTCCATTTTTTTTCAGCGGTGCTCTGATATGAAACAGTGAACACCGTGGAGGAGTGCTAGCGCCTGCATAACCTTTAAGTTTTAATGATTTTCTGGGAAAAGCTTTACCTATGTGGACGACCTTGTCATTTCTCTTTCATTTTCCAAGAAAAAAGAAAAAAAGCTATTTTACTCAGATATTGTATTAAGATACGGTAGTGGTTCAGCACAAGTCTGGCAGCTCTCAGACAGCTCTGTAAATATAGATACAAGTGCAATCATTTCATGTAACGTTTTTATTTGCTCGCAAAACCTAATTCATATTAGATCATATTTTCATATATGTCTCTCGGTTTACTTTTATTTGAAACGGTAAAAACGAGTAGATTGATCAATTTACATTAGAACAATTGATCAATTTACATTCAAACAATGTAAATAAAGCAATAGCACGCCTACACACAAAACCATGGGGCTGTATAGCAACATGGAAAATATTTGCAGTGCTCTAATAACCCATAGCAACCAAACAACCAGTCATTGGCTATGTTTTCTTGATCTATTGCAGTTAGAATGATAAACAGAAATATGTTATTGGCTGCTGAGTGTCAACCTTTAATTTACTTGCTATATTGCAATAAATGGTATTATAACAGCTAAGAACCTTATACAGGATAAAGGATCTGTTGTTCGGAAAACCATTTTCAAGAAAGTTCCAAATTATGGGAAAGCCATCTGCCATAGACTCCATTTTAAGCAAATATTTTACATAGTCAATAATGATTTCCTTTTTCTCTGCAATAAAAAGACAGTACCTTGTACTTGATCCCATCTACGATATAATTAACCCTTATCGGAGGCAAAACAATCCCATTGGACTCAATTAATGCTTAAATGATTTGTTTAGCAGACATAAGGTATGTAGTTCAAATTAAGGAAAAACCTGAGGTCACGAATATTATGGATAACAGGTGCCATACCTGTGAAAATGAATACAATTCTGTGTATTCAGATTTTCCCCTGGGAGCCCGCCCTGACTTGGACAGATTCTGTTCTTGAGCTAGCCTTGGTACTACTACTTTGACCTTGAAGAACAACCACCCATTGGTTATTTGATGGTTCTTCTTTGGTGTCATGAGATATCTCTATGCTCTCGCAATGGTAACACCCTTTTGTGCCTGTAAGTTTTTATGTCATATGTTCTCAAGTTTATAAAAACTCTGAATTCTTTGTTTGGGGTTCTGACTCTTTGTGAGTTCAGAATCCACAGAGCTCGTGTCAAAAAAAATTTTTGCTTTTCACTTCAAGAAGTCTCAAGTTCTTGCGATAGGAAAATCAAAATATTAATGGCAAATGGCTGGCATTTGGCCACTGTACTACACTGTCAATTAATTATTTTTTTAAAACACTGTATATCATTTAATAGCAAAACAGGAACACCTCAGAAAACTATAACGGACCAAGGTCCTTCCTGGATGGTCAAGCTTTTAAACTTGCACCCTATACTGTCTGGTAGTGATGGGTGAATTTATTCGCCAGGCGTGGATTCGCATGCGTGAGTTGGCCTTTGTAAGGGTAACAAAATTCAGGGCCCAGTGTTACAACCAGCAAGCTTCCTTTACTCTCACGGTGTGTCCATCATTATGATGTCATCTTTGTGGGTGGGCTCTATTATCACTTAGCCTCTCTTTGTCTATAAATTGTGACTCCTTTCAAGGAGTTTCCTTGAGAAAGGTCCTTGTGTGGGACCGAAACGTTGGATTAATAAACTTCTCTGCATGAGCACCCAGGTATTGTACACTCTTGGGGTGTGCGGCCCATACATGCTGATATATATATATATATATATATAGCATTTATTAACACAGCAGCTTAAACACCAACATAACAGTGCATACCCTTTGGGAAGGCAGTAAACAAAATAAACCAGCTGTACTGATAAAAATGTCCTTTTCCCAAAGGTCCCACAGTCTCCCACTTGGGCAATATAAGTCCAGCAAACAAAATTAACTGTTAACTCACAGTCCTTTGGAGATTCCTTGTGCTTTTCTCCTGGAAGCAGCCGAACACTTAAGGCAGTAGCTGGTAGCCAGTCCTTGCTACCAGATAACTTGTGCCCAGCAATAAAAGTCCTTATGCTTTGAACGCAGGTAACATGCAGTTACTATGCAAACTTTTAACACAGCCCTCCAGTAACTCTCCTTTCTCTCTCTCTCCAGGGCAGAGAGCAGCCTTAATTGAGACCCCAACTTTTTACTCCAGATGAGGCTAATCACCTCCCTGCTACTCAGAGCCTCATTTTCACATCCCTCTGCACTGCTTCATAGAGAATTCTGGGAGGGATATACTTTCCATCTATGATTTTCCCAACCATGCTACTATCTATCTATCTATCTATAAAACATGCAGGCAGAGCACCCACCATACTATAGATACGTCGGGTATTTGATACTATGCAACAATAAAATTGCCAAGTTTTTAAAGGGAGTGCTGGTTTGAAGATAATTGATATACAAAAATAGAACCTGGGTGCCAGTCCGAATATAAATAGATACCAAGGTGAGTTGACAGCAATCTAAGGAAGTTTTGAGGCAAAGGTTTCAGCAAACAAAATGTTGGTTTATTGGTTCCCTACATTTTGTTTTCTGAAACCTTTGCCTCAAAACTTCCTTAGAGTGCTGTCAACTCACCTTGGTATATATAGGTATATGTATATATATATATATATATATATATATATATATATATATATATATATATATATATATATATATATATTGTAAAATATGGGTGTCTAAAGGGCATGATATTGTGTGTATTTCACCAGCATTAAGCTGGTGAAATCAAAACTCCAGGGAAAAGTGTGGTGCTGCAGCAAGTAAAGCTGTGGAAATTCTGAACCGGCTTGGTAAAAGCTGGATTAAGGGTCCCTGGAGTGGATGGAAGAGAGCAGGGTGGGCTTCCATCCCTTGCTCCGTGTAAGGGTTTTGCAGCTGCCGCTGCTGCTTGATAGAGACCTCCTGGAGTGAAGGAGGGTGAGGGGCTACATGTGCTTGTGAGCACCAGGGAACAAGAGTGATTCCCCTGAGCTGGAGAGAGGACCAGAGAAACTCAAGTGTGCCCAGAGAGGATTCTGGGATTTGTGGTCTGCTGAAAGCCATTGAGGGCTAAACTCCACTGTGAGTAAGTTGAACACCAGTGAGGGTGTGAAGTGGGACTGTTATTGCTATGATGTGAAGCATATGTGATTCCCCATGTGAAGCCAGTGGGCTGAAGATTTTGTGTTTCTTGAAAATAAAAGACAGCAAAGCGGCAATTTGAACTCTTTAAGGTGGTCAGTCTCCATTTATGTGCTGAAATCTGTTCCGGGGCCTAGGGTTTCGCTACCGGAAGCTCACAAAATAAATAAATATATATATATATGTAACACCTATTTGGGCTGCATAGCACACAAATAGTTAAACTGTCCAGCTAGCAGTAGAAGCATGGGTTACACGCGACTTCACACAACAGGGTCAGGGCCTTCGCCATGTGGAAGTGTTCCCTCTATGGTGTAGTGCAACTACATCCCCCCAGGCTACTGTGCATACAACAAAATATGGGCGCCAGGAGGTTCTTGCAGTAAAACAGAAAACGGTTTATTTAACTATGCACGAGGCAAGTGACCACAGGTTTAGTAGTCACGCAGGAGCTGAGGCAATAGCACATTTCTCACACAGAGCTGCAGGCATTTCTCACAGAGGAAAGGTCTCCATTAGGCATTTGCAGTATTCACACACATTCCCTCCTGGAAGTTGTCAGGAAAGCAGCTTCTACCCTACAGTCCCTCTTCACTGAGGTCCCTGACTGGAGGCAACACATAAAGCCTCTGGGAAGCTACTCCCTTACTGCAAATCCTTGTTGGAGCTTCAGCTGCTCTTTCTCTCTCACCTCTCTGCCTTTCTCTCCTAGAGAGACTATGACAAGTCTGCCCTAGTGTAACTATTCCTCATTCACGGGGTTACCTGGTCCCCGACTTCTTCTTCCAAAGCACATGGGCCTTTCTGGGCCTAGCTGTACCCAGGCTCCCCTGAGCACACCCAGCTGGATCACCATCCACAGGCCAAAGAGGAAGTGGCCACTCCCTACACACACTATATAGCAGTGTAGCAGGGGGAGTGTCATTCTCTCCTGGCAGATCACTCTAAGAAAAAGGTGGGGGCCTTAAAGCTGCAGGGCAGATTACCCAGTAGGGGTCCCTACATATATATTCTGTATATTAGTATACTGAGAAAGTAATAGATAGACTGGAGCCAATAGTCTGGCTCCAGTCTATCTATTACTTTCTTGGATGTTGCCAATTTGCCAGGTGCGGAGTCCGGCTGACTGAGGGCCACCACGAGGATAGATGCGGACCAGTCGCGTGTGAGTAATAAATACATATATTAGTATACTGGCATTCTCCATTACTGGTACAATATATACAGTATACAATTCCTCAGTACACATCATTATTTCTTTTGTTGCAAAAAGACAGCTGCAAATGCCTGTCAGTTACACCGAACTGTCATTAGCCATTTTGCTTTTAACATGCTTTGTTTGCTCTGCAGCTAATGATGCATATTGGCAACTCTTGCCTGCTTACATACAATTGTACTGTACAACACCACTCTTACTATGTGCAGACTATTCAGCATTAGGATTTATGGCAAAAATATAGTCAAAATGCGGTATTTATAAATACAGTATATACAAATATACTAAATCATAAATTATCGTTAAAAGTACAAGTTTGCTTAGATATACAGTCTGTTTTAGCACTCCCATGTGTTGTATATATGCAGCTTTAGGATAATTTTCCAAAAGGAATTTTTCTGCAGTGGGTTTAAAACACACACTTCATGATCTAAATGAGAATACTGTATATTTTTCAACATTATGAAAATATTTCATCACTGCTGTCATTTACTGAACATGTACATTGTATACAGGCAAAAATAAAAGGGGTTATTTACCAAAGAGACAGACAAAAGTGCTAGAGCACCAATTGGCACAAAATCATGCCTCTTAATGTTCCCAGTGAGTAGTGTTCCCTAATGTCTTCAAATGACTTGCAGGGCAGTAGAGGGGGCCACTTAGTGCATCCTCCATCCCACATAAATGTATCACTATCTAAAGCAGGCAGCACTATATTTATCAGGAAAGAGCAGGTCCATTTTGGAGCTCAACAATCTCTGCCTTAGGGGATTCATTCATGGGAACGTTGCAAAGTGAGAAAACACAGGTGAGGCTCATTTATAAACACTGGGCAAATTTGCACCTGGGCAGTAACCCATAATAACCAATCAGTTATTATCATTTAACAGCCAGCTGCAGGTAGATGATAAAAGCAAACGTCTGATGAGTTGCCATTGGTTAGTGTCCAGGAGCAAATTTGCCCCAATGATTTGTTCCATTAAAAACTTTTTACTGAATGTAGCGTGGCCTCTTGCAATATATACTAAAACTTGAAACACACAGGCATTTGTATTCTTGAGATAAACTATGGTCCTTCAATTATTTTGTGTAACCATATAGAGCCTGAATCTCTTCTCTTTTGTTGTGCTTAACCTTTATGACAATGCTCCTAATTAAATTTAAGTTTCTTACTTAAACTAAAACATTGTTTTTCGCCTCTGCATTTCGTCCTCATTTAATTATCACTTGAATAAAGAACTCACTCTTGATATATGGTTTATATGTTGATGCCCATTTGCAAGCAGAGAGATAATACAAAGAAGTGTTATAGCCATGCCTTGACAAAATGCAATGAGAAAAGAAAATAATTGAAAAAGCACTGTACCATAATATCAAAAGTGGTTCTCAACTGTTAATGTTGCCGATTGTAGAACAGACGCTTATATAACAATAATTATGCCAAAGAGGCACAATCATATTTTACTTACATAAATGTAATCATGTAGGAAATTTATCAAGAGCTTTTAAGTAGGTGAATCAAAACTTTTCAAGTGATACTTAAGAGCTTGTTACTTCCTCATATGTAAGGTGTATAGGATATAAAAGTATATAAGTATAAAAAGAGCTTGGGGTCCAATGGACTGGTTAGGAAAATAGCAACAAAAAAAAAAATATTAATGTGTGGGTTGGTTAATTTGTAATAGTTTTGCATATGTAAATAAACTGTGCCTAAACTTAGGGTGACCATACATGGTCAAAACTGGTCAGAAAGTTTCTACCTTATCCAGCGTTGCAAAATCGGTGTTGAGTCTCAAAGACTATAAGAAGAGCCGGAAGATGGTGACCGGGAACTCCGCTGCGCTTTACTGCATTTAAGGGTGAATTTGTTTACATTAAAGCACATCGCAGGGAGGGAGAGGGGCAATTTCTGGAAGCTTAGGTTAGTTCTCCTTTAACCTGTATCCCACTAACACTGGCCACAATTGTGACAACAAACACAAAGGAGAAGATATTGAAAGGGGTCTCCATAAAGTGGAGTATTTCCTCACCACAAATGGGAAGTGGCCCAGGTGCACCGCCCTGAGCCCGCATCATGGGGAGCGGACAACCGTGAATAAATCTGGAGCAGGCACTCAAAAAAGACAATCTTCCACCAAGTAGTAGAAATCAAGTAGAAAAAGATTTATTGTGTCCTCTGTCTTATGCGTTTCGTGTTACAAACACTTCATAGGCTGGCAAGATCTATTACCAGATCTAAAACCATGCTGGCACAAACTCATAGTATTATGATTTGCTATGAAATCCAGTATCCTTTATTAATATCCTTTATTAATCCTTCGAAAAACTTTCCTACTACTGATGTCAGACTAACTGGCCTATAGTTTTGAGGCTGCAAATGGGATCCCATTTTGAATAGCGGTACCACATTAGCAATTTCCCAATCTCTCTGCACTATGCCAGACCTCAATGAATCCTGAAAAATTAAGTAAAGAGGTTTGGCAATCACAGAGCTAAGCTGTACCCTGGGATGAATACCATCTGGCCGTAGACCTTTGTTTATCTTAACATGTTCTAGTCTCTTTTAACATTGGGACTATCAAGAATTGGTTATGGAACATTGGCATGCCATGGTTTATCCTATAATTCTCATTGAAGAGCAATCTGCGAGTCTGTGTTCAGGTTAAGGGGGCATACTGTATATTGTCCATAGTAGTGTTGCAACACCCAAATGTTTCTGGACTACAACTCACAACATTCTCCTGCATATTATCAAGGGTTAAATCATGGCTGGAGGTGCTATCATGCACCAAAAAAAGATCAGAGGTTGGTAGACATTTTCAGTTTAAGCCTCCTTGGTGGTACAACCTTTGGTCCTGCATTACATGGTTATACATATAGATAAATATCAGTGTATCAAGTCATTCAGCCAGAGTTCTAAGAATATGCAGGAAACCTAATATTGCCACAAATCTCACACTAATAAACCATCAAATGGGCATACTACCTAAATCTCACCATATCTAGTATAAGGCTGCCTACCCTGGCACTTCTCCAAGCCCCCTACTCCCCACAGTCCAACCCCACAGTTTAAGAACCACTAATATTGATGGATTTCAATCCATCAGGGCCAGTAGTCCAACAAATATAAGAATATCCTCCAGTTCTAATCTTGCCTGCTCCAATTACACTTGACTGTCTGTGCATGGTTTCATATGATCATTACTTAAGGCTTTAAAAAAAACATTTTCTTTCTCTGATTCTCCCTTCTGAAGTTTAATTACAGTGTAATATTGGCAACAAAAAAATTGCACAGTAATCAGACAATGTTAGATAACAGGTGACTAATAATGTAAGTTTGCTGGGGCTGATTTTCAACACATAGCTCTCTTGATTCTTTAGTTAAGTTTGAAATGTTTAGGTGGATCAAAACAGTCATTACTGAATAATTCATAAGATCTTATATATTTTAATAAATGAAGTTTCAACATTTATGTTAGTGAAATTTCTGATAAATGAAATTATTCTGTTACCAGCAAACTTAGTTCTTTGTAAATGTTTGTTTCAAATAGATTTTTCTATTGATTGCTTTTACAGATTATACTAAAACTATGCTGGCATGGTAATATTGAATTAACCTATACCAACCTAAATATCTAACCCCCACTTCTCAACAGATTGTCTGTAATGTGGGCAGTTGGGTCTGTATTTTTAGGCTGCTCTACTTCCATAAATAACAAAGCTAAGTCCTGGCTCCTGAGGATGGAGGTTCTGCAGAAGCACTGTTAGAAATCAAATACTGTTTTTTCATTATTGCTTTATGATTCATTAATATTTACCTAAATTCCAATGCACTGGATTGACCACCACCTTCGCTAATTGCAGAAGAGAAAGGTGACTTTCCCTCAGTTTGGCTGCTAGATTTAGCCACATGTGTTAACAGTGGATGGGGGAGTTATTTTCAAAGCCTTTTTTAAAACTCTATTAAAGGAGAACTAAACTCCCCCTACCAAAAGCACCCTTAAACTTTTTGGCATTGCTCCCCTCCCCGCGATGTGCATTAGTGTAATAAAAACCCTTTAAAAAAATCTGATCCTTAAATGCAGAGAAGTCCCGCATTTAAGGGTCATTTAAAGGGCCTTTAAAGGTTTTTTTTTAACTAAGGAACATCGCGGGGAGGGAGACGGGGAGCAATGCCAGAAAGTTTAGGGGGGTGGTAGGGGGGTTTATTTCTCCTTTAAAGCACCAGGGCTGCCCCCTAAAGCTGCTGCCCTACACAAGGGCCAAGTTACTACTTACATTGTACACCATAGGGTTCATTTATGATCCCGTCAAGTTGTAACACTACAGTTGTTATGCAAATTGACACCACTCCTTAAAGGAAAACTATACTCCCAAAATGAATACTTAAGCAACAGATAGTTTATATCAAATTGAATGACATATTAAAGAATCTTACCAAACTGGAATATATATTTACATAAATATTGCCCTTTTACATCTCTTGCCTTGAGCCACCATTTCGTGACTCTATCTGTGCTGCCTCAGAGATCACCTGACCAGAAATACTACAACTCTAACTGTAACAGGAAGAAGTGAGGAAGCAAAAGGCAGAACTCTGTCTGTTAATTGGCTCATGTGACCTTACATGTGGTTATTTTTTAAAATGGCAATTTTCTATTTATGATTAACCAATGGCACATACTACTAAAAAAGTATATTATTATGATAATGGTTTATTTACATGAAGCAGGGTTTTACTCATGAGCTGTTTTACTCAGTATCTTTTAATAGAGACCTACATTGTTTGGGGGGGTATAGTTTTCCCTTAATGTTACCTATCCCGAATTATGCAAAAGCGCATCGATTAACCATTTTGAACAGACACAGCGTAATTGTGCCCAAGGAATTATGTGCAGATGTCACCTTTACAGCGAGAGCTGGAAATTATGTCCAATTCTTGTTGAAGCCCAACCTGCATGCATTTGGTGCATTAGAGACAACTGTGGATGCAATAACACTGAAATTTAGGGGGGGAAATGCTGCATTGTGGGCAAAAATATGGCGACTTGAAATTAACCCTTGTTTGTAATGGTTTTACAAGCTACTGAACTCATCTTAAAGTAAATTAATTTAATTTCAAGGAAATGTACGATTTCTTCACCTTGCAGGGAATCGCTTATTTAAATTGATAGAATATGCTAATAAGCATTACATTGTTTAGAAAAGGAATCTGCATCAGCCTCACCAAGGGCATCAGAGAATAGTAGTGCTGGGATTTACAATCATCAGAACTCTCATAGGGCTCCCTGACATAATCTGATTGATATCCAGGTAACTGCAGTAGTCAAAGGAAAATAATTTACTCTTTATTCACTTTTGCTGCGTGTTTTGAAGCATATTCAGCAGACCTTCAAGAAATAATATTCGACAAAACATTACAGGTATACAGGCTAGAGGTCTTGCGCTCAGGTTAATTTACATACGGCTGGAAATTTAAAGTTGAATGGACATATATGTTGCAGCAAATACATTACACAAGTCCAGGGAAACTTAATAAAGAAAATAGAGTTGTTATATTGCCCTACACATGAGCCCACTGTATAGTTAATGTTCCATATGTTAGAAAATGTATGGGGGAATCCGGTTACCCCAAAAAAATTTTTTTTGCAAGCTTTCACTCACAAGGAAAAGATGCCAGCGTTTTTTGTACTTAGATGTTTTTTCCACTAAAAAATATGATGTAATTAAGAGAAGATTGAGGAAGATCTATGTACTCCAGTGCACTTCTCCTGGTCTGAGCTGGTGAAGGCAAGTCTGGCAACGTTCAGTAAAATCCGCATTTCATTAAATTTGCCGAGTAACATCCATTCACCAGAGCAAATTGTCGCTAATGACCACTAACATCTAACGCTTTCGCTTGCGAAGTGACGCATGCGCCCGTTAGTAAATTGGCAATGTTCCTGCAGGCGGTAACGCTAGCAAATTGATGCTAGCGTTAGCTGCTTTGCCCTCGAGTAAATCTGCCCCCATATCTTACAATGAGTGGGGTCCCCAAGACAGATGTTTTGTTTCTCTAACTAAAATAATGGATCTGTCAAATGAATGAAATCAGCAACATTTATTTAAGCAAAACAAAACGCCTACTTAAAGGGACTTACATAATGTTATCAAGGGCACATTATAGGACAAAACAGTAATAGAGTATTTTAACAAATAAATTGATGGTTGATAAAGTTGAAGAGCAGAAAGTCATTTTGACTGATAAAAAAAATGCACCAATGGAGACAAACCTGTGTGAAAGTCTTTTTGATATTAGCAAAAACCAGTCAAAATTCCATTATTCCCCAGGGGAGAATTAAGATTGTCTGTCTTCCAAAATGAATGAAGTAGTGATTGATATTTTCAGTTTAGTTGGAAATATGTTTAAAATTTGTTGAAAATGCAATTGAAATAACATTTTAACACTTTGATTTGCCTTTAAGTTTATTTTTAGTATGTTCTAGAATGGCCAATTCTAAACAACTTTTCAACTGGTCTTCATTGTTTATTTTTTTGATAGATTTTTAATTATTTGCTGTCTTCTTCTGACTCTTTTCAGCTTTCAAATGGGGGTCACTGTCCCCATCTAAAACGTAAATGATCTTTAATGCTGCAAATCTATTGTTATTGCAACTATGTATTACTTACATTGCTATTCAGGCCCTCCCAGATTTATATTGCAGGCTTTTATTCAAATGAATGCATGGTTGCTAGGGTCATATGGAGAGCTGCTGAATAAAAGCAAAACAACAAATAATAAAAAATGAAAACCAATTGCATACAGTCTTAGAATATGACTCTTTACATCATACTAAAAGTTCATTTTTGAACACAGAAGCTGACAGCAAATAAGAGTAATAAATTGTACTTCCTCTGTGGTTTCTAAATAGAGAGACTTTTATATCTGCATTTAAACTGTATGACAAAACTCACATTGGAGGTTAAATTTCCTCTTGAGAGGCATATGGCAACCGAGATATTCCATATGCCCTTACCCTCTTTTAGAACTCATATGAATGCAATCACACCCCTGGAAGAAGGTTTAGTTGACTAGTTGACTAGTTGACTGAAAGGCTTAGATTGGCCACATGGCCCATTCGCCCCCCTGCCACAGACTAGATCTCCCCTGCTAGCTTCCCCATCACCCCTGACCGCCACCTTGCACATCATCTCAGTCCCCCTTTCACCCCTGCTGCCCTCACTGCTCATCCTTCTACACGACCGCCTCCACTGCATAAATTTTCCCTGGTGGAGATGCGGTCAGGTTTTGACCCCCAGCTTTGCTGTCCTATTGTGTCCTGCCCACAGATCTGGGCCTGAAGGTCAGGATAGGCCTGTGCCTGACAACACTGCACCTGATTTTTTATCCACCACGAGGTGTAGATCGCAGTAAGTCCTAGGGTAAGTCCTGCATGAACATTAAGAGGTGCGCTCTTGCACCCCATAGCATCCTTGCACTTCTAGCCAGGAACATCATATATGACCCCTACTTTCCCATTACAGAGAAAAAGTGAGGACAAGAATTAAGGACTGTTAAAAATTACACTGCTCGGTCATTTACCTAGTGCAGAGCAAGATGAAGAAAAAGTGCAGAAACACCTACAATCTGTCAAATTTTCAGCACTTTGAAAAAGTGCCACTGTGCTCTGTGCTCCACTGAATACAAGTAATCTTGTATCAGGGTCATAGTAAATGACCCCTTGTGAGTTTATGTGCATTTTGGATACTTGGTACACATGGAGGCAAATTCACTAAAGTGCGAAGTGATGTCATTTTGCCATTTTTTTTTTTTGCCAATTTACTAAGGGTCCCTGGCGTAAATTCGCTAGCGAAGTAGATATACTCTAGCGGTACTTCGCTCCCTAATGCCAGGTGAAGTTGCACTCTGGCAAAGAGATGTAACTACGTTAATTCACTAAGATGCGGATTTTTCTGAACGTTATCTCTTGCGCCAGAGTTTACTTCGCCAGCTCAGACCAGCCGAAGTGCAATAAAGTAGATAGGAGTTTGTTCAAAAACAGTTGAAAATTTGTCTAAGTCCCAAAAAACACTGGCGTCTTTTACTTGTTACAGGGTGATAGGCTGAAAAAGATTGTAAATTTTTTTTGGGGTACCCTCCCTCCCCCCTACATTTCCTGAAATATGGCACCTAAACTAAACAATGGGCTCATGTGTAGGGCATTTTCTTTATTAAGGTTCCATGGCCTTGTGTAGTGTAATGTATTCGCTGCAACATATAAGTCGATTGTAATTTAACTTCACGCTGTATGCTAATTAGGCATCGCTAGCGTAACTTCAAACTGCTTATCATATTATCGCTGGCGCAACCTGGACGCAACTTCGGATTTTCGGGAATTAGCTTTGTCCTGGCGAATCTACGCCTGGCGAAGTGTTGCGATGTCAATGGCGCAATTTCGGAGGTAAGTAAATTTGCCCTATAGAATAGATCCAGTGCTTTTACTTCTACTCTCATTGTGAAAGATCAGTCTATATTTTTAAAATGACTTTTTCAACTTGGTGAATGTTAAAACTTACATAATTGTGTTCCCCTTAAGTGAATAGCTAGGATTGCCTTCATTTCTCCAAAATGTCCTCTTTCTGAGGCTTTGAAGAAAGCTCCATCATTATTTATTGCATTGTCTAAAAGGCTTGCATTTACATTCCATTAAGTTGCACATTCATATTCTTATTTTCTTAACGTTCATACTTTTTTTATTTTACATTCATATTTTGTTAAAGTCCCCTTTATTTCTGAATATCTTCTTTGCACCTTTGACAAAGAAAACCCCACTTAATTTTAAAGCTTGCAAAATCATAAGTTATAAATTATAGAAAGGCAACATAGTTACGAAAAATAATGGGTAGCTAAATAAGCAGTTGTTGCTAAATCAGAACTGGAGGACATTGCTATGACAACTTGGTGTGATGGGGCAAAGAGCGCAAGATTAAAAATGGCCATTTTTTCCTTTCGACAACAGCTTTATGGCCAAAGCACATTTTGTAACCATGGAAAATGTATCCGAGGAGCATAGGAAATGGCCTGCAAACTTGTACATTACCCCCATAAACTGAATCAGCAGAAAATACACAATTGCCAGAAGTGATTCGGAAATCTACTCATTTACACCGTGTTTTTTTTCTGTGGCATTCTGCGCTATCGGCAAATTACCCTCTGAGACAAATTAACCCAATTTTAGTATTGTTTATGTGTAGCTAAATAAATAGCAACATGCAATAAATAACAGATAAATTGCTGGGGACATATATTGTGAGGAGTGTTTTGCCAGACAAGAAAAATCAGCATATAATGCAGAGCATTTGCCGCTAGCCATTTGTCACATTAAAATTGATTTGCTAATGTCTGAAACAAGTCACAAACAGAGAGTTTTAAAACTTGCAAACAATAAAAACCATTGAGCAAATTTTATTTGCATCCTCCAGCTTCCCATCCACATATAAACCTGTCCTGCTTGTAAAGAACAATCACAGACTAACATAGACCGATATACTATAGTTTGTATTCTTTTATACCCCCATCGTATTTTTAGCCCTAAATATTTCGAACTATACTAATTACACTAAACCACAAATATTTTTTTTAAATTGATTAAACAAAAAAACAGGAAAAACACTTTGGGGCTTATTTACTAACACTTGAATTTCTATTTAATCCACATTTTTCTCTAAAATTTAAAATTTCTCTAAAACTCTAAACCTCGAGATTTATAAAGTGTTAAAACCACAAAAAACAGTAATAAAGCAGTGGAGGGCCTATAGAAGTCAATGGGAGCTGCGCTGCTCCTAATGGACTTTTTTTTAGCCATTTGCACTTTTAGATGTTTTTGGATTTTTTTTGCTAGTAATCGCCCGAAAAACTTTTTTTTTATTTTCTGACCTTTTAATAAATTATACATTTTAAAGAAATATGGGGGGAATGTAATATGCTTTGTTAGCTCATAAAAGTTTTCAAACTGCTTTGTGAACGTCAGCAACCAAAATTTACATTGTTTGTGTCCTTTATGACCAATCTAAGACCTCAACGACTTCCTCTCAAAAGTTCAAATATTTAATGGCGCAGGCGCCTTTCAGTAATTACCCAATGTAAAGGTAATTTTTGTGTTCTTGGGTGCTTTCTAGTCTGACTCTGACTGTGTTTGCTGTGTATTGACCCTTGCTTGTCCCTGACTTTTCTTCTTGCTGCCTGAACTGATCCCTGCCTGGCTTGATGACTCTCCTGTTTCTAAATTGGTACCGTGTTGAATTCTCTCTGTGTATGACCTTAGCCTGCGACCTCGACCTTGCCCCAGCAACTTCCTTTTGTTACTGCATAGCTCATGTGTGTTTGATCCGGCCTGTTATCTGCTCTGCTGTCCTATCCATACATGTTCGGTCACTGTGCTTGCTCAAAACTCTCTTCCTGGTTCTCCCACAATAAGACCTGGCGACATCTATTTAGTGTAGGGCTTCACCCGAAGCCAAAGGTGGCTGCTAAAGGCAGAGGAGCGGGCCAAGACCAGAAAATCAGAGTTAGTTCTGGGTTTTGGGATACCGATCATTACACTTGAAGGGTCAGATTTATCAAGGGTCGAATTAAAAAATTTTAGAATTTTGAATTAAAAAAATTTCGAATTAAAAAAATTTCGAATTTCGAATTAAAAATTTTTTGAATTTCGAATTAGAAAAGACCAACTGAAATGTATTAAAAATCAAAGCTTTGTTTTTGGGTGAATAGGCCATTTTCGTTCAAATTCAAATCGTACGAATCGAAGTAACATTACAATCGATCGTTTCAATTAAAAAAAAGTAGGTTCTAGGAGGTTCCCCATAGGCTAAAACAGCAATTTGGCAGGTTTTAGATGGCGAATGGTCGAAGTCGAATTTTTAATGAGACATGATAAACTTCGATATTCAAATTTTCGAATTTGGACTACTCCCTAGTCGAAATACACAAAAATGAGCTTGAAATTTTTTTAATTCAAATTTTCCCTTCCACCTTTGATGAATCTGCCCCTTGGCATAGCATCCCAGGAAGGGACACTACGCTACAAGTGGATAACAACAACCAGAATCATTTTATGTATCTGCCAAAATGTGCCCTTTTTTCAAGGACAAACCATGGGACAACCGTCACTGTCTACCCACTTTTCCTTCCCTGTAGATTTTATCGAACTAAAAGTTAATTGAAAGGTGAACAGCTATAAATTTTGCAATGTCACATGAAATGTAAGGAGCCAAGAAATATTTAAGTACCGTCAAAGCAAATTTTGGAAATATTGTTGACATTTATAGGCTCAGTTAATCTTAATGTAAAATTAAGAAAAATGACCTTATCTTACACAATCAATTAATCATTCTAAACAGTGCTGGCAAACCCCTTATTAGGTGCTCCTTGGGTGATATAGGGTAGTAAAATGATAAGAAAGCAATGTTAATACTTTTCACTTGGTAGGAAAAACAAAAAATATTTCAGGTAATGTAACTGTGTGTACAATTTGGAATTGTGTGTGAATCCATGCTGACAAAACACACTGAGAAATAGAAGATATTTTCTGCGCTGTCAGTTAAATATTTTGATTCTTTCTGTCGGTGAATGAATTGAAAATCTGTGGATTTCCTAATACTTTCATAAGACAATATCCGACTGGTATTAGGATTGAATCATAGCATTATGCCCTATTCTTCCAATATCTTAAAGTCACATTGTGATCCTATCATGCTGGAAGAATGGGTCACAGGAGACCACAGGGGCCATTCACCAATAGATTTCAAATATTTATCTCCATATTGAGCTCTGCTGGAACACACTGACTGAATACAGAACCACAGAATTGACTTGTGTCGAGATATTGTGAAAGTGGAGTCTATGAATAACAACAGTAAACACCATTATATGACAGTCAATGCTTGAATGATTTCAGGGGAACCAAAAAACATATATCTGAATGCACTAAATAACGAGTAATTCTAGAACAGCACATGGCTACAAAATAAATTACTAGAAAAAGATGGTCGATGGGATAGAAAATCCAACTAGCACAATATACATACTGTATGCAATGTAGGGAAATGTTTGATGTCTATCAACTGACTGACAAAACACTTTAGGATTAAGCACCTTGAAAAGGGGCACGTCATTCATATCAGGTAGTACCCGGACTAGTAGTGTAACCCGAAGTTGCTGGGACCCATTAACATCTTTTCAGTGACCCTAAATGAAGATGACCTCTTTTGCAAACATATATACAATTTATATTTTAGTATGGGCCCCACACTTTTGGGCATTGAGTAGAATGGTCTGCTTTCCCAACAGTGCTGGGCAAAGTTGGAAGGGTACTGTGGGCAAGCTGCACTTGATTGCACCCCCATGTACAGTGACTAGTGGTGGGGAGAAATGTGCCGCCTCCTTTGTGACATTGTGTGCAAAAAATTGAGACTCTCACTCATGGTCATGGGCTGTGGTCCCTTCAATCAGGTCATGTCACCCGATTTCTCTCACACAGGACCTGGACTACGGCTAGGCAGAAGAAGAAGTATGTGCCCAACTCCCCCCCCCACCATTGCATCCTGGGCACGTACCTTTTCTGCCTACCCCTAGTCCGGCCCTGTTCCCATTGCAATACATCTGTACTCTACAGCTAATTTAGTGTTGAATTTTGCTGAAACATTATTGCTGTAGTTCTTGGAGGTGGGCAGAGAGGTTGTAAGCAGACATGATCACTGGACAAGTTAAATAACCATGTATTGTGACAATGTGAAATAAATAGTTGTACAGCTCCATTCAATACACATTTTTGAAAAAAAAAACTTATTGGATGCAGTTGCAACATTTCAGGGCACCCTCAGTCTTTTTTGAGAAAAGGCTCGGGGTTGCCTGAAATCTTGGCACTGTCTGGAGCCAAATCCTGTTTGTAGAGGTGCTGTACAACCTTGTATTTCACATCACATCACAGGCAATAGACTGACTGTTATGATTATCTGTAGTATACAGTATATGTGTTGAACATCAGAAACAGCTGTACCGATAACTTGGGCTATCCAGGCCACAAGTAGTTAAGTGTCCAGCTAGTGATAGAAGCATGGGTTACATTGCGACTTCAGGATCATTTCGACTTCAGGATCAGGGCCTTCGCCAAGTGGAAGATTCCCATAAAGGTGTAGTAGAATTACAACTCTAAGGCTACTGTATAGCAAAAATAGGAATGATTGGATGCCAGGAGGTTCTTTTAGTAAAACAAAAAGGAGGATTTATTAGTCCAAGACAATGACCACAGGTTTTACTCACATATGAGAAGGTGTTAGCAGATGTACATCACATACAGCAGAACAGGTGGATGACACAGCATAGAGAATATGACTCCCATAAGGCATTGTAGTCAAAGAGTACATAAATTCCGTGAGGCAGATATACCTCAAAGTGATCCGGATCCCACCCAGTGGATTGGTCATGGAGAAGGAGTCTAGCCTGACGCCCTATCCATTGTGGTCCCTTCACTAAAGGCAATCAAGGAGCCTTTGGGAAGCTACTCCCTGCTACAGATGCTTGATGGAGCACACAGCTGCTCTTGCTGGTTAAGCTATCTGTCTTACTCTGCTAGAGAGTCCATAACAGATCTATCCTGTTCTAGCTAAACCTCCTTCACGGGGTTCCCTGGTCCCCGACTTAAACGCTAAAGGTTCAGGTCCCTTTAGGGCAGTGGCTTTACTGGGCCTTGGTATACCCAGGCTCAATGTGAACAACCAATAGGTAAGGACACCAGCAGCCAAAGAGGAAGATCCACTCCTTTCCCAGCACTATATGGAAGTGTTGTAGGAAGTGGTCATTACACCCCTTGGCCAATAACACTGGTTATGTAAATAACTAACTAGATACATAGGCTTTTGCCTAGTAACTAGGGAGAAAGAAGGAAGAGTAGGGATTTAAAGGCATAGGGACATTTAACCCCTATAGGTCCTTAAACAGCTCTATTGCTACTGTTAGTATGCCAGGTTTTTGCTTATTAACCGTATTATAAAATATTGGGGACCCAATTTATGAGCTTTCAATTTTTTTGGGCCACTTTGGGAACAAAAACAGATTGGCAGGAAGCTAATGAATTTGAAGGAAGCAAACCATGCAAGAGTTTAGGAACCCATGCGTGGCTTTTGTACCCAAATGCTGGAGTCCAAAGGCTTAAGCAATGTTAAATTGGTTCCTAAATCTACAGATATCATCAACCTTTACTTTCTTGTTGTGGCAAATAAATCAGATCATTCCAATGGCGCAACATGTTGGTGACCAAATTGGATTTAGATTTTAGGAGTTATTTATGGAGACAAAATGCAAAACAACTGTTTGCACCTATCACTGGATTTTGTATTTATCTGGGGCAAGGCACTGACCACAGCCAGACCGGGGGGAGAAGCACTGAATGAATGAGCTCTCATGCTCCTGAACTTCTTCCCTTTTTTGTAAGAGGAGCCTTAGTTTGTATATAGACATACAAGTATATTAGTGTGTGATTATATTTGTGTATATATTTTCAGAAATGCACAAAGCTGGCAAGTATTTGCTTTGGTAATGTGATGCTGGTGGATCAAAAGGAAGGTCCTAACTTAATATTTGTCTTTTTCAACCCAAATTAACTTAAGTTGCGTAAACAGGAACCGATTGCCCATCTCTACCTATGAATCACACACCAATATATGTAGATAATTTCACAGAATGAGTAAAACAGTATCAATGTGTGTTTGTTGTTATCTGGTTGTGGTGCCACAATAACTCCCTACTCCCCAGTTGCATTGATTTCATCCTCAAAATCTTCAAGGTGGAACTGACCCATTTTAGGAGTGAATGACTTAAAAGTGATATTGGCATGTTCCTGTAACATCTGGAATATGTCAGTATCAATATAAATTAAACTCTGGGGACTAAATCAATGCAGAGCTGGATGAACAGCTATAGTACGGCCACCAAATAATAACACGCTATTTTGCTAGTTATGAACTAAAATAATAATACATTTGACATCATATATTTGCACAGATGACATTTTGTTATCTGGGGTAATATATTTCAGCTGCAGGACCACAATCAATAGATCTTTGCATTACCTTGATATTCTCATATGGGATATGGATATTGTACTGTGAAATTGAATTTGATGCCCCCTAACCTACAATATTTATTAAATACAACCCAGCTTTAGTTCTGAGACTGAGCATAACTCAGAACACAATCTCATCATCTTTATTTACACAAATTCACGTTCTCCCCCTGGTCTTTTCCTTTCCACAGTTTAGACTAGCAGGCTTCAGGGTAATTACATACATAAATATACTGTAGGCCAGAGAACCCCCTTTATCATACAAAGGGAAAACATACTGTATCTTGTTCTCGAGATAACAATGCAATCTGAAAGGTATACAGAACATTATTTGTTTTAGTGTTTGTCCACCAATACCAATACAAAATTAAAATATTGATTTATAATCATAGCAGCATGGTTCTTAATAGATTTCACAAATAATAACTTTTCTGTTTTTGCAATAAGAAGTTGTATGCACACACATACACATATATATTCCTCATGATTCGGTATAGAGGTGTGCAGGAGGGCTCTTTTGGGGCAAAGTGGAATTTTAGTGTACATTGTTGGAAATGACACATAATAATTTCCATTTTGAGGAGACATTTTTTTGCAGTTCCAATGTGGCTCTTTGTACGCCTACTTGTTTATGAATCAATTTGAGAAACAATAAATTTTTTCTAAACTTTCTGATAGGTAAACTTTTTACTGAAGATATATTGATGATATTTTTTTGAGTTGACGTAGTGGCTACATTTGAATTCATTACAGACTACAGTTAAATTCACGGTGTCATATGATGAGGGTTCTGTGGATTTTTTGGATGTGATACCAGTGATTGAGTTGGAACGACTCTTTATCGCAAGGAGACAGATTGCAAAACAACACTCCATATTCATAGTTTTCATTCTCCTGCTTTTACAATCTATGCACACATTTTGTAAAAAATGCAGAGGTAGCTTGTAAACAAGCAAGAGATTTGCTTAATAAATTTGTTGAGAGAGGACCCAAGCATACACAGAGAAAAGCCCCATAGGCTTTCTAACAAATTTTTGTTAGAAGAAAAATCATTCGATCGATGGATTAAAATCCTTCGAATCATTTGATTCGAAGGATTTAATCGTTCGATCGAACGATTTTTCCTTTGATCGTTCGATCGAACAAATTGTGGTAAATCATTCGACTTCGAAGGATTTACCTAATAATTTGGTATAATGATTTTTATATATTTTATAACTTTTGCACTTGGTTAATGAATTTATATAATGTTGACAGTTAACATGTATTTGTATAATTTATTGTTTAGAATGTTTATGGAATTTTTAACATATTAATGGATTTTTATTGTCACATATTTTGTAAGTGAATATTTATGAAGTATATCTATTGTCAGGTTATGAAACTAATCACGTACATATGTAGTTATACACAGTTTTTTTTTTGTTTAAAAAAATAAATAAAAGGCCACTGTCCATCAAGGCCAGCCATTCAGTGTATCACCCATCATTCTTGATCTACTTTGGGCAGACAAAAAATAACCTGGATATATCCTGGAAATTTTACTTGAAAGGAGTCTACCAGAGTAATATTTGCCTGATTTTGTGCATAACCTTATCAGTCATCTAATGTCACCAGGTTAAGCAATCCAAAGCTTTATGACCTTCATGATGAATTATTTCCCTGTACTTTTTGAGCTCATTAATATTCATCCTTTGAACTGGTGTCCAAACCTGCCCTGCATACTCAAAATTACATTTTACCGGGGATGGAGAAAGGGACAAACTTGTTCTTTCATCCTTTGAAGTAATGTCTTTTGTGTAGAAAAATCTATTGTTTTACATTTTTTATCTTGATCAAACACAGAGAGACTGCTTGCAATGCCAAACTCAAAATCATTTATCAATACTTAAAAAGCAATGGACCATGGCCAGACCCCTGTTGTACTCCTTTAAAAACTGTGTTTCCACTAGAAAATATTTATTGTATCAACACTCTTATGAGTTTATCTTTAATCCAGCTCTGTAGCTAAATATGTCAGAGGCCAATATTCCTTAATTTGTTCAGCAACTTTCTTTGTAGCACAGGCATAAAAACTATTGTCAAGAATGCTTGGGACATGGAGTTTTCTGGAAACGAAACCCCAATAGGATTATTTTGCTACCAATATGGATGCATGCAGCTTAGTTACCATCAAATACAAGATACTGTTTTATTATGACAGAGAAAAATTAGATAATCTTTTAAACCTACAATTATTTGTTTAATATAGACTCAATGGGAGATGGCTTTGCAGTAGATTCCGGATAAGGTATCCCATACCTGTACTTTATCAAATGCTTTAGCAACAGCAATCCAATACTTCTTTAGTGCATTAACCAAACATTGCATAATTTTAATTGTAAATAAAAATTAAAATGAAAGTGCCATCCTTATAATTTTAGGACTACAAATCTATTTAGTGTGAACCAGATAATCAAACTCTGGTCATTCTAATTACAAAGTATTGCAGCATCTGCCAAACCTGTAAGCTCTTTAGCCCCACCAAACTTTGCTATTTAGCACCTGAGAAAGCAAAACCTTAGAGAAGTTTAAACTGCAACAATTGAGTTAACAACACTCACTTAAAAATTACAGATATTCATCCATTTTTGTTGTTTTCTGGTTGCCTTATTCAGCCACCAGCCTGTTGGAGTAATTGGGCCATACTTGTGAGAAATATATGCTGAAAATGTTTTCTCACTCCCTGTGTATCTCTCTCTCTCTCTTTCTCTCTCTTATCTTTCTTTTTCATTCTCTCCCATCTCTTCCCACTCTCTCTTATCCCCCCTTTATCTGCACCCTCCCATCTCCTCTACTCTATTGCCTTCTCTGACATTCACATACTCTGATGATCCGTCTCTGCCGTTGCTGATTACTCGCCTCATCTTGTTCCCCTCCCTCTGGTTATTTGTCTGCATCTTTATTCACATAAACTTTAATCTTGCCTAGATGACAACAACTAAAAATATTCTGTGACAAAACATTGTGGGTTTTTTTGTTATATGTCTATTTAAAACCCCGAAGAACAATGTTTGTTCCCTTCTTAGGGCATTAGGTCAAAGCAATGTAAACTCCAGCTTTATTGTATCAGTGAAGATACAGAAATACCGTTTGACTTCCCTGTGTATTGTTATGGCACAGTCTATTTTCCTGTAAGATGAGAGTAGAATGAGTTGGTTTTGTGAGTTTCATTCAGCTTGTATGTTACAGCAGCATGTACTGTATCTGATTCTTACTGGGATTTCTGCAGCTCTCCTGTAACCAGTACATTTTAATCACTAAAGTATTACCAAATAAATGGGCAAATTGGATTAAAATGATGAATGATTTACTGACCAAGGTTGTGCAGTCCATGTATGACTGGGCATCATAGGGCTTGACAGTTTGCAAGACATGACTTGATTTCTTTTCTTTAGATATATAATACAAATGCAAGAACATCCCAAAGGACAGAGACTTGGTTAAAAAGAGCTCATTCGTAATTTAAGTATGAGTCGGCCTGACCTTCTTTAGCACGTCAAGGCTTAACTCACTTTACATGAGATACTGCATTTGTGCTGTGGAGTTCACGGGTGCCATCTTCTTCTCTTCCCTATGCTGGGGGGGGAAGCAGGGAAGGGGTCAATGTAGGTAGGGGTTTTGATAATTAAGGGTTTGGTTCTCATTTAAAGGTTGTCACTCAGATTGCCATAGATTGTGTCCCATGCAAGTCAAGAGTCAGGAAATTTGCTATAAAGAATTCCAGGTTGATTAAACAGTAGAGTTTAATTACCATAGTCGAAAATTCACCCTTTAGTGAATATGCCTCTTAGTATTTTTTTTGTGAGGGAGTCTATTTTATACTGAATAAAATGCATATTTAAAGGGATTCTATCATGATGGTGTAGTTTTTATATCTAAATTACATTTACATTGCAAATAATTCACTCTACCGTGTAAAATTTTATTCCTAACCCAACAAGTGTATTTTTTTTTTAGTTTTAATATTGGTGTCATCTCAGGTCATTTTTCCTGGTCATGTGCTTTCATAAAGAGTCAGCACTTCAGAATGGAACTCCTTTCAGGTAGGCTATTGTTCATCCTACTCAATGTAACTGAAGGTGTCGCAGTGTGATATGGATTTTTACTATTGAGTGCTGTTCTTATATCTACCAGGGAGCTGTTATCTGGTTACCTTCCCATTATTCTGCTGATGGGCTGCTGGAGGGGGGAGGAGGGGGTGCTATCACAGCAGTTTAGAGTGACTGAAGTTTATCAGAGCACAATTCACATGACTAGGGGCACCTGGGAAACTGGCATGTCTAGCCCCATGTCAGATTTTGAAATTAAATATAAAAATTTTTTTTTGCTATTTTGAGAAATGGATTTCAGTGCAGAAGTCTGCTGGAGCAGCACTATTAACTGATGCGTTTTGAAATAACATGTTTTCCGTGACCGTATCCCTTTAAAGCCATGTACAGTATAATCCACTGAAATAATTACAGTCATGCTTTGTAAAATGTTCGCTTAATGCTTTGTAAAATGTTCGCTTCAAATTATCAGAGGGAAAAGCTGTTTTTTCCAATGCTGCATGGTATTAAAGCAGCTGTTTTGTCACTGTCTAGCTTTGAGTCTGGATTATCAAACCCCTATTCAACATTTTTTCCTTAGCAAAACCTCATGTCCATCAAAGCATTGGCTGCACCTTTCACATACTATTCATCATCCTGTCATCTTGCCTTCCCTTGATTTTAAACTGAAAATCCTTTTTTCTATAGTGTGCATATGATATGACTATAAGCACTGTTCACTTGAGAAATACTGCACAGTTATTTAGTATTGCAACAGCACTCTAGTTGGCAAGGTGACGCTGACCGGGGACAAATCTCCAGTCTCTGCTTTGGTTTTTGAACCATAAACACAGCATGCTTGGAATGGAGTTATCTCATTCTCTCTCCCAAACAAGCATATCTGTTCTCTCTGGCAGATGCAGGCTGATGCACTTGACTGCATTTGTTAATAATATGGAGGCAAGATGTACTTTATCAATAGTATGTGACTCGTTCGGCTCAGAATGAGATGCAAAAGATTTAAACAGCCCTTGACAAATTTGAATTATACACTATAGCTACATAAAAGGGTTTTTTTTCTGACTGAACTATGACAAGCAATATGAGAATTTGGCAATGTATGTTGTAGGTATTTTCAGGCGATTTTACAGACAATGTTCAACAGAAAAAGCTCTCTAACCTTAGCAGTTCTTTTATATTTAATTATGTCTAGTACAGGTATATTTGTTAATAAGGCATGCTATGACCACACATGTCAGAACATGTGATTCTGAATTGAATTGCTTCTAAAAATGAATCTTGTCCATGAGTTTTCATGTGATGAATGTTTTTCTCACTGAATTAAATTGGGCCTATTGTTTCTTGGATGAAGCCATGCCCCATCTGCTAGGCCATACTCCTAAATTGCTGCTACCCAGGACTACCATACTACCACCTGTTAGGCCATGCTTTTATACTATGCTACTATATAGGACTACAATATATTATAACATAAAGGGCCATCCTGAATAATAAAATAGTACAGGTATGAGATCTCTTATCTGAAAACCAATATCCAAAAAGCTCCATCTCCCATAGATGATTTCCTTGGTCTTTGTAATAATAAAGCAATATCCTGTATTTGATTCCAAGTAAGAGATCATTAATTCATATTGATGGCAACAAATCCTGTTGGGTTTATTTTATGTTTACATTAGCAGACTTAAGATATGGTGATCTACTAAAGAAAGAACCCTTATGTGGAAAACCCCAGGTTCCAAGCATTCTCCACAGGGCGGCAATTAGGGGGTAGAAGGGGGATTCAGTCTGCTTCTGATCTGGAGGAGGATCTAACATAAATTAGGTAACTTGCATATAAATTTACATTAAAACTTACATAATTTATGTAGCTTCCATAAAATAAAAATCCTGGCTTGCCGAGAAGCTTATGTATAACTTCAAGGAACATATGTAAATTTAAGCACATATAACCACATATAACAAGATTTTTGCTAAAAGACATTAGGGATGATTTAAGTATGATAATGCAAAATGCTAATTGTGTCCTCAAAACTGCACTATGCTCACTGAATTTGTCTCATTCTGTATTGAGGCAAGGACTATCACCACAGGACATCACTAAATCACAGTATGTATGTATAGAGATGTTATGGCTCCCACCCTTCCCAGCTATAGTCAGGTGATCCCACTGGTGTCTAATAAAAGGGAAGCCAAGTTTGGGAGTTTTCCTTTGAAAGCAGCAAATAAGTTGCAGGTAAAACTTAGTCCCTTTGTAAAATGTATAATGAAGCAATAGAATTCTTAATGAATCAGATGAAAGTTGAGTGTAGGACTGGCCACACCGGGAATGACTTTGCAAAAATCGCAGTTGTCAAAGGCAATTTCAAAACAGAATACAAACTTTTAAAAGTCTGGAGACAGGACTGAATTTGGGTCATGGATTTATGGCTAACTAACTACACTAGGAACTGTTCCTAAAAAACCCCCAAATGTATCTGGAGAGAACAAACTACTACTTCACACCTTAAGCGCAGTGGCAGAAGGGGAGATTTGTCCCATGACTATTTATGTGCGACTGTGGGTGACAAATCTCCCAAAATATCTTTCTGTTTGAAATAATTGAAATCAGTGGAGCTATGACCAACATATCGCTCAAAGTCGCCCAAAGTTTCTTCCAGAGTCAATTTCAGGCGACTTATCGATATGTTGGTCATAGCACCAGCGATTTCAATTATTTCAAATGGAGAGGCATTTTTGGAAATTTGTCACCCACAGTCGCTCATAAATAGTCGCGGGTGACAAATCTCCCTGTCTGCCACTGCCCTAAGTCTAAATGGTTCCTTATCTGGACCCCTTTGCCTAACACACCTCCCCATATATGTCTGTCTCTGTTTACAATCTATATTATGTATATTTGCTATTTCTTTTATTTATCACAGTTTTTTGTGTACAAAATGCTGTATACAGTATACCGTATGTCTTTGCTTTTGAATAAAAAAAATGGTAATAGTGCAGTAAGTGTATCTCTTGAATATTAACTCCTTTGAAATCCAAGTTTTATGATTGGGTAACTCCCCACCCCAACAGTTCCTTTTGATTGCTTCAGCTTTACAGTTCCTTGCTTCATCTTCATCTCCATAACAGTGTCAACGGCTGACACATTACATATATAAACTATAATAATAATATAATAATTCTGCAGCTACAGTATAATGACATTGTGTGTGGGTATGACAGAAAGTACCACATGTATAATACAGTTATCTAAAAGGAGTGAGAATTTCACAGAATAATGTGCAAAGGAGGACAGAGAATATATTATAAATCTGCCCATAATTTCTATGTTTCTATTATGTTTCTGCATGTCAGGAGGCTTTGTCATCGTTACAGTTGACTGAAGAATGTGTCTATGGAGCAGTGTCAGGACTTGATTAAATCCAGCAAGACTGATAGGCACTCTATAACATAGTCAGTAAAGGTGGTAGTTGGGAAGCTATATAATAAAACAAGAAAATTGTTCTTCTAGAGATTTTAATAGAATATTCCATATATTTCCTGCTATGTTATTGTCAAGCAAAACTCAAGAGTTACCCTTCAGTACTTCATTACCAGCTTGAAAAAAAGAAAAGCAATAGAATAGGCTTAAAGTCTGTTCCGTATTTGGGACATTATGCACATTAAAAAGAAAATTTACTTCTTCAAACAGCCTTGATCTGACATACAAATACCCTGCTATCTCCAATGTAGATATAAATACATTTATGACTGATATTTGATTCGACTGAACCTCTCAGCAGGACCCATAAGGTCATCTAAAACATCATCAATAAAGCATAACGAAATTTGCATTGTCAAATTGTCTTTGCTTCAGATTCTTTCGGAATTGTAAGCACTTGATTGGTAAACACCCTCTCCAGAATACAAAAAGAATCCTCTGGCTGTGTTTATTCATACAGTAACAATGGAGCAGACAGAACATATACATTTTCTGGTCTTATTCATGGTAAGTACTTTGCATACAAATAGCTAGGAATAAGACCATGGTTCCTATTTTTTTCCTCTTCTACTTCCAATTCCGTTTTTATAACTCCTGTCATTCTAATGTAAGCTTGAATATGGAGATGTGCCATAAAATACACCAACAGAAATTCAGAGCAAGATGGGGAATTAAATTTGTTTTGTTTTGATACGACTTGTTCACTGGTGATTTCAAATATCTCTCCAATAAATTATTTTTTACTACAACATGTTTAAAATACAGTACATAGCAAACATCTGATGGCGATTAGTGTCCAACTAATCCATTTGAACATAAGTGCTTAGTTGGCCACTTTTACTCCAACAAATGTTTTTTCATAATGCACACTGTGATAACGCCTTCTCCATTAAAGTTCAGTTCAGTTGATGATTTAAAAGCCCATGAGCTCTTGCAGATGGATTCTCTCCAATATGTTCAAAACAGAAATCAGCCTCGAAGGAGCATTGTAATGATCAGTCTATGAATATGTGAAAGCAATATTCACTGTATATAGATTTTCTTGCAGAAATCAATACTGGTGCACAAATGCTTCCAATTTACCCACTGTAGTTTGACAACTGCCAAATATATTGATAAATACAAATAAGCATATAAATAAGACTAACCAAACAGCTGTTTTAAAAAAACATGTCCTTATTCAGAAAGAAAACCCATGGGCTGATTGGTTGGACTGATGACAGATATAGATTTCTAAATTGAATTGAGCTGCTTATTTGGTGAAATGTGACCCACTGTTGCTTTGAAGTCTGCCAATGAACTTATGTTCATTAATGGGAGACAGGGCAAAAAGAATCCCTTAGCAACCATACTAAATGCGCTGGGTGAGGGCTATGGCTGATGGACCAATGGTTACCAGTTTTTATTGCTAGATAACAGCAGAGGGTTGGTTTCATGTAAGGTGGCTGAATGGGACAGAGCTGGAAATCCCTTGGGCATTTTTTACAGTACTGGTATGCCTTAGTGGGTCCTGGGTGATTGGATTTGTCCAATCCACACAATTTTAAATAAGTTTATGTTTTTAATGTTGCTGTTGTTTTCATTTGATACCATTTTTATGCCACAGTTTATGAATATTCTTTCATAGCTTAATTGGTGGTTATTAAACATGTCCAGGGCATGATATAGTGGATCCACAAAACTGAGTTTGGACATGGGAGTTGCAGGTAACCTATGGATTTGTCAAGTTTCCTATGGTTTGTGACTCCTGTAATTGGGAGGTATGTCATGCCTTCTGTCCTGCAGCAGCATTTGTTGTTTTGTGTTAGCCATTTGTGGTTATTTCATTTTAATGAAGCGTTAAACTTGTCTTTACTAATGAGTGTGTCTGTGTCTAGTTAATGGGAAGAAATGGTTTTCATGGCTCCGCATTTGATCTTTGCCCATGAAGAATTTACAATTTGAACCCAACACCCTAGCTTCAATGTATAAATGGTGGTTGTCATAGTGCCCCTGAAAGACTCCACTGGAACATTTGTCTGGCATTTTTCTCTATGTATGGATGGTTTGCAAGTGCAAAAATTACCATACCATGGAGGCATACCTCCAGTGTGTTCTGCAGTGCTATTAAATATCTTAACAGTCCTTTAAGGGTAAATAGTTTTTTCCATATACACATCTATGAGAAAAGATGTCTCCCAACTCTATCTTTTATGGGAGATCAAGGTATTTTAAAAAGTTACACTATCATTGCTTGATGGACTTTTTTGTCTTGTGTTTGGTTAATTGGTGCTGGTATATACTCTGGGCATGGATTTTTCCCCTTTTCTCCATTGTAGAAATGTAATATTGTAATATTGACTAAACAAAATAATGATCTGCCGGGAGCAAGCATAGGTACAGCAGTTCACGTTAACAGATATAGGCAGTCTGTGTATATCTGAGCTGTCCAACAGTTGTATTACATCTTTTTTGTGTTCTCAGTACCTTCCCTATTTGACAGTGGTGGAAACAAAAAATTGCTGAAATAAGATGGTGCAGTGTAGGAAGACATTCTGGTCCTTATTCTACAAGCTTTTACAAAAAAATATTTGCCAATAAATTAGTAAAGACTCATCTCTTACTGTAGCCACAAATGCGGATCGAATACCCGCAGAATATGCACATGGTGGTTTGGGGCAGAAATTTCTGATTGCCTGATGTGAGGGTAGTCTGCAGGTAACTCTTCTATGTACCCAGCTAAGTTGCAGGACTGGTGCTTTCCACCCTCCCCTGAGTCTGTGTGTAAAGTTTCTTTCCCTACTTAATGGAAAAAGCTCCAGTGGGACAGCACTTTTGGTTCACAGTGCTCGCACTTCCCGTTTCACAGGTGAGGTAAGTGAACTATTTCCAGGCCGGTTTGGGTAGCATGTCTAAGTAGGGGAGCATAGTGGGTGGCAGGTGCGGATCAGGTTGCAGGTCAGTGGGTCTGGGTTGGGCACGGGTCTACCTGACCGGACCCAAGCAGGTCTCTCGCACAATTGTTGCACATATGTAAACCATTCTTTAAGGGAATTACACCTAAACATGCTCCTTGCACTTGTGCCTATCTAGTTAAAAGGTCTGTGTTTTGGTTACAGAAGAAAGACAATGAAGCGAGAAGAAGAAGACGGAAGGAGTGGTATGTTGATGTTGTTTGGCCATGTAAAAAGGAGGTCAAATGTAAAAAAAAGATCCCTGTTATCTGTCCATAATGTCCTCTAATGTAAAGAGTAATCATGCCAACTCTCAAGCACCTCTTTTCTAGAAGAACACTCAAACTAAAAATATACCATAATAGTCAGATTTATATAAAACTCTACATCCAAGGTGAATTTGTTGCAAGCTTGCTTGTGACTGGAATCACAGACTATTTGTTCAATCCTAATTAAAAGGGCACAGGGAGAGGAATGACTTCATAAAATGTTAATCACATTTAACTCCTTTTTCCCTTCTCCACTAGATCAGCGTTACACACTAATAGGGTTTGTAAAGATCTTTTAGTTGGCAGAGAAAAAGCATTTGTGCTGTGGCTTTTCATCACCAGCATTTGGAATGTTACAGTTTGCTATATTTTGAAAACACTTCATTTTAGGGATTACAAGAGGTCCTCTGCACTCAACCCATTATCAATATATTTAAGACAGAGACATTTTGTGCATACTGCTACTAAAAAATGCCTTACCCTTTAAATAACACAGGGATTGTTTGTCCATATATTGCAATATATTTAAGCTGGCCAACTATGTCAAAGTCATCCCATATCTGGCCAGTCCTACGCTTAATTTTCATCTGATTCATTAAGAATTCAATTGCTTAATTATACATTTTACAAAGGGACTAAGTTTTACCTGCAACTTACTAGCTGCTTTCAAAGTAAACCTCCATACTTGGCTGCCCTTTTATTAGACACCAGTGGGATCACCTGACTATAGTTGGAGGGGGTGGGAGCTACAACATGGAGCTGGTCACTGCTCCTGTATAACTATAACAAACAAGGGAAAGTTGTGCTCACCACTATTTTTTAAAACCATTAGGCGAGGGTGCAATGATGGTGTGACCACAAAATACATATAGTCAACTACAAGAGGTCCCCTGCACTCAACCCATTATCAATATATTTAAGACAGAGACATTTTGTGCATACTGCTACTAAAAAATGCCTTACCCTTTAAACAACACAGGGATTGTTTGTCCATATATTGCAATATATTTAAGCTGGCCAACTACGTCAAAGTCATCCCATATCTGGCCAGTTCCTACGCTTAATTTTCATCTGATTCATTAAGAATTCAATTGCTTAATTATACATTTTACAAAGGGACTAAGTTTTACCTGCAACTTACTAGCTGCTTTCAAGTAAAACTCCCAAACTTGGCTGCCCTTTTATTAGACACCAGTGGGATCACCTGACTATAGCTGGGAAGGGTGGGAGCTACAACATGGAGCTGGTCACTGCTCCTGTATAACTATAACAAACAAGGGAAAGTTGTGCTCACCACTATTTTTTAGCTATAGTCAGGTGATCCCACTGGTGTCTAATAAAAGGGCAGCCAAGTATGGAGGTTTACTTTAAAATGGCAATTTTCTATATGATTACCCAATGGCACATACTACTAAAAAGTATATTATTATGAAAATGGTTTGTTTACACAAATCAGGATTTTACATATGAGCTGTTTTATTAATATATTTTTATCGAGACCTACATTGTTCGGGGAGTATAGTGTTCCTTTAAAAAGTGGACAAATGCAAGGTAATGTGGAGCAGAATCATCACATCATTCATTTAATTAAGGAAATGTTTGCAGCATTGTGTGCCAGATGCATCTTTTAAGCATGCAATAGGAAATACTATTGCAAAGCTTAAAGAATATTCGTTTCCTTTTCTGCTGAAAAGACCAAATCAGTTTTGCAATTCTTTCATTGGAAAGAATTGAAATTGCAGATACATGTGATTGTCAGGTTCAATCCTGCAAGAAGAGAAAACTGTCATACATGTGGCAAACAGGTCACGCTATATGATATTTTGATGACTGCACTGTAATGCAGATGGTATTTCATTCTCATCCTTCTTCAGAAGGGACCCACATAAGAATCCAGGAATCACTTTCACAACGCAACAATTGGTCAGTATAAAAATGTTGGTTGAGAAACTTACAAATACATTGTTTATATATTGTGTGTGTGTGTGTGTATATATATATATATATATATATATATATATATATATATATATATATATATATATATATATATATATATATAAAGAGAGAGACAGACAGACAGACAGACAATCATATAGAAAATAAGGGCAACTATTTGGAATAATGCAAACTTTGTGGAACAGATACATTAAGGGGCCGATTCACTAAGGGTCGAATATCGAGGGTTAATTAACCCTCGATATTCGACTAGGAATTAAAATCCTTCGACTTCGATATTCGAAGTTGAAGGATTTAGCGCAGATAGTTAGATCGAACAATCGAAGGATAATTCCTGCGATCGAACGATTAAATCCTTTTTTTTTTTAAAGAGACAGTACTTCGATTATCGAATGGTCGAATAGTCGAACGATTTTTAGTTCGAATCGTTCGATTCGAAGTTGAAGTCGTAGTCGAAGGTCGAAGTAGCCCATTCGATGGTCGAAGTAGCCCAAAAAAAACTTCGAAATTCGAAGTTTTTTAACTTCGAATCCTTCACTCGAAGTTAGTGAATCGGCCCCTAAGTATTATCCAATTTTTTTCTGGTTGAATTTTTAATGGGGAAAATTTTTTAGGAGAATTTTTTTCCCGCGATTTATTAAACTCCCATGGTGTTAAAAATCCGAATAAAAAAGTACTCCAACTCAGACCAGAAGTCAATGGCAGATGTCCCAAAGATATCCTGATTTGTGCTGGGTTTCCGAAAAAGTTTGCTTGTATTTGGGCATCAAATCCAAAAAAATCACAATATTCGGGTGTCAAATCCAAACAATTAAGGGTATTTACGTGTCAAATCTGAAAAAGTCACGGTATGCACGTATGCAGGTATCTGAAAAAGTCGCGGAATCTGATTTTTTTTAACAAACTTATCAAGACTTGTCAAATCTGAAAAAGTCGCAGATTCTAATTTTTTTTTACGATCATATCAAGACTTGTCAAATCTGAAAAAGTCGCGGATTCTGATTTTTTTTTTTTTACGATCTTATCAAGACTTTTCCCACACAAGAATTATTTGAGAAAATTTTATGATAACTAGGGGGAAAAAGTTGGTTGGAGCGGCTTTCCAAAATTAGAGAGAATTGGAATTTTGATGAATAACACCCTAAATATCTGCTACATTTTAATGTCTTTTTTATAACAAGGACAATGCCTCCCATGTAAATAGAATATCTTGCAGGACTTTGCTAAAGTGAATTTAATACAATACTGTGTTACTTGCCTTGAAAAAAGTTCTGACAAGTTTGTTTGTGTCTTATAAAGGATTTTTAATAATAAAGAGATGGGGGAATGGATCAATCCAATCCATCTTCAAACTATATCTTTGCGGTGGAGCTCATGGTCAAGTGTTTAGATTAGCAATGGCATATTACAAAACTGCTCTCATGTCTTATGATGGACTGAATGGTGGATGGTTATTATTCATATTTCAGTCTCAGGTTGCTAAAGGTTTCATTTTGTGTGAGCGGCATGCAATGAATCAATTCATTTCAAGGCTAATAGCTGGGAAGAACTAAACGGTTTGGACAAGCCAAACCACGTTCATCAAAAAAATCAAATGTGTTATTACTGAAAGTAAAATAAGAAAGATTACATTGTTCTTCGTGTCAGTGAGATGTATCCAGAAAATTATGCAGGCTGCAAATGATCTTGTCAACAGCAAGGAGAAAAGACATATAAATCACTTACCATACAAATGTGTTATACTGTATCTTCTTAAAAAGTGGAACATGGGTGACTTGCACAATGATACACTAGCAAGAAACAAGAAAGATACAGGTATGGGACCTGTGATCCAGAATGCTTAGGACCTGGGGTTTTCCGGATAACGGATCTTTCCGTAATTTGGATCTTCATACCTTGTCTACTATAAAATAATTTAAACAGTAAATAGGCTGGTTTTGCTTCCAATAAGGATTAATTGTATCTTAGTTTGGATCAAGTACAAGCTACTGTTTTATTATTAGATGTCTGCACACTTGACATGGAACTTTGTAAATAGATAAAAAGTTGGTAAAAAGTGACGAATGCTAGGACAGGTCTTTGCAAGGTTGTCTGAGTATGTATGGCACTGTCCAGATCTTTGAATTATCTACCACACCTTGGGACCTTAGAATGGGCCAGGGACTGATGTATAATCTTTGTAAGAGAGACATAAAAAGGAAATTTTGAGTCACAAAAGAGTTTTAAACAAAAAAATTGTTTTCCATTAATATTGCCTTTAAAATATTTATATTTAATACAACATTAATTTTATGTTTCAAAGATGTCGCCCTGTGGTACATTCTGATAATTCTCATATATTTGGTCAGACCTCATTCTATTAATATCTCTGTACAGAATCATGATCCTGATCTGGCCTTACCTCCGCTATTGCATTCAGCAAACACATAAAATGCACAAAAAGCATTACATGAAAGTGAGAATTTTGTCTTTGAAACTCTGCCCCCATCATTTCTTTAACTAAGTACCTTTGTAGAAACCCAGTTCTCATTTCCATAAGAGCCTTTTGGCCTAGAGCACAATCTTATGTTCTGTGCAAAACATTATATTGCAAACAATCCATCTTTTTCTAAGCTGGGCCTCTTAAAGCATTTACTATATATCTCCACATATTCATACTGTATATGGCATTCATAAAACAGATAGATGATGGTGTGAGCAAGCTGATATATTACCAAAGCTCATAATGTTATGGGGAAAAGGTCAAGAAAAATATAGGCATGAAAGCCTAGCATTATAGCAATACTTGGCCATATTTTATCTGTCTGAGTGGCTTGGACAGCTCAGTTATGGAGAATGGAACATCTAGAGCACAGAGGGTTAGTGGCATTTCCTTCCACATATTCCCTAATTAGTGCAATATGTATAAATGCAATCAATATCAGCCCTATTCATTGCGCTGCTGTTGAAAAAACATTTTTTTACTGTCCATTTAAATGATTTATTTTTCCTTTCTTAAGTTTGAGTTAAGCAAGCATTAGACAACCCTTAATGCTTTAAAATGTATTTTTTACGAGTGTTTTAAAGGAATGATAATGTACTGTTGCCTGCAATGGTACAACTGGTGTATTTGCATCAGAATCACAACTATAGTTTATATAAACAAGCTGCTGTGTAGCCATGGGGGCAGTCATTCAAGCACAAGATACAGATACTAGTGATGGGCGAATTTGCGCCGTTTCGCTTTGCCGAAAAATTCGCGAAACGGTGCCGGCGTCTCGATTTTGATGCAGTCGCCCATTTTTGATGCCAGAGCCCGTTTTGACGCCAGCGTCCGTTTTTTCCGATGCCGGAGAAATTTATTTTGCCGCCGGCGAATTTTCGCAGACGTTTCGCGAATTCATTCGCTGGCGGAGAATCGCACAGATTCACTGCAAATTTGCGCCTGGCAAATAAATTCGCCCATCACTAACAGATACACAGTACATAACATGTTTTTTTTAAAAAAAAAAAAAATCCCATTATGTGTACTACAGAGCTTATCTGTTATCTGCTACGCATCCTGTACATTTTCTCCATGTTCAGATTTGAATTGCTACCCCCAGGACTACACAGCAGCTTGTTTATGTGAACTATTGTAGAGTTTCTGAAGCAAACACCCCCTATTTTACAAGTGCAGCATAAAAGTACGTTATATTTTCATTACTTTAAACCCATTTCCTTTTTTAGTGTTACTGTTCCTTTAAGACAAGAAATGGAATATTAGTGGTTTAATATAATTTACAGTAAATGACCATTAATTAACCAGGGGCCCAGTTGCATATTTGTAATGCATTCTGGGTTATTATATCCACTAGAACTTGTAGAATCCTTAACAACTTGTCACATAAAATGGTTTTCTTCCATTAAGTTTATGGGTTTTTGTACTGTTGTACTGGGTGTCTCATGGTTCAGTCTTTCTTGTCTAAATGTCACTTTTATCAATGTGTTGGTGTATTAGTATTTTTATTCTTAATGGAACCCCCCCGCAAGGTGTCATGTGTATAAGTGGGATTCCCAGTCTCTCCCACCAATACCATGTGGAGTTTCTGGATTTGCCTTGCCGCCAGGAAGTGAGCACCTGGTATTTACTGGAGTGTCATCCTGCCTAAAAAGATAGTGAGACATATTTTGCACAATCACCATACACAGAAGTACCTTTTACAAATCATACCTCTGATTTGAAATTACCTACACCAAGGGGGTTATTTACTAAGTTCCGAATACCCAAAATTCCCCGAAATCCGAAAAATTTGTGTTTTTTTTATTATAAAATTGGACTTTTAAAAAAATCATGAATTTTTCAGAATTTATGAAACCCCGAGGGCTTTAAAAGCTTGAATATAAAAACACGGCATCTCAAACCTTTCGAGGTTGCATAAAAGTCAAAGGGATTTCACAATGTTTTCTGAGCTTTCGGGTGAAAAACCTGAAAATTCGGAGCTTTTCCCGCAAAGCTAATTTTCGGGAAAATGTAATAATAAATAAGCATTAAAAACCTGAGCGGGTTAGATCGGAGTTTGTAGCAGCTGATATTGAGATAAATTCAGACCTTAATAAATAACCCCCTTTAATGTACATTCATATTTTAAAAAGTAGTTTTTTAGTGTCAGTATTACTTTAAAGGACAAGGAAAGTCTAAAACAGAATAAGGCTAGAAATGCTGTATTTTGTATACTAAATATAAACATGAACTTACTGCACCACAAGCCTAATCAAACAAATGATTTATGCTTTCAAAGTTGGCCACAGGGGGCTGTCATCTTGTAACTTTGTTAAACATCTTTTCAAGACTAAGACTGTGCACATGCTCAGTGTGGTCTGGGCTGCTTAGGGATCATCATAAACAAAGCTGCTTGAGTTCTGCATGGCTGGTAAGTAAAGCGGGGGCTCCCCCTGCTGTTCATAAGTATGATTGTTTCCCTGCAGAGCAGTTAGGGACCGTCTGACAATTACTAACCACAGCAGTAAATGAAGGGAGAATTTCACTGCATACAGTCAGGTTTCTTATAAAAACGGTACACAATTTTTAATTAAAGTATATTGGAGATATGTTTCTTTTTCATTAAAGAAAGTAAAAATTTGATTTTATTTTTTTGCCTTTCCTTGTCCTTTAAAATGACTTTTCAGCAAAATGGTTACGTTTGTGCTAAAAACAATGACAAATGCACATAATTTACAGAAATGTAAACTGCACATTTGAAAAACGACCTGAGAAACAAACCTACATCTTAAGTGATACAGCTCTTATAATGTGAACTAAGCAAAAACTGTTTTTATAATGGTGTATCTCTCTTTTCCACTAGTATCAACCAAACTGAGCGAAATAATGGATAACACTTTAGAAAAACAAAGTGATCAGTCTTCCACAGTATCTGGCTGTGATCTATTTTATCAATGCTTTTCTCTGGAGTTGTCAGCTTGTCCATCAAGTGAATATATTTGTAAAGAAGCCAAGAGTTTCATCAAGGAGACAAATAGATAATAACAATCCGGCTGCTAAATTCAATCTGAAGTCCACCTAATGAAATGCTCCAGCTGCCTCTGCTTCATTTTGTTTCTTTTCAAATATGCAGACAGTTGTTTTCCATATTAGCATGATTTTATGGAACTAATGTTTAATCGGTGTTATCTGATTCATTTTGGAAGGAGGGGTTTGCCAAAAAAAAAAAACCAATGGAAAATACTGCAATACAATATATTGCATTTTTCTTTATTGGAGTAACAGATGGAGTGAATCTTTTTTTCAAATACATCTATGGTTATGGTAGGATCTCATGGGAAAAAAGAAGTTAAATTACTGTATCACGTTATGATTTTTTGTGCAGGTGTTTAAACAGCCTAATATGAATAAATCACAGGAAAATGAACATTTGTAGCTGATAAAAAGGCTGTCAGGCTTCTGTTTGCCAAACGGTATTTCTAATGGAAAAAAATGTTGGCAAGTATCAATGAAGGTATGGCAAGTTCACACTAGCAGTCATACTCTCTTGTGGGCATACTACAGACTGCCTTAATCCCTCTCTTAGGTCTCCCCTTGTGTTATAATCACTTGCAAGAAGACAGAAAGGGTTATGGTATGATGTCAGCTTGGTGTAACCAGCCATACAATTAGCACTTTTGCATGAATAATCTTCCAGAACTAGCAGATCTAAACCAACTGAAAATATATATGTTGTGAAACCAATTGTATTTTTGAGGAGGCATATTTTGCAGGTAATATATAAACTATTAGATATTTATTCTGGGTTGCCCTCCATGCAGAAAGACTCAGTCTAATATATAGTTATTATAATCAATTTTGCTCACACTTACCCTGTTATAGTGCTGTATTGTGATGTCAGGCACAGCACCTATGAAGCACTAAAGAAGAAGGTAGAACGTAATATATCCTTTTTAATCATTGCATTAACTTGTATTTATTGAGTTCAGGACATTAATAAAGTCTAGAATTGATACGTTATAGGTTAAATGGATACTATCATAGGAAAACATGTTCCTTTGTTCAAATCCGTTTTTGAAAAGAGCAAACTATTTTTTCAATATTTAATTTTGAAATCTGACATTGGGCTAGACATATTGCCAGTTTCCCAGGTGTCCCCAGTCATGTGATTTGTACTCTGATAAATTTTAATCACTCTTTACTGCTGCACTGCAAGTTGAATTGATATCACCTCCTTCCTTAACCCCCCCCCCCCCCCAGCAGCCCATCAGCAGAACAATGGGAAGGTAACCAGATAACAGCTCTCTGGTAGATATAAGAACAACACTCAATAGTAATAATTCACGTCCCACTGCAACTTCTTCAGTCACATTGAGTAGAGTAAACAACAGCCTGCCACAAAGCAGTTCCATCCTAAAGTGCTGGCTCTTTCTGAAAGCACATGACCAGGTGAAATGACCTCAAATGTCTGCCTACACTCCAAAATTACAACTAAGAAAAATACACTTGTTGGGTTAGGAATGACATTTTACATGGTAGAGTGAATTATTTGCAGTGTAAACAGTATCATTTAGAAATAAAAACTACATCATAAAAATCATGACAGAATCCCTTTAAGTATTCTGATTGTCATATCTTTTATTTTATCACTCCCTTTGTTAAAATAAATATAAATAATACACTCTGTTGATTTGCTTTTATTTTTTCTGCACCTTTCCTAGTTGTCTTTTGTGTTTTTATAGATGAGCACAAAACCTTGTATGCAAATGATAATGCTTTATTAGACCTTGCAGGAGCTGTCTCGAGCAAATAAATTAGAGAAAGAGTCTGCAAAGTGACTAAAAATATTCTCCTATTCCCCTACCTTAGCTTTGTAACATATCAACCACTCCAAAAGCTTATTTTCTTTACCTACTCTTTCCAACTATAAGTTATCCAGTTTCCAAAAAAACAAGGAGGATGTCTTTTCAAGTTTTATCCTTGTACATTTTCCTTTCATGTTGTTCTCTAATTTAAAAGCTTTTCAGATGCTCATACCCAATAAGTTCACAAAAAATGCCCGTATCGTGAAAATCAATAGAGTATATTTTTTCCTGCTGTCAATGATAGCACAATTTCTTTAGCAAACATACTAAATGATAGAGTTCTGTAGCAAATCACCACTGAGTTATCCGTGTATTTGTTGAAGGGAACTAAGCTTATATTTAGAATGACAGCTTTGCTGAGAACTGGAGATTGTATGTAATGGTCTGAAAAAAAAAACAAATTTCCCAACAAAAATACATTGGGTTTAGTACTTTGTATGCTGCTTGTGACCTGACTATAAGACCTTTTCATAAGCAACAGATTTCTCGTCTGCTATCTCAGTCTGAGCCCTTAAACCATAAACCTTTCCAAAACAGACGCACAGCACAAGCGCCTGAAGGGAATTGTTCATTCTTTAGTAGGACCTGAGAATTTACTTTTAACAGCGGAGCTAAAGTATTACAATTACAATGTGTTTTTTCCCCCAGAAAACAGACATTTAGAAAATACAATCTAACTAATTTGTCATGTAAACAAGAGACATCCCTTTATAAATATTCCAGACTAATAGAAATTTGTCTCTGTTAGATAAGCAAAAGGCTGTCATGGTTGGCTTATTGCTGGACAGAAATATATGTAGCATTGTAAATTAAATGTTATTGCAAGCAGTCTTATCATTTTAAATTTCCAATAAAATTCTCAGACCTGCAATTAGGAAACTGTTGATGATGCGTCAAACTCTGGAATCTCTTCTTTCGACTGTATAATGAAGGGCTGTTTACCTTTACAGGCAATACTGCTCATTTCTTTCATTCTGATTCCAAAACCTAATTTTAGTGATGGATTTCACATAATATAGGTATAAGATTTGTTATCCGGATACCCATTAGCCAGACAGTTCCAAATTACAGGCCACCTCCCACTCCAGACTCCATTTTAATCAAATGATTCAAATGTTGAAATGCATTTCCTTTCCTCCTTAAAACAGTACCTTGTAATTGATCCTAACTAATAACTTATAATTACTCTTTATTTCAGGTAAAACTATCTTATTGGGTTTATTTAATCTTTAAATTATTTTTAGTACACTTAAGGTATGGTGATCCAAATTACGGAAAGTTCCCTTATCCAGCAAACACCAGGTCCCAAACATTCTGGATAACAGGTCCCATACCTGTACAATCTAAGACAGCAATAGCTTACCACCCTACTAGATTTGGAGAAGCCAGGCCAGAAGTACTCCACTCTGCTTGCTCTATGGGGTGGCATTATAGCACAGTTGATAGTCTATCTGTCCTGCAGCACTGGGTACCTTGGATTGATTCACTCTAGAGTTTAATTTTTTATGTTCACCCTATGGCTACTGTGTTTCCTCATTTAAACCAAAAATATACTGTTAGGCCAATTGACTCTTCATTAAACTGACATGGTGCATTTGTGTAACAGATACATTAGATTGAAGGCTTCACTGGTACACAGAACAATAATAACGATTGATCACCCATTTGTGATCCATGCTACAATTTTACCATGTGGTCTGTTTCGCAAAGAAAAAGAAAAAAATTTGCACCGAATTTACTAAACCAGGTGCACCATCCGCTGCAGTCAACCTAAACACCACAATTTAATTTTAATTTTGTCTTCCCATTGATTCTAAAGCATTTCACAGGAAAAAAACCATATATATATCGTGTGTGTATACGGTCTGAACCACATGGTGTGGAAATCCCCTGACGTGAGCTACAGGGTCTCGGGAGGGGCTCAGCCTTGTCCTTGTGCAGCATGTTAGCAGATACCAGAGGGTGTCACAAGGTGTCTCTGCTGCACCACTTTGGTATAAATGTGCTCACATTGAATTCCTACTTTCACTTTCATGGAAGAAGGTGACCAGAACTCATGAAAAGGCTAAAAGGGAGTTAAATAGCCCTGTGGGCTGATGTAGGGTACTCCAAAAGCCTGAAAAGCTCAACCATGCAGGTTTGGAGTTTTGCTGGACATCTTTTGTGCTCCCGCTATGGATAGTGCTTTTTCTTTTTCTTTTCATTTAGATATTTATTCTGTTAAGGTTACATAAGAAATAGTTGTTTCTTAAATTTAGAAATTCACTCATAAATCAGTATAATATTTCAGTAATATTTTACATGCAACAGAATGCTAACAATGCTTTTATGGATGTAGATCATAATGGGATAACATCACTAAAAGTAGACTCCTCATTAGAAAAGTATGGGCAATCCTGATTTAGAACATATCTTATTATAGTATGATTAAACTTATTTGACATTTTTACAATAGTTCCCCTTTAAACTTTTTGATTTCCAGTGGCAGATGTTCTGCACCCTGGATTGTACTAATGCAGATGAGTGTTATGTGGAGGAGGCCAACCTCTTTCTGTAAGATACTTCCCTATTTACCAGTCAGACAGTTAATATACAGGCCAGGTTACACCCCTCGGAGTGAAGTAGATGGTGAGAGCAAGAATATTCACATGAAAGGGTGGAAATGATAAGCTGTTTTAGTGTGTTCCCAAGATATTCTGTAGAACCTGCTGCTAAATTTAGCAGCAACACATAGCCGTCAACTCGCACTCAACCCTAACCTGCTCCTACTCCTAACCAGCACTTACCAGGTACTTCTATTTATAGACTTGTATCCATCATGAAAGGGGGTGCGGCAGGAGTGTGTCTATAAATAGACACTGCAGGAAGAGGAAATCGGCATAGGAAGGTCACAGGCAGGAAGAGCCGACGAAAGAACTCTACCCAAACCCACCCATGACCTGCAAACTCAGAAAGTCAGATGCCGTAGGACAGTCCTCACATCACTACTTCATAGTACCTAATATACAGTAGTTACTACCCTGATGACTTCAGGCTTGGGCATCCTATAAGCAAACTTAGGGGGTTGATCCAGCAGACTTGTGCTTAGCACAAGGGAATACCTATGTTTACAAAGTTGTATCTCTCTATACAGTATTGATCCCCAACCAGTAGCTCATCAGAAACATATTGCTCACCAACCCCTTGGATGTTGAGCCCAGTGGCCTCAAAGCAGGAAATTGTTTTTGAATTCCAGGCTTGGAGGCAAGTTTTAGTTGCATAAAAAACAGGTGTACTGTCAAACAGAGCCTCTTGTAGGCTGTCAGTCCACATAGGGGCTACCAAATGGCCAATGACAGAACTTATTTTGCACCACCCAGGAACATTTTTTATGTTTGTGTTGCTCCCCAACATGTTTTATGGCATCTTACAGGCCATAACCAACCTGTCAAGCGCCTAAGCAGATTATCAGTGTACCCACTTGTGGTCCATCAGATGTATCTATGGCAAATTACCTCTATTGTGTTCAATTGTCAATAGGCAATAACAAAATATACTTTTACCCTGGAACCAGTCAGTTTTGTAATGATGATTCTGTACAGCAAAAATCATCTCATTGACTGGAATGTGTTATATGGCCACAGCAGGTGAGTAACTACAGAGGAAGAAGACCCAGCCACTGCAGGAGGGCCCAGGAGGTATAGGGTGAGTATAGGATTAGTCCCTTATTAATGAGCAATTTCAAAATATATTGGTAAAATGAGACAACCTCTGAATATATTAGGGGTCCTAAAATTAATTTGCTGTGGGGCCCAGTAACATGTATTTACGCCACTGGGCCACAGAATACTTTAAGCCTAATATCTCAATATACATGCCCACAGGACAATGGTATATACACCAAACATTACAATATTTAGATGCATTTTTAAATATACTCGTGGCCTTGGCATTTCAAGTACACAAAGAGCCCCAAACAGTCTTACATGCCCAATAAATAGTGATTGTCTATGGCATTGTAGAGCAGCCTCTCTGGCATGTGCCAGAACCCACAGATTGCCAGAGTAGCCTGCTCTCCAGTGATTGTTATGGTTCAAACTAGAAAAATTTAGTAAATCTCTACAGGGCATATATAGAGACGTATATTGCCCCTTTGAAAGCTGTTAAATCTCAACCTTCCATTAACTGCTATTGACTTTAAATGGCAGTTAAGTCTAGATCCTTCTGCGATAGCATTTAATGCTTCTCAGCCTTTGATCAATGCCACCTTTGATCTATCAGTGTTATCAGTCTGCTAAAATAACAAGGTCAGCTTATCAAGATAAAGATTAACATAACAAAACCTCCAAAGCATAGCAAAAAAACAAATAATATTTTTTAAAAATTAAAAATGCAATATTAATTTATAACAGGATCAAACCTTTTGTCCATAGCGATTAAACAGAACATACGACAGGCCATGCAGCACTAACTAGATTTCACACGAGAGATTCAGATTATTTTCTCCAAAGTGATGGCATTCATCTGCAGAACAGAGCTGATAAGCAGCATTAATAGCTAAGAGAAAATAGGGAGTTATCCAAGACAATTGGCTTATGTTGGGAGGTAATTAAATAGAGGAATACAATATTTTGGAAAGCAAATCTTACCTTGGAAATCTGCAGGATTACAAGCAAAGAATTTATTAGATTGTGTAAACAATGCCGCTGCTTAATCGTCTTGGTCAGATTCAGTAGACTGTCTTTGCATTTGTGCTTTGGATTCATCACTTTGCTCACAGCATTGAAGGAATTACTCTGATGCTGTTAATATGAAATAAGAAAACCTTTCATCTTGTTCATTTCATTTCTCCTGCCTTGCAATGTGCTATTTGTGTTGGTTTAGTTCATGTCGGTATTTGATTCTCTTTTGCTTGTTGGGTTTGTTGCTGACTATTGAGCTGTTTATTTCTTATCTGGGTAAAGAGAATAACCTTGTGTGTGCTGGATATTTCCCAATATACCTGATTATCGTTTCTGCATTATGTTATTGAAAGCATTTGTAACTCGATTTTATGATTACTTTAAATTACATTATGAATTAAAAAGTATTGTCATAATGAAATGAAATAAACTGGCGAGGAAGCCAGGAAGCTTTGGTGACAACCCTTTAGCTTGATAAAATCTGTCCTGTAATGAACGGAGACACATGGTCTGATGTTTATCTATACAGGGGATGTCATTTGGGCATGTTGTGGAAATTCAGGAACCAGAGATCACTTGAGTTAAACGACACAGTTTATTTGATACAAGCTCCATGGATTCTGAAATAAAAAAGAGTCAGAAGCCTGAACAAAGAAATCACAGAGATTTTTATAGACTTGGGAACGTATGAAATGAAAACATACGCGTGTGGGAATGAAAAAGGGAGTTGCCTGTGGGACAGCATACAGATATCACTTCACAGCACAGAAAAACAAAGGACTGCTCTTACAGCCAAACAGGTGGTTCTGTCCTCAAGGCCAGGTTACTAGTGACCAAGAATTGAGAAACCTTCCAAGTCAGGGGGGCTTACAGGGGAATCTGCATACATAAAATGTTTTTCTCTTTCAGGCAGAACAGAGGGTTTAGGTTAAATTGAAAATGAATAATAAAAAATTGAGGTAGAGTAGAAAACATTGCCCATTTGCTTCATTTACTAACAGGGGAAAAGTTAGTCTATAGGCGTACCAATGACTCCCATGCCAACCTGCTGTACTGTTTTAACACAAAGGAAATAAGTAGTAAAATTGTCATCTCGGTTCCACCAGTCAAATATTGTCTTTTCCTCCTGGTTGCAGTCTATTCTGAACCCCTTAGCAGCACCTGACATGTCAAAAGTGCAATACGTTTACACTTCAATATGAATGATGATTTGTCTAAACTGGAAAACTGGGCCAGCAAACTGGAAAATGAGGTTCAATGTTGATAAATGCAAGGTTATGCAGTTTGGCAAAAATAATATAAACGCAAGTTATACACTAAATGGCAGTGTGTTGGGAGTTTCCTTAAATGAGAAGGATCTAGGGGTCTTTGTAGATAACACGTTGTCTAATTCTGGGCAGTGTCATTCTGTGGCTACTAAAGCAAATAAAGTTCTGTCTTGCATAAAAAAGGGCATTAACTCAAGGGATGAAAACATAATTATGCCTCTTTATAGGTCCCTGGTAAGGCCTCATCTGGAGTATGCAGTGCAGTTTTGGACTCCAGTCCTTAAGAGGGATATAAATGAGCTGGAGAGAGTGCAGAGACGTGCAACTAAATTGGTTAGAGGGACGGAAGACTTAAATTATGAGGGTAGACTGTCAAGGTTGGGGTTGTTTTCTCTGGAAAAAAGGCACTTGCGAGGGGACATGATTACACTTTACAAGTACATTAGAGGACATTATAGACAAATGGCAGGGGACCTTTTTACCCATAAAGTGGATCACCGTACCAGAGGCCACCCATTCAGACTAGAAGAAAAGAACTTTCATTTGAAGCAACGTAGGGGGTTCTTCACAGTCAGGACAGTGAGGTTGTGGAATGCACTGCCGGGTGATGTTGTGATGGCTGATTCAGTTAATGCCTTTAAGAATGGCTTGGATGATTTTTTGGACAGACATAGTATCAAAGGCTATTGTGATACTAAGCTCTATAGTTAGTATAGATATGGGTATATAGAATTTAATTAAAAGTAGGGAGGGGTGTGTGTATGGATGCTGGGTTTTCATTTGGAGGGGTTGAACTTGATGGACTTTGTCTTTTTTCAACCCAATTTAACTATAGCTATATATAACTATGAATGTTGTTCATTCATTCATTAATTTGAATTAAGGATGGTAAGTGCAATTCATCATTCAAAAATCAGTGATATCTCCACTCATTTAAGAGTTCAAATTAAAACAGTTCTTTGTAGCACAACTTTGAAAAGAGGAGCATTTTTCTTTTTTACAAAATGGCAAATTAAAGAAGTCAAGAGTCAGAACAGATCTTCCCCTGGTTAATCAGATAATGGTTTTGCTCTGCTGTGCCACAAATATTTAATTGAACGGTGGTGCAGAGACTGCATTAATCTGTTAAAACATTGATTTAGTGTCAATCTCACCAATTGCATGGTGATTTTTAAGCATACAGTACTTTAGTTAACTAGAGGTAACTTATAACTTAGGGAGAGAGAAAGAATGAGCAGGATTGTTTACACAAACAATCCATCAACATAAAGAGAACAATAACTTAAGATAACATCAAAACTAATGCACTGTATGTATCTCACATATACAGATGTATCCATCATATTATCCAAAGAAATTCAAGTTATCCCTAGCTACACATAGGTGCGCCACAACAATTTTATGCCTCTTATCTCATCCAGTCAATAAATAAATGAGTCCCACTGAGCGTTTCTTACAGAAACCTAAAAAACAGTCTGAGTAGCCCATTTAGTGCCTAATTGCATCCAGTCTGTTATTTTGAATGTCTGCTGCTGCACCTGAATAGCTATGCACTCACTAGGAACTGAGATAATGCACAAACTAAGGCAAATATCCCTCTAACCTAAGACTTTGACCATACACTGTAAAACCTCACCAATCGAGCTGATCTTTTCCCTGATATGCCAACCTATGCTGGGTTATATTGGGCCTAATCTAGGGCCAAACAATTGGACTACAACAGCAGGAATAGAGGTTAACGGAGAACCTCATAAACTAGCCAATATGGTTGTTGACCTGACATGAAAATAAAATGTATCCAATCAACATCAGTACCCAGATATCGATCAGGTGGGCACATTGGAGGGCCCCATACAGCTGCCCAGCTGCAGAGAAGCTGTCCTATCTGTCTAAAGAACCCAAATCAGCAACTTTAATCTGCTCGTGAATGGCCATCTTTAGCCTTTGTGTTTACAGTACTAGAAACAGTAAATAGTAGGAGTTATTTTGCTGATAGGAATCATAGGACTAGTGGAAAAATGTGACTTTATTTGGCACAGAGTTAAATGAATTGTACTTGAGAGTCATGTTCCACTTCTTTATGGAAATGCTTTGCCAAGCTGCACTAGTTAGGATCAAACTAGGCCTCCTGAGTACCAGATATCCAGGACATGCTTCCGTGTCCATTAAAATGTATTATTTACATCAACATTATCTGGGTCTATGGTGGATTTATAAAAGCCCTTCAGATCCTCTGATACCATCACAGGGGAGTCTGACCCTGACAGTAATTTGTAAAGCAATTTAAGACCAGTGCCTTTAAAAATTAGGCATCATCATCTATCACCATATCTGTGCCATGGTGTTATGTAAGAGGATGCTTTATGCAGCAGCAGAAAAAACAAAGAAACTGCCAAAAAACAATATTGTCAGAAACAAAGCAAAAGGGCAGAACACTGTTGGAAGTGAGGCCACTGAGAATTCCGTGTGCTTGGTTGTGTCTGCACCGGAGCAAGCTGCGTGACCAAATTCAAGTCAGCCAAGACTGTTTACTTTCAAGCCTGTCTAACTCAGTTTGAAGTTTTATATAAATAAGTTACAGTATCAGTTGTTTGGGGAGTTATTTAACTGATGCGCCAGTTTTAGATACTGTGTACATTAGATATACTTGCGCAAACTCATTTATAGATAAATGTTATCGTTTTGGGGTTTTTTCAACATTAAGATGTCTTTTTCCATTGCAATCTTTTTTTTTTTTATTCTGCATAAAAACCAAATAAAGAATACCAGGGGAAGAGACTAGATTGAATTTCTCATTGGAGGGTAAATGTAATAAGATCTGGCTACAAAAAACTGACATTGATTTCATTTCTATATAAAAGATAGGAAGACAGTAAGCATACTATGCATATGAATTCTATTTCTACAGGGGATACAAGGTTATTTCAGACCCTCTCTTGAAGAAATAAATTGAAGAGCCGAGACTTGCAATCAGATGGCAGGGGGACAAGAATGGAGATTGCAGAGAAAGAAAGAAGACAGAGTAGCAGCAGCAGATGTCTTTAGCTTATGGTGCATACTGATGTAGGAACGCGCCATTAATACCCCCTATAAAATATAAGGATATTATACAGTAGGGGGCACATTTACAAAGCTCGAGTGAAGGATTCGAATTAAAAAAACTTCGAATTTCAAAGTGTTTTTTGGGCTACTTCGACCATGGAATGGGCTAGTTCGACCTTCGACTACGACTACGAATCGAACGATTCGAAGTAAAAATCGTTCGACTATTCGACCATTCGATAGTCGAAGTACTGTCTCTTTAAGAAAAACTTCGACCCCCTAGTTCGGCAGCTAAAAGCTACCGAAGTCAATGTTAGCCTATGGGGAAGGTCCCCATAGGCTTGCCTGTGTTTTTTTGATCGAAGGATATTCCTTCGATCGTTGGATTAAAATCCTTCGAAACGTTCGATTCGAAGGATTTAATCGTTCGATCGTAGGATTAGCGCTAAATCGTTCGACTTCGATATTCGAAGTCGAACGATTTTAGTTCCTAGTCGAATATCGAGGGTTAATTAACCCTCGATATTCGACCCTTAGTAAATCTGCCCCTAGGTCACCGAAGATTTCCGTGATTTCCGTGATCATATAAAAGCTTTTGTACAGGCCATGGAACTCCAAGATTACTTCTAATATCCTCATATTTTCCAACGAGGGGTACTTTATTTATTATAATACACAAGTTTTAGTGAGTCATGTGACAAAAATGACTACTCACCGTTGACATCACTAAGAGCTGTTTATAAGGAAATAATTTACATGATATTAATGGCTTTTGTGTATTATACAGTATACCTATAGTATAGTATAGCATTTCTGCCACTCCAATGCATATCTACCTTTTATATCTGTTCTACCTTAAGCACTGTTATTGTTGCCTTTCTGTGTCTGCTATTTCCCCTATACAAATCTTTTCACTGGCTTCCAATATCCACTGGAATTTTATCAAATCTCTGGCATCCAATACCTTATGCAATGAAACACCCACCCCACCATTTTTCATCTCCAAATAGGGAATGATATTCCCTATTCTATGCTCCTTACTTTTACCTCTCTTCTACTTTCATAGCCTCATATTCCATAGTGCAATATTTATTTCAGGTTTCTGCCTGTTCCCTCATTCTTTCCTGAAGACACACCAGTTTAAAAAAGCCTACTTTATGGACCCTGTTTTATGCAGAATCGACAGTTGAAGTTACCATACCATAACTAATTCGCTCCAACATTGTTCTTGGACCAGAGGCCAATGAAAAATCTGATTTTCACATTTTATTGTAATTCTAAAAAAGCTTATTTAAGAAAATACTTGCATTTCAAAAACTTGATAGCATAAAAACAGGAAAAAAACAGCTTGTATCAAAATCAAATTTAAAACTTAAATTGAAAAATATATTGAATTTTGCTAATACAATACCAATTGACTTCTACATTAACCCACTAGCTTGTAGATACAGTCTAAAAAATGTGAAACAAATCACAATAAAATTAGAAATGCTGTAAAAAGTTGAAAAATGACCCCTTGGACAGTAAGCTAAGAAATTAGCCCTCTACCTTTTCTGTTTTATTCTGTAACCCTTGCTTAATAATTAAATGTTAGTCCCCTGTTTGTTAAAGTGGACCTGTCACCCAGACACATAAAGCTGTATAATAAAAGTCCTTTTCAAATTAAACATGAAATCCAATTTCTATTTTTTATTAAAGCATTCATAGCTCTTGTAAACTCATTTACAAATCTCAGCTGTCAATCAAATATTGGCAATTAAAAGCACTGGGAGAGGCTTTTATCAAGACCGGGCCACTTCACTAAATATCTCCACTGCTTCCTTAATTCCAACTCTCACACAAAGTTGGTCTCTGCTGCAAAGTATCTAAAAGAAAAAAGAGAAGAAAGCACACATAGGGCAATACTGTTTTATGGTGCGTCAATCAAATATTGTCTGCCCCTCCTCTATGGGGCAAATTCACTAAGCGCCAAAGCGCCGAACGCTAGCGTTAATTCGCTAGCGTTTGGCATTTTCGTTACTGCGCAAATTCACTAACGAACGCTGGTGTAGTTTCGCTAGTGTTACTTCGCACCCTTACGCCTGGCGAATTTTCGCTAGCGACGTAACTACGCAAATTCACTAACTTGCGCAGTGTACTGAACGCTACCTTTTATGCTAGACTTCCTTCGCCACCTCAGACCAGGCGAAGCGCAATAGAGTAGATAGGGATTGTTTCAAAAAAAGTCAAATTTTTTTCGAAGTCCCAAAAATGCTGGCGTGTTTTCTACATTATGGGTGATAGGCTGAAAAAGATCAAAAAATTTTTTGGGGCTCCCCTCCTTCCCCCCTACATTTCCTAACTCATGGCAACTTACCTAGACAGTGGGCACATGTGTAGGGCAAAATAAAATTTCATTTGTTGATTTGAAGGTTTTCTAGGCATTTGTAGTGCTGATACGTATTCCTCCATTGAAATTTGAATTTGGCGCCGTATGCAAATTAGCCTTCGCTAGCGCAACTTCGCATCTTAGTGAATTTGCCCCTATGTCTTAGGTATAGAGGCGGGGCAGACAATTACTTTCACTTTCCATTCAGCACTTTCTAGATGTCACTGCTCTCCCCACACTCCCTCAGTTCTCTTCACCGTTTAATTGTGTAGCCAGGGCATGCAGGCCCGGATTTGTGGCGAGGCCACAAAGGCCCGAGCCTAGGGCTGCAAGTTATTAGGGGTGGCATGCCACCCAGCCGCTTGCTGAAGAGCACTGGGGACGGCAGCTCCCCAGTGCTCTGGTGCGCCTGCGATCCACAGAGCGGTGCAGGAGGCAGGCACTAGGACCGCGCGGCCCGGCACTATAAATCCAGCGCTGAGTGCATGGGGATAACCTTCAGGTCCCCCATTCTAGTGCTTGCTATAATTATGAATTCCCAGACTGAAGGAAACAAGATTCAAATCAATTATATAGTGGTTAATGTTCATTTTACTTGACTAACATGATAAAATAGGATTTTGAATATTTTTTTTGGATGACAGCTCCCCTTTAACATATTATTGTAAAGTGCTACATTATGGAATCATAGGGATAACTTGATGGAGAATGAATTAGGGCTGTGAAAATGGAATTAACTTTTCTTTGTGCTGATTGTGAATGTAGAGGGTTTGTGATAAACATACTTTTTTTTTGAAGCATGAGAATATCAGTTCTCTGTTATGTCTCAAACTTAACGGGCAAACAGGGAAATTAAAGCTTCTCCACCTTGTGAGGTACAAAGTAAATAATTAGATATCATTCTATCCCAAATTTTATGAGTTAGTTGTGACAGTAACATAGGAAACATTCTGTCATTCTGTCAAATAAGTGTCCTGGGTAAATTTTGCTGTGTATTGTGCCCTTGTACCCACATTTCACCATGGTAAAACTGAGGGTTTTTTTATCATCACATGTTCACAAAGCTATTGATGAACTGGGTGACCAAATGCCTGGAATCTTTCACTGCTCTTAAAATGTTCCTTCTGAAAAAAAAGACGTTCCCAGTTTGGCCATTCAAACATTAAAATCTGTTAAAATACATTGAATCTGAGAAAATATGGCCTAGTTAAACATTAAAAGAAAAAAAATACAAGAGGCTTTCATTGTGTATAGTCCATCTTCAAGCAGGAATTCTGGAAATAAATTACATTTAATACAGGAATGAATTGCACTTTGGCCAAATGCATCTGGGTAAAAATGATAAAAAAAAGCAGTGGTCAAATTATGTGTTTGACTATAAACAAAGCAAAATATATCCATATTTTCACTGCACAAAGACTGCTTTAACTAGGAATCTCACCACCAGAGCAAGAAAACATTTTTCTTTCTGATAAAACAGCAAATAAAAATGCTTATTTAAAAAAACTGTGCTAGTTGTGATTTAAGCACAGTCTAATTAAAAGAGAAAAGGTTTTCTTTCAAAGACAAGAAAATATGAACAAAAAAATAATTTTCTGTTACACTCTGTTCATCAATTTTATAATGCCTTTTTGTAGTATTTAACCTTGAGATGTGTTCTTTTATTTCTACTGCCGTTTTTGTTTGTAAGTATTACTGCATTTCTCTATGGCAATTTCTATGAATGGGATGGAAAACATTGGTCACACAAGTCAGTGTTAATGTTCAGAGAGGGGGGCTGGGAATAAAACCTGTTTTTGCTGTCAGGCAATTAATGTTATTCAGAGGAAATGAAAGTTAGGTTCAACTGGGATTCCATTTAATAACTAGGGGTGCCAAAACTGACTTTTGTTTCAAATAAAAGAGGCAAATCAATAGAGAGAGGCAAGAGCGTGGGAAAGAGCTTGGGGCTTTGCTTGCAGTGATGTGGCACCAGTAATATTTGTGGAAAAAACAAGATAAACACATTTATTCATTATGTGTTCAAGATGACAGAAATAGGTGAACCCACTGTGACCTGAATCATCTTAGATAATAGGAGTTTAATTCTTTTTTTTAGCTTTTTCTCTAGCATTTAGATGGCTGTTCTGCAATGCTCTTTCATGTAAATATAACAAGAAAAAGAATTGTGTATTTTCTTACAAACTTCTGCTTTGGAAACGTTCAAAATGATTCTTAAAAGCATCTTTCATTTTATAATATGAAAGGGGTGGGTTGTGACCAACTTTATAGTCTTTGTGATCTGCTGTGAGCTTAAAGAAGAAAATATGCTGACCTATATAAGGGTCTTACTTATTTCTCCAAACATCCATTAGGTCATGTCAATGTTATTTTATGTACAGAATATTTATTTCCTTCCATAGTTCAATGGCTGCTATATTGCTTTCTTTTGTTGGGGTATAGGTTTTATAGAGGCATGGCAGTTCTTATTTATACGAATGCAAACACAACACAGAGAGAAGAGATATGTTCTACAGCAAGTAATGTTTTACTGCCAAAGGAAAGATAAATGAATAATATTCAATGACTCTAAATATATATATTTTTTGGCAGCCATCACTTTTCTATATTGTCCTCATTTCAAGTTAGTACAGATGGATCTTGATATTATACATGCTATTATATTATTAATATTAACATTTATTTATATAGTGCCAGCATATTTCGCAGCGCTGGAAATGTGCTTATAAAACTACGTCACAAGAATTACATACATAGAACATATGGAGTTACATACATCACAACCAATTCCGGTACAAGAGGTGAGGAAGGCCCTGTAAAATATAGCTTACACTCTATAGGGAGGGTAGTAAGACACAAGGTGTGGGAGTGGGCAAGATCAGAATTAAGTGATTAAAAGATGTAGTACTGTATGTGGTATTGCATTCGATAGTTAAGCAGAGTGAGGGTAGGCTTCTCTAAATAATTGCATTTTAAGAGATCTTTTGAAAGCAAAAAGTTTGGGAGAAATTCAGACAGACCGTGGGAGAGAGTTCCACAGGAGGGGTGCAGCCCTTGCAAAGTCTTGAATGTGAGTGTGTGAGGAGGTAATGAGAGAAGAGTTGAGTAGCAGGTCAGTAGAGGAGCGTAGTAAGCGGTTGGGTGAGTATATAGAGATGGGTTCAGAGATGTAAAGTGGGGCCGAGTTATTAAGTGCTTTGAATGTCAGGGTCATTTATTTGAATTTTATTCTGAAAGGTAGCGGAAGTGTAGGGATTGACAGAATGGCGATGCAGAGGAGGAGCGGTTGCTGAGGTTTATGAGCCTCACGGCAGTGTTCATTATGGACTGGAGAGGTGACAGTCTCTGGTGGGGAAGGCCAATTAAAAGAGCGTTACAGTAGTCTAGATGTGATATGATGAGAGAGAATAAGAATTTTGGCAGCATCTTTGGTGATAAATGATCGCATTTTGGATATGTTCCTGAGGTGGAAGTGACATGATTTAATAAGTGACTGGATATGAGGAGTGAAGGACAGAGCAGAATCTAGGATAACCCCAAGGCACCGAACCTGGGGAGATGGGGTTATAGAGGAATTGTTAGGTATGATGGATACTTCCGGGATGTTACTGGTGTTAGTGGGAGGAAAGAGAACCATTTTAGTCTTAATTTAAGATATTGCGACATCCAGGTAGAGATAGCGGACAGGCAGGAGGAGACTAGAGTTAGGAGTTCTGGGTTGAGAATAGGAGAGGAGAGATAGATCTGAGTGTCATCAGCATAGAGGTGGTAGTGGAAACCATACAAGTTTATTCGTTTGCAGAGGGAGGAAGTATAGAGGGAGAATAATGAGGGGCCCAGAACAGAGTATTATATATTATAGTAAACTAACAATATTAGACTGTAATTAGTACTCAAAAGAATAGGTTTTTGTGTTGCTGACTGGCATTGCATGTGGAAGAATGGTCTCAGGCACTGAATGCATCTGAAGCACAAAGCCAAACCCTATATGTCGTTTCCACAATTAAGTATGCCAAATATTTTCCATAAATGAAACATGTAGGACTAGTAGACTTCTCATTATTCTTTTAAGAATGTTTGTTTTTGATCGTTTTTACTCTAAGAGCATTACATAATCAATTCTTCATAATAACTCTGCACCTTTGCTTCAGACACAAAATATTACTTCCACTTAACTTCACTATGGATCTCTTTGCAAACCATGTTATCACTTCCTTTTCCAGGATGAAGATAATGTGTTGCTTAGTGCCCTAAGCTGAAAGGAATTTTAAAGGCATTACAAGTAGTGATGGGCGAAAAATTTGCGAAACTCATTGAAGTCAAAAAAATTTTGTAAAAAAATAGTGTAACTGTTGATATTGTCATCAAGATGCTATGCTTAAATAAAAAAAGATTATAAAAGTCTGATTGATAATAAGGGTTTTCCCTAAGCAACAGTGGCACAGAGACCATGACATGGCTTCATTTACAACAACAATAATACATAGAATTTTGCATGATTTCAGTATTTAACACACTTGCTCATTAAAAAATGACAACAAAGCCTTTCACAGTGCAGTAAAATAGCAGAGGTTTTTGCTATCTTTATTACAGGTTTTGACTCAGTTACGAATAAAGAATCTTCATGCAACTTTTTAATTCACATTGTTATTAAAGAAATTAGTCTCCCTGCCAAGCAGCATGTCAATAAAGCTCCCACTGTCTACACCTTTGGCTACACTTCGGCTTGTCCATTGTCGGAGAGACACAAAATTGCCATAATTTGCTAATGTGTGAAAGGACTAAATTAAAGGCCTGCTCCAGGAGGCACACAAAGGGTGGTGACCTTGCTCTGCTAAGCATTGTTTCACCAGAACAAAACTGCGATATTAACTTAATCATACAGTAACCTTAGTGCACTGTGTCTCACATGCTGGTGTTAATATAATGTATCTGGATGTGTAATATCGAGTTTTACAGTGTACAGATTTTTTTCATTTCATTTTCATTTTTGTCTTCTTCTTTATAATGAAGGTTCTTGGATTTCTCAAAGTATTTTGAACTTATGTTCAGTGGTGTAACTAGATATCACTGGGCCCCAAACAAATTATTTTTCAGGCCACCAAAATATCTAGACGTTACCTGTTTACCAATATTTATTGAAATTGTATATGAATTAGGGCCTCATGGGGGCCCTATACCCCTGCTTCCTCTGTAGTTAAACCCCTGCTTATGTTCTATTTCTAGAGTTACCAGTTGGATACGGTAATCTGCTGTAAGGACCCTTCATGCTGAACAGTGTGCTGCTTGCCTGGTGCTAGGGTTCAGCATGTGGTGGAACGAGTGGACAGAATTTTGGGAGGGGCTGGGGAAGACTCAGCAGTCTTGGTACACATAGGTACCAATGACCAAGTTAGAGGAGGTGGTGAAGTCCTCAAGAACAATTTTAAAAATCTAGGTACAAAGTTGAGGGCGAGAACTTCCTAGGTAATTTTCTCAGAGATATTACCTATGCCACGAGCAATGCTAAGAAGACAGCGGGAGCTTAAGGAGATTAATGCATGGCTGAGAGATTGGTGTAGGGAGGAGGGTTTTGGGTTTTTGGAGAAATGGGCTGATTTCTCAGTCGGCTACAGTCTCTTTACTAGGGAGGGACTGCACCTCAATGATGATGTTGCAGTTGTTTTGGGGGAGAAGATGGCTAGACGGTTGGAGGAGATTTTAAACTAGGCATGGGGGGAGGGTTCAGTAAAATATTCAGTGGAAGACAGGTTAGATGAGAGAGTGGGAAAATGGGGAGGAGATTTGGTTGGGGGTACTGTTGAGGATAGGGAGGACCACATGTCATTTGTTCAATATGGTACCAGTATTAAATGTATGTTTGCAAATGCAAGAAGTCTGACTGGTAAAATGGGAGAGCTGGAGGTGCTGGAGGGAAAATATGATGTTTATATAAAGGAGGAGGTTATGTTAGGAAATGAGGGGGCAGAAGTCTTATGGGTAGAGTTCTTCATCAATTGTAAAGAGTCCAGCAAATTAATTGTAGGAGTATGCTATAGACCCCCAAATGTAAGTGAGGAGGAGGAGGCGAAGGCTGCTAGTTTGGGTAAAGTAATGATAATGGGGGATTTTAATTACCCAGATATTGACTGGAGCAACAGTACTGCCAGATCAGTTAATGGGAACAAGTTTATAAACTTGTTGCATGACAATATTATAGCACAAGTTGTTGAGGAGCCAACCAGAATAAATGCTATTCTGGATCTAGTGATCTCTAATGACCCAGAACTTATAGCAAATGTGCAAGTCATTGAACCCCTGGGTAATAGTGACCATAATGTTATATAATTTAATGTCTGGTGCAAGACCGATATATACTGGGGCCACAAAAACCATGAATTTCAGAAAAGCTAATTTTAGTGCCTTGAGGGCTACCCTTCAGAGCATTGATTGGGGCATTAAGTTTTCAGCTAAAAACACAGAACAGAAATGGTTGTCATTTAAAATGATATTAAATCATTACTGATCTCAATTTATTGTAGAATGTAGAATGTAGAAGCTCTAAGAATCACCCTATGTGGCTTAATATAGAAGTAAAGAAGTTTATAGGAAAGAAGAGAAAGGCAGTTAAAAACTAGTTAAAAAAGTCTGTTGGGACAGAAGCTGCATTTAATGAATATAAATACTATAATAAATGTTGTAAATCAGCAATCCGGAAGGCAAAGAAAGGAAATGAAGAGTGCATTGCGGCAGAGGCTAAGACTAACCCCAAAAAGTGTTTTAAATATATTAATAGTAAAAAGACACAGGTTGAGATTGTTGCTCTATTAAATAATGGTACCAGTATGGTTGTAACAGATACAGAAAAGGCAAATGTGCTAAATCAGTTCTTTTCTTCAATGTATACAATAGAGGAGTCTGAATTCCCAGGCTCACTTCATGGCTGCACTGATGGCTCAGCTCAATCTAGTCAGTGGCTGACTCAGGATATGATCCATAAAGCTTTAATAAAACTGAATGTAAACAATGCTCCTGGGCCTTATGGCATACACCCCGGGGTTCTAAGAGAGCTTAGTTCAGTTTTAGACCAGCCCCTATTTCTGATTTTCTCAGATTCACTTTCATCTGGTATGGTGCCTATGGATTGGAGAAAATCTGATGTTATTCCAATATTTAAAAAGGGATTACAATCTCAGCCTGGCAATTATAGGCCAGTAAAATTGACATCTGTGGTGGGCAAATTATTTGAAGGCTTGTTAAGGGATCTCATTCAAAATTTTGTCCTAGTGAATGGCATTATGAGCAGTAATCAGCATGGCTTTATGAAGGATAGGTCATGTCAGACTAATTTGATTGCTTTTTATGATGAGGTAAGTAAGGAGCTGGACAGTGGGGGGGGGGGGCAGTTCTATTTGGATTTTGCCAAAGCGTTTGATACCATGCCCCACAAATGACTGCTTTCTAAACTAAGGTCTGTTGGGCTTAATGAAGTCATTTGCACATGGATAGGAAACTGGCTACAGGATCGGGTACAGAGGGTGGTTGTTAATGGTACATTCTCTACTTGGAGTAAGGTTCTTAGTGGGGTCCCTCAGGGCTCGGTATTGGGTCCACTTTTATTTAACTTGTTCATTAATGACATGGGGAGGGTACTGTAAGTAATGTATTAGTGTTTGCAGATGACACATAACTATTCAGCCCAATAAATCCCATCCAGGATGTGGCATCCTTGCAACACGAATTTGACAAACTGGCAATCTGGGCAGCTAAGTGGCAAATGAGATTCAATGTTGATAAATGTAAATTCATGCACCTGGGATGTAAGAATATCCAAGCCACTTATACCCTTAATGGGACTGCACTAGGCAAATCCATAATGAAAAAGGACCTTGGAGTCCTTGTAGATAATAAACTTGGCTGTAGCAAGCAATGGCAGTCAGCAGCATCAAGGGCAAATAAGGTCTTGAGCTGTATTAAAAAGGGCATTGATGCACGGGAGGAGGGGGTCATTCTTCCACTTTATAGGGCTCTGGTAAGGCCCCATTTAGAATATGCCATACAGTTTTGGTCTCCATCACAGGACATTATTGTATTAGAGAAGGTCCAGAGAAGGGCAACTAAGCTGGTAAAAGGTATGGAAAATCTCAGCTATGAGGAAAGACTGGCCAAATTGGGGATGTTCACACTGGAGAAAAGGCGTTTAACGGGTGATATGATAACTATATATTATATAAATATATAAGGGGATCATATAATAATCTCTCCAATGCTTTATTTACCAGTAGGTCTTTACAGCTGACACGAGGTCACCCATTCCGATTAGAAGAAAAGAGGTTCCGCCTAAATATTCAGAAGGGGTTTTTTACAGTGAGAGCTGTGAAGATGTGGAATTCTCTCCCTGAATCAGTTGTACAGGCTGATACATTAGATAGCTTTAAGAAGGGGTTGGGTGGCTTTTTAGCAAGTGAGGGAATACAGGGTTATGGGAGATAGCTCATAGTACAAGTTGATCCAGGGACTGGTCCAATTGCCATTTTAAAGTCAGGAAGGAATTTTTTCCCCCTCTGAGGCAAATTGGAGAGGCTTCAGATGGTTTTTTTTGCCTTTCTCTGGATCAACTGGCAGTTAGGCAGGTAAAAAAAAAGTCAAAAGGTTAAACTTGATGGATGTGTGTCTTTTTTCAACCTAGCTTACTATGTTACAATGTCACCTTTGGGCGGGGCGGCGGGGATGTCAATGGACAGGGCAGTGATGTTTCAGGGAAGGGTGGTGATGTCAGAGGCGGGGTTATGACAATTTCAGGAAGTCCTGCCCAATTTTCCCAATTTGGAAAACCAGACATGCAGCTTGACCTGAACAGCCCTTTCAAAAATGGGCTGTCTGGTTCAAAACCAGACAGGTGGCAACCCCAACTATTTCACTTAACACCTTTTTAGTAATATTAACATTTAGGGGGTTATTTATCAAGGTCAGAATTTATCTCAGTATTTCTAATATCCAACTCCGAGCAACTCAGAATTCCCGATTGGACCTTATTTATAAAGAAAAAAAATAGGTTCTGGCAAAACTCCAAAAACTCTGAATTGTTCGGAGTTTTCCGCAACAACTATGATTTTTTCTATGAGTTTTTTGCTCTGAATCCTTGAAATCATCGGATATCAGTACGGACATCAGCGCAGACACTGTAACCTTCCCCATTGACTTATAATGGACCTCGAGAGCTTTTAGATTCCGGGTTTCGGATGCAGAGTTTTTAGACTTTAATAAATCTCGAATAATTTGTAGTTTTATTTGCTCCAAAAACTACGAATTATTCAAGGTTCAGATATTCAGAGCTTGATAAATAACTCCCTAAGTATTTTAGTAAAGGGGATATTAAAAGTTGATAAATAGCTTGGGACCTGGGGTTTTTCAGATAATGAATCTTTCCATAATTTGGAAATGCATACCTTAAGTCTACTAAGTCAGGTAAACATTAAATAAGCCAAATGGGCTGGTTCTGCCTCCAATAAGAATTAATTATATCTTAGTTGGGATCAAGTACAAGGTACAGTTTTATTATTACAGAGAAAATAATTTTTTAAAAAAAAAAATTGGTTTATTTGATTATAAAGGAGTCTATGGGTGATGGCCTTTCCATAATTCTGAGCTTTCTGGATAACGGGTTTGCAGATAACAGATCCCATACATTTATAATGTAGTGATGAGTGAAACTGCCCCATTTTGCTTCACTGAAACAGTTGAAAAACGGCTGAAAAATGTTCAAACGTGTTGGAGTCATTGGGGTTTGCTTATGTTTTTTTCTCATGCCAAATGCATTGGGGTCAATGGGCATTTTTCTCACATTTTTCCTGCGCAAAATGCATTGGAGTCAGTAGGTATTTTTCCTTGTACTAAATGCATTGGCGTTAGTGATGTGTGGATCAGGGTTTCCCTGACCCGCACCCGACCCTAACCAGCCCTGCTAATACCCGCACCTGCCCGCACCCGCTTCCGGGGGTCCTTTTATAGACCCGCGCCGACCTGCCCCGCCGATGAAGTCACAATGACGTCACAAAAGGGGCAGGTCGAGCGACACTATAAAACCAGAACCTGGAAGTCGTATGCCGGAATTTGAAGGTGGAGGAGCACTGCAAGGTCTACCCCACCCGCGGGTATCGGGTCGGCCCGCACATCACTAATTGGCATAATAGGTGTTTTTCTTTGTATGTTTTTCTGGTGTGAAAAAAAAGTTATTGTGCTATTATTCAAATATTAGAGATATGTTCTCCGAAATGAGAGTAACGTACTATAATGTATAAAAGAGTCATTTCATATGGTGTTTCATTTTGATCCCAAAGGTAATCCAGCAGAAAGGCAGCAATTCACATACAATCTCTGTTTGTTTACACAACAATCAACAAACAGAACTGTGTGTTTTCTTATTCAATAACTGCATCATGGGAAATGAACAACGTACTTGTAAAATGCTCAGGAGAGATGTATTAATATTGCTCTTGTAGTTTCCAGAGGAGTCCCCAGCTACATAAACAACAACTCCTGCGCTTATCATTACCATAACAGAATGCAGCATGATAACGTTTTACTGCCATAAATGAGGTTGATTTATGAAATATGTTTATTTAATAAGCAAGCTCATTAGATAGCTGTAAAGCCTAAATGAGTTATGATCGCCCCAATCACTAATTATGTTATAAAGGCCCCAATAAGTATGTAAAATCAGAAACTGTACCTAAGACGTGGATTACACACATGCAATAGACTAGGCTGGCAATTAAGATTTAATGGTTACATTTACAGAATACCTATGGAAAATGATGTACTGTATTAGTTCCGCGTCAGTTCATACGAACACGAGATTTTGCTGGCTAATAATATAGGAAACAACGGAGAACTCATAAATCAAGAAGAAAAAAGAATTGCACAAAATCAGCAACAACCCTCGATACCATGAAATAACTCCATTGCTCTTTTGGGACGTTTTTGTAATAAAATGCATAAAGGGAATTTAAAAAATTGCACAATAATGTTCATTGCGTATTTTATTACTTTGCAAATGTTATTTCTGTGCGGAACTCTCTTAATGGGGTTGTTCACATTTAGATTAACTTTTAGAGGGTTATTTATCAAAGTCCAATTTTATCTCAACATTTTCTGCTACAAACTCCGATCAAATCCACTCGGGTTTTTTACACTTATTTATTATAAAAATTTTCCCAAAAATTTGCTTTGCGGTAAAAAATCAGATTTTTATGATTTTTTCGGATTTTTCACCCAAAAACTCCGATTTGTTATGCTTTTTAGCCTGAAAACTTTGGGGTATTGCAAGAAACCCAGCGCACATCAAAAAATCATTGGGACTTCTCCCATTGACTTATATGCAACCTCGACATGGCTAAAATGGTGGATTTTCTAATTCGGACTGCATCCTTGGGGTTTAATAAATTCAGATTTTTTTGAAATCTGACTTTATAAAAGAAAATCGCAAGATTTTTGTATTCGGGGTTTAGTTAATAACCCCCGTAATGTTTTCCCTTGCTAATGATTTATTTTTTTCATTTCATCAACATTGTTGTAAGATGAACATATCACAATAGTCCATTTCTGTCAATTTTCTGAACTTGAAATTTCAAGTTCCAATGTTCCATTCACTGTTTACTATTTACACCTCTAACATTCCATTCACTAGGGGGCACATTTACTAAGCTCGAGTGAAGGATTCGAATGAAAAAAACTTTGAATTTCAAAGTATTTTTTTGGGTACTTCGACCATCAAATAGGCTACTATGACCTTCGACTTCAGTTCAAACTAAAAATCGTTTGACTATTCAACCATTCGATAGTCGAAGTACTGTCTCTTTACAAAAAACTTTGACTACATACTTCGCCAGTTTAAACCTACCGAGGCACAATGTTAGCCTATGGGGACCTTTCTAAGCTTTTTTTGATCAAAGAAAAATCCTTTGATCGATCGCTTAAAATCGTTCGAATCGTTCGATTTGAACGATTTTATTGTTCGATCGAGCGGTTTTAACTTTGATCGATCGTAGGATTTGCGCTAAATCCTTCAAATTCGATATTCGAATTCGAAGGATTTAAATTTGAGGGTCGAATTCGAGGGTTTATTTACCCTCGATATTCGACCCTCAGTAAATGTGCCCCTAGATATCCAATATCCCTGATTTTTCTGTTTGACTGAATATTCCATTTACTTGAACATACCATATGTCAACATTTCTTTTCAAGTCTTCATTTGAATTAACTATACTTCTGAGTAAGCAAAACCATAAAATTTGCTACTCATTCAGCAAGCAAGAATATAACTCTTAGGGGCAGATTTATCAATGGTCGAATTTCGAAGTAATGGGAGTTTTTTTGAACTTCCATAACTTCGGAATTCGAATAAAAAAAGAAACGTTTTTTTTTTGCGGGTGAATAGGCTGTATTTGATCGTTCAAATTGAAGTAAGATCGAATTCAATCAAATTCGATTTGAAGTATTTTAAAAAAAAAAAACTTAGATTTTTCAGAGTCCACCAATTGACTCCGAATAGGTTATAGGAGGTCCCCCATAGGCTAAAACAGCAATTCGGCAGGTTTTTGATGGCGAATGGTCGACGTTTTAAAGAGACAGTACATGATAAACTTCGATATTCAAATTTTTTTTAAATGCAAATCAAATTTGGACTATTCCCTAGTCGAAGTACACAAAAATAACTCAAAATTAGATTTTTTTTTTTTTACTTCGAATTTTCAATTCAACCCTTGATAAATCTGCCCCTTAATATTCTTTGAGTTTGCTTTCCATTTTACTAGAAATTCTGCTTGCTTGAATAATAAAATTCATATTTACCTAAACATAAAGTTTCTCCTGGTTTACTGCAAGTGTGTGTTTTATTTTGTAGTGGAATCCCCGAGGTATGTTTCTCAGTGCCCACTTGGTGGAATCCTATTTCCCAGTATCTTTCATGCAAAAATAATTTAAGGCCGGGGATAGTGTTAATTTCTATTCAAGAGCGTGTGATCCGGTTCTACAAGATGTAAGATAGATAAGATTCTTTATCTGTCACATGCATAGTTATACAAGTACAACATGCAGTGAAATGCATCCTGATCCACTTTTTTAGACTGTGCAAAATTAAATCATACTAGTTAAATACTACAACTAAGAACAAAAAGATTTCCATAAAAAAAATTCTAATTTTGTTGTAATTTAAGTATAGCAGCAATGCATATGTAGTACAAGATGAACTATGTTATTTACACAAGTGACAGTGAGTGAAGACTGTATAAAAATATAAAAAATATAAAATATAAAAACAGCAGTGCAGTACAAAAGGGTTGCACTTCCTGTCTACCTTTGAACCAACAACCCTCTCCTTTCCGAAAGCAGCTGCCTTTGCACAGTTCATTATGAAGGGCTTCTCATTGGCTCCACCCAAAGCGAAAGGCGGCTGTTATAGTCGGAAACTTGAGCCGAGGCTGGGACCTTGGGGTTTGTTCTAGGTTTGGGGATACCTTATGTAACAACCACAAATTTCATCATTAGCACTCCCATACAGTGAAAATATAATTTATTTGTGCAGCTGGTGAAGCAACATTTCAGGCATAACCAGCCCTTTATAAAGCTTGATAAAGGGCTGGTTATGCCTGAAACTTTGCTTCACCTGTTGCACAAATAAATTATATTTTCACTGTATCAGAGTGCTGCTGAAATAAGTTTTCGAGTTGGATCGGACCTGAGCAGACAGAGTCACAGTCGGCACCCGACGCTACAAAAAGCGGTGAGATCGATTATGTAGCGCTTTCTGTGTTTGCGAACCACATATTTCATCATTATTTATTCCAGTGTAATTGAGGCGGTGTTTATAGGCAACCTGAATGTTAACTCACCTCATGCATTACTGCCTCCTTACACAATTTAAGCTTTAAACAATATTACCTTCCCCAGTGGAAGCGGCAGACAATATCAAGGGTCGAAGTGAATTCAAGGGAATTTTCGAAGTAAAAAAATTCGAAATTCGAAGTAATTTTTTGGATACTTCGACCATAGAATAGGATACTACGACTTTGAGTTCGACCATTCGATTATTGAAGTACTGTCTCTTTAAAAAAACTTTGATTTCAATACTTCGCCAAATTAGTTTTTTGAAGTCGAAGTAAAATCGATTGCTAAAATCCTTCGATTTTACTTCGACCGCAGAATAGCCAAATTCGATGAAAAAAAGTTTGAATTCGAAGTATTTTTCGAATTTCGAAGTATTTTTAACTTCGAAATTCGACCCTTGATAAATCTGCCCCTTAGGGGCACATTTACCTAGGGTCGAATATTGAGGGTTAATTAACAAAGTCAAAGGATTTAACGCTATTCCTACGATCGAACGATCGAAGGAATAATCGTTCGATCGAACGATTAAATCCTTTGAATCGATCGATTCAAAGGATTTTAATCCATTGATCGAAGGATATTCGATCAGGAAATTGTTAGGAAGCCTATGGGGACCTTCCCCATAGGCTAACATTGGCCTCGGTAGGTTTTAGGTGGCGAATTTGGGGGTCGAAGAATTTTTTAAAGAGACAGTACTTCGACTATCGAATGGTCGAATAGTCGAACGATTTTTAGTTTGAATCATTCATTTTGAAGTCGAAGGTCGTAGTCGAAGGTCGAAGTAGCCCATTCGATGGTCGAAGTAGCCATATTCGACCATTCGAAATTCGAACTATTTTTCCTCTATTCCTTCACTCGAACTAAGTAAATGGGCCCCTAAGTGTTAGTTACAGAAAATTCTAATGGGTGGAAAAACAATTTGTATTATATATATTTTTAACCATCACTTTTTATGCTTCAGCACTGCTTTTTTAACATGTCTAGGGTTAACACCATGGAACATTCCTCAAATATACTGATGATTGTAGTGAAAGGTCAATGCTTTTAGGATTCCTCTAGTGTTGTAATGGCCGCAGTAATTGCTAGAGGTTTTGATGGAGAGTGCTGCACATTTCCTCCTGATAATGTATTACCCTGATATAATGGGCTCATATAGAAGAACCATGTCTTGCCATCTGTCCAGACTATATTTTATAGTCTGAAATTTGCACTCTAGTAATTGCCTTAGTAACATTTTACAAAGGAAAAGCTGCCATCTCTTTTCACCCAGTATAGTTAGTAAAGGCAACTAAATCATTCAAATATATTTATTGCATACGGGTGTGAGTCTATTATACATTGTTATAAGCACAGCATAAGCATAACATCATTTCATGCAAATTGCTCATATAATCTCACTAATATACAACAGTTCTAATTCAACTATTCTTCACCTGCTGAGTTCATGTTCAAGTCAATGGCAGAGGTCCGTTGAACCATTTGAAGATGTTAACAGCCTTCCTGACATTCAAGGTTTTTTTTGGAGGATAATTCTGAATTCGATTTGAAGTTTAAGGTCATTCCTATTCGATCGAATATTAGACGTTCGAGTTTTTTTATAAATAGCCTCCCATTTGAGTTGTGAGTACATTCAAATTTATTTTAAAAAATCCACATAACTTCAAAATTCGACCTTTGATAAATAAACCCATAGTGTTATTAATGGCAGTGTGGTTTTCATGGAGCAGTGATAGCACATTATGGGGCAGATTTATCAAGGGTCGAATTTCGAAGTACAAAAAACTTCGAAATTCGACCATCGAATTAAAAAACTTCGAATTCGAATAACGAATTCAAAGTATTTTCAACAAATTTGGCAATCCTGCGGTCGATTCGAACGATTTTTAACGATCGATCAAAGGATTTTTATTCGACCAAAAAAACTTCGAAAAGTGCTGTGGAAGGTCCCCATAGGCTAACATTGGACTTCGGTAGCTTTAATTTGTATGAAGTCGAGTTTTTTTTTAAAAGAGACAGTACTTCGATTATTGAATGGTCGAATAGTCGAACGATTTTTACTTCGAATCGTTCGAATCAAAGTCGAATGGTCAAATATAGCCTATTCGATGGTCGAAGTACCCAAAAAATAGTTTTTGAAATTCAAAAATTCACTCAAACTTAGTAAATCTGCCCCTATATGTTTTAGGCCTAGTCCTCAAGTGTGCTCGGAGGGAACATGTGCCACCACTTGGGAGTTACATCTATTATCCTTAAAGGAATGGTATAATTGTGGGGGGTTATCTACTAAAACTTGAAACTTTCTCATTATTTTATTAAAACAAATTCGACCAAACTCCCATCCACTATTTTGCCTTATTCATCAATGAAAAACTCGAAAATTTTGGTGCAGGAAAAGACTTGATAAAATCATGAAAAAATTCAAATCATATTTTTTTTTGGGGAATTTTTTGACGAAATCCAGCACAGATCATGATACCTTCCATTTGTAAATGGATCATCTGCCATTGACTTCTACATGACCTCAGCAGGTTTGAGATGGAGTATTTTCGAATTCGGACTTTTAGCAGCCTGAGGGTTTAATTAATACCCCACGAAAAATGTGTGTTTTCCCCTTGAAAACCTCGATCAGAAAAATTTGGCTTTTAGGAAATAACCCCTTAGGTATTAAATAGAACCTTAACAGTTGGGCCTTTTAGCTTTTCTTCTCACTTAGTGGAGAACTAAACCCTACAAACATAACTAGAAACATTGTATTTTTTACTCTATATTTAATGTAACAGCTTAAATGTTCAGAATCTCTATAACAGTTATGAATCAGGCCTTCAAAGTTGTGTGCAGTCACCATCTTGGATTTTGTTGGGAGTGTTAGTGACACATGGTCAGTGTGCTCTGGGCAGCTGTTGAGAAGCTTAGGGGCCATCACAAATCATCAAGATGTCATATAAGCTGATGCTACAGGGCTGATTATTAAATTCTTATGCAAATTACACTGGTTTATGAGCTGCTGCGTAAAAAGAATCTGAATTAATTACTATTGAGCCTTGTATTGTAACTTTTGTATTCAACTGTGTATAGACAGTATAATGGGCATCTGTCCCTAAGCTCAGTAAGTGACAGCAGCACAGAGCATGTGCAGTAAATTAGCAGAAAAGAAGATGAGGAACTGTTGGGGCATTTTTGGGCCTAAAGGGCCATGGTTGCCATGGGCTGGTACAGACATAATGTGCAACATTTGTAGACTACTTCTTTGTTCTGCTTTAATTCTCCTTTAATGCAAGATCATATAGTCTGTCCTCTTTTAGCACATCTTTCAGCCTTGGGAGTTAAGGGAAATGACTTCCTTGCTAAGCAGTCTGTCATACTTAATTTACTAGCGTTTTAACAGGTCATAACAGTAAGTGCTGTCTAGACTTTGGGTTTAGAACACTGTCTCAGAATGTGAAATCCTGGAATGAAATATGCATTTATAGCAATGGAATGGATAAGTGGAATAACCTTGCATCTGTGCTTCTCGCAGGGGACCCATAAATCTATTAAGAAATAGATGCTAACTACTATAATATCTTTTGTACTTTTTAAATTGTAAAAAGAGAGGTTTCCAAGTTGGAACACAGATTAATTTTACTGTATGCTTATCTGCTATTGGTTCATCTATAGATTTGCTCACCAGGGTTCCCATTATGGAAACACCACTGTTGTTGCCATTGGGAACAGGGCAGCTATCAGGGGGGGATTTGGGGTTCTAAAAGGGGCCTGACCATGCTTCGAAAAGCAGGAAGAAGACTGCTCCAGAATAGAATGAAGAAGACTGCTCCGGAAAAGAATGAAGAAGATCGCTCCAGAGAAGAACGAAAAAGCAGCAACGGAAAAGAATGAAGAAGCTGAGACAGAAAAGAATGAAGAAACAACAACAGCAAAAAATTAAGACGGCCACCTGCAGAAATGGTAAGTTCCACTGTTTGGTAAGTTTTTTTTAACCCCCTGACTACCAGTGCTGAGCCAAATCGGCTGGGCGCTCTAGGCAACTGAGCTGACTATGTCGTCCCCCCTCCACATGCGTACGTTTGAACAATTTGATTTCTGATGGTGACCCTGATTGGGAATGCTTGCCAATGTCAGAAGGAATGTCATTAAATAGAATCTATTATACTGTATATGCCTTTGTCTACTTTCTAGATGGCTTCCCAGGTTTAAGTCAGGTGGGGCTGACAAACCTTGTACAATAAATAGCAGAGAAATGACAACGGCAACCATGTTGATATTATTGCTACAAGGGCAGGCACTCGAAGGGAATCACTCCACTCAGGCTTGTAAAATCGCAAAGACACCTTTTTTGAAACATAGGCAAACGTGTAGCCTTACCCCTTTCATGTTATAGCTAGCACTTAATCATTGATAAAGTATCTTTGTGATTTTACTAGCCTGACAAGAGAGATGCCCTTGGAGTGCCTGACAAAGACTTTCGTTTTCATTTATCCCATGATGTTGGCGCAGGGCAGTTCACCGGGACCTACCAATGTACTGATAAGTCTAAACATTTATATACAAGATATTCTTCATAAATCTCTGTTTAATATTGATATTATTATAATATTACACGTGAAAACGTCAGAACCATTACGACACCATTATTATAACCTGATTTACAATAAAAGCAACTTCCCAATCTAATTTTCATGCTATAAATAGTGTATTTGTTTCATACTTGTGATAAAAGTTATTCCTTGGTGTGGGCACAAGAAAAGAAAATGGGAAATGGAGGGGGCCAGGCACAGAATGTCAAGGTTTCTGCACATTGTACATGGCCCTGCTTTTTGCACCATAAGGCACTTTTTTTGATGCTCCTAAATACAGTGCAATGAGCTGCAGCTCTCTCTGTGTGCAGTGTTGCCTTCAGAGACCTTGGGTTGTGGAAAGCAACTTGGACCTCTTTTGGAAAGCTCCCTAACTACATCAGTGAGACAGGGGTGCACCATGTACTTAATGTCTGCCTATGCCAGACAGAGTTCTCCTCTCCAATACCCACTTTTACTTCTGTGTATGCACATTCAAAAAAAGGGGCTCAGCCCAAGACATCCGTAGCACATATGCCAAGCAGGACTGTATTGTGGCAGACAAAACTGTGCCCGGCACTTGTTCTGCTGTTGCTGCAAATGCTGGAATTCTGCACTAAGGGGAGCGATTTTTTCTGCCCTTGGTGCTCTTGCACTTTAGCCTGGGGCAATAATATATGAGCCATTATATGTTTTATATATGTTTTTTGCTGAAATGTTATAACTGGGTCACAAACCAAACATTTAATGACAGCTGATTGTACTAGGTACAGTCTGAATAATATCCTTTGCTCCTGAGATTGGAAAAGAGTGGAGACCTTGGTTTAGCCTTGCAGTATCCACATTAAATATTTCAGGACTCATTTAATGCAATCTTTACAAATTGGATTACATATATTTTCCCACTCTAACATGTTTAAGTGTAGGGCCCAACACCTATATTTATGCTTAATGACTAATTAGATTGATTAGAGATTTTAGTGACCACTGTCATTTTCTTTTTTTTAAGAGGAAACAAAAGAGATGCCTTAAAATGTATAAGCATTAGTATGGCTTGATTTTCAGTGGCGATCTAGATAGAAATGTATTTTTGAAAATGTATGTTTAAAGAAAAGTCTCTACATGGTCACTATATTACCTTTAGCCTACCAGGAGCTGTTTCCAGGATTAATTCTGCAAATACCCCTAAGAGGGGGCAATAAGGGTTGCAAGAGCGTGCCCATTAATGCGTGTGCAGAGATCACTAATATCCAGGGTCTTACTACACTCTGCACCTCTTGGAGACCAGAGACCCACGGCAACTAGTGGTGAGTGAATCTGTCTCATTTTGAAACGCATCAAAGTCAATGGTTGTCAAAAAAAAGGATGTTTTTTCTTATGACGATTTTTGGCTCAGCGACAATTTTGTCTTGGCGACTATTTCGTCCAAATGCATTAAACTCAATAGGTGTTCTTTCTTATGGCGACTTTTTGTCTTGGTGACAATTTTGTTGCGGTACAATTTTCAGTGGCGAATTTTTGCCGCAGTTTCACAAAAAATCCATGAATCAATGCCTGGCGAATAAATTTGCTCATCACTAGTGGTAATTCATCTAAGGTGGTAGGCAGGGTGCAAAGTGTGAAAGCAATGCATTTTGCACCCTGTCTTCCCTGTAGTTAATGACCCTTCTAGAATTTCCCATCATTATAATTCCCACTTTACTACTACTGCAAATGTAGTAATGATATGTGGTGTTGTTTCCCAAAATTCACTGATAAATTAAATATTCTTGGTTCAAAGCATATAAATTATTCCAGACAATATTGTAGAAGTGTACACCACATTGGTAGATATATAAAAAACATCTCACACCAGTTACACTTGGCACCGGAGCCGCATTGCACCCAGCTGGTTTACTCTGTGCAAAAATGGTCAATTCAGGTCACTATGGAAACAGAAAAAAATTAAAGCAATCTGTGTGTATAAGAATACCTGCAGTCAAATGATGAGGACACCTGATTATTACCCATACACCACCTGAGCCCACTTGTGTGCGTGTTTTTTTTTATTTGTATTTGTTCAAGTAAAATAAAAGCTGATGCAGTAAATGTGCTGCGTTTGCATGATAAACCTTATATTAACAAACACAATGTAGCAGGATGATTTGCCAGATGCTCCCATAAAGAAACAAATACTGATCTGAACTGTTATACTGGATATTCTTTAAAGGAACAGTTCAGTGTAGAAATAAAACTGGGTAAATAGATAGGCTGTGTAAAATAAAACGTCTTTCTAATATAGTTAGTTAGCCAAAATTGTCATCTATAAAGGCTGGATGTCTAATACCTGTCCAGTTAGTTTGCTTTTGATCCTTAGCACACAGGTCAAATTCAAAAGCAAACTAACTGAACAGTTATGTCCCATATGGGCCACCTTCAAGTCACTGATTGGTTACTGACTACAAACTGGTTAATGAGCTGCAAAGCAGGAAGTAGCGTTCTAGTTATTACGTTAGACATCCAGTCACTCCAGTCTTTATACATTACATTTTTTCCTAATTAATTATATTTTTAAAACATTTTTTAATTTTTTAATTTACACATCCTATCTAGTTTTTTTTTTTTTTGCATATTTGAATAGAACTTGCTGGCAAAAGTAGGATGCTCACCCTTTTAGTTGCTATGATTCTACTGGAGCAGAGCTGCAGGTCACAAAGGGAGCTCTGCAAGAGAGGGGCTCATTTATACAGACTGGGCAAATTTGTACATGTGCAGTAATTCAAACCAACCAATCAATGTCTGGATTTTTTCAGCAAGCTACAGGTTGAACAATGACATCTCACATTTGATTGGTTGACATGGGTTACTGCCTAGATTCAAATTTTTCTAGTGTATAGTGTCTGGTCTAGGCAGGGTTTAAGAATACAGTTTCTTGCTTGCATCTTCTGCACAACATAACATACACCAATAAAGGATAATTGTGTGACCTGGAGAAATCCTATTCTATTCTATGGGAGTCTGAAGAACTTGTTAAAAAATAAAACATTTCCCCAGCTTTCTAGACTTTACCAGTGACATTTTTTTTTGCAGTAAGGAGTTTTACTACAGACATTGCACAGTGGTACAACTTATTTTGCTGGTCGACCATTTATTTTACCTTTCAAAACTATTCACAGGTAGGATTGCATATTTGCAGAGATCAAGAGAAAACCAAAAAACTACTTTTCAAAATATGATTGTACATCAAAAGTTGCCTATAGGTCATGTTGACCGTTTTGTGCTGATAGTTCTGCTTTTGTAAGTAATTGTTAAAGTTCCTAAACCTGACTGTTTAGCCAACCTGACTGTCCCTTCTCAACCTGTCAGAGTTTCTATTGCTAATAGACTACTGCTGCACAAATATGGGAGCCTCCTCATAGCGGGACATGGGGGATCAGAGAGATCTAAAAGCATTGGGCAAATATTATATATAGCATGCAAAGACAATATTCTCATAGATATTAAAAAAGGTTTAATTTCTGGTGTCAGTATCTTTTTAACTGAACTAAGCACACAAGGTGCACTAAGGATAGAAAACAATTCTTTTGTACGGGGCCTGGATACCAACCGCTGTTTCTGTAGGCAAATTAAATTAAAATTCTAACCAGTGGCTATAATGCCAGCTCTTTGTGAGAACAAACGTGCCCGTTTCACTCTGTACAGATGCTGCTGGCACAAAAAGATAAGAATGCCCCTTTGATTAAGGCAAACATACCACCATTTCACCTCCTTCAGTTTGCAGCCATGAAGATGTATTCATTAACAACAATGTTAACAGTAGCCTGTAACAATGATTTGTTAGACCAGGTTGTGCTGTAAAAAGAATGTTTTAAACAGCCAAAAAATTGCCAAGGTTGAATGCCAAGCAGCTGCATGCAGAGCATTGTTAATGGCACCTTTTGGGATTTTGCATTGCAATTCTAAACATTTAACAGTGCAACCAACTTTTTTAAAATTTCTCCTTAGTATTGCTTTAGAGCGGGACAACTCCTATACTAGGCCAGGATCCATTATTTCATAAAAAAACAGAGACATTCTTATAACCCAGCTTAATTATGGATAAAGAAAATAATAGCTACTGAGGTTTATTTAGTTTCTTAGAAGGAATGAAAGGCTTGGATTGTGTGGCTGTCAAAAATAAAGGCCTTGTTTATCGAAGAGTTAATAACATTCAAATGGAGGAAACATCTCTGTATGTTCTGCTTGGCTGGATTAAGCTAAAGTGGCTATTACAGTTATAATTTTCATCAACCTCAGTAAATCACTGTTGGTTTAGAGTTAAAGGGATACTGTCATGGGAAAAAACATTTTTTTCAAAATGAATCAGTTAATAGAGCTGCTCCAGCAGAATTCTGCACTGAAATCCATTTCTCAAAAAACAAACAGATTTTTTTATATTCAATTTTCAAATCGGACATGGGGCTAGACATATTGTTAATTTCCCAGCTGCCCCACGTCATGTGACTTGTGCTCTGATAAACTTCAATCGCTCTTTACTGCTGTACTGCAAGTTGGAGTGATATCACCCCCTCCCTTTTCCCCCCCAGCAGCAAAACAAAAGAACAATGGGAAGGTAACCAGATCAGCTCCCTAACACAAGATAACAACTGCCTGTTAGATCTAAGAACAGCACTCAATAGTAAAAACCCATGTCTCACTGAGACACATTCAGTTACATTGAGAAGGAAAAACAGCAGCCTGCCAGAAAGCATTTCTCTCCTAAAGTGCAGGCACAAGTCACATGACATGGGGCAGATGGGAAATTGACAAAATGTCTAGCCCCATGTCAGATTTCAAAATTGAATATAACAAAATCTGTTTGCTCTTTTGAGAAATGGATTTCAGTGCAGAATTCTGCTGGAGTAGCACTATTAACTGATGCGTTTTGAAAAAAACATGTTTTCCGATGACAGTATCCCTTTAAGCTTCTTAACCCCTGGTCACTGGGCATAAGTCATTACAGACAACCCCCGGAATGTCTTTAGGAACTAGTGGACAGATTCTTTGAATCCAAACTATGGAGCCTATGGCAATATAATGGAATTTTATTGATGATTTAAAAACAGTAACTCAAGTGTTTTTTGCTTTTACTTTGGGGTCTGCAACACCATCTTCAAAGGTGATTAATGCCATTTAATATGCATAAATTTACAGGACATACATCAGTCGAACAGTGCAAAGATGATATACTTTGTGTATGCCTGATAGGAGTGTCTAGTGCCAACCCTAAAAATGCTGTAGTGTTCCCTGCATAACAAACAGGGTCAGTTGATTTGATTGGTATTGTCTTCCTGCTGAACTGTGTTAGGGTTCTTTCTGGTGCTCCCGTGTCCTGCTCTTCAAAAATGAGTGAAGGGTGGCAGGTTTGCCCTGGACATGTACATTCCCTGCAGCACTACCAATAACAACTCTACACCATGTGGCTATTTTAATTCCTCATAATATCAGGGCCTGAATTCACCGATGGGATGTCAGCTATATGCCAATATCTATTGGAAAGCCTTCTCAGAAGAGAACACAATAATAATATAAAAAAGATCCGAAACAAATGTGGATAGTCGTTTTCTGGAATGTGATTCAAGCAAATAGGACCATTTTACTACCTGTGGTATAGAGATAGTAACTCGAAATCAGAGAAGAGAAATTATTGCACCAGAAAACCAGATAGATTTTTGTGTTGGCAACAAGGTTTCCCTTGGATATGAACAATGATTACGACATGTCTTGTTATTTATACCCAAAGCCCTGATTATGGATACTCCTTTTTGGTTTTTAATTAATTAGTGCTCTTTTCATTTTGTATTTTGCTTGTGGCTTTTACATTATTGCTGTTTTTATCTTTTTTTAGTAATTTGTCAATGAAGTTACTTTTGTTTTTTTCCTACCTTCAAGACTGGGAATTCACACATGTCCTCTTGAGTGGGTGCATTCCATGAGTTGATGGACAGGTGTTACTTTTACCCATGAAGCTACCTGATTTTTTTAATCAGTGGGGCAGTGCGTTTCCTATAATACACTGACCAGAAATATTGGATACTTGCGCTGGATCTATTTCTGCTGAATTTCCACTTAAATCAGTTGAAGAAGAACTGATACTGTAAATGCCCCAAGGAAGTTCTGTATTTTAGGAAAGAGAATATATTACATGACATGCTTATTTACATTTTAGCAACTGATCAGTTTGGCATTAGCCTTCAAGTTCGGTGATGCTATCAGAAACTGATCAGACTTCTGCAGAATAGAGTAAATGATTGAAAATAGAAACTCCACTTAACTCACATATCCGGAGAACAAAAAAGCCTTCAAGTAAAAACCAGCAGTATTTTTATAGCTTTAGTTCAACATAAACACACTGCAGTGTAGTCTTGTCTCTGTTGTATTAAACTGCACTAAGCAATAATGGCTCTTTTTATCAGCTGTATCAATGCATTTGGCTGTCCATTTATTTTTTTGCTGCCATTCTACTGTATATGAACCTCTAGGCTCAGATATGAACAGAAAATGCTTTGTCCATCAGTGCAGTTTGGTCATGCTCATTTCTCCAATTCTCACAGTATATGGCTGTTGGGTCTGTGGTGTAACTTAAAGGGGAACTATCATGAAAATTAAAATTGTATATAAGCTTCAGCATACTGAAAAATAGAGTTTTCTAAATATAATCAATTGAAAATTCTGTCATCAAGTTTATCTTCACTATCCCTCTCTCAGCATCTGTTTCTCTTCATTCTCTCTTCATGCAGGAGTTGAGTGTCAGATATTCATTGACAGTTAGATCCAATATATTTTATAGGGGGCTCCTTTTGCCTAAAAGATTTATTAGAGTTCACTCTATTAAAATCACCAGACATCATGTCTCTCTACATGCAGGATTTGTGCAAAAGGCAGTTATTTTAGTAGATTTTGTTTGTACTGGAATCAGTTGTTTGAGTGAGCTCTAATACATCTGCTAGGAAAGGGAGCCCCTCTATAAGATATATTGGATCTAACTGTCAATGAATATCTGACATAAACCTTCTTTCGTGGTAGCAGGGTTTTTGGTTTTTTTTTTTGCACAGATTTACTTTTTACAAAAAATGGTTATTTTTTTCTCTATTTGCTAAAGCATGTTTTGGGTTTTACCTCTCGGCAACATTTGCTAGTTCAGAAATATTTTTCCTTGTGTCTTTGAAGGGAGGGAGGAATTAGCGGCACAAATTGTAGATAGTAGGAAAACTTCATTTTCCCCGGCATATAGATTCCAAAAAATTTAGAATTTTTATGAATCTTGGTAAATCTGGCCCTGTGTGGGAAAATCGCTGCTTCTTTAAGAAGACATAGAAGAGGAACCAAAACAGCTTCGAGCTTTGCAGTGGAATCTGTTCTTTAAAGCACATTGTTGGCCCCCAGTACACTGACCACTTATCCAGTTCACTTGAATTGGGGCCCATGGGTGCATTCAAAAAGGATCAAAGCTTTCTCTGCACCCAAGGTGCTGTTGTAAATCAACTGTAAACTACAAACACTAAAATGCAGGGCAGACTTCCCAATACAGAATAATTGACACATTCTAGAATCATCAGGATAAAATAACAACAGAACGAATTGTTCAGGAAGCCTCTAATATTTATTGGAACGCTGCTTTTCTTCTTCTCCTTTTGCTAGCAGCCACTACTTTAGCTTCATAACGTACAATGACAGTAACAACCTTGGAAACCAGCTGATACAATTGAAAAAAAAAGCTACTGTTCAGAATCACCAATTAGTCAGATGCATTCGTTTGTCTCAGCCAAGATCTAGGAGGTTGTGTATGGAAGTGACCCAGATATGCTGCTTCTTAGAATATATGAAAAAAATAAGATGCTGGACTGGGTTGGAGAGGTCTGAGCCTGTCAACTTTTGTGTCACTTAAATGTTCCCATTTCCTGTGACAACTCAGATACACCATCTGCACGCAGAAGTGGCTTGTTCAAAAGATGCATGATACCCAGAAAAACAGAATTTGAATATGATGAAATGTAATACATGAAAATGTAACTTAATGGCTACATTTGTTTTCAAGGGGAATTCAAGTGCACTGTGCAAATTTTGTACCAAAACATGCAGTTATTTTTAGTTTTTGTAGTGTGTTTTGTGGATCCTATCATACCTAACATTTTTTTTTTATTTCGTAATCCCCCTTTTACTAATCTAGGCATGCTGGGGACTGTGATTTCTAGACATATAGAGCCTACATTAGGGATGTAAATTCGCCCATCCCTAGCCTACATATTTTATTTTTATTTAATTGTAAATACAAATTGGATGCATCTGTCATGAGCAATGAACCAGAAAAGACTTACCTCTGTTATATACCTTCTAAAGAATCTGTGATTTTTGCATTTTATTTTTAAAAGCCAGTGCTCTGTTTTCCTAGTTTAGTTCAGCACAAGGATAAAAATCTTTAGTGTCCATTAAGGTAAATCTTAGATATGGTCCTAGCAATTTATAAAATTCCCAGTCCCCATTAAAGGGGAGGGGTTTGAACTTCTGTAACCACATAAAAGGTTTGCAACACCATTAAAATGTAAAATGAGAATCACATCAGATCTGTCTAAATCTGGCTCCATGTTTGTTCCAAGGTTTGCCACTTGTCTGGTTTTGAACCGAACAGCTACGTTTTTGGATGGGCTGGCTGGTAGTGATGTGCAGGCCAGGAAAAACTCAACTCCCACCCAACTGTAACCTGTACCTGACCCTAACCTGCAAAATGTTGCCATTGTAGGACCTGCACAAGACCTGTACCTGCGTGATCTCGCTCTGTATGCTACTTCTGCACGAGCCTCTAGTTCCAAGACAGGGAATTTTTGGGAGCAATGTAGGAGTTTAGTTCCACAATCTGACCCACACCCAAATCTAACTCACAATGGTTAGCCAAATTTCTACCTGAAGTGGTCATCAACCCTTGGATCACCACATATCACTACTGCCCGGTTCAAAACTGCTTTCCCAGTCTTTAGAAAACCAGACAGAACTGGTCTAGTAACCCATAAAATCAAACACCTAATTTGTATTGATAGAGTGCTACACGCAGCAAAGTTGATATCATGGCTAAAAATGGATATATATGACCCATTAGAAGGTACCAGGATAAAACAAGCATAGAAGTAAAATATTTTGTGCAACATGTCATTAGGGTGATAATCCACTCTGGGCATTTTTTAGACCTTATGGGTCATTCGCAAATTTTCCCACAGTCATTGGGTACTTGGGTCAAAAGTCTATCTTTACACTTCAATATAGTTGAGCGTGGCACAGCTCAGTCCCTCCTGCCTCCAAATCTGGTGCTGCTGCATCTATTGATGTAGAGGAACCCGTGGAGCTACCACTGTCTCCAGACCAGGCAGCAGCTTCTGGTGCCCTGTGTCCATAGGTGCAGCAACCTTGCCTAAAGTATAGGGAATACATGTTAGTCTTACACTGAACACTGGAAATGACACAGAGTGGACTTTCAGCACAATTGTGCAACAAAGCTGCATTATGGGGAGAAATCATGGCGAAATTCCCCTTGAAATTGCACTTCACAGTCATAAATGACCCTTCTTTTGTCATCAAGGATCATTGGTTCATTCTCACCCTGATAATATGGGATTATTCACTATTATTAACGCTCTGGGGCACCAATGCTAATAATCACATGGCAAATGGAAATGGCAATAGCTAGCACACATTGTAACATTGGCAGGAGGAGAAATAGAGCCAAAAATATATCACTAGGGAAAACTTTTCTTTTTCTTTTTTACAATCTCCATGCGACAAGATAGATATAAAATACATTTTGATGTTTCCAGTCAGTTGTGTTATATAAGAGCACATTCATTCTGGTCATTTAGTATTTTGTAAAACAAATACATTTGGTGGTTATGTATTAATACTGTATATCTAGATTTAAGATTTCCACGTGGAGCTTGGTTAAATTATTTGAAATTTAGCTTCCCAGCTGTTCAGTGGAAATCAATAGTTAGTTATATTGAATGACCACACAGTTCAGTCAAATTCAGCACAAACTTGCTACGGAAAAAAATCTGTTCTCGATGGCATGAAATATTTAGTGCTTCACAGAGAAAATTCCCAGGGTTTTTTTTTTACCAGTGCTCCTTGGTACCACCGGCACCTGAAAATAAAGGATCATTCTGTCAATATAAATGTTGGATTTGTTCAAGTCCAATTAATCCTTCTGTTTTTATTTTATGCATTTATAAGCTACTTATTATAGATAAAGGATCACTTGTTCTGTTGGGTTGATATGAAGATGGTTTGGTTAGCCCTAGTACCTTGCAACACCAGGTTCATGTGCTCAGTTTCTACCTGGACACTATCTGCAGGGAGTCTGACCTCCCTATATCTGCGTTGCATTCTTCCAAGAACATCCAAGCTGGTTAAAGGGCCACAGGTTGAGCAATACTTTCGAAAAATTAAGGGGCTAAAATATCTGGTTTCCTCCAGGTAACACACCATTAAGATGGCCCCAGTGGAACTGAATATTGTTGCCTTGACTTGAAATGCTCTTTTATTGAAATTATCTATTTATTTATAGCCTTTATTCCTACTTCTTCTCGAAGGACATCATTGATAAACGTTTTTGGTCTTGTTTTTTAAGGATAGGGCCAGACAATATGAATTTTCCACAGGCAGAGAATCTACTGCCCTGCTGCTCTTTTTGTATTTAATACCATGACAATATCAGTGGGGGACTGTCACTACTATTTGTCCGGCATGACTTTTGTACGATTGCTGTCTGTCAATTTATGACCAGAACATCGTCTGATTTGTTATTTTTCCTACTTATTTTAATCTGAATAGTTAATGGTAGATCGTTAGATGAGTGTTTGTCATACAAAGAATAAAATCTGCACATCTATGGCCAGCTTTGCCCATCTAAGATCAACGATTCTTGCTCTTGCTCTGCCCACCAGTGTCATATCTGTTTATTCTAAAGAGACTTTGTTATAAAGTAGATGTTTATTACATAAATGTAAATGTTGCAATTGCCCATTTATAAAGTTTCAAAAAGTTTGACAGTGGGAGTTCTGTAGGAGTAGGCATAAGTAATTAAAATGCAATTATTTTAATTGAGTTGCAATTTATAAGATTAGATATAAAAATATCAATGGCCTCTTCTCTCATCAAAGGCCACTGTTCTGTTACAGAGCAATTACGGTCACTGATTGTCTTGTAGGACGGGTGTAACTTTATTACTAAACACAAAGCATTTGTTTTTTAGGGCTCCAAACCACAGAAAATATGATCACTCTCATTGTCACACATTCATTCTGAAAGCTGCTGTCAGTCACTAGCACCACTCAACAGCCGTCTGCGCACACACCGGATCAGCTCTCTCTCTTGTCATGTCCTGTCTTGCAAGCTCTGGAGCTTAAAGGCTGAAGGAAGAACTCTAGACTTCTAAAATGTATGACTGTCAGGAATCCCAGACAATTTTATATTGCTTGGCAGTCTGTATAGTAGCTTAAACTTTTACTAGCATTAGTAGAACATTTTTAGAAGACTCTAGCCTCGTGGTCTAAGCTGATGATAGATTTATTACAACCTCATTGTTTGTAAGACAAATATTTTAAATAAGAAGCTGATTGCCACCTCACTGCTTGAAACACCTAGGGGCAGATTTATCAAGGGTCGAATTGATAAATATTTATAGATACTTCGAAATTCGACCATCGAATGGCTTTACTTTGACTTTGAATATCGAAGTCGAAGTTTTTTTCACCGAATTTGACCGTTTTGGTTTTCATCCATCGAACGAACGATTTTAGAAAACTGCTCTAGAAGGTCCCCATAGGCTAACATAGCACGTCGGCAGGTTTAATTTGGCGAAGTCGTGGTATCCTAATCGATGGTCGAAGTATCCAAAAAAAATTCTTAGAATTTCAAATGTTTTTACTTCGAAAATTCCCTCAAATTCACTTTGACCCTTGATAAATCTGCCCCCTACTGTTCACTCCCAATGATATTGGCTTTATGCGGTTACCGCTTTAATAGTTAATTTTTTATATTCTGTAAAAGAAAAGAGCAACAAAACAAATACAGGTATGAGATCTTTAATCCGGAAACCCGTTATCCAGAAAGCTCTGAATTATGGAAAAGCTGGCTCCCATAGACTCCATTTTATCCAAATAATCCAAATATTGAAAAAATTATTTCCTTTATATCTGTAATAATAAAACAGTAGCAACATAAATGTTGAAGGCATCCAGTCTGCGGTTGGGGCTTTTAAAATGTGTTCCTACTGGTGTGTCAAATGTTTTAATGTTTATTGTAAACCAGTGGTCCTTTTTCTGAGGCTTCTTCCAGACCACACTGCTGTATGAGCAAGTCTAGTGGCCATGTACATAGTATTCCTCTAGTGTGCCAGGTATTGGAATTCTGTCTAAGGAAAGGATGTATGGGCATGTCTTGTATCTCTTCCTTCCACATGAGTGCGTTCCATTGTTAGTGGGTCCTGAAAGCGAACTTGTTAAGATAAGAAGTCTCCTTAGGTTTGGAGGTTGTCTAAATGATAGAAGAGGTGGATCAGGAAATATAGTATGTAACCTTCTGTCTTCGTGTAGTGTGCCTCGTAACTTGTATTTTTCTAAGGGCTTCCAGCTGTGGGTTGTAGCTTGTGGCAAATGGTAAGCAATCGATTTTTCTTTTCTTTTTGTATTTTAGTTGTTGGTTTATAGAGACCTTGGTGGCTCTGTGTATGTTGTGGTCTACAATCCTTGGGTTGTAGCCTCTGTCAATTAAGTCTTTTCTATGGTTCCAAGGTGCCGATCCCTTTCTGAGGTGTCTGCTGATGTGTTGTCTCTTCAACATGTAATTAACACAGGTTAAAAAAAACATATAGAATAAACTAAAAAACCCTAAATTTGAAGGCAATTATGAATAATATATGGTGCTGGTTTCAAATTGGGCTAAACATTTATATTATCTTAAAAAATAGGAACTTTTTTGGAGCTCCATGGTTCACTGGCAGGGCTGGATTTACATAGCAGGCGCCCCTAGGCCCGCCAATGTTCATTGCTACTCTCCTTCCTTTGTACAAATTTTCAGCATCGAGTTCAGAGTATTGGGGATTGGTGCAAATAAGATTTTAAAAACTTTTTTTTTAAAAACTTCAGAACTTCCTAACCAATGAGGGTGTGGCTGGGCATGCTGCCTCCCTAAAACTTTGCTGCCCGGGCCTTTGTGGCCTTTCCACAAATCCGGGCCTATTCACTGATCCCTGTCCGTGTTTCAGATGAGGGTTGGGCGTGTCCTAATGGGGGAAAACCAATCACAGCCCTACAGTCACACAAGCAAAGACAGGCTTTAGTTCCCTATCAGGTCATCCTAGCTGCTGATTGGTTCCTATCCTACAGTACAGTGTGCTGGTTGCTGCCAGGCTCCCCTGCACAGCCAGAGAATTCAAAGAGCAGCAAGTGGAACAGATGGCGGGACTAGTAGGGATTTTGCAAACATTTTCAATAAAGTAACAATAAACACTACTTTTTAAATCACATTCCTTCTATATCTAAAAGAGTAAAATGCACTGGTACATACTTCTTTTTTACATAATATATTTAAGGTTTTTCTTTAATACAGAAGTGACCACCCTTTCTGGTGATCAAATAACCAGTTGCACTTGGCCTTAATTGCCTTAGTAAATGCGGAGTATTAAGGCTGCTGTTACCTTAGGGTTTCCTGCTGCTTTTTCAAATTAGGTTTGACACGGGGATTGGCCAATCGCCATGTCATAGCCTCCTGATGTCACCACCTTCCCCCCCTAGTATAGTGTTAAGACATAAGTGTAAGAGTAGTGTAAGTGTTAAGAATAAATGGCAGCCATCATACACCAGCTCTGTCAAGCCAATCAGAATACCACTGAATCATATCCATAATAGCAATGCTTTAAAGGGGACCCGTCACCCAAAAAAAATATTTCAAATCCTATTTTATCATGTTAGTCAAGCAAAATGAACTTTAATTACACTGTATAAATTATTTGAATCTTGTTTCCATCAGTCTGGGAATTCATAATTATAGCAAGCAGGCAGGAGCCATTTTGTGGACACTGTTATTAAGGCGAGCCTTGTGTCATCTCAGAATCTTGTTTGTGCACCAGAATGTGGGACCTGATGTCCATCCCCATGCCCTGGCTGCACAATTAAATGGTTAAGAGAACTGGGGGAATGTAGGGAGAGCAGTGACACCTAGGAAGTGCTGAATGGAAAGTGAAAGTAATTGCTTGCCCCGCCTCTATGCCTAGGCATAGAGGAGGGTCAGACAATATTTGATTGACAGCTGAGATTTTTTAATGAGTTTACAACAGCTATGAATGCTTTAATAAAAAAAAGAATTTGGATTTCATATTTAATTTGAAAAGGACTTTTATTATACAGATTTTTATGTCTGGGTGACGGGTCCACTTTAAGTCACTGTTTACAGAAAAGCACTGACAGATAATTACCCTGTAATGTATGGGCTTGTATTGGTGTTAAATACTTTAGTGATTAAAGCTGCGCAGAATAAGAAATGATCAGATTGGGAATGCAGCAACAGTGGAATATTGCATTGTAGGTCCATTATCAATCAGCTATAAATCAATTGCGAAAATGCATTTGCTTAGTCGTCCCAAAACTGTTATCTATGACTGCCACCTACTGACCAGAGTTGAGCAAAACATCACAAGAAATGATTGCATAGCATTGTGTAAGTACGCTCAATGTAAATTGTGGTTTGGTAGAAGCATACAATAGAAAAAAAATAAAAGTTTTGTTATAAATGTAACCCTGTGTTGACACCTCATGTATTATAGTATGTACACTCTTAATAAAAAAACTTTTTTTACCAATACAGGGTCTGAATCCCCTAAATGAAAAATACTGGGAATATAATGCAGTGCCTCCTCCTAGTGGGGACTGAGGACTTACATCTCAGGGAAAATCTACTAGGAACAAATAATAAAACAATAAAGAAAAAAATGCAATTACAAAAATATCAGTAACACCCCTGCCCTGGAGAACCTGTGTGGTAAGTCCAACCCTGGCACAGTCTGTACCAGAACTCAGTCCCACACTCCACTCCGGGTGGATAAAGAAAGCCACAGTCCCTTTTCCCCCAAGAGCTCTTATACTTTCCCAAGGTATTTCTACTTAACCAAATACCTCTCATTAGCAGGCTCGGATTTGTGGAAAGGCCACAAAGGCCCAGGCCTAGGATGGTGAAATTTTATGGGGCGGCATGCTATCCAGCTGCATCACAATGGGTTCAGAAGCAATTGGGACACGAGGGAGATTCGCTAGCTATTTAAATCTCACACATGCCAATCCCATGCTTGCGTATGCATGCATTAGCATATGAAGGGGGAGACTGGAACACTGGGACACTTTATTAGTGACCCGCACATCACTACACTTTGGGGCAAATTCACTAAGCGCCGAAGCGCCGAACGCTAGCGTTAATTCGCTAGCGTTTGTCATTTTCGTTACTGCGCAAATTCACTAATGAACACTGGCGTAGTTCCGCTAGTGTTACTTCGCAACCTTACGCCAGGCGAATTTTCGCTAGCGACGTAACTACGCAAATTCACTACTGAACACTACCTTTTACGCTAGACTTCCTTCGCCACCTCAGACCTGTCAATTTTTTTTCTAAGTCCCAAAAAACGCTGGCGTGTTTTCTACATGATGGGTGATAGGCTGAAAAAGATCGAAAAATTTTTTGGGGCTCCCCTCCTTCCCCCCTACATTTCCTGACTCATGGCAACTTACCTAGACAGTGGGCACATGTGTAGGGCAAAATAAAATTAGTATTTGCTGATTTGAAGGTTTTCTAGGCATTTGTAGTGCTGATACGTATTCCTCCATTGAAATTAGAATTTCGCGCCGTATGCAAATTAGCCTTCGCTAGCGTAACTTCGCTTTACATAGCGAATCAACGCTAGCGCAACTTCGCAACCTTACGCTACCCCTGAGCGCAACTTCGGATTTTAGTGAATTTAGTGAACGCTGGCGAAACTACGCCTGGCGAAGTGCGGCGAAGCGCGGCGAAGTTGCGCCTGGCGCAACTTCGCATCTTAGTGAATTTGCCCCTTTATGTATAAATCTGGCCTTGCTCCTTAGGAGCAGTAGCTCCCATGTAGCAGGCTATCAAGCAAAACTTGTTCTCACCCAGGGGAACACATACTGGACAAGACATCCACTGCATCTCAGATCCTCAGGCCAGGCTCCCAAGCTATCCAAGCCGAGTACATATACCTGCTTTTACCATTAGAGCACAGCTCCCATACACTGACAGCTCATTTACTGTTCCTCGGCTGCCTCAAGCTCTTGACTCTCCAGGGTCGAGCTCCACAATGCTTGGGGCCATACAACCCAAGTCCTCCAAGGACCAGACCATTCCTCAAGCCTTTACTCAAATCCATGCAGTCTACTCCCTCCAGGAGTGAAAAGGAAAAGAGGCATTGCACATGGCAGCTCTGCTTTATAAAGAAATAGCACAGTTACACCTTCTGGCCAAATGTGGAATCTACCAGGGCTCATTGCACTGGTGAAAAGGACTCACTCCCCCTCCCATATCCAATTTAGGCCTAACACTAAAGGTGGCCATACACTGAGAGATCCGCTCATTTGGCGATGTCGCCAAACGAGCGGATCTCTCCCCGATATGCCCACCTTGAGGTGGGCAATATCGGGCTGATCCGATCCTGGGCCCTAGGGCCCAACGATCGGATCCTAACGCATGGGAAACGGGGCTCGGATCGCGGGACCGCATCAACGAACAGATGCTGCCGCGATCCGACGGGATTTTTCGTCCCATCCGATCGAGATCTGGCCGACTTTCGGCCAGATCTCGATCGGTGAAGCCCGTCGGGGGGCCCCATACACGGGCCAATAAGCTGCCGACACGGTCTGTCGGCAGCTTTTATCGGGCCGTGTATGTCCACCTTTATTTGACCACAGCAGGGGATTTCCAACCATGTGGGATTTTCAGAACATAGGGGAACTTAACCCTATGCGGCCCTTTTAAACAGCTGTTTAAAATGTGTACATAATATGGTGATGTATACGCTTTTTTGATATAATCTTTTTGCATTAACTTGTGAGTGCTGTCTATTTCTTTGTACTAAATATTGAGGAATTGCCGGAAATATATACTTGTTTCTACAATCTTGCTGGACTCCAGCAAGATTGCAAAAATTAGTCCCCAGCTATAATTTAGACTCTATCAAGCAGGAGCCCTCTTTACCTCTGGTACCTGTCAGTATTTGTATGTAATGTGTAGGTTGGATATACACTACCTCTCATTGTTCAGGCCTGTGGAATATGTTTGTATATACCTATTATAAATACATTACTGATATTAATTAGATTACTCCCTAGTGCAGGATATAGCCTGTGATGCCCACAACAAGTAAAGGAGACACCCATGAAAATGAGCTGTGAGTGCTGCTGCTACTTAAATGTTGTACTGTTGATATTTATATATTAATGATGGTCTTTATGGAGAACACCTGGTGCCTGCACGGCCCACACTGAATTTAAGGAATATGGATTAGTGATGGGTGAATAAATCCACCTGGCATGGATTTGCATTGAATTTCCATGTTTCGCTGCTCCGCAAATAAATTCACCAGCGGAAAAAACACTGTGACAAAAAAAAATGGCAATTTTGGTGCGCATCAAAATTATTTGGACGCCCATTGACTTTAATTCATTTGGACAAAATAGTTACGCGTATAAAAAATTGTCGTTTGTGTCAAAATTGACGTCTGTCAAAATAATTTTGACGCCCATTGACTTCAATGCGTTTTATTAATTTTTCGCCATTTCGCAAATTTTCTTCTCCGTTTTGCTCATTTTTCAGCAAAGCGAAACAGGAAAGATTCACCTATCACTAGTTTGGATAATTAAACTCATGCCCAGTCAGTGCAGCCTCAAAACTATCTGTACAGTGCTGATAATTATATAAAGAGTGATGCGATCCGCATCGGAGCTCACCCAGTAGCGCTGTGCTTTCCTGGTCGCAGCCCGTACGAGACGCCGGCCACTTCCCGCCGGTATTCAGTGTAGAGTAGACAGTATTCTCGTCACTATCGGCGCTGATCCAGGACACGGCACACAGACAACAGCGTCAATGCAAAAGGTTGGCTTTATTTGAACACACACATGCGGTTGTGGATTACAGCGGTGGATACACAAGGCTGTCTGACTTACGCGTTTCTTGCCGGATCCCCCGGCACTTCCTCAGAGTCAGTATAGATCACATGACTCGAGACTTAAATAGCTAAAGTGATTTACATCCGTGTTAGAAGTACAGGTGCATTTGAATTATCAATGTAATTAACATTCAGGTGTATAAAAATTCATTATTATAAACAGTGCATATTACTTTTGTATATTTGTATAATATCTCAAGGCAAACAATTAAATTATTATTATATTAATATTTAATGAAAATAAAAATAATAAATAGTGACCAAAAACAAGTGATATAAATTAATTGTTAAAAATAAAAACATAATGAAAATATCTGTGTTTCTCAATCTCCTTGTTCGGATCAATGATATTATAATAAACTGTGTATTTAAATATTTAAAAGCACTAAATGCACATTGGCATGGCTATAAAAACATATGCACATAACTATAAAGATAATTATGTTTCCTATGAGGACTAATTTTGTTACTATATTGAATAGAGTTACATTTTTCGTTTATATTAATGTATCCATTTAATCTAATTGCTGTCACTCATATTGAGCAATAGGAAACAATTGTAACTTCTTAACTATTTTTTTAGTATCTAAAGTCATTTGCAGAGCAGGAAAATTTTTTATTTATTTGATTAAAGTATCTTTATATTTTTATTCTACTATAATCTCTTTTTGTATATATATATCCAGTTATATCTCTATGAATTTTCATTGTTATTAATTTGTTAATTATTAACTGTACATATTTATATATATATATATACATATATATATATACACATACATATATATATATATATCAGCCTGTAGTAAGCTAGAACAAGAGATCAAATGTATATCATATTGTATATCGTCTAGTCCATTTCTATTATTTATGTTGATTTTTAAACAGTCAAACTATTAGAATAAATTGAACCAACAGTATTACAATGTGGTAGACAGTATGGAAAATTATTTTTAAGAAATTGATTAATTTTTTATTGATTCATTTGGATTAGTCAAAATATCTGGGGAATATGGTGTTGTTCACAATGAGATAATAATATGTGAAAGAAACCCATTACACACCGACTCCTTCTAGAGAGTAGTCAATATATAAAAGTCAAGCACACATTACTATCTTATAAAATACTTTATGTCTCCTTCTTTGTTAAGTCCTTTTGGTTTCACAGTATTCAGGGTCAGTATCCAATGGAATTCTCTCTTAGTAAGTTTTTCCTCTAAATCTCCTTTCCTCTTACCTAGTTTAATGCACTCAATTGCTTGGAAAGTTATATATTGCTCATTTGCCTGATGTTTTTCTATTACATGCTCGGCTATTGCTGATGAAATATCCCTTCTATTTATGCAGGCCAGATGTTCTAATATACGATCTTTCAATCTCCTAGTAGTTTTACCTACATATTGTTGTCCACACTTACACGTGGCCAGATATGACATTCATAGTTTTGCAATTTACATACATCTTATTTTTATAGTATTTTTTTGTATTAGTACTCTGAAATTGGTCTGATTTGTTAATAAAGCGGCAACACTTACATATGTTCGCTCCACACTTGTAGGTGCCCACAACTTTCATCCAATTGCTGTTATCTACCTTGTTAATGTCTGGTAACATACTGGGTGCCACTTTGTCCCTAAGATTAGGGCTACGTCGATATACTATCTGTGGTCTTTTAAGGTCCAGATTGTATAGTATAGGGTCACCATCGAGTATGGACCAATGTTTGTAAATTATTTTCTGTATTTGTTTTGCCTCTGTACTGAATGTTGTTATAAATCTTACCCTTGGGTTTTTCTGTTCATTTCTGCTATTTTTTGATGTTTTTAACAAATCCATTCTATTTTTTGTTATTGCATTTTCATAGGCTTTTTTTACACAGTCTGTTTCATAGCCCCTTGATATAAGTCTGTCCCAGAGTTCCATTGATCTCTGGTGAAAGGTGTCCCAAGTGGTACAGTTGCATGTGTGTGTTCAAATAAAGCCAACCTTTTGCATTGACGCTGTTGTCTGTGTGCCGTGTCCTGGATCAGCGCCGATAGTGACGAGAATACTGTCTACTCTATCTGTACAGTGCTGACTGCATTTTACACAGCACTTTAAAGGAATTGTTCAGTGTAAAAATAAAAACTGGGTAAATAGATAGGCTGAGCAAAATAAAAAATGTTTCTAATATAGTTAGTTAGGCAAAAATGTAATGTTTAAAGACTGGAGTGACTGGATGTGTAATATACTAGCCAGAACTCTACTTCCTGCTTTTCAGCTCTCTTGGTTTACACTGAGTGGTTACCCTGGATACCATATCTGTTGCTTTTGAATCTGAGCTGAATGCTGAGGATCAGTTGCAAACTCACTGAACAGTTATGTCCCATGTGGTCCCCCTTCAAGTCACTGACTAACTCAGAGTTATAGAGCTGAAAAGCAGGAAGTAGAGTTCTGGCTATTATATTACACATCCAGTCACTCCAGCCTTTACACATTACATTTTTGGCTAACTAACTATATTAGAAATATTTTTTATTTTGCACAGCCTATCTATTTACACAGTTTTTATTTTCACACTGAACTATTCCTTTAAGGAGATAATACATCCTTAACATCTGATATAAAGTGCCAGAAGCAGAAAAGGGTAAAAAATAGTTGCAAAATTTTTGTTGATCTTATTTTATTTAGCAATAAATGTGCCCTTCACCAAGACTCATTTACCCGTAGCAAAGTCATTTGCCTCCGTAAGCAGAAACCTTTATTCAGTAACACATTATGGCACAAGCTAAACAGAATTGTTGACTTGGCATCAGAAGTAGTTTCAGGCCTAAGCCTTGATAAAGCACTAATATACAGAAATATGATGAAAAGCAACATCCACAATAAAAAATAAACCTTCATTTTCTAAACTCCATTACAAAGCGATCTATAAGAGAAGATGACTTGTCATGAACCCTCAGCAAAGTTCTGTATTCGAAATAAGGGAATGCAATGGATAAAACTCGGCCTCATTAGAGGAGAGAAAATTGCAATCACAAGCTGTTTGTGGCCCAGGAAACACACAACTACAATCATAAGAAAGTCCTTTCTGAAATAACGATTCCAGCATTTCGCATACTGCAGACGGAAAACCGTTTTGATAGGGTGACCTTTGTACTGTGCCATGTTCTGACAGAAAATTGTTCTGCACACCAGGGAAAATCACTGTTTCTGACAGGGACTTTTGCATATGAATACCATTTGGAGGGAAGTTCTATTGAAACAGTAGGTAACAGAATCCCTTTAAAGTTCAGTTTTACAGAAGATAAAATATCTTGGCAGCCTCCAGGTTAGTGACACTCCTCTCTTTGCAAAGGAAAAGAAAGATTGTGCAGAGAAGACATTAGCCAGTGAACTAGAAAGGCCACAGAATTTGTCTCAATTCAAGCTGCTTTTGTGGATTTATCAAATAGGTTACTGTCAGTTGCAAAGAGAGGGCCATTCGCGGTATGCATGCAGGCTTTTTCCTTGGGTAATACACTGGGAACAAATAGGCAGCATTTCTCTGGAAGCATATCTTGTTTAGAGTCACATGTCCAAAGACATACTATTTCATGACTATGGAGCAGGAATAAGTAATAGGATGTAAATTACATCCTAAGTAAATTTTGAAGAATCCAAGAAGCTGGAGGGTAGTTTTTGTTGAGGTTAATCCATAAATTGAAAAGTTTTGCTGAAACACTATGTAGCAGAATCCCTTTAATGTTAACTTTTAAGCTCTTCACTGTAGTAGGTAGCATTTCTTGACAACCTCTAGTTTGGTGACACTTGTTCCTTGCAAATAATAGGAAAATTGTGCACTGGACATTAGCCAAGGGAAATAGAAAGGTCCCAGTATTTGACTCAATGTCTGCATGATGCCTTTTTTGGCTTTATTTTGCTGAAGGACCCACTGAATCTTTTTTTTTGCTATTACCAATATTGAATTGTCTACCTGTTTTCACCCATACCTAGAGATGCTTAGTCTTGCTCTCTGCTGTTATCTTTGGTTTGGATGAATACTCTCATGATTACTGCCTGCCCTGACAAATGACTTAAATCATAAGTCTTCTGCTCCCTACTGTGTTTCCACTGTCTACATCTCTGATTTACTGGTTTTTAGTGGTGGGCAAATAAATCCGGCAGGTGTGAATTTGTGGCTGAAATATTTTGCGAAACTGAATATTAACACACATGGTGATCCAGGATGGTGGTATTTTGAACCTCATAGAGTGATAACAAGTCTATCATCACTGGTGGATATAGATAGTGGGTCATTGTGGACCATTGGAAAACAAAACTTACTATATTACTTTTCTGTTGTTGTGTATCTATTTCCCTGAGCTTATTTTAGCGCTGACTCCCACCTATTGAAAGGAATTTTTACTCAAAGGAGTCTGTGAGTCGGAGAACAAGGGAAATTCCACGGACTTACGATATTTATTTTTATCAAGTACTGAAAACTAGTTAGTGTCAGAATTTGGGAGAATGGTCATTTTCTCTCCTAAACATACCGGAAAGCCCAGTTTGAAGGTCATTAAGGGTTACATTTTGAGTGAATATGTATTTGCTGTCCTAGACACTCTTGAAATTGTGACTGAATGACTGATATACCAATATTATATAGTTTATATCTATACTCATTTCATGTGCTAAGCTTTCCCTATAGGTCAGACCATAAAGGGGGGCCTTGGCCAAAGGTTTTACCTACAAGAAGCTTTTGAACTGCAAAAGTGTGACAACTACTGGCTTATAGGCTATTCCACAAAGCTGGAACAGAAAATAATGCTTTATGTTTTGTATATAAAGTTGGTGAAGCTATAGTCATAGTTGATGAAGCTTTCCTCATTATAATAGCGGTGCTGCGTGAAATTATTTCAGATTACTATTTTACCTTCATCATTCATTGATGCTTTGACTGTATCACTCAATCTGTTGCTGTACTTTAAAACTGTATTTGATGTTAGGAAAATGGCATATTAGATACACACAATGGACCCGTTGATGACCACTTAACATACAGTATGGCAACACTGACATCTGTCTGAGTATTTGAAGCAACTGCAGCAGATGCTGAAAATATTAATTTGTCAGAGAATGGATAGTCACCAATAAGGTTGATTTTATGTGGCTTCAGTAGTAGTTCGTTAGGGACTTTGTCAATGGACCCCACTCCAGGGATGCTGAGATATTTTACAGAGGAAGAAAGCTTAAAGAGATACTGACACCAGAAATTAAACTCTTTTTTTACATCTATCATAATATTGCCTTTGAAAGCTACTTATAACTTTGCCATAATGTATTTGCACAATGCTTTTACATTACCTGTCTGACGCCCCATGTTCCTGTATGATGGGGCTGCCATATTTGTGCAGCAGGAGTCTGCTTTGGAAACTTCAACTTACAATTACTTACAAAAACAAATAACATGACCTATAGGTGACTTTTAATGTATATTCATATTTTAAAAAGTATTTTTTTAGTGTCAGTATGACTTTAATACATTTTGTTTTTGGTTGTATATCTCCATCAGTTTGTGTCCCACACATCCCCAGGTAGTCAGCAGAAGACCGGAGAGGTGATTTATCTCACCAAGCAAAGAAATTCAAGATGAAAGGGGCTCAACGTGCCCACAACACCATATATCTATTCCGACACTATAAAGCTTTTTCCAGCCCTGAAAGTTGTAACTCGAAAGTAAAAAATAAAAATCTGAATAAGATCAATATGGGACAGACCTGATCTCTGTAATGTTAACACCAACAAGAGCAAACAAGGGAAAGTTGTGCTCACCACTTATTTTTAAAATCATTAGGCGGGGGTGCAATGAGGGTGTGACCACAAAATACATATAGACAAATACAAGAGTCCTCTGCACTCAACCCATTATCAATATATTTAAGACAGAGACATTTTGTGCATACTGCTACTAAAAAATGCCTTACCCTTTAAACAAAACAGGGATTGTTTGTCCATATATTGCAATATATTTAAGATGGCCAACTACGTCAAAGTCATCCCATATCTGGCCAGTCCTTAAATATATTGCAATATATGGACAAACAATCCCTGTTTTGTTTAAAGGGTAAGGCATTTTTCAGTAGCAGTATGCACAAAATGTCTCTGTCTTAAATATATTGATAATGGGTTGAGTGCAGAGGACTCTTGTATTTGTCAACACCAACAAGAGAACAGAGAATGTATAAACAGATCTATGTAAAGGGAGTAGAGCCAGGCACTCGCAGAACAACTACAAATAGTTTTATTAGTACGACATGTTTCGGGAAAGGCAAACATTACTTGATAAAGGGCCTTGCCCGAAACATGTTGTACTAATAAAACTATTTGCAGTTGATCTGTGAGTACTTCCTTTACATATGATTGACTCGCCTTATCTGGACTAAGGCAGAGCTTTGAGGCACACCAAGGCATTTTTGGAACCAGTGTCTACATACATGATAAAACGTATAAACAGATGATGAGATATCAAACAAATCCTATGTTCAGTCTCAGCTAAATAGGCCTTATACCAGAGTTTTAATGTGGGACAAGGTGCAGACTGCACATATAGCCTGGACGCAAGTGTTTAGTGAATGAGCAAAGTGGCACAATTTCACACCATTAGTGCTGTGACACTTGCTGAGAGTTAACATTTACAGACAAATATTTACTAAAAGGTGAAAGTTGCAAATTGAAGTATTTTTGGCAAAAATTTAAATTTGCCATGACATATAATATATAATAAATATAATATAATGAAAAAAAAACTTCAAAAATCTGCCAATTTATTAAATACATGATGGACTGATTGATACCATTTTCGGCTGATGCCACAAGGGGCTAATTCTTTACCCGAGATTGAGTTACTGGCCCCTACTGATAAATTATTACTTCATGTTTCAGATCTTGCTGGTCCTTCCTGGGGTGTAAACTAGGGATGCACTGAATCCAGGATTTTGTTTGGGGCTAGAATATTCAGCAGGATTCAGATTCAGAAGAATCCAAGTGCCTGGCTGAACAAAATCCTTATCTGTGATATAATGTGACTTTTTCACACAAGCAAGGAAGTTAGAATATTAAACTCTGTCACATGCATAGATTGCATATGCAAATTAGCTATCGGATTCGGTTTGGGATTCGGCCAAATTTTTCACGAAGAATTCAGGATTCTTTGAATCTCAAAATAGTGGATTTGGTGCATAACGAGTGCAAACTACACGAGATATTGGGTATATTTATCAAAAAGTGAAGTTAGGATCACCACACTCTAGAGTGGAACTCCGCCACTCTCTATCTTCACTTTTTGATAAACATACGCCATAGTTGTGAATTCTTATCAAACAAACAACTCACCTCCCTGCATCATGTGCCCACAAATACTGACTCCGACTAGTGGCCAAATTTTAGTATTATATTTACATCAAGAGACCAATAAGAAGTCTGTTCCACAATTTGTCGCCTATGCTTGTAATAAGATAAACCTTTCTAATCATTGTTAGTTTTAATCATGTATATAGGAAAGTTGCTTATGATCAAATTTGCTTTCATTATGCAAATAAAAACAGTTTTTTTGGATAGCTGTCTCCTTCAATTGTTTATAGACTTTAAATAAAAAGGCTGCTTCTCTTTCTTTATTTAGAAATAAGATCAACTCTGGGTTGACGTTGGCTTTGCATTTGAAATACCGGTTGCCCAACTAGGTTAAATATCTGTTGCCATAGGCCTTGCCTCAATGAAAGATGATCCTAGCTGAGTCACTATAAAACACCTAAACAGAAAGACAATATATCCATATTGTGACTAGTTATGGTTGAAGATACATATTAATAGGATGCTCTAGCTTCACTCTATCACTCCATGCTGTACCTTTCCAATAACAGCATTATTTGTAAACATTATTCAGTGCTCATCAGATTAGAACTTGTCACACTTTGCTCTCTGCTTCCCTAAAAAGAATCAGATCTGTCAGAAGCTCATTAATAAGTGTCACTCACTTTTCTGTTTAATCTAAACTGGTTGCTTTTGCTGACAAGTTGTTATTTGATCTGAAGTTCCAAAATTATGAATATCGGTTTATGAATATTAACATTAACTAGGGCCCTGGATAAAGGAGTGCAAGAGTAAAGCACTGGCAGATGAAAGGCAACCCTGTCCTTAACTACCTACAATGTTACTAAGCAGTGTCGGACTGGGATGCCAGGGGCCCACCAGAAAACCTTAGGCCAAGGGCCCACATTCTAAACTATTGGAACCTCACTCAATCTCTTTATTCTCCTAGTCTCTTTTCGCTACATACTAAACTCTTTTCTTCCATTATTAAACCTCTTTGTTCCAATGAAGAAATGAAGTAATAGCCATGAAATAGGCCAAATTGTTAGAAGCCAGAGGCCCACTGACACCGAGGTGCACTGGGAGTTTTCCTGATATCCGGTGGGCCAGTTCGACACAGCTCCTAAGCACCCTTAGCCTGCTGACACTATCTAACTTGCCAATCTGGGGGAGGAATGGAAGATGGGTATGGGCCTCCACTCAGCATGCTCTGATGAATACAATGAACAATACTTTTTGGATATGCTCTAACCCTGCAGCCAATAATTTTAATACAATGCAGTAACACACAAAAATCCTCCTTAAAATCGCTCACCCTTTAACTGGGTGGGTCCAGGTGCAAATGCCCCGGACCAGTCGCTTAGATTGTGTGAATTTGCTTGCAAGCTAGTCCTGCAGGTGATGGATAATAGGCATGCTGCTTAAGAAATATAAGTTAACTGCACAAAAGGGTGCAATTGTCTAATTAAGAAATACTATACTATATACTATTATTTTTCTACTTTTGTCTACCCTGAGCTTCTAGCGCTGGTCCATTCACCAGTTTCAAGGGGCCATAGTGACCCTGGCAATAGGCAATATAGAGCAAGCCCTTCAATGTGATTCTTCCTAAAACTAGGTACCAAACTATATGCTTTACTTTTGTCAACAAAGAAACCCCCTTTCAATAAAGCTTGATCAACCTGGCAAAGAGACCTGCCAGAGCTAGATGAGGATTACCCCAAATCCAACACCCTGAAGGCAAACTATTATCACCTCCTGTGGCTATGCCCAAATATCCAGATCTTCTGGTCACAGATCCTAGACTACATATGGGATGAAAGATCCCCGCTCAAAATCCTGATGCTTCCTTGAAATTGTCAATGACATTACCCCAAAATCCTTGTTAAGGATACTCTTTTGCACGCTACTGTTTTATACTAGGAAATGTATCCTCCATACCAGATGGCTCAATCCTCCCCAACACTAACTAGTTACCTAAACTTGATTCTGTGAACCGTGTGATCCAACTCACATACACTGCTAGGGGCTGTCCCCACAAATATGATACCATCTGGGGAGTGGATATAGCAGCATACTTTGGTCTTGGTGAAACTGCCTTTATTACATTAATTGGCACATAGTTCAGAGCAAAATATCAGATCTCAAGCTGGCAGTTCATCAAACTGAATTCTCCAATCCTCCTTTTTATTCCAAGTAATTCTGTCCCCTGATGGTTAGATTCCAAAATCACACACAAAACTTTAAAGTTAAACAGAGTTCTATAGAGAAATAACACAATTCAAGAACTAAGCCATCTGTATCCCATAGCCATTAAAAATATTCAAAACAGTAGTATGTAAAACAAGTCCATTAACATGGCAGGACTGATTTTTGAGCTAAAAATTAACATTAACTTTTTAAAATGCCAGTTTATTGGAGATACCTATAGATCTTATATGGTACCTGTCTGATTTTTTAATAAGGAGTGGCCCATGATCCTTGTTAAGGATACTCTTTTGCACGCTACTGTTTTATACTAGGAAATGTCCCAACGATCCTTGCCAAAAGCACAGTAGCCAATCACAGCCCTGCAGTGACACAAGCAAAGACAGGCTTCAGTTCTCTACCAGGTCATTCTAGCTGCTGATTGGTTCCTATCCTACAGTACAGAGTGCTGAGTGCCGCCTAATCCCCTGCACAGCCTGGGAAAGGAAGTGAAACAGATGGGGGGGACCAGTAGGGTTTTTGCAGACATTTTCAATAAATCAGCCCAAAACACAACTTCTTCAGCACATTCCTTTTATTTTTAAAAGAGTATAACGCAGTGACCCAGTCTTGGGTCTCCTTTAACTATCGTCATATAGAGGAATATTTTTGGGGCAGCAAAAAAATCTGTTTTCTTGTTATATCGTATTAATCCTTCAGTCAGAGTAGTAACAATAAATCAAATAATGCTTCATGGATGTATGAAACTGTGGATAGTTTTTTCAAACACTTTTCCCCCCTTTCCACATCAGCTCTATGTTTACAAATAACATACGACTTCAAGTAAATTAGGTATCTGTAGCACACAGTGAAACCTGGGTCATGCACCCAACTCAAAGGAAGTAGGCTACAGAATCTATATTAATATAAAATATGTAGTCCAGCATAACAGAGACCTCTAGTGACCAAACTGAGGTAACACATTACAAATCAGGAAAAATTAACTCTATATTCATGCTGTTAAAAAAGTTGTTTATTTTGTCATATTAAAATACATATCAATTCCCCTCATGGAGCCTAATGCATTTCATGCTTACCCAACACTTAGTCATAGGCAATCTCAAAAGACAGAACACATTTCTCCATGCATATATATATACATTTTCAAATAGACCCTCTCAAAAAAATTAAAGGGGAACTATCACGAAAATGAAAATATAATATAAGCTTCAGCATACTGAAATAAGAAACTTTCTAAATACATACATCATGTTTCTCTACATGCAGAATTTGTGCAAAAGGCAGTTATTTTGTTTGTACTGGAATCAGTTATTTGAGTGAGCTCTAATACATCTGCTAGGAAAGGAATCATTCATCTGACACCCATCTGTTGTATGAGAATAAGGAGAAACAGATGCTGAGAGAGGAATAGTGAAGATACACTTGATTATTTCAGAAATGGTACAGAACTTTTAATTGATTGTATTTGGAAAGTTTCTTACTTCAGTATGAGGAAGCTTAAATTAAATTTTCATTTTCGCGATAGTTCCCCTTTAATGATGCTGCTCAGTACCTTGCACACATGCTGTGGCATCCAGAATGAACATGAGCCGCCATCTGCTTCCGTCAGACAAAACACATTCTTCGAAACAACAGCAGCTAAGAGTCAGGCGGGTGCAAATGATCCCTAATGCCTTTAATCATGCTGCGGTCATAAATAGCGCAAATGACTTCATTTTTATAATGAAACCACAATATAGATTGATATGCCAGAAAAGCACTTGACCTTGCTCAGATCATTTTACAAAAAAAAATAAAAATTTGACATTGGAGATCTGCTCATATTGATGTGTCCAGTGAGATAATACTGATACTATAGCTGCAAGAGAACAAACAAAATGAATAAGGCTTGTTCAAATCGTGCATTTATGCATACATGAAATACAGAGAGTATAGTAAACCACCACCTTTTGTAGGGTAGATTTGTTGGAGTTAGTGATAGGGTACAGAGAGACTCCAACAAGGAGGAAGATAGGGACCAATGTCTCAGCGATACTTCGTCTGATTAGGGACAGTGCACAGTGGTCTGGGAAACCCTGAGAAATGTGCGTGAAAGGAGAACTAAACCCTAAAAATGAATATGGCTAAAAATGCCACATTTAATATACTGAACTTACTGCACCAGCCTTAAATTCCAGCTTGTCAATAGCAGCAATAATCCAGGACTTCAAACTTGTCACAGGGGGTCACCATCTTGGAAAGTGTCTGACACGCATATGCTCAGTGGGCTCTGAGCAGCTGATGAGAAGCTAAGTTTAGGGGTCGTCGCAAATTATCAAGCAGGAAATGAGGTTGGTCTGTAATATAAGCCGATGCCACAAGACTGATTATTCAATTCTCATGCTAGTTGCACTGGTTTCTGTGCTACCATGTAGTAATTAGTGGTGCTTGCGAAGCAAAGCATCACTACTGTTATCTTGCAAACTTATTTTTATTCTTCTTCCGTATGAAAGTTTGGCGCGTAACTAGTCCCGCACCGTTTGTCCTAGACCCATGAATGAGGTGTCAAATCGTGCGGCTTAATCGGGAATGGGGTGGTATGACTTTTCTAAGGGGTGGGTGGTTAATTGCCCCTTGCGGGGGCAATTAACCCCCCCGAAAAGTCCCATAGATTAACATTGAGGCCAACTTTTGACGGATTCTAGCGCAGAGAGGGAATCTTGTAGAAACGTTAAATTTACCACATTTGAAGAGGTTTGCGACCTGTGTCAGATGATACCCCACACGAGGGTATAAGTTTTACCCCCGGGGCAGGAGAGGTCCCCAAATTTGCCCCATTGACTTATAATGGGGAATTTATCGAATAATTAGTTTGTCGCAGACCCATGAATGAGGTGTCAAACCGTTCAGCTTATTCGGGAATGGGGTGTTGTGACTTTTCTGTCCTATTTTGGGGACCCAAAAAAGTGAGCGGAGCCGCAAACAACGGCTTTTCCCTATTGACTTCAATGAGAAAATGTAAACAGCTGTAATTCTCACAGTAATAAAGCCAGAGCCCCCAAACTTGGCACCGTGGGTCACTGGGTGACTGCAGCCAAAATTTACAAAAAGTGGGCGGAGTCTACAACAGCCAATCAAATTTCAGCCATTCAATTAAATAGGAAAATTTTAAACTGCTGCCGCTCTTAGATGGTTAATGGCAGGGTCCTCAAACTTGGCACAGTTGGTCACTGGGGGACTGGGATTAAAATTAAGAAAAGTGGGTGGAGCCAAAACCAACCAATCAGATTTCTTTGATTGGTTTTAATGGGAAAAATTAAGAAGGCTGCCATTCTCTCAGTATTGATGTCAGGGACCTTGAATATCACAAATGTGGTCGCTGGGGGTTTCCACTTCAAGTTTAGAAAAAGTGGGCGGAGCCACCAACAACCAATCAAATTTCATTCATTGATTTTCAATAGAAAAAAATAGAAATGCTGCCATTTTTACACATTAAATGACAGCATTCCCAAACTTTGGTATGTTAGTCACTGAGTGACTGTGGTTCACAATTAGGAAAAAAAGGGGCGGGGCAACAACAGCCAATCAGATTTGGGCCTGAGTTTTGCCACGGCAAGCACCACTCACATTTTCTTCAGGAAATGTACCTCTCTAGTTATCTGTAACAGCCTTATATTGCGCCATTTATTTTCTATGTGTACTGTATATTGTGAGCCTCTAAGCTCAGTAAGTGAAAGCAGCACAGAGCATGTGCAGTGAATCAGCAGAAAAGAAGATTGGGAGCTACTGGGGCATCTTTGGAGACACAGATCTTTACTGCTAAAGGGCTATGGTTGCCTTGGGCTGGTATGGAAGAACAAAACAGAATTTACAACAGTTCTAGCTGCTTCTTTAATTAAGCTTTATTTCTCCTTTAATGGAAAGAGCCGTGTGATCACTGTTAATGTTGTACAGTGCGGATAATAAACCTGTTCCTAAGTTAATCAGTGTGACTCTCTGGTTTAATCAGCACTAAAGTGGTACCAGTTATGGAAAAAGGCAGGTGTTGCTTGTGATCAGTTAGTAGCCCAAGGGGGAATGGGACACCACGTTACAAGTCGATTCCCTGAGGATTGATATAGCAGGAGCTATCAATCTACCGTATAAAGTTTTATTACTGAGCCAACAAATGTATATTTTTAGCTGTAAAATTGGGATGCAGGCAGTCATCTCAGGTCACTGTGCTTTCAGAAAGAGCTAGCACTTCACAATGAAACTGCTTTCAGATGTTATTTTTCTTCTACTTAATGTAACTGGAGGAGTTGCAGTGGGACGTGATTTTTACTAGAGTGCTAGTCTCATAACTATAGAGAAGCTGTTACCTTGTTACCTTCCCATTGTTCTTTTGAAAGGCTCCTGAATGCTTCTGTGAGACAATTTGGAGTAAAGCAAACTAGTTACACAATCCCATCTGCTGGTTGAAATTGGTAATGAGGAAATGTACATTAACTATAGAGCATAGAGTAATGATGACTTGGCCCCTTTAACCCCCCTCTAAAAATGCAGTCAAAATACCTAAAATATTCAGGTGGCAGTCATATTTTTAAGCAAATCCAAGGATAGGAGACCTATGAAAATATACTCTGACTGAATCAGAGATGTGTATTTCTTTATCACCTGACAGGTGTATGTGCCCATTGAGCCTGTTCTGATGATGGGTGGTTTGTAGCAACACATGCAACGGACTATGTAGTGAGCCACATTAATGCCATTAATACCAGAAGTATCAGCATTTACACAAATAAAGTAGGCCTCGCCACCCAGAGGTCTGGGAATTATGATGTCTTATTCCACACAATGTTGAAGTGCTCTACCTCTGTATGCTTTCTTTCAAAATCAGGTGCTCAGCAGTAAAATACCCCACCTACCATGGGTTAGGGAATACACATGCAAAATCCAAAGCACTGCAGCACACTGACAAGATGAATGTGTTTATATTCGTGGCATTTATTGGCTCCAATTCAAGTAGACAAAGGGCAATGTTTCGGGCCTCACAGGGCCCTTTATCAGCTTGATAAACCAATAAATGCCACAAATATAAACACATTCATCTTGTCAGTGTGCCGCAGTGCTTTGGATTTTGCATGGGAATTAGGATGTAGCTTGGACACTATGTATCTATTCTTCCAAATGTCAGTGTGGCTTTCCTCCAAAAATCTGTCAAGGTAACATGCTACTGATAAAAGGTACCATTACTCGGTGTAAATGTGATAGGGTTATTCCAATGAGCAACGTAAACATGGCATCTGTACTGTCAGGGAGAGATGCAGAAATGACAGTTGCACCCATCTCTCAGACGTAATTAAAGGCTTCGAAGTAAATCAGTTTGATATAGGAAGCAATGACTAAGCATGCCATTGAACACCTTAAGTGTCAGCAAGTGGTTTCCCTTTAAAGGGGTTGTTCACCTTCAATGTACAAATCTTATGAAACCACTAACAATGTTCTCAATGTGTTAGAAAAACCATTTTCCATAACAAAAAGAAAAAATGCCATTGTAAAAGCTATTTTTTATACCTATTAACTTAGCCCTTCTCATGTCTCTCAGACCAGTTTTCTGAAGTGATGGGAGTGGCCTATTTTGAACCTGACACACCAAGAACTTCCTATATGACGACATCATCATGCCCAGGCTTTGCCCTTACTTGTTTCCTATTGGATGTTGATACTGCCCTCCTCCTAGTAATTTATTGGTTGCTTGTGAATTGTAACCAGTCACATAATTTGAATGATCATTGGTTGATTACTCAATTGTAATGGCAGAGGTTAACAGACGCAGCATATAAACAAACCTGCCTTGCAACAAACAATCTCACAGCCATGCAGAAAAATACTGCAGAAAAGGAAGGAGCAACATTGTTCTCCCAATTCTGGCACTCTCCTTCTGCCTAGACTTAAACTGAATGTAGTGCCAAAGGGGTGCAAACTTTTCTGGGAATAAATACTGGCGTTTCTATATTTTTATCTTTTAATACCTTTGGCATTAAGCATAATGTCAGTTATTTACAAAATTGCAACAAAACCACCACTGACTTGCTTAGAAACGTATGTAACTTACACATCAAGCAGGGCTGCCACCTCACCCTTTTAAAACCAAACACATATGAAATCCACAGCCTGCATGGCTAATTATCAACTCATTTAGATGCTGCAGACTGAACTGATTTCTGTGCAGCCATGTATCATGCATCTAAATGAATTGCTAATTAGCCATGCAGGCTGCGGATTTCATATGTGTTTGGTTTTAAAAGGGTGAGGTGGCAGCCCTAAGTGACAGGCAGAGCAGTGTTGAGGGCAGGTAGGTTTTTTGGACATTTTGTGCGCTCTCCCAGGGGGGCGGTAATTTACCTAGGAAAACGATACCTTTTTTAAGTGTTTAAGTGTTCCACTTCTGGAACAAGATTTAGAGCTCTAAATACCAAAAATTTCATGATATAGGGATCTATACCAGAAAAATATTTCACTTCATGCACAAAAATTCAACTCATTTGGAAAGCCTCAAGCTCATACAAATAGTCCTGGAAGTCACGTCAGCTGCTGAATAATGATTTTTATGAGGTAAATACACAAAATAATACATGGACCCCCCCAAAATAATATATTTCTGGAAAGTACAAGTGTCATCTCCCATAGTATCCATTATAATCCAATAATTCAAATTTATAAAAATGATTTTCCTTTTCTCTGTAATAATAAAACAGTCGCTTGTACTTGATCCCAACTGAGATATAATTAATCCTTATTGGAAGCAAAAACAGCCTATTGGGTTTATTTAATGATTACATGATTTTCTAGTAGACTTAAGGTATGAAGATCCAAATTATGGAAAGATCCATTATCTGTAAAACTCCAGGTCCCAAGCACCTCAATCCCCCCATCTGCACAGTTGAAGTCTCTGCAGTACACAGCCCACACTCCCCCTCCCTCTCACAAACTTGTAACAGTTTCTCTTCAGTACCTGAATGCTGCTCAAATTCCACAGCCCAGCACAGGAAGCAGTGGCAGATTGACAGCAGACATAGCCAATAGGAGTTAAGTTAGCTGCCAGTACAATGTGTGATGTCATATAAGGAAAAGGAAGTGAACACTGTAGTGTTTTTGAGGGTCAGTGACCCCCTCCCAGCACAGGGTCTGTGTGGAACTGAAGGATTAGTACAGGGACACTTCTGAGGTGAATATCTCTTGAACTGTACTTTTTCTGTTAACTATTTCTATGGAAAAGTTTGTTCTATTCATGTGAACTGTTAGATTTGTAAATTTGTTACCAAGGTGAACAACCCCTTTAAGAAAAATAGAATCGATAGTGCTGCAAGTTCCACATTAGAACTGTAGATTGTAGGATTCAGTCCAGGCTAGAGAGTAGGGGGGGGGGAAAAGCAAACAAAACAGCCATTCTTTGATAACAGTTTATTTTCTTGTGTCGCTTAGAAAAAGAATCCCAGGATTTTGCCTCCTGTGTGTTTTCGCCTGGCTTCTTCATGGTCCATGATGCCAGCTGAAGTAGTGAGCACAATATACCTGCAAGAAATACAAATAAATGTTATTCATCCATCCATTTAAAATCAGGGCAAACCCCAAATTATAGACAAACTTTATTTCCTGTGCTTGTATGTATATATTTATAAAACAAATTGTTTCAGTGTAGATCAGGGCCCCTCGACCTCTAGTTCCAGTGAGTAGAATTTAAACGCAAGTATGAATATGTTCATGGGCTGCCAGAGTGCTGTGATGTTCTGTCTCAAGGCTGGAGTAGACTGAACAGCTGCAGACATGTATTGGAGGAGTATTTCAACAGTATAAATTCCTGCTGTGTTCATGGCACAAAGTAAGCACTTGCTGTGCACCCATGGGGAGCAACATGAAACGCAGCGGAAAAGATGTAGCAAACAAGTCACTGGTTGGGGAATATTACAATACATTAACTGGACCCAAAGCGAGCAGCAGAATAGAAATACTAAGATACACTTTCATATGAACTTTAAAATATTCCAGTATGTCGTACACTTAGTATGTTTTCAACTTTTATTTTTTCACATTTCTTATGCCTCTTTCCAACTGCCAAACGTGGACCTCGCTCTTTAAAGGAGAACTAACCCATAAAAATGAATATGGCTAAAAATTTTATTTTATATACCATGCCTAAAGTTTCAGCTTGTCAATAGCAGCAAAGGACTTCAATCTTATCACAGGGGGGTCACCATCTTGGAAAGTGTCTGACACTCAAACTCTCAGTGGGCTCTTAGCAGCTGTTAAGAAGCCAAGCTTAGGGGTTGTCACAAGTTATCCAGCAGGAAATGAGGTTGGTCTGTAATAAAAGTTGATGCTACAGGGCTGCTTATTAAATTCTGATGCTAGTTGCACTGGTTTCTGTGCTGTCATGTAGTAATTATCTGTATTAATTACTAATCAGCCTTATATTGTGACATTTATATTCTATGTGCACTGTATAGTTAGTCTGTCCCTAAGCTCAGTAAGAATCAGCAGAAAAGAAAATGGGGAGCAACTGGGGCATCTTTGGAGACAGGACTGTGGGTGCCTTGGACTGGTACAGAAGCCCAAAACATAATGTACAACATTTAAAGCTACTTTAGTTTAGCTTTCCTTGTTCTTTAAGATCATTTGGAAAATGCCAATAAAATTGTAGTCTCAAAAACATCTTTCTATTCATACCCTCTACTTTCCTGGAGTAAACATGACCCTAGAAAACAGCTGTTTCAATGCCAAATTGGAGAGCAAACAAATCCAAATTACAAAAAAATAAAAAGGAAGACTCCTTGCATTACTGCACAGTGGTACAAAGAGGTATTTCATTCACAGAACCTATTGAATGTATTACATTTTCATACAGATCCTCCAAAGTTTAACAAATAATCGCGTCAGTAATGAACACACAAGCAGAAGAGAAGAGTTGAGCATTCTGGGCTGTAGGGAGGCAATGGCCCTGTGATGCAAATGTAGATGCAGCTAAAACTGTTGGAACATACTTAATGCTAAAGGTTAATGTAAAATAGGCACTGTACACCCTTGCAAGTAGCCTCCCTGTTGCTGAGGCCAGAGGTTCCCAGAATCATTTACAATCTGAATATAGTAGTAGCACAGCAGACCACAATATCATTTATATGCAAAAAGAAGCCTCACAAAAACAGCTCCTTATGGAACAAGTCACAGGTCTGTAGCTTTGCTCTGAATGTGATTAGCCAATACTGTTCAGAGTGGCCACATGCTTTTAATGTAAATTCAGCCAACTATGGCTATGAATTCACATATCCAAATACAGTGTATGCAAAACACATGAACACCAGGATCTCCTGTACAGGGTGGCCTCCCATGATTGTCTGCTCAGTGGGCAAACAAACTCAGCTTTGTCTGCTATTGTAGAAGCCTGTGCTGGGACCAGACAGGAACATAAGACACAATAAGGCTCAGAGTACTTTACCCATGGAGCATCTGACCTGCTGCATTTTAGCAAGTACAGGTTTGGGACCCATTTTGCAGGATGCTCAATAATTTGGATCTAGCAGACAGTCTACAAGAAAACTATAATTAAAACCATTTAATGAAACCAATAGGCTGGTTTTGCTTCCAATAAGAATGAATTCTCTTAGTTGGGATCAAGTACAAGCTACTGTTACAGATAAAAATGACAGGCTTTACATAATTCTGAGCTTTCTGGATAACAGGTATCTAGACAATGGATCCTATACATGTACTTGTAATCTACAAAATCTAATTGCAAATAATAGTGACATAAGCTAGTAACTTCAAAAGGATATTTTCATCTACCATTTATGCACAACATACCATTAAGGGCGCGACTACCATTTGCCACTCATGGGTGCGCTAAAAAAACGATAGACCATGGAATTCACACTAACTTTACTGGTGCACACACAGGTCAGCCAATTACTTGAAAATAATCACTTTATCAAGCAATGGCCTGAACCTTAATTACATCCACCCATGGGAATGGCTAGCAAAACATTTCATGTGCCATTACATGGTCAGTTAGGTTGAAAAAAAAAAAAAAAAAAGACACGTCCATCAAGTTCAATCTTTGAGATCTATTTTAACCTGCTGAACTGCTAGTTGATCCAGATTAGCCTCTCCAATTTGCCTCAGAGGGGCTCCCAAGATGGCAATCAGACCAGTCCCTGGATCAACTTGTACTATGAGCCATCTCCTATTGCTATAGCCATTGCTATAGTACAAACAAAAAAATCTCTGCAAGCTACATCTTATAAGGGCAAATGAACAAAAACTAAATATGCATTATGTCAGTTATAATACAATGTTACAGCAGATAAGCAAATACTAAACCCAAATTTATGGGAAAGATTTTTCCAGCACAGCTTAAACGCATGGTTAGCAAAATAAAGGCCTCTGTTCCGTTACTGGTCAATTCAACTCCAAAACTGGACAAGACAACAGCACAATAGTTTACCTGAATATAGACCTTCAGTTCTTTGCATTCACACACACTACAACCAAGGCCTGCTTCTAAAGAGTATTTATACACACACTGCAGAAATTACAATTACCAGGGAAATATAACCTGAACAAGCTTCATATAAAGCACTACAAACACTATAAAGCAATTTCAAATGAGAATGTATCAGCTTTTCCAATGAAAGAGGGACTCCTATTCTCTAGCAATAAAAATTCACACTATTTCCGAAATCTTTTTACCAACTACAATATTAATGGCACCAATGCAACTGCCAAATAACTATGGCTCACTTGCAGCAAGAATACAAGAAGAAACTAAATTGTAGTTTCTTTACAACAACCAAGTGTAATATATAGCTGTCAGGAGCACGGTAATATACCTGGCAGCACGTTTGGAGAAGTGAATGAAAGCTGCAGAGAAGCATTAACGTGTGAAAGGACACGTGCTTAAGATGAGAATAATAAAATATCCACCTACCCAAACTGACGTGATGGCAAGAGGTTATTTTGCCACTTCTCCAGATCCTTCAGTTGAACATCAAATCTGGGGCTAATGACACCACACTGAAAATTAAACAGTAAAAATATCATTTATAACTAAAATGCATTAAGTTTCACACAACTCTAAGGGGCATATTTATTATGTAAAAAAAAAAAACAGAGGGATAATATAACACCACTAAAAATAATGGTGTCATATTACACACATCTTGATATATTCGCCGTTTTACACAGCTTTTTACACCATGTTTTTGGCAAATTTCGTTTTACATATTTCCCTAAAGGTCACCTGCAACCCTAAAAAAATATTAATGTACAACTCAGCATCCCACTGCCAAATGACCGCTAGCAGGGTATGCAGGAAATTGTTACTCCAGGACTACATAATTTCTCTACCAATGTGAGGCACCTGGTGGAGAAATGCTCAATACTCCTCAATGCACAAACATGCATTTTTAGGCAGAACAGTCATGTGAAGGACAGGCAGTAAGGAAGTACACCATAATATACTTACCTTGTTAAGCCTTCCTGTGAGATTGACTACAATTTTCCCAGCTCTGTGATCATCAATAATCTCAAACTCCCCAATATAACCTGAAAAAAAAAAAAAAAAAAAGATCAATTTACTTGAAAATCAAAACCTATAATTGAAAAGAATGACGAACACTTACATACTATAAAGCTTCACTTTACAAAATAACCTGCCTTGAGTTTATTTAATTTCTTCTACTCTAGTAACAAAACCCAAAGATCCCCAAAGCAGCAGTGCAATTAATGTTCATGAGCCATTCAGATGAAGGATCAAATGATTCTATGATGTACCTCCTTAAAGGGAGAGACATGGGCCCGGTTTAGTAATGAGAGCCTCATTTGTAACAGTCCAAAAATATGGCATCAAAGGGTCTGAAATAACCCAATTTGCCTATGCTTTAAGACACTTCCGCTCATCTTGTGTACATACCTAAATCACTCCCACAAAAAACATGGTACAGGTATGGGACCTGACAAAGTAGAATTTGTATGCACTCCCAGGCCTTCTCGTATGCAATAATCTGGTGCTCAGTCCTCTAGGGAGACGGCACTCCCCTGGGTTCACAGGAAAAGAAGAAATTGAGGAAACGGCACACAGAATTGAATGCAAAAGGGATATACCCCTATAGATTTATTGTGTCAAACAGCACAACGTTTCGGGGGCAGGCCCCTTCGTCAGGTGATATCTTCGGTTACAGGTATGGGACCTGTTATCCAGAATGCTCAAAACCTGGAATTTTCCAGATAATGGATCTTTCCCTAATTTGGATCTTCAAACCATAAGCCTACTAGGAAATTATGTAAACCTTAAATAAACCCAATATGCTGGTTTTGCTTCCAGTAAGCATTAATTATCTTAGTTTGCATCAAATACAAGGTACTGTTTCATTATTCATGTAGAGAAAAATGAAGTATTTTTTTAAATTCTGGATTATTTGATTATAATGAAGTCTATGGGAGCCAGCCTTTCCATAATTCAGTTGGGTTTCCGGAGAATGGATCCCATACCTGTACATGGAAATACACTGCACCATAAAAGAGTAAACATAACTTTCACAAGTAACATTTTTTTATCACTAGACAACTTTGCAAATTAGACATTTTATATTCTGGACTATTCTTTTTTTAATACACCAGGCTGAGGATGACTGTTGCACAGCCAACTACTTTACTGCACCTTAAAAAATGCACATCAAGGAAAACATTTAAATGGTACTTAAACCCTTTCTAGGAAGTCTACTTCCCATTTCAACCTCAGGATAGTCATAATTATCCCGATACTCCCCCAAAATTTTTGGTCACTGACCAAGCACCATCAGGGTCAATTTATTGTCTAAATCCCACTACCTTAACCAGTAAATAAAGTTGGGCAGGAATTCGGATATGTAGGCTGGCACACAGATTGACTCCATGGTCCAATTCTGCAGTGTGTTGTGCTACTGATGAGTAATGGGACACCCAAGAGAAATAAACTGCAGGCTAAATACTGGGGCTTTTTACTAATATGCAGAGGTGAATTGGGAAACAACTGCAGCTTCTGAAACAAAATACAGGGTTTAGTTTCACAGCAGGAATTACTTACCATGCTTCATCATTACGGTCAGGAATCTCACTATCACTTTTGAACATGGTCGGATGAGGACCTGGCGCTTGCCACGTTTCTCTGCATTATTGATGCTTTTCAGAGCATCGGCAAGGACGTTCATGCGCACCATGGTGCCTAGAGAAAAAGAAGTCCACGTTTAGAGACATATGGCCCACAATGCTCTACGGATTACTTTTTTTGCAGAGATATTGCTGGACTACAACTCCCAACAATACCGTAAAACATGATTGATATAATGAAGTGTTCGGTTGCAAGATGTTGCTGGACTACACCTCCCAAGATTAAAATAAATCTATTTAGGCCAACTAAAATAGAAGCCGTCAGGGAGACCCACAAAACCCGTCTGAATATCTTGAAATGCTTTGATACATTCAAACACAATGAATATACTTAAATGCAGTCAAAAAGAAAGTTGCCCAGGTCTTTCCTGCAAGGTCTGGAGAAAGCGTTTCAAAGCGACCCTGAAAACAAACTCACCCCTCCAATTCAAATGGGGGATTTGGTAAACAGGACTCATTTTATCCACAAAAGTAACAAATTAGGTTACTTCCAGGTAAAACGGTGGCAGGATATACTTTCAGGTGACTTGTAAACCACAGACCTTCCCTAATCCAGCAAGTATTACTTTTTAGGGTAATTGCCATTAGTATGGGTAGCATTCAAGAATAAAAGTTGGAGTCCTTTAAAAGAACTTGACAACCACCCTGATCCACATTCTCCAGCCTTCCATATTCTCCAGTAGGTGCATCATTGTAGCAACAAACAGAAGCAACCACATTAAAAGTTGCAAATAATCACATTTAAAGGGGTTGTTCGCCTTCCAAACACTTTTTAGTTCCGTTTTCAGATTGTTCCCCAAAAACACACTTCTCAATTAGTTTCCATTATTTACTATTTTTCCAAAATCAGAGTTTAAAGTTGAATGTTCCTGTCTCTGGTGTTTAGTCTAGCAGCCAAGTAATTCAGGCGCAGACTCTAAACTGTTACAATTTTCTAACATTTAGTTTATACATTTCTCAGCATAATCTCTGGAGTATTAGCAACTATTGTATCAATTCTAACAGCTGCCTGTAATGAAACCAAGAGATTCTGTTCAGCAGGGACAAAGATAAGAAACATATCAACTAAATGTATCAGTTAAGAAGAGTCATTATATCTGGTTGTCTATCGGAAAACAGTCTGACATCAACACTCTACAAATAATTCAAAAAAGTTCAAGTTATTTGTACATTTTCAGGCAACTGAAAGCCTCATATCTCCATTTATACTGATTTTGACTTGACAAAAGTCAACACTCATCAGGTCCATCAATGCTGGCTCCTGCTACACTGTTTCAGCAGTCAGGCCCAGTAGCTCAGAGAATATAAACAAGCAGGTTCCAACAGCATTTACATTAACCTCATAACTACTGAAAATTGAAAGCTGCCAATATTTCCTTCCATTGAACAAATCGAAGACATGAAAATTCCCAAAATTCTGGGTTCCAAGTGGTACTTTGAATATAAAGCATCAGTCCCCAGTAAGGGTTGCCACCTGGCCGGTAAAAAAATGACGGTTGATCCCAATGTTATTAATAGGGAAAAAAGATAAATCTTTAGGAAGGACGGCATTTTTTTTTCCAGAAAAGGTGGCAACGCTATTCACCAACAAAGACCCGCCACTTATGGCACAACTGGCCCTGAGCTAAGCTTCCCAGCATTCCAGGCAGCCTAAACTTTACAGGAAGTAAAGAGACATGGACAGCAAGTCTCTGCCATAGAACATGTTCTATGTACATATAATGTATAGCTGACTTGTATGAGCATTTCAAATCTGAAGGACAGTTAAAGCCCATTCACACCTACAAGCCACATTGTTAGGTGAATTACTAGGCCAATAGGTCAGACAATACATAATATTAACATGTATTTGTACAGATATTGCTGGACACGTCACATACTTTAGACAGGATGGAGAAGAGCTTCTTGCTCAGAGAGCTGACACTCTAAAGAGAGAAGGGGTAGGAGACACACACAGGCTGTGGGGATGGACATGGTGTGATAATGCTTTCATTTAACCTGGCAATTGTCGGCCAAACTGAGGGCTCGCACACAAACACAGGTTCATCAGTCCCAGCAGCCCCGTATGAGCAACAAAGATAAGTATTAGCCATGGGAAGGAGCACAGGATCCCAGACACGGAGCCCATAGGCGCCTCAGTTTCGGAGTCAGCCTGGAAGCTGGAAAGAGCCGGCCATTATTTTGTCGTCCCATTCCAACGACACGCACAAGTCAAAGATGCCCAAGAACGTGTTGAAGCGGCAGCGTCCGAAGCGCGCTCTTTAGTGAGCACATTAGTGCGACAGCCAGACAGAGGATGGCCGGGATACAGGCAAGATTACAGCCAGGCCAAGGATTCAGCCATACTCACCGGCTCTGCAGTATGGCGGAAAGAGGGAGGAGAAACAGGCCGCGGGGCGATATGGGAACTTTTCTACTCTCGCGAGACGTTGTCTGTGCGGAAAATCCGGAACTATGTCTGCAGGCTAAAATAATCGATCTCTTGACAGTCTCTTCTTTCTATTTGCACAGAAAATGAACGTGATGCAGCGTTCGATTAACTTGCCTTAATGATTATTAAGCGGGAGTCCCAGAGCGCGTAGTAAACTAGTAATGTGTCCGGGATGTCAGTGTGGGGAGTATGTTAGGCGCTTGTATTTCAATGGAAAAGATGATTATATAGCAGTAGTTAGTGTGCGCAGTGCTTTGGGGTTTTCACATTTGTCAAGTGACAGACTGGGCTTCTGGGATACAATTTTATTCTTAAAGGGATACTGTCATGGGAAAAAAATGTTTTTATTTTTTTGTTAATAGTGCTGCTCCAGCAGAATTCTGCACAAATCCATTTCTCAAAAGAGCAAACAATTTTTTTTATATACATATTGTCAATTCCCAGCTGCCCCAAGTCATGTGACTTGTGCTCCGATAAACTTCAATCAGTCTTTACTGCTGTACTGCAAGTTGGAGTGATATCACCCCCTCCCTTTTCCCCCCAGCAGCCAAACAAAAGAACAATGAGAAGGTAACCAGATAGCAGCACCCTAACACAAGATAACAGCTGCCTGGTAGATCTAAGAACAACACTCAATAGTAAAAATCCATGTCTCACTGAGACACATCCAGTTACATTGAGAAGGAAAAACAGCAGCCTGCCAGAAAGCATTTCTCTCTTAAAGTGCAGGCACAAGTCACATGACCAGGGGCAGCTGGGAAATTGACAAAATGTCCAGCCCCATGTCAGATTTCAAAATTGAATATAAAAAAATGTGCTCTTTTGAGAAATGGATTTCATTGCAGAATTCTGCTGGAGTAGCACTATTAACTGATGCCTTTTGAAAAAAACATGTTTTCTGATGACAGCATCCCTTTAAAGGGGTGGTTCTCCTTTATGTTAACTTTTAGTATGTAATAGAATGGCTAATTCTAAGCAACTTTTCAATTGGTCTTTATTGTTTATTTTTTATAGTTTTTTTATTATTTGCATTTTTCTTTTAACTCTTTTTTAGTGGGGATCACAGACCATGGCAGCCAAAAAATTATTGTTCTGCGAGCTTACAATTTTATTGTTATTTCTACTTTTTATTCCTTATCTTTTTATACAGCTCCTCTCCTATTCAAACCACTGCTTGGTTGCTAAGGTAAATAAGACCCTAGCAACCAGATAGCTACTGAAATTCCAAACTGATGCACAAAAAGCTAAAAGAAAAGGCCCCATCTGAAAACAAATGCTCTATAAAGCTACACATATATTGTTATTGCTTATCTTTTTATTCAGGGCCTCTCCTATTCATATTCCAGTCTCCAGTGCTTGAAAAGTAGTGGTTCAGGCTGATTTATTGAATATTTCTGCAAAAACCCTAATAATCCCTCCCTTCTCTTCCACTTCCTGCTCCATGAATTCTTTGGCTGTGCAGGGGAGCCGGCAGCTCTCAGCTCACTGCAATATAGGACAGGGACCAATCAGCAGCTTTCAGGACCTGATAGGGGACTGAAGCCGGTCTTTTTTTGTGTGACTGCAGGGCTGTCCCTCTCCTGCTGTGCTTCTGGCAGGGACCGTTAGGACACACACACACACACAGGGAGCATAGAACATCTACAGGGAGCTCAAAAAGAAGGGGCCATTTTTGAAGACAGTATTCATTTACAGCCAAAAGTAAAATCAGCACCTTATAGTATTCATTATTGCCTACAAAATGAGGACCTTTTCCCCCGTACCCCCCACCCCACGTAGACCCCCCTTCGCTCCTGGCTAACTGCCCCCCCTGGGGGAAATGCCTCATACTTTATACTTACCCCTCGTCGCAGATTCTGGCAGCGGACTTCATGGCATCCATCTTCCGGGTCCTTGGTAAGCTGACTAGGAGATCGGCAATCTCCGTCAATTTCGGTGCATGTGCAGTTTTTGAAAACCGTCAAATTGCTCCAAAAGGGCATAAACCGACATACTGATCTCCCAATCAGCTTACTGAGGACCCGGAAAATGGATGCCGTGAAGTCCGCTGCCTGAATCTGCGACGAGGGGTAAGTATAAAGTATGGAGCATTTCCCTGGGGGGAGGAGTAGGGGTTTTTTATCTACAGGGTTTCCTTCTCCTTTAAAGTCCAAATGCCAAAAAATCTTATTTTTTTACTATAAAATCCGAATTTTTAGTGGAAGAAAAAAAAACTAGAATTTTACGGGATTTTTTATACCCCAAGGATGAAACAAGTGAAATCCAAAAACCCGGCATCTCAGAACTGCCGAGGTTGCATAAAAGTTAATGGGAGAAGTCCAGAAGATATCTTGAGTTGCGCTGGGTTTTGTGCAATAATCCAAAGATTTCGTGGTTTTCTGGCAAAAATCCAAAAAAGTCAAGCGTTTTCGTGTGGAAAATCCAAAAAATTAGTACGATCCCAATTTTTTGGGTTCTTTCCCCGCACAGGAGGAAATTTTCAGGAAAATGTATTGAGAAATATGAGGGGAAAACCCGGTCGGAGTAAGTTTTCAAAAAATAATAAGATAAATTTGGACTTTGATCTCCCCTTTTCAAGCAAAAGAAAGGGCCAGCTTGGCACTTCCCTGTAAAATTATCCTGGAAACACCTTAAAATGGTATCATGATACAGCAGCTTTATTATAATACATTTGTAACTAAAATCAATTGTTTTGAGAATTAATGTACTTTAGATTATTAGTACAATGTCATATAAGGAAATGTGCATTATTCAATCTATTTTTGTAGGTTTTAAGCAATCTCTGTAAGACCAGTGGCACTTTTATTATAGTTTAGCCACAATCACCTTATATTATTGTAATAGGTGAAGCCCCCACGCTCACAAATGCAGAGGAACAGAAGTAAATACTTAAATAACCTAAGTTTATTACATTAATTCACAACAGGAAGACAACAACCAAAAACAAGAGAATTACATGGAGACAGGGAAATTATATTTACAAATAAATGACAAATAAAAAGTAGTATGAGGAAGAGGGGTTCTTGCATTCATGACATTTGACAGACCATTGTTACAGCAGTTTTTTTTTTTTTTAAATACTCTTCAAGGAATCTTGACACTGTACACTAAGGAAACATGAAAAGTTTCAGTGCAACCAGTTTAAAAAAAAAAACGATACAGCATTGGTAGTTACTGGGAAAGTCTGACTTTTCTCCTTCCAATACACAAATAAAGGAGACAAAAAAAATGATCCCACTGAAGCTTCCATTCTGAACTGAGCAAATCTTCTCATTCATTCTTCTTTTCTTTTTGCTTGAGCAATTTGTTTATTTCTCGCTTTCCCATTCCAACATACTTTGTGATTATGCCGTGTTTGTTGAGGCCAGGAAGCAAGAGCAGAAAGCTCACTGAAACAAAGATATTGTCATCAATATAAACACAATAATCTCTGTGGAAACATTTTCTGAAGATTATGGAAAAATGAAATATACTGCAATAAATGTGTCATTCCTATAATAGTCTTTTCTATTAAATGAACCTAGAGGCAAGGACAAGCTCACACAGCACAGTGTGCAGGAAGCAAAATAATGGGGGATTTCTGTAATTTCCAACTAAATTGCCTGTCTATCAGTTTGTGCAAAGGTTTAAAGGGGTGGTTTTCCTTTTAGTATGTTATAGAAAGCCCTATTCAAAGCAACTTTGCAATTGGTCTTCATTATTTATTAATGTTTTTGAATTATTTGCAGCTTTCAAATGGGGATCACAGACCATGGCAGCCAAAAAGTATTGTTCTGTGAGCTTACAATTATATTGTTATTTCTACTTTTATTCAGCTCCTCTCCTATTGATATTCTAGTCTCTTATTCAAACCACTGCTTGGTTGCTAAGGTAAACAAGACCCTAGCAACCAGATAGCTATTGAAATTCCAAACTGGAGAGCTGGTATACAAAAAGCTAAAAAAAAAAAAAAAAAAAAAAAAAAAAGAAAAGAAAACCAATTGCAAATTGTCTCAGTGTGTCATACAAAAAGTTAATTTAAAGGTCAACTACCCCTTTATGGTACGAAGATCCAAATTATGGAAAGATCCCTTATTTGAAAAACCCCGGTCCCAAGCATTCTGGATAACAAGTCTCATACTGGTACCTCTAATAAAAGCCCACCTGTCAGTACTGTGTACTATAGATATCAATAAAAACTTATACATAAGGCTTTAAATACACAGGTATTTTATTAAAACAAAGCACTCATTGGTAGTTTATTCTATTATCAGCCGCATATTATAAAATGAGTTTGAGACTTACCAATAAGATATGTGAGCAATAGGTTATGAACCTGCTGCCCAATCCATGCAACCACAGCAAGCGCACTTATCATGGACATAAAGTACTGCGAGGGAAAGAAAATATTTTGTTAAGCTTACTAACAACCAGGGTATCATTTAAAGGGGACCCGTCACCCAAAAAAAAAAAAATACAAATCCTGTTTTATCACATTAGTCAAGCAAAATGAACTTTAATTACACTGTAAAAATTATTTGAATCTTATTTCCTTCCATCTGGGAATTCATAATTATAGCAAGCAGGCAGGAGCCATTTTGTGGACACTGTTATTAAGACAAGCCTTACATCAATCTTGTTTGTGCGCCAGAATGGGGCACAATAAAATGGTGAAGAGAACGGGGAATGTGGGGAGAACAGCGACATCTAGGAAGTGCCAAATGGAAAATAAAAGTAATTGCCTGCCCCTCCTCTATGCCTTAAGCAATATTTGATTGACAGCCGAGATTTTTAAATGAGTTTTACTACAGCTATGAATGCATAAATACAAAAAAGAATTTGGATTTCATGTTTAGTTTAAAAATGTCTTTTATTATACAGCTTTTTATGTCTGGGTGAGAGGTCCACTTTAAAAGCAAATAATACTGCATTTATGCGTAAATAAGTTGTTTGCTTAATATTTATTGCTTATTAACCGATTTGTTACAAGGATTGTATCTAACTTAAAAGGGTGGTTCACCTTTAAGTTAACTTTTAGTAAGTTATGAATGGCTAATTCTAAGCAACTTTGCAACTGCCCTTAATTTTTTCTTTTGTATAGTTTTTGAATTATTTGCCTTCTTCTTCTGACTCTTTCCAACTTTCAAATGGGGGTCAATGACCCCATCTAAAATCAAATGCTGTGCTAGCCTACAAATTTATTGTTATTGCTAATTTTAATTACTCGTCTTTCTATTCAGGACCCCCTCCTATTCATATTCTAGTCTCTTATTCAAATCAATGCATGGTTGCTAGGGTAATTTTGGCCCTAGCAACCAGACTGCTAAAACTGCAAACAGGAGAGCTGCTGAATAAAAAGCTAAATAACTAAAAAAAAAATGCAAATAATGAAAAACAGTAGCAAATTGTTTCAGAATATCACTCTCTAGTCTACACCATACTAAAAGTTAATTTAAAGGTGAACAACCCCTTGGGACCCAAAGGTCCAATATACTGTTGAAATAGCACAGAGTGGAGTGTACATACAGAATGTTCTGTGCCTACTTGTCATGGGAACCATTATATTGCTGCTCTACTGATCCTATTGTTCTTGAAATTAATAATACTCACTTAAAAGAACAGTAACACCATAAAATGAGTGTTTTAAAATAATGAAAATATCATGTTCTGTTGCCCTGCACTGGTAAAACTGATGTGTGTGCTTCAGAAACACTACTATAGTTCATATAAACAAGCTGCTGTGTAGCAGTGGTGAAAATTAAAAAAAAGACTATATGGCAACGGTTAAATAGTGGATAACAGATAACACCATTATGTTCTACAGAGCTTATCTGATGTGTAACCTGAGCCTTTTCTCCCTTGAATGGCTGCCCCCATTGCTACACAGCAGCTTATTTATATAAACAATAGTCGTGTTTGTGAAGCAAACACACCAGTTTTAGCGCAGAGACACACGTGGAGATTGTCACCTCTTCTTCGGCGACTAATCTCCCCAGACTGCGTTCCGCCAGGCTAGAATCTAAATCGCCGGCTGGACGGCACTCTGAGCGCTTCGTTTGTTCCTACTTATAAACTTTTCAATACAGCATCAGATAGGATTTACCATTTTGGGTTTTTCCTCCTTCAGGACAAACAAACGTTTCCACCAACCAACGATTCGCCTTCGTGTTTTTACAAGGTTGCTGCAAATCTCATGGAATCTTTGTTGCTGCTCAGTGGTCCTTAAAGAATTAAACAAAAGTATACATTAGATTTTGAATATGCCATTGGAAAGACCTTTGTTTTAGAACACATAAATTGTGCTAGAAAGATACTTGACACCTCTGAAAATCTAGAATGTGTTAACTGGGTCTATATAAAGTAGCATTTTGCAAATGCAGATTCCTCCTCCTAGACTGGAAGCCCATGAAATGTTTCCTGATCAAATGTTCTTTATGCCATTTTGTGCTTCTCTACTTGTTACAGTTCAGTCATTTTAGGTGCAGATGTGTACTTAACTGAAAATGATTTGAAGAATGCGTTTTCATTTCAGGTGCACATAGAATTTCTTGTGTTTCCCTTCCCCCCCCCCGACATTTATGCTTTAACAACGGGTTTCTAAAAATGCTTAGAAAAACAAAAAACTGACAAGGAAATATGAGGAAATACTAGTAAGCACAGGTAGATCTGAGAAAAAAAAGTGATTCAAATTCTTTGTATCGGCAGCTGTAGTTAAACAAAGATTGAGATTCTGTGTTACTGGGATGGTAGCCATGTTGGCTTTCCCACATGGCAGTAAGAATTCTAACTTTTAATCCCTTAACTGTTTTTAGGTCCACAAAGAAAAGAAATCACCGTAGGTGCCTGGTGAGAAAGTTATTGAATTTGTGGTATTATTAACAAAAGGCGTCTTCCACTTTAGACACAATGGAAAGAATCATTCTGGTGCCACACTCATGGGGACCTAAAGCTCAAAATAAGAGAAGGGCAGACTAATCTCCCCGAACTGCATTCCCGCCGGCTAGAATGTAAATCTCCGGCGGGATGGCACTCAGAGCGCTTTGTTTTCAGAAGTCGCCCAAAGTTTCCTCGTGAGGCAAATTCGGAAAACGAAGCGCTCTGAGTGCCATCCCGCCGGCGATTTTCTAGCAGGCGGGAACGAAGTTCAGAAAGATTAGTTGGCCGAAGAAGAGGAGATTTGTCGCCGGGTGACTAATCTCCCCGAATCTGATTGTGTGTCTCTGCCCTAAAACATGCTAGATATTATGCTCTGGGTTTTTTGTACCAGCCTAATGGTGACCTGCATGGGCACATTAAACCTGCCAATATTGGTCCTTTATATCGATTCGGCAGCTTATCTTCCCATGTGTGGGGGCTTCCGACAGGTCTCCTCAATCGATATCTGACCAAAAATCGGCCTGATAACGCTCGAGTACACGCAGAATTTGTGCAAAAGGCAGTTATTTTGTTAGATTTTGGTTGTACTGGAATTAGTTATTTGAATGAGCACTAAAACATACTAGGAAAGGAAGCCCCCAATAAGATATATTGGATCTAACGGTCAATGTATATATAAAACCCAACTCCTACATGAAGACAGAATGAAGAGAAACAGATGCTGAGAGAATAGGAAGATAACTTCATTATTTCAGATAAAATGCAGAATATTTAATAGATTGTATTTAGAAAGTTTCTTATTTCAGTTGGATGAAACTTCTATAAGATTTTCATTTTCACTATAAGGGTGGTGGCACATGGAAAGATTAGCTACTGCGGACAACTAATATCCTTAAAATGTCTTCCCACCGTCAAGAATGTGAATCACCGGTGGGATAGCACGTGTGTTGCTTCGTTTTCTGAAATCACCCGAAGTTTCCTTTGCTTATGCCAAATTGGAAACACTCTGGGCTATCAGTTACCTGAGCTTGGGGACTGACACACAATATACACAGAATAATATTTACAGTGCAAGGTTTATTGGGATGTAATTCACATTTACATGAAATAACAGCATAGAAATACCAGTCATTTTGTGTCAGAATGAATAATCAGTCTTGTAACGGCAATATATAGCAGAGACGTCACTTACTGCTCCTGGGATTAGGTTGCTGCTATTAACTGTAGTAGCAGGCCTTCCTATTACCAATATTTCAAAAAGGAGAACATTTATCAAACATAAGCAGCAACACTAACAGGTTTCTGGGACCAGATTTATTAAACCTAACTGATATAAATACATGATAACATCTACAGTAACAAGAATGCACAGAATCCCTGCTTGTCCTATGACTGATGGAATATGTGCAGGAAGGATTAAATACAGGTATCAGGTGTTAGCCGGAAACCCATTATCCAGAAAGCTCCAAATTATTTTATCCAAATCTTTTTAAAAATGATTATTTTTCCCTCTATAATAATAAAAAAGTACTTTGTACTTGATCCAAACTAAGATATAAGTAATCATTGAAAGCAAAATCTGCCTATTGCATTTATTTAATGTTTATATGGTTTTCTAAATTACAAAAAGTCCTGTAAACTCCAGGTCCCTAGCATTCTGGATAACAGGTCCTATACCTGTACTAACTTGCAATACACCACATAAGTGACATTCAGACCTGACAAGGTAATTATCAAGGACTCCTTTGTGTTACCTGTACAACAAGGGAACAGTCTGGGAAACAGCAACAGAACAGGATTATGGATGGGGAGCTCTGTGTCTGTAAGTAAAACCCATTCTATTATAATAAAACCTACTTCTAGAAGGTGCCAGTGGCCATTTTTTTACACAACACCTTCGTTTTTTTTGTTGAGATTTTTATGGATCATATGAACATACATATATGCATTATTTACTGACCATTGGTTTGAGCCGAAGATCCTGGGAGCAAGTGTTGGAACAAGATAATCAGCCAAACACAGGCACATGACAAAGCAGGATACTCCAGAAAGGACAGACGGATCCATATAATAGATCATCCTGTGGAAAATTTAAACATGAATTTTGAATAACTGTCCCCACAGCCTATATTAATATAGAACTATAATGTGTATAGTGTTTCTGAAGCAGACACACCAGTGCTACCAGTGCAGAGTGACGGTACATTATATTTGAATTACTTTAAATAATTTTGTGTCACTGTTCATGTAATAGTGTTGGTGCTCAAATCTCTTGGCTCTGCCAGTGTCCAATCCACACAGAGAGAAGCATTAAATGCTTGGCCAAAGCACTGGCATGAAACACATCAGCAATACAAGTACAAAAAGCAGTATAATCTGCATGTGTGTGCTCCTCTTTGTGTTGATATTATATTGTGACTGTACAGCAGCCATTTGGGTTCTCACCAATGAAATAACACATTTCTGCCGGAAGAAGATTTCTCCTATGTCAGACTGATTTACTGATAAAGATAAATAAAAGATAACAAGTATGCTGCATCCCACGTAAGAAGCAAACATGTTACTACAGAGGCCACCCCTTCAGACTAGAGGAAAAGAACTTTCATTTGAAGCAACGTAGGTGGTTCTTCACAGTCAGGACAGTGAGGTTGTGAAATGCACTGCCGGGTGATGTTGTGATGGCTGATTCAGTTAAAGGAAACTATACCCCCCCAAACAATGTAGGTCTCTATAAAAAGATATTGCATAAAACAGCTCATATGTAAAATCCTGCTTCATGTAAATAAACCATTTTGATAATAATATACTTTTCTATTAGTATGTGCCATTAGGTAATCATAAATAGAAAATTGCCATTTTAAAAAATAAGGGCCGCCCCCTGGGATCGTATGATTCACTGTACTCACAAACATACCAACAAACCATACATGTTAGGTCACATGAGCCAATTAACAGACAGAGTTGTGTCTTTTGCTTCCACACTTCTTCCTGTTACAGTTAGAGCTGCAGTATTTCTGGTCAGGTGATCTCTGAGGTAGCACACAGACCATCACAAAATGGTGGCTCAAGGCAAGAGATGTAAAAGGGCAATATTTACTTAAATATATATTCCAGTTTGGTAAGATTCTTTAATATGCCACTTAATATGATATGAACTATCTGTTGCTTAAGTGTTCATTTTGGGGGTATAGTTTTCCTTTAATGCCTTTAAGAATGGCTTGGGTGATTTTTTGGACAGACATAATATCAAAGGCTATTGTGATACTAAACTCTAGTTAGTATAGATATGGGTATATATCATTTATGTGAAAGTATGGAGGGTGTGTGTATGGATGCTGGGTTTTCATTTGGAGGGGTTGAACTTGATGGACTTTGTCTTTTTGCAACCCAATTAACTATGTAACTATGTACAACGACTTAGGTAAAAATCATTACAAGTAGGAAGCAAAAATATTTACTTTGCGTATATGTTCATATCTTTTACTTACAGAAATAGTAAAGAAACAGCTCCCATAATTGCTGCTGGGAACCATGGTCTCTCCCAACGAAGAACACGATCAGAGACCAGGATTACTTCACCCCATCCTTGAAAATGCTCCTCGAGGCTGGCAGTCTCTGAAGCCTTTAGAAAAAGATTTTATAATAAAGCATAGAGTTATTAAAGTACTATTTAATTTCAATTAAGGATGCACCAAATCCAGGATTCGGCCTTTTTCAGCTGAATTCGGCCAAATCCTTGTGCTTGGCCAAACCAAATTTGCATATGTAAATTAGGGTCAGGAAGGGAATTCACGTGACTTTTCGTCACAAAACAAGACTAAAAAAAATGTTACCACTTTTTCCATTCCTGGCCCTAATTTGCATATTCAAAATAGGATTCAGTTCGGTATTCGGAATTCAGATGAATCCCAAATAGTGGATTCGGTGCATCCCTAATTTCAATCGCAGTGCTCAATAACCTGTCCTTTATCCTAAAGAGGAACCCATTGTGGAAACTTGTTCCCCCCTACTGGGGGTGCAGGCTAATGGAGGCTGCTCTCAAGCTGGGGGACACAATACTACTTTCCAAAAACCCTCTTTGGGATCAGAAGGTGATTCTCACACAAGTTTTATTAACGGTCTGTGAGTAGAGATTGCCTGGGTTTCCTCCTGGTACTCAAGCTTCCTCCCACACTCCAAAAACCTACAGGCAGGTATGGCTCCTGATAAAGCTAGCCCTACTGTATGTTAATATGACAGGGACCTTACACTGGGGCAGGGACTGCTTAGAATGAGGTATCATCTCTGTAAAGTAAAAATGTATTGGTGCCATGTGAATAACATAATATGTAAAATAAAAATCTATAGAAAGAGAGAGAGAGAGAGAGAGAGAGAGAGAGAGAGAGAGAACATTTTTAGAGAAATGACTGAATTAGCCACTTTTCCTATAAAAATACACAAGAGCCATGAATAGATAAATCTTTAGTGATGTCATCTGTTAAAAATTGTGCTTAGTGATGTCAAAAGATTTACTGAAATGTGTGTATTCTAACAAGTAATGCACCCTGTATTTTAAAATATGAAGATATTAGATGTCACCTTGTAATTACAAGATGGAATTACTGATTTGTTTGCTTCAGAAGCTCTATACCGGTAGTTTATATACACAAGCTGCTGTGTAGCCATTAATGCTGGAAAAGGAGAAAAGGCACAGGTTACATAGCATACAGCAGAAAAACTGTGTAGAATACAATGGAATTCCATAGAACTTTCTATTTACTATGTAACCCTGTGGCTTTTCTCATTTTTTCAGACTGAATGGCTGCCTGTATGGCTACACAGCAGCTTGTTTATATAAACTATAGTAGTGTTTCAGAAGCACCCTTAATTCTTTTCCCTGCAGAGTGCACTGCCATCTTTGTGCCTGCTCCCAGGTATACACTGCACACACTCAAGCTGGGCACTTGCACAGAACATCACTTCTTTGACATGTGCTATAGTGCCCCTGTTCCCAGTTTGAAGATTTTTTAAGAGGTGAGCAGGCCTCTATAGTGGGAAACACCAAATATGGCACTACAGGTATGGGATCTGTTATCCAGAATGATCGGGACCTGGGGTTTTCCAGATAATGTATCTTTCCATAAGTTGGATCTTCATGTCTTATTTCTACTATAAAATCATTAAACATTAAATAAACCGAATAGGCTGGTTCTGCTCCCAATAAGGCTTAATTATATCTTAGTTTGGATCAAGTACAAGCTACTGTTTTATTATTACAGAGAAAAGGGAAATCATTTTTAAAAATTTGGATAAAACGGATTCTATGGGAGAAGGCCTTTCCATAATTCGGGGCTTTCTGGATAACGGGTTTGCGGATACCAGATCCCATACCTGTTCTGATAGAATTTAATAACAAGATTAGATAAGTCTTGTGTGGGAAGTAGAATGAAATCAGTGTCTTTTTGCCAAGCAGATATACGGTAATCAGTCAATAACTGGATTAGAGAAAGCTTGATCTGTCCTTTCTTTCTCTGTAACAAACATATGACCTTGATGTGCATTTGTAAAGCCTCAAACTGTAGTCCAGTACTTTAAAGTGTACAGTATTGTTTAGTATTTATTATTATGTATTAATTGTAGCTTTTTACAGTACTAACATTCACTCCTTATGGTTTGAAAGCTTCCGTTCATTCTGCAGTGGTGTCTGAGTCAACAGTGTTTACTATAAATCATATGGCATTCCTTTTGCTCAGCTTTTATCTGCATACAATGACACTGATCAGCTGATAACAGGCAACACCCTTTCTAGAGGCTTCAAAGAGCAAGCAATCCCGCAGAAGATACAGGAATCCATGCTACCATAATATACCCCCGGCCGACATTGTTTACTAGCACACAACTACAAAATATATTTAAATATTAGAACAGGAAGAGAAAAGAGAATGGGTTTGACACTTTCTGCTTTATCGTGGTCATAAGACCTTGCATGTTTTCTACTGCCTTGTGAAAATTTCATACCAGTTACCCGACAGTTTGGCAACGGGAGGTGGAAGTGCAATTGATCAGCCTTTTGGCAAGTTCCCAATAGTGGAGCTATGGTGGAGGAAAGAACCTATGAAATGCATCCTTCCAATTCTTCATCCGTCAAATATTATAATCAGTCGTCGAGGACTGGAAATAAAATGAAGTCGTAAACCCATTTATTAGGGCATGTAGATAAATTACAGGAAACAGAACAGTAATATAACTCGGAAAATGTTTTAATAAATGTCCAACCTGGGATCTACCAGCTGCTCTCCTGCAATTCAATATCAGGAAATGTCAGTAAGAGTTGCATGGCATCTGCAAAGTGGATATCGGCACAAAGATGTGTTAATGCACAGAATTACACCCTGGGTGGCCAATAGTGTGCCTCTCAGTGCACTTATAGTGAGGAGCAGATGGGAGTTGGTCGCCTTTTTGTCTGCCTGTGTTTGTGGCTACAGGGGCCCAGACTATATCATTTAGTAAATATTTGGGTACAATACATATTTTTCAATCTTGAAAGGCCCGATTGAAGGTCATTTAGAGTACGTTTTGGGGATGAACACAGATTTGCTACCCTAGTTACACGTCAGAATAGCCAATAGTAATGTTTACATATAACAGTAACCTTGTTATGGGGTAGGGGGGCAAACAAATACTGGGTGTCAAAGATGTGCCAAGAAACCACTGCCCTGGTCCCAAAGCTGAAGGGCTACACACTCATAGCAACCCCTAATCTGACAGCTAAAGGACCAGACACCTAACAAGCTCTAGTCTGACAGCTGAAGGGCCACCGACACCCAACAAGCCCTAGTATGACAGCTGAAGGGCCACATACACCCAACAAGTCCTATTCTGACAGCTGAAGGGCAACAGACACCCAACAAGCCCTAGCCTGACAGCGGAAGGGCCATAGACACCATACATGCCCTAGTATGACAGCTGAAGGGCCACAGACACCCAACAAGCCCTAGTATGACAGCTGAAGGGCCACATACACCCAACAAGTCCTATTCTGACAGCTGAAGGGCCACAGACACCCAACAAGCCCTAGCCTGACAGCGGAAGGGCCACAGACACCCAACAAGTCCTATTCTGACAGCTGAAGGGCCACAGACATACAACAAGCCCTAGTCTGACAGCTGAAGGGCCACAGACACCCAATAAGCCCATGTCTGACAGCTGAAGGGCCACAGACATACAAACCCTAGTCTGACAGCTGAAGGGCCACAGACACCCAATAAGCCCATGTCTGACAGCTGAAGGGCCACAGACACCCAACAAGCCCTAGTATGACAGCTGAAGGGCCACAGACACCCAACAAGTCCTATTCTGACAGCTGAAGGGCCACAGACACCCAACAAGCCCTAGTATGACAGCTGAAGGGCCACAGACACACAACAAGCCCTAGTCTGACAGTTGAAGGGCCACATACACCCAACAAGCCCTAGTATGACAGCTGAAGGGCCACAGACACACAAGCCCTAGTCTGACAGTTGAAGGGCCACATACACCCAATAAACCCAGGTCTGACAGCTGAAGGGCCACAGACATCCTGCGATGTGACCGTACATTCTTCTAGCAAACACCTCCCTTTCCAGCCCATAGCACAACTCCTCCTTTCTGTGCGTTTTTACTGCACTTCCACGGATTACCAGTATTTGCTCTGAGGTTGGATTTTGCACGCGATTACAAACAAACACACATTGGGGCAAAGCTGTCAGCAGATCGCCTGTCACTAACACGCACGGTTACAGCTCCAGGTCCGACGTAGCCAACATGAAATGCGGCTCCATATTGTATCCCCATATTCTAATAGAGGTGCTCCTAACAAGCCTCGCAAGCATGCGTGCTCTGTGCAGTTATCACTAGGGCACCTACCAGCTGATTGGCACTCCTGTTGTCCCCTTCCGCCATTGTCTCTCACACGGTCGCACCAAGACAAGCACTCTGCACTGGCAGCTCCCAGCTAACGCAGCGTTACATATAAAGCAGCTCCCGGCATCCTTCACGGGAACTAGGCTGCCTAGCAACATAACAAGCAATTGATTTCGGATTGGTGAGATTAAGCAAAAACACCAAACCAATCGCCCAATCGCAATGCTCTATGCTCTAGTCTGCCAAAATTCCTTGAAAAATGTTTGCATTTTTTTTGAAAAGCCGCTTTGATGCTAGAGGAGCGTGAAAAGAAGAGGGACATGTTTTATGCAGGGTTGTAAATTTTTTGTCCTTAAAAAGACGTCCAAGAGACGTTATTAGTGTCGCATAATCCACACACGAGTATATTATGGGTAGAAATGAGGAAATCAACTCAATAGGTGGGAACAATTTTTGTGAAAGGGCCCATTCTATAGGATTACTGCTTTATTCTCGAAAAATCATTGTTTTTTTATGTCTTCATCTAAACTGGGCAAACGGAGAATGAAGCTCCTCACAAGGTAGATCCTTCACTCTGTTTTATTAACAGAAGTGCCCCGAAAATCGAATCATCTACCTTTACAAGAAGCACACATGGCGTAGCCCTGTTTATTTCAAGAAATAATCAAAAAAAAAAAAAAAAAAGATTTTTCATTCATTGAATACCGCCCCATTAAGAACTCTGCTTACTCGGACAGGTGGCAAACCTTATTGCACTGGTGAAGGGGATTATAATACAGCAGAGCCTGTGGTCTGGTCCCCTCTGTGGGCAATTTTCAAAATCAGCCAAAGTCAGCTACAAAACCAGCCCAAAACTAGCCAAAGGGCACTTCAAAAGTTGCCCAAAATAGCTCAATATGTGCAGTGAAAAAAAAGTCTAAAAATAAATAAATTAATATTTGTGAAAATACATCTTTATCAAATTTTCACTGATTTGAAAATTTTTCCATGAAGTAAAATAGGCCAGATTCGCCCGTCACCAGGGGTGTAAGTACAGAGGTGTTACAGGGGCCCCATAAGGCCCTAATTCATACACAATTACAATAAATATTGGTAAAACAGCTTAACCACTAGACATTTTGGTGGCCAGCAGATTTTTACTCCAAAATTGCCTGATATTAAGGAAAGTCACCATAAAATGCGAGAATGCTTCAGAGGGACGGGAGACTGGGGTACAGAGCCCAAAATCTGGTAACACCCGTCTTCTACACAAGTCAGTCCCGTTGCATACTGGGTATTGTAGTCTTACATTAAACTTGGCAGTAGGAAAATTGTTAAACAAAAACAACATTACTCAACGTGCATTGGGAGACACAGGCGTTGCACATTAGGACAAGAAAAATGGCTGGTTTCCAAAGTACAAACCATCCAAAGGCCCCAAAAGTAGCCCAAATCCATACCTTGGCTAGTTTGTACTTTCAAAACCCGCCTGGGATTTAAATTAGTAGCCCAATTTGGCTGGAAACCCGCCAGCCTGGCAACCCTGGTATTTTGTAGGCATTCTATTGGTAACAATGCCAATAAGGACAGGCAGTGCGACTGAAGTGCTTTAATCCAACCAAGAGTGGGAGTCCTAGACGTTAAAGGAACAGCAGGAGGAGCATAAAGCAAATGAAAAGAAATACAAGGACCTTAAAAAAGCAAAGTGCAGTTACAACAAGTGTGACTTAAAGGGGTTGTTCACCATTAAATTAACTTTTTAGTATGATGTAGAGAGTGATATTCCGAGACAATTTTTATTATTTGTGGTTTTTGAGTTATTTAGATTTATATTCAGCAGCTCTCTAGTTTGCAAGTTCAACAACCTGGTTGCTAGGGTGCAAATGAACCTAGCAACCACACACCTATTTCAATAAGAGACTGGAATATGAGTAGGAGAGGGCCTGAATAGAAAGATGAGTAATAAGTAACAATAACAATAAATGTGTTGCCTTACAGGGCATTTGTTTTAAGATTGGGTCAGTGACCCCCATTTGAATCCTGGAAAAAGTCAAAAGAAAATGGCGAATAATTAAAATCAATTAAATAAAGACCAATTTAAAAGTTGCTTAGAAATAGCAGCTCTATAACATGCTAAAAGTTAACTTAAAGATGAACCACCAAATTAAGGTTGTTCATCTGTGCAATTTGGTTTGTGTACATAAATTATTGAACAATTGTTTACTGGTCACCAATGATTTAAAGCTGCAAAATGGACCCTGGCCACCAAGAAATACACTTGTGCAGGTGTAACTCGCCTTGTCGCACCAGCCTGTGCAGCCACTGGATCCCCACACTCACTCAGTATATAGACACAGTTGTTGACAAAAGAACTTGAGAGGGGCTGTTCAGGTTTTTTTTACTCTTTATTAAGGTGGCGTGCACTTGGCTGGGGCCCTGTAAAAATGCAGGGAAAAACACTGGCACCATCATATACACAGCAAGGCCACCAGCCCAACTCTCCCATAGATCTTTAAGGACAAGAAACATACTTTTCCACCCTTTCATTATTCATTACATTTTTATAACAAAAAAAAGCAAAGAATCGGTGGTTAATGACTGAAAGCAGATAATTATAAAGTAGAGAAATAAAAACAGGCAAGACGTATTAAGTCATTTTTGTTAATATTTATTTTTGTTTTTAGTATTAGGATAGTCAGATCAGGTTTGCAGGTGTGCCTGGAATTAATTTGTAAGTCGGGTTTTTAGTCTTAAAGGACCACTTGCTACTGGTTCCAACTGTAGGTCATGGGGCTCCATTGTCTCTCTGATAATTGCATTCTGGCAAATAAAAAAAAAAAAAAAAAGTTATATTTCTCACCAAAATTTCCATGAGAACTTTAATAATTATATATTGTTTGAAAGTGCAAACCGTTACCTGTTTAGAGGCACCATCCTTGCTTTCCTACATGCAGAATTTAAGATAATATCCCTCGTCGAAATTTGTGGTTTGGCATGAAAGGAAGGAAAAATAGATTAAAACAGATTTATAACCAAAATCCCAAATACAAGCTACAAAAACCTGCTGAATATCTAACTACAACTTCTTCTACTTAGAATGATGGGCAATATGTATGGGAACCAGCTGCCTTATACAGGGCTGTTCTCTGAGTGTGAAAACTGATTCTACTGAATACGGTCAAATTCCCCCCCAAAAATGAATTCTACATAAAGGTATCGGACCTCTAATGCAGAATGCTCGGGGCCTGGGGTTTTCCAGATAACAGATCTTTCCATAATTTGGGTCTTCATACCTTAAGTCTACTAAAAACATATTTAAACATTAAATAAACCCAATAGGTTTGTTTTGCCTCCAATATGGATTCATTATTTCTTAGTTTGGATCCAGTACAAAGCTCTGTTTTATTATTACAGAAAAAAGGGCAATCATTTTAAAAAAAAATTAATTATTTGGTAAAATGGAGTCTATAGGAAATGGCCTTCTTGTAATTGGGAGCTTTCTGGATAATGAGTTTCTGGATAACTGATCTCAGACCTGTACCTTTTGTTTTGTGAGGCATCTTTGAATTTTTTCTCCATCTGTGCTGTTGTGTAACCTCAGGCAAAACTGTTTTTTTTTTCTTTTTTAAGATCAGTGGTTATACCAAGAGAAGAAGCTGGCTAAAAAAAATGTGTTGGCTATTCTTTGAGTTTCAGAACTGCTTCTATTGAATACAGTCAAATTCCCCCAATATGAAGTCCATGTTAGTGATGGGCGAATATATTTATTTATTTTTTCGAAAAAACGGACGCCGGTGTCAAAAACGGGCGCCGGCGAGGTTTCGCAAATTTTTTGCCGTTTCGCGAAATTCGCTAATTTTTCGGCGAAGCGAAACGGCGCAAATTCGCCCATCCCTAGTCCATGTACCTATTGTACACTATAAAAAAATGTTGTGTGAAAAATTGCCCATTGACTTCAATGCTTTTGGCAATTTTTTTCCATTTTGCAAATTTGTAGTGAACAGAAAAGGGTCAGATTCACCCATCACAAGCCAGGAATTGTAGAGAAAGACTATGGAGTTGCACTGAAGTTGAGCTTTTGAGGTGCCAACAATAAAGCTTGTGGCATCAGCAGGAGAGATTAAATCATCTCATGGATTCATCACACACCACAAGCTTGATGATACGCCCTGTTCCCTATCTGGCACCTCAGTCAGCTATTCCCCCAGCACAATACAGCTAGAGAAGTATAAATAGAGAAATACAGATAGAGAAATACAGATAGAGAAATACAGAAGAAGAAATACAGGGAGAAATGGGGGCCTGAGGTGGGGAGGGCCGATGGTGGGGCCAAGGTGAGGAGGGCTGATGGTGGGCAGGGTTGATGGTAGAGGTCCAAGGTGAGCAGGGCCATTGTAGGGGGCCCAAGGAGGTGGAGCCATGGTTGGAGAGGGCCAATGGTGTAGGCCATGGGTGGAGAGGGCCCGAGGTAGGGAGGGCCAATGATGTGGGCCATGGGTGGCGAGAGCCGATGGTGTGGGCCATGGGTGGAGAGGACCAATGGTGTGGGCCATTGTTGGGGAGGGCCGATGATTTGGGCCATTGTTGGGAAGGGCCGATGGTGGGGGCCTGAGGTACGGAGGGCCGATGGTTTGGGCCATGAGTGGGGAGGGCCGATGGTTTGGGCCATGAATGGGGAGGGCCGATGGTGTGGGCCATGGGTGGCGAGGGCCGATGGTGTGGGCCATTGTTGGGGAGGGCCGATGGTGGGGGCCCGAGGTAGGGAGGGCCGATGGTGTGGGCCATGGGTAGGGAGGGCCGATGGTTTGGGCATGAGTGGGGAGGGCCGATGGTGTGGGCCATGAGTGGTGAGGGCCGATGGTGTGGCCCATTGTTGGGGAGGGCCGATGGTGGGGGCCCAAAGTAGGAAGCGCCAATGGTGTGGGCCAATGGGTAGGGAGGGCCGATGGTGTGGGCCATGGGTGGCGAGGGCCGATGGTTTGGGCCATTGTTGGGGAGGGCCGATGGTTGGGGCCTGAGGTAGGGAGGGCCGATGGTTTGGGCCATGAGTGGGGAGGGCCGATGGTTTGGGCCATGAATGGGGAGGGCCGATGGTGTGGGCCATGGGTGGCGAGGGCCGATGGTGTGGGCCATTGTTGGGGAGGGCCGATGGTGGGGGCCCGAGGTAGGGAGGGCCGATGGTGTGGGCCATGGGTAGGGAGGGCCGATGGTTTGGGCATGAGTGGGGAGGGCCGATGGTTTGGGCCATGAGTGGGGAGGGCCGATGGTTTGGGCATGAATGGGGAGGGCCGATGGTGTGGGTCATGAGTGGTGAGGGCCGATGGTGTGGGCCATTGTTGGGGAGGGCCGATGGTGGGGGCCCGAGGTAGGGAGGGCCGATGGTGTGGGCCATGGGTAGGGAGGGCCGATGGTTTGGGCATGAGTGGGGAGGGACGATGGTGTGGGCGATGAGTGGTGGGCCGATGGTGTGGCCCATTGTTGGGGAGGGCCGATAGTGGGGGCCCAAAGTAGGAAGGGCCAATGGTGTGGGCCAATGGGTAGGGAGGGCCAATGGTGTGGGCCATTGTTGGGGAGGGCCGATGGTGGGGGCCCGAGGTAGGGAGGGCCGATGGTGTGGGCCATGGGTAGGGAGGGCCGATGGTTTGGGCATGAGTGGGGAGGGCCGATGGTGTGGGCCATGGGTGGCGAGGGCCGATGGTGTGGGCCATTGTTGGGGAGGGCCGATGGTGGGGGCCCGAGGTAGGGAGGGCCGATGGTGTGGGCCATGGGTAGGGAGGGACGATGGTTTGGGCATGAGTGGGGAGGGCCGATGGTTTGGGCCATGAGTGGGGAGGGCCGATGGTTTGGGCCATGAATGGGGAGGGCCGATGGTGTGGGCCATGGGTGGCGAGGGCCGATGGTGTGGGCCATTGTTGGGGAGGGCCGATGGTGGGGCCCCGAGGTAGGGAGGGCCGATGGTGTGGGCCATGGGTAGGGAGGGCCGATGGTTTGGGCATGAGTGGGGAGGGCCGATGGTTTGGGCCATAAGTGGGGAGGGCCGATGGTTTGGGCATGAATGGGGAGGGCCGATGGTGTGGGCCATGAGTGGTGAGGGCCGATGGTGTGGGCCATTGTTGGGGAGGGCCGATGGTGGGGGCCCGAGGTAGGGAGGGCCGGTGGTGTGGGCCATGGGTAGGGAGGGCCGATGGTTTGGGCATGAGTGGGGAGGGCCGATGGTGTGGGCCATGGGTGGGGAGGGACGATGGTGGGGGCCACTGGTGGGGGCGGGCCATTAGTGGGGAGCGCCGATGGTGTGGGCCATGGTTGGAGGCGGGCCAATGGTGTGGACCCAAGGTGGGGCGGCCGATGGTGGGGGCCATGGTGGGGAGGGCTGATGGTGAGAGCCAGGGGTGGTGTGAGCCTGAGGTGGTGGAGCAATGGTAGGGCCAATTGTGTGGCTGCTTGTAAGGAACAATAGGAAGGGGCCTATTGTTAGGCCTAGAGAAAGGGGCCGGTGGTTAGGCCAAGACAAAGTGGCCGATGGTTAGGCCAAGAGAAAAAGGATGGAGGCACGGAACAGTAGTTATGCCAAGAGAAAGGGTTGGAGGCAGGGGCCGATGTTAGGGATCCAGAAGCAGGGGCCGATGTTAAGGGCCTAGGGGCAGAGGCTGATGTTTAGAGCCATGGGGCTGATGGTAGAAGCCCAGGGCCGATGGTGTGGGTTGATGGGTGGGGAGGGCCGATGTTTTGGGCCATGGGTGGGCCAATGGTGTGGGCCATGGTTGGGGAGGGCCGATGGTGTGGGCCATGGGTGGGGGCGGGCTGATGGTGTGGGCCATGGGTGGGGCGGGCCGATGGTGTGGGCCATGGGTGGGCTGATGGTGTGGGCCATGGGTGGCCTGATGGTGTGGGCCATGGGTGAGGAGGGCAGATGGTGTGGGCCAGAGGTAGGGAGGGCCGATGTTTTGAGCCATGGGTGGGGAGGGCCGATGGTGTGGCCATGGGTGGCTAGGGGCGATAGTGTGGGGCATGCTGATGGCGGGGGCCCAAGGTGGAGCAGGTTGATGGTGGGGGCCAGAGGTGGTGTGGGCCTGAGTTAGGGAGGAGCGATGGTGTGGCTACTTGTAAGAAACAATAGGAAGGGGCCTATGGTTAGGCCAAGATAAAGGGGCCGATGGTTAGGCCAAGAGAAAGGGCCTGATGGTTAGGCCAAGAGAAAGGGGCCTATTGTTAGGCCTAGAGAAAAAGGCCGGTGGTTTGGCCAAGAAAAAGTGGCTGATGGTTAGGCCAAGAGAAAGTGTTGGAGGCACGGACCGATGTTAAGGGATCAGAGGCAGGGGCCAATGTTAGGGCCATGGGGCAGAGGCCGATCTTAATGGCCCAGGGGCAGGGGCTGATGTTAAGGGCCCAGGGGCAGGGGCCCAATGACTGTAACAGGTTATATTTTCCAGCTGGGACTCAGGAATGCAAGGTCCTGAATCATTGTTGAGCCACCTGAAGCGCTGATAAATTCCATGTCTTCCAGGAATGACAGTAGCTCTTTCTGAATAACATTGGTTTCCACAGCTGGTATCTGCAAGAAAGAAATTATACATTAATTTATTTTATCTCATTCATTTGTGCATTACAAAGATACAAGGCACAAAATTCAGTCTGGAAACAGACTGTCTGGAAACAGCAATGAGGTTTATAGATTATTTGCCTAAAATCTAACTTGTATTTGAAGGCTTGAATGTCTTATGCCCATGGCAAACAAAGTGTCACTTAAGTGTGAAACTTTAACTTAAATCAGGGCTTTACAACTTGTGCCCCATGCTTTACACTTTTGCTATTGTCAAGTCACAGCACTTCTGCTAAGAAATACAGATCAATGGCATACAGGGAACAAAGAAACCACCACAACTGATATAATAAATAGCTGTCCAGGACTCTTTCCTTGTATGACACTGGCACTCTGCATTTCTTAGCATGGCAGCAGGAAAATTCATTCATATCCATAATGTGATGGAGTTCAATGCTATAGAAAGCAGGTGAAAAGTGGGGTATACTTGAAAGAAGAAAGGAGTAACACAAAGGGCAGAATGTGAAGAGATCACAAAAGGACACAGAGAAAAGTGGTACAATAGGTAAATGGGCAGATATGAAAGAAGAGCATGAATGTGTGAAAGCAAGTTATAAAGCGATACATGAGGAGAGGAGAATAGAACACATGAAAAAAGAAGGATAGAATTGGTGAGCAAAGGGGAGAGGGTAGAAGCTCAGAGCAGGATAATTATGAAGATTAGAAAAAATAATGCAGAAACTTTTTTGGTAATTTTTTTGAGCATCACTGCTCTGTGAATTTGGACAACACTGCCCTAAGGTGATGCTGAACTACAAGTAGGCCTAGTGGTTGTCAGTGATCTGTATGGTGAATAAAAGGAGTTTGGGGGATGAAGCTGGACCTACTGTAGTGATGTACTTACTGCTCTTGGCTTGGCAGGGGGTGAGATCTTCATATTCTCCAGCGCTGTCCAGTCAACAGATTGATAAAATCGGTGCTGCCTTATGTCTCCTGTTGTGCCCAGGCGCTTGTTGGGATTCTTCTCTAGGAGCTAAAGAGGAAATTTCTTTTAGGGTTTCAATTACCAGGGGCACATGGCACAAATTGTTTTATTCTGGGAGACTTTTCCCTTTCACTGCTAAATGCCTTAGTGATGCCTTTAAAACTTTCTAAATGTCTATTAACTGAAACTCCTTTCTATGAGTGTGAGAATATATCTTGTGCCAAAATCAGCTGTGTGTGTGTCTGTATCCAAGCCAACTCAGTTCTTGTGAGTACACAGGACAGTACTAGGGATTCGGCCTTTTCAGCAGGATTCAGATTCGGCATATGCAAATTAGGGGCGGGGAGGGAAATTGCGTGACTTTTTGTCACAAAACAAGGAAGTAAAAAAAGTTTTCCCCTTCCCACCCCTAATTTGCATATGCAAATTCGGATTCGGTTCGGTATATGGCCAAGTCTTTCGCAAAGGATTCGGGGGTTCTGCCGAATCCAAAATAGTGGATTCGGTGCATCCCTAGACAGTACACTGTCCCTGATTCTGCTGTCAAAGAACTCTTTCCTGTTTAAAGATAGTGTAGTTTTTGTGTTGCTTTAGCCGTTACTTCCCTGCATGGATTCATACCCACCTCCTGCAGCAGTTCTCTGAAATCGCTGCTGAGATTCACTGGAAAAGGAGGCTGCTCATACATGACAGAATGGATCAGCTTCTGAATGGAATTCTGGCTGAATGGATATCTTCTGGTGGCCATTTTGTAAAGCATAACGGCAAATGCCCACCAATCCACTCCGGCATCATATCCAGTCCTTGAAAGAATCTAGAAAATCAATGAGAAATTCTTTATTAAATAATTTAAAGCTTCTTCTGGAACCATTCCTGTAACAAGTTCATCATTTTAAATTACAGTATAAGGATAAGTAAATCGAAATTCACTAATATATGTTAGGTATTGCCCAGTTCATTCAAAGTTTTCCCGTAGGCTGGTGCTTATTCAGAAGAAAATGCAGTGGCGTAACTAGTTGTTACTGGGCCCCATAGCAAATTCAATTTAGGGCCCCAAAATATTTATAAGTTGGCCTATTTTACCAAGATATATTAAAATTGCTAATTAATTAGGGTCTCACTGGGCCCCCTACACTCTTGGGCCCCCCTGCAACCGCAGGGTCTGCTTCCTCTATAGTTACGCCCCTGAGAAAATGCACTAGTCATGGGAACTTCCTAGCATAATGTTCCACATCCATCGTAGATGCCTTGCCTGTCATCCTAATTATAGCCTTGGTAGTAAAGTAAAATCCTTGTATCATGTTAGTAAGTAATAAAACTGAGTTTCTCACCTCTGGAGCCATGAAGAAGTAGGTTCCGAACAAGCCATATGTCTTCATGCCAGGAAACATCCCTTCTGCAACTGTGCCAAAATCTGCGATCTTCACATGTCCCTCGGCGCTAAGCAAAATATTTGGCGGCTTCAGATCCCTGGAAAACAATAATTAGAAGAATAGTTATTAGCAATTGGATGTAGAAAAGAAGGAGTCGGGATAGAAGTCGTCAGGATAAAGAGGCAAACATATAGGTGTTGCCACTGCATTCATACTGTAGGGTCTGATTGGGTCCCGCGGGTATACGTAATCTTTATAAACCAAAAACTGCAGGTGGAAGGTGCTGAGGGATATCGGTCGGTAGGAGTTGTAGTAATAATGGAAGTGATAGATTAGGGCTGATGTGGAAGAGTTGTACTTACCGGTGCACAATACCGCGTGAATGCAGATATTGGAGACCAACGATCACTTCAGCTGAATAGAAGCTTTGTAAAAAAAACAGAAAACAATTGATCACAATATAAATCATGGATCATGTCTCTGGGAAACATCAGTTCATTTTTTTCTTTGCTTTAATACCTTGGTAAATTTATAATAAAATAATAAATTAACACCCTTTAAAAAGGACTGCATAAAATAGCACCCTATATACACAGGTTATACCCTATATACACAGGTTATACCCTTTATACACACATTATACCCTATATACTCACATTATACCCTATATATACATGTTATACCCTATATACACATATATTATACCCTATATACACATGTTATACCCTATATACACGTTATACCCTATAAACACACGTTATACCCTATATACACACATTATAGCTTAATTATTTGGCAAAGTCATTATTGCACACACGTGTCTATTTAAGATCCATTTTGTACTCCCTCAGATTGCTCTTTATAGTTAGCTTGCTACTTACATTATGCTGTCCCTCGTAAGTTGACCTTCCATATCTATTAGGTCCTGCAGGTTTCCTCCTCTCACGCGCTCCATAACAAGGAAAGCATGCAGCTGGGAGATAAATGAGAAAAGACTGAGACATGGGAGACACTAGGCACTAAACTGAGCACTATGTGCCCAGTAGTAGTAACCCATAGCAAAGATGTTTGCTTTTAAACAGGTGATCAGTAAATATTAGCTGCCGATTGGTTGCTAGGAGTTATTGCACCTTGACAAACGAAGTGCCTTTTATTACATTAAGAGTTAAACTGGACTCTATGGCAGCAAGAGAGGACTACTTTGTGTATTCAGTGCAGCACCTCTAAGGGTCAGGGCACACAGGCAGATTCGGGGAGATTAGTCGCCCGGCGACAAATCTCTTCTTCTTTGGGGCGACTAACTGCCTCCCCTGCCTTCCCACCGGCTGGCCCGAAGAAGAGGAGATTTGTCGCCGGGCGACTAATCTCCCTGAATCTGCCTGTGTGCTCTGACCCTAAGTGATCTAACACTTGTGTCTGAGACATAAATGAGGCCCCTCTCCTGGTGTCTCTAACTGGACTCTACTGACCTCCATCCTGCAACCAATTGAAAGGTACAGGTAGAAATCATTACATAGGCGTAAACTGGTTTGAATTTTAAGAGGAAACACAATGGTGCGATGCAGTAAAAAAAGTGGCATGCACTAAAAAAGGATATTATGGTGCCATTAAGATAAAAAGAGGAACATTTTGTAATGTAAGGCCACTAGCAAATCAAACTGATTTTCTATTGTACCTTTGTTTGGAATGCTGCATATCCACGACAAAGAAAGGGACAACCTTCAGATGTTCTGAGGGCACGTGCCTCTGCCAGGATCATGTTGACATGTGCTTGTTGGTCTTTCTTCTGCAAGACTTTAATTGCCACTTGCTCTCTGCAGTTGGTCAGTGATGCCAGCATAACCTAGGAAAGACAAAATTAATCTGTTTCAGTAAAGATACACCGATCAAATGATTGTCAAACATGAATTAATCACTAACAGTGAATCAAAAGGTATTTGTAAATGTAAGTGCTGAAACAAAGTATGTTCTGCTCCTTTCCTTGACTACTCACACCATGAAAACACTGCATTGGCAGGTAGCTCATCTGCAGCCAAGACTCCAGTTCCCACAATGCCTCGTTCTGTGATGAGCAGAAATAAGAAGAACAAAAGACAAGAGCAAGGCATTGTGTGGATTGGATTCCTAGGTGGAAGAAAGCTGATTTCTGATTGTCTCTGTAGACTGAGGAGGGAACAGACAGGGAAACTACTTTTTTAATCTCAATTTTCATAACTCTGGATGGAAGTGAAGAGGTGCTGTTGGGATAAATGCTGAATAGTTTCCTGTACCACATACTGTACCAACTCCCAGCTGTCAACTTTATAAATTACACTATTATTACCGGCTCAATCAGTTGGAGAGCAGTAGCTTGGGTGATTTCTTGAAAAACAATAATAACAAAGGCTACTGTGATATTAAAGTCTATAATTAGTATAGCTATTGGTGTTTATAGTTTATATATGGGAGTATATAGATGGGTCAGTAGAAGTGTGTGTATATAGGTACACTTGGGTGTGTTTGGAGGGGTGGAACTTGATGGAATTTGGTCTTTATCCAATCAAAATTAATTACATTATTTAACTTTAACCTAATACATTTGGTTTATATGGGAAGTCCATCTTATTTTTTAAGGTAATTTGCTCCAAAGCAGTGATACATACCAACTAACTATCAAACCTTTTCTAAATACTATACACCTCAAAATTCCAATTTCTTGGAAGCAATCACTCACCTTGCCGAAGGTTCCATTCCCCAGTTCCATGTGGAATTGATAGTTTTTGATTTTGTGGGGATTGGGCTTCTTTGCTGGAACGCAAGGTTGTTTCACTCCACTTCCTTCTTCTGGGGGGGAAAGGATAGAAATGAATAATTCATATTGATAACATACTGTGAAAGACAACACAATGACTGAATAAATGTGAAAAGTTGCTTTGTTACTTATCAGTCACTGTATATCAATGTATTTTGTTGTAAATGTATTGATTAGTTAATGAAGACCCTTATCTGACTGGCAAATAGCAAATATGACAAAAAGGTGTGCAAGACATTTCTTATGTTGCATTTGCTTTACATTAACCCACAAACGCAGGTGTCTTGGGCCTTTGGCCGCTTCTGCATTTGTGAGTGCACCTGTTAGTCCTCATCTAACAAGGACTTGTTCCCTGGAGAAATCTGCACTTTGCTCCTTGCGTTGGATTGAATCTGACCCAAAGAGCAGAGAGCAGCATCACAAGATGCAGATAAGCCCTATTCTTCCCATCTGTCATGGAGCAGGTGATAAGCAAAGGGCCCTGTTTTATCATGCACCCCCTGCATGCCAGTTCTGGGTCAGGTAAAGATAATAATGCTGATTCAATAGTAGGAGGAATAGGTAAATACCTATAATCTGAGAAGCCCTTTGAAATACCTCTGGCCAAAGGGTTGAAACAATAAGGTAGTGCCACCATATATGAAGATAGTCCCTCAATCAAGTTGGTGGAAAACTTGGAGCCTATGACATGTCTGTGAGTTGGGGTAAAACACCATTGATATACAGGCATGTGATCAGTTTTCCAGAAAGCTCCAAATTATGGAAAGCCAGTCTCCCAAAGACTCAATTGTAATCAAATAATTCACATTTTTAAAAATGACTTCCCTTTTCTCTTTAGTAATAAAACAGTACCTTGTACTTAATCCAAACAAAAATAAAATCCATGCTTTTTGGATGAGAAATAATTAATTGGGTTTATTAAGTGTTTAAATTATTTATAGGTAGACAGAAGGTATGGAGTTCCAAATTATGGAAAGACCCCTTATCTGGAAAACCGTAGGCCCCAAGGTTAACAGGTTCTCTACCTGTATTACGTTATATCCTGTTTATTTGACCCCAGCATTAGGGGAATTCATTCTGAATTGAGGACCACATTTTCCAGGTCTCTAGCAGAAAGGAAATTAATGTTTACCCCAAATCTCAAACTACAGTGACCGAAGGATAGGATTTCAGGAATATTTTCACATAATAATGTAACATGGGATCTGTCTGAACTACACCAAGAGGGCACTACTGAGTGAGTTTTGGCCTATATCTATCCAGTGACAAGTGATTTCTATTCATGTTATCATACATTGGGACGAAAATAAAGGGGGCTTCACCTTTGGGTTAAGTTTTAGTATGTTATAGAATGGCTAATTATAACAAACTTTTTAAATGGACTTCATTTTTTATTTTTTTCAGTTTTTGAATTATTTGCCTTGAATTATTTGCCTTCTTCTGTTACCAGCTTTCAAATGGGGGTCCCTGACCCCCATCTAAAAAACAAATGCTCTGTAAGGCTCCAAATGTATTTTTATTGATACTTTTTATTACTCATCTTTCTATTCAGGCCTCTCCTATTCATATTCCAGTTTCTTATTCAAATCAATGCATGGTTGCTAGGGTAATTTGTATCCTAGCAACCAGATAGCTACTGAATAAAAAGCTTAGGGGCAAATTCACTAAAGGACGAAGCGCCTAACACTAGCGTTAATTCGCTGATTCACTAAGGGACGCTGGCGTAAATTCACTAGTGTTAATTCACACCCATACGCCTGGCGAATTTGCGCAATGGACGTAACCACACAAATTCTGTATGCAAATTAAGCATCGCTAGCGTAACTTCGCTTTGCTTGGCGAATTAACACTAGCGCAACTTCGCAACCTTATGCTTCCCCTGAGCGCAACTTCGGATTTTAGTGAATTTGCGTAGCTCTGGCGAAAATACGCCTGGCGAAGTGCGGCGAAGCGGACGCTGGCGCAACTACGAACCTTAGTGAATTTGCTCCTAAATATCTCAAAAAACAAAAATAATAAACCACAAATAATAAAAAATGAAAGCCAATTGCAATTTGTCTCAGAATATCACTCTCTACATCATACTGAAAGTTAATTTAAGGCTGAACAACCCCTTTAACATTTTCTTACCCAGTACAGAAATGGCACAAAGGCACTTTATGTGGCTACAGTCTTCTTAGGACACTGGGAGTTCCAGATAAAACCACTGCAATGAGTTTATAAGGAGTCCCCAAATGAGTACTAAGCATTGGGTCTTGTAGCAAACAACAATTAAATAAATAACAAGCAAAGTAACTCACTTCAAGTGTTAATTAAAGGGGTTGCTCATCTTAAAATTAACTTTGAGTATAATGTAGAGAGTGATATTCTGATACAATTTGCAATTGGCTTTAATTTTTTATTATTTGTGACGTTTGATTTATTTAGCAGCTCTCCAGTTTGCAGTAAGTATCAGATTAGCTGTGGCTGTATTAGGAAACATCCCTTTTATAACATGCATAATTGTCCCAATACATATTCTACAATTCTTTATCTATTTCATTTAATTTGACCACGTGTTACAGGGCCAATACAACAGGGCCACTTACCGGTAGTTATTCTATAGACTTGACACAGGGCAATTCAAAACATATAACAGTAATATCCAAAACATAAAACAACATGATATATTTTGAATTGCCCAGTCTATAGAATAACTAAGTGGCCTGTTGTATTGGTATTGGTCCTATAAAAAGCTTATAAAATATTGGTCCTATAAAAAGCTTATACAATAACTAAGTGGCCCTGGAAGGGCTGTGTTAGGATGGAATGGCTGACAAGAGATATGCTGACAGCGGGAGAACACTGTCTTGTGGTAAGTTTAATATAATGCCTTTTTGTGAAAAAATAGCTTTTATACGGAGATTTTCTGTAATTCATTTGCATTAATAAATGCTTGAAGTGAGTTACTTTTCACGTTATTTATTTAATTAATAAACATCAGTTAACTTTATCCTAGGAAGAATTATAACTTTTCCCCAAATGGCATCCAAACTTGAGGCTAGGTATCTAGGCACACAGACATTTTAGATGGCAGCAATCCTGTTAAGGCCCTGAAAACCCTTATATAGCCTATTCTACAGTTTGGGAATTACTCCCTTTCACCCTAAGAAAAAATTCTGAATTGTTTTCGATCGAGTTAATACTGCAAAATGATTGTTACTTTCATTGTATAAATTATTTAAATCTTGTTTCCTTCAGGCTTGGAATTCACAATCAAAGCAAGCAGGCAGATGCTATTTTGTGGATACTGTTATTTGTATCACCCCAAAATCTTGTGCATGTACCTCAATGGGGGACCTGATGGCTATGTCTATACACAGGCTACACAATTATAGATTGTAAATGAGGAGTGCAGTGACATCTAGAAAGTGCTGAATGTAAAGTGAAAATAATCTACTGCCCCACCTATATGTCTGAAGTGGGAGAGGCATGATAGCTCCAATTTTTAAATACATTTATATCAGATAGAAATATTTTATTAAAAAAGAGAATGTGGGTTTTTCATGTTTAATTTGCAAAGGACTTTTATTATACAGCTTTTTATGTAACATTGCAGTTTACAATGGACAAATTACCAGGGGGCAATGAAACTTTTGCTAATGTTAATTAAAGAATAACTTCTATAATAACAATGTTCAGGCTGGTTCTCCTTACCTTCTGCTGGATCTGCCTTTCTCTTCCTGCTCTTCTTCTTCTCATGCTCTGTTCTGGAGTTATGTAAACTTTCATCCTCCTTGTTGGTCATCACCTTGATCCTTTTGGATGACTCTCCTCTCTCCTTTTTCTGCTTGAGTTGATGAGCTACAGATATATGAAGGTATTAGTGTATCAGTCATTCAGTTATGAGGGTGTTAGACATTGGTTCACAAACCCCCTAAGGGGAAGCAGAGCAGTGAGTTACAGTTTGAAGGCCAGTTAGGATGAAATCTAACCTATTTGCTCTCTTATGTTCTCCCCATATGTAATAAAATACACAATGTTTGCCCAAGTACAGTAATCAAGAGTACAAGATGTTTGCTTTCAGTCAGTAAATCCTACCTGCTGATTGGTTGCTGTAGGTGACGACCAGTAGCAAACTATGCACCTTTTTTTATACAGCCCCCCTAGTTACTAATGGAAGATCTTTTGGAAAGTCAGTTAGAATGATATTTAGATTGGCCACTTATTTGCTGTGCTCTTTTGTATATGATTTTTTTTCCTTAAAACACTGTAATTATCAAAAGAGTCTGTTGGCAAATGATGCAAGAAGGACTGGATCAGTGGGGTAGAATTAATTGACAGGCTAATCTGCCATAGATAAATCACTTAGGCTGGTTTTGAGCATAGGTAATAAATATCATCAGCCAGCAGCAAATAATCACATCTTTTATTTCATTTTCCAACTTGTTGGTGACTGATATCTACATGCTGATTGGCTGCTGTGGGCAACATCACAGGTGATATTTATCACTTACTCAAACCAGCCCCTAAATCCCCAAATTAACCAGAGTACAACAGGAAATGTTCTAACACCAAATCTCCTTTTGATTGAGTTTCTTTGGGTTACTAGACAAATAGGCAATCTCCATAAATGTCCTCCCAACTGTCCTTCGGGCTAAGACCAACTGACAAACTAAATGGGGAAAAGAAAATTTCTAGGCAGGAAGAGCTCTAGAATAAATTGAATCATTAAATTCATGATCAGAAAGCTCTTTCTTACCTTCTGATGGTTCTCTTGCTCTCTTCTTGCTATTCTTCTCCTTCTCTTGTTCTTCTTGGTGCAAGTTCTTATCCTCCATTTTCATTCTTATGACCTTGATGTTTTTAGGCGCCTGTTCTCTCTTCTCCTTCATCTTCCTTTTCCTCGTGAGCCCACGGGATGGAGTTTGTTTGGACCCACCCATAGATGATGGATGGATCCTTTAAACTTGGAAAAATTTTAAAAACGCTTCTCGCAGGGAGACGCACAGAAAACACTACTACACGCTGCAGCAGCTCTGAGTAGAGTGAAAGCTCAGTGTCCAACTGTCACTGAGCAACTGTCCCAACTGTCACCTGGCTGTGCACATGCTGCTGTGAATGACTACATAGCATAGTAGCAAAACTCCCTGAAACTCCCTGCACCTTTATTCTCATGTACAAATGTTTGCAATCTCTCATTCTTTTATAGTTTTACTGTTGACCTTATTGCCCTAAATGTATAAGCTGTTTCATTTTCATCTGACTAATATAGACAACTCCCAGCACCTTCTGTTTTAATGGACAAGGTTCTCTTGAGGTAATAGTGACTATACTATAGATTGCCAGCACTAAATTAGGTGTCCATGACATTTTGGGGACATATGGCACATGCAGTCACTTCAGGTAGAGCAGTGCATGGGTCCATGTCCCTCCTTTCTAGGAGGGTCTTTTTCTCATTGCATGCAGATAATATATGTAAGAGGGGCAAGCCGGGGAGGGTGATTTTCAGGTAAGAGGACAGAGGATTTCCCTGAGCTGAGGCAGGGATTGTGCCCCCCTGGACACAGCTGTTAGACAGGGTTAGGGCTACAAATTATTATCACACCAAACACAAGTAGTAAAGGGGACAGAGTTTATTTTGTCCTTTCTCCAGCTTGCATCCTCTGTGACCCTCATCTTTTAAGCTGGTCTATTGGCACCCCCTATAACCTCATTAAATCATCACCCATGTCTGAAAGAGTCAGTACTGGACACAGATCATCTTATGTAGGAAGGGGGAGGAGACACAATGAGCTGGCCCAGAGACCACATGGTGTGCTGCTACACACAGGGAAATAAATTATTTCCCCCCCCCCCACCATTCCTATAGTAGTTGCATCCCAGGAAGTTGTTTCTGCTGCCCACCTGTACTTCCTGTCTTTCTTTACCCCACCCATGTGTGACGACCCTCCCCTGCTGATAAGCAATGCTTTCTCCACATACATGGGGCTGAGACACAGAATAGCACTGTAGGAAATTGCCATGTCCTGTATAAGAGCACTAGGCCCTCTCAGTACACAGATAATTATCCTCCTCTATAAATGGCACATTTGAGAGCAATGCTGGTGGCCATTACTATACAGTGTCAGCACTTATACTGTACCTGTCAGCACTGCTACTGACTCAACTGACTCTCTGTGCTTGTCTGTATCAGCTCATCCTTCTCTCACAAGCAACTCATACAGCTGGACTATGGCTGCACCTGAGATAAGTGTCTCTAGCAACACCTCATAACATGCTCCTGATTTCTATCACAAGTGGCGCATAGCTATAAGTACATATACAGCACCTTTATAAACTTGAGAGCAACACCATGGGGGTGGGGTAGGTGCAGGGAGTTTGGCAGCTAAGGGGAGGTCTGAAGTGATGCTATTTGGATTTCTATAGAGGTTTTTACAACCATTTATCTTAATAGAAAGCAAGGAAAGGCAGTTGAGCCCATGCAGTTAAATCAATGAACTCGGTAGGGACAATTCTATTTAGTGATAACTAGTGACGAGCGAAAATTTTCTCAGAGTTTCGCTTCATGACGCTGATAGACTCCAATGGGTGAAAAAATAGTTGCACGACAAAAAAAATTTGACGCGCCACATCGAGCATCAAAAAAATTTGATGCTCAGAGACTTCAATGCATTTTGGTGAATTTTTGCCGTTTCGCAAATTTTGGGCGAATCGAAACGTGTCAGAGTTTCATGTTATAGCCGCTCTAGGAGCAAAACGTAGTTTAACTAGTCAGCAGCTATATGCTCCGACAAGGAAAGTAGTTGGGGTTAGCAGTGAACAAGACGCCAGACAGGGACACGAGTGGGTGAGATCCCGTGGGATCCCTAGTGCTGGGGAAAATCACCAAGACAGGTCGCACTACCCACTAAGAGGGACTGATGTGAAAGAGGGAATAATCTTAAACTGGGAGGGGTTTCCACTGTTTGAACTGAATATGCTTGAAGAATATACTACGGGACTACTATAATACAGCTAAACTGACTGTCTTGCTTGATAAAAAAAGTTTCTGTAAGTTGAAGCATGCTCTGGGCTGCTGTTAAAGGAGCACTAAAGTCGAACTAAAGTAAGCTAGAAATGTTGTACATTATGTTTTTTGCTTCTGTACCAGCCCAATGCAACCACATCCCTTTAGCAGTAAAGATCTGTGTCTCCAAAGATGCCCCAGTAGCTCCCCATCTTTTTTTCTGCTGATTCACTGCACATGCTCTCTGCTGCCGTCACTTATGAGTTTAGGGGCAGACTCAAAATATAAAGTACACATAGTAACATAGTAACATAGTGAGTAAGGTTGAAAAAAGACACATGTCCATCGAGTTCAACCCTTTTTTTTTTATTAACTATTAACTACCTATCTGCCAGTTGATTCAGAGGAAGGCAAAAAACCCATCTGAAGCCTCTCCAATTTGCCTTAGAGGGGGAACAATTCCTTCCTGACTCCAAAATGGCAATCGGACTAGTCCCTGGATCAACTTGTACTATGAGCTATTTCCCATAACCCTGTATTCCCTTACTTGCTAAAAAGCCTTCCAACCCCTTCTTAAAGCTATCTAATGTATCAGCCTGTACAACTGATTCAGGGAGAGAATTCCACATCTTCACAGCTCTCACTGTAAAAAACCCCTTCCGAATATTTAGGCGGAACCTCTTTTCTTCTAATCGGAATGGGTGACCTTGTGTCAGCTGGAAAGACCTACTGGTAAATAAAGCATTAGAGAGATTATTATATGATCCCCTTATATATCTATACATAGTCATCATATCACCCCTTAAGCGCCTCTTCTCCAGCGTGAACATCTCCAATTTGGCCAGTCTTTCCTCATAGCTAAGATTTTCAATACCTTTTACCAGCTTAGTTGCCCTTCTCTGTACCCTCTCTAATACAATAATGTCCTGTTAAAATGATGGAGACCAAAACTGTACGGCTTATTCTAGATGGGGCCTTACCAGTGCTCTATACAGTGGAAGAATGACCCCCTCCTCCCGTGACTCTATGCCCCTTTTAATACAGCTCAAGACCTTATTTGCCCTTGATGCTGCTGACTGGCATTGCTTGCTACAGCCAAGTTTATCATCTACAAGGACTCCAAGGTCCTTTTCCATAATGGATTTGCCTAGTGCAGTCCCATTAAGGGTATAAGTGGCTTGGATATTTTTACATCCCAGGTGCATGACTTTACATTTATCAACATTGAATCTCATTTGCCACTTAGCTGCCCAGATTGCCAGTTTGTCAAGATCCTGTTGCAAGGATGCCATATCCTGGATGGAATTAATTGGGCTGGATAGTTTTGTGTCATCTGCAAACACTGATACATTACTTACAACACCCTCCCCTAAGTCATTAATGAACAAGCTAAATAAAAGTGGACCCAATAATGAGCCCTGGGGGACCCCACTAAGAACCTTACTCCAAGTAGAGAATTTACCATTAACAACAACCCTCTGTACCCGATCCTGTAGCCAGTTTCCTATCCACATGCAAACAACTTCATTAAGCCCAACAGACCTTAGTTTAGAAAGCAGTCATTTGTGGCGCAAGGTATCAAACGCTTTGGCAAAATCCAAATAGATCACATCTACTGCCCCCCCACTATCCAGAATCTTACTTACCACATCATAAAATGCAATCAAATTCGTCTGACATGACCTATCCTTCATAAAGCCATGCTGATTGTTGCTCATAATGCCATTCATTAGGACAAAATTTTGAATGTGATTCCTTAACAAGCCTTCAAATAATTTGCCCACCACAGAATAAATTTGCGAATTTATTGCGAAAATTCGCAGACGACGGAAAAATTTTGACGCTGCTGACGGTTCCGACGTCTAATGATTTTAATGGGCATCCAATGTCAAAGGCGTCAATTTTGACACCAGTGCATTGTCGCCAGCAGCAAAATTTGCGTTTTGTCGTCCATTTCGCAAATTTCACTGGAAATTTGCAAAATGCGTGGCGAGGCAAAATTGGCAAAAGGGCTTTAATAAGACAGAAATACAGCGACGTTTCAGGCCGACAACAGCCTTTCCTCAACCAGAAACCAGTGCAATTAGCATCAGAATTTTATAATCTACCCTGTAGCATCATCTTATATTACAGACCAACCTCATTTTCTGCTTGAAAATATCCATTAAAGGGAACATTCATTTCTCTATTAATTGGTGGTGCATTCAAAACAGATATTGTTATGTAGGATACTGACCTCTCTATCTTTGCTTTTTTTTTTTTTTTTTTTTTTTTAAAGGAGAACTAAAAGCCTCCCTAAACTTTCTGGCATTGCCCCATTCCATTCCCCATTAGTAAATGAAAAAAAACCTTTAAAAAAAATCTGATCCTTAAAGTCAGAGAAGCACCCGGTCACCATTTTCCGTCGATTTATATTGTCTTCGGGTCTCAAATCTGACATGCAGAGGAGCGCAAATGAGCTCCTGGTCACCATCTTCCATCGCTTCATATTGTCTTTGGGTCTCTTCACCATCACAAAGCCTGCAGGAGTATGGGTAATTGGGCCAGGTCAGGAATCGGCTTCAACTGCTCATGCGCAAATCGTATTTGAGACCCCATGAAAATAGGAATCTATGGAAGATGGTGGCTGGTAGCTCCGTTACGCTTCTCTGCATTTAAGAATCATATTTTTTTAAAGAGTTTTTTTTTTACTAATACACATCATGGGGGGGAGAGGGAAGGGGGGCCAATGCCAGGAAGTTTAGTGGGGGCATTTGGGGGGTTTAGTTCTCCTTTAAACAGTAGAGGGTCAGTAAGAGCTGTGTTTATTTATCACTAGCAACGAATAACATTATTTAAATATGTGCCTTTGTGTAGGTGTATAAAGTAGTTGTAAAGGTATTAATCCTCCAGGATAATTCCTGCTGAAGAATGCCATACAACTCGGATGTCGAGCAGCAATATTTTTATCTGAGCTTGTGTGAAAATGCCATTGATTTTAGGACTTTGTTAAATGAACTGTGAGTTTTTATGTCAGTTCTTGCCGTTGATGCCATTTTAATTGTTTTATCAATATGATCATATAACTCATGCTTTTGCCGTTTTACATGTGGTCACTAGATGGCAAGCAAAGCCATTTAATGGCCATTTGTTTGTCAATACAGCCAAGGTATAAGGTTTCTATAAAAGCAATACTTAAGTTACTGATAGTGTTTGTCTGTTCACTGCATATATATATATATATGTGTGCAAGGGTGCAGAAAAATGTTAGGAACACAAATATCAAATAGTCCCCCTCACTGACCCAATAAAAAGTGGCTGTATATGGCATCATGCAGCTGCCCCACTGACATTTGCCGCAATCTGCAGATCTCTAGTTTAAGTCTGATACAGTACACAATAATGATATAGTACACTCTAATGATACAGTATAGTATTCCTAGTGGGTGGGAAATGCCATACAATTTACCATTTAATATATGGTAAATATGGTACGCAATATGTTGGCGCTATATAAATACATGTTAATAATAATAATAATAATATATACATAGTGCAGTGTCAGTTCAGTGACAACATTTTCATAACTGTAAGGGCTTTTTACTTCACAGCCTTTGAAGTCTTTTATAGACCGTTATCCTGATAAAGCGCATGAATGTACAAGATGCAACCATGTGATAAAAGGAAACCAAAGCAATACCTGTGGAAATGCTTAATAGTTCTAATGATGTGGTTTATCATATGTGCACATATAATATAGATTTTATTGTGATATAGAGTTAAAGCCAGTACAATAATATGTGATGGTTTGGTAAGTATGATGCTACATTTAGTACTGTACTTCTTGAGGTATGACCTCTGGAGAGGCTACCCTCCCAAACTGCACCACTGAGCTTCCTCAAAAACAGCCTTGTTTCCATACCTGTTCTCAAAAGGCACAGCAGGGTTGGTGGGCACCATCTCCTGCCACTTAATCTTCTTTTGAAAGAAAACACCAAAGCTTATTACAAGCAATTGAATCTAGGTTCAGTGTGGATTCAACTGCATATCCTAAGTGTTGGAGTTTGCCTTCAAGAGAAGATGCACCCGATAATGCCTGACAATCCCACTGTACTAATCTGCCTTTTAGGAACAGGTAGGGCAAATGGAGTTGTTTTGGGAATGCATGGTTCAGTCAGGTGGCCATTCCAAGGGTCGTAACTTAATTGCATGGCTTTCATTCTCCTTACACCTTTATGAAAAGTCAGGAATGGGCAAGGATTCTTTATTTTAAAGGCCACTTTACATACTAGACTAAAGGGCTTATTTACAACCTACAGCTTGAACTGTAGTTGCACAAAAATGGACACTTGTTGATGCCATTAATTAATGGTGTTCAACGATGCCCTATAGTTGCACTCGGCAGAAGTGCATTCACCCTGTCTCCTTTTCTGAATTACACGGCCCCCACCTTCAAGCTAGCAGTAATTCCAGGGTTCCCTCTGTGCACTGCATCAGAGGGAACCCTGGAATCATGTGCCGACGTTATAATAATGGTAAATACATCATTTATATGCACATCTACAATTGTGTTCATTTTGAGGAATCGTACATGTTTGCAGGGAAAGCATTGCTTTGTCACAGTGATGCTGGAAATGTGGATTTAAACATTTGCATTCACTGTGATTGTAAATGAGCCCTTCTTATCTTGCATGCTATCCATCACTGCACTGTGCTTATCAGTGTTAGGGCTCCTTTTAATTTAGTATCAGTCTTTCTTTGCTGATTTTCCATATAACAGAAAAAAAAGTGTGTAACGATACATGGATGTGAACTCAAATGGTTATGTGTCATGGGAAATATATTATAAAGAGAAAGGTTAAAATTAAATTATTAAGGTCTGCAGAGAAGAAAAGAAGCAGTTGCTGGGCACTGAAGTAGTGGCTGATCCTATTGGATTGACTGTTTTTGGTGAGTAGGTCTGTGCCAATAAAAAGGCATTTTTTTATTTGAGGGTAAACTTTTCTGACTAGGTCCCACTGAGTCCAGGATTCAGCTGAATAACAGCAAATTGTGGTAACTGCAGTAGAGTGCATTACAAGAAATAATGCTCCATTTGCTCAAGACATTGAGATTCCAAACTGGTTGACTTTTACAAGGTTGTGCTGATGATTACATTCAGGGCTTGGGGGCAAATTCAAAGTAAGATTCCTCTACTGCCAAATATGTAGAATATATAAAGCCAAAGTGGCACTGCAGTTGTAAAAATCAAGGATCTCCATCTTAAGTAGGTAATAAACACCCAGCAGGCACTTAGATTCTGCTTCTGGGTAAGTCTGTACATCTGGGCTGGCACTGCAACCCTATGACAAAAATACCACTATTCTGTGTATTTCTGTGTAAATTGTAATTTTTAACTGCAATATTGCAGTGAACCCAACAGAGGTCGCTGTACACGTTTTGTATATAATATGGCCGTAAGGTGACTGCATAAAGTGTACTACTTTTGAAGGATACTGCAATAAACCTGCCATCTCCTTCTTGGTTTTTTGATATATAAACTATAGTTATATTTATAAAGCAAACACACAATTTTTACCAGTGCAGGGCAACAATAAATTATATTAAAATTTCTTTAAAACTGTTCCTTTAAGCTTAATAATGCTGGAGCAGCTTTCTTTGCTCAGTCTACATTTTTATTGTAGTTTTTTACTGGTAGTGAAGGCAGCAAGACATTGGTGCATTGGTCTTTTTAAAGTGTGGTTATTTCCACCCTTGCCTTAGGTTTGTTATCAAAATACTGTGGCCCGTTAAGGAGAACCACATGGATCAAAACATCTCAATTCTCAGCTGTTTCCCATTCTAGCAAATAGGATGCAGCTACCCTATGCTACTCTGCACTGCCATTAGCACTGTAACTCATGAATGCCCACTTCTTCACTTTTCTAGTGATGCTTATTAAGTGCCACTGCTATTTGCTACCGAACAGCCATTTTGTATTCATGTATGTATACATACCTACAAGTATACATCTTTTGTCAACATTGCATTACAGATTAAGTTTTTCAACCAGAATACTCAGTATAAAATACCATTAAACAAGGAAAGGTTTTGCAACATCTCCATAAGGCTAATGGGGTGCTTTGCCATCCATTAACAAATACCTTATTAAAACTAAACTAGTGTAACCACCACTTGACTTTGCTGAAGACCCAGTGTTGCAGTTTGCACTTTGGGCAGCCGTTAGTAATGCTAAACATTTAACTTAATGCTCTGAAGTCCATGGGAAGCGAGAAGCCCTGTATCAGAGTTGAAAGTCAGATTATCATAGCGAAGCGATGACAGCTTTACTGCAACCGTCACATTCACTGGCAAATAATATGTCAGGATGAAGAGGTCCCACATGTTACCGTAGCTTTGTGAGTTTACCCCCTGCTACCTTTTCATAATAGGGTGACTTTATAATGAAGACAATTTGTGTTCTTTCAAAAATAGCCTCTTTTGCCAGGGTTCACATTGATTACTAAAAAACCTCTAAAGTGAGTGGGCCAAGCGTCAAACAGATAAAAAAGATTACTTTGCCTGTAGTTATCTTATGCAATAAAAAAACAATGGTGAATATATACAACTCAAGGTTCATGATGTGTCCATTGCTAGCTGTGTTTTGTACTGTATTTAAGGCACAAAGTGAACATTATTTGGCTAATAATGTGTTTTGCTAATTTGTTCCTATATTTAGGATCTTCAGTCATAGTTGCCTATCTTTATCCCTTGGTTTATAAAGTATACTAGTTTCTTCACAAACACTTATATGAGTATGGGTCTATTATATTGAATTCTGAGACCTGATGCTGGCTGGGGTCATGTTGTCTTTACATAATTTATAGCAACATCTCATAAAACTACCACAAACATTAATCATGAATTATAATTTAACCTATATGAGATATTCAGTTTTAATATTTGCAATGTGGGGCGGCTAAAAGCTGAGTTTTGACTTGCAGCTGTACCTCTGATATCTGTTGAGATGGCCATATGACAAGAGAGGCAATTCTGTCTTTCAGCAGTGGAATCTTCCCTGTCCTGCACAAATAACCTATCATTTGAAATAATTCCTTGAAAAGTCCTCTTGGAGAAACTAATGGGTTGCTCCATAGCAATGATGAAGTGCAAAAAGCAAAACAAAGATATAAGTACATGCATATATATATATAAACTGCATGTTTACATACAACTTAAACCATTTTATTCACCATGTTAAACCAATCAAAAAGGAATAAAGGTATTCATTGTACAGACATTTAATTGTACTTTAGGCATCACTTTATTGGGGGTTTGATATCATTACTATTGGGGTTATGTTGTAAAAGTGCACAGATTGCTATTATCCTAATTATCTTTAACAACCAATGAGCCAGAAACATTTACTGGTCACCTTTAACTTTTTATTGGTTGCTATGGGATACTTCAGTTGGGTACGTTTTGTTCCTTTTTAAAACACATGGGGATATCACTTTTTTGTTGTGTTATTTGTTGTATTCTATATTGTAGAGCAGTGAAATTGAAAGTACTCTCATTTTACAAACCTGCAGTTGCAATGGGAACTAAAAAAAATGGGTACCCCTGCAGTGGGTCACAATGATACACCTGAATACAATAGGAAATGGAAATCAAAAGCTGCACAATTTTTTTTTTTATTATTGAAACAAAGTGAATTTGGGTCACTAAGAAAAAACGATTAAGCAGCACTGCTACAGAATTAGGCTTACCCTGGAATTTCTCAGTATCTTCCTTCTAAACATAGCGTGGGAAAAAGAAAGAACATCCTGCACTGGAAAGCCTGGTAAGCTGTCAGTAACTAGAGCCCAAGATACAGTGAACTCTAAAGGAGTATATTGCAGAATATTTCAACATTTTCTTAAATTGAATTGATTACATTATGAAACATCATTTTGACTCTAGCCTTATACCCACCAGTATAACATAATGTAAATGTGTAACAGTAGCTGCCAAGTTATACAGGGAGGTGTGTGTGTGTGTATATACAAACAAGCATTTGTCAAAGCAAAAGGTAACCCTCTTCACAATATTCTTTTCAATAATTTAATGGATCACTGTATTTATTTTAATTTTAAATGACTGATGGCTTCAGTTAGGAAATGGGTTTATGTATGGTGAGAAGGAATGTGTAGATCTGATTTACATCTGATGTGGCAGTGGAGCCACTTACTCTCTTTAAGGGCCAGGGCACTCGCTGCTATTTCGGGAGATTAGTTGCCCACCGACAAATCGCTTCTTCTTCTTCGAGTGACTAATCTCCCCGAATTGCCTTCCCGCCGGCTAGAATGTAAATCGCCAGCAGGTATTGTCTATGGCAGTGAATTTTTTTGGCATTTTGTAGCCACCGCAAGTGGCTCTTACTAGTACCTCTGTGTGTCTTCACTTAGGTTTAGACACATGGGTTAGAATTGTTAATTATCCGAGTAAAAATGAAAGGGGATGTAAAGGCATAAAAATAAAATCCAATTTTTACTTTCTTTAATGAAAAAAAATCTATCTCCAATATACTTTAATTTAAAATGATGTACAGTTTTTATAAGAAACCTAACTGTATGCAGTGAAATTCCCCTTTCATTTTACTTGCTCTGACTGCTGCAGATAGAAAACTTCACACAGCCCCTTACTGCTCTACAGGGAAACAATCATAATTTCAAACTGCAGCAGGGATGGACTTCCCAAAACTCGAGCAGCATTGTTTGTTTTCCTGTAGAGCAGCCAGTGACCATGTAGAGATTTGTATCCGCAGACCCAGTGCAGTCTACATATTCTGATTATTATTATCAATCTTGCTGTATCGGCTTCTATGGAAGATATTTTCTGACTTGTGCTGTTTTGATAATTTATAACAATTCCTAAGCTCCCCAACTGAAGCCCAGACCACACTGAGCATGTGCATGGTCTTGGTCTTGCAAAAATGATTAACAAAGTTACAAGATGGTGCCCCCTGCGGCCAACTTTTAAAACATAAATCATTTGTTTAATTAGGCTTGTGGTGCAGTAAGTTCATGTTTAATATACAAAATTCCAGCATGTGCATTCTGTCTGATTTTTTTAGTCTGAGTTAGCAGTAGCCTGGAAGGGGTCACAAAGTTGCTGCTAAACTGCAAATGGCAATGACACTGCTACAGGGGGCAGATGATTTTGTCTCTACATAAATGGAAAAGATCTGTGTCTTTTATTAGAATTATTTGCTTAAAATGGACTGTATGGGAGATGGCCTTCCTATAATTCAGAACATATAAGAGGTTTTCAGGTAAGGGATTCCATACCAGTATTGATAAATATTTTATATTCCATAAACAAAACAAATTAATTCTATTGTTATTTAACAGTGCAATAATGAGGAATTTCTGGGCCGCACTGCAAAATTATTTTAGGGCCCCCTAAACTTTGGGAATAATACATAAACATAAATTAAAACTGTTTTGCTATCAGTGCCCCAATGAACCCCCTATACCTCCAAGGCCCCTAAGCAGCAAAGTCATACACTACAATGTTGGAAAGTTGTTTTGAATGTAAAGAAGATATAGAAGGTTTATCACATTCTAACCAACTTGCTTTTTATTACTGCCATGTTGACATTTGCTGGTATTTAATACACAGCCCACATTCTTTTCTCTGGGTATAAATATTGTTTTACAGGCTGCGTGGGTTCAGTCTAGCAGGTGTTACCCTTTCAGCAGGTAGATTAGATAAAGAAGTTATATCCTGTTTTTTGCCTAGAGAATCAGAACTTGCAAATGGCTGGTTATTATAAAAAATATTTAGAGCCAGTTGATGGGAGTTAAATTAAGCATCTATTGAGAAAAAGTGTCTCAGATACAAATTGGTACTGATCATTCACGAGGCATAGCTGTAGTCAAGCTGTGAATTACAAGCTGTAAAAGAGAGTAGTCAGTACTATATCATACCTCAATGTACCTAATGAGTAAAAGAGCATCTGCAAACATAATCACTACTAAGGAGGATGCCAATCCCATGGTCGGGGCTCACATTTTCTATGTCCCCCTACACAACCGCAGGGTCTGCTTTCTCCATAGTTACACCACTGAGGGCACATTACTTGTTTGCTGATCTCTATGGTCAGAGTTATTGTTACTGACAAACGCAGGTATAGTGTTACAGGTAGGCCACAGAATACTGAAATGATGATCTACAGTTTCATGGAATTAATATGTACAATAGCTCTTTCTGCCTTATAAACTCCAAATACTGGAGTCACACTCCTGCTGATGGGACACTAAAAATACATTAGTCAATGGGCATTTTAAGTTTTTTTAAGAAAAATTGTATAAAATCCTAGTAAAATTTAAAATCTGGGAAATGTGTTATGAATAATGTATAGGTGGGACCAAAAATAACATAAAACCATGTAATTTAGGGAAAACTTGAAATTGGTGGATGTAAAATTGAGGTCTTGCTGTACACACAAAAACCTAGCAAGGTAATCACAGCAGGGTAAATAACATGGCATCATTTTTGTTATCTAGGTTTGTGCCATATTGCTCAATTGATGTATGGAGCGGAAATGTATCCAAAACTCAAGATGGTATGTAATTGTCATTCATGTAATCTGATTCTACAAAATTCAATGTGTATTTGTCATTAGAATAAAGAACATTGTATGTGGGTTTCGCCTTGGATTAGTGCCTTTTACAATTTTTAGCAACAGAGGATCTGCCAATATATATACAAAATTGTCATCCAGATGAATTGCAGTAATGCTGGTTAGTCACTTGGACAGATTCATTTCCTACTTTTTATAACAGTAACGATATAACTTACTTTAAGAACATGCTATGTTGGTTTGAAAACCGTTTTTGTGTCATTTTCAGGATATACATTCATGGGATCAGTGATTATTCAGGAAGTGATTCAAGATTTAGTGCCAAGGGGCACGAAACAAGCAAAATCTGTTATTCTGGCTGGATCTAGGTGCGTTCTTCAGTTTCTGGGCATATAAACACAGAGTAACAAAAATATTACATCATGTACTCTTACAGTCACTCTTATAAATACCGCCTACATGCATATGCTTTCATTTCATAAATGTAGAATTTTATTTACCAAGTACAAAAATGTTGGATCTTGGTGAAAAGGGCAAT